>NC_083416.1:16567787-17767787 GCF_020745735.1 Hemiscyllium ocellatum | reverse complement strand
TGGAGTTTGCACATTCTCCCTGTGTCTGCGTGGGTTTCCTCCGAGTGCTCCGGTTTCCTCCCACAGCCCAAAGATGTGCGGGTCAGGTGAATTGGCCATGCTAAATTGCCCATAGTGTTAGGTGCATTAGTCAGAGGGAAATGGGTCAAGGTGGGTTACTCTTCGGAGGGTTGGTGTGAACTTGTTTGGCCGAAAGGCCTGTTCCCACACTGTAGGGAATCTAATCTAATCTAATCTAAACCCACTGGAAATGAAACGACTTCCAGAATGTAGAAACATCCCTCTTCAGTCACACTTGCTTCCCTCCTCTCATACAATTTTAGAACATAAAACATTACAATGCAGTACAGGCCCTTCGGCCCTCGATGTTGCACCAACCAGTCATACCAATCTGAAGCCCATTCCATGACGTCCATATGTTTGTCCAATGATAACTTAAATGCACAAAGTTGGCGAATCTACTGCCGTTGCAGACAAAGCATTCTATACCCTTACTACTCTCTGAGTAAAGAACCTACCTCTGACATCTGTCCTATATCTATCACCCCTCAATTTAAAGCTATGCCCCCTCATGCTCGCCGTCACCATACTTGGAAAAAGGTATGACTCTCCTCATTCCTGAAGAAGGGCTAATGCCCGTAACGTCGATTCTCCTGCTCCTTGGATGCTGCCTGACCTGCTGCACTTTTCTAACAACACATTTTCAGCTCTGATCTCCAGCATCTGCAGTCCTCACCTTCTCCTAGAAGTTCTTAACAACCCTGTCAACCTGGGTGGCAACTTTTAAGGATCTGTGTACCAGGACACCGAGATCTCTCTGCTCACCAAGAATCTTACCATTAGCCCAGTACCTTGCATTCCGGTTACTCCGACCAGAGTGAATCACCTCACACTTGTCTGCAGTAAACTCTATTTGCCACCTCTCAGCCCAGCTCTGCAGCTTAGCTATATCTCTCTGTAATCTACAACATCCTTCGTCACTATCCACAACTCCACTGACCTTAGTGTCGTCTGCGAATTTACTAACCCACCCTTCTACGCCCTCATCCAGGTCATTTGTAAAAATGACGAACAGCAGTGGACCCAACACCGACCATTGCGGTACACCACTAGTAATTGGACTCCAGGATGAACAGTTCCCATCAACTACCACCCTCTGTCTTCTTTCAGCAAGCCAATTACTGATCCAAACTGCTACGTCTCCCACAATCCCATTCCTCTGCATTTTGTACAATAGCCTACTGAGGGAAACCTTATCGAACGCTTTGCTAAAATCCATGTACACCACATCAACCGGTTTACTCTCATCTGCATGTTCGGTCACATTCTCAAAGGATTTTAGGGGCAGCACGGTGGCTCAGTGGTTAACACTGCTGCCTCACAGCACCAGGGTCCCAGATTCAATTCCAGCCTGAGGCAACTGTGTGTTGTTTGCACATTCTTCCAGTGTCTGCGTGGGTTTCCCCCGGGTGCTCCAGTTTCTTCCCACAGTCCAAAAATGTGCAGGTCAGGTGAATTGGTCATGTTAAATTGCCCATAGTGTTAGGTGTACATTTTGGAGGGAAATGGGTCTGGGTGAGTTACTCTTTGGAGGGTCGGTGCGGACTGGGTTGGGCCAAAGGGCCTGTTTCCACACTGTAGGGAATCTAATCTAATCGAATCTAATCTCATACATGTGCTTTGGCTTGGATCCCATGTGCTCCTATCTTGATGACTAGTTTGGCATAAGAAACCTTATCTAAATTCTTGCTAACTTCAATGTAAATATATCAAATGCATTAATGTCATAATCGATCCTAGTAACTGGTTCAAAAACTTTGATCAAATTTGTCCAACACAACCTTTCCTTAATAAATCCATGCTGACTATTCCAGATTAATCCATGTATCTGCAATCACATGGTAAAAGCTTGCCAATTGGATACAAAATTGGATTGACGGCAGGAGACAGAGTGTGATGAGGGAGGATGGTTTTCAGACTAGAGACCTATGACCAACAGTGTTCCACAGGGATTAGTACTGCATCCACTTCAGTTTGTCATTCATAGAAATGACTTAGATGAGAATACAAGAAACATGATTTGTAAAATTGCAAATGGCACCAGAATTGGTGGTATAATGGACAGTGAAGATTACCTAAGATTATAAAGAGATCTTGATAAATTGGATCAATGGGCCGAAAAGTGGAAGATGGAATTGCATTTGAATAAATACGGGGTGTTGCATTTTGGTAAAACAAACAACATTATATAACTAATGGTGGGGCCCTGGGTAGTGTTACAGAACAGATAGACCTAGGGGTTCAGGTACTTAATTCTTTGAAATTTGCATCACAGGTAGACATGGTGGTTAAGAATGTGCTTAGCACCCTTGTCTTCATTGCTCAGACCTCTGAGCATAAAAGTTGGGGCGTTATGTTGAGGTCATAAAGGACATTGGTGAGGCCTCTTCTGAAGTACTGTGTGCAGTTCTGGTCACCCTTTTATCGGAAGGGTATTATTAAACTGGAAGGTTCAGAAAAGATTTACCAGCATGTTGCCAGGAATGGGAGATTTGAGACATAAAAATTTGAGACAAAATAAGATTAGGGGTTGAGGAGCATAGTCAGTTTCCTTTGGGTCTTTTTCCTAAGGTGGGGGAGTTTAAAACTAGGGGGCATATTTTTAAGGTGAGAGGAGAAAGATTTAAAAAGGTTGAGGGGCAACCTTCTTACATAAAGTGTGGTTAATGTTGTAATGAACTTTCAGAGGAAGTGGCGAATTCAGTTAGTTACAATGTTTAAAAATCATTTTGATGAGTGGTTGAATAGGAAATGTTTGGAGCGATATGGGCTAAACGCAAACAAGAGGGACTAGTTTACTTTGGGAACATGGTTGGCATGGACTAGTTGGACCGAAGGGTCTATTTCCATGCCATATGACTCTATGCACATACATTCTGTTCCTTAATTCTTTTTAATAATTTCCCCATCACTTAGATTAAAATGACTACCCTGTAATTTCCTGGTCTGTCCTTGCCTCTATTTTCTGACAATGAGACATTAGCAGTCCTTCAGTCATCAAGAACCTTGCACGTGGCCAGAGTTTTTGAAAATTACTGCTAGGGCTTTGATGTCTCCCTGCTTGCCTCCCTTAATAGCATAGGATACATCGCATTTCTTATAATATTTCACAGTCCTCTGATGTACAAACCTGTATCACCCTTTTCCATTGTGAAGACCAAAGCTAAGTATTCATTGAAACTGTACCTACATTGTCTGAGTCCACACATGTATTATTCCTGTCGTCTTTCCAGAGGTATTGCTTTTTGTTCTTCATATATTTTTTTAAAAACCCCTTGGGTTTTTTTTTATTTCCACAAGCTATTGCTTTCTTATGCACTCTCTTAGCTTTCTCAATTTCCTTTTTAAGGTCTCCTACCCACAACAAATACACTTTCCTTATTCCTCTCTGGGGACTTTATGGTATTGAGCACTTGGCAACTGCCTTAAGCTTTTCTTTTTTTAAATTGAACCTAACCTTAACTGGGTTCGCTGGTTTTAGACAACCCTCTATCTTTATGGCAACATATTTGTTTTGTATCTTTTCACCATTTCCCTATTAAATGTCCCCCACTGCTCCCAGTCCACTTGGGTCAAATCATATCTTATCTTAGCAAAATTAGCTACTCCCCAGTTTCAAACTTTCATTTCCAGTCTATTCAGATCCTTTTTGCTAACTATCGTAAATCTGAAATACGATCAATATCTCCAACATCTCTTCCACCTGCCCAGATTCATTTCAGAATACAAGGTCCAACACTATCCCCCTCCCTTGTTGAGCTTTTTATGTATTGGTTAAAAGGTTCTTCTAGATGCAACTTAAGAACTTTGCTCTCTCCCTACCTTGCACACTGGAGCTCTCTCAGTTAATATTTGGGTAGGTAAAATCTTCGACTATTACTGCCTTATTATTCTTATCCTCTGCTAATCTTTCAATGTGTGCATAGACTGTTGAATTATATTAATACTGCTTAAGCATCTTCTAAGATAGTGTTTGATCTGCAAGTGACAAATTTGTGCAGCCTTTCTCAGCAGACCTCTGTGCTCTAAGAGATAGTGAACTGAATTATTGCTGTACATCTCCCAACCTTGAATGTCAGTGCACTCCCTTAAACAAATACATAGGATGAACCTTTCCTCTGCAGAGTCTGGAATTACTGATTCTGTATTCACACTCACAGGGAAATGTAAACAGTATGGTATATAGGCCAGCCATAGCATGTTCTGTAGATACGACATTCATTTTTGTCCATTTAATGCCTTGATTGCAGTCCTAAACATCGTGGATCAAAGATCCTTGACTGAAGTTATAAGGACTCAGAGTCGGAAGCTTATGAGTGGTGAGCAATCCTTGGCAACCGCAATTTTCTTTATCCTTGGGATACCTGATAAGGCTGCTCCTCTCTCAAGTGGGATTTAACCAGGTCCAACAGCAAATATTGCACTGTTGTAGTGTCAGTTACAGTGTAAATAAATATAATGATTGTAAAAACTAATTATGTTACATCTGTACCATCCACAGGCTCTCAGTACCTTTTCTGAGTCAGAAGGTCATACAGCATATATGCAGGCCTTTTGGCCCACCATGTCAATGCAAACTAACAAACACCAAACTGCACTAATCCTATTCACTTGCACTTTGTCCATAGGCTACTATGCCCCACCATTTTAAATGCTCATCCAGATACAATTTAAATGCTGCAAGAGTACCTGCCTCCAACACTCTGTCAGGCATCATATTACACATTTCTACCACCAACTGGATGAAAACATTGTTTTCTCAGACTTCCTCTAAACCACTTGATTCTCATTTCAAACTAATACCCTCTGGTCTTTGACACATCATGGGGAAGATAGTTTCACAATTTACTCTGACTATGCCTTCGTAATTTTATAAACCTCAATCAGGCCCAAACCAAACCCCACACCACACAGCCTTTTCTGCTCCAAGGAAAATAAACCCAGTCTATTCAGGATCTTCCCAGAACTGAGACTTTTCAAGCATGCAATATACTGCTGAATCTCCTCTGCATTCTCTCCAGTTCAATCATGTCTTGTGGATAGTGTGGCAACCAAAGGCGCATACGATATGGTCTAACCAATGTTTCATTAAGTTGTTACAAGACTTCCTTGCACCAATACTCAACACCCCAGCTAAAGCTAAGGAAGCATCCGTATACCATAGACCATAAGATACAGGAGCAAACTTAAGCCAGTCAGACCATCAAGTCTGCCCCATCATTCGATCATAGCCATTCCCCTACCTTCTCCCCCTAACCCTTGATCTTCATACTAATCAAGATCCTATCTATCTCTGTCTTAAACACACTCAATTTCTGCCCTTTGCTGTGATGACTTCCACAGAGTCACTACCTTCAAGCTGAAGAAATTCCTCTTCACCATGGCTCTAAAAGATTGTCCCTTCACCCTGAGGCATGTCTAATAGATCCAGCCTTTCAATATTCTGTAAGTTTCAATCAGATCCTCTTTCATCCTTCTAAATTCTATTCAATACAGACCACGGGTCCTTAACCCTGGTTAAGGACTGCTGGTTGGCACTGCTGCCTCACAGCGCCAGAGACCTGGGTTCAATTCCCGCCTCTGTGTGGAGTTTGCGCATTCTCCCCGTGTCTGCATGGGTTTCCTTCGGGTGCTCCGGTTTCCTCCCACAGTCCAAAGATGTGCAGGTCAGGTGAACTGGCCATGCTAAATTGCCCATAGCGTTAGGTATGGGGTAAATGTAGGGGTATGGGTGGGTTGCGCTTCGGCGGGTTGGTGTGGACTTGTTGGGCCGAAGGGCCTGGCTCCACACTGTATGTAATCTAATCTAATCTAATCTTAACCAATCCACATATGACAAGCCCTTCATCCTGGGATCATTCTTGTAAACATCCTCTAGATCTCTCCATTGCCAGCACATCTTTCCCTAGATACAGAGCCCAAATCTGCTCACAATATTCCAAATGCAGTCTTATACAGCCTCTGCAGTACATCTCTGCACTTTTTCTAGCCATCTTGAGATGAAGAGTAAAAAGTGAGGTCTGCAGATGCTGGAGATCAGAGCTGAAAATATGTTGCTGGTCAAAGCACAGCAGGTCAGGCAGCATCCAAGGAACAGGAAATTCGACGTTTCGGGCCAGAGCCCTTCATCAGGAATGGCTCTGGCCCGAAACGTCGAATTTCCTGTTCCTTGGATGCTGCCTGACCTGCTGTGCTTTGACCAGCAACATATTTTCAGCTCATCTTGAGATGAAGACCAACATAACATTGCCTTCCCAAACATCAGCTGAACCTGCAAGTTAATTGTGACAGAATCCTGAACTCAGACTACCAAGTCCCTTCATGCTTCAGATTTCCAAAGTCTTTCCCCATTTAGAAAACATACTTTGCTTCTATTCTTCTTAAAAAAACATATAACCTCACACTTTGCCACATAGTATTCCATCTGCTACTTCTTTGTCTACTCACCTGGTATGTCCAAGTTCTTCTAGAGCCTCCCGCTTCTTCAATACCACCTGTGTCTCCACTTATCTTTGTATCATCTGCAAACTTAGCAAAAATACCCTCAGCTCCTTCATCCATATCATTGATGTATAATGTGAATAGTTATGCTCTCAACACTGACCCCTGCGGAACTCCACTTGTCACCATCTGCTATTCAAAGTTTGTGCAAAGATTTGTAGCTCGGGTGCTTGTTGTAGTGGTTCTGTTCGCTGGAAGTTTTTGTTGCAAACGTTTCGTCCCCTGGCTAGAAAACATCATCAGTGCTCTGGAGCCTCCTGCGAAGCGCTTCTTTGATGTTTCTTCCGGCATTTATAGTGGTCTGTCCTTGCCGCTTCCGGGTGTCAGTTTCAGCTGTCCGCTGTAGTGATTGGTATATTGGGTCCAGGTCGATGTGTCTGTTGATGGAATTTCTGGATGAATGCCATGCCTCTAGGAATTCCCTGGCTGTTCTCTGTCTGGCTTGCCCTATGATAGTAGTGTTTTCCCAGTCAAATTCATGTTGCTTGTTGTCTGAGTGTGTGGCTACTAGGGATAGCTGGTCGTGTCGTTTCGTGGCTAGTTGGTGTTCATGTATGCGGATTGTTAGCTGTCTTCCTGTTTGTCCTATATAGTGTTTTGTGCAGTCCTTGCATGGTATTTTATAAACTACATTAGTTTTGCTCATGTTGGGTATTGGCTCCTTCATTCTAATAAGTTGTTGTCTGAACGTGGCTGTTGGTTTGTGTGCCGTTATGAGTCCTAGGGGTCGCAGTAGTCTGGCTGTCAGTTCTGAAACGCTCCTGATGTATGGTAGTGTGGCTAGTCCTTTTGGTTGTGGCATGTCCTCGTTCCGTGGTCTATCTCTTAGGCATCTGTTGATAAAGTTGCGCGGGTATCCGTTTTTGGCGAATACCTTGTATAGGTGTTCCTCTTCCTCTTTTCGCAGTTCTGGTGTACTGCAGTGTGTTGTGGCTCTTTTGAATAGTGTCCTGATGCAGCTTCGTTTGTGTGTGTTGGGGTGGTTACTTTCATAGTTTAGGACTAGGTCCTTGTGTGTTGTTTTCCTGTGTAGCCTTGTGGTGAATTCTCCGTTCGGTGTTCTCTGTACTATCACGTCTAGGAATGGGAGTTGGCTATCCTTTTCTACTTCTCTCGTGAATCGGATGCCTGTGAGTGTGGCGTTGATGATCCGGTGTGTTTTTTCTATTTCCGTGTTTTTGATGATTACGAAAGTGTCATCGACATATCTGACCCAGAGTTTGGGTTGAATTTGTGGTAGGGCTGTTTGTTCTAACCTTTGCATAACTGCCTCTGCTATGAGTCCCGAGATTGGTGATCCCATGGGTGTTCCGTTGATTTGTTCGTATATCTGATTGTTGAATGTAAAGTGTGTAGTGAGGCATAAGTCCAGTAGTTTAAGTATGCCGTCTTTGTTGATAGGTTCCGCCTCCTGGTTTCTGTTATGTGTGTCCAGTAGGTTGGCTATTGTTTCTCTGGCTAGGGTTTTGTCAATCGAAGTGAACAGTGCCATCACGTCGAATGAGATCATGGTTTCTTCTTTGTCTATGTGTGTATTCCTGATGGCGTCCAAGAATTCCTGTGTTGATTGTATGGAGTGTTTGGATCCGCTGACCAGGTGTTTCAGTTTCTGTTGTAGTTCTTTGGCCAGTTTGTATGCTGGTGTCCCTGGTAGTGATACTATGGGTCTGAGTGGGATGTCTGGTTTGTGTACTTTGGGTAGTCTTTCCGGTTTCATTCTTCGTAGGTCCGCTTTGGTTATCTGTCCGTTTTTTTGTAGATTCCTTAGAGTGTTATTTATTCTATTGGTGAGTTGTGGTGTGGGGTCCGAATCCTTCATTTGGTAGGTGTTGGTGTCTGCTAGTAGGTGTTGTGCTTTTTTGATGTAGTCTGATTTATCTAGGATGACAGTCATTCTGCCTTTATCTGCTGGTAGTATGATTATGTTCTTATCATTTCTTTGTGCTTTCAGTGCTTCCCTCTCCTTGGTGTTGAGGTTATGTGTTTGTCTTTTTCTTATCATCATAGGTACAACCGTTTGTCTCACTGTTTGTTGTGTCTCTTCAGTCAGTCCATTGTTCCTGAGTGTGCATTCCAGTGCTGCTAGGAAGTCTGCTGTCTTGGCGTCCCTGTGGTTGTAGTTGAGTCCCTTGGTCAGTATAGTTCTTTCCATGTCTGTGAGCTGTCTGTGGGAGAGGTTTTTAACCCAGGTGTGTGTTGTAGTGTCCTCTTTTTTGTGTGTTAGTTTGGCCAGTTTTTCTTTTAGTGCCATTTTTTTGCGACGTGTTGTCCTGTTCTGTCCTATAGTGACAGTCTGTTCTATGGTCCGGGTCCATTCATGATTAGCGGTCTTTGAAATTAACGACTTTTGGCGCGCAATTTCTTGTTTGTATTTGTGCAGTCGGTTGTGAGCGTCTGTGATGATCCGGTGTATTTTTTCTATTTCCGTGGTTTTGATGATCATCAGTGCTTGGGAGCCTCCTGTGAAGCGCTTCTGTGATGTTTCCTCCGGCATTTATAGTGGCTGTCTCTGCCGCTTCCGGTTGTCAGTTCTTGCTGTCCGCTGCAGTGGCCGGTATATTGGATCCAGGTCGATGTGTTTGTTGAGAGAATCTGTGGATGAGTGCCATGCCTCTAGGAATTCCCTGGCTGTTCTCTGTTTGGCTTGCCCTATAATAGTAGTGTTACTCACTCCTATCCTTTGTCATAAGTTCATTGTTACCTCCTCAAAGAATTCCAGCAGATTTTTCACACATGACCTCTTCTTGACGAAGCCATGCTGACACTGCCCTATTTTATCATGCACTTCTAAGTCCTCCACAATTTCATCTTTAATAACAGACTCTAAATTCTTACAAATGACTGAGGTCAGGCTAAGTTGCTTTATAGTTTATTTTCTTCTGCTTCCCTCCGTTCTTAAACAGGAATGTTATATTTGCCACTTTCTAGTCTCCCTGACTCCAGCAATTCCTGAAAGATCACCAATATCTCTATAATCTCTACAGCCATCTCCTTCAGAACTCTGGGGGAGTTCAACTGGTCCAGATAATTTATTTGTTTTCAAACCCCTCAACTTCCCAAACACCTTCTCCTTAGTGATGTGCATTGCACTCATCTCTCTCTCGTCTCTCTTGAAATTCTGGTATGATGCAGCTGTCTTCCATTGTGAAAACTGATACATTGTACCTATTCAGTTCCCCCGCCATTTCTTTACTCTCCATTATCCATTCTCACCTCTTAGAACTTTTGGAACTCTTGCAATTTTCTTTTATATTACTAGTTAGCTTACTCTCACACTTCATCTTCACCTTACCTTGCTTCTTTTTAGTTATCCCCTCTGCTTTTTTTTTCCCAAAGGATTCCTATCCTCTGGCCTCCCACTAATCTTCACCACACTAATCTTTTCTTTCTTTTGCTTCTATATACTGTCCCTGACTTCCTGTGTCAGCCATAGTTGCCTCAACTGCCCTTAATGGTTCTGCTTCCTTGAGATGAATTTCCACTGTGCCTCCCAAATTATCTCCAGAAACTTCTGCTATTGCTGGTCCACCATCTTCCCTGCTAGGCTTTCATTCCAATCAACTCTGGCTAATCCTTCCCTCATATCATTGCAGTTATCTTTATTTAATTGTAATACCATTACATCTGATTCAATCATCTTCCTCTCAGTAGGTTAAATTCTGTCATATTATGGTCACTGCCCCCAGGGGTTCCTTCACCTTAAGCTCCCTAATCAAGACTGCCTCATTACACATCACTAAATCCAGAACTGTCTATTCCTTAATGGGCTCTACCACTAGCTCCTCGAAAAGAAATCTCGTAGACACTCCAGGAATTCCTTTTCTCAAGATCCAACTGATTTTCCTAGTCCACCTGCACATTGAAGCTGCCCATGATTTTTGTAATAGTGCCTTTCTTTTAGCCTTTTCTAATCTTCTGATTTATTTTCTTCTCCATATCCCAAATACTGCTAGGTTGACTGTACACAACTCCCAATCGTGGTCTTTTTTCCTTTGCGATTCAACTCTATCCACACAGATTCTATGCTTTCTGACATTATATCATTTTTGGTTATCAATTTAATTTCATAACTTACTTTAACAAAGCAACCCTGCCCACTCTTCCCATTTGCCTGTCCTTTCCATGGGATATATATCCTTGGATGTTCAGCTCCCAGCCCTAATATTCTTGCAACCAAGTCTCAGTGATATCTACAATATCTTACCAGCCAATTTCAATCTGCACTACAAGCTCATTTACCTTATTTCTCTCTTCTTCACCACCCAGTCTACCTATGCTGACACCTTCACAAATCTAAAAGGTCCTTCTGTTCCTCAGTTCTGCTTAGGGACCTTCCATTCATTGTGTATACTCTTTCCTAATTAGACCTCCCAAAAAATATCACCTTGCACTTATCGGAATTAAATTCCATCTGCAGTTACTTTGCCGAATTTAGCAGCTGTACTGAGGCCATCCTCCTCATCGTCAGCAACATCCCCAATGTTGTCATCTGCAAACTTACAAATTAAACCTTCGACACTGACAATCAAGTCATTGATGTACATAACAAACAGCAGGGGTTCCAGCACCAATTCATGGTATATTGCTCATTACAGGCTTCCAATTACAAAAACAACTCTTTCTGCCCCTATTTGAAAGCCAATTTTGGACCCACTTTGCCAAGTTTTGTTGGATCTCATGGGCTCTTATCTTTTGGACCAACTTTAAATGTGGAACTTTGTCAAAGGCCTTAATGAAGTCCATGCAAACTATATCAACTACTCTACCCTCATCCATGTAGTTAGTCACCTTTCGAAAAAACTTAATTGAATTAGTCAGACAGGACTCCAATAAATCCATGCTGACTCTCTCTGATCAATCCCTGCCTTTCCAAGTATTAATTCAACATGTCATAGAGTCAGAGATGTACAGCATGGAAATAGACCCATCAGTCCAACTCATCCATGCCGACCAGATAACCCAACCTAATCTAGTCCCATTTGCCAGCACCTGGTGCATAACCCTTCCTATTCATATACCCATGCAGATGCCTTTTAAATTTTGCAGTTGTACCAGCCTCCACCACTTCCTCTGGCAGCTCATTCCATATATGCACCACACACTGCCCCTTAGGTCTCTTTTCTATCTTTCCCCTCTCACCCTAAACCTATGCCTTCTAGTTCTGGACTCCCCCACCCCAGGAAAAAGACATTATCTATTTACCCTATCAATGCCCTTCATGATTTTATAAACCTCTACAAGGTTCTGACACTCCAGGGAAAACAGCCCTAGCCTATTCAACCTGTCCATATAGCTCAAATCCTCCAAGCCTAGCAACATCCATGTAAATCTTTTCTGAACCCTTTCATGTTTCACAACCTCCTTCTGATAGGAAAGAGACCAGATTGGCACATATTCCAAAAGTGGCCTAACCAACATTCTGTACAACCGCAACGTGACCTCCCAATGCCTATACTCAATGTTCTGATTAATAACGGAAAGCATACCAAAAGCCTTCTTCGCTGTCCTATCTACCTATGACTCGATTTTCAAGGCGCTATGAACCTGTACTCCAAGGTCTCCCCTTCAGAATTTTGTCCAATACTTTCACTCAGGTCAGACTACTTGGTCTGTAATGCCTGGCCTATCTCTGCTGCCTTTTTTGAGCAAATAAATAATATTAGCTATCTTCTAATCTTCTGGCACCTCGTGTGTAGTCAGCGAAATATTACAAATATCCGCCAGAGCACCAGCAACTCCCCTGCCTCCTAGAGAAGCCTGAGATACACTTCATCTGACCCTGGGGATTATGCAATTGTATGCCCACTAAAACATTAATCTTCATGCATTCTGAAACCTCACCATTCTAACTGAAATCCATGGCTACAATAATTTCCTCCTCTGTGAATACAGATGAGAAGTATTCATTTCGATCCACTGACTCCTTTGGTCTCTAATAGGTCCCACTCTTTCCCTGGTAATCCTCTTATTTTAACATGCTTATAAAAAGCTTTGGGTTTTCTTGATCCTATCTACCAAAGATATTTCATGACTCTCCTTTGCCCTCATTTCCTTTTTAGGCAACCTCCTACACTCTATACTTTTGAAGGTCTGCCCCACTTTTTAATGTGCCGTACTTGACTATGTTTCTTTCTTTTTCCTTCATAAAACTCTGAATATTCCTTGACATTCTGAGTTCCCTGAACTTGCTGTCCCTGCCCTTCATTGTTAGAGGAACATGTTGGCCTTATTACACTTTGAGGAGAAAGTGAGGTCTGTAGATGCTGGAGATTAGAGCTGAAAATGTGTTGCTGGAAAAGCGCAGCAAGTCAGGCAGCATCCAAGGAACAGGAAATTCGATGTTTCGGGTATAAGCCTTTCTTCAGGAACCTTCATTCCTGAAGAAGGGCTTATACCCGAAACGTTGAATTTCCTGTTCCTTGGATGCTGCCTGACCTGCTGCGCTTTTCCAGCAACACATTTTCACCTCTATTCCACTTACCAAATGGAGACTTACCTGCTGGGAGCCACTGCCAATCTATGTTTACCAGATCCTATCTAATGATATTGAAATTGGCCTTCCTCCAAATTAGGCAGGTACCTTCTGCATGATCCGTATCCCTTTCATAATGATTTTTGAAACTTACAGTTATGGTCACTATCCCCAAAATGTTCACCCACTGAAAATTCAACCATTCAACCAGCTTCATTCCCTAGGATTCAGTCTCTCACAGCCCCATGTTAATAGGACTATTTACATACTGGCATAAAAAGCTCTCCTGGATGCACTTTAAAAATTCCGTCTCATCTAATCCTTTCATAAAAAGACAATCCCCATTAGTGTTTGTAAAGTTGAAATCTCCTGCAATTCTCACTCTGTTTCTCTCATACATTTTGGTGATTTGCCTACATATCAGTTCCTGTAGTATTATCCCAGCAAGGTAATTGCCTCTTTTTTATGTCTAAGCTCCACCTAGATGGCCTCATTTGAAGATCCTTCTAGGGCATCCCTCTCATTATTGCAGTGATGGGTTATTTTATCAATAATGCAATGCAAACCTCTCTTACTTCCCCTTTTATACCCTGGAATGTTGAGTTGCCAGTCCAGCTCTTCCTCAACCCTGTCTCAGTGATTGCAAGAATATCACGTACCCATGAGCTGATCAATGTTCAAAGTTCAACTGCCTTAGTATGCATTAAAATAGATATAATTTAGCTTTCTAGACCTCTCATGTGCCTTATCTTGACCATGTCTTCTCTGTCTACTGGACTGTCCTAGCATTCCACGATATCTGATTGGACCTTGATCCAAATTTTACAACTATTCTGTGCCCCATCCCATTGCTAAATCAGTTTAAAAACCCACCAACAGCACAATCAAACCTCCCAGCAAGGATTTTGGAGCTCGTTTGAGTACAACTTGCACAGGTCCCACCTACCCCAAATGCTGTCCCAATGCTCCAAAAATGTAACGCCCTCCCTTCTACACCATCCCTTTCGTCACATGTTCATCTGACCTATATTCCTATTCCTAGACTTAGTAGCACTGGAAGTAATCAGAGATTATAACCTAGTCATCTTTGTTGTTCATCTACTATCTAAATCTCCACATACTGCTGCAGGACTTCATTTCATTTTTTTAACCCATGCTTTTGGTATTGGTATGTACCATGGCTGCTGGTTGTTTAACCTCCTTCTTCAGAATGCCCTGCAGCTGCTTTGAAACGTCCCTGACCCTGGCACCACAGAGACAGTATAGCATTCACTAATCTTATTTGCTGCTGCAGAATCGCCTGTCAGTTCCCCTCACAATCAGTTCTCCTACTACCAAAGCTCTCTCAGTCATATTCCTCCCGCCATGGTGCCATAAACTTAGCTGTTGCTGCTTTCCACTGAGACCAACACCCACCCCTCCCCTAAACAGTATCCAAAATAGTACATCTATTTGAGAGGGGAATAGCAACAGGAAGAGTTTCAATTCCCCTCTAAAACAGATGTAGAAGACCCCTGCACTATCTGCTCATGCTTACTAGTCTTCCTGGTTGGCACTTAACACCTTCTCTCCCTTGTGCTATATCCAAGTGCATGCTTGATGTCTACAACTGGATGGAAAGAACCAACTTTGTTGTTTGCCCTGTTGATCTGGCAGAACAATGGGGTCACGTCCTGGTGCCCTTGGACCTAGGGGTCTCATCATTCCTGTTGAGTCCTCATTCAGACTCACCCATATTCCCCGTGTACAACTTCAAGCTTTGGGATCACAGGTACATGAGGTGTGGAGAGGCTGTGCATTGCTGCAGAGTCTGGAAGAAACCAACTAGGCGACCTCTTTATTGCTTATCCTTCCTAGACACATCTACTGGCATCATGTATCAGAGAGGGAAGGGTACCAGGAATGAGGTTGAGATGACTTATCCCACAGCATTTTTTCCCATTCAGTAGATGCGATTTCACTGGCTGGGTCGGAATATGTTAACCATCCTTGTCATCGAGAAGGTAGTAGTGAACTACCTTCCTGAACTGTTGTAATCCATTTAGTGCAGGTATACTCAATTGTTAGAGGGGATTAGTCCAGGATTTTAACACGGTGACAGCACTGGAACTTCAATATATTTCCAAGTCCTAATGGCATCTTGGAAAAAAAACTTGCAAATGGTGATATTTGTGTATTTCTGCTGTCTTGTCATCGACCGATCAGGCCGTACCCTCTACTTTTCTTCACCTGTCCCCACTTCAGCACACTACCCCCACCATCCTCTTTATCTACAGCTTCCCTTAGAGCCACTCCCCAATCCTGAAGGAGGGTTACACCCAAAACATCAACCTCTCCACCTTCTGATACTGACTGGCTTGCTAGGTTCTTCCAGCCTCCTGTTTGTCTTACCCTTGTCATTGTAGCTGCTAATGGGACATGGGATTGAAGGGGCCTGAGTAAATTTCTGCATTGTATTTTGTAAGTGGTATATGCTGCTACAGTGTATCAGTGGTTGTGGGAATGAATGTTGTGCCAATCAAGCGCACTGCTCTTCCACAGATGGCATCAAGTTTCTTCAATGTTATTAGAGCTGCACTCATCATCACACCCCTGACTCATGCCTTGTAGACAAATCTTAGGCTTTGAAGTCAGGAGAGAGTTACTTCTAGCAGAATTTGCTGTCTTTAATCACCATCTGTACTGTGGCTATTCTAAGATTCTATAGCACTGCTGTTCTACTGCAAAATGGTCAATGGGAACTTTTGCATTCACCAGTGAGGATTTAATGGCTTATTTTGACATTATATCTCCAACAAGGCATGGGAGGTTAGTTGAGATAATGTGCTCAATCTATATGCAGATATGACCATATCTTGTTCTTTTTATAACCTATTTTATTGGTATTGACATGTACCATGACTGCTGGTTGTTTAACCTCCTCCTTCAGAATGCCCTGCAGCTGCTTTGAAACATCCCCACTCTGGCACCAGAAGGGCAATAGCCAATTAAAGAATCTTATTTGCTGCTGCAGAACTGCCTGTCAGTTCCCCTTACAATCGATTCCCCTACCACTAAAGCTCTCCCAGTGTTTTTCCTCCAACCATGGTGCTACAAACTTGACTGTTGCTGCTTTCCACTGAGAACAACATCCATCCCTCCCCGGCAACAGGAAGAGTTTCTATTCCCCTCTAAAACAGATATAGAAGATGCCTGCACTATCTGCCCATGGTTACTAGTAACCTCCAGGATATTGGTAGTGATTGAATGGCAAGGGTCGGTGGTTAGATTCTCACTTGCTAGAGTTGGTCATTGTCTGGCACTCGTTAGTATGAATGTTACTTGCTATTTTCAGCCCAAGTCATGGAAATTGTCCTGATCTTGCTGCAATTGGATGTGGACTATTTTAGTCTGAGGAATTGCAGAACATTGTATAATTATCAGTAAATGCCCTCAATTCTGACCTCACCATGGAGGGAAGATCACTGAAGAGCTAACGTTTGGAGCTAGAACACAACCTAAACAAACTTCTTCAGAATGAAAATAGAAATTGTTAGAAAAGCTCCGCATATCTGGCTCTGATTTCGCTCCATAGATGCTGCTAGACCTGCTGAGCTTTTCCAGCAATTTCTGTTTTTATTTCTGATTTACAGCATCCGCAGTTCTTTCAGTTTTTTCTTCAGAGATGTCCTGAAGCTGAGTTGACTCATCTCCAAATATCCACTACCACAATCTTCCTTTGTGAAGATATGAGTCCAACCAGATAGTTTACCCCAGTTCGCAATGATTCTAGTTTTGTTCTAGCTCCTTGATGCCACACAGTCAAAAGCAGCCTTGATGTCAAAAGTAGTTACTCTCAGCTCACCTTGAGAGGTCAGCTCTTTTGTCCATGTTTGAATCAAGGCTGCAACAAAGTCAGGAACTGAGTGACCCTGGTTGAACCTAAACTGAGCGTCAGTGACCAGGTTGTTGCTAACAAGTATAGATGACCCCTTCTATCATTCAAAGATCAAGAACTGACTCATTTAGTCATATCAGATGGGTTGGATTTGTCCTACTTTGATGGAGAATACATGGAGAAGACTGCAAATGCAAGCAAGGATTTCAAGTTAGAAGACAATAGCATGCTGGCTACCTTATTGGACAAATGGTCCAGAGAGTGTGAAGTGAGGTAACACAATGGTAGTTTTTAAATTGGCATTATGGTTGAAACAATGTGAGCCATGAAACTTTTGATCTGTTATATAAACACAACTGGTTCACTTATGCCCTTTACAGAAGGCAATTGACGTCCTTACATTGTCTCACTAACATGATGCAGCCCTTGTCAAGATGATTTTTCAGTGCCCTTACAGTTCAACTGAGGAAGTTAGAAAGTCACAAAAGAAGTTCCATTTTTACTTCTTTATCATGACATTTTGGGAACTCAAGGATTAAACATTCCACTATTCAGAGAACTCACTGCGGTATTGATTGCATGCCTTTCCTCGTACAGAATGAGACGGGACACCACAACAGGGGAGGTCTGGCTGACTCCTAGAGATCAGAATCCTCTGGAGCCATACATGTGGATTTCACTTGCAGCCTCAGGCAAAGGTGTTTGTTCTCCCTACACAAGACTGATAGCCTTGGCCATAACCATATTAACTGCCTCCTGTTCCCATGATCATGCTTCCCTTACCTATTAACATTGTTCTCATTGTTGGATTCACTTGCCAAAGTCCTTCTGTCTAAATCTCTATCCATCAACATATGATTATGAAGAATACAATAACCAGTCCCTGCAAACCATTCTCTAGTTAGCACAGGAAATCGGCAATCACTGGGCACTGTAGAATTGTAATTACCTGTCTTAAACAATGTAATGTCAATCAATCATGTGACTTGTAGACCTCTATATTATTCCTATAAAATATACTGCCTTCATGTGTAGAGCAGAGATTCGTTGAGAAGTGCCACCATAAGTAGGCTACATAACTCCTTTGGTGTCACTGAGAATCTCTCACCGGCTATCCAATAATAGAGCATTTACTGTTGTATCGAAACTTGTGTTGTCTGGATTTGTGGAAAAGATACTTCAACACAACCATTCAGCAAGTTATATCATCATCTTCTTAGGGAATTGCAGGTGCACAGACCCAGCAATGCCTGTCAGTCCCACTTACGATCAATTCCCCCACCACTAAAGCTCACATCCTAGAAATAAAACCAGTGACCAAATTAACAACTTACTAACAGCCGTCAAAATCTACAGCACAGTTAAAGGCCCTGCAGTCTACCATGTCCAAGCCAGTCAAAAAAATCCAAAGTATTCTAAACCCATTTTCAAACCTCTGACCCATAGCTTTTTATGTCTTGTCCTCACCAGAAAATATTTCTTAAATGTTATGAGGGTTTCTACCTCAACCAGTCTTAGAGACACTGAGCTCCAGATTCCCAGTACCCTCTGGTGAAAATATTTTCCTCACATTTCCTCTAAACCTTCTGCCCCTTACATTAAATCTATGCCCCCTGGTATTTGATCCTTCCATTAAGAGGAAAACCTTCTTCCTGTCTTTCCTATCTATGCCCCTCAGAACTTTATATATTTAAATCATTTTCCCACTCAATCTCCTCTGCTCTATGATAAATAACACTAGTCTGTCTATTCTCTATTCATAAACTCTCCAGCCCAGGCAACATCCTCTGACCCTCTTCAATGCTATCAAATTCCTCCTCCTATAATAAGGATTTCAGAACTACACACAACAGGCTTAACCAAAATTTGATACAGTTCCAACATAACTTCCCTGCTCTTAAACTCTATGCCTCAACTAATAAAGGCAAGTATCCCATGGGCTGTCTGAACACTTCGTGCACTTGTTCTGATTGAGTCATATAGCAGCTGTACAGGACATTGGTGAGGCCACTTTTGAAATGCTGTGTCCAATTTTGGTCTCCCTGCTATACTAAAAATGTTGTGAAACTTGAAAGGGTACAGAAAAGATTTACAAAGATGTTGCCAAAGTCAGAGGATTTAAGCTATAGAGAGAGGTTGAATAGGCTGGAGCTATTTTCTGTGGAGCATCAGAGACTGAGGGGTGACCTTATAGAGAATAATAAAATCATGATGAGCATGGATAGGGTGAATAGCCAAGGTCTTTTTCCCCAGTGTAGGGAAATCCAAAACTAGAAGACATGTATTTAAGGTGAAAGGGGAAAGATTTAAAAGGGACAACGTTTTCACAGAGGGTGGTGTGTGTATGGAATGAGCTGCCAAAGGAATGGAAGCAGCTGGCACAATTACAACATTTAAAAGGCACCAAGAGGAGTACATGAATAGGAAGGATTTAAAAGGAGATGGACCAAATGTTGCCAAATTGGTCAAGATCAGTTTAGGATACCTGATCTGCATAGATAAGTTGGACCAAAGGGTCTGTTTCCATGTTGTTCATCTCGATGACCATTGAATGTGCATATTAAGAACTCACCAATCCTCAGTGCTTCCTACTGTCCTATCATTCATCATATATTGTCTTGTCTTGTTTGTCCTGCCCAAGTACATCATTCCACAATAGTTCTAATATGTAATAAATACAACTTTTCATGACAAGGTGAAAAACATTCCTTGAGCTATCCTACAATTTTCCTTTACAAAACATTTGTCATGGCAAGTCATCTTTCATTGCACTTTCAGTTTTACTGCATGGGAGACCATTTGCATGGACAACCTGCCAGTAGACTTCCATGTTACTCACAATCATATCTGAATTGTAATCACTTGTGCTCAACAAATTGTTTGCAAAATTATGGAAATGTTTCTCTCCATACTCTTGCCTACTACACATTTCCAAACTCACTGTCAGGAGATACAGATATGAGTCTTGGTACTTTCCTCACATGAAAGCCAGTTACACATCTGTATTGGAGAGTTGCTACCTTGTTCTTAATAAAACAACTCTCTGTCCCACAGATGCCCTGCTTTCCTGACTTAGAGGGAACTGTTAGTACAGGTGTAAACCCAAGTTTATATCTCTATAGTATGCTTTAAATGCAACATAAACAATGTTTTCACGGTCACAAAAGCAGAAATTGCTGGAAAAACTCAGGTATGGTAGCATCTACGGAGAGCAGAGTTAACGTCCTTCACAAGCTGCCAGACCTGATGCGTTTTTCCAGCAATTTATCTGTTTCTGATTTCTAGATCCACAGTTCTTTCATTTTTTCTTTTAAAAAGTCAGACATTTAGTCCCAGTTAGTCACGAAAACCAGACAGGATAACTGACAAGAATTATTCTTTAATTAGGGAATGATAGCATCGGATAGATGAGAAATAGCGTGCAAAAAGAAAAAAAAACTGTTAGGAATGACCTTGGGGATACTGCAGGGGAAGTGTCTAGTTAAGTGTGGCCTGAAAAACTGTAGTTTCCACTTGAGTGAATACGCAGTTCATGTGTAGGGGTCCCGAAAAGATTCACCTCCCCTGGTTTGAGCACACCAGTATTATCCATTCCAAACGAACAGGACCGGACTATGTGGGCAGACAGCGGGAATTTGCGCTCTAAGCCCACTTCACACTCGTGGGGCTAGCGTTTCTGTCACTAAAACCTCGGGCTGCTCCCCAACATCCCGAGCCTCCTGACATTCCTCGCTCCACTCATGATGCCCGCCCGAGCTACAGCTACCTATAGTTTGTTCAAGAACAGCGAGTGAGACCACGCTCTCTCTCACTCACAGAGCACCCAAATCCCGCAGAGGGTGACGAAGCCATCGTTAAGCGACTCCTTATCGATGGTAATATTCATGGCGCCCTCTTGCCACTACCTCGCACATGTGACCACCAACGGACGGTTTTAGGGAGGTGCCACGTGACCACCCGCGTGCCTCCGACACCACGTGATGTTGCCGCGGCGGTGGTCAGTCCCGGTTCTTGTTTACAATAACAAGGTCAGCATTTAATATTTGATAGTTTCCTCACTGTTATTATCTTTACAAATTAATGCACCAAGTTCAATCCATTAACCATTTCCTCACTGAGATTTGTTTGATCTGTTTTGAATTTGCTCATCCTTTCAAAGATAAAACCAGAACAACGCTGCACAAATTCAGCAAGTCTGACAACATGTGGAGAGAAAACAGAATTAACCTTTTGTGTCCAGTCACCGTTCTTCAGACCCTGCTTTTCAGTGTGTACAGGATAAAACAGTACCTGTGTCCAGCTCCAGGCCCAGAGGAACTGGAAGCTGCGTTTTGTAGAAGAGTCATCTGATTTTTAGGACGGGGATTGGAAGTCGAGAGTTCTGTTAACGTGGAGGCTATGGCATGTGGGTGGTGAAAAGAGGGGTGAGAGAAATGCAAATACTGTAAAGAAGATACAACAGTTTTAAACTTGTCTTCAAATGAATACTTAGCTAACTGATGTCAGTGAAGTATTAAGTGAATGTGGAATCCCTGGCATAAGACTGCATATGTTCTTTGAGTCATGGAGGTCTACAATACAGAAAAAGGTCCTTTGGCTCGTCGAGTCTGCACCAGTTGAAAACTTGCTAGTTTTGGCAACACCCTGGTAAATCACCTCTGCACTGCTGCAAATGTGTTGCTGGTCAAAGCACAGCAGGTTAGGCAGCATCTCAGGAATAGAGAATTCGACGTTTCGAGCATAAGCCCTTCATCAGGAATAAGAGAGAGAGCCAAGCAGGCTGAGATAAAAGGTAGGGAGGAGGGACTAGGGGGAGGGGAGATGGAGGTGGGATAGGTGGAAGGAGGTCAAGGTGAGGGTGATAGGCCGGAGTGGGGTGGGGGCGGAGAGGTCAGGAAGAGGATTGCAGGTTAGGAGGGCGGTGCTGAGTTGAGGGAACCGACTGAGACAAGGTGGGGGGAGGGGAAATGAGGAAGCTGGAGAAATCTGAATTCATACCTTGTGGTTGGAGGGTTCCCAGGCGGAAGATGAGGCGCTCCTCCTCCAGCCGTCGTGTAGTTGTGTTCTGCCGGTGGAGGAGTCCAAGGACCTGCATGTCCTCGGTGGAGTGGGAGGGGGAGTTAAAGTGTTGAGCCACGGGGTGATTGGGTTGGTTGGTTCGGGCGGCCCAGAGGTGTTCTCTGAAGCGTTCCGCAAGTAAGCGGCCTGTCTCACCAATATAGAGGAGGCCACATCGGGTGCAGCGGATGCAATAGATGATGTGTGTGGAGGTACAGGTGAACTTGTGGCGGATATGGAAGGATCCCTTGGGGCCTTGGAGGGAAGTGAGTGTGGAGGTGTGGGCGCAAGTTTTACATTTCCTGCGGTTGCAGGGGAAGGTGCCGGGGGTGGAGGTTGGGTTGGTGGGGGGTGTGGATCTGACAAGGGAGTCACGAAGGGAGTGGTCCTTGCGGAACGCTGATAGGGGAGGGGAGGGAAATATATCCTTGGTGGTGGGGTCCGTTTGGAGGTGGCGGAAATGGCGGCGGATAATACGTTGTATGCGCAGGTTGGTGGGGTGGTAGGTGAGAACCAGTGGGGTTCTGTCTTGGTGGCGGTTGGAGGAGCGGGGCTCAAGGGCGGAGGAGCGGGAAGTGGAGGAGATGCGGTGGAGGGCATCGTCGATCACGTCTGGGGGGAATCTGCGGTCCTTGAAGAAGGAGGCCATCTGGGCTGTGCGGTGTTGGAATTGGTCCTCCTGGGAGCAGATGCGGCGGAGACGAAGGAATTGGGAATATGGGATGGCGTTTTTACAGGGGGCAGGGTGGGAGGAG
The DNA here is from genome assembly GCF_020745735.1 of Hemiscyllium ocellatum. Taxonomy (NCBI): domain Eukaryota; kingdom Metazoa; phylum Chordata; class Chondrichthyes; order Orectolobiformes; family Hemiscylliidae; genus Hemiscyllium; species Hemiscyllium ocellatum. The sequence continues at coordinate 17,745,064 of NC_083416.1, read as the reverse complement.
GTGTAGTCCAGGTAGCTGTGGGAGTCAGTCGGTTTATAATAGATGTCTGTGTTGAGTCGGTCGCCCGAGATAGAAATGGAAAGGTCTAGGAAGGGGAGGGAGGAGTCTGAGACAGTCCAGGTGAATTTCAGGTCGGGATGGAAGGTGTTAGTAAAGTTGATGAACTGTTCAACCTCCTCGTGGGAGCACGAGGCAGCGCCGATACAGTCATCGATGTAGCGGAGGAAAAGGTGGGGGGTGGTGCACCCTCTCTGGTATAATCACATCTCCCCTATAACTTTAATTCCAGTAACTGCACAGAACTCAACATTAACTCTGGGGTAAAATGCAGTGGTTGCTAGTGTAATGACAACTGTGTCAACTGTCACATTTAAATATGAGATTTAGGGAAAAGGGTTAGGTGTCCCATCTTTGTAATTATGCAGTGAAAACAAATTAGTTGTGGCCAATTTGGAAGGTGTGTTTTGTCTGAAGAAGTAAGTCTGTTATCTTGAAAAACATTGCACTATTTTATATCTGTTAAAACAAACTCCTAAACTTAATATAAATAATTTTCTAACACTATTTTGTAGAGGATCAGGGAATTCTCTCTTTGTCTTATGTTCATTGGATTTACTTGGGTATTCCAATTGTTTACAGTTCATCTTGTGCCAGTTTAAGTACTGTGGTATCTAAGAAACTAATGTTTTCCTTGTCTGTTGAGACTTTAATGGTAAATTTGATAATTATCAATTAATTCTTTCTAATCCTGCTTCTGTGTGAGTCCATACATGCCATACGTCAGCACAGTTACAGAAGGTAATTTCTGTGACTAAATATCCAATAAGTGAGTTGGTAAGAATGATAAAAGATTCTTCTGAAAATCAAATAGCAGCCCTTGTGAAAATCTTAAGAGGAGTTCTCAAGGGAAAGGGGGAGACTTTCTTTTGCTCAGACTTGCAGGCAGCTGACTCTATTTCTGCTTCTTTATTTAATGGATTTATAAATCATAAATGATCTAAGAAATGTTCACAAGCAGATAAACTAATTGAAAACAGACCGCAGTTTCACTTCAACTGAAACCCATCTCTGAGCAGCATAGCAAAACCAACCTCATCGAGAAAAACACTTTCAGTTTTTGCTTCTCTTTGGAACTTGAATGTCAATGTTTTTCAGTGTACGTTGCAGTTTGTGGGACATTGCTGTGTGCAAGCTAGCTGTTGTTTCTTATATTAGAATCATGACTAAATTTCAAAATAACTTCATGCCCTTATAATACTTTGGAATGTCCAGAACCCTAAAAAAAAACTAAATGTTTGCTCTTACAAAATCCTGTTTTTTCCACTTTCTGTAACACTGGTATGCAGTATAATCTAAATTTTGAAGATTGCTGTGGGAATACTGAATTGGATGTGAAAGTTTAGTAGGTACTACACAGTTACTGTAAGAAACATAAAATACAGAAGCATTGTATTAACAACAACAAAAAAAAAGCAAAATAGTTATGTGCAATGCAATGTGATTCCAATAATATATATGCATCTTTAATCTTAAAAAATTCTATCTTTAATGAGGAATTAATTTGATACAAAGAAACAAAATCTCAAAGGATCTGGCAGCATCTGTGGAAAGAGAAACAGAGTTAACATTTCCGGCTGAAGATCTTTCATCAGATTCTGCTAGACCGATGGAGCATTTCCAGTATTTTCTGCTCATAACTTAAGATTTCTAGCAGGTGCAGTATTTTGCTTGTATAAGAATGGCTTTTTTTTCCAAAATAAATCTGAATTGGATAGAGACTTTACTGCCTGAAATTAATGAAAGCAAGGCTACATCTCACCTCATGAGTAGTAATTTTTTAGTTTTAACTCTCCATTTCAGAGAAAACATAACTCAATGTGGAAGTGCAGGTTGTAGCACGTTAACCAGCAAATAAAATAAATTAATTTTACTTTGTCAAGCATGTCAGGATGGAGCAGTGATCTGTTCAGACAACGAAGGCCAGCAAAACAATTCCCTTCACTCGAAATGCAAATTAAAAATAAGATACAGTAGTTTGCCATTTTGTTCTGTTTCCCTCTAAGTAAGCTGTTTTCTTTATGCAACCTTTAAGAATATTAAACATCAACCAAGTCTATGAATCACATACAGTAACTAGCCACTCATCATATGTAAGAGTAAAAAGTGAGGTCTGCAGATGCTGGAGATCAGAGCTGAAAATGTGTTGCTGGTCAAAGCACAGCAGGTCAGGCAGCATCCAAGGAACAGGAAATTTGACGTTTCGGGCCAGAGCCCTTCATCCTGAAACGTCGAATTTCCTGTTCCTTGGATGCTGCCTGACCTGCTGTGCTTTGACCAGCAACACATTTTCAGCACTCATCATATGTATTATGAAATAGGAAAGTGTTCATTTGAAACACAAGTAATTTCGAATTGTTTCCTTTGGAGAGCACACCTAATAGTTTGATTATGTATAATTTGGGCCAGTCTACTGTGTCATAACTCAATGGCAGAAATCTCTCCTACTAGCATGCTTGAAGACAGAAGGGCTTGTAAACGTTTTTACTGCTTATTCCACCTTTCGCGTTTTACAAAGATTGTTGGAGGTGTTGGGTTGTCATTCACCCTTGAGCCTATTGTGACCCCAGAATGGCCAAATCATGGCAACATGAATTTCTCATCACACCCCACCTCATTTTACCCATGGCAGAGGGAGACCCAAATCAAATATCTGGTCTGCCAGCTTTAACTGCACAGACTGGTGTCGGGCAAACAGGACTAAGTAAGTCTCGTGGTCAGGAAAGAGAAAGTACATCCAGAGTGAGACATAGCCTGAGTGAGTACATAGTTCTGAATTTGGAGGCAATGTGACCATTGCCTCCCTGGGCATCAAACAAAAAGAGCAGTATTAAATATTTTAAAAATCAAATTAAGAACTGAGTCATTAAAATAGAGATGCCAATCAGACAATGTATCTGCGTGATGTGGAAGCTGATGGACCCCTTTGAGTTCAACCGTGACCATGCCTGTGGCAAGTATTGGTTGCTTGAGGAATTCCAGTTCAGAGTTGATAAGCTGGAATCCAACTTTGAACACTGTGACACTTCAGGGAAGGGGAGAGTTACCCAGACAGGTGATTCATGAGGCAGCCATACTCATTAGCTGAAAATGTGTGACTGGAAAAGCGCAGCAGATCAGGCAGCATCCAAGGAGCAGGAGAATTGACGTTTCGGGCATGAGCCCTTCTTCAGGAATTACTCTTTTCCAGCAATACATTTTCAGCTCTGATCTCCAGCATTTGCAGTCCTCACTTTCTCCTAGCCATACTCATTAGGTTACTACCTAAATTTCAGTATGTGATCAGGGACATAAAGATGTGAAGACGAGTCAAGCAGGAAGAGAAATCCAGGACATCGTGATAAAGGAATTTCAGATCTTGAGCTTATCAAACATGTTTGAGGTTCTTTCTCCCTGTGTGAATGACAATGGGAGCTATAGGGAGCATGAACATACTGACTATAGCATTGTGGTACTGGGATATATTCAAAGCCATTCAGTTGCTTGGAAGATAATGGAAAAAGTTAAAGGCAGGGAAGAAATCAGCAAAGGTTAGTACAGTTTCCAGAAAAGTAATGAGGCTGGAGGATGGGGGAGGAGACAAAGAAATAGCAGAGGAACTGAATTGGTACTTTGTATCAGTTTTCACAGTGGAAGGCACCAGCATCATAGCAGAACTTAAAGAGAGTCAGGGATTAAAGATCAGTGCAGTGCCAAACACGAAAGAGAAGGTTTTGGAAAGTTGAAAGGTCTGAAGATGGATAAATCACTCAGACCAAATGGACAACACCCAGGGTTTTGAAGGAAATTGCTAAGGATATTGTAGAGGCGTTGGTGGTGATCTTTCGGGAATCACTGAGTCAAGGAGGGTCCCAGAGGACTAGAAAATGGCTAATATAACACCTCTGTTTAAGAATGGAGGGAGGCAGAAGACAGGGAACATTGGGTCAATTAGCTTGACCTCGGTCACTGATAAGTTTTTGGAGTCCATCATTAAAGATGTGATTGCGGAGTATTTGGAAGCGCATTGTGAAATGGAGCAGAGTGTGCATGGCTTCATCAAGACAAGGTCAAGTCTGACAAGTCTGTTAGAAATCCTTGAGGAGGTAATGAGCAACATAGACAAAAGAGAGCCAGTAAATGTGATCTATTTGGATTTCTAGAAGGCCTTTGACAAGGTGCCACACAAAAGGCTTCTAAATAAGTTCAGAGCCCATAATGTTAGGGGCAAGATGCTATCATGGATATAGGATTGGCTGACTGACAGGAATCAGAAAGTAGGGATAAACGGGCATTTTTCAGGATGGGTTTTTCAGGAGTTCCACAAGGGTTAGTAGGACCACAACTGTTCATGTTATACATTAACAATCTAGGAACAAAGAAACTGAGGGCATTTTTGCTAACTTTTGCAGATGACACAAAGGTAAGTGGAGGGATGGGTAGTATTGAGAAAATGGAGAGGGGCTGCAGAAGGACTTGACGTATCAAGTATGTGAGTATCAAGAGGTGGCTGATGGAATGGAATACAGTGTGACAAAGTGTGAGGTTATGCACTTTGGTAGGAAGAATAAAAGCACGTTTATTTTCTAAACTGGGAGAGGCTTCAGAAATCAGAAGTGCAAAAGAACTTGCTAGTCTGAGATCATGATTCTCTTTAGGATAATATTAAGGTTCAGTTGGTAGTTAGAAAGGCAAATGCAATGTTAACATTCATTTCAAAAGAGCTAAAATACAAGAGCAGAAATGTAGTGCTGAGGCTGTAGACGACACTCTTCAGATCGCATTTGGAATATTATGAGCAGTTTTAGGCCCTGTATCGAAGGGAAGATACGTTCGTGTGAGATGGGGTCCAGAAAAGTTTTATCAAGAATGATCCCAGGGATGAAGGAATTGTCATATTAAGAGCGGTTGAAGACTCTGGGTATGTACTCGAGTGAGTTCAGAAGAATGAGGAAGGATCTAATTGAAACTTACAGAATACTGAGATATTGTGGATGTAGAGAAGATGTTTCACAAGTAGGAAAGACTAGGACCCAAGGTTAGAGTATCAGAGTGAAGGGACAACCATTTAGAACTAAGATGAGGAGGAATTTCTCCAGCCAGAGGGTGACCAATATGTGGAACTCATTGCTGGAGGAGCTGTTGGGGCAAAGTAATTCAAAACAGATTCTTGATTATTAAGGGGATCAATAGTTATAGTTTCATAGTCATAGTGATGTACAGCATGGAAACAGACCCTTCGGTCCAATACGTCCATGCCGACCAGATATCCCAACCAATCTAGTCTCACCTGCCAGCACCCGGCCCATATCCCTCCAAACCCTTGCTATTCATCTACCCATCCAAATGCCTCTTAAATGTTGCAATTGTACCAGCCTCCACCACTTCTGCCGGCTCATTCCATACACGTACCACCCTCTGTGTGAAAAAGTTGTCCCTTAGGTCTCTTTTATATCTTTTCCCTCTCACCCTAAGCCTATGCTCTCTAGTTCTGGACTCCCCGACCCCAGGGAAAATACCTTGTCTATTTACTATATCCCTGCCCCTCATAATTTTGTAAACCTCTATAAGGTCACCCCTCGCCTCTGATACTCCAGGGAAAACAGCCCCAGCCTGTTCAGCCTCTCCCTATAGCTCAAATCCTCCAACCCTGGCAACATCCTTGTAAATCTTTTCTGAACCCTTTCAAGTTTCACAACATCTTTCCAGTAGGGGGAAGACCAAAATTGCATGCAATATTCCAAAAGTGGCCTAACCAATGTCCTGTACAGCCGCAACATGACCTCCCAACTCCTGTACTTAATACTCTGACCAATAAAAGAAAGCATACCAAATGCCTTCTTCACTATCCTATCTACCTGTGACTCCACTTTCAAGGAGCTATGAACCTGCTCTCCAAGGTCTCTTTGTTCAGCAACACTCCCTAGGACCTTACCATTAAGTGCATAAGTCCTGCTAAGGTTTGCTTTCCAAAATGCAGCACCTCGCATTTATCTGAATTAAACTCCATTTGCCACTTCTCAGCCCATTGGCCAATCTGGTCAATATCCTGTTGTAATCTGAAGTAATCAGTGGCACCACGTTTGCCAACCTCCAGTCTTCTGGCATCTCTCCTGTGACTATCAATGATACAGATATCTCAGCAAGACGTCCAGCAATCACTTCTCTAACTTCCCACAGAGTTCTAGGGTACCCTTGAACAGGTCTTGGGGATTTATCCACCTTTACGTGTTTCAAGACATTCTGCACTCCCTCCTCTGTAATATGGGCATTTTGCAAGGTGTCATCATCTATTTCCCTATAGTCTATACCTTCCATATCCTTTTCCACAGTAAATACTGATACAAAATATTCGTTTAGTATCTCCCCCATTTTCTGCGGCTCCACACAGTTATGGGGAGAAGGCAGGAGAGTGGGATTAAGAAATGGAGCAGCCATAATTGAATAATAGGGCAGACTTGATGGGCTGAATCATCAAATTCTGCTCCTGTAAGTTATGGTTTTACATATAGGTAGAAATTAAAGAGAAAACTTTTATGTAGAGCATAGTTAGAATGTGAAATTTGCTACCATGTGAATAGTTTAGATTGGATTAGATTAAATTCCCTACAGTGTGGAAACAGGCCCTTCAGCCCAACCAGTTAACAATGACCCTCCAAAAGTAACCCACCTAGAACCATTTCCCTTTGACTAATGAACCTAACACTATGGGCAATTTAGCACGGCCAATTCACCTGACCTGCACATCTTTGGTCTGTGGGAGGAATCCGGAGGACCCGGAGGAAACCCACGCAGGCACAGGGAGAATGTGCAAACTCCACACACACAGTCCCCCAAGGCTCCAATCGAACCTGGAACCCTGTGAGGCAGCAGTGCTAACCACTGAGCCACTGTGCTGATTATAGCATTAATGTATTTAAAGAAAAGCGAGATTAGTAGCTAGATGACTGAAGGCTTGTAGCGATGTCAGTACTCAGCTATATAGTGAAGGGTAGAACTGGAACCTAATGTTGTGGTTCTGTTCGCCGAGCTGGGAATTTGTGTTGCAGACGTTTCGTCCCCTGTCTAGGTGACATCCTCAGTGCTTGGGAGCCTTCTGTGAAGGGCTTCTGTGATCCGCATCCATGGATACCAACTAGTCACGAAACGACACAACCAACTATCCTTAGTAGCCACACGCAGATGACGAGCAACATGAATTCGACTGGGACAACACTACTGTTATAGGACAAGTCAAACAGAGAACAGCCAGAGAATTCCTAGAGGCATGGCAATCATCCACAGATTCAATCAATAAGCACATCGACCTGGACCCAATATACCGACCACTGCAACGGACAGCTGGAACTGACAACCGGAAGTGGCAGATTCAAACCACTACAAATGCCGGAGGAAAGATCACAGAAGCGCTTCACAGGAGGCTTCCAAGTACTGAGGATGTCACCTAGACAGGGGGCGAAACGTCTGCAACACAAATTCCCAACTCGGCGAACAGAACCACAACAACAAGCACCCGAGCTACAAATCTTCTCCCAAACTTTGAACATCCACTTAATATATAATTAACAGGACAAAATGAAGAATGCCTGATCCTTTCAAAGTAGTGTTACAGAATCATTTGTGTTTAGGCCCTGTGGCACCTTGACAGTGTCTCTAACTCTTGGCCAGATAGCCAGGTTCAAGTTCCACCTGTCCTAGACATGCATCATAACGTGAAAAATATCCATGGAATTGTTTGTGTCAAGTTGAGAGGGACTTGCTTAATGTTTAACATAATAAAAGGCAACTCTCAATAAGGTCCGACACTTTCTTTTGTGATTCTCTCTCAGAAAATGGGCATCATCCTTAATTGCCCTTGAGAACATGGTGCTGAGCTGCCACTTTGAACTGCTGAAGTCCATTCTCAAAGACACACACACAATGGGAGGATCTTGAACAGTGACAGTGAAGGCATGACAATGTAGTTCTCATTCAGAATGTTGTGTGGTTTGGACAGGCACTTGCGAGTAGTGATGTTCACATGTGCCTGCTGCCCTTGTCCCAGGTTAGTAGCCTGGGTTTTAGAATGGATTAATGGAGGAGCCTTGGTGAATTGCTGAGTACCGCTTGTAGCTAGTATAAATTGCTGCTTCTGCCAGTGATGAAGGGAGTGGGTACTTGTAAATAAGGTGCCAATCAAGCAAATTGCTTCGTTCTGGATGATGTTAAGTTTCTTGAGTGTTGATGAAATTGCACTCATTGGGCAAGTGGAGAGTATTCAATCACACCCCTGATTTGTGCCTTACAGATGTGGGCGGGCTTTGGGGAGACAGGAGGTGAGTTCCTTTAGATTTTTAGATTAGATTAGTTACAGTGTGGAAACAGGCTCTTCGGCCCAACAAGTCCACATCAACCCGCCACCCATTCCCCTAAATTTACCCCTTCACCTAACACTAAGGACAATTTAGCATGGCCAAATCACCTAACGTGCACATTTTTTGGATTGTGGGAGGAAACCGGAGCACCCGGAGGAAACCCGTGCAGATACGTGGAGAATGTGCAAACTCCACACAGTCACCTGAGGCGGGAATTGAACCCGGGTCTCTGGCGCTGTGAGGCAGCAGTGCTAACCACTGTGCCACCATGCCACTCATAAACTTCTTGTAGGAATTCCAATCTCCGACCTGCTGCTGTAGTATTAATTGCAGAATCATAAAGTACAGAAGAGGCCCTTCGATCTATTGAATCTGTACTGCCAAAAATATATTCCTACTTACACTAGTCCCACTTTACTGCACTAGACCTATGGAGGTGAATGTCATGGCATTTCAAGTACTCAGCTGAGTACTTTTTAAAGGTTGTGAGGTTTCTCACCTTAACAATCCTCCCAAGCAGTGAATTCCAGACTCCTGCCATCCTCTGGGTGAAAAAGGTTTTCCTGAAATCCTCTCTGAACCTCCTGTCTTTCACTTTAAAATTAATCCTCCTTGTTATTGACCCTTCAAGTAAGGGAAACAGCTGCTTTCTATTCACCTTACCTTTAACACTCACAAGCATCATTTATTCACCTCTATCAGGTCCCCCCTCACCTTTCTCTGCTTTAAAGAAAACAACCCAAATGCTACAGCAGGTAACATCCTCGTGAATTTCATTGAACTGAATCCCTACAGTGTGGAAGCAAGCCATCGGCTCAACAAGTGAACACCAACTCTCTGTAGAGCATCCCATCCAGACCAACCCCTTACCCTGATAACCCTGCATTCCACATGGCTAACCCACTTAGCCTGCACGCTATGGTCAATTTAGAATGGCCAATCCACCTAACCTGCACATCTTTGGATGGTGGGAGGAAACCATACAGATGTGGAGAGAATGTGCAAACTCCATACCAACATTTACCCAAGGCTGGAATCAAATCGGGTCTCTGGAACTGTGAGGCAGCAGTGCTTGCCACTGAACCACTGTGCCACTCTTCGCACTTCCTCCAGTGCTATTGCATCTTTCCTGTATGTAGCAATCAGAACCTCACACAATACACCAGCTGTGACCAAACTAAAGTTCTGTATAACTCCAACATGACCTTCCTGCTCTTATAATGTAAGCCACAACTTTAAAAGTTGTAAGCATCCCATCTGCCTTCTTAACTACCTTACTAAGCTGTCTTGCCACCTTCAGGGATCTGTGATAGATATAAAAGAGCAACCAAGATCCCTCTGAGCTTCCTAGTCTTGCCATTCATTGAGAACTCCCTTGCCTTCTTGCTTCTTCCAAAGTACATGACCTCACATTTGTCAGGGCTAAATTCCATCTGCCACTGATTTGTCCGTCTAATCAATCCATTTATAATATCCTCTAACCAAAAACTCTCCTTCTTACATTAACCACCCAGCTAATCTTTGTGCATTGGGTACAAAATCATGAAAATTGGCAAGTTGCTTTAGAACTTGTGCTGCAAGTCTTAACTGCTCGAGTTCAGAGCACTTCCATTTGGTCACAGCTGAGACCTTATAACCACAACCTAAGGTATACCTAGCTACAACAGTTCAGTAGTACCATCGAGTTGACTTTGCAGCTGTAAGGCATAAGCAGCTGAATGTGGTGTACAAAAGAAAACCTTTTCACCCAGAGTCTGATGGGAATCTGAAACTCACTGACTGAGCCTGAAAGCCTAATAACATTTAAGAAATATTTCGATATGCACTTGTGATGACAAGTGCTAAGAATGGGATTAAAATACTTCAAAATAGTTGTTTTTGACTGGTACAGAAACAATGAGATGAACATAGAACATAGAATAGTAGAGCACAGCGCAGGAGCAAACGCTTCAGCCCATGATATTGTGTCAAAGATGACACCAAATTAAACAAATCTCTTCTCTCTGCCCTTGGTTCATATCCCTCCATTCCTAGCATATATCATTCCGATCTTTGCATAAGGCCTTTATCATTGCTGTAGACCTATTCTACTTTATAATTATGACTAAGTGTTGCTCAAATAGAATTCACGTCGGAAACTACAAGCTCAACAAAAGAACAATTGTTCCATTTCAGTAATTTCAGAATGGTGAAATGATACATACTTTCAGCACTGGAGGCCTAAACTTCAGTGTATTCCTTTCCTGTAACATAGAAAGTGTTGTTTTTAGTAAGTAAATGCTGGCATTTAAGTGTAGGCTAATTGAAGTTAGTGTCTGAGTTGCCACAAGTTCTCATCACCTAGAAAGTTCAGAGGCATTGTTACAACTGCAGTTATGAGTCACTGTTGGTTCTTGTGCAGAATAGCAGCAACTTCCTATATTGCTGCTAACAGATTTAATTCAGACCAAATATCAACTAATTGAACGACAGTCACCATTAACCATTATATTACCAAAAGAGAAACCTAACATGTAATGGAAGGCAATGAAAGTCACTTGAGTTTCTGATTTGATCAGTGGTAAATCATAAATGTTCCTCCAGCTTTATAGGAGCAATGAGCTGGATTTTACCAGAAATCAGTTGTGAATAAACTTAAATGAGTTTCATAGAACATTTTCCTCCACAACCCCTAGCACATTTCCTCATTCTTTCTTCTCACACTTACTTCATTTCCTGTGTACCAAATGTCAATTTGCCCCAATTGTGTTTTTCCATGTGCTGCGTGTAGAAATACTGGCAGGATGTCCTGCAATTTCTGGTGCCATCTTTAAAGCGTAACCATGGAATGAGTCAAGCACTGGTAGTCCACAATTTCCATGCACATTTCCCTATATACATCAGGCAGTAGGAAATTGGCATCCCGCTGTGCTGCTATAGGTCTAGAGGTTTTAATGGATGAGGTAGAGATGTGCATCCAATTGCTGTCCAGGGAGCATACCCTGAGATGTTTATGCTTGGTATCCAGGATGTGAGGAGGACCTCAGTTGTGTCTTCTGGAAGGAACTCTTGAGCTGTGCACTGTGTAACATTTCTGTTTACCAAATACATGTTCATGTAATTTGTTGTTTCAGATCAGAGTGCAGCCCCTCTGTTTGAGAAGAGTACAAATAACTTTCTTTTTTTTTGTTGCAGCTCGACAGCCTTTACAATTCAGCTGAAACATAGATCGCATAAGATCAGAATCCCTCTTGATTGCAGATGATTGAGAGCTCTGTGCTATCATCAGTTAGTATTGGCGGAGAGCTCTAACAAATACCTCAATACTTCCAATGAGATTGTAATTATTCCTAAAATATCCCTCTTGTCATATGGGTAGGTGTTTCTCAACAGTCCTCTAGCTCCCAAGCATAGTATCCATGTGCAAGAAGTCTGTATGATCCCAATACTTCAGTTTGGATAATTTTCAGACTTCCAAAGCAGAAAACTTAAAGCCTGGAGTCTGAAGATCAAACAGCGCCAAATGAAAATTGTTCTTAGTTCCAAGACAAGCATAATGTTTGTCAAGACCTGGCTGCCACTGCTCAGACATACTCCAGCACAGAACAGTCAATGACAGAGTTCATATGTATCCCACAAAGCTGTGAAGTCCATGGTGGAGTGCTCCCTTTAATATGTGGTCAATTGTCCCAAATCCACATGTGCAGTTTCTCATGTTAAGCTGACTGCTGTTAAAGGTAGGCTCTATTGTAAGGTGTTATAGTTTTTAAATATGCACTTACCTACATGCCCTTGATATTTGCTTTCTCAACATCATTGAACATCATCACTGCTCTTAATGTCCTACCGCCTTGATACTTTGTTGTGTTGTGAATTATATTGTCCCTCTTTTATCCCCATTTGCAGCATGGTGTTGTCACCACCTCAGATTTGAGGGTATGAATGCCAAAAGGATATACAGGGAACAAGTCCAGTGATATCTCGAAGAAGATCATAGACCTGAACTGAGCAAGAGAAAGGAATCCTGGCACAACAAGCCATGTTCGTTCTCATCAATTGTCATGGAGGTGATTCAACTTTTCAAAGAGTTAATCGTCACAGCACCTCTGAGGTCAACCTCCTCCTGTGCAACCCGACTCAACTTCCATAACCCACATAGCTTCCTGGTTTGCTATGGTACTTGCGTGCCCATTTAGCTGCTATACAGTGCATTGAACCAATGTACCCTATAATGACAATCACGTGTAAAAAAAAAACAAAAGTAGCTCTTACTTGTGATAACGTTTTTGATTTTCTGATTAAAAACTCATTTTATTGCTGGCCAGAAAATGGAGTCTGTTTTTCCAATGCAAGTATAGGGAGGTGCCATTAAAAACAACCACGTGAGAGAATTGCTTGTGAGAAGAAAGCCTTTGGGAACATACTGAAAACATTTCAATTACTTGTGTTATTGCTTGCTTTAAATTCATAGCTTATTTTTCTCATTTGTTTTCTACAATAGAGAGGAAAAAGGATTCAGGTGATGTTTTACCATTAAGCTGGGAAGTAATATGAAAACATATTCATGTTCTCAGGTAACCACAGCAGGTAATAAAAGTATCAACCATCCAGACACTTTAAAGTATTATTAGCAGAAACTGAAAGCACTTGAAACATTGTGTGTGAATAAACATTGTGCATTTGATAGCCTTGGTTTTCAGATCTTTTCAATCAACAGGATGTCTGACCTCTAAGCCAAGCCTCATTATGTGTAAAATAAGTTCTTTTCATCCTCTCTCACTACTTCCTTTGTCAATTATTTTATCATGATCTAATTGAATGGTGAAACAGGATTAGGGAGAAAAAATGAGCTCCAATCCTATCCAACTTCCCACATTAAGTAATTGTTTATCAAGCTTTGAAACATCTGATTTGGTCGACAATTCCTGCCCTCCCCTTGGTGTCTTTCAGAAATATAATTCTTACTGCAAGCTTTCTACTACATCATGTTGTTGAGCACAACTTAGAGTGTTACTGTTCACTAGGCATCACACTAAGACTCCGAGGTTACTTTCAGTTCAGCTAGGCCTATGTGTTTGCTACATCAGCATTTTAGCTGTAGATTCAATTTAATTCTAAAACCTTTCTTAACACAATAAAATCAAAGTAAATGATTTTAAACCAGCTAAATTTGTTCATCCTGTCTAATCACTTCACTTACTGAACATTGCTTAAAATGTTTATTGATCGTACTTTCTTTTTCTCTCAGTGAATTGTTGTGGGAGTAACCAATATTCATAATTTTTCACCAACATCATCAATTATATCTAGAATACTGTAAGCAGTTTGGATCTTCTTTAAGGAAAAATATCATTTCATTGGAGGCAACTCAGAAAAGGTTCAATAGGATGATTGTCTTAAGAGCAAAGGCTAAACAGGTTGGAACTTTATCCATTGGAATTTTAAAGAATGAGAAGTAACCTCAATGAAAGATACAAATTCTAGGAGAAAGTGAGGACTGCAGATGTTGGAGATCAGAGCTGAAAATGTGTTGCTGGAAAAGCGCAGCAGGTCAGGCAGCATCCAAGGAGCAGGAGAATCGACGTTTCGGGCATGAGCCTGAAGAAGAGCTCATACCCGAAACATCAATTCTCCTGCTCCTTGGATGCTGCCTGACCTGCTGTGCTTTTCCAGCAACACATTTTCAGCTCCACCAGTTGAGACACAATTCTAGATCCACTCGCTTGCTTCAAGATTCGTGGGCTTGGTAAAAGAACAGTCTATAAAATACCTCATTGGAGCAAATTGCTGCAGATATGGAATCTGTACTAAGGACAAAAAATGCTGTGTGCCACTGTGCTGCCTGTTGGGAGTTCAAATCACTCTCCCAAGAGATTAGAACACAGGCTACACTGACATTTTAGTGTAGTATGGAGGGAGTGTTGGATTGCTCAGAAGTTCAACCTTGTCCGTGTTCTATGGTCTATTTGAAGAAAAGCTAGATAATCCCCCAAGGTTCTAAACAATCTTCAATAAAAATATTATCTGCTCATTGTCTCATTATTTATCGGAAGATGCTGCTCACAATTTATAAGATTACGACAGTGGATATACCTCAAATAGCACTTCGTGGACTGTAAAGGTCTTTGGAACTTTGTACAAGGGTTAATAAGTGCAAATTATTTCTTCAGTTACATCAGTTTTGTTTTTATAATTTTGTAATTTTAATTTGTGATATTTAATCCACAACAGGAGGTCTCAGCCTTTGTGTGAGAGCCTCATATCACCTTGCTTGGTTGGCAGGGAGTCTTCCCTGAGATTAAAGACTCCAATGTGGTGGGGGGAGGGGGGCATCATCCTGCTCCACTTCACCATACTCTCCCCACTCTCTCTTCTTCCTCAAAAACTGCTAATGAATCAGAGAATGGCAGCTGTACATTGCAGATAGCGAGTGGCAGTGATGACCAATCAGAGGCCCCAGGCCACGGGATGAGATAAGTATCGGATGGTGAGATTCAGAAGGAGCAGGAGGATGGTTGAACGTACAGATACAGGATGATTTTCAATGCATATCCCTCCCAAACTACCACCATTTCCAATACCAAATCCCTAAATGAGGGTCCATACACCACTACCAAACACCCTATGAGTTTACAAGCAAACCCAACAAGACTATTAATTGACCACTCATAGGCCTGAATTGGCAGTGGGACAGGATGGCCATAGCTGAGACGTCCCACTCAGGATTTAATCAGGGCAGAGGCAGAAATAAAATGGAGTCCCTACCCAGCACCCCTTACCCATTAAATGCTACCCCTCCCAAACTCACCTTGGATTAGGGCAATTAGTTGTGCCCAAGTTTGGATTTAACAGGGAGCCGATGTCCCTTCTCAGTGGCTGGGAAACCCGTGCTGAACTGCCTTCACCATATCTGGAAGCCATGACACTATCTTGCAATACTCGGGCAATTAGCAAATCGAGAGCGGGGTCTTCAGCTATGTTCACTGAAAGAGCATATCTGGGAGGCACTCAAAGTTGGTAACTCTTTAATCCCAGTAGCACCGCTAAGAGGGTGGCCACTGCTTGCATTGCATTTGGTCCCAGAACTAAACCTGTGATACAGATCGATCAGACTCACCCAGACCATCAGGCTGTGCCTGCTTTCTCGGCACGGCAGGTTTTGTTTCGGGGGTAGAGAGTGATGGGGGATATGCCCGATTTCACCAGGTCTCTGGAAAGTAATTGTAAGTTGCTGCCGTATGCACTTTTTGCATTCATAGAGTCATTAGAAGATACAGCATGGACCCAGACCCTCAGGTCCAACTTGCCTATGCCTTCCAAGTTTCCCAAACTAAACTAGCCCCACTTGACTGTTTTTGACCTAGATCCTTCTAAAACTTCTCTATTCATGTACCTATCCAAATGCCTTTTAAATATTGTAACTGTATCTACATTCAGCAGTGGCTCTAACCTCCATAATTAAGAAGTGCATCAAGATGGTCTAAACCTGAACCTGAGGGGCACCAGTATCCTTGGGGGGAGGTTTGCTAGTGCTCTTTGGGGGGGGGTTAAACTAACTCTGCAGGGGCATGGGAACCTAGACTGTAGCTTTAGGGTGCAGGACCTGGAATGTAGGGAGGTTAGGAACATGGCATCAATCTCGAAGGAAGGTGCCTGTAAACAGGAAGGTGCTTGAAGTGTGTATACTTCAATGCGAAAAGTATACGAAATAAGGTAGGTGAACTTGCAGCGTGGGTTGGTACCTGGGATTTCGATGTTGTGGCTATTACAGAGACATGGGTAGAACAGGGACAGGATTGGCTGTTGCAGGTTCCAGGGTTTAAATGTTTTAGTAGGGTCAGAGGTGGGGGTAAAAGAGGGGGAGATGTGGCATTGTTTGTCAAAGATAGTATTACAGCAGTGGAAAGGACGATGGATGAAGACTCGCCATCTGAGGTAGTTTGGGCTGAGCTTAGAAATAGGAAAGGTGAGGTCACCGTGTTAGGAGTTTTCTACAGGCCTCCTAATAGTCCTAGAGACATAGAAGAAAGGATTGCGAGGATGATTCAGGAGAAGAGTGAAAGTAATAGGGTGGTTGTTATGGGGAACTTTAACTTTCCAGATATTGACTGGGAAAGCTATAGCCTGAGTACGTTAGATGGGTCGGTGTTTGTCCAATGTGCAGGAGGGTTTCCTGACACAATATGTAGACAGACCAACAAGAGGTGAGGAGAAAGTGAGGTCTGCAGATGCTGGAGTATCAGAGCTGAAAATGTGTTGCTGGAAAAGCGCAGCAGGTCAGGCAGCATCCAAGGAACAGGAAATTCGACGTTTCGGGCATAAGCCCTTAATTCCTGATGAAGGGCTTATGCCCAAAACATTGAACAACAAGAGGTGAGGCCATACTGGATTTGGTTCTGGGTAATGAACCAGGCCAGGTGTTAGAATTGGAGGTAGGTGAGCACTTTGGGGACAGTGACCACAATTCGGTGACTTTTACTCTAGTGATGGAGAGGGATAAGTGTGCACTACAGGGCAAGAGTCATAGCTGGGGGCAGGGAAATTATGATGCGGTGAGGCATGACTTAGGATGCGTGACTTGGAAAAGTAGACTTCAAGGGAAAGGTTCAATCGATATGTGGAGCTTGTTCAAGGAGCAACTATTGAGTGTCCTTGATAAGTATGTACTTGTCAAGCAGCGAGGAAAGGGTCATGAGCGGGAGCCGTGGTTTAATAAGGAATTGGAATCCCTTGTTAAAGGGAAGAGGGTGGCCTATGTAAAGATGAGGTGTGAAAGTTCAATTTGGGCGATTGAGAGTTATAAGGTAGCCAGGAAGGATCTAAAGAGAGAGCTAAGAGAAGCAAGGAGGGGACATGAAAAGTCCTTGGTTGGTAGGATTAGGGAAAACCCAAAGGCTTTCTATAGGTATGTCAGGAATGAAAGAATGACTAGGGTAGCAATAGGTCCAGTCAAGGATAGTAGTGGGAAGTTGCGTGTGGAGGCAGAAAAAATTGGGGAGACGCTAAATGAATACTGTTCATCAGTATTCACACAGGAACAGGACATTGTTGCCGATGTGAATATTGAGTCACAATTAATTAGAATGGATGGCTTTGAGATATGTAGGGAAGAGGTGTTGGAAATTCTGGAAAGAGTGAAAATAGATAAGTCCCCTGGGCCTGATGGCATTTATCCTAGGATTCTCTGGGAAGCAAGGGAGGAGATTGCAGAGCCATTGGCCTTGATTTTTATGTTCTCATCTACAGGAAAACTGCCAGAAGACTGGAGGATAGCAAATGTGGTTCCCTTGTTCAAGAAGGGGAGTAGGGATAACCCTAGTAACTATAGGCCAGTGAGTCTCACTTCTGTTGTGGGCAAAGTCTTAGAGAGAATTGTAAGGGATAGGATTTATGAACATCTGGATAGGAATAATGTGATCAAGGATAGTCAGTATGGTTTTGTGAAGGGCAGGTTGTGCCTCACAAACCTTATTGAATTCTTTGAGAAGGTGACTAAGGAGGTGGACGAGGCTAAAGCGGTAGATGTGGTGTATATGGATTTTAGTAAGGCATTTGATAAGGTTCCCCATGGTAGGCTACTGCAAAAAATACGGAGGTATGGCATTGAGGGTGAGTTGGAGGTTTGGATTAGGAATTGGCTGGCTGGAAGAAGACAGAGGGTAGTAGTTGATGGTAAAGGTTCATCTTAGAGTGCAGTTACCAGTGGTGTTCCACAAAGATCTGTTTTGGGACCATTGCTGTTTGTCATTTTTATAAATGACCTGGAGGAGGGGCTAGAAGTTTGGGTGAGCAAGTTTGCGGATGATACTAAAGTTGGTGGAGTTGTTGACAGTGAGGAAGGATGTGGCTTATTACAGCGGGATATAGATAAGCTGGGCAGAAAGGTGGCAAATGGAGTTCAATGTAGGTAAGTGCGAAGTGATTCACTTTGGTAAGATTAACAAGAAGATGGGGTACTGGGCTAATGGTCGGATACTTGACAGTGTGGATGAGCAGAGGGATCTTGGTGTCCATGTACACAGATCTCTGAAAGTTGCCAACCAGGTAAATAGTGCTGTGAAGAAGGCATATGGCATACTGGCTTTTATTGGTAGAGGAATTGAGTTCCAGAGTCCTGAGGTCATGTTGCAGTTGTATAAGACTCTGGTGCGGCTGCATCTGGAATATTGTGTGCAGTTTTGGTTGCCATACTATAGGAAGGATGTGGAGGCACTGGAATGGGTGCAAAGGAGGTTTACCAGGATGTTGCCTGGTATGGTAGGAAGATCGTATGAGGAAAGGCTGAGGTGCTTGGGGCTGTTTTAATTGGAGAAAAGAAGGTTTGGGGTGACTTGATAGAGGTGTACAAGATGATTAGGGGTTTAGATAGGGTTGACTATGAGAAACTTTTTCCACGTATGGAGTCAGATATTACAAGGGAGCATAGCTTTAAATTAAGGGGTGGTAGATAAAGGACTGATGTTAGGGGTAGATTCTTTACTCAGCGAGTCATGAGATCATGGAATGCCCTGCCAGTAACAGTGGTGGAACCTCCCTCTTGATGGGCATTTAAACAGGCATTGGATAGGCATATGGAGGAAAGTGGGCTAGTGTACGTTAGGTGGGCTTGGATCGGCGCAACATTGAGGGCTGAAGGGCCTGTACTGCGCTGTATTTTTCTATGTTCTATGTTCTATGTTCTATGTTCTAAGATATTAGTCATGGCTCATATAAACTCTAGCCTCCCAGCCTGCCTCGATCTCTTGCAATTTGCCTACCGTGCAATGGTCCACAGTAAGCGCCACCTCTTTAGCCCTACACTCATCCCTAGAACATCTGGATAATAAGGGTACCTAAATCAGGCTTCTACTTACAGACTGCAATTCTGCCTTCAACACTATAATTCCTAACCAAACTAATCTCCAAATGCTGAGTCCTAGGTTTTTGCTCCATCCTCTGCAACTGGATCCCTAACTTACTGATCCACAGACTGCAATAATAGGCAACAGTAGCTCCTCTATAACAATTCTCAACACCAGCACCTGGCAAGGATGCATATCCAGCTCTTATTGTACTCCCTGTACACTCATGACTGGTGTGGCCAAATTGCGTGTGAAATCCACTTACAAATTTGCTGATGACACCACTGTTGTAGGCTGGATATTAAACAATGACGACACAGAGTACAGAAAGAGATAGACTGCTTGATGCCATGGTGTAAGGATAACAATCAGCAAAGTCAGCAAAGCTAGAGAGCTGATCATTGACTACAGGAAGCAAGGAGTGCACACCCCTACCTATATCAATAGAGCTGAGGTAGAGAGCATCAAGTGCCTAGGAATGACAATCACCAACAACCTGTCCTGGACCACCCACATTGATGTGACAATTAAGAAAGCACAACAATGCCTCTTCTTCCTCAGGAGGCTAAGGAAATTTAGCATGTCTGAAAGAACTTTCACCATCTATTATAGATGTACCATAGAAAGCATTCTGTGTGGGTGCATTATGGCTTGGAAAGGCAACTTCTCCAACCAGGACTGTAAGAAATACAGAAAATTGTGCACACGGCCCAGTTCACCACACAAAGCAACTTTCCATCATTGCCTACACTTCCTGATACCTTCATCATCAAAGGTCCCTCCCACCCTGGTTATAATCTCTTACATCAGGCAGAATATACAAAAACTTAAACACATGGACCAACAGGTTCAAGAACAGCTTCTTTCCTGCTGTTATTAGACTTCTGAATGTACCTCTCAAATTTAAAATTTAATGTTGATCTTACTTTAGTGAATCTTCTTTGCAACTGTAACTTTGTATTCCTCAGTCTGTTCAATCACCCTATGATCTTTGCATGTTATGATCTGCCTATATAGGTTGTTCTGCTAAAACGCCCATTTGTCAGCATGAATTGGTTATAACGAGATTGACAAATTGTGGACACTGTTTGGATAATGCAAACTTTCTATTGAACAGGTATAGTGATTTTCTATTAGCGATTTTCTATAGCGCAATTTACAATAGCCTGAGGTCACAGAGGAGTACAACTGTCGTGTTAGCAGAATGACCTTTACTGCACATAAAACAAAACTTTTCGCTGTATGGTAAATGTGGCAATAATAAATCAAAATTAGTGGGCGGCACGGTGGCACAGTGGTTAGCACTGCTGCCTCACAGCGCCAGAGACCCGGGTTCAATTCCCGACTCAGGGGACTGACTGTGTGGAGTTTGCACATTCTCCTCGTGTCTGCGTGGGTTTCCTCCGGGTGCTCCGGTTTCCTCCCACAGTCCAAAGATGTGCGGGTCAGGTGAATTGGCCATGCTAAATTGCCCGTAGTGTTAGGTGAAGGGGTAAATGTAGGGGTATGGATGGGTTGCGCTTCGGCGGGTCGGTGTGGACTTGTTGGGCCGAAGGGCCTGTTTCTACACTGTAGGTAATCTAATCTAATCAAATCAAAATTCCACTGGTAGTTTATTCCACAATCAAACCTCTGTTTCTGTGAAGGAGTCCTTAGGCCCCCTTTAAATCTTTCTCCTTTCACTTTAAGGAAAAAACTCAGTTTTGAACTCCCCCACCCCTGAGAAAAGTCCTTTACGATTCACCTCATCTGTGCCCCTCATAATTTGATAAATCTCCATAAAGTCACCCCTCAACCTTCAACGATCCAGTGAAAATGCCACTCATTCTTCATGCTCATTTTGAAGGCTGCCATACAGACTGCCAAAGCAGTCACTGTGAATACGCTGCTTGCTCCCTGTCTTCCCCATCCCTTTTTACTATCTTCCCCTTGTGGTTCTATGTTTTGACATATTGAAGAAGTGTTGTTTGGCCATCAACTGCTTCCTCCTGAGTAACACCAGATTTCAGAAAAAGGTGACTTACCACTTATACTTGTAGCGTGGATACAGGCGCTGAACATCCAGTCAGTTCTTCAATAACATGATGGTTGTGTTCTTGTGCAACCCCACGTTATAGAAAAAGTCACACTTTAAAATCAATATTCAAAGTGTTGGCACCGTAATCACGTTACAGCCAACACACATTTTAAAAGTTTGCACTTTAGAAACAGTATCCCCGATTCATCAATTGCGATACAGTGAATTTGCGTTGATAAACCACACGTTATAACAGAATGACCTGTACTTCAGAGACTGATATGGAATGGGGGATAAAGTATGTCTGCATTCAACAAGCACATCAGGGCAATCAATCAGTTAGAATGGAGAACAGTACAGCATAGGAAGATGTCCTCTGGCTCACCATGTTTTTGCTTTGGAGATGCAGTGTTGGACTGGGGTGTACAAAGTTTAAAATCACACAACACAGGTTATAATCCAACAGGTTTAATTGGAAGCACTAGCTTTTGGAGCGTCGCTCCTTCATCAGGTGGTTGTGGAGGATACAAATGTTTTTGCTGACCTAGATGCTATTCTAAATTAATCCTGTCTTCCTGCACATGGTCCATATTCCTTCTATTCTCTGCTTATATCTGGTCTCCTTGCTTCCTGGTTTCAGTGTAGAATCAGTGCCACCTCATTAAGGTGGTACTACGTTGTTAACTAACCAGCCCAAACTTTGTGTGGTGAGTTTAATTGGTAATGACTGTGTAAACATTGCAATTCTTCATGGGGACGTTAATGACAAGCTGCTGTCTTTGTCACTCTAGCAGCATATTAATGGAGCAATTGATGGAGAATCACAGATTTTGGGATATCTTTTCCTCTCCATGATCTACAACTTAATTTAGACATTGATAATGTAGAATGAACTGAATTAATTTGACAAGCAAATTCCCGTTTTGTGCATTTTTTAAAGCGATGCTATCAGATTAGAAAGTTACTTTTCTTTCTAATTCTCTTTTGAAATAGATGAATTAATCTGTTCCTCTCTAGTATCTATAACAATAACTGTGTATATCTAATCCAAAATAATTTGTCAAGAGTTGTCATGAATTTTTCAGATACCAACTGGCTTAAAACGGGTGATTAAACACTTGGGAAAAAAAAATGAATCCACAGCCAGGGACTGGATTCAATACATACAGTTGTTTCGAAGACTTGTTATTGAAAATGTTAATTTATAATACCATTAACTGGACATGTTTCTTGAACTTATTGAAAGAAATGCTTTGCAAAGCAAGAAACACTAGCTACAGCAGTAACAACGTTTTATTGTTTGGAACAAGCTGCTTGTATAGAACACCTTATCTGCAGCACTTTCAAAGAGAGGACACATGACCCAGTTTGTAGATGAAAAAAAAACATTTTAGCTCAAACATTCAGGGAGATAATTAGCTGAAACAACAGCTTTCACCTTGTTTTTCTCCCTCGCATTTTTCTGAATACCATTTATCAAATTTGAGTTGAGTTGTAAACCAGCTAGGAAACCTCATCACCACAAGAGAAGGATTCCCAAAGGAATATTCAGAATCTTCACCACTGTCTCCAGAAAATGAAATGAAGCGAGGTGTAACTAATTCAGAAAGACCACAGTGACAACAGCTTGTGTGTGTAGTGTCATTAGCTACATACCCACATGTGGATAAACTGTGAATAAGTACTTTGCCAAAATTTGCTTGATCAAAATAATTTTAATGTAACAATCTTCAAAGTTTTTATACTTTCCCTAGGTTAGGAGGTGTGCGTGTATCTGAATGTAAGCGAAAGTGTGTGTGTTAACACTTTCAAGAGGATAGTTTAAACCTTTTGATAATTGTCATTATATCTTTTCTGAGTAATTTTTGTTTATTCATTACTTAAGGAACCTGGCTGAGTTGTTTTAACTGTGGAGAAAGAAATGGAGGGAAATCATGGCTCACAAACATGATTGAGTTTTTTGATTAAGTAACCAAGAAGAGCAGTAGACATTAATTACTTTAGTTGAGAGTGGGGTGCTGGAAAACCCCTGCAGGTCAGCCAGCATCCAAGGAGCAAGACAATAGATGTTTCGGTCAAAAGTCTTTCATCAGGACTTTAGTAAAGCCTTTGTCAAGGTTCCATATCATACACAAATTAGTAAAGGTAAAGCATGTGTGATTTAGGGTGAGCTTGCCAGTGATACAACATTGGCTTAACAGCAGGAGACAGAGAGTGATGGTTGAGGGTTATATTTCGAACTGGAGGCCTGTTACCCACAGTATTCCAAAGAGAGGTCCATTTTTGTTTGTCATTTATATAAATTATTTTGATGAGAATATAGAAGGCACGGTTAGTAAATTGATGGATGACACGAAAGTTGGCAGGATGATGGACAGTGCAGAAAGTTATCTAAGATTACAAATAGATCTTGTTCAATTTGGTCAATGGACTGAAGAGTGGCAGATGGAGTTTAATTTTGATAAATGTGAGGTATTGCATTTGGTAAAAGGACTTATACAATTAAAAGTAGGGCTTTGGGTAGTGTTGTAGGACAAACAGATCTTTGATATTTCAGGTATATAATTCTTTGAAGTTTGTGTCACATATAGACAGTGTTGTTAAGCAGACATTTAGCACGCTTGTCTTCTTTGCTCAGAGCCTTTGAGTATGGGAGTTGGGACTTCATGTTGAAGTTGTACAAGACAGTGGTGAGACCTATTTTGGAGTATTGTGAGCTATTCTTTTTGCCCTTTTAAAGGAAGGATATTATAAAGCTGGAGAGGATTCAGAAAAGATTTACCTGGATGTTGCCAGGATTGGGTAACAAGGAGAGGCTGGACAGGCTGGAACTCTTACTAGAACTTAGGAGGTTGAGGGGTGACCTTATAGAGGTTTATAAAATCATGAGGGTTACATATAAGATGATTGGCAGATATATTTTCCCTAGGGTGGGGGATTTCAAGACAAGGGGGCATATTTTTAAGATGAGAGAAGAAAGATTTAAATAACACAAATGGAATTTTTTTAATGCAGCGAGTGGTCTGTGTGTGGAATCAACTTCCAGAAGAAGTAATGGGTGCAGGTACAGTTTTAACATTTAAAAGACATTTAGGTAAGTACATAAATAAGAAAAGTTTGGAAGGATATGGGCTAAGTGCAAGCAGAAGAGACAAGTTTAGTTTGGGATCATGATAGGTGTGGACTAGTTGGTCTGAAAGGTTGTTTCCGTGCTGTATGACTGTATGTCTCTATGACTCTAATATTTAAGTATATACAGTTTATTACTGGCAAAATCATCTCATTTTAAGTTCAGTTTTATTGTAAGCAGTGGCATACTGGGCTAGGAAAAAGTATCAGTTCACTCTCCTAATTTGGCTATTACATATGGATGGTCCACCAAGTACCCCTGAAGAAAACCATATGAGTTGACAGTTTTATAAAACAAAATTGAAGAACAAAAAAAACCCAAAGAATTTTGGATGCTAAAAATCAAAAAAAAAACAAATTTCTGGTGAAAGTCAGTAGATCTGGCAGCATCTGTGGAAAGAAAGCAGTGTTAACATTTTGCATCCAGTGATCCTTCTTCAGAGCTTTAAGGAACAGACTACCAATCTGACTATTATTAACTCTTTCACTTCGCTATTATCATTCTTTAACCAAGGAGGCACACAACTGCTTTCAGCAATGTCGTGCACACTAAGAATGCTCTGAAGTTTGCCTTGGTAGCTTTCCATGTTTATTAATGTGTTATTACCGAGTCATTCTTGAAGGTTTAATGTAGTATTTAGTCCCTGTCAAAGATGTTCCCTGTGATGCTTTTTCTGTCAAGATTTGTAATGGAAACCACGTATGTAAACACTTACATCAGAAATCCATATACAAACATTTTATCATGGGAGTCCTAATGCATTTTTTAGCCTCTGACTTGTAGTGAGATGAGACTCACAAGGACATGTGCCGACATGCCAGCCTTCTCGTTAATTCATTTTTCAGTTTTTTGGCACAAGTTTAAAGCTTCAGTTACATTTCCAAACTAACTGATGGACCTTTGAGACTATTTCATTAACTGCACGGCATCCCTTACCTCTTTCAGCACCATTCTACCCATACTCCAACCAGTCTGTTTGTTTCCCCTCACGATTTTGATGAAGGCTTTCCCCTCTTTCCTTTCTTTATTCATGGTGTAACAGATCTCTAAACTGCCACCGTTGGCCTTGCACCTCATCCATGTTGCAAACTATGACTTCTACAATATCCCATCATGACAAATATAATTTCTTACCTCACTATGATTCCTGAACACTGAATGCCGTACTGCATTTGTTTTTTTTTCTTGCACACTGCCAACCCACTCTATACAACTTTACTGGTACCACATGTTTTCTCTAGGGACCAAGCCACAGAAATGAAATTGCAGCAATGTGGTACTCCCTTGGTACTACACTGAAATATCAGGTTGGATGTTGTTCTGTAGTCTCTGGAGTGGGTCTACTCCTCTCATGCACTCTCTGTCAGTGGAGACTGACCATTGCTGGAAGTGAGGGTCTCTGACCCATGGCTGATACCTATATTAATCTAATAGCTTGCTGGTTTACTTGGTGAGCAGCAGTGTTTGACAATATCGTTTAGCAGTGTATCATGGCACACGTGATTCATGTTGGTTTTTGTGGCCTCTGATTTCCTGTTGCGATTCTGCAATGTCAGAAGATATCAGTAAGACACTGTTTTTGAGCTATTGTTCATTCTCCTTAGTAATGTTGTAGCAGCTTCTCCTGTCTGTTGCTAGGTCTCGCAAATTTGCATTTCTTGCAGTAACTGTGTGATTGTCAGTAATAAATGGGGACTTGATGGAATGGGATATATTGGGGATGTGGGGGGGGTGTGGGGGCGGTGGGGTGGGGAGAGGAGGAGGCGGGGCTTCATGGCCAAGGGTGCAAGGGATTTGAGGAGCAAAGCATCAGGGGGATTTTAATGGGATTGGGAGCACAGGGATTTGAATGGGCCCCAGAAGCAACAGGGCATTATTTGTTACATTCCACAAATTATAGAAAAGTCTTGGTATCATAATTTTAAAAATCACACAACATCAGGTTATAGTCCAACAGGTTTACTTGGAAGTACTAGCTTTTGGAGCGCTGCTCCTTCATCAGACAGTTGTGGAGTTTTAACTTTGTACACCCCAGTCCAGCACGAGCGCCTCCAAATCATATCATGATTTCAGAATGGCTTTTGCTGGTCAGTCTTAGGCTGGTGGATGTGATAATCGATTGCACAGGACAGGGCTTCTGCCACTTGTCTTTACATTATGCGGAGATTTCTTGTTTTGTTTTCTTTGTTCTTTTCGTGGGATATGGGTCTCAGGCAAAGTCAGCATTTGTAACCCATCCCCAATTGCCCTTGAACTGAACTTCTTAAGAGGCCATTTCAGAGGATAGTTAGGAGTCGACCATATTCTATGACCTCAGAACTATATATGTCAGTCCAAGAAAGGACAGCAAATCTTCCTTTCCTAAATACAGATCATAAGCCAGATCTTTTGTTTTTATAACCATCAGTCATAATTTCATGGCAAACATCAGTGAATAATTCCAGATTATATTTGTTGAATCAAAATTCCACCAGTTAAACCTATGCTCCGAGCATTAGCCCTTGGATTATTAGTTCAGTGACATTACCTGATCCCATCATCTCCCTGGAGCATCTTTGAACCCATTTATTGAATACCATACAAAAATATGATCTATTTCAAATCAGGTCACATTGGAAAATCATTACGACTGGAGACCGTTGCAGTAACTTCTTTTAGAGCTCGAGTTCCTTCATTGTTTGCACTGAATAGCGACAGAAAAAGAGCCAAAATCATTACCCAACACCCAGTGTTCAACATGAAATGAAATTGGCATGAAAGGAAATTGATTAGTTTTTTTGAATGGTAAGGGAGAAATCCCTGGATTGTAGTGTGAAAGAAACAATTACTTACACTGCCTGAGAGTCAATTCAATTTACTACAATAAAACTGCTTAGGCAGCTAGTATCAAGAATCCAATATGATACCAGCTTTCGGTACTATTCCGATGTTTTAGCATAGTTGATGAACAGATTACATTTCAAGCTCCACAGTGTCTTTAATGAATGTCTCTAATGTAATGTTGACAGGACAGTATATGATGTGTTTGAGATAGTGAATGGTTCCAGTTCAGAATGTTATTATAGATTCTTCCAACCTGCAGACTGAAAGAAGACCTGTCTAAATGAAATCTGAATGAAGTTAGATGTTTTCCAAAAAATTTTTTCTTTCGAAGTTTGTATGTTTCAAGGCCTTTTCACTTTCACTGTTAGGTCCATTGTTCCAGTATTCGATGAACTAACATAGTCAGATTGATATTATTCAGAAAAATACATCTGACATATAGGTTTCCTCTTTAATTGCAACTAATACCTGAACTTATACCAACTACATTGGCTTGTATTAATTGTAGGACAGACAACTCACAACAACTGGCTTTATATTAAGTTGGATATGGTATTTACAGTCAAGAACTCAAGAACGATTTTAACAGAAATTTCTTAAGTTTTTAAAGTTTTTAAAAAGCATTTTTTTTCTCCCAGAAAAAGAATGCTGACACAATGGTTAGCACTGTTATCTCACAGTATCAGGGATCCGGGTTCGATTCCAGCATCAGGCGACTGTCTGTGTGGAGTTTGCACATTCTCCCTGTGTCTGCGTGGGTTTCTTCAGGGTGCTCCAGTTTTCCTCCCACAGTCCAAAGAAGTGCAGGTTAGGTACATCGACTTGCCCTGTAATGTGCAGCCTAGGTGGTTAACTGCAGTAAATGTAGTTTTACAGGGATAGGGGGTGATGCAGTTCCGAGGGTCAGTGCAGACTTAATGGGCCAAATGGCTTTTATCTGCAATGTAGAGATTCTATGATTCCATAACACACCACGAGGTGTGGAAAGGCTTCTGCCAACCTCTAAGCAGGGCACACCTTCCTTGTGTCTGCTACAATAGCATCACAGGGATGTAGGTAGTGGAGGAATCTGGGATGGGATCTAATGGTGCTTCAAGTGCTGTCCTCCCACTCAGTAGGTGGGACTCTTAGGAAGATATCACTTCCTCAAACTCTCACTGCTCAAATCACTCTTTTAACCTGCTTGGCTCTGCAAAGGTGTTCAACAACATTGAGATTCCTCAATCATTTTCTAATCTCCAACTCTACTAGGTATTTTATTCTATTTCAAATTATATTTCAACCTCACTCGCTACAGAAAACAATCTGAACTTCTTAACTAATTACCTGAAGTTTATATAAAACACCCACAACACCTATATGATTCCAGTCTGTAGCAGATTCATGCCTGTCTAATCTGTTGCCTATACAAGAATTACATTCAATTCCTGTGCTACTCTTGGTGAGTGTAATTATAGCTCGACATGTATGTATAGGCACTTTCCATTGTGAATGCAGAGATCAGAATTTGTGATGGAATGTTTTTTATTCTTCAAGGGATGTTGGTGTCACTGAATTCTATTGCCTATTCCTTGTTGCCCTTGAGTGGTGAGTTGTCTTCTTGAACTGCTGCAGTCTGGTGTGGGTACATCCATAGTACTGTTAGGAAAGGCGTTATCCTGCAGCAGTGAAGCAACAATGATATTGTTATAAGTCAGAATGGTATGTGGCTTGGAGGGGAACTCACATGTGATGGTGTTCCCATGTGTCTGCTACCCTTGCTGTCTAGACAGTTTAGGAGGTATTATTGAAGGACCTTCAGTGATGTTTTATCCCCCGAGTGGTGTCAATCTTCTTGAATATTATTGGAGCTGCAGTCATTCAGGCAAGTCGGGTAGAATTCCTTCAAAGTCCATTCTTGTGCTGGCCAGAGGCAGACAGGCTCTGGAAAGACATGAAGTGAGTTACTTGCAGCAGAATCCTCAGCCATTGACTTGCTGTTAGAGCCACAGTATTTGTGTTGCTGGTCCAAATCAATTTCTAGACAATGTCCAGAGTGTTGATAGCGGAGAATTCAGTGATGCTAATGCCATTGAATGTGAACAATCAGGTTCTCTGTTTTTGGAGATGACCATTGCATGTGATATGAATGTTATTTGCATATGAATTTATGAATATTATCTACCTAAACCTATCCATGTCATACTGCATGGATATGAGCAGCTTCAGTATCTGAGGAGTTGCTGAACATTATACAGTCATCAGAAAACATCCTCTAGTGATATAATATTAAATGAAGAACTGCAGATGCTGGAGATCTGAAACAAACAAAACCAGAAATTGCTGGTGAGACTCAGCATTTCTTCAGCATTTGAGTCAACAGAGTCAACATCTCGAGTCCAGTGACCCTTCTTCAGAACGATAGTAGGATCCTGCAGCTGAGATGACTGGCTTCCAAAAACTATATCTATCTATTTTTGTGCTGGGTAAACAATTTCTCCTCATTCTCATTTACTTAAGTTTTGAGAGGGTTCCTTACTAAGTTACCAGTCTTAGTAGGTTAGGTTAGATTCCCTATAGTGTGGAAACAGGCCCTTCGGCCCAACCAGTCCACAACGACCCTCCGAAGAGTAACCCACCCAGACCCATTTACCCCCAACTAATGCACCTAACACTATGGGAAATTTAGCATGGCCAATTCACCTGACCTGTGCATCTTTGGACTGTGGGAGGAAACCGGAGCACACCCAAGCAGACACGTGGAGAACATGCAAACTCCATACAGACAGTCACCCGACGCTGGAATCGAACCTGGGACCCAGGCGCTGTGAGGCAGCAGTGCTAACCACTGAACCATCATGTTGCCCTAAAATGCTGCCTTCATGTCAAGGACAGTCACTTTCACTGTGCCTCTCATGGTTCAACTCTATGTTTCGAGCAAGGTTATAATTAGACCCGGAATTGACTGAGTTCAGTGGAACCCAAACTGAGTGCTAAGTGCCATTTGATTGCATTGTCAATGGCACTTTCCATCAGTTTACTAATGATTAAGAGTAACCTGATAGCATGGTAATTGGCCAGGTTGGATTTGACCTGCTTTTTGTGTAAAGGACATTCCTGGGAAATTTTCCATGTCATCAAGTACAGAGGAACCTCGATTTTCCATATGAGATGGGAGGGCACTCTATCATCCGGATAATTGATTATTCGGCTAATCGATTCAAGCCTCTCCTCTGGGGCTCAGAGTTTACTGTTAAGTCTGCTTAGTTTGATTTTCCAAAATTCACTGTCAGTAATGGACATCGCTATTGAGGTTGGCATTCATTGCCTATCCTTGGTTGCACTGAGAAGCTGATGGTGAATTGTCTTTTTGAAATAAATGTTTTGACACAATTTATCGAGTGGGACGTTGGACTGCAGTTACTTTTGGATCAGACACTGTCAGCACACCCAATTTCCCTCCCAAATAGACATAAATAGACCTCTTGGGTTTTCACTGACAGTTGTCAACCTCAGGGAAACATTTACTGAAAGTTACAGTTTTATTTCTAGAATTTCAAAACTGAGTTAAAATGATCAGGCTGTGATGATGAGGTCAGACTCCACATTCTCCAATTGATTGTGCCAAGCCTGTAGATCAGCAACATAACCACACAACTACTGTGGCTAAAGTTAAATTCCAGGTTGAAAATAATTTCTCACTGTTCATTCTTCTTTAATGTGTGGGAGTACAACATTCAATCTCAATAATACATCTTTTAAAAAGCCCATGATGACTAGAATTTCATTTCCATAGAGTTGATCTTTTTATGCTGCTGAGCAAACATGCACCTCTCACATGTAGTCAAGTTCACTTTGTTATGCTCAGCGGTGAAATAGCTTACTGAAGTCTTGTATAATCATGGGAGAGGACAGTTTCTGCTGAAGTTCTGTAGAATAAAGAGGGGGAAGTAACAAAGGAAGTTAGTCAAGTCCATTTCAGTATTAATTTTCTCAAAATAACATTCAGCAGGAGGCAATGGTAAAGTTTCACTTCAAGATCTATCATTAGCATTTACTTTTCAGCCTACATTTAATTACTTGGAGAAGTAAACCAAATGCTTGTCAAATGGAGTATCTTATTCATTGTAATCATTGATCAGCGCCCTACGCACTTCCTTTCTAGGTACTGTGAAGGTTGTGGTGTGTGACAGGAAGAGAAAGGACCCGTTATTCTTCTCAGCTATATGTTGTAACATGAAATGAAGTGAAATATAATTGGAGACTTGGGAGCAAAAAGATGGCTTTCAGAAACCTTCCAAATCGCAACGATGTATTTAACTGGTCTGCGAATCATTTGGCTGACTATTTCAGAATGGTAGGTAAAGCCAAAGACTATTTGTTCTTCCTTATACTCCGCTAATCTCCGTGAACAATGGTTTTTCAACTGTGTGGACTGATTATCTGGCTGACTGGCAAAGTAAAACTTTAAGCAGTTCAATGATTGTCATCAAGTATATCAAAGTATGGTTTTAAAATATTATAATGTGACAACATACCTTTTTTCACCATGTGTTGGGAAGTTGTATTTTTTTTAAGAGTTTAAAAAGTTATTTGTTTAACACTTTCATGTATTAATATGATCATCAACTTTATTGATGCCTTACTTACCTTTAGATTCAACTATTCCCATGTTCTCTTGGCCAATCTCCCATTTTCGATCCTCCCTATACTTGAGCTTGTCCAAAATTCTGCTATGTGCCCAAACTTCTGCTAAGTTCTGGAGATCTTTTGCTCACTGACTTAGAAATGTCCCCTGTCCAGCAACATTTTGATTTAAAATTCTCATTCTTGTTTTCCAATTCTTCAATGCCCTGGCTTTTACTCCTTCTACAAGCTCCTCCAGCAGAACAAATCATTCTGATCCCACTGGTTCTCCAATTTTGGCCTTTTCAGCATCTCCAATGTTTGTCTCTCCTCGATTGGTCTTTAATTGTCTGTGCCGTAAGCTTTGAAATTCCATCTTCAAATTTGTCATCTCTCTACCATGACCTCTTCTTTTAAGTCACTCCTTGAAATGTATCTCTTTAACCAAACCTTGATCCATCTGTTCTCATATCATTAAAGTTGTCAGTATGGCAACTTTAATTAAAGTTTAATTTAATTAAAATTTAATTAATGTTTTTTGATAACGCTCATGAAAAGCTTCTTATGATGTTTTACTACATTAAAGTAGCTATATAAATGCCAACTCTTGTTGTTAACACACCTTGTGCAGTTGATTGAAAAGGGAAAACATAATGTTTGCTAAAGGCCATCTCTTTTTTTATTTTCAAAGTTTTAACTCTAACAAAAATTTAAAGACATTGTTAGTTTACAGCCTGAGTCACCTCATTCTGTAGATTAAAATATTTTGCAATAAAAATGCTTAAATCATCAGCTAGTTTCCAAAAACTACTCATAGTGATATGTTATGAAATGTTTTTTTTAAATTGCAAAAGAATTGTTTAATGAGACAAGCCCTGAAAATTGCTTTAGTAATACTTATCCTGTCACCAGCAAGAGACAAATGTTACGATATGAAGTTGTATTTCTTCTGACATAAAAAAATGTGACTCTACGTTAAATTGCTACATCTGTTTCTAAAATAATCTCATGTCTGTTCTGGATTTATTGAGCAAGGTGGCTCTGTCAGTTGCGTGTGAATGTTTCAAGTGATTAATTATTGGTTTATACAACGGTACAGAAGTAATGCATTCTGACAATCAGAATCCTTTTCCCAAAGTTAAAATGTCTAATACAAGGAGACATGCATTTAAGGAGAGAGGGAGAAAGTTCAAAGGAGATGTGAGGAGCAAGTTTTTTTATACAGAGAGTGGTGGGAGTCTAGAACGCGTTGCCAGGGATGGTGGTAGAAGCATATAAGGGACTTTTAGTTCAGCACATGAATATGCAAGGAATGGAGGGATATGGACCAAGGGGAGGCAGAAGGGATTAGTTTAATTGGGCATCATGTCCGATACAACATGTGCTGAATGGCCCATTTCTGTGCTGCCCTGTTCTATGCTATATGTTGTAAAAATTAT
The DNA here is from genome assembly GCF_020745735.1 of Hemiscyllium ocellatum. Classification (NCBI taxonomy): domain Eukaryota; kingdom Metazoa; phylum Chordata; class Chondrichthyes; order Orectolobiformes; family Hemiscylliidae; genus Hemiscyllium; species Hemiscyllium ocellatum. Next base: position 17,711,840 of record NC_083416.1, on the reverse strand, counting down.
GTTGACCTTACTTACCATAAAGTAGGCCATTGATGCCAGCCTCCCTATCTCGCTGTCTAGTCATTATTTAATTAATGGTTGTAATTCCATGTGCCTGTGTTGTCCCCATATCTCTTTATTCTCTTCAATTCCACCACATGTGTCTGACCTATTTTTAGATATACAGTGATACAATACAGCATGGGAACAGGCCCTTTGGCCCACCAAATGACTTCACGTGGAAAGATTTTAATTATCAACAACTGATGTGTTAAGAGAATTTGCTGGTTTATGATCCTGACAGTGATAGATTCAGTTCATGTTGAGGGATGGTTGAGATAGGATTTTAAAGTGCTGATTTCTGACTTGTCCTGAAGCTGGGTAATACATCGTAGAGAAGTAAGATAATTATAAATCTCTTTTTATTAAAAAAGTAATTTACCAGATACAGTTGTTGCATAGTGAATATTTTAATAACATGGCGATACATATTGTGATGTCACAGTGACATCAGCAGTCAGATACAAGAAATCATCATAGAGTCCCTACAGTGTAGAAACAGGGCATTTGCCCCAACAACGACCCTCCGACCAGTAACCCACCCAGACCCATTCTCCTACTCTATTATCTCTACATTCGCCCTGACTAATGTACCTAACCTTCACATTCCTGAACACTATGGGCAATTTAGCATGGCCAGTTCACCTAACCTGCACATCTTTGGACGATTGGAGGAAACTGGAGCACCCAGAGGAAACCCATGCAGACACAGGGAGAATGTGCAAACTCCACAAAGAGAGTCACTCAAGGCTGGAATTGAAGCCAGGTCCCTGTTGCACTGAGGCAGCAGTATTAACCACTGAGCTACTGTACTATTGTGAAGAGGGGATGAAATAGCTTGTTATAGTGAGAGATGTACTTACAGGAAGCATTTTATATACATAAGCGTGAATAAAAGAGTTTGGAGAAATCTACAGGACTCAGACAGTAATCATTCATATGTCAAGGGAAACCATTATAGGCCACAAGCTAACAGAAGAAAAAAGCATTGCCATTTTTTCAATGTGCAAAATTGAACCCTAAGCCAAAGGCCGCCTGGTAACTCTCACCAAACATTGCTGAGGTTTAGCTACAATGTTGAACTCAAAACGTTAGTGTTGTTCAGGTCTCTCAGTCTTGCGAGGTAATTGAGATATTGTTTCCTCTTTCACCAATGAATTCACCTCATCCTTCTATCCTGGAATCTCCCTGATTCTTAGACTCTGTCTCGCTTTCAAATTAATACAATCCTGTGAGTCAGAGATGGATAGACCAGACATCTGTTCATGTAAACAGAATGAACCTACCCAAATTCTCTAGAAAATCTCCCATCCAGTCTTTTCGGATTGAGCTATCTGCCTAATATTTGTTCCATTACATCCATTAATCTATTTCCTAGGTTCCCTCCTTCAGTTTCTGAAGTTATCTTCAATTACAACATCTTTCTCAACTCTCCTTGTCATCCCTCCTTGAATATTGCTGACCTACTCTCATTGCTTGACCTCTTCCTCCCTATAAACCATCCAACTCATTTTTATGACTACTCTCTTAGCCTTACTAATTCACATGGTCATAGGGAAAGCCTTCTTTCGTTATTCTTTCATGGGAGAGAGGCAGATTGTTGAGACATGGACTTAATGCCCATTTCTAATTTCTTTGAAGTAACTGGCTTGCTACGCCATTGCTGAGGGAAGCTCAGAGTTAACCATATTGGTATAGTCTGGAGTCACATGTAGGTCAATCCAAGTAAGGATAGTAGTTTTCCTTCCCCAAGGACATTAGTAAACTAGATAAATTTATAGAGTAGTCAATAACAGTGTCATGCTCACCATTAATTAGACTAAATTTCAATTCCAGATTTTATTATGTAAGTTTAAGTTATACCAGCTGTCTTGGTTGATTTGAACCCATGCTTTCAGTGTCCTGCAGCACCTCATCCCTATCCCCATCCAATTTCCTCTTTCAAAGTCATGAACCACATCCCCTACAATGACTGTGGTCATCATAAATAATCTTTCTTTGTCCTCCAGGACATTTCTACAACCATTGCCATGATGAGCTACAACAAACTGTCAATACCCCCTCTCCAGAGTCAGCTTACTCTTACTTGGTGTCAAGATTAGTGCTGGAAAAACACAGCAGGTCAGACAGTGTCCGAGGAACAGGAAATTTGATGTTTCAGGCAAAAGCCCTTCATCAGGAATGAGGCTGGAAGCCTAGGCAGTGGAGAGATAAATGGAGGTGGGGCTGGGGAGAAGGTAGTTGGGCAGTGGAGAGATAAATGGAGGTGGGGCTGGGGAGAAGGTAGTTGAGAGTGCAATAGGTGGATGGAAGTAGGGGTGAAGTTGATAGATCAGAGGGAAGGGTGGAGCAGATAGGTGTGACAGGTCATGAGGATGGTGTTGAGTGGAAAGTGGGAGCTGGGGTAAAGTAGACAAAGGGGAAATGAAGAAACCGGTGAAGTCCACATTGGTGCCCTGGGATTGAAGGGTTCCGAGGCAGAAGATGAAGTGTTCTTCTTCCAGGCGTTGGGTGTTAAGGGAGTGGTGATGGAGGAGGCCCAGGACCTGTGTGTCTCCGGCAGAGTGAAAGGGGGAGTTGAAATGTTCGGCCACGGGGCAGCGGGGTTGATTATTGCGGGTATCCTGGAAATGTTCTGCCCTCTCCTATTCAATTGTAGTCAGGGTATCTCCAGAAATAACTAGTCTTCCTGCTCCTGCATTACATCTGGAGGTCTGTCATGGGGTTCCTTCTTCATCTTCTGACCCTTGGTAATATTAGCCAAAGACTTATGGGGTCTGATTTTAACTCACTCACTCACATGATAAAATTAGGCCTTTTTTTTTACATAAAGTCAGTTTGTTGTGAATAGAACATATAGCTCCACCTCTCCACCATCACATTCAATCTTCCTACTCAGGCATCTCAATGAACTATACTTTCCTCAGAAAATGGTCCACCAACAAATCCCATTCCTGAGCTGTTGATTCCATTGTTCCTCCTTGGCCATTACTTCATACTGAACCAGACCTTGGTGCCCTATTTCACTCTGAGCTGAGCTACCAATCACACCTGCTCTCCATAACAAAATTTATGCACTTTCTCATTAATATTTTTCACCTCTGCCTCTGCCACACCCATTTGTCACTGAAATTCTCATTCATAATCTCCACAATGAACTATTCCAAGATCTTCCTGATCAAGCCTCTTTCTGACCCCCATTAACTTCACATGATCCCAAAACTTTGATGTCTGCATGTTATTCCACACACTGTTCATTCATCATATCCATCTGTAGCTCCCAATGCCCTAACAATTTAAAATTGTCAACCTTACATTTAAAACTTTTAATGGACTGTTGACTCCCTATCTCCACGCTATCTTTCACCCTTTTAACCTATTCCTGCACTCGTCAGTTCTTTAACTCCACCTCTTTGTCCATCCCTCTTCCCTTTGCCCCACAATTGACAGCCATGTCTTACGGATCCTAGGCCCCATATTCTGGAATTTCTTCCACAAAATATTGTGCGTCAACACTTATTTCACTTCCTAAAGCATCATGCCAATTAAGGCACCATATTTTGCCAGATGAAGCTTCTATGAACCATCTTGATGCATTTTTCCTAGGTGATATATAAATGTTATTTGTTGTTACCATAAAATTAGCAGACAAAAGACTGTTGTAATAACACAGATCCAGGGTAACATAGCAACAGAAGGAAAACATTTGAAGGAACTCCACGATGGCTGTTTTCCTGTCACCACGTCACCCTTATTTACTCAGGTACAGTACATGACACTGACCCAGTCAAGTCAGAGCTGGCTTCAAGAGTGAGCATGACCTGTCACCACGACTGCCTGAATGGACCAGGTTAACATTCTCAATCAGCAAGCTCACATTTCCAATCACTACAACATTCAGCCCCTCAAGTATATTCTGCCATTCACTTCGTTCATAGCTTAGCTGTTCCCCAACTTCACACTCTCAACTTTTCTCCAATCTCTTGTTATCTTTGTCCAACAAAAATCTACTCATTCTTCCCTTGAAAGTTTCTATTAGTATTTGCAACCTTTTAAATGAGCAAGATTTCCAGTAACACCTCTTTCCAAAACATAACTTCTGATTTTACTCTACTTGGTTTGACTGTAATATTAACATTGTGCTCCCTTTTTCTTGATGCCCCCACCTATAATCAATCCTTTTTTATACATTCTCTGTTGAATCTCTTTATTGTTTTTAAATATTTAGATCAACACAGCTCTCGACAGTCTAAAATTTAAAATCAAAGGGTTACTGTTTACAACCTGACCTCATAATTGAACTTGTAAAGTCAAGTGTTATTCTAACCAATTTCCACTGCAATCTTCTACAAACAAATCAAGCAGTTACAATGATATAATAAATACAGAGCTCCTTTTGTTGATAGGCATGTTCAATATAAAAAATCAATTTTCAATGATCATTTATATATTACATAAAAGCCTGTATACCAGTTTACTGCATTATTGCATTATCTATGCTCTGCAGTGTCAACGCATGACTATGCTCCTCTCTCAGAGCACCCTTCTCTTCCTTCATGCCCAGGGATCACAATGAAGAAAAGGTGGGGGTGGGGGTGAGTGGAGGAGACTTTTGTAATATGGCCTGTAATCTCATCACCAGAATCCTCAGCCATGCCTTTCACTATTCCCACAACACCAAACCACTACCAAGTCTGGATCCACTCTGAGCATTTCTTACACAGCCAACCTTTCCCCCTACTTTCCCCTCAGTTCCCTCCTTCACTGGCTCTGTGCTGTCTATATTGGGTGAAAGAAAGGTCCCTGTTTCCCAGTTATTATAATCACAGTCCTGAAGAAGGGTCACTGGACCCAAAACATCAACTCTGATTTCTCTCTACAGATGCTGCCAGACCTGCTGAGATTTTCCAGCAATTTCTGTTTTTGTGTGCAATATACCCTCAGGTCTGACTTGCTGACAGCCACTTCCCACACCTGCTACATGACAGGTAGGCTGAAGATCCACTGGTAGAGGGAAAAAAACCTCGTAGAAATCTCCTCCACCTTTTCAGGTGACCGCAAACATTTGACGCCTTTCTTCTCAGCCTTTTCCTCCCAATGTCATTTCCATCTCCCAGATTGTTCTATGTCATTGCCTCTCACTGCCTCTGTGTTTGCCATAGCCAGATGGAGTTTCGTATTTTGTATTGATAAGCTTCCTCTTTATAGTGAGAATCTGTTCATTAGAAATAAACTTACACTCTGCAAACTGAAGGAATGGTGGAATTCATTAAATGTAAAAGTCCTTATTCTTCTGTCAGCAATTTATCACCCCCTTCGAAGGCACTGACTCTTTTAAGATCAACATCTGATGAAATAATCTTAAGGAAAAGGGACTTGCATTTAAATCATATCTTTCCCATCCTCAGGATACACAAACCCACTTTGCAGACAATTAAATATCTTCAATATGCAGTCATAGTTGTAACATACAATTTCTGTAGTGTAAAATCCCACAATCAGCGTTGTGACAAGAACGATATCACTTGCTTTGTTCATGTTGCTTGAAAGATAAACACTGTCCACGATGTTAGGAGAATCCCCCTGTTATCTGTCAAAATAGTGCCATGAAAGACTTTACATCCACCTGAATCAACTGATAGGGCAGCACTACCTCAATTCCCCAGCACAGATTATTTACTTAAAACCACAAACATTCCAACTGAGGGGCAAGAGTGCTACCAGTAGAGGTACAGGTGACAGCAGCTGAATGAATTTCTTGGTTCCTGTATTATTTTGAAATACATGAAATCTAATGTTCCCTCTGTGTTTGTGTTCAACAGCTGGATTGGAAGGACTGTGAAAAAGTTGTTAAAAAGAACAGTATTACTGGGCAGAGATTTCTGGTAAGTTTTTATGGCTTGTTTTTGGAACGCTTCTGATAGCCTGAAAATTGTATTCCATCCGTGGCAAGGCTTCTAGTTACCCTTTGTAAAGTCAATAGTATAGGAATGGTTGGAGCCATATTATTGCAGGTGTTTCATCAGTGGGACTGGATGAAAGCTGTGAGAGTCAAGGTTAGAGTGGTGTTGGAAAAGCACAGCAGGTCAGGCAGCGTCTGAGGAGCAGAAAAATTGATGTTTTGGGCAAAAGCCCTTCATCAGGAATGAGGCTGGGCATCTAGTGGGTGGAGAGATAAATGGGAGAGGGGTGGGGCTAGGGGGAAGGTAGCTGAGAGTGCAATAGGTGGAAAGAGGTGGGGGTAATGGTGATATGTCAGAGAAGAGGGTGGAGGAAATACGTGGGAAGGAAGATTGACAGATGGGACAGGTTGGGTTGGAACTAGGGGAAGACGGGAGGAGGGGAAATGGGGAAACCGGTGAAGTACTCATTGATGCCATGGGATTGAAGGGTCCAGAGACGGAAGATGAGGGTTCTCCCTCCAGGCGTCAGGTGGTGAGGGAGTGGCAATGGAGGAGGCCCAGAACCTGCAATATCCTTGGCAGAGTGGGAGGATGAGTTGAAATGTTCAACCATGGAGCGGTAGGGTTGATTGATGCGGGTGTCCCAGAGATGTTCTCTGAAGCGCTCAGCGAGTAGACATCCAGTCTCCCCAATGTAGAGGAGACCGCATCAGGAATGACGTATGCAGTAAATGACATGTGTGGAAGTGCAGATGGAACTTTGATGGATGTGGAAGGCTCCTTTGGGGTGAGGGGGAAGGTGTGGGCACAGGTTTTGCAATTCCTGCGGAGGCAGGGGAAGGTCCAGGAGGGTTGTGAGGGGGTGTGGACCTGACCAGGTAGTCGCGGAAGGGACGGTCTTTACGGAGGGTTGATAGGGGTTGGGAGCAAAATATATCTCTGGTGGTGGGGTCCTGGTGGTGGTAGGCTGTGAGAGGGCAGGATTGCTAACATGAAGATTTGGAAAAATTATGGGGATTATTAAAATTACGGAGGGACCAGGCAAGAGGATTGCTGTTTTCTGTCTGGGGAGAAGGCTTGTCCTTTCATCACCTTCACTAGCTGACTACTCTTCCACTGCAGTTTACAACCACTGACCTGCCCTCTGTGGTAGTCCACACCATCAACTCTACATAGACTCTGAACAACACCCATCACCTGTGTACTGCTGGTCCATAAGAAGATTCACAGAAAATTAGGACAGTACCATGTTTAGGCTTACTGAATGTTACACACTCAATGCACTCAACGATAAAGATTAGGCTTGAAAAGATTCTTACTTCAAAACTCAACCTGAAAGACATCAAAAGTACAGATTTACTGTCAGATTTCCTGAGGTGTAACAGCAAAGTTTTGATTTTGAATCTGAAGGATAAAGTCTGCTGAGATGGATAGGCACAAATCTTTTAGCTTTGCACCTCATTTCCTTGCACATTTCAATGGAGCATTAAGCTCACAAAGGAATAAAGTCCAGTAAAAATATGCACGAGAAAAGAAAGCTAATCTTTGTCTTCCACATGACTGATAAAAAAAAGAGTAAGATGAAATATTACGATAAACTGCTGACACAGGAAAGTAATCCAGTCAGAAATGCACCAAACAGCAAAATCTGATTCCTCGTTGCAAACTATCTACAATACAAACTTCCATTTATGAATATTACTTCCTGCGCCACAGCCCTGCATACACTTTTCAATTTCAGTATTTCACATTAAAAATGCAAAGTCAAAAATCTCACAACGCATGGTTATTGTCCAACAACTTTATTTGAAACCGCAAGCTTTAGGAGCCCCCATTCCTTTCTCAGGCAGCTAGACATGCAGATAGACATAGATATACAGTATTGGAAAGTGAAACTCATTAAAATGAGAGACTGAGATGAATGCATTTGTGTTATGTAAGTGTATCAAAGGAAGATGGATCAAAGACAGGTAAATGGAGTTAAGGTAGAGATTGGATGATGGAGTAAGCTGAAAGGGATGAATGGTCTTCTCCTACTCCTAGGCTTTTTGGTAATCTTTAGAAATAGCTTTGGGAGCTCACATCTATTTTATTGAATGGTCGTCATGCTGTTGTTACTTTTAACTAAAATGTACAGCTGCAGTGCCTCATTACCCTGCTTCTTTTATTAATCCTTGGGAATATGGGAATCTCCATCATAGCTATCATTTATTGTCCATCTTTAATTATCTTTGATGATCCACCTTCTTGAACCATAGGCCCTCGTGGAAGGGATTTTGACCAGCAACACTGAAGGAACATGTAATATTCCCAAGTCACAATGATGTATGGCTTGGAGGGCACTTGCAGGAAGTTACAACTCCCATGTATCTTCTGCCCTTGTCCATCTACATGCTACAGGTCATAGGTTTCGAAGTTATTATTGAAGGAGCATTGGTAAGTTGCTGCAGTGCAACCTGTAGATAATGCACTCAGTTGTCATTGGCTATCAGTGGTGGAGAACGTGAAAGGTGAATGTGAAGCACAGGTCATTGATCAAGCAGGCTTGCCTTTCCCTGAATAGTACCAGGCTTCTTGAGCTCAGTCAAGTGGGGAGCATTTGATTGCACCCCTCGTAGATGGTGGATAGGATTTAGAGAGTTAGAGGTGAATTGCTTTATATAGATATTCCAGCCTCTAATTTGATTTTGTAACCACTTTGTTTATATATCTGATTCATTTCAGTTTCTAGTCGATGGTAACTCCCAGTATACTGTTGATAATTGTAATGCCACTGAATATCAAGGGATGAACTTTAGATTTTCTCTTGGTGATGGTCATTTCCTGCTAGTTGTGTAGCATGAATGTATCATTCTGGGCTCGGAACATGCAACATGCAAGAATGTAAGGTGGAAGATCTGTGCCTTTTCCATCTCTGCAGCCCTTTATCCCACAAATCAAAACTTCGAGGAAATCTGAGGTCTTGCTGCATATAGAGACAGCTCGGTTTCAGTAACTGAGGAGAAGTGAATGATACTGAAGGTTGTATAATCATCAGCAAATATCCCCACATCTGACCTAATGATGGAGGGAAAGTCAATGATGAAGCAGTTGAAAATGGTTGGGCCAAGGGTACTACATTGAAGATGCAGAGTACTCTGCAGAGATGTCCTGGAACTGAGATAACTGACCTCCAACAACCATAACCATTTTTCACTGTATCAAATATGATTCCAACTAATGAATGGTTTTTCCCAATTATTAATTGGGGAAGTTTTGCTTGGTCTCCATGATACCACATTCTGTCAATTGCAGCCTTGCTTTCAAGGGATGTCACTTTTGCTTCAATTCTGCAATCTTCGTTCTTGGACCAAGGCTGTGAGTGAGGTCAGGAGCTGAGTGGCCTTGGTGGAACCCAAACTGGTTGTCAGTGAGCACATTACTGCTATGTAAATACCATTTGATAGCACTGTAGATGACACCTTTGATCACTTTGATGATCAAGAATAAACTAATGGGGAAGGAACAGACTGGGTTGATTTGCCCAGATTTTTGTATGCAGGATATACCTGGACAAGTTTATCCATTGTCTGGTAGGTGCCAGTATTATAGCCAAACTGGAACAGCTAATCTCAGGTAAAGTTAGTCCTGGAACAGAAGTACTATTGCTGAGATGTTGTCAAAGCCAATAAACTACAATATTTGTTGCTGTCAGCTATTTCTTGATATCATGTGAAGTGAATCGAATTGGCTGAAGACTGGCATCTATGATGCTGGGGACCTCAGGAGGAGACTAAAATAGATTGTCCAAAGTTTGTGCGAAGATTTGTAGCTCGGGTGCTTGTTGTAGTGGTTCTGTTCGCCGAGCTGGAAGTTTTTGTTGCAAACGTTTCGTCCCCTGGCTAGGGGACATCATCAGTGCTCCGGAGCCTCCTGCGAAGCGCTTCTTTGATGTTTCTTCCGACATTTATAGTGGTCTGTCCTTGCCGCTTCCGGGTGTCAGTTTCAGCTGTCCGCTGTAGTGATTGGTATATTGGGTCCAGGTCGATGTGTCTGTTGATGGAGTTTGTGGATGAATGCCATGCCTCTAGGAATTCCCTGGCTGTTCTCTGTCTGGCTTGCCCTATGATAGTAGTGTTTTCCCAGTCGAATTCATGTTGCTTGTTGTCTGAGTGTGTGGCTACTAGGGATAGCTGGTCGTGTCGTTTCGTGGCTAGTTGGTGTTCATGTATGCGGATTGTTAGCTGTCTTCCTGTTTGTCCTATATAGTGTTTTGTGCAGTCCTTGCATGGTATTTTATAAACTACATTAGTTTTGCTCATGTTGGGTATTGGCTCCTTTGTTCTAGTAAGTTGTTGTCTGAGCATGGCTGTTGGTTTGTGTGACGTTATGAGTCCTAGGGGTCACAGTAGTCTGGCTGTCAGTTCTGAAACGCTCCTGATGTATGGTAGTGTGGCTAGTCCTTTTGGTTGTGGCATGTCCTCGTTCCGTGGTCTATCTCTTAGGCATCTGTTGATAAAGTTGCGCGGGTATCCGTTTTTGGCGAATACCTTGTATACCCGCGTTTTTGGCGAATACCTTTGTATTAGATCTGAGATGTTTTAGCTTGGTTAATCACTTGCTGTTTGTACTGTTTGGCACAGTAGTTCTTGTCGCTTGACCAATTTGATATCTCATTTTTAGGCATGCCTCGTGCTGCTCTTGGCATGCCTTCCCGCACTCTCCATTGAACTAGGAATGATCCCCTGGCTTAACAGTAATACTCGAGTAGGAATATGCCAGGCCACAAGGTTGGAGTATATGTTGGAGCATGATTCTGCTGCTATTGAAGGCTCACAGTACCTCATGGATACTCAGTTTTGAGTTACTAGATATGTTCAAAATCAATCCCATTTAACGTGATAATAGTGCCAAATAAAACGATAAAAGATGTTCTCAATATGAAAATGAGACTTTGTTGTACAAAAGATTGGGAGGTCATCCCTATCAATGCAGACATGGACAGATACATCTTCAGTAGGTAGGTTGGTGAAGACAAATTCAAATAGCTTTTTAACTTGTGATTGTTCTTTGACAACTGCTGCAAATCCAGACCTCTAGATATTTCCTTCAAAAATGATTAATTAATATCAAAATGTCTGAGATGGTAAAAGTTGATGTATGTATGAAAATTAACTCATCTGGGTGATGTTATGAGTTGCCATTTGGCTAGATTGTACTTTTGGTGGAATACTTTTGGGATGGCATGGTGGCTTAGTGGACCTCCAGTGACTGTGTGGAGTTTGCACATTCTCCCCGTGTCTGTGTGGGTTACCTCTGGGTGTTCTGGTTTCCTCCTACAATCCAAAGATGTGGAGGTTAAGTGGATTGGCCGTGCTAAATTGTCCATGGCGTTAGGTGCATTGGTCAGGAGTAAATGTAGGGTCTGGGTGGGTTACTTTTCGGAGGGTCAGTGTGGACTTGTTGAGCTGAGGGGCCTGTTTCCACACTGTAGGGATTCTAATTCTTAACGAATATACTTTACAATTTGCTCTTGTTGTACATCAATTCATTGCTGAAAAAGATGACAATTTGTTTTATTCTGTCATGGAACTAGGGCATCGCTGGCTCGACCAGCATTTATTGTCTGTTCCTCGTTGTATTTGAGAAAGTGTTGGTAAGATTTTCATGAACTACTGCAATCCACATTATGTAGGTAGATCCATAATGCCATTAGGGACAGAATTTGGAACAGTGACAATGAAAGATCAGCAATATATTTCCAAGGCAGGCTGGTGAGTAGCTTGGAGCGGAACTTATAGGTAGAGGTTTTCCATGTATCTATTGTGCTTGCCCTTCTAAATGGAAGTGGTTGTGGGTCTAACAATCTTGGGTGAATTTCTGCAGTGCATTTTGTAGATAGTACACCTTGTTGCAACTGATTGTCAGTGGTGGAGGGAGTGGATGGTTGTGGATGTGGTTGTTTAAAGACCATAATTTCCCCACACGTGGTTGAAGATGTCCTCCAACCCATCTCATCCACGTCCCGCACGTCCACCTTCAAACCCTACCCCTCCAACCGCAACTAGGACAGAACCCCCCTTGTCCTCACCTTCCACCCCACCAACCTCTGCATAAACCGTATCATCTGCTGATATTTCCACCATCTACAAACGTACCCCACCACCAAGGATATATTTCCCTCCCCACCCCTATCCACTTTCAGCAAAGACCGTTCCCTCCGTGACTACCTGGTCAGGTCCATGCCCCCCAACAACCCACCCTCCCCTCCTGGCACCTTCCCCTGCCACCGCAAGAATTGCAAAACCTGCGCCCACACCTCCCCCTTCACCTCCATCCAAGGCCCCAAAGGAGCTTTCTACATCCAACAAAATTTCACCTGCACATTCCCAACTGTGATTTATTGTATCCTTGCTCCTAATGTGGTCTCCTATACATTGGGGAGACTGGACGCCTTCTCGTAGAGCACTTTAGGGAACATCTCCGGGACACCCGCACCAATCAACCCCACCGCCCAGTGGCTGAACATTTCAACTCCCACTCCCACTCTGCTGAGGACATGCAGGTCCTGCACCTGCTCCATCGCCACTCCCACACCACCTGACGCCTAGAGGAAGAGCGCCTCATCTTCCGTCTCAGAACACTTCAACCCCAGGGCATCAATGTGGACTTCACCAGTTTCCTAATTTCCCATCCCCACACCTTACCCCAGTTCCAACCTGCCAGCTCAGTGCCATCCTCATGACCTGTTCTACCTGCCAATCTTCCTTCCCACCTATCCACTCCGTCATCCTCTCCTTCAGCCCCCACCTCCCTCCACCTATTGCATTTTTAGTTACCTTCTCCTCCTCCCATTTATCACTCCACCCCAGAGGCCCACTGCCTCATGTCTGATGAAGGGCTTTGGTCTGAAACATCGATTTTCCTGCTCCTTGGATGCTGCTTGACCTGCTGTGCTTTTCCAGCACCAGTCTAATCTTGATACTTATTGGGAAGGTACCAAGCTTCTTTAGCATTGTTGGAGCTACACTCATCCAGGATGGTGTGAGTATTCATCAACACTCCTAACTTGCGCCACGTAGATGGTGGACAGGCTTTGGGGAGTCAGGAGGTGAGTGACCCATTGCTGTATTCCTTGCGTCTGATCTGCCCTTGCAGGCACTTTGTTTATATGATGAGTCCAGTTGACTTTTGGTCAATGGTAATCCGCAGGATGTTGATAGTGAGGAATTCAATGATGGCAATACCACCGAATATCAAGGGAAGGTGTTTGATTGCCTGTCCATTTTTGGGGATGGTCATTGTTTGTATGACACTTGAAATCCAAGCCTGGATATTGTCCAAGTCTTGTTTCATTTAAACATGGACAGTTTCAATATCTAGGGAGTTGTGAAAGCCACTGATGATTGTACTATCATCAACAAACATCCCCACCTCTGACCATATGATGGAGAGAAGGTCATTGATGAAGCTGTTGAAGATGATTGGGATGAGCACACTACCCTAAGGAACTGCTGCAGAGGTGTCTTGAAGTTGAGATGACTGACCTCCAACAACCTCAACCATCTTCCTTCAAGCCAGGTCTAACTCCAACAATGAGAGCCCACTGATTCCCACTGATTCCAGCTTTGCTGAGGCATATTAATGCCATATATGGTTGAATACAGCCTAGGTGTCAAGGGCTGTCACTCTCACCTCACCTCTGGAATTCAGCTCTTTTGTCCATATTTTAACTAAGGCTGTAATGATGTCAGGAGCTGACTGGTCATGGCAGAAACTGTGTGCCACTGAGTAGGTTATTGCTGAGCAGGTGCTGCTTGATAGCACTGTTAATGATACCTTCCATTACTTGACAGGCAATTGAGTGTAGACTGATGGTGTGGTAATTGGCTGGGTAGGATTTGTCCTGATTTCTGTGTACAGGACATACTTGGGCAATTTTCTGCATTATCAGGGAGATGCCAGTGTTATAACTTAGAGGAACAGCTTGGCTAGGGGTACAGCAAGTTCTGAAGCACAAGTCTTCAGTGCTATTGCTGGAATGTTGTAGGGCCTATAGCCTTTGCAGTATCCAGTGCCTCCAACCGCTTCTTATATCATATGAAATGAATCAAATTGGCTGAAGACTGGCATCTGTGATGCTGGAGACCACTGGAGGAGGCCGAGGTGAATTATCCACTTGGTGCTTCTGGCTGAAAATTGTTGTAAATGCTTCAGCCTTATCTTTTGCACTAATGTCAGAGAGGCATAGAGGTCTACAGCACAGAAACAGGCCTTTAGGCCCAACTTGCCCAGGCCACCCAGTTTTCACAATTTAACATCCTTCCCATCATACCTTAAGTGACAAAATTGTACTTGCTTCATTCATTACCTTTGGCAGCCCATTTCAGACACTCACCACTCTCTTTTTGAAAAAAATTGCCTCTCTGGACCCTTTTGTATCTCTCCCCTCACACCTTAAACCTGTGTCCTCTAATTTTAGACTCCCCTGGCATGGGGAAATGTTGTTGCCCATCTATCTGATTTGTCCCTCTCATGATTTTATAGACATCTATAAGGTCAAGTCTTAATCTCTTGTGCTCCAGGGAAAAGATGTCCCAGCCTATCCAACCTCTCCTTATAACTCAAAGCTTCCAATCCAGGAAGCTTTCCAGTAAATCTTTTCTGCACTATTTCTTGCTTAATAATATCCTTGACATAATAGGGTGACCAGAACTGAACATATTATTGCAAATGTGGTCTCACCAACGTCTTGTACGGCTGCAACAAAACTTTTCAACTCCTATACTCAATGCCTATTCCTGATGAAGGGCTTTTGCCCGAAACTTCGATTTTCCTGCTCTTCGGATGCTGCCTGACCTGCTGTGCTTTTCCAGCACCACACTGATCTAACCTCCTATACTCAATGCTCTGACCAATGAAAGCAAGAATGCTGAAAGCTTTCTTCACCACCCTGTCTACCTGTGGCTTTACTTGCAAGAAGTGAACCTCCACTTTTTTGTTCTCTAACTCTGTAGGGTTCTACCATTGACTGTGTAGGTCCTGCTCTGGTGTGCCTTATCAAATGCAACACCTTGCATATCTAAATTAAACTCCATCTGCCATTCCTCAGCCTACTGACCAGCAGTCAGAGCATGTGGGGGCACCATGCACAGGTCTGCTGCGGAGAGTCCTTGAATGAACCTGTGATATTTATTTTTTTGACTTGCTTTTCTGAACTATGGTTATACTGTGTACAGCTGTAATGTAACCTTTTTTTCTTTGTTTCTCTATTCTTAACTAAGGATTGTACCCAGGTACTGTGTTCCTAAGATGGCACTGTGTGTTGGTGACATTGTTACACTGTAACAAATCTGTAACTGAAGGAGCTGTACTTAGGTATCTTTGTACTTAAGTTAGCACTCTAAGTGGTGGCTTATAAACTTTTCATTGCACTCATTTGAGTATTTTTGACAATGAAGCTAATTCATTCAACTCATGAAATTCTTCAGCTTCCAGTGTTGTGAACACAGCCACAAAATATTTAGAACTTCCCCCGCATCCTCTGCCTCCACTTCTAGGTTACTTGTTTTGTCTTCAATAGGGGCTATTCTATTTTTGGTTGTCCTTTTACTCCTTATACTTTGTAAAACATCTATGGATTTTCCTTGATATTACTTATTTTTTTCCATGTCCTCTCTCTGCTTTCTTAATTTCCTTTTTAATTTCATGTTGACACACCCTGTACTTATCTAGGCTTTTCAGCAGAATTAATAGCAATCTGTTTTAGATATATTTGCTTTTTTTCCCCTTACCTTACCCTCTATTCACCTTCTCATTCTATGGCTGTCCTACTTTATTCTTTTTGGGAAAATGCTTACTGTGACCCCTTGAATCTCCTGTTTGAATGCCTCAATTTCTATGATGTTGATTTATATTTGTATTTCAGTTTCCAGTCCAGTCTGACTAAATTGTGTATCAGTTGGTAAAATCGGCCTTCCCGTGCAAAGATAGAACCTTTATTCTAATCCTGTTTTTGTCCTTTTCCATAATGATGTTAAATTTCACCAATTAATTATCACACCCAGTAAGGTGCTGTCCCAGTAGTTATCATTTTACACATCCTGCTTCCCTAAAATTAAATCCAGAATGCCATGCTACTCCATGGATTAGAAAAGTTCAAACTTGCATAGTTTTTCAAGTTACACCAAAATGACAAAGGCACAAACTGGGAAAAGACAGGTTTGACTCTAACTCAAAGATAAACAACAAGCTGCAGATGTTGGAGATCTGAAACAAATAAATAATAGAAATTACTTGAAAAACTCAGCAAGTCGAGCAGCATTTGTGCAGAGAAAGCAGTTCGCATTCCAAGTTCCGAGAAGAAGGGCACTGGCCTAGAGTCTATGGTGATGGGTCTAACTGTTATAGATTGGTGCCAATATCAAAGTCAGGAGAATCTAGGACCCTGATTGAAATACTGAGAAATGACTGGTGAAGTGGGTCTCGCAAATGCAGTCATTTTTTACTAGTTACTGAACAACCTACACAATGGGGCAGTAAGGAGGGCTCTGTATGGTGGGAGGGGGAGCATTAAAGGTGCCATTTTAAAAGATTTATTTTTATTTTGTGGGGCACAAGGAGACACACACACACACACACACACACACACACACACACACACACACACACACACACACACACACACACTTCAAATTGCCAAATCCTGGCATTATTCTCATATATGCAGCCTTGATGTTCCAGTGGTGGGATTAATTTGGAACTAGAACCAAGCCTTGGAAAGAGAGAGTGTGAATCATTGGAGCTAGTTTGCAATTGATATAGGGCTGTGGGAGAGAGCAGGACAATAGTATTAGTTTGTGATTGAGCTATGGTGAGCAAGTGGGACAGTCAGAATGGTTTGTCATGATGTGGAGGTGCCAGTATTGGACTGGGGTGGGCAAAATTAAAAATCATACAATACCAGGTTATAGTTAATTTGGAAGCACTAGTTTTCGAAGCGCTGTTTCTTCGTCAGGTGGTTGTAAAGCAGGACTATAAGACACAGAATTTATAGCAAAAGATTATAGTGTCATGCAACTGAAATGATAAACCTATATTAAATATTTCATCTTTTAGAATGGATTTGCTCATTTTGGTTCTTTAATATGTAAATCCCAGAACATCCCAGATGATTGGGGATTGATAAAGAACTATGCGGAGAGTACAGGGCAATGACATTAGTTTGTGATTGATATAGTCTGTGGGTTAAAGAGTGGCTCAGTGGATTAGTTTGAAACTGGAATAAGGTCAGCGAGTGAGAATGGGGAATGAAATTAATTTGGGATTAACATAGGACTGTGGGGAGAGCAGGGTAGTGGGATGAGCTTTGGATTGATATAGGATTATGGGAATGAATGATGAAGTGGCACGTGTTTTGGATTGATGTAGAGTTGTGGTGACAGAGCATGACAGTGGGATTAGTTTGGGATTGATACAGGGTTGTGAGGAGAGCAGAGAAAAGGGATTAGTGTGTGATTGAGGTAGGGTTATAAAGAGATTGAGATTAGTTTTGGATTGATACAGAGCTCTACGGACACAGTAGGGCAATGAGGCGAAAGCGAGGGCCGCAGATGCTGGCGATTAGAGTCAAGTTTCGAGTGGTGCTGGAAATGCACAGCAAGTCAGCAGCATCCGAGAAGCAGGAAAATTGATGTTTCGGGCAGGAGCCCTTCATCAGGGCAGTAGGGCAATGGGATGAGTTTTGTGATTTGAAACAAACTATGAGGGAAGAGTGGGTCAGAAGAACGAGTTTGTGATTGATACAGGGCTGGAGATCGAGACAGAGAGCAAGGCAGTCGGATTTGTTTAAGATTGATATACGATGGTCCAAGTGGCTTCTCCCTGTGCAGGAATCTCCATGGTGCAGGCCAGACCTTTAGAAATATTCAAGGGAAATTAACAAATTTTGTCTAATGCTACCCTATTGATAACAGATTGCTGAATGTGCTTATTAAAACTTAATGCGTATTAAATGCAACCTTTAAGACATTTACATGTATCAAGATACAAAACAAGGCATCATGTGAAAGTGTAAATCACATAAGAATAGAAATAGTTTAACATTAAAAAAGGCATTTTTGCAAATAAGGAGAGACATGGACTGGTAAAGTAATGTAAATAATGAAATCTTTGTTAATTTAATTTGGAGTCAGTGGATGATACAGGATACTGAAAGGCTGTGAAAGGAATCTCTCAGGATAATCTTTAGACTCAGTGACTCCCAAGAACTGTTGTTTAGGTAGCTGGTGGATGAAGTTGGAGGGAGTGTTGGTTTTGGAGGGAGGTTGCAGTCGTTGTGGTGATATTAATGTTTATGGGTTAGGGGAGGAAAGAGAATCATGGAATTTGCACCCACTGGAAAGGCAGTACAAGTAGGCATGGGAGTTACGTGGCAGAACATGATAGACTCAATGGACCAGCTGATCTTTTCCATCTAGTCTTTTTAAGTATTGTTTGAAATAGTTTCCCTATTATCAGGTTTCAGAAGTGACGTCTTGTGTTGTATTGCAACTTCTAAATCAGAAACTCGAAGTCTGAATCCCACTTATGGGTTCTTGAGTGTGTGCCATAACTTGGCTAGCAGTCAGCTGTCAGCTTGTAAATCCTTCCAATATCCCAGACGGTAAAAGCAGGAGAGTTTCCTGGTCAGTCACCCTGCAGTATGCAATGACGAACAACTGCAGTACATTGAGTAATAAATGAAGACCAATGCAATGGATGTCCATTGCCAAACCCTCAGAAACAAGGTTGCAGAAAAAGGCCAAAAGGTTTTAATAGATTTCATATAAAATCGTAAAACTTAACCTGGTTTCATTTGCCACTCTTTATATCTTTATGCACCTGCTTTAAATTGATTCATTATATTTGATTTAAGTGTAACTACACTAAAAGTAATGATATTTCTAAACAAATTTTTTTTTGATTTACAGAACATGTCTGAAAATGACATTCAAAAGTTCCCTACACTACGAGTGCCGTAAGTACTTCAATAGACAATAGACAATAGGCGCAGGAGTAGGCCATTCTGCCCTTTGAGCCAGCACCACCATTCATTATGATCATGGCTGATCATCCTCAATTAGTATCTTGTTCCTGTCTTATCCCCATAACCCTTGATTCTACTATTCTTAAGAGCTCTGTCCAACTCTTTCTTGAAAGTATCCAGAGACTTGGCCTCCACAGCCATCTGGGGCAGAGCATTCCATATACCCACCACTCTCTGGGTGAAAAAGTTTCTCCTCAACTCTGTTCTAAGTGGTCTACCCCTTACTTTTAAACTGTGTCCTCTGGTTCGGGACTCACCTATTAGCGGAAACATGCTTCCTGCCTCCAGAGTGTCCAACCCTTTAATACTCTTATACATCTCAATCAGATCCCCTCTCAACCTTCTAAACTCAAGCGTATACAAGCCCAGTCACTCCAAGCTTTCAGCGTAAGATAGTCCTGCCATTCTGGGAACTGACCTTGTGAACCTACGATGCATTCCCTCAATAGCCAGAATGTCTTTCTTCAAATTTCGAGACCAAAACTGTGCACAATACTCCATGTGTGGTCACACCAGCACCCTGTACAGCTGCAGAAGGACCTCTTTGCTTCTATACTCAATTCCTCTTGTTATGAAGGCCAGCATGTTATTAGCTTTCTTCACTGCCTTCTGTACCTGCATGCTTGCTTTCATTGACTGATGTACAAGAACACCTTGATCTCGTTGTACTGCCCTTTTACTTAACTTGACTCCATTTAGGTAGTAATCTGCCTTCCTGTTCTTACCACCAAAGTGGATAACCACACATTTATCCACATTAAACTGCATCTGCCATGCATCCGTCCACTCACCTCGCCTGTCCAGGTCACCCTGTATTCTCCTAACATCCTCCTAACATTCCAGAGATGATTTAAGGGTCACAGGTACAGTGTGGGATCTGTATAGTAGCATACAAATCAATCATGACCGGTTCTACATGTGGCACAGTGTAATGCTACCTGTCAGTTGTCTGGCATGAAACAATTTCTAGTCTGTGCATGACAATTGGAGCATGTCACATTAAGTCACCTTGCTCAGGACCAGCTCCATTTGTGCCTACACAGTTGCAATATGCAATTCAACTGAATTATTTTATCAACTGATTGATCCTGACTTTTTCTGATTGCATAAACTGGGTGGCAATAAATTAACAGCCATATTACATCTCTCCCATTGACTAAGAAATGAAACTAGAGGGAATTGAAAAACTAGATTTCGATTCACTGATCACCCGTTTTATACCTGGACAAAGTCAAGATGTATTTATGAAGCTATTTGTTCAGCTGCTGCATTTGGACTGGAATTGAGAAATTATTTATTCCACCTCTTAAATATACATTGCTGTTTCCTATGTTTTTGAGAAAGAAATCATTGAACTTCTCATATATTTTGTTCTTACTAAATCATAGCACAGCACTATTCACACAAACCCAACAACAATGCATTCTGTACTTTACATAGTGCTTATAAAAATTTCTATAAAATTATCTGCTGAGTTTCAGGTGCACAAATATATTAATTAAGGTATGTATATATTAATTAGTTATATGTTTGTAATATTTGTCCATCCTTTTCAAGAGCATTGACCAATGCCAATACAATGAAGTTTAATTGCCTAAGTGTAAAGGAGGAACTGCCTTACAAGCGGATGTCAGAAGTTCATCACTATGGTCTTTGCATCAAACCACAGAATTGTTATGCTACTGTAAGAGGCCTTATGGCCCACTGTGATCACATAGAGTTTACAGGGGCATGTCTGGTGTCAGATCCCAACAGGTCCATCATTTCTGATGAAGGGATCCTGCCCAAAACATCGATTTTCCTGCTCCTCAGATGCTGCCTGACCTGCTGTGTTTTTCCAGCACCACTCTAATCTTGACTCTGAACTCCAGCATCTGCAGTCCTCCCTTTCGCCTCCAGAGATATTGTAGTCAAGCTCAATGACTGTGTCCTCTGTACTCATTATTATGTTACTTCATGAGAAGGGCAGCTCTTGTACAATTCAAAGTAGGGCCTTGGATAGTATTGTAGAATAGAGAGGCCTAGGGGTTCAGGTATAATACTTTGAAGTTTGCATCACATATAGACAGAGTGGTTAAGAAGGCATTTCGCATGTTTGCTTTCATTGCTCAGAGCCTTGAGTATAGGAATTGGGATTTCATGTTGAGGTTGTACAGGGCAGTGGTGAGGCCTCTTCTGGAGTACTGTGTCTAGTTCTGGTCACCCTGTTTTAAAAAGGATATTATTAAGCTAGAGGAGGTTCAAAAGAGATATAGCAGGATGTTGCTGGGAATTGAGGGTTTGAATTATAAGGAGAGGCAGGATAGGCTGTGACCTTTTTCACTGGAGCATAGGAGGTTGAAGGCTGATCTTACTACAAACATTAAATAATTAGAAGTATAGATAAGGTGAATGGCATGTATCTTTTCCTAGGGTGGGAGATTTCAAGATGAGGAGGCATATTTTTAAGGTGAAAAGATAAAGATTTACAAAACACATGAGGGCATTTTTTTTACATATGCTTTATCTCCTCTATGAGGGCACTTATATCAGTCAGAGTTGATAGTACTTTGTCAAGCACCTTGAGATCTCTCAAAGTAGAATTAGTTACCGAAAGGAATAAGTTTTCTTGTTTCTGTTAGGGATTAATAGCCTAATGGCAAACCACACATACATTCCCAAGAATTAATAGTTGAGGCTAACTGAGAGTCTCAGGGTTAGTACCTGGAATGGAAATCACCAAAACGGGGTGATTAGCTCAAGGCTCAGGGTTCAAGTTGGCAGCAGGGAAGCCTGGCACTCTACACTCAGTTAAGATGCTTACTTTCTTTGTTGCAGTGGATTTTTAGGACTGGTTTCTCTCAGTGAGACCAGCTATCAACATGGGGAAAGGTTGTCCGTTGTCTGCCACCATCCACTGTAGCCAGTAGCATGTTCTCTGTCCATCTCAAGGACAGTTAAAGGTGGACAATAAATGCTGGCCTTGCTCGTGATGCTGACAGCCCTTCAATATATAAATAGAAAGAGGTATTGAGGCCTCTGAGCAGTCAGAGATCTGGCTGAGATAAAGTTCCAGGCTGAGGCTGTATTGTGATGCTGATGAATGAGATGGATCCTCTCTCACTTCCTTTACAGAACAGTACCTCCTCCCTTCCTGCCCTGGCTCCTTTATCTTCTATGAAGGTTGGTCATTATGGTTAAAATGTTGAGAAGCATCAACCTCCAACACTATTTCTTTCATGGTCTTCTGCCATCCTTGTAGAATGTCCTTCAATGAGATATTTTATAGAAGTTTTATTTGAAATGTTTTGCATAAAAATGCTCAGAGGCCAAAATATTGTGGTGTCTCTGCAAGTCCTCATTGTTCTAGCATGGTCATCAACTTGGAGTTTCCTGGCTCAGGATAGATTCCTTGATTGATAGAACTGAGAAAGTTAATCTGACTTGTATTCAGAGGCATTTCTTGCTTTTGAAGACAATTCCAACAGGGTGACCTGTTATCATTAGTGAGTATAGGTTTTGGTCATGCTCTTCTTCGCATTTACTCAGCACTGATGTCAGACAATAGACCAAAGGATGTAGTAACAAAATTAAGTCACTTGGTCCATCGAGTTTGCTTCACCGTTCACTGAGATCATGGCTGAACTAATAATCTTCAAATTTGCTTTCCTGCCTTATCCCCATATTTCTAGATTCCCTTAATAATTAAAAATACGTCTTTCTCAGCCTTGAATAATCTTAATGACCACCCTCTGACAGAAAAAGCTTCCTCCTCCTCCATGTGTTTAATTTGCAATCTTTACTCTGAGATCATGTCCTCTGGTCCTCGACTTTCCCACAAGGGAAAATAATCTTTCCACAATTACTCTGTCAAGTCCTCTAAGAGTCTTAAATGTTTCATTAAGGTCTTGTCCCATTATTCTAAATTCCTAATGAGAACAAGTCCAACATATTGAATCTTTCTTCATAAGATAGTCCCTGCATATCCAGGATCAACCTATTGAACCTTCTTTGGATAGCCTTTCCTTGGGTCATAGTATTAGTGAATCATTTGCAGTAAAAGTGTATGCAGGAATACTTTCTCCATATACTGCTGAAACAAATTGATGGATTAACCAAAGGGTGGTCTCTGAAAGCAGTATCTTCCAAATGATGTCTGAAGTTAGTGAGTTCTTGAGATCCCTCTACCTCATGAAAGGCCAATATCCAAGTTTGTAGTCCAACTTGGAAAGTTATATTGTTCCTGTGAATTTGGATTTCCATTATTTTAGTACTGTTATCTTGTATGAGCATCTCCTTAAAGTAATACTTAGATAGCTTGCATCCAAGTACGCCCAGATTGTGCCATCTTTCTACCGCTTGTACTGCCCAAGCTGGGGTGGTGATACCCAAAACAATGCTGTTTCACACCATATATTCCAACGTGATCCTCTACACTACATTTTCTGGGAGGATTAAGTGACTGAGTTATATTTTCCCTGACGTGTGGTTCACAATTACCTTTGAAGTTTCCAGTGCCAACTACTGTTACATGAAAACACAGCTGCACTTTGTCACATTGCACATTACAAACTAGACTTCACAATGGCTTAGATTAGATTAGATTAGATTAGATTACTTACAGTGTGGAAACAGGCCCTTCAGCCCAACAAGTCCACATCGACCCGCCGAAGCGCAACCCACCCAATTCCCCTACATTTACCCCTTTACCTAACACTACAGGCAATTTAGCATGGCCAATTCACCTAACCTGCACATCTTTGGACTGTGGGAGGAAACTGGTGCACCCGAAGGAAACCCACGCAGACACAGGGAGAATGTGCAAACTCCACACAGTCAGTCGCCTGAGTTGGCTTCTGGTCACCTATTCTACATTTCCTGGCTACTTGCTCATTAGTTTGTTCTCATTTAATATGATATCATAACAACCACAAAATTGACAAAATGACACCAAAACTGACCACAAGACTGACAGAACAACACCAAAACTGACCACAGGTCTAATCAAACAGCATTGAAACTGACCACAGGACTGACCAAAGTACAACACCAAGACTGAGTAAATGAGGTAAACTAAGCAGCACTTCTGAAGTGTAATTCAGAGCAATACTAAGTGTTCAAAGAACAGTTGAGACATAGAAAAACAAAGAAGATCTTGAAACTGTAAGATGGATTTAAAAAGCTCACATGTCTATGAAGCTATGAAAATGTGACATCACTGGATGAGCAAGAAAATCTGGTAATGTGAGGTGAAGAGGTTGAACAGTTACATTGCCTGCAGAACCAGTGATAAACTCACATTTCCAATTAAAATGGATAGAAACACCATTGACTTTAAAGGTTATTTTGGGTGAGTGTGCACGAGATCATTATCTCAAACAGTCTCTGCAAAAAAGGAAATTGAGAAACACAGCATGATACTGCCCAAGTGGAAAGAGCTGTTGCAGAGCACTTCCTGATTAGATTCTGGCTGATATCATTTGTGCATCAGATGAGTGCTGCACGGAGCAATGCAATGCAGCAAACACAGTATACAGTGCCATTTTTATTGCTTTCTCATCAGATGTAGCAGAGGATCCCATGTTGGAAAGCGTCAATAAGAAGTTGGTGATGGTTTTTCCTGTATTCTTGACAGCAGAACAAATGCATTATTTACAGAGATCAGGACATTTTTGGGGACTTAAAATAGATCTACTCGACTCTGAATGGCCATGTAGTCTGTAAAGTTAAGACTTCTTTAATATGGATATTGATTTTGGTATTATTTTTATTTTTTCTAGTCATCCTTGCCTTTCTTTTAATAAGGGCATCTTAATTACAGTTACACTATCAAAGTTACAGTTTAAAGGAAAGATTTTCACACCTTTTTTCACTCCCAAAACTTGACCAACAACAAAGAACAGATGGGCCATGTGGTGAGTTAAAATAGAAAGAAAAGAGAAATAACTTGGACTAATGTAGCACCTAGGCCATCAGAATGCACTCTGGGTCAGTTAGACTCGAAACATCAGCTCTTTTCTCTCCTTACAGATGCTGCCAGACCTGCTGAGATTTTCCAGCATTTTCTCTTTTGGTTAATGAAGTTTAGTCATTGTTGAGGTGTGTGGATAGCAGCAGCCAGTTTACAAACAGACAGTAATCAGCTTAAATAAAACAAAGACCTACAGAACATCAAACACAAAAGGAGAAATTGCTGGAGAAACTCAGTAGGTTTATAAGCATAACAGAATTGAGATTTCAAGTCCAGAAACTCTGCTTTCTCTTCACAGATGCTGCCAGATCTGCTGAATTTTTCCAGCAATTTCTGCTTTTCTAATAATAGCATAAGTCTCCGTATAAACAGTTTGGGAAACATTGACAGTCGAGTAAACATTAACTGGGACAATAGGAAAATTCTCCTGCATCTTTTAAAGTACTAGCCTGAGAACTTTATAGCTATGAGATTATGGATCTCAATTTAATAGATCTGAGAAATAGCAACTCAGGCTGTGAGGCAGCTCTCCATTCAAAGGTACACTAGAGTGATAGCTGCAATAAGGTACTCAAGACTCAATTTTATTTGCTAAAGTTGGGTATCTTTTTTACCCAGAGTATGGGTATCTTTATTACTGAAAGTGAAGAGAGCTTTATTTCCTGAAATTTGGGTAAATTTCTAACCTGGGGTAGGGATATCTTTATTATCTTTAGTTGGGGTTTCTTTATTATCAAGAGTGGGAGTAACTTTATTACCTGGTGTTTGGGTATTTTTAACACCAGGAATTTGGTATCTTTAATATCTGGATTGGGAGTATCATTGTTACCTGGAATTTGGGTATCTTTATTTACCTGCAGTGGGGTATCTTTAATACCTGGAATTTGGGTAACTTTATGACCTGGAAGGAGGCAACTTCATAGTGTGCAGGCTAGGTGGATTAACAGTGGCAAATGTGGGGTTGTAGGGATAGGATGGTTGCTCTTTGGAGGATTAATGCAGACTTGATGGGCCAAATGGCCTCAATCTGCATTGTCAGGATTCTGTGATTCTTTATTATCAGGACGTTGAGTATCTTTATTACTTGGAGTGGCGAGTAACTTTTTTTTACCTGGCATGCAGGTCAATTAATTATCTGAAATGAGGGTAACTTTGTACCTGGAGTGGAGATATCTTTATTATTTGTAATTTGGGTAACTTTATTACCTTGAATGAGGATAATTTTATTACATGGAATAGGAGTATTTCTATTATCTGGAATTTGGGTAACTTTATGACCTGGAGTTGGGATAATTATATTGCCTGGAGTGGAAGTACCTTTATTACCTGGCATTTGGACAACTTTATTACCTGGAATGGGGGTAACTTTGTTACCTGGAATGGGTGTAACTTTATCGACCTGGATAAAAGTAACTTTACTTGTTGGAATAGGGGTATCTTTATTGCCTCCTGTTGAGTTAACTGTAACATGACTCTACACCAGGAATATTTTCTTTATTTAGTGTAAGGAATACCAATTATTTTCATTCAGATTTTTTGATTTTATGGTATTTTGAGTCATTTTATACATTGTCATGGACTGCTATTTATGATATTCAATTTCATTTTAAGCACTCATTGCTTTCAGAGCTATAGAATTATGCATTAGCTTCTAAACTGAGGAGAGCCTGAGGTGGGTGGCTGTATGGTGGGGCAGGAATGTGGATATGAGTTGCAAATCTGCAGTTCACTCCATTACAGCCCTGAGAAGCTGGAATCCACTTCATTCTGAAACTGGTCATGCTTGCTAATACTGCCTTTTCCAGATTTTGTAAAGCTGAATTCTAATTCTCAAATGATCACAATTGAATTTCTTATTCATTGTTTGAATGATGATTCAATGCCTGAGGCACAGTGACATTACCACAACAGTTAGTTGAAATAACTCCACGAAGGCCGGTACCCTGTCAGCAGGTCACTCTTTATTTACATGTACATAGCAACCAGCTAGCACAGAGCCAGCTACTCAAGTGAGCGGAACCCCAAGCACTCCTGTTTATATTTGTCAGCCAGGACTCCCTCATTGGACCAGGATAACAGCCCAAATCAAGGAACTCATCTTCTGTGATATCCACCTGACCGACAACATTGCAATCATTACATCCTTTCTTCCCTCTTTAAGTCCTGGGGCATAAGCTTTCTGTAGCTTCCCCTGAGGTGTTTGTGCACCAGGTCTGGTTCCTACAACTCTGCCTAAGATATTGGCAGCATGTACCAGACCATAGCCCACCTCTTGCGCCAGGAGTATATAGGCTGAATCTCATCTTCAGGCAGTAACAGCATCGAGGCTGCGACATCTGCCATGTCTGTTTCATCCTCTGAGGTGTCTTTGATGTTGAACAGAAGGGGAGAACCCATGGGTTTTGACAGCCTTACCAGATTTTTGCTCCTGCTGTTTGCAAGGTTGAAGCTTTTATGTAGTCCATATGCTTGTTCAGGCCAGCCTCACCTACCCAAACTTTGTACATCACAGGACCTGTCTTTGCATCAACCATGCCTTTTACCAATATAGGGCCATTCCCATGGTTTTGACACCAAACTTTGCTCCCCTGAAGTTAACTGCCTCTCTCAATTAGCGGAGTCTTGTGTCCAGCATTGGTGTCCCTGAGGCCGTTTCACCCTCCCCATCAGGACCAGAAAGATCAGGTTTAACTTGATGCAGAGTCTTCTTCTCATTAGCAACTCTGCTGGAGCTGTTTCTGTGGCTGTGTGAAGTGTAGTGCTATAATCAAACAGGAGCCAGGACAGTTTGGTATCAAGTTAAGCTTTAAGCTGTATCTTTAAGCTTGCTTCTTTCTGTCAGATCATTGGACGATGGATGATATGGAGCTGTCCTTACATGATGAATGCCATTCGACTAGGAAATAATCGAATTCCCTGCCTGTTGACTGTGACCAACACCTCCTCGAGTCCATGGATTGCAAAATATGCAGATGGCTTTTCTCTCATAGTCCCCGTGTTTGATGAATGAACTCTATGCATGTCTAACCATTTTGAATGGGTGTCCACAATGCCTAAAAGCATAGCCCATGAAAGGACCAGCATAGCCTGAGTCCAGAGTTTACCTGGCCATTCCTAAGAATTTAGGGGAGCTGCTGGCAGTAATTTTTGTCCCTGTTGACAATGGGGCACTGCCTCACCAAAACGGTTCTGTTGACATCCAGTTCTGTCCACCAGATATGGATTCTCACCAACATCTTCATTTTCGAAAACTCTGGATTACCCTGGTGGAGTTCAGCCAGTATCTGGCAACGACCTTTGGTTGGAACAATTACTCTTGCTTCCCATAATGATATGCCATCCTTTATGGTGATCTGGTCTTGCTGGTTCCAGAAAGCTTTCAATTCTGGTTGTGACAGCCCTTTTTTTCCCCAATCACTATCAGTTGGTTTAGCTTTGTCAGGATGGGATCTTTTTCTGTCCACTGTCAGATATTGTCAGCAGTGACCGGAAGGGTGTCCAGAAAGTTTAAAACCAGAACAGGTGCTTCCAATGGTGGCACCATGAGTGATATATCTGCCAGTGAAAGGCAACTCAGGGCATTTGTATTTGCCACTTGGCCTCCCAGATGGTTTTCCAATTTTTAATTGTACATACTCAGTAAAGAGCCCAACACTGAATTCAACCTGAAGTAGTGGGCAACACGGCCCTATTCTCTGTGAGTAGCACTAGCTGGGATTTGTGGTCTCTTACTTTTACAGATTTATACAGCATGGAAACAGACCCTTTGGTCCAACTCGTCCATGCTGACCAGATATCCTAAGCTAATCTAGTCCCATCTGCCAGCACTTGGTCCATATCCCTCTAAATCCTTCCTATTTGTTATAAAAGATAGAGAACTGCTCAGAAAATAGTCATGATGTGGAGGTGCTGGTGTTGGCTTTGGTGGAAAATTTTCACATCAAAGATGACCACGAAACCTTGGTTTTCTTTCTGGGTGTATTTTTGTTCAACATCAGCTAAAGTCTGGGAAGCATACCTTTTCGGGTGTTCCAGACCACTGATGAGGCAATACTGCCACAGTACCATATGGGGAGGCATTGTATGTCAGCACCACATCTCACTTGGATCACAGTGTGCCAACACCTTCGACGATAGCTGCTTCTTCATTTCCCTAAAGGCCACAACTTGGCTATGAGATCATTTCCAAGGCTGACCCTTTTCCAATAGCAAAGGTTAGGCATCCAGGATGAAGGCCGGATTATGTATGAAAGTTTAGCATAATTTACCAACCCAAGGAAAGACCTAAGCTCCATTACAAACATGGGAGCCAGGGCACCTTTGATCACCCTCACTTTATCTTCCAAGAATGTAACTCGGTCTTGTTGACTCTGTAGGCCAAGCAGGTCACTTGGGGTGCCTGGAACACACACTTTCCCTCCTAAGATATACCCCCACTTTGGAGAAACATTTAAGCACTACGTTCAAGTTCTCTAAATGCTCTTGATTAAATTTCCTGGTTATTAAAACATCATTCTGATAAATTACAACCTGGGGTAGATCTTCTAAAATGTTCTCCATCATCCACTTAAAAATGCCCCAAAAGGCAGTCTCGTACCTTTATGGATATTAATTGTAGCATACCTCTGGGAATTCTGATCTAATCACAATTACAGGTATGCGTGGTTCATATCCAGCTTTATGTACAAGTCCTTTATGTGAGGGACTGAGTATTTATCCAGCTGCAAAAAGCAATTCACCATTTGTTTTATATCCTCACAAAGATGAATTGACCCATTGGGCTTTACAATCAGTGTGACCACTGTTCCAAACTGGACTGGTATGATGGTTGCTTTGCTTTCCAGCCTCCTAATTTCTGCCTCTACTTTTGTACATGAGGTAAATGCACTGGCTGAATCATGGAATTGCTTCTTGGACAACATGCAAGGTGGCCTTGGCCTCTTTCTTAGTCCATTGACTTTTCTGAAAAACTTCTGAGTAATTAATTAGGACATCACTTAAGCAGCCATTTTCTACTCAAAAAATATTGAGCCAGTCGAGTTGCATATTTCTCAACCAATTTTGTCCCATCAAGCTTGAACCTAAGCCTTTAACTACAATAATGGTTACTGAACCAGCTGCTTCTCATAAGAGACCAGAACCAAAGTTGTACCCTTAATCAGTAGGGGTTCCATGGTATAGGTTCTCAGCCTGGCCAAGGTCTTATGCAAACTGAAGTTGGAGTCCAGAACAAATTTTCATGAAGATTGGTTCCACAATCACCGACATGGCCATGCCAATATTGACCTCCACCAGAAATGGGTAATCATTTAACCAAGTATTTGTTTTGATTGGTTCTGATTTGGATGTTGCTAAACAAATTCACTGTTCTAAACCAGATGGAGGTGGACTTTCCAGGGTGTGCACTCTCCTGGATACCAGCCTATGAGTTCTCTTACATTTGCTGTCTCAAGTCCACATACCAGCAGAAACTACAATGGGCTGCCGGCCTGGATCCTCAAGAAAATTTTAGCTTTGTTTAGGGTTTTGCTGTGGGCTGACCTAGAAACCCTCTGTTCAGGATATGTCCTGAGTGAGACTACGCAATTGCCTTCTCTCCAGTGGTGTCCCCCAAACTCAGTTGGCCTGTAAAGGGTGTCCATGTCCTTTGGCATACCCTGTAACTCATAAACTCCATTTGATACGTTTTCTATAAACAAAACCAGACATTGTGCCTGTTTGAAGTCCAGTTGGACTTCAACAATAGGTGCATTAGCACCGTCACATCATTACTCCCACATACCAAACAGTCTATAAGCATCTCATCGGGTTAAACCAAACTCACATGCCTCTACCTGTCATCTCATCCTTGTCAAAAATCCAGATGCGGATTTCATTGATTCTTGCACCGTCAAGTAAAACCAATAATGTCTCACATTTAGAGGAGGCGTAGCTAAATTTGTCAACTCTTGAAAGGTTTTTGCAGCTAGTGCCTCCAGGAAAGTTAGGCTCCAATAACACAAAAACCTGCAGGTCCATATACTGTCAGGAGATATACTCGTTGCTTTTTGTTTGCCCCAATGTCATTTGCCTGGAAAAGATCATACTTGCTTTCCACATACTGGGCCCGGTCTTTGATGGCAGGATTGGACAGGTCCAGCTTCCCAAATGGCAGCATTTTGCCAGAAATGCTTACCGCAATACAAAGACAACTGGTGCAAGCAAATCTCTTTGGGGTGAGTTGTTCTATTGTTATCACTGAAATAACTCCATGAAAGCCAGTATCCCATCACCAAGTTACCCCTTATTTGCATGTGCATAGGAGATGACACTGACCCAGCTAGCACACAGCTAGCTGATAGAGTGAGCAGAACTCCTGACACACCTCTTTATATCTGTCAGCCAGAATTCCCTGATCAACAGCCCCAATCAAGGAATTCATATTCTATGAGATCCACCTGGACAACATTGTTCCAGTCACTATATTTGTTGTATTCTATAATCTTTGATGTCAAGGCTATTCCTGCCCGGAATCAGTGTAATGAGGAGATAATTTCCCTTAATGGATTGTAGTATTGAAGCTCATACAGCTGACACCTTTCAACTGCAATTGACATCAAAAATATGAGCAGAAATTGGACAGTCCACCATTCAAGCCAACCTCACCGTTGTATATGATCAAGGCTGATCTGAACCCAGGACTCAACTCATCCTTCACTTCAGCTCATCATAGCCCTCAACTATTCAATATTTTAAAAAATCTACCTACCTCTTCTTTAAATACTTTCAGCCATCTTGCCACCATAACTTTTTGAAATAGAAAAATCAGGCCATTCACTACCCTGAGAGAAATTCCTTCACATCTCAGTTTTAAATGAGTACCTCCTTATTATCTAACTATAACCCCTCATTTCAGACTCCCCCACTAATTGAAACATCTTCTCAACATCCACACTGTCAAGACACCTCAAATCCTGTGCTGTACATCTCAATGACTCTTTGACTCTATGGCAATTAGTCCTGGTGATGGGACATCAGCCTTCATGGAGTTATTTCAGTGGTGATGAGAGAAAAACTCGCCCCAAAGAGATTTTCTTAGCAGGAGTTGGGCGGGGTCCTCGATGAATATTTTTCCTCTGTGCTTACCATGGAGAAAGACATGAAGACTTGGGAACTTGGGGAAGTTAGTGTTCATATCTTGGGGACAGTCCATATCACATGAGATGAAGTGTTGGATGTATTAGAATGTATGAAGGTAGATAAATCTCCTGCTCCTGACCAGATATATCCAAGAGCACTGTAAGAGGCTAGAAAAGAAATTGCGGGAGGGGATCCTGGCTGATATTGTTGCATCATCGTTAGCCTCAGGTAAAGTCCTAGAAGACTGGAAGGTAACAAATGTTATGCTCTTATTCAAGAAAGGCTGCAAAATAAACCTGGGAACTATAGACCAGTAAACCGAACATCTGTGGTGGGTAAGTTACTTGAGAAGATTCTGAGAGATAAAGTACATATGCATTTGGAAAGACAGGGTTTAATTAAGAATAGTCAGCATGGCTTTGTGCATGGGAGGTCATACCTCATAAATGTGTTAAGAATTCTTGATGAAGTGACCAGGAAATTTAATGAGGGCAGGGCAGTACACGTAGTCTATATGGATTTTGGTAAGACCTTTGGTAATGTTCCATACGCGAGGCTGTTTGAAAGGTTAGATCACATGGAATCCAGGGTAAGCTGGTAAATTGGTTACACAGTTGGCTTGATGGTTGGAAGCAGAGGTAATAATGGAAGGATGCTGTAAAGCTGGAGGCTTTTGATTAGTGGAGTGCCTCAGGGTTCGGTGCTGGGCCCATTGCAGTTTGTTATCTCTACCAATGATTTGGATGAGAATGTACAAGGCATGATTAATAAGTTTGCAGATGACACTAAAATAGGAAGTAACATGGATAGTAAGGAAGGTTATCAGAAATTGCAGCAAGACCTTGATCAGCTGGGGAAGTGGCCTGAGAAATAGAAAATGGAATTTAATATAGATAAGTGTGAGATGGTAAATTTTGGAAATCAAATCAAGATAGGAGTTTCTTAGTGAATGGTAGATACTTATGGAATATAGTGGAACAGAGGGACCTTGGAGTTCAGTTGCACAGTTCTCTGAGAGTGCAGTCACAAGTAGACAGACCAGTGAAGAAGGCTTTTAGCATTCCAGCCTTCATCATTCAGGGCATTGAGTATAGAAGTTGGGAAGTTATGTTGCAGCTGTCCAGGACGTTGGTGAGGCTGTACCTGGAATATTGTGTTCAGTTTTGGTCACTTTGCTATAGGAGGGTGGTTATTAAACTGGAGACAGCGCAGAAGAAATTTACAAGGATGTTGCCAGGACTCAACGATATGAGTTATAGGGAGAGGTTAGACAAGCTAGGTCCATTCTCTTTAGAGCTGAAAATGTGTTGCTGGAAAAGCGCAGCAGGTTAGGCAGCATCCAAGGAGCAGGAGAATCGACGTTTCGGGCATAAGCCCTTCTTCAGAAATGAGGAAAGTGTCCAGCAGGCTAAGATAAAAGGTAGGGAGGAGGGACTTTGGGGGAGGGGCATTGGAAAAGCAATAGGTGGAAGGAGGTCAAGGTGAGGGTGATAGGCTGGAGTGGGGGATGGGGGCGGAGAGGTCAGGAAGAAGATTGCAGGTTAGGAAGGTGGTGCTGAGTTCGAGGGATTTGACTGAGACAAGGTAGGGGGAGGGGAAATGAGGAAACTGGAGAAATCTGAGTTCATCCCTTGTGGTTCGAGGGTTCCTAGGCGGAAGTTGAGGGGCTCTCCCTCCAGAAGTCGTGTTGCTATGGTCTGGTGATGGAGCATTCCAAGGACCTGCATGTCCTTGGTGGAGTGGGAGGGGGAGTTGAAGTGTTGAGCCACTGGGTGGTCAGGTTGGTTGTCCGGGTGTCCCAGAGATGTTCTCTGAAACATTCCGCAAGTAGGCAGTCTGTCTCCCCAATATAGCGGAGGCCACATCGGATGCAGTGGATGCAGTAAATGATGTGTGTGGAGGTGCAGGTGAATTTGTGGTGGATATGGAAGGATCCCTTGGAGCCTTGAAGGGAAGTAAGGGGGGAGGTGTGGGCGCAAGTTTTCCATTTCTTGCGATTGCAGGGGAAGGTGCCGGGAGTGGAGGTTGGGTTGGTGGGGGGTGTGGACCTGACGAGGGAGTCACGGAAGGAGTGGTCTTTTCGGAACGCTGATAGGGGAGGGGAGGGAAATATTTCTCTGATGATGGGGTCCGTTTGGAGGTGGCGAAAATGACGACGGATGATACAATGTATATGGAGGTTGGTGGGGTGGTAGTTCTGTGGGGTTCTGTCCTGGTGCGATTGGAGGGGCAGGGCTCAAGGGCGGAGGGACGGGAGTGGAGGAGGTGCGGTGGAGGGCATCGTCGATCACATCTGGGTGGAAATTGCGGTCTTTGAAGAAGGAGGCCATCTGGGTTGTTCTATATTGGAACTGGTCCTCCTGGGAGCAGATGTGGTGGAGACGAAGGAATTGGGAATATGGGATGGTGTTTTTACAGGGGGCAGGGTGGGAGGAGGTGTTGTCTAGGTAGCTGTGGGAGTCGGTCGGTTTACAGTAAATGTCCGTGTTGATTCGATTGCCCGAGATAGAAATGGAAAGGTCTAGGAAGGGGAGGGAGGAGTCTGAGACGGTCTAGGTAAATTTGAGGTCGGGGTGGAAGGTGTTGGTAAAGTGGATGAACTGTTCTACCTCCTCGAGGTAGTGCCGATACAGTCATTGATGTAGCGGAGGAAAAGGTGGGGGGGTGGTGCCAATGTAGCTGCGGAAGGTGGACTGTTCCACATATCCTACGAAGAGGCAGGTATAGCTGGGGCCCATGCGGGTTCCCATGGCTACTCCTTTGGTTTGGAGGAAGTGGGAGGATTGGAAAGAGAGGTTGTTCAGGGTGAGGACCAGTTCAGTCAGTCGAAGGAGGGTGTCAGTGGAAGGGCACTGGTTGGTACGGCGGGAAAGGAAGAAACGGAGGGCATTGAGTCCTTCGTGATGGGGGATGAAGGTGTACAGGGACTGCATGTCCATGGTGAAGATAAGGCATTGGGGACCGGGGAATTGAAAATCATGGAGGAGGTGGAGGGCGTGGGTGGTCTCCCGAAGTAGGTGGGAAGTTCTTGGACTAAGAGGGACAGGACCGTGTCGAGGTATGCAGAGATGAGTTCAGTGGGGCAGGAGCAGGCTGAGACAATGGGACGGCCGGGGCAGTCAGGTTTGTGGATTTTGGGCAGGAGGTAGAAACGGGCGGTGCGGGGTTGTGGGACTATGAGGTTGGAGGCGGTGGATGGGAGATCCCCTGAGGTGATGAGGTTATGGATGGTCTGGGAGATGATGGTTTGGTGGTGGGAGGTGGGGTCATGGTCAAGGGGGCAGTAGGAGGAGGTGTCCACGAGCTGGCGTTTAGTCTCAAAGGTGTAAAGGTCGGTGCGCCAAACTACTACCGCGCCTCACTTATCTGCTGGTTTGATAGTGAGGTTGGGGTTGGAACGGAGGGAGTGGAGGGCTGCACGTTCTGAGGGTGAGAGGTTGGAGTAGGTGAGAGGGGTGGAAAGATTGAGGCGGTTAATGTCGTGGCGGCAGTTGGCAATGAAGAGATCGAGGGCGGGTAAGAGGCCAGCACGGGGTGTCCAGGTGGATGGGGTGTGTTGGAGGTGGGAGAAGGGGTCGTCAGAGGGTGGGCGAGAATCCTGGTTGAAGAAGTAGGCGCGGAGGCGAAGGCGGCGGAAGCATTGTTCTTTAGAGCATAGGAGACTGAGGTGGGATCTTATCGAAGTGTTTAAGATCATGAGAGCCATGGATAGGGTGAATGCACACAATCTTCTTCCCAGGGTTGGGGAATCAAGGACTTAGAGGGCATCAGTTTAAGGTTAGAAAGGAAAGAATAAAAGGAAATCTGAGGGGCAAGTGTTTTACACAGAGAGTGGTATGCACTTGGAATGAGCTGCCAGTGGAAGTGGTTGAGGTGAATACATTAACAACATTTAAAAGGCATTTGGACAAATACGTGAATAGGAAAGGATTAGAAGGAATGGGCCAAGTGCAGGAAAATGGGGTTAATGTGGATGGACATTTTGGTCATTATGGATCAATTTGGGCAAAAGGGCTTGTCTCTGTGCTTTCGGACACTATGACTCTATTATATATTCAAGACTTCTAGTGATTTACATTTTATAAGCCTTTTGGAAAACTGAAATAAACATTTAAAATGTCACTTCTTTCCAGCTGTTTAAACTAACGTAAAAGCTGTTTGAAAGTTCCATTCCAAAAGGTGACCACAATATTCAATATTTTTGTCTTTGTACAGTGTGTTTTTCTGCTAATCTTGTAGTTTCACTACTCATTGCCCTAAACTGAAGTTTTGGGTCTTTGGTGGTGAGGGTGTGATGTAATTTCAGAGATATCCTGATTGGCTAACTGGTGCAAACTTTAGCATAAGTTGCAAGATATGCAGTTCTTGCACAA
Source organism: Hemiscyllium ocellatum (assembly GCF_020745735.1). Classification (NCBI taxonomy): domain Eukaryota; kingdom Metazoa; phylum Chordata; class Chondrichthyes; order Orectolobiformes; family Hemiscylliidae; genus Hemiscyllium; species Hemiscyllium ocellatum. The sequence goes on along the minus strand of NC_083416.1, from coordinate 17,675,390 downwards.
ACACTCCCTAACAGCTTTCGAGAGAAGCTGTGTACCAAGTGTAATTCCTGTAAGCTGTTTGATTTGAATAATATTGAATCAAACTTACTTCAATTTCTTGGGACTTTCTAATTTCTAAATCATGAAAATTTGAAATAGTTGATGCTGCGGAGACTATTTAACTCATTAGTTACACTCATGAATACAGAAAATATTAATTTTTATGTTGCAGCTTTGTAGAATTTAAAATTATAGAGGCAAGAAAATCTTGCTGAACATGGAGAGTCCATTCAGCCTGTCCTGGAAGAACTCAATATTTGGTCCCAGTCCCTGGCTCTATTCCTACTGCACTGCAATATTTCCTTTTCAAGTAAATATTATTCCTTTTTAAATTTATTTTGAATCAGCTTCCACTGCTTTTTCAAGTCATTCTTTGCAGATCATCATATCTACTGTAGAAGGAACACAACTTGACCATCTCTTGGGAAATAAGGTAGGGCAAGTGTTAGTGGGGGATCACTTTCAGATCACTGGTCATAATTCTATTAGTTTTAAAATAGTTGTGGAAAAGAATGGACCTTGTATAAAATTTAAATTTCTTAATTGGAGTAGGGCATATTTTGACGGCATGAGATAGGAACTTTCAAAAATTGGGTGGAATAGACTATTCATAGGTAAAGAGATGACTGGCAAGTGGGAAGCTTTCAGAAGTGAGAGTTCAGAGGTACTATGTTCCTGTTAAAAGTGAAGGCTAAGATAGTAAGAGTAGGGAATAATGGATGAATAAAGATGTTGAGGCTCTGGTCAAGAATAAGAAGGAGTCATCGATTAGACAACTGGGCTCAAGTGAATTTCTTAAAGAGTATAAGGCGTATGGGGGCATTCTTAACAGGAAAATCAGGAGGGCAAAAAGGAGATATGAGATAGCCTTGGCAGGCTAGGTTGAGGATAATGCAAAGATTTCACAAGTACATGAAGAGCAAAAGAACAAATGGGGAAAGAATTGGGCCCCTTAAAGATCAACAAGATCATCTATGTGTGGAACCACAGGAGATGGGAGAGATACTAAGCAAATATTTTGCATCAGTTTTAACTATGGAGAAATAAATGGAGGGTGGGGAACTCAGGAAAATAAATATTACTGTCATGAAGTCCACATTACAGAAGAGGGGGTGCTGGAAAACATAGAGATGGATAAATCTCCAGAACCTAATCAAGTGTATCTGAGGAAGTTGTCGGAAATTAGGGAAGTAATTGCAGGCCCCCAGCAGAGAAATTTGTATCTTTCACAACCATGGACAAGGTGCTGGAGGGTGGCTAATGTGCTTGTATTTAACAAAGGATGTAAAGAGAGGCCTGGCAACTGTAGGCCTGTGGATTTGACATTAGCGGTGAGTAAGTTGTTGGAGGGGATTCTGAAAGATAAGATTTACAGGCATTTGGAAAGGCAAGGACTGATTATGGTTAATTAACATGACTTTGTGCCTTGCAAGTCATGTGTCACTAACTTGATAAAGTTCTTTGAGGATGTACCCAAAATGATTGAATGAGGACAGAGTGGTAAATATTGTGTACATGGATTTCAGCAAAGCCTTTGATAAGGTTATGTGTGGTAAACTAATGAGGAACATTAGATCACATGTGATTCAGGGAGAGCTTACCAACTGGATACAAAATTGGCTTGACAGTAGGAGACAGAGGGTGGTAGTGGAGTTTTTCAGACTGGAAGCCTTTGACTAGCAGTGTTCTGCAGGGATTGGTACTGGGTCCATTTTTGTTTGTTATTTAGCCAAATGGTTTGGATGAGAATTTAGGAGACATGGTTAGTAAGTTTGCAGATGACACCAAAATTGGTGATGTAGTGGACAGTGAAGAAGGTTATCTAAGATTACAAATTATCTTGGTCAATTGGGCCAATGGGCTGAGGAGTGGCAGATGGAATTTAATTTTGATAAATGCAAGGTATTGCATTTTGGTAAAACAGCCAAAGGCAAGACTTTGTTAATGGTAGGGCCCTGGGTAATGTTGTTAAGCAGACTAAGGGCTTCAAGTACATAATTCTTTTAAAATTGTATCACAGAGCAACAGGGTGGTTAAGAAAGCATTTAGCATCCTTGCCTTCATTGCTCACACCATTGAGTATGGAGTTAGGACATCATGTTGAGGCTGTACTGGACATTGATGAGGCCACTGTTGGAGTTCTGATCGCCCTGCTGTAGAAAAGATATTGTTAAATTGGAGAGAGTCCAGAAAAGGTTTACCAGGGATGGTGCTGGGACTGGGGATTTGAGTTATAAGGAGAGGCTGACATCTTCTTCACTGGAAAGTAGAAGGTTGAGGGATGACCTTATAGAGGTTGATAAAATCATGAGAGGCATAGATAAGATGAATAGCAAAGATATTTTACCTAGGTTCAAAACTAGAGGACATATTTTTAATGTGAAAGGCAAAAGATTTAAAAGAGTTAGAAGGGTAACCTTTTCACACAGAGGGTGGTTCGCATGTGGAATAAACTGACAGAGGAAGTGGTAGATACAGTTACCACATTTAGAAGACATTTGCATAGGTGCATGAATAGGAAAGTTTTAAAGAGATATAGCAAAATACAGGCAGGTGGGACTAGCTAATTTTAGGGAACTTGGTCAGGATGGATGAATTGGCCCAAAGGGTCTGTCTCCATGCTCTTATCATCTATAATTCACTGTGTAGATAAAGCTTTGCATGTTCTCCCTTAGTTCTTTAGCCAATCACCTTAAATCTGTGGTTATTGACCCTCGTGCCAGTAGGAATAGTGGAATAGTAGGAATAGTTTTTCACAGTTGACTCAATCAAAACTATCTTGATTTGAATACCTCTATTAAATCCTTCTTAGCCATCGCTGCTACAAAGAGACCAGTGTCAAATATAGGTAATAGGTACTGAAAAGCATTAACTTTAAGCAAACCTGAAGTTAAAAATCATAGAATGTCAGGTTATAATCCAACAGCTTTATTTGGAAGTATTAGCTTTTGGAGCATGGCTCCTTCATCAGGTGGTTGTATAGTAAGACCATAAGACACAGAATTTATAGCAAAGGACTACAGTGTTATGCAACTGAAATGATATATTAAACAAACCTCGATTGTTGTTAAGTCTTTCATTGTTTAGAACGGGTTGCCGGTTTCTGTTCATTAATATGTAAGTCCCAGAACTTCTTTTAAGTCACATTCTCGAGATAACTTAAGGTTTTATTTAAAAAAGATAACATCTCAGCTCAGACAATGCATTAAACATGTGAGAATACAGTCTGCCTGTATCCAAATCTTCAGACTGGTTTTAATTCTAAAGTGGAATTTATAAAATATTACGTGGATTGACTGCCTGCATTAACTGCCTGAAGGTTGTGTATTGTTTGAGCAAAATAGAATGTATCTGCAAATGCAAATTCATCCATAGACTTATATGTGTGCACGTGCAGGAGAGAGAATGAGTGTGTGTATGCGAGTGCGTGTGAGTGTGAGTGTATGTGAGAGAGTTTGCGTTTGCATGTGTGCAAGCTTGGTAAAGTGTGAGTGTGATGGAGTATAAGGCTGTGAGACGGTGACTGTGAGGGGTGTATGTGTGTCTGTGTGTATGAGAGAGGATTTATGTGCGAAAGAGAGAGAGAGTGTGTGTGTGTGTGTGTGTGTGTGTGTGTGGTGGGGTCACCTGCAATTGACATGACCCCAAGGTCCCGGTTGAGGCCAAACCTCATGAGTACCAAACTTGGCTGTTAGCATCTGCTTGTCCAACCCAGTCCAACACTGGCTCCTCCATATTTAAGCAACCGATGTGCAACCCTAGTTAAGAAACTTGCACTTTTGTTAAGAGCAGAATTTTTAAAATATTGTAAAAGGAAAGCACACAGTGCAGAATGTGGACACTTTAGTTTGTGGAATTGTCAATACAGTAAATCTAATTATCTCATTTGATTTTTGTAATCGTAACATAGTCTTGCTACAGGAAACATGGTAGCAAAAATACTGCAGTAACCTTTAGATATTCAAATCATAATTGGTAAATATAATTTACGAGCAATGAATTCTGTTTGCGATCTTATCACCTCTGCTCATTGCAAGATCATAGTCAAGAATTTCCCCCTCCCTCTGGCACTGGAAATTATACTTGGGTTCATCTCACTTGTTTCCAGAATTCAAAATGAAAGCATTGCTTGTGAGTCAAATTGTTTGGGGTTCAGGTCCTACTGCAGGGAGTGGAACACAAAATTGAAACTGACAATCCCAGTCCAGTACTAAAGGAGTGCTACAGAACCAAGATGATATCTCTTTGATCATATGTTAACCCGAAGCCCAGTCTGCGTTCTCAGTATATGTAAAACATCACACTGCAGGGGGATTTGCTCTGATCTATTTATCATGCAAGCAACATCACTGAAACAGATTATTCGGTCAGCATCATGTTTCTGATGGTAGGAGCTTGATAATTATAAAATGTTCACATATTATAACAATGACTGCACTTTAAAAGTACTTTGGTGGCTATAAAGTGTTTTGAAATGTAATTATATTATGAAGAGTGTAATGTAAATACAAATGTATTTTTCTCCTTTTAATGGGTCATAATCATCTCATTGTACTATATGAGCTGCAATTCATTATGAAGATTGCAGTCACTGTCCTTTTGGTTAAGTGTGGGAAAGGAAAATCACTTCCTGGTCTAACTCCGTCTCTTGTAGTTGACAAGATATAGTTTTCTGTATATTAGCAACTGATTACTTTGAAATGATTGACATGGTTACAGACACTTTGAAGAGGAGCAGATGCTTGGTCTCACTTCTTCAAGATCCTAAGCTGTTCTGCCCACAAGTCAACATGACATCATCATTGTGGGTGTTGCTAATTGTACTTCTCAGTATTAACCTTTCAGACTCATACAACAATAATATTCATATTTTCAAAAAATATCAATTAGGTACTGTGATTGAGGCCACCAGAACAAACAGTAGCTCAGAATTTACCATAGTGCTGGAAGTGAAATGGAAAATAGACCAAAATATATCAGAGGAAAGCCTGTTTGGGACCCAGCTGGAGTGGTTTGGTTTGGAAAGATGTCAAGAGAATATAGAGGAGATTTATTAGAATGGATGTTGCCAGGGTTGGAGAATTTGAGCTGTAGGGAGTGGTTGAATAGGCTGTTTTCCCCGGAACATCAGAGGCTGAGGGGTGACGTGATAGACCTAATAAAATCATGAGGGGCATGGATAGGATAAATAGACAAAGTCTTTTCCCTGGGATGGGGGAGTCCAGAACTAGAGGGCATAGGTTTATGGTGAGAGGGGAAAGATATAAAAGATCTTTTCACTCAGAGGGTGGTATGTGTATGGAATGAGCTGTCAAAAGAAGTGGTGGAGGCTGGTACAATTGCAATATTTAAGAGACATTTGGATAGGTATACGAATAGGAAGGGTTTGAAGGGATATGGGCCAGGTGCTGGCAGTGGGACTAGATTGGGTTGGTATATCTGGTCGGCATAGATGAGTTGGTCTGAAGGGTCTGTTTCTGTGCTGTACATCTCTATGACTCTATGATTGATACTATGTATAAATATGTTTGTCAGACATCAAACTATGATCTTTGTGGCCAAAATGCCAGAAAGCAAATTGAAATTGTCAGGGCATGCTTCCTTTCTGATGTTTCCCAGAATCTGAACAAGATGACCAGTGGAAAACTGAATTGATTATTGAGTTTTACGTTGTGCCTCCACTAAAGAGCAAACAAAGTATAGCCTTGGCATTTTGGTTTTCTGTCAACTGTAAATCAGAAGTAAGGTACTTTGTGAAATGGACACTGATGAAAGTGGATCTTCTGATAGAATTCTTGGATGAAACTGTGAGAAAGATGTTCGATTAAATAACTGAGGCATATGTTCGTAGTTTTCTGCCTGTAAGGCAATTAATGAGCTGTTCATTTATGATGCTGGTTCATCCACCAGGAATGAAAGTTCATGTTGTGATGTTTTACTGTGCATTTTGTACCATGGCCTTTCTGAAGCCTTAATTCTGGGGATAAGGATTTGAAATCAATGTTTTGAGTTTAAACAACTGTGATTTTACACTCTATTGAGCCCTGGAATTAAATACAGGATTAAACTTTCTTACTCAACATTAACTTACTAAAAGTTAGTAACTAAAAAGATGGACTTAAACAAAAAATACACGTACAGTTTTCTCTGCTGCACAATTGTCCCTTTCAGATTATGATGTGGAGGAACCAGTGTTGAACTGGGATGGACAAAGTTAAATATCACACATCAGGTTACAGTCCAACAGGTTTATTTGGAAGCACTAGCTTTCTTAGTCACTGATTCAGCTTTGAAAAGTACAAAAGCAAAATACTGCGAGTGTGAGCAATTCAGAACACAAACAGGAAGTGCTGGCAATACTCAACAGGCAGCATATTGAGAAAGGAATCGAGTTAATGTTTCAGGTTTCATGACAACCTCTTTTCGACAGGATTTCTGTCACTCTCTTTCTACCTTGTGTCCCGCAGTCTGAACTCTTCAGAATAAGCTCTGCCCTTCTGTACGAGGTTGAGGCAGATGTGCTGACTACTTTCAAGCATTTTTTGTTCTTCTTTTGTACATTGTTACACAATTGTCTTCCCATTAGTTCTTGAGCTAAAATATCCTTTCATTGATTCCACAACCGAGAGTTAAGTGACCCTGCAAGAAATGTAGCAGCATGACCCTTCCGACCACCCTTCTCGAAATGAAGGAACTTGGTTCATAGAGTCACGACAGTGTTGCTGTGCAAAAGCAAGTTGTTCAGCCCACAGTGTCTATGCTGGCTCTCCATCTTGACTTAATGGTTTGTCTTTTTATAGAGTCATGGAGTCATAAAGTACAGAAGCAGACCTGTTGGTCCAGCCAGTTCATGCTATAATTGTGCCCACAATGTTGTAATTGTGCCCACATCCACCATTTCTTCAGGAAGTTAATTTCACATGTAAATTACCCTCTGTGTAAAAGATTTACTCCTCATGTCTTTCTTAATTCTTTCACCTCTCACCTTAAAAATGTGTCCCCAGTCTTGAAATCCCCCATCCCAGAGAAAAAACAACTACCATTAACTTTATCTGTACCCCTCATTGTTTTATAAGCTTCTATAAGGTTGCCTCTCAACCTCCTATGTCCCAGTGAAAAAAGTGCCAGCCTAATCAGCCTTTCTTTATAACTCCACCCTTTCATACCTGGCAATATCTTGGTATATCTTTTCTGAAACTTCACCAGCTTAATATTATCCTTCCTATAACTGGGTGACCAGAACTAGACAGAGAAGAGGCCTCACCAATGCCCTGCACACCCTCAACATGACTTCTCAACTTACATACTTTGTGGGTGGCATGGTGGCACAGTGGTTAGCACTGCTGCCTCACAGCGCCAGAGACCCGGGTTCAATTCCCGCCTCAGGCGACTGTGTGGAGTTTGCACTTTCTCCCCGTGTCTGCATGGGTTTCCTCCCACAGTCCAGAGATGTGCAGGTTACGTGAATTGGCCATGCTAAATTGCCCATAGTGTTAGATGAAGTGGTAAGTGTCGGGGTATGGGTGGATTGCGCTTCGGCTGGTCGGTGTGGACTTGTTGGGCCGAAGGGTCTGTTTACACACTGTAGATAATCTAATCTAATCTAATACTCAAAGGACTGAGCAATGAAGGCAAGTGTGTCAAATGCCTGTTGAACCACTCTGTCTATATGAAATGCAAACTTCTCATCAGAATTTATGTGGGAATTTCCTGCCTCTTCTAAAGTACTGTAATCCACCTATACCTCATTGGCCAGATGCTCCTGCTGATTGATGCTTTCTCCTTTCCATTCAGTTGTGTTAATAAGCTGGTTGTGAAATTGCTGTGAAAGTTGCCAAAGTTTGAGGGCAAAATATAATTCCTGCAGTAATGCTTTGCTCAATGAGTAAGGGGCAAACTTGGTATTAATTCCCAAAAGAGCAGTGAAAGAATATTTGACATAGATAAAGTGGAAGACTAACGGATACATCACAAGAAAAAACACAGACAGCAAAAGATCAGTGGTCAAATTGGATGACGCTTTGCTAGATTAATCCCAGAGATGAAAGGCTTGTGTTTTGAGGAGAGACTGAACTGTTTTGGCCTATTAAAAAAAAAATTCTTTCACATAACAATTTTGATTGGGTATAGAAAGCACTGGCTGGAATTGTGGTGGAGGCAGATTCAATTGAGTCATTCAAGAGGGCATTAATGGGTTCTTTCTGATAATAATATAATGCAGGGAATACTAGAAAAGAAAGGAAATTGACACCTCTGACGTCTCCTCTGTACCTTCCTCCTAACACCTGCCAGTCAATCCTACCCTGGGTAAAGGTCTCTGGCTTTCGATTCTATCCATGCCTCTCATTACCTCGTATACCTCGATCAGATTGCCTCTCTTCCTCCTTTTCTCCAGAGAAAGTCCGAGCTTAGTCAACCTAAGACAAGTGTTCCAGTCCAGGCAGCATCCTGGCAAACCTTCTTTGCACTCTCTCCAAAGCCTCCGTATCTTTCCTGTAATAGAACGACCAGAACTGGACGCAATATTCCAAGTAGGCAAAACCTCGCAGCTCTTAAACTCGATCCCCCGTTAATGAAAGCCAAAACATTATATGCTTTCTTAACAACCCCATCCACTTGGGTGGCAACTTTGAGGGATCTGTGTAGTTGAACACCAAGATCCATCTGTTCCTCCACACTGCCAAGAATCCTGATTTTAATCCTATATTCAAGTTCGACCTTCCAAAATGCATCACCTCGCATTTATCTAGATTGAACTCCATCTGCCATTTCTCAGCCCAGCTCTGCATCCTGTCTATGTCACGCTGCAGTCTGCAATAGCCCTAGATATTATCAATGGTACCTCTGACCTTTGTGTCATCGGCAAATTCACTAACCCACCCCTCAACCTTTCATCCAAGTCATTGATAAAAACTACAAAGTGCAGAGGCCCAAGAACAGAGCCCTGTGGGATACCACTCATCACTGACCTCCAGGCATCTATAACCTGGAGGTTATACTTTCCACCTATAACCACTCTCTGCCTTCTGTCAGCCAACCAATTCTGAATATAGACAGCCAAATCTCCCTGGATCCCATTCCTCCTGACTTTATAAATGAGCCTACCGTGGGGAATCTTATCAAATGCCTTGCTGATGTCCATATACACCACATCCACTGCTTGACCTTCGTCAACCTGTCTCATCACCTCCTGAAAGAACTCAATAAGATTTGTGAGGCATGACCTGCCCCTCGCAAAGCCATGCTGACTGCCTTTAATTACGTGATGTTTTTCCAAATAATCATAAATCCTAGCCCTGAAAATTCTTTTCAAAACCTTGCTGACCACAGACATAAGACTGACTGGTCTGTAATTGCTAACTCCTACTATAAGCCTTCCAGTGCCCTGTGATTTTAAGAAACTAATTTGAATACATCTGAAGATAGAAAAGACATAAATGTGTTCATTCCATTCTACAGCATATAGATCTGGTAGCCAGATTTAGTTCTGTACCATATTACAAAATGATGTCAAAAGGACAAAGTCATGATGGAATGAAAGGGGGTGGAACTTAGAGTCCAGCGAAGTGTCTGACTGATAATGGAAGGGAAAGTGCGAATAATGAATATAGAGAATTTAACAGTTTTAGTCCTTTCAACAATGGACTCTGCTAAAGAGACTGTGAGGTGAATGAAATTTTGCTGATCAACCAGAGAGCAAGTTAACCTCCCTGGTATGGGAGGGGAAGGAAGGTCATCTGCCAATTATCCAACTTCGAAGGACAAAGTAGTCAAGCTTAGAATAGAGTTAAATAGTCTATAGGAAAAATCCAGAATTGTCTTCTGTGCTTTGTGATAATCCTTCTGTCATTGGTGTTGCTAAAGTTCTAATTTTTCTGTGCATTTAAATGATTCATATGCAAGAAAATAAGCTTTCATTAAGTCTGAAGTATTAGAAAAGGTCATGCAGCATTAAGTCACTTACCTTGATCAGATGGGTCAATGGGCTGAGAAGTGGCAGAGGGAGTTTAATTTATATAAATGCGATGTGCTGCATTTTGGAAAGCGAATCTCAGCAGGACTTATACATCTAATGGCAAGCTCCTCGGGAGTGTTGCTGAACAAAGAAAGTGCAGGTTCATAGCTCCTTGAAAGTGGGGTCGCAGGTAGATAGGATAGTGAAGAAGGCGTTTGGTATGCTTTCCTTAATTGTCAGAGTTGAAAAATGTGGTGCTGGATAAACACAGCAAGTCAGGCAGCATTCGAGGAGCAGGGGAATCGACGTTTCGGGAATAAGCCCTTCTTCAGGAAGGGCTTATTCCTGAAGAAGGGTTTATGCCTGAAACATCGATTCTCCTGCTCCTCAGATGCTGCCTGGCCTGCTGTGTTTTTCCAGCACCACATTTTTCAACTCTGGTCTCCAGCATCTGCAGTCCTCACTTTCTCCTAGTTGACCTTAACCTACTGCGAATCCTCTTTCAAGGATGCCCACCATGAAGAAGCTCTCTTCCTCCCTCTACAAGCTCATTCCTGAAGAGGGGCTTATGCCCGAAACGTCGATTCACCTGCTCCTCGGATGCTGCCTGGCCTGCTGTGTTTTTCCAGCACCACATTTTTCAACTCTGGTCTCCAGCATCTGCAGTCCTCACTTTGTCTTAATTGTCAGAGTATTGAGTTCAGGAGTTGGGAGGTCATGTTGTGGTTGTACAGGACATTGGTTAGCCCACTGTTGGAATATTGCATGCAAGTCTGGTCTCCTTCCTATTGGAACGATGTTGTGAAACTTGAAAGGGTTCAAGAAGATTTACAAGGATGTTGCCAGGGTTGGAGGATTTGAGCTATAGGAAGAGGCTGAACAGGCTGGGGTGGTTTTCACTGGAGCATCAGAGGCTGAGGGGTGATCTTATAGAGGTTTATAAAATCATGAGGGGCATGGATAGGATAAATAGAAAAAGTCTCTTCCCTTGGTTGGGTGAGTCCAGAACTAGAGGGCATAGGTTTAGGGTGAGAGGGGAAAGATATAAAAGAGAGCTACACGGCAACATTTTCATGCAGAGGGTGGCATGTGTATGGAATGAGCTGCCAGAGGTAATGACAGAGGCTAGTACAATTGCAGCATTTAAAAGGCATCTGGATGGGTATATGAATCGGAAGAGTTTGGAGGGATATGGACGAGATGCTGGTAGGTGGGACTAGATTGTGTTGGGATATCTGGTCGGCATGAATGAGTTGGACTGAAGGGTCTGTTTCTGTCCTGTACATCTCTATGACCCTCTGACTCTACAATATCACAGTGTTTTTATGGCATAGAAGCACACCATTTGATCCAACAAATTTCTGCCAGCAATTCAGTCAGTTACCACCCCACAACCCCCTCACCATAAGTCTTAGCCCTGCAAGTTTACTGTCTTCAACTGCCCATAAATGTTTCTACTCTTGTCCACATGTGCAGCCACTCTGATGTTCTGTGCATGGTGATTGGCATGTCAACATGTATCACCACACTGAGCTCTAGCTCCAGAATTCACTGTCTCAGTGTAGCCTGTGCAAAAAGTAAAAAACATTTAGATGGATTGCTGGGCCCATCACTTTTCTATCAGAAGCTTTGATTATTGTCGGGTGTCCTTAAAGAATTCAAACCTCACCAAGTATCTGTTAATCTTTTTCCAATTATTGTTTCTCAGACTTAACCCACCGCTGATTTTAAATTAATTAGCTTGTAGTTGGTAGGACTGTCCTTATACCATTTCCTGAATGTGAATGTCAGACTTTCCAGTTTCCAATACTGTAGAACCTCTCCTGTCTCTAAAAAACATTGGAAGTTATTGGAAGCCTTTCTGCTCTCTCCACTCTCATTTCCTGCCATAACTTGGGATATGACCCACCTGATTCATGTTTTTAGCGTGTCCTAGCTATCCAGTAACTTTTGTCTCTCAATTTTCATTTTATCCATGGCTTTTACCTGAGAGAAAATTCAATTTAGGAGATTTATTGTGCTAAATAAGAGATGGGGGGAGGGTGGGAAAGGAGGGGAGCAGGGATGCTGTTAACTCAGTCGATTAGACTGGATTAGAGAATGAAATGAAAGCTACATAAGACTCTAAGAAGTGATACAAAAGCATTTACTTAAATGAAGAGCAACTAAATAATAATAAGCAGGTACTGTAAGTAATTAGGGCGGGAAATAGAATGTGGGCTTTATAGTAATGGTGGTGGAACATAAAAGTTGGAGAGTCTTCTTACATTTATTCAGAGCATTAGGAAGTCTAGACCTGGAGTACTTTATGTATTCTTGGTTGTCAAATTGAAGGAAGAATACATTAGCATTAGAGCCCGTTCAAAGATTCAAGACTGATTCCCGGAGCCTCTCAAGAAGGCATTATGGGGATCAGGTAAGAAAGTGAAGTTGAGACCACAATTATATCAGCCATGACTTTATTGAATACTAGAATAAGCTTGAAGAGCCAAATGGCCAACTCCTGTTTTTAATTCTTAAGTAGAATGACCATTATCTTCTGGTGGCTGCCAGGAACATTTTGGATAACCCAGTATTAGATTAGATTAGATTAGATTAGATTAGATTAGATTACTTACAGTGTGGAAACAGGCCCTTCAGCCCAACAAGAGGTTAAAGAGAGGTAAAAACAAAGGGAATTAGATTATTAGAGAGGTTGGAGTTTATTCTGCAATCCTAGGCAACCAGTTCTGTCACATAAGTGGGTTGATACTGAAATCACCTCTGTAGATGGGACTTATAAAGTTTAAATCACACTTTATTTAGGGCCTTGAGGAGTGTTTAGGGGATACAGTTGTTATTGATGACTCACTGTTATAGATCAGACCAGACTGGACCCTCTCAAAATATTTTAAGAAGATAGCCCAAATCCTAACTTTTTCTTATTTTTAAGGCAAATGTAAAGCATGAGATGCATTGCAACTGGTCAAACAAAACACAATTTATTTAACACTATAGTTAAAATACAACCAAAGAAAAAGGAATTTAGAATAACTTAACTCTATTGGAAATCTTAACATAATAATAGACTCAGTAACTATTACTACTTAACTGTTCCAAAATAGTAATATCTCATCAGCACACACTTTGACAAAAAGGCAAATTCAGAAGAAACAGATTTTTGTCTCATATGCAACCTCACAGCCTAGCTTTTGGCTGTAATCAACAGTAGGAAAAGTAGCTTCTACATCTTCAAGGCCACAACAACAACTGCTTAAAAGTAAATGTAAAAACCAAAAATAAAACTAAAATCCAAGTTTGTGACAGCTGGCCTCATCTATCCAGGCTGCTTCTATTGTTTCAACCTTTTAAAAAACCCAAAGCGTCACAAGATGTTTACGTTAATGATTTTGGTAGACTGCTCAAAACCTCTGACTTACAACCTCTCTGTGGAAAAAAAACCAGCACAGCAGTTTTACACTCACTCACAGCTGGAAAAGTGATTTTTTTTATTATTCTAGCCAAGTTTACAGAAGTGTAATTAAATCAACATTAAAGAAACATTACTTCAAGGCAAAACCTTTCAGAAAAAGTGGTTCTGAAACTATCTCAAGTCACCTGATAGAGAAGGGAAACCATGGAAACTAAATAATTGCGTCTCTGGCCTGAATCCATCCTGGATGGGGACTTTTACAGGGTTTTGTTCAGCCAAAACCAAATCCTGCAATGCTTTATAGCTATTATGAAGGGAAACTTTCATACATTTTTAAAATGTTGTTAGTTCACAGTTTCTGTGGCGTATTTGTAGACAAGTCAGCATTTATTACCCAATCCTAAATGACCTTCAATAGGTGGTGGTGAGCTGCCTTCTTGAACTGCAATGGTCCATGTGACATAGGTATATTCACAGTCTTGTTCAGAAGTCTGTATGTAGGTGATTTCTTATGAAATGCAGAATTTAACAAATGTGATGTAAACAAGTTTAGAGTAGAGTTTACGTTTAAAGTCAAGTAACTGGAATTTCTAAACTAGTGTGGGAATAATGTGAAATCAACAATCTTGTGGACAAGGTGTAAATCCTTTTGTAGTCATTCTTACTAAATCTTCACAGAGAAGTAATGCTGTACCTAAAAAAGAAACTGGGAAAGTGTAAAGCTTAACCAGTCAGTTGAATACATTGTGCACTTAGATTAACACCAATAAAAGGACTGGTGGCAGTGAAACCTTCCCAAATAATCTCATATGACACAACATATGCCAGTGAGGTGTCCTATCCCCCTAGTCCAGGAACTCCCCACTTACGTTCGAGACACCACCCACGCCCTCCACCTCCTCCAAGACTTCTGTTTCCCAGACGCCCAATGTCTCATCTTCACCATGGACATCCAATCCCTCTACACCTCCATCGCCATGATCAAGGCCTTCAAGCCCTCCATTTCTTCCACTCCTGACTTCCCCAATAGTACCCTTCCACTGACATTCTCATTCGTTTGGCTGAACTGGTCCTCACTATTAACAATTTCTCCTTTAAATCCTCCCACTTCCTCCAGATGAAAGGGGTAGCCGTGGCCCCCAGCTATGCCTGTCTCTTTGTTGGCTACGTGAAACAGTTCATCTTCTGTAGTTACACCGGCACCACTCCCCACCTCTTCCTCCTCTACACTGATTGGCCTCCCATGAGGAAGTTGACCAGTTGATTAACTTCACCAACGCATTCCACCCCAACCTTAAATTCACCTGGACCAACTCTGACACCTCCCTCCCCTTCCTGGACCTCTCTATCTCCATCAATGATGGCTGACTTGACACTGACATCTTTTACAAACCCACCGACTCCTATAGCTACCTGGATTACACGTCTTCCCAACCTACCTCCTGCAAAAACGCTATCCCGTATTCCCAATTCCTCCGTCTCCACCAATTCCTCCGTATCTGCTCCCACGAGGACCAGTTCCACCACAGGACATACCAGCTGGCCTCCTTCTTTAAAGACCGCAATTTCCTTTCCCACATGGTTGAAAATGCCCTCCAACCCACTTAATCCGCGTCCCACACCTCCGCCCTCAAACCTCACCCCTCCAACCTCAGCAAGGACAGAACCCCCCTGGTCCTCACCTTCTACCCTACCAAACTCTGCATAAACCGCATCATCCGCCGTCCATATGGACCCCACCACCAGGGATATATTTCCCTCCCCACCCCTTTCCACTTTCTGCAAAGACCATTCCCTGCGTGACTATCTGGTCAGGTCCGTGCCCCCCCAACAACCCACCCTCCCGTCCTGGTACCTTCCCCTGCCACCATAGAAATTGCAAAACCTGAGCCCACACCTCCCTACTCACCTCCATCCTAGGCCCCAAAGGAACCTTCCACATCCACCAATGTCATTTATTGTAACTGTTGCTCCCAATGCAGTCTCCTTTACATTGGGGAGACTGAACACCTTCTTGCAGAACGCTTTAGGGAACATCTCCGGAACACCTACACCAATCAACCTCACTGCCCTGTAGCCCAACATTTTAACTCCCCCTCCCACTCTGCTGAGGATATGCAGGTCTTAGGCTTCCTCCACCGCCGCTCCCTCACCATCCGACGCCTGGAGGAAGAATGCCTCATTTTAATGCCTCAGGGCATGAATGTGGACTTCACCAGTTTCCTCATTTCCCCTTCCCCAACCTTACCTCAGTTCCAACCTTCCAGCTCAGCATCATCCTCATGATCTGTCCTACCTGCGTATCTTTCTTCACCCTCCTCTCTGACCTATCACCGTCATCCCCACCTCCCTCCACCTATTGTACCCTTGGCTACCTTCTTCCCAGAACCCTCCCCCAACCATTTATCTCTCCCCTGCCTTCATTCCTGATGAAGGGCTTTTGCCCAAAACGTCAATTCTCCTGCTCCTCGGATGCTGTCTGACCTGCTGTGCTTTTCCAGCACCACTTTAATCTAGACTCTGATCTCCAGCATTTGCAGTCCTCACTTTTGCCCAATTTATCCTGAAATCTAACATGCCAAAATCAGTATCTACGAGTAAAAAATGAGGTCTGCAGATGCTGGAGATCACAGCTGCAAATGTGTTGCTGGTCAAAGCACAGCAGGTTAGGCAGCATCTCAGGAATAGAGAATTCGACGTTTCGAGCATAAGCCCTTCATCAGGAATAAGAGAGAGAGAGCCAAGCAGGCTGAGATAAAAGGTAGGGAGGAGGGACTAGGGGGAGGGGCGATGGAGGTGGGATAGGTGGAAGGAGGTCAAGGTGAGGGTGATAGGCCGGAGTGGGGTGGGGGCGGAGAGGTCAGGAAGAGGATTGCAGGTTAGGAGGGCGGTGCTGAGTTGAGGGAACCGACTGAGACAAGGTGGGGGGAGGGGAAATGAGGAAGCTGGAGAAATCTGAATTCATACCTTGTGGTTGGAGGGTTCCCAGGCGGAAGATGAGGCGCTCCTCCTCCAGCCGTCGTGTAGTTGTGTTCTGCCGGTGGAGGAGTCCAAGGACCTGCATGTCCTCGGTGGAGTGGGAGGGGGAGTTAAAGTGTTGAGCCACGGGGTGATTGGGTTGGTTGGTTCGGGCGGCCCAGAGGTGTTCTCTGAAGCGTTCCGCAAGTAAGCGGCCTGTCTCACCAATATAGAGGAGGCCACATCGGGTGCAGCGGATGCAATAGATGATGTGTGTGGAGGTACAGGTGAACTTGTGACGGATATGGAAGGATCCCTTGGGGCCTTGGAGGGAAGTGAGTGTGGAGGTGTGGGCGCAAGTTTTACATTTCCTGCGGTTGCAGGGGAAGGTGCCGGGGGTGGAGGTTGGGTTGGTGGGGGGTGTGGATCTGACAAGGGAGTCACGAAGGGAGTGGTCCTTGCGGAACGCTGATAGGGGAGGGGAGGGAAATATATCCTTGGTGGTGGGGTCCGTTTGGAGGTGGCGGAAATGGCGGCGGATAATACGTTGTATGCGCAGGTTGGTGGGGTGGTAGGTGAGAACCAGTGGGGTTCTGTCTTGGTGGCGGTTGGAGGAGCGGGGCTCAAGGGCGGAGGAGCGGGAAGTGGAGGAGATGCGGTGGAGGGCATCGTCGATCACGTCTGGGGGGAATCTGCGGTCCTTGAAGAAGGAGGCCATCTGGGCTGTGCGGTGTTGGAATTGGTCCTCCTGGGAGCAGATGCGGCGGAGACAAAGGAATTGGGAATATGGGATGGCGTTTTTACAGGGGGCAGGGTGGGAGGAGGTGTAGTCCAGGTAGCTGTGGGAGTCAGTCGGTTTATAATAGATGTCTGTGTTGAGTCGGTCGCCCGAGATAGAAATGGAAAGGTCTAGGAAGGGGAGGGAGGAGTCTGAGACAGTCCAGGTGAATTTCAGGTCGGGATGGAAGGTGTTAGTAAAGTTGATGAACTGTTCAACCTCCTCGTGGGAGCACGAGGCAGCGCCGATACAGTCATCGATGTAGCGGAGGAAAAGGTGGGGGGTGGTGCCAGTGTAGTTGCGGAAGATGGACTGTTCCACATATCCTACAAAGAGGCAGGCATAGCTGGGGCCCATGCGGGTGCCCATGGCAACTCCTTTAGTTTGGAGGAAGTGGGAGGATTGAAAAGAGAAGTTATTCAGGGTGAGGACCAGTTCAGTCAGTCGAAGGAGGGTGTCAGTGGAAGGGTACTGGTTGGTGCGGCGGGAACACACCCCATCCACCTGGACACCCCGTGCAGGCCTCCTACCCGCCCTCGACCTCTTTATAGCCAACTGCCGCCGTGACATGAACCGACTCAACCTGTCCACCCCTCTCACCCACTCCAACCTCTCACCCTCAGAACGTGCAGCCCTCCACTCCCTCCGCTCCAATCCCAACCTCACCATCAAACCCGCAGACAAGGGAGGCGCGGTGGTAGTTTGGCGCACTGACCTGTACACCGCTGAAGCCAAACGCCAGCTCGCGGACGCCTCCTCTTATCGCCCCCTTGACCACGACCCCACCTCCCACCACCAAACCATCATCTCCCAGACCATCCAGGACGTCATCACCTCAGGGGATCTCCCATCCACCGCCTCCAACCTCATAGTCCCACAACCCCGCACCGCCCGTTTCTACCTCCTGCCCAAAATCCACAAACCTGCCTGCCCCGGCCGACCCATTGTCTCAGCCTGCTCCTGCCCCACCGAACTCATCTCCCAATACCTCGACACGGTCCTGTCCCCTTTAGTCCAAGAACTCCCCACCTACGTTCGGGACACCACCCACGCCCTCCACCTCCTCCAGGATTTTCGCTTCCCCGGTCCCCAACGCCTTATTTTCACTATGGACATCCAGTCCCTGTACACCTCCATCCCCCATCACGAAGGACTCAAAGCCCTCCGCTTCTTCCTTTCCCGCCGCACCAACCAGTACCCTTCCACTGACACCCTCCTTCGACTGACTGAACTGGTCCTCACCCTGAATAACTTCTCTTTTCAATCCTCCCACTTCCTCCAAACTAAAGGAGTTGCCATGGGCACCCGCATGGGCCCCAGCTATGCCTGCCTCTTTGTAGGATATGTGGAACAGTCCATCTTCCGCAACTACACTGGCACCACCCCCCACCTTTTCCTCCGCTACATCGATGACTGTATCGGCGCTGCCTCGTGCTCCCACGAGGAGGTTGAACAGTTCATCAACTTTACTAACACCTTCCATCCCGACCTGAAATTCACCTGGACTGTCTCAGACTCCTCCCTCCCCTTCCTAGACCTTTCCATTTCTATCTCGGGCGACCGACTCAACACAGACATCTATTATAAACCGACTGACTCCCACAGCTACCTGGACTACACCTCCTCCCACCCTGCCCCCTGTAAAAACGCCATCCCATATTCCCAATTCCTTTGTCTCCGCCGCATCTGCTCCCAGGAGGACCAATTCCAACACCGCACAGCCCAGATGGCCTCCTTCTTCAAGGACCGCAGATTCCCCCCAGACGTGATCGACGATGCCCTCCACCGCATCTCCTCCACTTCCCGCTCCTCCGCCCTTGAGCCCCGCTCCTCCAACCGCCACCAAGACAGAACCCCACTGGTTCTCACCTACCACCCCACCAACCTGCGCATACAACGTATTATCCGCCGCCATTTCCGCCACCTCCAAACGGACCCCACCACCAAGGATATATTTCCCTCCCCTCCCCTATCAGCGTTCCGCAAGGACCACTCCCTTCGTGACTCCCTTGTCAGATCCACACCCCCCACCAACCCAACCTCCACCCCCGGCACCTTCCCCTGCAACCGCAGGAAATGTAAAACTTGCGCCCACACCTCCACACTCACTTCCCTCCAAGGCCCCAAGGGATCCTTCCATATCCGTCACAAGTTCACCTGTACCTCCACACACATCATCTATTGCATCCGCTGCACCCGATGTGGCCTCCTCTATATTGGTGAGACAGGCCGCTTACTTGCGGAACGCTTCAGAGAACACCTCTGGGCCGCCCGAACCAACCAACCCAATCACCCCGTGGCTCAACACTTTAACTCCCCCTCCCACTCCACCGAGGACATGCAGGTCCTTGGACTCCTCCACCGGCAGAACACAACTACACGACGGCTGGAGGAGGAGCGCCTCATCTTCCGCCTGGGAACCCTCCAACCACAAGGTATGAATTCAGATTTCTCCAGCTTCCTCATTTCCCCTCCCCCCACCTTGTCTCAGTCGGTTCCCTCAACTCAGCACCGCCCTCCTAACCTGCAATCCTCTTCCTGACCTCTCCGCCCCCACCCCACTCCGGCCTATCACCCTCACCTTGACCTCCTTCCACCTATCCCACCTCCATCGCCCCTCCCCCTAGTCCCTCCTCCCTACCTTTTATCTCAGCCTGCTTGGCTCTCTCTCTCTTATTCCTGATGAAGGGCTTATGCTCGAAACGTCGAATTCTCTATTCCTGAGATGCTGCCTAACCTGCTGTGCTTTGACCAGCAACACATTTGCAGCAAAATCAGTATCTAGTCCAGTCTAAGTCATTGATATTAAGAGAGAAAGAATAGCCACGTCATGTCTTTGGCAGAAGAGATGCTTCATCTTTTGAACACAGTTTATTTGTTATATACTGCTTAATAGCAAGTTACAGTATATCTGAGTTCTATGAGACCCCTGGCTGGGCTTAAGCGTAAGTACATATTGTTATTTAGCTGCATAGAACGTAGCACTGATTAACAAGGTTAGCTCGACCAGTATCAAGGCTCTATATGCTGATGTTAGTGAACTCTTTCAGGTTCTATCTGCCTTGTATAACTTACCACTTTGAAACAAATAATAGAGAGAAAGGAAATCTCTAAAGTAAAACAAGTGGATACAAGCCACCAACAATCAGATTGTTTCATACAAATATGTGCATGGATGAGGAAATTGTTAGGATTTCTTCGAGAAGGATGCTTCACAATATAATGTTTCAAAAATCTTACAGAAATCTGATTATTTTAGTTATACAAATAATGTCCTTTTTTATTTAGAAAGGGGAAAGGAAATTTATTAAGCCTAATTGAACACGCTAATTGGGTGTTCAATTGGATCAGATGTCGGTTTTAATTGCAAATTCACTTGTGCTTCTACAGACCAGAGCTGAGTAAAACTTTGACTGTTTTAGAAGTGACTGCAAGTTTACAAATGTGTACAGTTTAAGTTTGAATTGTATTCTTCCCTTCTTGGTGATCTGAAATGTAATACAAATGTTGGTCAGCAGAGGACACAGATTTGAACTAATTGGCAAAGGAATCAGGAGAGAGATGAGGCAAAATAGATGGAATCAAGTTGTTGTGAATGCATTGTTTGAAAGGGTGATGCCCAGAAGGAAAATTAATGAAGGTACAAATGATACATCCAGTCCAATTCATATACTTTAAATTGAAGCTCCAGTATGTCTGGTACATTTATGTCCAGTTCTTATTTATTCACAATGAATGGAAACAGATTCTAGAATGGACTTCCAATGGGTATTGGGCATATATTCAAATAAATTTTGACAGAGCTACAGAGAAAGAGTTGCATAATAAGACCAATTAGATAGCTTTTAGAAAGAGTCAACATTGGATCAATGGATCAAGCAATTTCCTAATGTTCTGTATGACGGAGCCAGCCAGCAGGTATATAGAGACAAACAGGGTTGGAGAACCTTTTTAATTCATTCACAAGATGAGGATGTCACTGGCTAGGTCAGCATTTATTGCCAATTCCTAATTGCCTAGAGGGCAGTTAAAAGTCAACCAAATTGCTGTGGGTCTGGAGTTTGATATAGGCAAAAGTGAGTACTGCAAATGCTGGAGATTAGTGTCATAGAGTCATACAGTACAGAAAAAGACCCTTCAGTCCAACTCGTCCATGCCAACCACATAACCCAACACAATCTAGTCCCACCTACCAGCACCTGGCCCATATCCCTTCAAACCCTCCCTATTCATATACCCATTCAGATACCTTTAAAATGTTGCAATCATACTAGCCTCCACCACATCCTCTGAAAATGTGTTGCTGGTTAAAGCACAGCAGGTTAGGCAGCATCCAAGGAATAGGAAATTCGACGTTTCGGGCATAAGCCCTTCATCAGGAATCCTGATGAGGGGCTTATGCCCGAAACGTCGAATTTCCTATTCCTTGGATGCTGCCTAACCTGCTGTGCTTTAACCAGCAACACATTTTCAGCTGTGATCTCCAGCATCTGCAGACCTCATTTTTTTCCACCACATCCTCTGGCAGCTCATTCCATAAACGTACCACGTTCTGCATGAAAAAGTTGCCCCTTAGGTCTCTTTTATATCTTTCCCCTCTCCTAAACTTATGCCCTCTAGTTCTGAACTCCCCCACCCCAGGGAAGAGGCTTTGTCTATTTATCCTATCCTGCCCCTCCTGATTTTGTAAACCTCTATAAGAGCCTCTGACACTCCAGGGAAAACAGCCTTAGCCTATTCAACTTTTCCTATAGCTCAAATCCTCCAACCCTGGTAACATCCTTGTAAATCTTTTCTGAACCCTTTCAAGTTTCACAACATCTTTCCGATGTGAAAGAGGCAAGAATTGCACGCAATATTCCAAAAGTGGCCTAACCAATGTCCTGTACAGCCACAACATGACCTCCCAACTCCTGAACTCAATACTCTGACAAATAAAGGAAAGCATACCAAATGCCTTCTTCACTATCCTATCTACCTATGACTCCACTTTCAAGGAGCTATGAACCTGCACTCCAAGGTCTCTTTGTTCAGCAACACTCCCTAGGACCTTGCCATAAAGTGTATAAGTCCTGCTAAGATTTGCTTTCCCAAAATGCAGCACCTCGCATTTATCTGAATTAAACTCCATCTGCCACTTCTCAGCCCATTGGCCCATCTGGTCAAGATCCTGTTGTAATCTGAGGTAACTCTCTTTGCTGTCCACTACACTTCTAATTTTGGTGTCATCTGCAAACTTACTAATTGTACCTCTTATGTTTGCATCCAAATTGTTCATTTAAATGACAAAAAGTAGAGGACCCAGTACCGATCCTTGTGGCGCTTCACTGGTCCCAGGCCTCCAGTCTGAAAAACAACCCTCCACCATCACCCTCTGTCTTCTACCTTTGAGCCAGTTCTGTATCCAAATGGCTAGTTCTCCCTGTATTGCAACTCTCTTCTACAAATTGCTATTAGTCCTAAATCAGTTTTAGTTTTAAAACTGAGAATGATATGTGTTTGTGAACCAACTTTATTAAGGGATATGGAGCATTGGATGGAAGGGGGACCTGTTGTTTGATCACAAATCAATAATCCCATTGAATGGTGAAACTGCGTTAAGAGCTGAATAGACTCCTCCAGTTCCTAGGATTTCCACTAGTTGGGACAGTTAAATTTCCCCATGCGAAATTAATCAAAATTGCCCTTGAAGCTTCCAGTTTGAAGGTTAGGTTGGCTCAATTGGTAACATTCCCATCTGTGAGTTGGAAGGTTTTGTAACAAGTCCCACACCACGGACTTGAATACAAAATCTAGGATGACAAGAAAGCACAGCACTGAGCATGCTGGAATGTTGAGAGTATGGTCTTTCAGAAGGGATATTAACTTGTGGTCAGGTCTGCTTTCTCAAGTGAATGTAAATGGCATCTTTTCAAATTCTCCCTGGAGGCCTGACCACTATTCATCCATCGACCAATATCACTAAAACAGATTATCTGTTTGTCGAAACTTTCTGTGCATAGATTGGTTGTAATGTTTCTTATAACAGTGCCTACACTTCTATAATACTTCATTGGCTACAAAGTAGTTTGGGATGTCATAGAAAAAGGTGCAATGAAAATGCAAGTTTTTTTTAGCTAACTGTCCATCAATGATTATTTGCACCTCCATATTCACCATCCAAAGGGGTGCCCAGTAGCAGATAAAGGGTCAGGGTCTGGTGCCAAAGACCACCCAGCACACTGAGTACAAATGGATTATCAATGACTTTAAAAAGGTAACAACAATTGTTTGTGTTTTTTCCATTTCCATGGAAATAAAATAGTCAAAAAGATATGACAGTTTGTTTGTGAGAGTTCCCTAGCTGGGTATGACTGGCAGGAACTAAAAGCATCATTTGAAATTTTGTACAATTTGATAAACAGCACTGACTGTAGTTCCTCATTTGCCCCATTTTCTCTCCTGAAGCTGCTGGTACTTTCTGAACGGGGATTCAGTTATCAGCTGCAGCCTTGCAAAAATCTTCAGTCTCCTTGGGAGAGTGTACAAAACAGAACCCAGCACTTAGGTTAGATAGTGCACAGTAATGTGGGGCCCCCTGTCTTTTTTATCTCGCATTCTAACCCAGTGATGACAAATCCAGGTATAGCCACCAGATTGCTACTCTGGCTGGGATCAGTCAACTCAAATGAATTGAGGACTGGACATTTGCCCATTGGAAGTGGGATTGGGGACGGAGTTGGGTGAATGAAGACTGACAAAAAGAAGAAGTGAAGAATTTGCATTTCTATAATGTCTTTCATGACCTCAGGATTTCCCAAAGCATTTCACAGTCACTAAGATAATTCTAAAGTGTACCTCCTGTTGTAATATGGGAAATGCAGCAGATATTTGCACACAGGAAGCTCCTATAAACAGCAACATGATAAAGACGAGGTAAGATGTTTTCATAATGCTGCTTAGTCGTGAACATTGACAGGCAGCATCAAAGGAACAGGAGAATCAACGTTTCGGGCATAAGCTCTTCTTCAGGAATGGCCTTCTTATGCCCGAAACGTTGATTCTCCTGTTCCTTTGATGCTGCCTAACCTGCTGCGCTTTTCCAGCAACACATTTTTAAGCTCTGACCTCCAGCATCTGCAGTCCTCACTTTCTCCATGGACATTGACCAGGACATTCAGCAGAACTCTTTTGAACTCTATTTGGCAGAACTCATTCAAGGAAGCCAGGGATCTGAGAGGGCAAACAAGATATCTGTGCTTACACTGAGCCATGGTTGAAAGCTAAAGGTGACACCATTGGACTTTTTAAAGTCGATATTATGAATAATATTAATTTTCCACTGACAAGTAAAGATGTTTCCTCAGCCTGTTTACATGTGTTAAAGTTTCCAGTGATTGGTTGATGTTTTAGAGCAAATTACATGAAGGTGGGAAAAATATAACAGTATGAGCAAGTTAGCTCAGTATGCCTTCAGTAATTATGAAGAAAAATAATACTGAAATGCCACAGGTCAGGCAGAGTCAGTGGAGAAAGAAAATAGTTAACATTTCAGGTCAATGACCTTTTAATTCAGTTCGATGACCTGTCACCTTTGCTGAGAGTGCTGACTCTTGCTTTGATTAATTTGCATGAGTGTCTGACACTGTTAATATTAGCCAGACCTACTGAGGGAATTTTAGTTGGCCAGTCCACCGAAGAGACATCATAGCCATGACTGACTTTGTCCTTGCCAGCCTGTACAGGGAACTCTCCAGTAAAGATCTTAGTATTTAGTAATCTGGAGCACGTTGAATGTCTGGTTTGCTCTCTCTTCCTAGCCCATCATACAGCTACTGATTGAATGCTACAACTGTTGCAATGACTGAGATCATCTAAAGTCACAAAATAGAAGGTCCTATGAGGCAAATCAGTTGGAGAAGTGAATACATGGCTCAAAGGCTGGTGTGAGAGAAATGAGCTCTTGTTCAGAGAACGCAGGCAGTAGCACTGAGGAAAGTAGGGGCTATATCATTGCAACAGCCTCCATGTAAACAGTGCTGGGACCAGTGCTGTAGTGAGCTGTGTAACTGGGAAAGTAGGAGGATTTAGAACTAAAATAGAAGGGGCAAGGAATCAAAGTTGGGAAGATTTGGTTAATCAAAAAGTAGAGACAAGGCAGGAGAGAAGGGGTATTAATATGGGAAATGAAAAACAGACCATGACAGGAAACAATGAAAAGTACAAGTCTATAAGTACATCAACAGATAAGGCTAGAGCATGAAAAAAATAATGCAAGGACAAAACACAGTGCTCTGAATCTGAATATACATAGTATTTGAAACAAAACAAATGAACTGATAGTACAAAATAAGTAAATCATCATCTTCTTAAGCAGTTGCTGGGGATTGAGGATGGCTTTCTTCCACTCCAGGCGAAAGTGAGGACTGCAGATGCTGGAGATTAAAGTCAAGATTAGAGTGGCGCTGGAAAAGCACAGCAGGTCAGGCAGCATCTGAGAAGTAGGAAAATCAACATTTTGGGCAAAGGCCCTTCATCAAGAATAAGGCTGGGAGCCTCAGGGGTGGAGAAATAAACGGCAGGAGGGTGGAGCTAGGGGGAAGGTAGCTGAGAGTGCAATAGGTGGATGGAGATGGGAGTAAAGGTGATAGATTGGAGGAAAGGGAGGGATTAGATTACTTACAGTGTGGAAACAGGCCCTTCGGCCCAACAAGTCCACACCGACCCACCACCCACCCATACCCCTAACCTAACACTATGGGCAATTTAGCATGGCCAATTCACCTGACCCACACATCTTTGGACTGTGGGAGGAAACCGGAGCACCCGGAGAAAACCCACGCAGACACGGGGAGAACGTGCAAACTCCACACAGTCAGTCACCTGAGGCGGGAATTGAACCCAGGTCTCTGGCGCTGTGAGGCAGCAATGCTAACCACTGTGCCACCGTGTCGCCCTAACAGAAAACAGGGGAGGGGAGGTTTCTTCCACTCCAGTGTAGTAGGTCCTGGGGTGACTAAACAGTCCAATACGGGATACACACACCCTCTCACAGCAGCGGGGGGAGGGAGGGGGGCAGTTGGAAGTGATGGTTGCTGAAACAGTTGGGTTGTTTGCATGATCTTTAAACTCTTGTCACTTGATCTCCATCTGGACTTGTCATAGAAACTCAAAATAGTTGGCACCTTCAAGAATGTTTCTTTGCTTCTTTGGGTAGCCCAGAGCTAGAGGTTCACATGGGTCAGTAAGAATATTGCTTTTCTCAAGGATGCTTTAAAGACACGCTCAAAGCATTTACTCTACCATCCTGAAACCACTTGGCATCATGAAGGTCCAGGGAGAAGGCTTGTTTTGTGATTTTTATGTCAGGCTTACAGATGATGTGTCTTGTCCAATGTAGTATCTTAATGCTGGGGATGAGAGCTAGTGCCTGAGGGGCAACCAATATTGGAGCCCCTAACCTGTCAGTGGATTGCAGGATTTTGATATTTCCCAATGGATTTGAGATGCCTGTTCTTACTGTTCATGCCTCTGAGTAAGACTGTAAGACTGCTGCATAATAGACCATGAACTTGGTGTCAGGTTTGTAGTCTTTGTCGTGTAGCAGGCTGTTCCTCAGG
This sequence comes from Hemiscyllium ocellatum, assembly GCF_020745735.1. Taxonomy (NCBI): domain Eukaryota; kingdom Metazoa; phylum Chordata; class Chondrichthyes; order Orectolobiformes; family Hemiscylliidae; genus Hemiscyllium; species Hemiscyllium ocellatum. Next base: position 17,648,649 of record NC_083416.1, on the reverse strand, counting down.
TGGCAAAATTTGGTGCTGGCATTCTGGAAGTGATATTCAAAAATTAACCAAGGCTTCACAAATTGTTTATCTTCTTATAGCATGCTCGTCATCTGTCCCCCAATCTCTCTAAAAGAAATCAGGACTAAATACCCTCTTAAAACCATAGCATTGTCACAATTCTTATTTGTACATTTGCCTTTTAGTAATTTCTTCTCTAGGAAGATTTTTATTTGCTGTAAACATTGTCAATTAATCATATTACAGAATTTGAATACCATGCAAGCCAATTACTTCATTTCTAAAATTGTTGAAGTAGAATGAGCCAAACCATAACAATGTGAGGCATCAATCTCAATTCATTGAATCAAAGTAAATGGGTTTCTAATAAAATATAACATTTAATGAGTTTAAATTTGGTCCCTCTCTTCTTCAAATAAGGCATAGCATTTACCAAACAGTGATTACACTGCATACACTTCTTTGCACGGCTAGTCTTCTTTCTCCTCTTGCTTTGCGAGTTTGGGAATCTGACCTTTAAATTTTCCACCTTGCGCAAGGTATCCATGGACCTTGCCATCCAATAACTATTTCAAGAAAGTGCAATACTTTTATTAATTATTGCTATTAAGCCCCATTCATTGGGCAACATTGTTAATGATTCCAGTATCTTTACTCTCCAGCAAAGTAAATCAATCCAGTCAAACATACTGCCAGCTTAAAACTCCAAGTATGAGAAATTGCACATCATCAAAGAATTTTAGTTTTACTAATTATAGATTGCATCCTCCTATGTCATATCTTCCTCCTGGGAGTTTTTAAACCAGCAGCATTTTCTCATGGTGGAAGATATCTATATACCATATCACAACAGGAACAACTTTGAGTTTGTCAATATCTGCACTTAAAGAATTTTTGGACATTGTTATACAGATATCGGCTCATGAGGATATGAATATGAGGCTACAACTTTTTATATTTATAATTATTTATTATAAGAATCAATTCTAAGATGCAGTGTAATAATGAATGCTGTAACATGGGATGTCAGGGTTAGTTAAGACATGAGTGGTACTGGAAAGCACAGCTGTTCAGGCAGCATCCAAGGAGCAGGAAAGTTGATGTTTCAAGCATAAGCTCTTCATCAAGTCCAGCATTCTCACTTTCTCTTAATTAAGACATGGCTGTGCTACTTTAACTAATGCACAACATTTAAATCCACCCTAAAAACCTTTTCAGATATTCAAGCAAGTAAGATTTAAAGAAAGCTAGACTCACAATCCGATATAATTTTATTAGTACCTTTGTCTCAACCTTTAAAGGCAATTGGTGGTAAACCAACTTGTGGTGAAACCTTTTGTGTCCCTATGGCTGGTCAGTGCCTCTTCTCTGCTATATTTGTGTTTCAGTATTGTCTTTAAAGAGCTATACTTTGTCTCTGTGACAAATAGAAAAATGATTCAATTGTTCATTGCACATCCTCAAATAAAAAGACTTAGCACATCTTTAAAATGGTCTTTTTTATGAATATTTGTTCGCTTATCTTAACTTTATCTTACTGTAGTGCGTCTAGAGATGAGCTGGGTTGGACTTGTTCTTTTCCCAGGTCTGGGCAATTTTTCATATTTTATCACATCAAGTGAATTAAATTGGCTGAAAACTGGCATTTGTGATGCTGAGAACCTCTAGAGGTAGCTGAGATGGATTATCCACTTGGCACTTCTGGCTGAATATTGTTGCTAAAGTTTCAGTCTTATCTTCTGCACCGATGTGTTTGGCTCTCCCATCATTGAGATTGGGGATATTTGTGGAGGCTCCTCCTCCTATTAGTTGTTATATTGTCCACCAACATTTATGACTGGATGTGGCAGGACTGCAGATCTTAGATCTAATCAAATAGGAAGTATTTGGAAGATATGGGCCAGTTGCTGGCAGGTGGGAGTAGATTGGGTTGGGATATCTAGTCAGCATGGAAGGGTTTGTTTCCGTGCTGTGCACCTCTATGACTCAATGACTGTAGGCTTGCTTAGCCCTGTACATTGCAGACTGTTTTTACTGTTTGGCATGCATGTAGTCCTGTGGTATAGCCTTCGGAGATTGACATCTCATTGTTAGGTATGCTGGTGCTCTGAGTTGAATCCTCATCACAGCTCGTCTTGGAGAAAGCTCCAATGTAGTAAATTTTCTACCAGCATTCTCTTTCTTCATGCAGATTTACAGAGCTGCTGAGTCTAGTGTGGATGAAGAATACCACCTGGTAGTCAAATGAGAGCAGGATCCTCTTTTAATCAAGGTTATTGAATGATAGCAACAATGTACAAGTTAAATTGGTATGATAGACATTATTACAGAGACTGAAAGAGTGTTGACTCTTACTCCTTTAAGATCCCCACCTGAGTTCCTGTGGCATCAGCATTTAATGCTTTCAGGCACTTGCATCTTTATACATTATCAGTTTTACAACACTGGATATGGCCATTAGAGTCATAAAGTCTTTGCCATAGAGTCATACAGCACAGAAGAGGCTCTTTAACCCATTGAGTCTGTGCCAAACCATCTACACTAATCTCACTTCACCAATAGGCCCATTCCTTTAAATGTTATGATATTTCAAGTGCTCATTCAAGTATCCACTATCTCATTCCAGAGTCCTACCAGCCTCTGGGTGATAAACTTTTTTTCAAATGCCCTCTAAACCTCCTACCCTTCACCTTAAAATTAAACCTCCTTCACCTAAAGGGAGCAGTTGTTTCCTAACCACCTTGTCCATGTTCCTTAAAATCTCATACGGCTCTATCAGCTCCCCCCTCAATCTTCTCTCACTAAAGAAAACAGCCTGAGCCTATCCAACCTGTCTTCATAGCTAAAGTGCTCCAAACCAGACAAGGTCTTGATGAATTTTCTCTGGAAACCCTCCAGGATAATCATCTTTCCTACAGTGTAGTGACTAGAAATAGATTAGATTACTTGCAGTGTGGAAACAGGCCCTTCGGCCCAACAAGTCCACACCGACCCTCCAAAGCGCCCAGACCCATTCCCCTACATTTATCCCTTCACCTAACACTATGAGCAATTTAGCATGGCCAATTCACCTAACCTGCACATTTTTTGGATTGTGGGAGGAAACCGGAGCACCCGGAGGAAATCCACACAGACACGAGGAGAATGTGCAAACTTCACACAGATAGTTGCCTGAGCCAGGAATTGAACACGGGTCTCTGACACTGTGAGGCAGCAGTGCTAACCACTGTGCCACCGTGCCACCTGAAAAGTACTCCAGATGTGGTCTAACCAAACTTTGACCCACACTAATATATACCGTCTACTCTTACAATCTATGTCACGACTGATGAAGGCAAGTGTCCCAAATGCCTTCTTGACTACCTAGTTAATCTGTTCCTCCACTTTCCAGGATGTGTGGACAAAGATCCCAAAGTCCCTATGTTAGTTTGAATTTTTAAGTTTGCTGCCATTCATTGAGTACTCCCTTATTTTGTTACTTCTTCCAATGTCTCAAATTTATCAGAGTTAAATTCCATCTGTCACTGTTCTGTCCATCTGAGCAGCCTATTTATATCCTTCTGTAACTTAACACCTTCCTTCTCACTGTTAATCACTCAGCTAATCTTTATGTCATCTATAAACTTACTTATCATCTCCCTCATATTCTCATCTACATAATTTATTTATATCGCAAACAAAAAGACCTAGTACTGATCCTTTTGGTAAACCACTAGATACTGATCTCCAGTCACACAAATAGCATTCCACCATGACCATTTGTCTCCTGCCATTAAGCAAATTTTGAATCCAGCTTATCGAATTACCCTGGATCCCATGTGCTTTTACTGTTACCAGTCTTCTACTTTGCTGAAATCTACATAAGCTGCATCAACTGCACTAACCTCATCCACATACTCGGTTCCCTCCTTGAAAAATTCCCTCTGACAATGCCACGCTGACTATCCCTGATCAAACTTTGCCTCTCCAAGTGGAGATTGTCTTCTTCACTATTTTCTCCAATAATTTCCGTATCACCGATGTGAGACACATTGGCCTGTAATTCCCAAGTCTGTCTTTACCATCCTTCCTGTAGAGTGGAACCATATGAACTTCAATCCTGTGATACCTGTCCTATGGCCAGAGAGAAATTAAAAATTTGGGTGGTAACCCCTGTAAGTTCCTCCCTAGTCTCGGGATTTCTCCATTTTTATATTGTCAAAAACTCCAATATCTCCTCACTCCCTATGTCAATTTATTCAAGAACCTCCACAGACATTCTTCTCAAGTTCTGTTTCTGCATCCTCCTTCTCCCAAGTAAAGACAGATGTGAAGTACTCATTTAGCACTGACTACATGCACATATTACCCACTTGGTCCCATTCAGTTAATCAAATCTGTATCAGTCAGAAAAGAGTGATCCAGCTTATTCCTGCTTTCCAATTTGCTAGATTATATCACTACAAATAAATATACAAGTAGTTTTTAAAATGTGACATGGGTTTTTGCCTTCACCACCCTTTCAATGTGTTATAGATCTCCACCAAGCTCTGACTTAAAGTCAAATTTTCATTAATTCCTCGAACCCTTTATCATGAAAACACATCATCATCCTGAATTCTTATGAATACATTGAACTTTTAGGTGCAACATGTGTTTTTTTTTTAGAAAGGACATAAAGCCAAAAGATGACTGTGAATATAAATTCAGCGGTGATTTGGGAAAATCCCCTGTGTAGATTACGTTGAGGACTGAGAAAGAATCATGGAATGTCACTCTTGAATAGGGTCAAGGGTACTTCAGAGATCAATACTTCAAAGAAAATGATGCCATTTTGAAAAGTTAAACTGTGATCTCTTATGGGTTGTGTATGCTACACTGCAGATTGACCTGAGTTGAAAGAAGGACAGTTCTTGGTGAAGGGAACCTTTGCAGTTTATCCTTTCAGGAATGCACAAGTAAAGGGGTTAGAAAATCAATTGCAATGCCTGATCTAAACACTGCTGTGAAGGGACACAGTTGGGAACCTCTATTTAACACCCTGCATGCGCAAATAAAAAAAGAAATAAAGTCTCTCTCTGATTGTTGAGCAAAGCTACTGAAAGAAACTGAAAAAAAAGTTCCTTTTAGCAAACAGCAGAACCAAGAATTGCTGAACAATCGCTCAACTAACAAAGCCAGCACTGCCAAACCACCCACCTTAACATCATTAATGTTCACAGTCGATTAGATATGGTTAAGGCAAAAACTGATTCACTTTATTTAACTCTTACTTTTAGGATTCACCTCTCATTTTCAACATGTGTTTAGATGTGTGACGATTATTTTTTCTCACATTTTAGTAGCCAATGATCTCTCTCTTCCTTTAACTGTTAAAAGTCTAGTTTAATTGGCTCCTTTTAAAGATAAATACTTTTGACTTGGAAAAGGTGTCCCTGAAAGAAGCAATCTTTTTTAAATTAACTTTGTTGAAACCAACCAAGGGAGGGATTGAATGAAGAGAAAAAGCAGGTCATCACTCCTCATCCAGGAGATTAAAAATTGGGGGGACTCATGTGGAAACTAGTCATAATACATTCTACTGGTTACTTTCAATCTATTTTGCACTTCAGTTGCTGAGCTGATATTTGAGTACCATTCTGAGTTCTGATATTAACACAAAGCTGACACCTCACTGGGCAGAGAATTAGGAATTCTACATGTCTCTGCTCTGCTAGTCATAAATGCTCACTTAAAAGCACTCAGGTTGCATATTAACATTAGTAGAGTGTGAATATTGCTGACTCTCTCCTATTATGAAATTTTATTTAGAAAGTAATAGACATTTCACCAAAAGCACTTGTGATGTTGCATCATGAAGTAGGAAGACTCAAGTATGAAACTGCTCATGTAAATTGGGAGCTGGAAAATTGCCAGCCCAGTTGACACCTCAACAATTTTTATGTTCTTTGAATCATTAGGTGGAGTTGTCAAATGTGCTGGAGCTGCTGAATTGTCTGTAAATGATATTATCACACAGTTTGTATTTAACTCTTGCAGGTTAACATTGTAATCTTATTACATCACCACCATTCGCCTCAACCGAGCATCTAAAGCTACTCAATGGAGAACAAATTGTGCAGAAAAAGTGGATAAAGAAGAACTATTTGCTCTGCTCAAGAGTCTAGAAAAATTGGGGTGGTTCTTAAAATTAGATTAAAGTTATTTGTCAGTTGATGTCACAAACCATATCTTGATTCAAAAGATAGTGGACATCTGGAACTCTAAAAAAGTTACTGAAGCTGGTGGTCAATTGAAAATTTCAAAAGTGTGTTTGTTTTCTTTTTAAGTGATGTATATTGAGGATTGAAGAACCAATGTAGGTTGATAGAGTTAAGATATGAATTACAGAACAGGGCTGAATGGCCTACTCCTCCTCCTCCTCCCATTCTTTTAGCTGGTTTACTTATTTTGCAATGTACTTGGGACCAGATAGCCATCTCCGCCAAAAGTAGACATCTCAGACAGTGCAGCACTCCTTCAGGACAGGGAAATAGGGATAATCTGGGAAATCATAGACTAGTGAGTCTCACATCAGTGGTTGGGAAGCTATTGGACAGGATTCATGGGGGCATGAATTTTGGAAAATCATGGCCTAATTAGGGACAGTCAGCACGGCTTTGTTCAGGACAGGTCATGTCTGATTAATTTGATTGATTTTTTTTGAGGCAGTGATAAGGGTGATCAAAGAGGGTAGAGCAGTGGATGTTGTTTCCATGGATTTTATTTTGAAAAGATCCCTCATGGTAGGCTCATCGAGAAGATTAATATGCTTAGGATCAATGGAGACTTGCCCATTTGGATTCAGAATTGGCTTGCCGAGAGAAGACGGAGGATAGTGGTCATCAAGCTCCAGGCTGAATACTTTCCATCTAGCACCATCCTCTGTCTTTTATGGGCCAGCCAATTCTGTATCCAGACAGCCAGATTTTCCTGTATCTCATGCCTGCATTATGGGGAAAAATACCAGTCTCAGAGTCAGAGTCTGGATTGAATGACAGAGTTTATTGTACAAGAAAATACTGGAGCTCAGGGAGAGAAAGACACCAACATCACAGTGGTCATCTGCTATTCTTCTCTCCATCCGGAGCACATGTCAAGATACTTTTATACATCTTGTGATACAGTAGGTCGGTGATGAGATTATTGTCTTTGTAACATAATTTGTTTACGGCAATCACTGCAGAATCGTTGATAGTTTTGATTCAGCCATTGTCAGTTCCAGCGCAACCTTTGTTAATTTCAGCGCAGTTGTTGTTAGTTTCAATGCAGGCATTGTCAGTTTCAATGTCTGCGTGGAAGTCCATTCATGTAGTAATGGGTGCAAATTGCTCTTCCTGAGAAGGATGCTTACTGCAGCTCTGGCTGTTAACACTTTTTATAGAGTCCATATCAAGCTGTTAGCATTTCAATCAAAGGTGTTGGCTGGACCCAGACAGTTCGGTAGACAGTGTTACTCGTGTATATTCTCTCCTCCAACTGCCTTAAACTAATCAACTGGGTTGTGAATGCATTATGCCGGTATTCTGGTGGCCCCGGGTAGTATCTGTATTTGCTCTGCTGTCTCTCTCCATATTGTGGTCTAGTGGCCATTTTGTGTGTCAAGTGGCCAACTGATGGCTCAGCGGCCACCTTGTGTGTCCATGTGCCTAGTGTCACCCTACCTCAAGCCATCTTCCACTTCACTCCGCCATTTGTGGCCAAGGAGGCGACTTCGGAGATCTCCCACAGACCACCCAATTTAAATGTAGAGGTAGGACATCTCTAGGAGCGCCTCCTCCTAAGAGGTAGCATGGAGTGCCAGTTTTGTTGGGGGATCTTTCATGGTGACACTCACTGCTTGTACAGTTCTTGTCAGTATCGCCTTACAGCAGAACTTTAAACACACACGGCCCACACAGCATGCCAGCATTAGTCAATGAGGAGAACTCATTATGGGCGGCACGGTGGCACAGTGGTTAGCACTGCTGCCTCACAGCGCCTGAGACCCGGGTTCAATTCCCGACTCAGGCGACAGACTGTGTGGAGTTTGCACGTTCTCCCCGTGTCTGCGTGGGTTTCCTCCGGGTGCTCCGGTTTCCTCCCACAGTCCAAAGATGTGCGGGTCAGGTGAATTGGCCATGCTAAATTGCCCGTAGTGTTAGGTAAGGGGTAAATGTAGGGGTATGGGTGGGTTGCGCTTCGGCGGGTCGGTGTGGACTTGTTGGGCCGAAGGGCCTGTTTCCACACTGTAAGTCTAATCTAATCTAAAAAACTATCCCGTGTGCCAAATAGGGTCCCCAAGATTTACCTATCAATTAATTTAGCCAGCTGTCTGTGATTGTGGTTCCCTGTCGAAAATTGTCTAGTTGGTCTTGGATATTTTTGATGGCTTCTGCAATGTTATAAGAGACATCAATAAAATGTGTGATACAAGGACGACATGGTGGCTAAGTGCGGAACGGTGGCTCAGTGGTTAGCACTCTGCCTCACAGCACCAGGGTCCCAGGTTCAATTCCAGCCATTGGGAATGTGGTGTTTGTACATTCTCCCCATGTCTGCATGGGCTCCGGTTTCCTCCCACAATCCAATGATGTGCATGTCAGATGGATTGGTCATGCTAAATTGCCCACTAGTGTTAGTGTTAGGAGGGAAATGGTTCTGGGTGGGTTACTCTTCGGAGGGTCAGTGTGGACTGGTTGGGCCGAAGGGCCTGGTTCCACATTGTAAGGAATCTAATTGTCACCAATAATTGTACAAACTCCTCCTTGCTGTGCTAATTGATAATCCACCGTGTAAAGTGTCTGCTGTGTGTAGAATCTGAGTTCAGCCAGCTCTGTATTAATTCCTTCCAGAGCTTTTGAGGTACTTTTGTCTAAGATAGTCACTTGCATATAATTTCGGTTTTTAGTGCTGACAGCCCCTACAGCACCCCCAAAGGTAGAGATCCCAAAATTCCATATCCCAATGATGACTCCAGTGATGAGGCGGCACGGTGGCTCAGTGGTTAGCACTGCTGCCTCACAGCGCCAGGAACCCAGGATCAATTCCAGCCTCGGGCAACTGTCTGTGTGGAGTTTGCACATTCTCTCCGTGTCTGCGTGGGTTTCTTCCGGGTGCTCCGGTTTCCTCCCACAGTCTAAAGATGGTGAATTGGCCATTCTAAATTGCCCATGGTGTTAGCTACATTAGCCAAAGGGAAATGGGTCTGGGTGGGTTACTCTTTGGAGAGTCAGTGTGGACTTGTTGGGCCGAAGGGCCTGTTTCCATGCTGTAGAGAATCTAATCTAATCAAAACCCCAAAGAGGTGGACACCTGTCAGTCAGCACAGAATTCCTGACTAATGGAGCGGATCACTATCCTTCTCTGAACATGTCCCCCGCTGGGGCATGGTATCATAAGGGGTGTAATTGTCCGTATTGCGAACAGGTTTGGGAGGTCTGGGGTATCTGTCACATAAGTCCCCTTAAATATAAAAAGAAATTCCTTCACTGCTCAGTAACATACATTGTCCTGTCTTTCCATCTGTCTGTCCACCCATGTTGCCCCTGATCCCCCAGGTGCTCCCCTAAGCTGGTGAGTATCGAATGGGTACATCCATGTGGCAGAGCTGACATGGGTACCATTGCACTGATCACATATGAATTATCTGCCTGCGGTCACATTCAAGCATGCCTGCTCGCTGCAGGTGCAGGTAAACTGTACCCTAGTGACCGTACAGTGCTGATAAGTGCACTGACTCTGGGCGCACGAGAACCAGGGCATAAACGCATCCCCATCCCTGCCCTGTAAAACAAAGTGGGTTATTACCAGGTTTTAATGGGTCTTCCCTTCCCTAGGTTGAGGGCGGCAGGGTGGCACAGTGGTTAGAACTGCTGCCTCACAGCGCCTGAGACCGGGGTTCAATTCCTGACTCAGGCGACTGACTGTGTGGAGTTTGCACGTTCTCCCCGTGTCTGCGTGGGTTTCCTCTGGGTGCTCCGGTCTCCTCCCACAGTCCAAAGATGTGCGGGTCAGGTGAATTGGCCATGTTAAATTGCCCTTAGTGTTAGGTAAGGGGTAAATGTAGGGGTATGGGTGGATTGCGCTTCGGCGGGTCGGTGTGGACTTGTTGGGCCGAAGGGCCTGTTTCCACACTGTAAGTAATCTAATCTAATCTAATCTAGGTTGGGGGGGCCCGGTACAATGGGCTGGTGGTCCTATTCAGCTGCACACATCTACCTTGGAGTCCCCGCTTATACTTCCCTATCTGCCCTTTACACTGCGCCCCTGAGGTGTCTACTGCATACAGGTCATGAGGAGTCCACACCGGGGTGGCCACAAATAGGGATTCCATTGATCGTGCCAGTGGGTAGTGGACAGTTCAGTTCCCATGCAAGCTGAGGTGGGTTTTATAGAAGAGGTTATCCTCAAATCCTGACATGCTCCCGACAGTTGTGACACTTAAACATAGTGAGATACATACAGATATATACATTTTGCAGTCAAAATAAAGTTAACAGTCAAAGTCTTTGCTTGTGTCAGGAGGTGCAGTCATGCTTCTGTGTGGTTTGCTCTGTTGGGTTGTTGGTACTCCCTCTAGGATGACTGTCTTGTCGGCCGTTCCTGTCTGCACCTGGGAAATGGTCAATGACATTAGTTTGGTCACAGGAGCCTTTAAACGGTTTTAGTTGGGTCCTGTGCTTCCATGTGCCTTTTCCTTTAATATCTATACAGGCACAGGTGTCCCCACTTATCACCACGTCGTGTGGCCCATTCCATTTTGGGGCAAAGTCTGATTTGTCAATAGATTAGATTACTTAGATTTGATTAAATTACTTACAGTGTGGAAACAGGCCCTTCGGCCCAACAAGTCCACACCGACCCACCGAAGCGCAACCCACCCATACCCCTACATTTACCCCTTATCTAACACTACGGGCAATTTAGCGCGGTCAATTCACCTGACCTGCACATCTTTGGACTGTGGGAGAAACCGGAGTACCCGGAGGAAACCCACGCAGACACGGGGAGAACGTGCAAACTCCACACAGTCAGTCACCTAAGTCGGGAATTGACCCAGGTCTCTGGCGCTGTGAGGCAGCAGTGCTAACCACTGTGTCACCATGCCGCCCACTCGCTAGGACGCGGCTTCCTGCTGCTGGGACCTCAGGGAAGATTTTGGGTTCCCCTGCCTTGTCCTTTTTGTCTTGTTTATCAATTACAAGTTTCTGCATCCCTTTCAGTTGGGCGCTCAATTCTATCACATATCACCTAATTTTGTATTTTAGTGGATCCACGTCAGTGCCACCTGTGATTATTGTCTCTGGCAATTGCATTGCTCACCCGGTCATTAATTCATATGGTGTTAGCCCAGTTGCCTGATTCACGGTGGCTCTTAATTTCATTAATAAGGCTGGTAGCACTTTAGCCCATGTTCTGCCTGGGGTTTGTACAGCCTCAGCTAAAGTATTTTTGAGCATTCTATTCATTCGCTCTACCATTCCTGAGCTCTGGGGGTGATAGGGGATGTGAAAGTTTGTCTAATGCCAAGTAATTGGCAGACAATCTTCATGACCTTGCCTGTAAAATGTGTCCCTTGGTCAGAGTCGGTCTGGAAGGGTATCCCCACCTAGGGATTACCTCCTCTGCTAATATTCTGGCGACAGGGGTCACAGTGCAGCTTTTGGTTGGGAATGCCTCTATTCACTGATCTATAATGACCAGTATGTTTTTCTGCGGGAGGGTGGTAGTGGCTGTGTAAAATATACCTGAAGGTGTTCCCAGGGTCCTCTTAGTCTGGACTGGTGTCCATCTTAACTTTTATGGGTCTCCCTGGGTTATGTTGTGCACAAACCATGCTTCTACAGCAGTACTTGGCCACGTCTCTTCCCATTCCCTCCCACCACCACTGTCTCCCTCGGCTTGCTATCATGGCCTCTCTACCTTATGGGAGAGCCTGTGGTGCAGTTTGAGCAATGTGTTCTGTATACATCTTGTCTGCTCACCTCCAGACACCATCCTCTGCTTTGAATGCCCCCTGCAGTTCCCATTTCTCTCTCTTCCTGCGGGATATCTTCCTGTAGCTGCTGAATTTGGATAGCATCTTTCGCTAATTTAATAGTGGCTATTGCAGTCTTATTAATGGCTTCTTGCTCTAGGGCTTTCTGAGTTGCTTGGTCTGCTGCCTGGTATCCTTTGAAATTTAGTCAATTTGGGCTCTCTTTTTCTGGCTCTTTTTGATGGGCTTTTATTTTTATGCCTACAGCCTCTTCTCACTGTTCACTGGCATGCTTTTAGATTAGATTAGATTACTTACAGTGTGGAAACAGGCCCTTCGGCCCAATAAGTCCACACCGACCCGCCGAAGCGCAACCTACCCATACCCCTACATTTACCCCTTACCTAACACTACAGGCAATTTAGCATGGCCAATTCACCTGAGCCGCACATTTTTGGACTGTGGGAGGAAACCGGAGCACCCAGAGGAAACCCACACAGACACGGGGAGAACGTGCAAACTCCACACAGTTAGTCACCTGAGGGGGAATTGAACCCGGGTCTCTGGCCCTGTGAGGCAGCAGTGCTAACCACTGTGCCACCTTGTGCAATAGTGTCTGAATTCTTAATTGGTGTCTGATAGGAGATCCCTCCACAGTGGTGAACCCTCTTCTACCCCATGCCACCATTTAGTCATGGACCGCACCAAAGGCATATTGACCATCAATATAGATATTCACAGATTTTCCTTTTGCTAGTTCCAGTGCTTTGGTGAGGGCTACAGTTCTGCTCCTTATATGGACTGACTTACATGAATCCTTCTGGAAATAACTGTTTCTAACTTATCATTTACCACAGCCCATCCTGTTCAGGGTGACCCTGCTATGTATTTTCATGACCCATCCAAAAAGAGAATCTCCTCAGCTATTCTAGGGGGGGTATCTTTTACTTGCCCCTTATCCTCATCCTGATCTATATCCCCACAGTAGTGCGGTTCCCATGCAAATAAAATTCACTAGGCTGGGTTTTCTCCCATATCCCTATTACCACAGACTGACTTGAGGGTAAAAGAACTGCCTCCCATTTTGCCCTTCTCATATTGGAGATGTCCCTCAGTTTCCCTGTGTTAATCATCTCTACCAGGGTGTGTTTAGTGTGGAGGATGCCATTCCCTGTCACCCCTAACGGCCCAAGCAGCGCAGCCTAATGCTGCTATGCACCTAGGCAACCCAGTGACTATTGGCCCTTCTGTAGTTGAGTTGTACCCTGCGGGCCTTCACCTGCTACCATGGTCTTAGGTGACCACTGCGGAGTAAAATCCTCCTCATTATTACAGTGGATGTGAAAATTCTTCTGGGATCTGGCAGGCCTAGCCCAGGGGCCGATATGAGTTGAGTTTTAAGCTGACAGTATGCCTCCTCCTGTTCTGGCCCTCAGGTTACAGGTTCCAAGGTGGGCGTGCCTTCTTTAATTAATCTCTGGATTGGTTCAGCCAATTTTGCGAACTCAGGTATAAAGCTCCGACTGTAGTTGAATAGCTCCAAGACCTTTCTGACTCCCCTGACAGTGGCAGGTCGTGGCATCCGTTGGATTGCCTTCTTGTAGTTATTGAGCATTTCTTTGAGTCCTTGGGTTATGAGGTGTCCCAGGTATAAGACTTGTGTTTTGCCACTTTGTGCCTTTGTGGGGCTGTCTTTTAACCCTGCGGTTGACAATTCATGCAATACTAGACGTAAAGCTTCCTGGTGTCCTGACCCAGACCCTGAAGCAATTAGGATATCATCTACATATTGGAAGGCAGCACTTCCCTCTGGTAAATCTACTCTCTTCAGAATGTCGCTCATCACTCTGTGAAAAATAGTGGAGCTGTTGTGGAGTCCTTGTGACAGGCGAGTCCACGTGTACTGCCTGTTCCTTACTGTAAAAGCGAATTTGTTCTAGGACTCAGGGTGTAATGGGATAGACCAGAAATCATTGGCTTTGTCTAAAGAGTAAAAATCTTGTGCTTAGAGACCAACCGTTTAAGATGGTGGTGGGGTCTGCTACAATGGCATGCAATTTGGGAATGACCTTATTTAGTCCTGTATAATCAATGGTGAGCCTGTAGCTCCCATCAGGCTTTAGTACTAGCTACATTGAGGAATTAGTTGTACTTGTGATTTCTTTTAGGATTCCCTGTTTCACTAGTTCTTACGCTATCTTCACAATTGCTTTCTCTACTTCAGGTTTTATTGGGTATTGCCAGTGGGGCTTATGCTCTGATCTGGGATCCCTTATCAGGGCTATGTTAACTAGACCTGTATCTAACTTTGTTTCTGCCCATGCTCTGGGGATGGAGGCACATATGGTACCGAATCCCTACTAGTGACTGTAGCCACTTTAACAGTTTCAAGGTGGTTTGTAAGTTTCCCAATCTCAGTCTTCCGACCGTCCTGTCTGGGCCAAACAATTTCCCTTCTGCACAATTGATTAGAACATTATATTCTTTCATGAGGGCCCATTTTGGTGCTCTCGTTATTTTGGCACCAAAATAGAATTTCATGGGGATATACAGGTAGTTTTGCTTAGGTAAGTTGGTGTTTTATCCCCTCATACCCCAGTTAAGTGAATCATTTTATTTGTGTGCGGTAAGTTTGTGATAGATACGGCCGCTCCTGTGTCTACTAGCATTTCACATTTCCTCACTCCTATTACTTGCCCTCACGAATGGAGGCAGCTGATTGCTGCAGTATTTTACATTGTTCCCTGGTCTATCTCCTGCTCGTGGGACCCTACACTATTTAGCAAAGTGTCCCTGCTGACCACACTTGTGGCAGGATCATTTCGTTCTATTCTCACCTCCATTCCGATAGGCTGCTTTGTCAAGTTTTGCCTTAATTGCAGGAGCTTCTGCATCCTGCACTGCGCTAGCCCACTCGACTAGGTCATCATAATCCTGGGACATTATTACTCCCATTTTCGGAATGGCTTGGTGGGCGCTAGAGAGTCCATCTTTAAAAGCTTGGATGAATGCCTGGTCCCCCCGATCTGGGTTTGCTTGTTCTGAGCATTCTTGATAGACCCTAAATAATTGTTCCCCATATTGAGAGGTTCCTTCCTCTTTAAGTTGCTTAGTGGTCATGATTTTGGTGCAGTTCGTGGGAGCATTTCCTAGCACCCTCTGGATTTCTTCTTTAAAGTCGGTGAAGGAGGCCTGCTGCGCATCTATCTCAGTTGTGAAGGCAACGGCATGTGTTCACCATCTCCCCTTAAAGTCTCGGGTGCTGTGGCATCGGGTCCATCAGCTACTGCCTCCGTTTGTCTGCTGAGCAATCTGCCCTGACCAACTGGTATATGTCCCTCAGGTGTTCTACTTATACAATATCCAGCACTTTTCAGAACCTGGTATAATTTGCACAGGGAGGCCATCATCTGCTGCCGCTCCCCTGGGGTGAATGGTTTATGATTTGCTTTGCGTTGTGATTCTGTCCCTCCTGTGGTAACAGGCGCTAAGTTATAATCTTGCATGGTTAGTCCAACAGAGGGAGCAGTTTCGTAGGGGGGGAGAATACCAATTTCTCTCTCCTCTGGCATTCTTTCTAATGTGAATTCTAGATCCTTTATCCTGCTCTCCAGCTCTTTAATTTGTTCATGATCTTTTCTCCACCCACTCATGGAGACACTCACTTGTTCAATTAGGTTGGCTGATTGGTATACAAACGTTACCCCTATCTTTTTAGTATTATTCTGTTTCTGCTTATCTATCCATTCGCTTTGTTGTGCTAATGTCTAAGATGAGTCCCATCCACTTTTCTTCATTTGCTCTGTCAACCCTTGTCTGTCTGCCTTGTATTTCTCAATAAGAGAACCTGCAGTGTCCCCTTTAAAACTTTAATCTATCATTTAACAGATTGTGTACCCCCAGATATCATCGACAGTAAAGTGTTCCTAACCAGTGGGGACTTCTCTAACCCCTGGCCAATAATACTGTCCCAGCACTGTCCGTAGGATTGTAGCAGCCTCCTAGCAAAGTCTATTCTCTACTGGTAGGACTTCTCCACCTTCCTGGCCACCATTATTAGTCTTACCTCCCAGGCTGCTGGGAATGCTGGCTCTCTACCGGTGGGACATCTCTACCCTCCCGGCCACCTCTACTGACCCAATACCTCCTGATAGGCCCAGAAACTTACCTCTAGCTCGGTGTGCTCTCTACCGGTGGGACTCTTTATTCTCCCAGCCACCACCGTTACTCAAGCTCTGACGTTCTACTATGGACTGACAGGGTAACTCACAGTGGCCATGTTCCCCACTTTGGTAACATGCGGTCCACTGAGGTTTGGCTCTTGGTCAGATTGATCAGCTCCTCTTCCTCACCATATTTGAAATTACAAATACAAACAGCGCCCAACTGTTAACTTAAACTCTAACTGGACTCTGCATTGTTCGCCCCTACAGAGTCCAATGTTACCTGTGCTTTACAACTCAGAGTGCCTTTGGCACCTCAATTCCCACTTCACGGGGTGGGGGAGCTACCCTTCTTAACAACAGGTTAGGGCAGGGCTTTTGAGACAGACATGACCTTGTCCTCTGGCTGTTTCAACACAAACAGCAGGTTCTTACAACACTTCGTACAGTTAGACACTTATTCTCCACAGAAATGCACGTAAAACATTTTAACTCAGTACTGCAGCAAATCAGACATTACAATCCTTTTAAACTGTGTCCTTGGCCTGATCTGACTCTTCCCGTTTGCAAGTACAAACTGGTTCTTACCCCTTCGACCAGGGCACAATTAATAAGAACCCTACTCACAGCACCAAGTGTTGTGGGAAAAAAATCACCAGTCTCAGAGTCAGAATTGGGGTTCAATGACAGAGTTTATTGCACAAGGCAATACCAGAGCTCCGGGGAGAGAAAGACACCCAACAGCACAATGGTCAGCTGCGAATCTTCTCTCCACATGGAGCATATTTTTATACATCCTGTGATGCAAGAAGTCAGCGATGAGATTATTGTTTTTGTAACATGATCTGTTTATTGCAGAATCGTTGTTAATTTTGATAGTCATTGTCAGTTCCAGCGTAGTCTTTGTTAATTTCAGGATGATTGTTGACAGTTTCAATGCAGACATTGTCAGTTTCAATGTCTGCGCAGAAGTCCATTGCTGTGGTAATGGACACTAATCACTCTTCCTGAGAAGAATGATTACTGCTGCCCTGGCTATTAGCACTTTGATTTAAGTCTGTATCCAACAGTTAGCATTTCTATCAAAGGCATTGGCTAGACACTTCAGCGGGCAGTGTACTTACTCATGTGTATGCTCTCCCCCACGCACCTCAAACTAATCAACTAGGTTGTGCGTGCTATGTGCTGGCATTCTGGTGGCCCCAGGCAGTGTCTGTATTTGCTCTGCTGTCTCTCCCCTTTTGTGGTCCGGTGGCCATTTTGTGTGTCAAGTAGCCAACTGATGGCTCAACGGCCACCTTCTGTGTCCATGTGCCTAGTGTCACTGACCTGTGCCATCTCCCATGTCACCTCCTTACTTTCTGAATGAGCCTACAATGGGGAACCTTATCAAATGCCTTGTTAAAATCCATGTACACCACATCCACTGTTCCACCTTCATCAACGTGTTTTGTCACATCCTTCATGAATACAATAAGGTTTGTGAGGCATGACCTGCCCCTTGCAAAGTCATGCTGATATAATGCAACAATTTGAGTTATCAATTTGGAGAATCTCATTGTCGTTCTCTGAAGCTTTATCAATGATGCTTGTGATCCATTTGATGTGTTCTCCAGGTAAAATCTTTATTTTCTGGTTTACAGACAGATTCATCAGCTGTGTCATGAGATTAACAAAAGGGAGGGGACAAGGAGCTTCTTCCCAAAGAGGTAAAAGAGTGAAACTTATATATGATGAAAACAAAATGCAAGAGTTATGGAGCTGAAGAATTCTGGAAAACAAACAGCAGGTGTAATCCCCAATTTAAGAACAAATGATTGCACATTCTAGTTCTGTTGTGGACCTTGGATTGTGTACCTGTCTATTTCTGTCTGCTCAGCTTTTGAGCCCGTCATATGATTGATAGAATCCCTATGGTGTGTGAAAGTAGGCCATTCAGTCCCTCCAAAGATCCACCCACCCAGACTCATTCTCCTATTCTATCCCCTATCCCTATAACCCTGTACAACCCATGGTTAATCCACCCAACCTACACCACTATTCCAGCTAATCTGTACATTTTTGGACTGGAAGTTTC
This sequence comes from Hemiscyllium ocellatum, assembly GCF_020745735.1. NCBI lineage: Eukaryota > Metazoa > Chordata > Chondrichthyes > Orectolobiformes > Hemiscylliidae > Hemiscyllium > Hemiscyllium ocellatum. Next base: position 17,630,432 of record NC_083416.1, on the reverse strand, counting down.
TATTGAGCAATGTGTTGAGTATTTTAACCTGATGTTGCTGTGCACTCTCCATCGCTCCCATTGTCTGACATTAATGGTCAGGAAAATCTTTTGGCTGGAGAAAGCCAAATGTGGTCCCTGTGCCCCATTGTCCACCATGCTCAGCCTGCACATTTGAAGAAGACTGGGTAGAAGGTGAGCAATGCCCCTCTCCCAAGGCAGGTGGGAACCAACTTAAATGTGCAAGTTAGACTCATTGCAATAATTAAGATTGTCACACTGCTCCCACACAAGTTAACCTTTGAATTTATCTGCTTAAAGAGGGCATCCTAAACTGCTCTGAAAGCAAAGTGCAGACGTTTTAGCCTCCCTTCCACCAAGATATTTTAGGGGTGGGGGTGTGTATATAATAAAGCAGGTGGCCAACACGCGGCCTTTCCAATAATACTTGAGCTATCTCTATAGTAATGGGAGGCAAGGGAGTGGAGGTCATTGCTGTTAGGCATCAGGGAACCTGGCTGCTCTTTGGCCAGTTGAAGCTTCTGCCATAATGTATCAGTCTGTGGGGGAAGGCAAACAGTCCTACAGTTTTGATAGCTCAAGTCTGCTGCCAGGCAGGAACATTGGGATAGTATCCTGTGCCTAATAGGACACCCTCTCTCACCATTCCACCTCATGATGTACCCATCTCTGCCACCCACCTGTCATTCACAACCCAACCTTTCTCATGTGAACTGAAGAAAATCCTTTCAGTTCCATGTTTATAGGACAGCTCACAGTATTTCACAATCAATGAAGTAACATTGAAAATTTTTCGCTGTTGTAATGAGTCATTTTGACAGAGCAAGATCCCTGGAACACTATTGAAATAAGTAAGAAAATCATCATTTTTGATTACGTTATCTGAGAGATACATATCAAATACACCACAGAATCATAGAAGTCTTAGAACAAAGAACAATACAGCGCAGGTACAGGCCCTTCAGCACTCCAAGCCTGCGCTGACACAGTTGCCCTTCCATACTAAAACCTACAGGGTCCATATCCCTTTATTCCCTTCCTATTCACGTATCCATCCAGGTGATGCTTGAATGCTGCTACTGTGTCTGCTTCCACCACCTTCTCTGGCAGCATATTCCAGGCACTCACCACCCTTTCTGTGAAAAATTTGCCTCGCACATCTCTTTTTTAAAAATATTTTTGTTGAAAAGGTTTTTCTTGATAAAATTATAAAATTACAAAAATATCAAAATATAACATGAGAACAACAATAAACAATAAACCAATTACTATACTACTCTATAAAAGAACTCACAACTATATTCATAACACACTAATAAATAAGTAAATAAATGACGCTGTTTAGCGGTTCAAGACCACAGCTCTCAACCTTCGAGAGCATCAATTATTAAACCGATGTTTGCTCAAAATTCTTTCTCTTAGGACATTAGGCTTATTAAACCTAAACAAAAGCCCTAATTAGGATCTGCTTCCAAATAATTCAATAAGGGCTGCTGTATCTTTTAAAAATTGTCTGTTTTCTGGTGCACTATATTTGTAAGAAATTCCAAAGGAACGTGTTCCATAATTAACCTATGTCATGCCGACAGACCCGGGGGGTTCTCAGACACCCAGCGCATCAGAATGTTCTTCCTCGCCCAAAAAGTGTACATTTAAGGGAGATAAATTCGGCAAACCCAGGAGCAAAGACACTGGGTCCACTTTGGCTTTGGTCCCCAAGACCCTCTCTATTACTCCTGTCACAGCACTCCAGTACACACAGAGTGTAGCAGGACCACAAACAATGAGTGAGGATACCCGTATTTGTTATACACTTGGGGGACATTGAAGATCCACCCTGTGTAAATTTTGCAAGACAATTTGGGGCCAGATGAACCCTATGAAGAATCTTTAACTGTATAGCATTGGTCCTATAACATATTGAAATCTTCCTCACATTGTCACACATGTCCTCCCAAGTTCCCAAAGTGATCTCCATCCCTAACTCTCTCTCCCATGATCTCCCATAATTGCTCAATGTCACCCCAGGAACCTCCCCCCAACAAATGGGAGAGAGTACTCACTGAAAGAGTGCTCTTAGCCTGAGGTACCCTCTTTTCCATATCAGATCTATAACACTCAGTCAGAGGGATAGTCTCTTTTCGGATAAAAATCCCTGATCTGAAAAAAATCGGAAGCGGTCCCTACTTGATATTCCATACTTACGAGTTATTAGATCAATTACATAAACGTTTCATCTTCAACAGGTCACCCAAACAAGAAACTCCTCTATCCACCCAGGATTTAAACCTGGCAAACCAACTATGAGAGTATGGAAAGATGTTTTAGATATTTTACTCTCCATCTGTCTCATTGCCCTCCACGTATTAATATCTATTGGATTTCGGCAATGTTCCGAACTATCATCATTTTGTCCAGAACCAACAGGGTAATAAGAGGACACTTTGTCTGTGAGGCCGCAATGTCCAACCATATCGATGCCAAGTTCTCACAGGCCCAATCACTCTCAAAAGATAAAAGGGAGCTCAATTGATATCTTCTGACATCCGGTAGATCCACTCCTCCTGGGGCATTTACAATTTTTAATGTTTGATAATTAGGCTGCTTATGGCATGAAATAAAAGAACTAAACCAACCATTTAATTTCCAAAATGTTTCTGTAGGAAAAAGCAAGGGAAGTGTCCGCAAAGGGTATAATTAGCGAGGAAGAACATTCATTTTAATAAGAGCAACTCAATCGAACCATGATATTGGAAGGGCCCCTCATCTTTGAAGGTCTTGTTTAATCTTGACAAACAAATGAACAAAATTAACCTTGAATAACTGATCAAAACTAGTGGTAACAAAGACGCCCAAATAAAGAAAGCCTTCCTATGCCCACTTAAAGTGGAACCCTCCTTCAACATCCGATATTCCCCTAAGACATAGCCACCGATTTTGAAAAATTGATCTTGTAACCTGAGAAAAAGCCAAATGAATTAATACAATGGATCAAATAGGGCACCGAAACTGCCTTGTTCAAAAGAAAAATGAGAACATCATCACGATCCTACCTTTGGGGCAGTTATATTAGGGTTCCCACAAATGGTCTGTGCCAGCAGCTCAATCACCAGTGTGAAGAGCAAAGGTGAGAGGGGACAACCTTGCTGACTGCCCCTACCCATTGTTAAAATTATCAGCCCTTATACCATTAGTGAGGACTGCTGCCAGAGGATCACTGTAAAGGACCCTTATTCATCTAGTAAACACCCAGGCCAAACCTCTCCAGGGTATAAAAAAGATACGGCCATTCCACCCAGTCAAATGCCTTCTCCATGTCCAAGAAAACCATCAACCTTTGAACTGACCATTGTTGGCACACTTGAATCATGTTAAGCAGTCTCCTAACATTATTAGAAGATCTGCGACCCTTTATAAAGCCTGTCTGATCATCCTTAACAATAGAGGGCAACAACCTTTCCAAGCTCAATGCCAGGGTCTTCAATAAAATTTTAAAATCAGAGTTTAAAAGCGAGATGGGTCTGTCAGAAACTCAGTGCTCCAGGCCTTCCCTTTTTTGAGGATAAGAGAAATATTAGCCTTGCTCAAGGATGATGGGAGGCAATCCCGACTATATGAAGAGTTATACATGTCTAGCATCGGTCCTGATAGTATGTTTACAAATTCTTTATAAACCTCACTGGGCAAGCCATCAGGGCCAGGCACCTTTCCATTTTGAAGTTGTCTCACTACCTCCTGTATCTCTTGGGCTGTTAACAGAGCACTAAGGAGAGACGCCTGTTCAGCAGACATACCATGAAGATCCAAATTCCTAAAAAATGACTCCATCTTATCCCATCTGTCGTCACAGCTTTCAGACTGGCAAAGATCAGAGCCAAACCTCCGAAACACCTCATTGATCTTTTTAGCATTGTAAGTCGGAGTCCCATTCCCTTCCTTAATAGAAGCAATAGACTGGGAGGCATTCTTCTTCTTGACCAAATATGCCAGGTATTCACCTGGCCTATCACCATGCTCAAACAGCCTCTGCTTTACAAAGGAAAGTTCCTTCCTGGATGTATGCGTAAGCATGGAGTTTAAGGCGGATCAGAGATCTGTGATCCACTGCAGTTTAATCACCAATGATCTACTGTTATATGCCATCTCAGCTGCGTTCAGTCATGCCTCAAGCAGATGCTGCTGCTCTCCCTTCTGTTGCTTCTGGCTGGCAGAGTAAGAGATAATTATCCCTCTAGCGTAGGCCTTAGCAGTCACCAAAAGAATGGATGGATTACTAGCTGTACCTGAGTTGGTGTCCAAAAAAGTTTCAAATTCCCTCAAGATGTATTCTAAAAACTTGCTGCCCTTGAGAATGAAAGAATCCATTCGCTCGCACCATGAGCCCATTGCATCACCCTTAATCTTAACCATTAAATACACCACTGCATGATCAGAGATGGCACTATTTCCAGTTGAGCAGGATACCACCAAATCTAAAAAAGCCATGGGAGTTAAGAAATAATTATTTATGAGAATTGGAAAAGAACATGAAATCTCTGCACCTAAGGTGTAAATGTCTCCAAACATCTACCAATCCCAGTTCCACACATAAATCACTCAACTGCTTAGATCGTGAAGAAAGCTTTGGGGGGGCCTTTGGGCCCTCACAATATATTAATACCAGTCCAACTTGGAGAGAATAAAAACCACCACAACACACAGCTTCTTTGGAAAAGAATGGAAGTACAAGAGATAAAGGCAAGACAAAATAATTGTCCATGTCCATAAATACATTTAAATTATCTTAAAGTGTCGAAGAAGTTTTTGGCTTGCTCCAAGGAATCAAATGACTGCACAGCTTCCTCATCAGTAATACGAAGCGCTGCTGTGTATCTCATGGAATTTTGAATACCGAGGTCCTCTAACCTTCTCTTAACCTCATCAAACGATTTCCTCTTATGGATCACCACCGCAGCAAAGTCCTAGAAAAACATTATCTTAGTTCCCTGATATGTAAGGGCCTGCAGATCTCTCTCCAACCTTCTAGAAGTTTCCATGACTCTCTGCTTGTCCCTGTAGCATTGAAATTGTAACAGGACCAGACGGGGGCACTGACCCTGACCAGATCTACGCTCCGCAACCTGGTGAGCTCTGTCAACCTTCACCCTGTCTGCCTCAGCATCCCAGCCAAGAAATTGTGGCAACCAGTCTTCAATAAAACTTGCTGGCTGCCCACTTCTACTCCCTCCGGCAGGGTAACGACCTAGATATGCTTTCTCCTGCTTCTATTCTCCAGGTTATTGACTTGCTGAACCTGTTTCTCAAGGGCCTGGATCTGCCCAGCCGAGGACTTGACCTCGTTTCTGATGCCACGGTCCACTGCTCAACCTCTTCAACTCGCTTCCCGAGCCCTTCCAACTCCTTCTCATGCTTTTTCAGCATGAGCAAGATGGGCTCCAGTCGATTATGAGTCTCTTCCCTCATCCCCTGGATCAGCTGTCGGATCACTCCGAGTTTCCCCATGATGTTCTGCTGCTCAGGCATTTACTTCACAGCAGCTGCTGCCTCATTGCAGTCTCAGGCCCGCCTAATGTTTTAGAGTGTCCCAAGTGTTAAGACTTTGCTGTTTGCTTCCCCTTAGTCTTTCTCACATATTCAAAAAAGGATTTAAACAGTTATATTATCGTTTAACAATAACCTTAACCAAAAAAAACTAAGGTGGGGGGTAAAAAAATTACTATCCTAGGTTGGGGTGCAGAACCCAGCAAGGCTGATCTATTCAGGTCACTACCATTTTGAAACCCCCTAGCACATCTCTTTTAACTGTCTCCCCCTGACACACCTTGAATCTGTGTATCCTAGTAATGGACCCCTCCACTCTGGGAAAAGCTTAATTCTTTTCACTCTATCCTTTCCATTTGCAGTCTTATAAACTTCAATCAGGTCACCCCCTCAACCTCCTGCGTTCCATTGAAAACAAAATTAGTCAATCCAACCTTTCTTTATAGCTAAAATCCCCCATACCAAGCAACATTCTGGTAAATCTTTTCTGTACCTTCTTCAAAGCATCCACATTCTTCTAGTGGTGTGGTATCTTATGGCATGGAAAGAGGCCATTTAACCACGGTACCTGCACCAACCTGGTAAATGAGTATCATTATGCAATGCCAATCCTTTGTTTAGTCCCCAGATCCTTGCATATTATTTTTATACTAGTAATCATCTAATGTCCTCTTGGATGACTCCACTACACTTCCAGTTAGTGCTGTTCACACTCTAACTACTGGCTGTGTGAAAATATTTTCTTCACAACATCCTTGGTGCTTTTGTGAACACTTTAAATCTTTGCCCTGTTGGTCTTGTTCCTATTGCAAGTGTGTAATGTTTCTCCCTATTTGCTTCATCCAGACACCTAATGATTTTGAAAACCTCTTTGGAATCTCCTCTTAGCCTTTATCTCTCCAAGGAGATCAGTTCCAACTTCGTCAATCTATTATCAAAACTGAAGTTTCTCATTCCTCAAACCATTCTTACAAATCGCTTCTGCAATCCCTCCAATGCCTTGACATCTTTCCTGTAATGTGGCACCCACAACTGCACACAATTTACCAGCTGAGGTCTAAGAAACACCTTACATAAGTTCAACATTGCCTCTATTGCTATTGTACTCTATGCTGCTATTAATAAAGCCGAGGATACTATGTGCTTTATTTACTTCTTCCTCCGCCTGTCCTGCCACCTTTCATGATCTGTGAACATATAAACATAGCTCCTTCTACTCCTACTACCCTTTGAGAATTACACGCCATATTTTATATTGTCTTTCAGTGTTCTTCCACCAAAGTGCATCATCTCACACATCTCTGCATTGAATGTCATCTGCTATCCATCCACCAACACCACCCTCTTGCCAATGTTCTTTTAGAATTCTACACCGTCTTCCAAATTTACAAATCTTCCTTGTTTCCATGCGCCTCCCTCCCACACCAACTGTGATTTGACCCCACTCAATCTCTCCAAAACCCTGGAGCTCAAGTTCCTCCAGCTGGAAACACTTCCTGCACATCTGGGCATCTAGGATGCCAGTCGAATCCATGACTTCCCACATATTGCAAGTCACACATTCCACATGATCAACCTGTACTGCCACGTTTTAAACACCAAAGAGCATTCTCCAACCACTTATCTCCAAAAGGTATCACGAGATCTTTCATTCTCACCTGAGAGAGTTTTCTATTAACATTGTGTGTGGCATGGTGGCTCAGTGGTTAGAACTGCTGCCTCACAGCACCAAGACCTGGGTTCGATTCCAGCCTCAGCCGACTGTGTGGAGTTCACACATTCTCCCCGTGTCTGTCTTGGTTACCTCCAAGTGTTCTGGTTTCCTCCCATAGTCCAAAAATGTGCAAGTCAAGTGAATCGGCCATGCTAAATTGCCCATAGTGTCAGATGCGTTAGTCAAAGGGAAATGGGTCTGGGTGGGTTACTCTTTGGAGGGTCTGGAGAGATTTGTTGGGCTGAATGGCCTGTTTCCACACTGTAGGGCATCTTGTCTCACCTGATTGACAGTACCTCTGATAGTACAGCACTCCCTCAGTTTTGCACTGGAGGATCAACCGGAATCATGTGTTCCAGTCTCTGGGGTGGGGCTTGAAACCAAAACATTTAGACTGGGGTACAAGGATGCTATGATCTGAGTTTATGTTGTCTGTTTTGTTTGCTCATTTTGTTGTTGTTTTCAATTTCTTCAATGATTTGAGGAATGATTTCCTCAATTTCGATTCATACAAACTACCTAAGAGAATTGAAGTGTTTGGCACCATTATTCTGTGTTCCACGTGCAAAATAGACATTTTGTACTGTTGTTTGGTAAAATGAGTCTCATTCCTTCATCACCTGGATGTGAGCCATTTCTTTATTTTCATGATGCTGGCAGAGATCTTCAGCAGTTTTCTCAAGCTGCTTCCTTCCTAAAAGCATTGACAGTGCCTGAGATACATATCAACTAAGCATTCTCCATTTCCTTATAAAAGTATGGTTGGATCATTCACACATTGTCTTGTGCTTATTTATTTGCATGGGCACATGATATGGCAAGCCTTGATTTTAAACTCCTCATCCTTGTTTCCATATCACCCCAATGGCCTGACCTTTCCTATGTCTGATGTCTCCCTTAAGCCTGTAACCCTCCAAGATATCTGCACCTTTACAAATCCCTGAATTTAATTACTGCACCATTGGCAGCACTGCCTTCAGTTGTAGAAGTCCCAAGCACTGGAATACCCTCCCTTCAGGTTTTTTGCCGAACTCGCTTTCCTCCTTTGAGACACTCCATAAAATTTAACTCCTTTTAGATATCTGCCTTAATATTTCCTCAGAAGGATGAGTGTCAGGGTTCTTCACAGGCATGTATTGGAACATCTTATTATATTAAAAGTGTTACATAAATGTAAGTCCTTGTTGTAATCCAGCTATTCTTCATGTGTGCATAAACCTACTTGACTGGAGATCCAGCTAAAACGTCTTATTAAGCACAAAATTCCAAAATTCTAGCCAGAATCACTGACCAATGAACAGTAAATACTGCTCGTTACTGCCCCCCTCCCTCACCTTGTCAATCCCAGGCCCTCATTTTATGCTGGCCAGTCTGAAACTGCTCTAAATTCATAGAAATCATAGAACCCCTTCAGCCTGAAAGCAGGCCATTCAGCCCATCAAGTCGACACCAATCATCCGAAGAGCACCCTACCCTACCCACACCCACCATATCCCTGTAACCCTCCATTTCCCATGCCTAATATATCTAGCCTGCGCATCGCCAGGCACTGTGGTCAAAATAGCATGGCCAGTCCACCCCTAATGTGCACATCTTTGGACTGTGAGAGGAAACCCACACAGACACAGGGAAAATGTGCAAACTCCACACAGACATCACCTGAGGTTAAAATCAAATCTGGATCTCTGGCACTGTGAGGTAGCAGTGCTAATCACTGAGTCATCATGCTGCCCTCTGTGGAATGATTGTCACTCAGCTGAAAAGACAAAGTAATTTGAGAATGTTTTTCAGTTTATGGCAGAACTGAAAACAACACAGTTGTAATACTCTGGTTTTCTGATGCCGCAACAACACTGGTTTTGTCTGTCCCCATCTCTTATATTATCTTTACTCATACAGCTTCCAATATATAGTTGACAAAGAGTCACAGAATTGTTAGAGCACACAAGGAGACCACTCAGCCTATTGTGGCTGCACAGGCTCTTCAAAAGAGCATCATTACCTAGTGCAACCTTTGCCTTTGTCCCCTATGCTTGCATAATATTTCTGTCCAAATAAACATCCAGTGCCTTCTTGAATGTTGTAAGAGAGGGCGACAGTGTCTCAATATTGAGATGAATCATCAACTTTCTTTGTAGATGTTTCATTATTTTCCCAACTTAGCTCTGAACTGGTCTAATTCATGAACCATGTCATGGTAAAGTGAGAATGAAAGTTTTATCTCCAATGCTTTTCCAAGGAGCATCAGAGGCGTTGGAGTTTGTGAAACTCAAATCCACTCATTATCTACAATCAACTGTGGAGCTGAGAACTTGATAAAAAAAGCCACCAAAATGACAGTATGGTAAATGGCAACTGTCTTGAATTTCCCTAGTTTAGATGTTCTCCTTCTAGGATCAACCAAACAAAGTCAAAACATTTGCATTTATCGAGCACCTTCCATAGAATCAGGCCATTCCCAAAACACTTTTCACCAATGGAGTGCATTGAGGTGTACATACACTATTGTAATGCTGGCAATACATTAGCTAGTTTGTGTGCAGCAAGTACGCACAAACAATGTGATTATGATGAGCTAATCTGTTTTTTATTGATGTTCATTTAAGAATGATTATTGACCAGGGCATGAGGAAAACTCCCCCACAGTCTTCAAAATAATCAGGCAATCATAAACTGTTATCAGATAGAAGGAGCTCACATGACCTTTCAAAGGAGCTTTTAAGTTAGCACCACTCGCCACTGCCATAACCCAAAAAGTTAGACCCACTTCAAGTGTGTCTTGAGTAAAAAAGGCAGTTTCATAATGTCAGGGGGTGCAGTGGGCGCAGGTACAGCTGGCAGGTCGATAATCTTGGAGGTGTAACAGATTGGGCTGATAAGTAACAAGTAACATTTGTCCCACACAAGTGCCAGACAACGACCCTTTCCAACAAGAGATAAGTGAGCCATCTGTAATGAGTAGAATTGTGGTGGGAGCTGGTATGTAATGAGCTGGGAGTTGGGTATGTAATGTGAAGGACATGGTGGGCAGGGTATAGCAAGCATAGGTGTAATGTGAGGGGTGTAACCTGCATGGTGTAATGGAAGGAAGTGTAACATGCAGGGGTATAATGGAATGGGGTATAATGGGAAAAGCATGATGAGACAGAGTGTAACTGGAAGGGGTATAATGGGAGGGTGTGTAATAGGCAGAAGTATAGTTGGAGGGAGTGTAATTGACAGAGGTATAATGGGAAGGAGTATAACAAGCCAGGGTGTAATAGGAGGTGATGTAATGGGTGTGGGTGAAGTGAAATAAAGTGTAATTGGCAGGGCAGTATGATTTAGCCAGGGCTGTAATGGAAAGGAGAGTAATAGGTGTGAATGTATAACTGGATGTATAACTGACCACTAATTTTCTTTCACCTGTTTTGGATCATTATAAATGTTGTCTTGCAGACTCAGTTGTTGTTTGTCATTATCAACAGATGATGCTGCAGTTTAATTATTCTAATTTATTTGTGTTTAGGCATCAGAATCAAATAATTCATGAATCTACAGGTAAGATTGCAAAGTGAAGAACTTGATATTTGCAGACAGATATTCTTTCCTGAAAGTAGATATTATTATAACAATACATCTAATGTGAAGGTACATGATCAGCCTTGGTTCTGGCTGAGCTTCCTGGTTTGAATAGTTAGAACTATTTGCATTTGACAAAAGCAGTTTTCAAATTCTTTGCTCAGTTCAGAACTTATTTACAGTCTGTGAACTACTTTTGAAGTGAAGTCACCTGTTGTACTTTGGGAAAGACACATCAAACTCCCACAAGCAGTAAAGTGATAAAGGCCAGATAACCTGTGCTTTATTTTAATTTTAGCTGATTTTTGCAGATGTATGTATATTAACTCTGAGCCAAGTCTGACAACTCTGTCAACTCCTGAGTTATAACAGCATCCTTATTAATGATGCCACAGCATTCAACCCAATCTCCTCCCAGTCCAAGCACTGAGTGACACCAAGAGTTAACTGGAACTTCTTTACCCCCCCCCCCCCCCATTACCTCCACTGACTGCCTGGACAAAAATATGGAACTTTACCGAACTAGAACATTTCTCTGTTGACTCAACTCACCACTTCCTGCATCAGGGTTTTGAAGCTGTCCTTTCTCTTCCTGTTCCACCAACAGATTAACTGTTTGTGAAGTACCTGCCAGCCTTTCAAGCAACTTTCCCAATTACATTCGAGGGTGTAAATCTTTGGTCTTTGCCACTCCAAAAAGCTGTAGGTGCCCAGCCTTTGGGTAGATTCAGGACAAAGATTGATCGATATCTGATCATCAAGATAATTAATGGATATTAAATATGGCAAGAAAGTACAGTTCTTGTAAATGTTCACACATTTTCTTGTCAAATAACGGAGCAGGCCTGAGAACTCATTTAGCTTATGCCTCTTATTTCTTGTGTCTTCGTGACCCCTCCCTAGCTGAAGACCAGAGTAAACAAGGATGAAAGTCAACCACAGCAAATGAGCACTAGTGAATCAGCAGCCTCTTTTACAGCTTACATACTGACTTTAAAAGTCTAATCATAGGCCTTTTGTGAAACAGCTGTATTCTGAAATTTGCCCTGAATGCAATTTGGTCATAAAGTCGCACAGAAATTGGATGAATACTGAAAATTCAAAGAATAAAAGACCATAGGGAAAGAGCAGGGAAGTGTGATTAAATGTTTAATTGTTGCAAATCAGTGACATGATGGGCTGAATGGCCTCCTCCTGTCTTCTTTGATTAAAATCTTTTTTAAAGATATGAACTGAATGATGTTGTGGAATCCCTTGAAACTGGGTGGTTTTGCAGCTGTGATGAATCTAGTTTAACAAACAAATATCACAGAGGAATGGGTTTCAACTTCCCCCTCTGTGATCAGATTGCTACTGTTCAGCACTGGCAGACAGTATAACTGGACTAATTTTTCCTTTAAGGAGTTACAGCTGTACAAAACTCTCGTGTGGTCGCACTTGGAGTATTGCGTACAGTTTTGATCACCGCATTATAGGAACGACATGGAAGAATTGGAAAGGGTACAGAGGAGATTTACCAGGTGTTGCTGGTATGGAGGGAAGGTCTTACGAGAAAAGTCTCAGGGACTTGAGGCTGTTTCATTAGAGAGTAGAAGGTTAAGAGATGACTTAATAGAGGCATACAAGATGATCAGAGGATCACATTGAGTGGACAGTGAGAGCCTTTTTCCTCGGATGGTGAAGGCTAGCATGACGGGGCATGGCTTTAAATTGAGGAGTGATAGATATAGGACAGATGTCAGAGGTAGGTTCTTTACTCAGAGACTAGTAAGAGCGTGGAATGCCCTGCCAACAACAGTAATAGACTTGCCAACTTTAAAGGCATTTAAATGGTCATTGGATAAATAAATGGTTGATAATGGAATAGTGTATGTTGAATGGGCTTCAGCTTGGTTTCACAGGTCGGTGCAAAATCGAGGGCCAAAGGGACTGTACTGCACTGTAATGTTCTATGTTCTATGCAGTGTGGTGCAAAAGTAGACTTGGGGCAGAAGTTAATATGACCTAGAACACTGTCCCAACAAATAGCAGCAGTAGGGTATTGTTGGTTCACTGAAAATGAAATTGAGACAATTTTCCAATTTGTGACACTTCACCAGATAGTCTGGCTATGTGCCACTGACCTTGAAATGTTTCTATAAACAGTTGTTTTGTTGTCTTTTCTCCGTATTTTCAAGTTTTTGGCCAGCAATTCTCGTGGGTCCTTATTTATCTCAGCATCTTGACATTGATTCTGTGTTGCACTTCAGAATAGTTTATCATGTTAAAAGTGCTAAGCAAGTTATTGTTTTTGGAGAGGCAGTTAGAAGGAATATCACCCCGGGTTGTAGGCTTGGAGCAGCAAAGTTATTTCAGAGTCTCAGTGGTATAAACTTCAGAATAAACAGTTTGTCCATCTATCTCATATATATTGGTGCACTTGGCCAGAGCTATTAGGACAGGAAATGGGATTTAAAATTCTTGTTCCTTTGTTATTACAGATGACAGACCCATTGATGACATAGGATGGGACTCAGATGAATTTGTAAGTAATTTCATTTGTCTTTTCTGATTATTGTGTTTCTGAAAAGAGTGAATGAAATATCAGCATTTATGCTTTAGTAAAAGTTTGACAGTAAAAGAAAATGTCGTGTAATTCAGACAGAAGATGATGATGATTATGAGGACCCAGACCAACAGCAAGACTCTGGAGATGATGGTGGAGATTATGAATCACCAAATGAAGATGGTGAAGGGCATAATAGTGACAATGATTATGAACCACCTCCTTCAAATGATGAAGAAGCTCATCAGATCAAGATATGTGCAGCAAAACCAATCTCCAATGATTCAGACTATGCAGGTAACTTCACAAAATCAATTGACAAAGTGGTGTTTAGTGGGAACTGCTTCTAACAAATAGAAGGTGTTACGATCCCAGCTAATGGCAAGACTGGACAAGTCAGGTTCCAGAGTGATATCTGATAAGATAGATCATAAGTTTAATTTTTCGAGTTGGTTGTTGTGGTTAGTCACTAAAACATAGGATATAAATGTTCTTTAATACAATAACAGAAATTCATAACACAAAATAATAAAAACAAAACAAAGCAAGTTAAATCATGTGAAAGACAATTTAGAAAGGTATTAACACCAACAACAATGCAGAGTTTCAACCTGTTCCACAGTGATAACCATTAGATGTTATGAATCTATGAGATACACAAATCTCAGAGAAATATCACTCCAATTTCAATTTGTTATTTTCTCCCTTAATTGACTCTGTTTAGTTTTCCTTCTGGGCCTGCTAGAACAGTTTTAAGACTCTTTGCAGTCCTGCTTTGTAGACAGCTGGTATAAACCTCTTTTTGACTTGAAAATTTCTACCTTATCTCCCATAGCTTGGGAGACATCATAACCAAAAAGCCTTCTGCTAGACTGAACTCTCTTCAAACTGAACCCTTAATTTGTCCCAGTCATTGTCAAGGCAAATATGTCAGTCAAGACAAAGCTTCAATTTTCTATCAGAAAACAAGGCTTATAGCAGTCTCACAAGGGAATTGCCTCTTTTGATTATTATTTGACTATGAATTTAATTGTGGCTTTTGAAAAGTCTTCATCTAATTATTATATTAGCTTTCCTTATTCACCTGCAGAGGTGAAATACTTTAATGCCTGATTTTATGTGATTCCATGTATGTATTTTAGATTAGATTACTTACAGTGTGGAAACAGGCCATTTGGCCCAACAAGTCCACCCAGACCCATTCCCCTACATTTACCCCTGTTCCTAACACTACGGGCAATTTAGCATGATCACTTCACCTAACCTACACATTTTTGGACTGTAGGAGGAAACCGGAGCACCCGGAGGAAACCCACGCAGACATGGGGAGAATGTGCAAACTCCACACAGTCAGTCGCCTGAGGCGATTTGCAAGTCAGATGGGGTCAGTAGAGAACTAATGTAGACTAATAATGATGGGAGATGAACAAAGCTGGTTACCAGTATCTTGTTTGTGAAGGATACAAGGTGTCAAGTCAATCAGGAGAGCACTGAAATAATCAAGTCTTATGGGAACTGAAGCACCTCTGCCTCAAGCACAAGGTATACAAGCCCACAAACATTTCACCCCTTGCTACCAACAGAAATGTGAAATCTGGTTTGTGGGTGCAATGGACAATGAAGGGGGAAGCCAACCAGGAGCATGTCAGAATAGTCAAGACTAGAGGTAGCAAGTGAGGATTTCAGTAGTAGATAAACATGTTTAACTCCATCTATTAGAAATAACTTACGGCTGTGAATCATGTCTCACTTTTCTTTCAGATAAACGGTCAACAATAAAATCTGCAAACCATCCACCCATTCCCCCTCAGCGCCCTGGGTCAGTGCCAATTACACCAGCTGGGAATAGGGGCAATATGGTAAGTGACCATTGGCAAAAGGATTGGCCATTTTTATCCCGTTTCTTCAGGAGATTTATGCAGTGACTGCACAGTCTGATTAATTGAACCACAGTGAATGAGACATCTAGTTAGAGTGGAGTGCATTTCTTGATTAAGTATCTTGAACTTATATAAAAAACAACTGCTAAAATGTTGGTAGATATGCAGCAGTGAAATGTTATGCCACATTTTGTAAATAAACCAAGTATGAGTCAAGATTTATACTTCACCCTCTCAGCTGGCATGTAACACAGGATAGGAAAACAACCCACCCCATTACATGTATGCAAATTATTACAGGAGTGGGCAATTTGGCCCCTCAAGTCTATTCCACTATTCAATAAGATTAAGGCTGATCTTACTACTTCACACTCCCATCCTTCCCTACAAAGTACATGGTATCTGCCACACCTTAAACATATTTCAGAACTCTGCTTACATCACCTTTTAAGGAATAATGTTCCAAAAACTCTCTGAACCCTTTGTCAAAATAATTTACCTTCACCTCTGTTTTGAATAGGTGACACATTTAAACAGTGATCAATGGTTCTAGATTCTCCCACAGGGGTAAATATCTTCTCCATATCCACGCTGTCAAATTTATTCAGAATTTTATATGTTTCAATCTAGTCGCCTTTGCTCTTTTAAACTCCAGCTGTTAGGAGCCTAACCTGACTAACCTTTCCTCATAAGACAGGCTGCCCATTCCAGATATCATTTTAGTAAACCTTCTTTGAACTGTTTCCAACAATTTACATCCTTCCTTTATTCAGGTGACCAGTACCATACACAGTACTCTGGATGTGGTCTCATCAATATCCTATATAATAAATAATGATCTCCCTTCTTTTGCATTTAATTCCAAAGCAATAAAAGATAACAGTTTATTAGCTTACCTAAATACTTGTTTTATCTGCATATTAACTTTGTGTGATTCATGCACTAGGTTACCCAGATCTCTCTGCATCTCAGAGTCCTGAGACCTCTAACCTTTTAGATAATATGTTTCTTTTTTATTCCTCCTCAATTTTCCCATAATACAGTCAGAGCCCTTTTCGCATCAAATGATGCACAGTGAACATTTACTTCTATCATTAAAATGTTAGAGACAGAAAATGGAAAGTATTTCATTCCTCAGAAGCTGACAAAGCTCAAAAAAATCATCAATCTTACAATCATGAATGTTTCTGTCTGTGCCATAATAATTTACGTTAAAATCTGTGCAGAGAGATGAGGAAGAGGTACTCGATCTCTTTTTTTTTACAAGGGACCTACTAATATATTTATTCTTGTCCAGGCAAACATGTTCTCCAATCTGTCTGTCAGTGAAGATTCAAGTCAAGGCAAAGACCGAAGCTTCTCATCACCTGGTTATAGAGGTACTCATTCTTTAGATACTTCTCAAACTTCATGAATTCAGTTGGTTTTAACTGATCTGAAAAGTAACTGAAGTCATAGAGTCATAGAGATGTACAGCATGGAAACAGACCCTTTGGTCCAACCCGTCCATGCTGACCAGATATCCCAACCCAATCTAGTCCCACCTGCCAGCACCCAGCTCATATCCCTCCAAACCCTTCCTATTCATATACCCATCCAAATGATTCTTAAATGTTGCAATTGTACCAGCCTCCACCACATCCTCTGGCAGCTCATTCCATACATGTACCACCCTCTGTATGAAAAAGTTGTCCCTTAGGTCTCTTTTATATCTTTCCCCTCTAACCTTAAACCTATGCCCTTTAGTTCTGGACTCCCCGACCCCAGGGAAAAGACTTTGCCTATTTATCATATCCATGCCCCTCATAATTTTGTAAACCTCTATAAGGTCACCCATCAGCCTCTGATGCTCCAGGGAAAACAGCCCCAGCCTGTTCAGCCTCTCCCTGTAGCTCAGATCCTCCAACCCTGGCAACATCCTTGTAAATCTTTTCTGAACCCTTTCAAGTTTCACAACATCCTTCCGATAGGAAGGAGACCAGAATTGCACGCAATATTCCAACAGTGGCCTAACCAATGTCCTATACAGCTGCAACATGACCTCCCAACTCCTGTACTCAATACTCTGGCCAATAAAGGAAAGCATACCAAACGCTTTCTTCACTATCCTATCCACCTGCGAGTCCACTTTCAAGGAGCTATGAACCTGCACTCCAAGGTCTCTTTGTTCAGCAACACTCCCTAGGACCTTACCATTAAGTGTATAAGTCCTGCCAAGATTTGCTTTCCCAAAATGCAGCACCTCGCATTTATCTGAATTAAACTCCATCTGCCACTTCTCAGCCCATTGGCCCATCTGGTCCAGATTCTGTTGTAATCTGAGGTAACCCTCTTCGCTGTCCACTACACCTCCAATTTTGGTGTCATCTGCAAACTTACTAACTGTACCTGTTATGCTCGCAGCTCAGAAAATAGGCAAAATTTTAAATTGTACTCAAGATTCCATGATTTTTTTCACCAGTTTGTAAAATATCACACTGAAAGCTGGCAGTAGCCAGATAACTGTGTATAATTTATTGTCAAAGTGAGTTTTTGATAATTATGCTTTTTTGTGAACTTTCGAGGTGATAGAAAGTGTTTGCGTGCGCATGCGTGCTATGATTAGATTAGATCACTTACAGTGTGGAAACAGGCCCTTCGGCCCAACACGTCCACACCGCCGAAGCGCAACCCACCCATACCCCTACTTTTACCCCTTACCTAACACTACGGGCAATTTAGCATGGCCAATTCACCTGACCCGCACATCTTTGGACTGTGGGAGGAAACCGGAGCACCCAGAGGAAACCCACGCAGACATGGGGAGAACGTGCAAACTCCACACAGTCAGTCGCCTGAGTCGGGAATTGAACCCAGGTCACAGGCGCTGTGAGACGGCAGTGCTAACCACTGTGCCACCGTGCCGCCCACTATGATGATGAGTCAAATGATGATGCAGATGCTGTCAAGGAGGCCGAATGAGCAATTTTGCTCCCCAATTGTTCTTTGAGGGCACCTGACCAGTGAGCCATCATACCCTAGTGATGAAACCTCAGCCATTCGGCCTATTGAGTCACTGCTAGCTGTCCCACACCTCTGTTCTATCCCCATCAGCTTCAGCCACCACCTCAAGTGCCCAATAGTATCCTTTATTCATCATCAATAGCCTAACAATACTTTTGTGGTGTACTGGTAGTGTCCCTACCTCTAGATAGGGAGTGCTGGGTTCACTCCACCTGGTCTAACCTCTGTCATACCATCACTGAACAGGTTAATTCGAAAACATTGAAAAAAAATCAATGGTCTTCTCTGCCGGCACTGCAATAGCAGTGACATCCAGGATACTACACCATTTCAAATTAAATTTCATTTAATCTGCTAAAGTACTCTAATAGAATTGGGAAATAGCTCAATAACATTTTTTTATTCATTGTAATTGGTTAAAATCAACTTCGTAATAGGTTCTGTGCAAAATGCTTGTTTTTGTAGTAAACCTGTTCCAGCTTTTATTAATGCAACTGTGCCAAGTTATCTTCTTTAAGAATAAGATTTGATAAATAAATTTTTAAGATTGTGTTCTAAAATTCCGTCTAATTGCCTTGGTTGATATTTTGTTTATGTGTCTGAGTTAAGAAGGACGTTTCTTCAGAATTTTGTGAATTCTGAGTGTGATTTATTGCCAAAAGTCATTACATTTTACCCAAAGCACCACCCTTTAAAACTCTTTCAGTTGGTTACTCAGAAACCTAAAGGCAGCCAATTTATAATACATTAAAGGCTGATTTTTTGGCCCAAGGTAACAGGAGTCAGGTTTGTTTCTGTATCAGAAGCCAATCTCCAGTGGAATCTGACTGGAGAGCTTTATGGAGAGGGAGTCCTTAATTGATATAGAGACCGTTTCCTGTCCAGTTGGAACTGGTGGGGTAGGAATGGAGCTAATGGAAGAAGAAGTGGTAGAGTCATTCAGACACAACAGCCATCACTGAAGCTGCTGTGGTTGTCCTGAAAGAGAGAGAGATTTTCCTATGTCTACCAAATGGACCATAAATGTCACAGGGGAGCTGGAAGCCTGTGGTGGTGCAGAAGGTCAGGGAGGGTGCTACATCATCATTAGGATTAGTGAGGGCACTCTGTTCAATGCCATCCCCTACAGCTCAACTCTTCACTCATCATTGATCCTTTGCCATTGAATCATTTCCTTGCAAAGCCTCACCAACCTTACATCCACGCCCACTCTGGAGGGTCTTATTCAAGAGAGCATAATGAATTTCAGGACGCTATCAGCCAGTCCATGCACCAAATCCAGAAGGGTCACTGGACCCAAAACATTAACTCTGCTTTATCTCTAGACCTGCTGAGATTTTCAAACAATTTCTGTTTTAGTTCCAACTACATCGTTCAGGGTGTTCTGGTGGAGTCTGGACTTCCTGATGAAGGGTTTTTGCCTGAAATGTCGATTCTCCTGCTCCTCAGATGCTGCATGGCCTGCTGTGTTTTTCCAGCACCACACTCTCTATTTTAACAACCCTGAACTATCTTAATTTCCCTCACCAGCAGGGAAAAGAGAAAAATATCTAGATATACAGAGTTGATGCCATATTTCTCAGTCATCTTGATAGAGGCTGGGACAATCTGACCCTTTATTGTTCAGGTGCCAAAATAAAATTGAAAATGTTTCTCATTGTTCGAAACCAATCAGTTAAAGACTCATGAAACTATTGTGTTACAATGATAGTACATTGTTCCTCTCTAGCTGATCCAAATTCAAGCTTGATCACCTTTAATCTGTTTCAAATATCTGTTTACTCAACTTACTTGTACAATCTTTACTATCTTAACAATATCTAATAATCCCAGTTATGAAATTTTCCAATGTACCATTTTACTCTGAGATCAACATTTTTGTATTCCTTTGGTCAACTTTCTCTTCTGTATTTTCTGCTCCCAAGTGAGAGTGTGAAACCTATCTGAAGAGAAATGTGGGCAGAAATTTTGTCTTCATTCTTTGAGGATCTTCCAATGAGAGGTATCTACACTAAGTGCACCTTTGGGTTTCAACAGTTGAAAAATCAAGTTATCCATTTCCTTTCAGCTCCTGTTGTTGACAGAAGTAGGAAACCCACTTTAGACCAGTCAGCACCTGGACACAGTGAAAGAGATTCCCCTTCAATGGGTGAGTGTTATGCTAAGACAGTTCTTCTCATTGTTTTAGTTGGTACATGATTTAGCAGCAATACTCCATACTTTTGCTGAAAAGGCATCAAGTAGCAAGTTAATTTGGGCTGTATTCCCTTTATTACACTACCAGGTGTATCCTCCTCAATTGTCCAACTTATAAATTCTGAATTCCCTATTAGGTCTCTTTGTCTCAATACCTCTTGCCTCCTTTAAAATTTCTATAAAACCCATCTCTTTGATCAATCACCTGTTCTAAGATTAATACCTTATTCTATAATAAATCTGATTGCAAATTTTATATTTTTCTTAAATTTCATTTCATTTGGGGAAGCTATAGCTCGAGTATGTTAGATGGGTTGGCGTTTGTCCAATGTGTGCAGGAGGGTTTCCTGACACAATATGTAGACAGGCCAACAAGAGGTGAGGCCATATTGGATTTGGTTCTGGATAACGAACCAGGTCAGGTGTTAGAATTTGAGATAGGTGAGCATTTTGGGGACAGTGACCACAATTCAGTGACTTTTACTTTAGTGATGGAGAGGGATAAGTGTGCACTACAGGGCAAGAGTTATAGCTGGGTGCAGGGAAATTATGATGCGATGAGGCATGACTTAGGATGTGTGGCTTGGAAAAGTAGGCTTCAAGGGAAGGGTGCAATCGAAATGTGGAGCTTGTTCAAGGAGCAACTATTGAGTGTCCTTGACAAGTATGTACCTGTCAGGCAGGGAGGAAAGGGTCGTGTGAGGGAGCCGTGGTTTAATAAGGAATTGGAATCCCTTGTTAAAGGGAAGAGGGCGGCCTATGTCAAGATGAGGCGTGAAGGTTCAATTGGGGCGATTGAGAGTTATAAGGTAGCCAGGAAGGATCTAAAGAGAGAGCTAAGAGAAGCAAGGAGGGGACATGAAAAGTCCTTGGTTGGTAGGATTAGGGAAAACCCAAAGGCTTTCTATAGGTATGTCAGGAATAAAAGAATGACTAGGGTAGGAATAGGTCCAGTCAAGGATACTAGTGGGAAGTTGCGTGTGGAGGCTGAAGAAATTGGGGAGACATTGAATGAATACTTTTCGTCAGTATTCACTCAGGAACAGGACATTGTTGCTGATGTGAATATTGAGTCACAATTAATTAGAATGGATGGCTTTGCGATATGTAGGGAAGAGGTGTTGGAAATTCTGGAAAGGGTGAATATTGATAAGTCCCCTGGGCCTGTTGGCATTTATCCTAGGATTCTCTGGGAAGCAATGGAGGAGATTGCAGAGCCATTGGCCTTGATTTTTATGTCCTTGTTGTCTACAGGAATAGTGCCAGAAGACTGGAGGATAGCAAATGTGGTTCCCTTGTTCAAGAAGGGGAGTAGGGATAACCCTAGTAACTATAGGCCGGTGGGTCTTACCTCTGTTGTGGGCAAAGTCTTAGAGAGAATTGTAAGGGATAGGATTTATGAACATCTGGATAGGAATAATGTGATCAAGGATAGTCAGTATGGTTTTGTGAAGGGCAGGTCGTGCCTCACAAACCTTATTGAATTCTTTGAGAAGGTGACTAAGGAGGTGGACGAGGGTAAAGCGGTAGATGTGATGTATATGGATTTTAGTAAGGCGTTTGATAAGGTTCCCCATGGTAGGCTACTGCAAAAATACGGAGGTATGGCATTGAGGGTGAGTTGGAGGTTTGGATTAGGAATTGGCTGGCTGGAAGAAGACAGAGGGTAGTAGTTGATGGTAAAGGTTCATCTTAGAGTGCAGTTACCAGCGGTGTTCCGCAAGGATCTGTTTTGGGACCATTGCTGTTTGTCATTTTTATAAATGACCTGGAGGAGGGGCTAGAAGGTTGGGTGAGCAAGTTTGCGGATGATACGAAAGTCGGTGGAGTTGTTGACAGTGAGGAAGGATGTGGCAGGTTACAGCGGGATATAGATAAGCTGCAGAGCTGGGCAGAAAGGTGGCAAATGGAGTTCAATGTTGGTAAGTGTGAAGTGATTCACTTTGGTAAGAGTAACAAGAAGATAGGGTACTGGGCTAATGGTCGGATACTTGGTAGTGTGGATGAGCAGAGGGATCTTGGTGTCCATGTACACAGATCTCTGAAAGTTGCCACCCAGGTAAATAGTACTGTGAAGAAGGCATATGGCGTACTGGCTTTTATTGGTAGAGGAATTTCGGAGTCCTGAGGTCATGGTGCAGTTGTATAAGACTCTGGTGCGGCCGCATCTGGAGTATTGTGTGCAGTTTTGGTCGCCATACTATAAGAAGTATGTGGAGACACTGGAACGGGTGCAGAGGAGGTTTACCAGGATATTGCCTGGTATGGTAGGGAGAGCATATGAGGAAAGGCTGAGGCACTTGGGGCTGTTTTCATTGGAGAAAAGAAGGTTTAGGGGTCACTTGACAGAGATGTACAAGATGATGAGGGGTTTAGATAGGGTTGACCATTTGAACCTTTTTCCACGTATGGAGTCAGCTATTGCGAGGGGGCTTAGCTTTAAATTTAGGGGTGGTAAGTATAGGACTGATATTTGGGATAGATTCTTTACTCAGCGAGTCGTGAGTTCATGGAATGCCCTGCCAGTAACAGTTGTGGACTCTCCCTCTTTATGGGCACTTAAACGGGCATTGGATAGGCATATGGAGGAAAGTGGGCTAGTGTAGGTTAGGTGGGCTTGGATCGGCACAACATCGAGGGCCGAAGGGCCTGTACTGCGCTGTATTTTTCGATGTTCTATGTTCTATGTTCTATTTCCAACATATAGTCATGTTTTATGCATTTCAATGTGATATCAGACATCTACCTGAACCCACCTACAGGGGGCTGAGGTCACACTGTGCCATGTTAAATCTAATTTAATTTGGTCCAATGTACCTGTGCCAGTTTCGTTGAAATAGCTACACAATTTGTCCAATGGTCTTGCTCTTTCCTATAGTCCTGTGAACTTTCATCTTCAAGGATATTTACAATTCCCTTTAAAAGGTTAGGATTTAATCTACTTCCATTACACTTCCAGGCATTGTATTCCAGGTAACAACAATACACATTGTAAAAATAAATTCATATTTTAAGTAATTTTCATAAAAGAATGCACCTGAGCCTCAACTTATTTGTTAATGCAGTTGTTAGCCTGTTCAAATTAGGGGGAAAAAGATTATTTTATATCTACATTCCTAGGATGTGAGCACTGTTAGTAGGGTTTGCATTTATTGCCTATCCTGATTCCTCTTGAGGAGTTATTGATAAACCATTTTCTTGGATCACTGCAGTCCTTGGGACATAGGGGCAGTACAATACCATTAAGAAGGGAGTTCCAGAATTTTGACCCATGACACTGAAGGAACAGTAATATATTTCCAAGTCAGGATGGGGTGTGGAATGAAGAGGAACTTGCAGGTGGTTCCCATGCACCTGTTGCCTTTGTTATTCTAGGAGGTAGATGATGTGGGTTTGGAAGGTGCTGTCTAGGAATCCTGAATGCACCCTGAAGATGGTACATATTGCTGCTACTGGTGGTCTGTGAATGGGGAAATGGATATTTGTGGGTGTGACGCTAATTAAGCAAGTTATTTTGTTCCAGAAGATGTCAAACTACTTGAGTGTTGTTGAAGCTGCACTCATCCAGGCAAGTGGGTAGTATTCTGTTGCACTCCTGACTTGTGCCTAATAGACGATGAACAGACTTTGGGGAGTCTGGAGGCGAATCCCTTGCCGCAGTTTTCCTAACCTCAGACCTGCTCCTGTACCCACAATATTTATATGGAGAGTCCAGGTCAAATTCTGGTCAGTGGTAACCACCAGGATGTTAATGATTATGTTTCAGCAATGGTAAGAACATTGAATATCAAAGGGAGATGTTTAAGTTCTCATTTGCTGAAGATGGTCACTTGCCAAACACTTTCTACATTACAACAGTAGGTACATTTCAAAAACGTTCTCTTAGCTGTTAGCCACTTTGGAATACTCTGTAGTCATGCAAGGCACCATATAAATCTATGTCTCATAAACCTGTCATTTTTGTGCACTGTGAATGTTACTTGTCACTTATCAGCCCAAGGACGAAATGCTGTCCAGATTTTGCTACGTGTGATCATGAGGCATCACCATCATCTGACACATTGTGAATGGACAAGGTGATTTTATGTTCATGTCGCACAGAGTCAGTTGTCTCTATTCATGAATGTTTTTGATGATCAGCATAAAGGCTGGTAAATACTGGGCTACAGTCATCTCTTTACATCACTGGAAGAGGGAAATCAGGCAGGATGTAAATGGATTAAAAAGAGTTTTTGTCTGCTGTTTGGTACTGTCAAAATAGATCATGCGCCTCACAGTAAAGTCTCATTGACTTTATCCCAACAATGTCCCAAACTCAAACAAGAACTCACTTCTCAAGAACTCCCAGAGTACTGTCTATCCAATTAAGTTATTTTGAGGTGTTCTCATTGTTGTAATTTATGCTGGTTCCACAAACATAATGATAACTAGTTGTCTTATTTTAATGGTGCTTATTGACCAGGATACAAATGAGAATGCCCCACCCTGTTGCAAAATAGTGACCTAGGAATTTGCTAATGCCCATTTAAGAAAGCATCGATTTGCATCATTTCAGGGTATCATTTGTTAAATGGGACATCAAGTGAATACCCAGGTGAAATGTCGGCCATGTTCGAATGAAGCAGCCAATTTGATATTTTATCAGAGCCAGTTTTTTTGTATATGGGTGACTGCCAGGCACTGAGTTGAAACTACTCAGATATATCTACAAGAACAAGACTTTCATCCTGTAAGTGAAGATTTTAACCGAAGTTTCCATTTCAAAAAAATATTGTGCTGTCTCACTACACTGCCCTGTGTCTCTGTTTTAAAAGTAATCTGCCTACTATTCAAGCCATATGTAAGTAATGAAGGAAATGTGGTCTGACAGGAATATAAACCACAAATCTGTGAAGCAAACACATTATTGGTAATCACTTGCTTACTAACATGATTGTCCACCCAGGAAATTCTGTGTCATTGGTCATAGGTTCTGTGGTTCTTTGTATGACTCAAGAGCCCAATCCTAGAGCTGCCTCTCCAGCCACACATTTGGCAGGTATTTCCTGGAGATGGAATTGGTCCTTGGCCCGGCGATCACTGGTATTCATTTCTCTGTTCTTTTTCTGTACTTCTCATGCCGACGTCAATTCTCAAAGAATTATGTCCCCTCATGGAGGACCTTGCTTCAAGTCAGTTTCTTTTGAATGACAGTCTCCTAAAACTTGACATCAGTGTTACATTTCTTGAGGTAAGCCTTCAGGGAGTCTTTGAAACATTTCGATCATGGATGCCTCCAAGAAGTTTTGTATTTGTCTTTTTGGTACAACAGTTGTGATGACAAATTGAGGTTCCACACATTTGATGAGCAGGAGAATCCGTAAGAAGAACAATTCCTGATTGCTTTTTTTCCAACCCTCGAAATCTCCAAGGAGAATAATTTTATCTTCCCGATGGATGTTGGTCAGTATCATATCCAGGGTGGAGTAGAAAGTTTCTTTGGAGTCATCTATGCATCAAGGGTTAAAGCTCAGGCAATCACAACCATTGCCTGCTGGTTTTTGGCAAGTTGCAGATGGAGAGTCATGAAGAAATTGTTGATGCTAGTAGGGAGCTTCAGGAGTTAGTTGACAAGTTTGTTCTTGATGGCGAATTTAATTCCATATATCCTGAGTTGAATCTCAGATTTTCCCTTCCAGAAGGAGATGTAACCAATGCCTTCGTCCCTGAGCTCCCCTTCGCCAGCTCTTTGAATTGCCACTGGGCAGCAATATCACTATATTAATATGTAACCCGGGTTCACAGACAACAAGGGCAATTCTCTGTTTCGGACAATTGTTTTGCTCATTATCAATGAAGGTTCATACATTCTGTGTTCTGAGATTTGACTTTGGTTTTCAGGGTAGGTGAGCCTGCCAGATGTGGTTTTCCAGTTAGGTGATGACGAAACAATTTTTCAGCCACATTTTCTAGCCCCTTCCCCATGTGGGTTGATTGAATGGACCCTGAAGCAAGCTGCTTAGTCATGAAGAGAGCTGCTGAAATCCTCTCCTGTTCCTATTCCAAGAGCTAAGTGACTATGTCAAATTGTATGTGAGTGTGTGCATGTGTGTGTATATATGGGTGTGTGCAATCATATATATATATATGTGTATGTCATTTGCAACATGTACAACTGATAAGACTACCAGAAAAAGGCAACTATAATCCACTATAAGATCATTTAGCCGGAGAAAAACAACAACAAACTTTATGTTCATGTTGGTTCACATGAAGGAGGAGCCCTATAACAGGGGAGATAGTAATCTCTTTATTGCTAATCATCCTCCTTGCTTTAAGCTAAGTACAGCAGTATGATAAGTCTGGTCCAAGAACTGCACCCATTTCTTTCTATAGTGTACATGTGAATGTTCACCTCTATTAGCAGGAACTGATCAAAACATGTCCATTGCTTGACATATTCACAGGCTTTGAAATTTGTTCTAAAACTTATTTTACAATTTCTCACAATTTCCTCAAGTTGTTTTCTCTGACCTCACTGAAAAGTCATTAAGTGAGGCAATATCTAAATCTCATGACTTAACTGGGAAGAATGCTCCAAAAATCATACCCACTGTTCCAAAAGTCATTACAAAATGTATAAAATTCCATTGAGACCACCAAAATGATAATTTTGCCAGTGTGACTGCTATTCAGGCCAAAAGCAATTTACACCAGGTTTCACCTTTAACAGAAAATAATTACTTAGGTAACACACTTAAAGCAGAGAAAGAGTAAAAGCAAAAAGCAGGGAAAAGAAAGGATTTCTAATCTACTGCTACGTAACTTAAAATGTACCCTGT
Source organism: Hemiscyllium ocellatum (assembly GCF_020745735.1). Taxonomy (NCBI): domain Eukaryota; kingdom Metazoa; phylum Chordata; class Chondrichthyes; order Orectolobiformes; family Hemiscylliidae; genus Hemiscyllium; species Hemiscyllium ocellatum. The sequence continues at coordinate 17,603,171 of NC_083416.1, read as the reverse complement.
CAAAAATAAGTCCACATTTGATGAGCGCATTACATTGTCTGTCACAGCTTATTTTAATTTTGAGCATTGATGTGACGATGTTGCCTGTAGGGTGATGGTCATTCATTGATTTGATGTTTAATTAGACAGTCCTAGATCTTTTCTTGTGTGAATTCTTTCTTTTGAGCATCTTTGTATTTTCTGAGGCAAAGAGAGAGAGGGACAGATTAATGCTTTCTGTGAGCAGGCTCTAGATGTTTCTCTGCTGCCTGCTGCCTTCACACATAATGTTTGTTTATATCTACATATTAACCAATCAATTTCCTTAACTCAATACACTCAGGGGCTCTCAGTCTCAATTCTTTCCCTCACTACTCCATCAAAGAATATAAAATTGCAGAGCTCAGTACTATGTGAGATTCTCGGCGAGGCATTGCTGAAATGACAACATAATGATATCAGCAAGTTTCAGCCCGCTATCAGACTTTCCATAGACTACTCTTCAGAGTCAGTTTCATTCTTGGACACATGCATTTCCATCAAGGATGGATGCCTCAGTACCTCACTCTATCGCAATGCTACGGATAACCTAATAATGCTGCACAATGTCAGCTTCCAACTTAATCATATTAAAGAAGCCATTCCTTGTGGACAAGCCCTACATATATGCAGGATCTGCTCAAACGAAGAGAAACTGATTAGACACTTAAAGATGCTGAAAGACATCCTCATAAGAATGGGATATGACTCTCAACTCATCAATCATGACTTCCGATGTCCCACTTTAAAAAACGCAACAACCTCCTCAGAATATAGACATGGGACAGAACTGATACAGCACCCTTCGTTGTTGAATACTTCCCTGGAGCAGAGAAACTACGCCATGTTCTTTGCAGCCTTCAACACATCATCGATGACGATGTGCATGTCACCAAGATTATCCCTACCCCTCCACTTCTCACCTTCAAACAACTGCCAAACCTTATTCACACCTTATTTGCAGCAATCTACCCAGTCTTCAGGGCAACATCAACCACAACACCACGTACCTCTGCCATGGCAATTGTGAGAAACAGAACTCACTCACAAATCAGCCAGACAGAAAGCCTTGAAAACAAGAACAATTTATTACGGCCTTACAAGTACCGGACACCTCTACAATCAAGCAAAAATGCACGCGAAAACAAAGCATGTAAGCATTCTTATTCAGTTTGCAAGTTGCGGAATCATGCCTCCCTTTTCCCATCCTTTCGTAAGCCGGTTACCTCACTTGTTTTTTTTCTCTAGTTATTTTCTTATCTGGTCATCCTGCTGTCCTTGTATGTCTGCATTCTTTGTTCCTTGTTTGTTACAGCTTGTTCTTTTATCCAGTTTCTCTTATCATACTATAAACTTTATTGTGAAATGCCCCTACGCTTCTTTTGTGGTCAACTATAACACTTTAAAGTTATTTCTTAGTTTAAAACTATTTCTTAAACAAAAACCTCTATATTCGTTAAAATCTTAGCCTTAAGTATGCTGCAAGAATCCCGCGACCGTTTGTGTAATGTTCCCCTTCCCTTCCCCCTACTACACCCCCTCCCGCACCTGCAGAAACTACATTTCTAATCTTCCACACATCCACTCCAGAACATGTCAAATCATCAAGATGGATACTACCTTCACACGTGGGAACACCACCTGAGTCAGGTACTCATCTGACTTAGCCAATGTTGTCTACCTCATATATCGCAGGCAAGGATGCCCCGAGGCATGGTATATTGACGAGACCAAGTGCACACTACAGCAACAGATGAATGAACACAATGTCACAATCACCAGATAGGAATGTTCCATCCCAGTCGGGGAACACTTCAGCAGTCAAGGACATTCAGCCTCCGATCTTCGGGTAAACGTCTTCTAAGGCAGCCTTCAAGATACACAACAACACAGAATTGCATAGCAAAATCTGATAGCCAAATTCAGTACCCATGAAGACAGCCTCAACAGTGATCTTGGGCTCATGTCATGCTACATGTGACCCCACCACACTGTTCTATATCTGTAAAATCTTCCTTACTGTCCTGTTTCAGCACCATCACATTGATAACCTGTTATTAATCTCTTGACCTTAATTAGTTTGTACAGTTTTGGATTACTTTTTATTTTGGTTGGACCCTTGCCATGTGACTGTTATTCCAACCATTTGGTTTGTCTCCAGCACCATCTTGTTTTAAATTTTTGTTGTTATCTCTCTGCCTCATTTAATCAGATTATAGGTCATCCACTTTGGTTACTATTCAGCTGTTGGTACTTTACTCACTCTACCTGACACTTTTGATCACCTGCAGGGGCTTATATTCGGCATTCCAGTCACACCATTTGTATGATCCTTTGATGTCTCTGCCCTTTATCTCTCTGCCTATAAGTTCTGTGCCTGAATAAATTCACTTAAAGAAAGGGCAGTGCTCCAAAAGCTTGTGATTTCAAATAAACCTGTTGGACTATGATCGGGTGTTGTGTGACTTTTGACCTTGTCCACCCCAGTCCAGCACTGCCACCTCCACATCATCACTAATGTGCAGCATCAAATTTTCAAGTTGCAAAACTTTACTAGTACCTCAGTTATTATAGCCCATCTTCTACTTCAGTTTATTGTACTTAAAAATCAAAAATAGGTTTTCTTGCATCAAGCTTCATGTTAGCAGCCAGTTTAAGCTTCTATACAATTGTAACTTCCACAATGCTACTAGATGGAAGCTTAAACTGTTTGATGTTGTTGACTCTTTGGATTACAGTCATTGTTTAATCTTGGATCACTGGGATGTCTTCTGGGGCAGGGATGACCTGTACAAGAGGGATGGGTTGCACGTAAACCAGACCTAAGCATTAACTCTGATTTCTCTCCAGAGATGCTGCCAGACCTGTTGAAGTTTTCTAGAAATTTCTGTTTTGTTTCTGATTTCCACCATCCACAGTTTTTTTTTCCTTTATACAGCTGCACATGATTGCTGAGACCACACAGGGAGTATTGTGAGCAGTTTTGGTCTCCTTATGTAAGAAAAGATACACTTGCCAGAGAGGAAAAGTGCAGTGAAGATTTACCTGAATGATTCCTGGGATGGCAGTCAATGCATATAAATTTCTGACAGGGCTAGACAGACTTGTTACAGGATGGCCACAGCAGTGGAAGGGTGCAGAACAAGTGATTGAGGTGTCAGAATTTAGAACATAGAACATAGAACATAGAAAAATACAGCACAGTACAGGCCCTTCAGCCCTCGATGTTGCGCCGACCGAAGCCTACCTAACCTACACTAGTCCAATAACCTCCATATGCTTATCCAATGCCCGCTTAAATGACCATAAAGAGGGAGAGTCCACCACTGCTACTGGCAGGGCATTCCATGAACTCACAACCCGCTGAGTAAAGAATCTACCCCTAATATCTGTCCTATACCTACCACCCCTTAATTTAAAGCTGTGTCCCCTTGTAACAGCTGACTCCATTAGCGGAAAATGGTTCTCACTGTCAACCCAACTAAACCCCTAATGTTCTTGTACACCTCTATCAAATCTCCCCTAAACCTTCTTTTCTCCAATGAGAACAGCCCCAAGTGCTCAGCCTTTCCTCATACGATCTTCCTACCATGCCAGGCAACATCCTGGTAAACCTCCTCTGCACTCGTTCCAATGCCTCCACATCCTTCCCATAGTATGGCGACCAAAACTGCACACAATACTCCAGATGAGGCCGCACCAGAGTCTTATACAACTGCAACATGACCTCAGGACTCCGGAACTCAATTCCTCTACCAATAAAGCCCAGTACACCATATGCCTTCTTCACAGCACTATTTATCTGGGTGGCAACTTTCAGAGATCTGTGTACATGGACACCAAGATCCCTCTGCTCATCCACACTACCAAGTAGCCTACCATTAGCCCAGTAATCCATCTTCTTGTTACTCCTACCAAAGTGAATGACTTCACACTTAGCTATATTGAACTCCATTTGCCACCTTTCTGCCCAGCTCTGCAACTTATCTATATCCCGTTGTAACCTGCCATATCCCTCTTCACTGTCCACAACTCCACCGACTTTCGTGTCATCCGCAAACTTGCTCACCCAGCTTTCAAGCCCCTCCTCTAGGTCATTTATAAAAATGACAAACAGCAATGGTCCCAAAACAGATCCTTGTGGAACACCGCTAGTAACTGCACTCCAAGATGAACCTATACCATCAACTACTACCCTCTGTCTCCTTCCAGCCAGCCAATTCCTAATCTAAACCTCTAATGCACCCTCAATGCCATACCTCCGTAGTTTTTGCATTAGCCTACCGTGGGGTACCTTATCGAATGCCTTGCTAAAATCCATATACACCACATGCTTTACCCTCGTCCACTTCCTTGGTCACCTTCTCAAAGAACTCAATAAGGTTTGTGAGGCACGATCTGCCCTTCACAAAACCATGCTGACTATCCTTGATCATATTATTCCTAGCCAGATGTTCATAAATCCTCTCCCTTTCAGAGCACTGTTCCTTCAGCTCCTTAACTCAGAGAGTGATGAACCACTGGAATTCTACAACAGAGAAATCTATGGAGACACAGTCTTTGAATATATTTCAGAATGAAAAAGATAGATTTCTAGAAGCTAAAAGTGTCAAAGGGTGTGAGAAGAAAGTGGGAGGATCAAATTGGGATAGGAGATCATCCGGGATCATGTTGAATGGGGGAAAGATGTCATTGGTGTTGAAGAAAGTTGATGTTAAAGAATCTGAATTTCTGAGCTATGGTAGCAGTGTCGCTGTGCGTGCTTGTGTGTGTGTGTGTGTGTGTGTGTGTGTGTGTGTATGTGGGGGAGGGGGGGGATGTGGGAGGAGGTGGAGGCGGTGGTGGGGACAATGATCCTTAAGTCTGTCTCTGTCAGGCCCTATATCCCTGGGACAGTTCTCCTTGGAAAAAATTTAGAGGAGTCTTCATGAAGATTCAATATCATGAGGGAGCTGGAGAGGGAAAAACTGTACCTTTTGGCTGAAGAGTCAAAAATCAGAAGGCACTGATTAAAGGTGATTAGAGAAGAAAGCAAAGTTGTGGCATTTTTTAATGCAGTGTGGTTAGGATACAGAGTGCTGGAGGTAATAGATTCACAGAATCCCTATCGTGGGAAAGAGGCCATTTGACCCATTGTGTCTGCACCAACCCTTTGAAGAGCATCCCAGCCAGACCCAGCTCCCCACCATATCCCCATATCTAACTATGGCTAATCCATTTAACCTATACATCCTTGGACACAACAGGGCTGTTTGGCATGGCTAATCCACCTCACCTAACCTGCATACCTTTGGACTGTGGGAGAAAACCAGAGCACTGGGCAGGAACTCATGCAGACACAGGGAGAATGTGCAAACTCCACACAGACAGTCACCTGACGCTGGAATTGAACCTGGTTCCCTGGCACTGTGAGACATCAATGCTAGCAACTGTACTATCATGCCATGTAGTAGCTGTCAATGGAGAACAAGATAATTATCATTATAATGGTGACATAAAATTTGGAAATGCTTGGTGTAAATTCTGGCTCCTCTTCTTTGAATAAACAATGAAAATTTACCCATAATACATGCCTGGTTATCACATTTGGCAGTAATTTCTATTTGTCTGTTCTCTGATTATGTCTGTCTATGGTCTGTAACTTCAAAGAATTCCTACAGTGTGGGAGCAGGTCATTTAGCCTGTCAAGTCCACACCAATCCTCTGAAACCATCTCACCTCTACATTTCCCATGGCTAATCCACCTAAAGTTTGGACTTTGCAAGGAAGCTGGAGCACCTGGAAGAAACCCATGCAAACATGGGGAGAATTTACAAACTCCATACAGACAGTCACCCAAGGGTGGCATCAAACCTGGGTCTCTGGCACTATGAGACAGTAGAGCTAACCATTGACTCACTATGTCAACCACTTGACTTACTTGATTCTCATAAGAAACTTTAATACCTCCTATTTATGATTTTTTTTTCAGGAAAGAAATCTCCATTTCCAGAAAAGGTAAGAGGACATTTCATTTCATTATCTGAGCGAACACCTCCCTTTGTCTCCTTTTCATTGTCTGAGTGTCTGAGAGATTAACCTGGTTTGTAATTGAACTAACATGAGGTATGTTTTGCATTATAAAGAAAGTTAAGTGCAATGCAGAAAAACATTCTTTAAAATAGGTTGATTCCTGAAATATATTTCTAAATAAGAAGAACCTTCTCACTAATATTAGAGAATTATTAAATACGTATAAACAGTAAATAATTTTAATTTCTCTAATGAAAATAGACAATGAAACAGTATGCAGAATTTGGCTGTACAGATTTCTAACATCAAGGACCACGAGACCCACTTTCTGTTATGTCATTAGAAAACTGGACCTCTAGCTGATTTGATTCCCATCTAATGCACATATACAATACCAAACAAATGGGAGAACCTCACTGGACATGACAGTTTGGAATGGTGGGGTCTAAGGATGTGAGGGCTGCGGTGGGAATACTGGATCCAAGCAAACAAGACTGGAGCATTTCCCTTTGAATGATCAAAACTAAAACAGAATCAATTGATCCCGGATCACACTGGGATAGAATCTGATCTAAAAAAGAACCAAGTCAGCAAAGATACAGGGAACAAAAAATAAGAAGAGGGACAAGTCACTGATTGTGTCCAGTGTACCTGACAGTGTGATGATAATCAGTGTGGCCAATATGAGTGAAATCCAGAGTTACATGTTGAGGTGGGGGACCCAGGATTAGACAGTAGCAATGATATCAAAGGTATGACAATGATGTAAAGGTGCACAGGTTCAAGTCCCAGATTTCAGGAGTTTAGATATTCTGTCTGAGTATTTACATATCATCAGCTGTTTTCCGCAAGGTAACTTGCTGTTGCTTTGTTGGAGGAAGAATGGATTAACCCTTTCTGCTTTAGTAAGGAGTTAAAGTTCCCTTTGGTACCAGAAGTTGCCCAGGTTCCCTGGCTTTTACCCATGCAGAGATTTTTGATGATATTGCAGACTTGGGAGTGGTGCTGCCCTCTTTCTCTCCCAACCCCCAATTCTCAGACTGGAGAGATCTGGGACTCAGAAAGTTCTTTATTTTACACTTTCGTTTGTGGGTGCCAGGAGGTGCAGGAATATCACATGTCCCACAAGGAAAAGCACTGGAGTTAAAATCAACCACTTCTTAAATATTCTCCGGCAATGTATTTCACAGTTGTCCCATCCATCAAATAACAAGAGGTTGAACAGAGGACAATACAAGGGAGAAAACTCAGTTACTCGTATTTACAGTTGAGTAGTTAATAAATTAGGAGGAGAAAGTGAGGTCTGCAGATGCTGGAGATCAGAGTTGAAAATGTGTTGCTGGAAAAGCGCAGCAGGTCAGGCAGCATCCAAGGAACAGGAGAGTCGACGTTTCGGGCAAATAGCTTCCCGAAACGTCGACTCTCCTGTTCCTTGGATGCTGCCTGACCTGCTGCGCTTTTCCAGCAACACATTTTCAACTAGTTCATAAATTAAATTTGGTTTGATAAGCATCTTCTGTATTAAATGTTTTATCATATTTATATATTTATATATGTGCATATAGGCTGTCTTCTCATCATCATTGTGTTTTTCTGTTTCCTCAGCCTGCCATGCCAGGTCCACCAAGGTAAGCTATGTTCCAGAAATACCTCTTCACTTGAAATACTCTCTTCTCCTCTTCTGCCTGAGCACCGGTCAGCAGGGATCCACACAACCCTGAGTATCCAGGTTCAGGTCACTTACTGTGCCTCACACACTCCCCAGGCATTGGTCACCATGTCACTTGGAGGCTGGAACAAAACAGAGAAAAATGCATGACAATCACTTCCTCTTGCAGGAACAGGGGAATGCCATTCGGCCACTCGAAACTGTTCTGTCTTTTCACTTAGGTCGTGGCATGTCCACAGTCCAGCTCTATTTACCCAGTATTGTTCCATATACCTTGGCACCTTAACCTGACAAAATTCTATCAATTCCGGGCTTGAAAACTTTGTTTAATCCAGTACCATATGGGATAGAGTTCCTGATTTCCTACATTTTGTCTGAGAAAAATGCTTCCATCTCACTCCTTGCTTTGTTTTAAAGTCATATCCCTTTTATTCTGGTTTCCTTCACTAGATGAGTGTTTCTATCTGCCTCATGAGTACCTGACGAGGAAATATTCCTCAGTCTGTGGATGAGGGAGAGGGACTCACTAAATTGTCCTTACAGAAAACCAGCAGCATCTAAATAGGCTAAATAGCTGCCTTTTCTGCTGTAATCATTCCATACTTCTTGAAGATTTTGATCAGACCATCATTCTTTCTTTTTACAAGGAATGCAAGCAAAATTTATTCATCCTTAATCCTCAAACGTTAACCACAGAAAACCTAGTCAAATTTGTGCCTGTGAAATCTATAAAACCCAAATGTTTTAATAATTCCTCACAAAACTAATAGCAGTTAGTTGCTGTTCTCCACCAATTCGAAGAATTGAATATCTCTTGTGCTTTCCATGAACACAATGTGTGGTCTGAACAGAACACTGTACAGTTCAAATATGACTTATTCACACTTGTATTTTTCTCTCTTGTCTAGTTCGTTAACCACTGTTTATAAAATAATTCCTGATAACAGCTAATTAACATGTTGACAACCAGGTTTAATAAAACCCCAAGCTCTCAAATTCATTCTCAGTCATTTCAGTGTAATTTAATTTATGTCACCCAATATTCTCTTCTTGTGTCACCCTTGTAAGTGGTCATTATTCCGTACTTTATGTCGTTTAAATCATGAGCTATTCCCTGTCTGGTTTGATGCCTTCTTAAATTTGATCTTTAGTTATAGCCTTTGATGTGCAGTCATTATCATGAATGAGAATTGGGTGTTTTTACTTCTTATTTTGGTTGATCAGTGTGGTTATTTAAATGAATTATCTTTGGGAGTAGGCAATGCAGTGATCGAGATCATCGTTTATTCGGACTGTAGACCATGAACTCAACTCATTTCAAGATTATGCTTTCCAATATAGTTTCTGCCACTCCATACATGGAAGCACTTGTTGCATATTCCCTGGAGCCTCCAAAAGACTGTGGAGATGAGTGTGGTTGCTAACAGTGGGCTCAGAGCCCACTTCATCATGAAATTTTAATCCAGGCTCACAGTCTGTGTAATTCTAATGGAGCATTGTGTCATTGGGGGTGCTAGCTTTCAAATGAGACATTATCCCAAGGCCCCATCTGCCCCTCTCTCTCAGCTGGATGTAAGAGATTCCACAGCAATATTTCTAAAAGATCAGGAGTATTAATATCTTGCCGTTGTCTCTGTGGGAACTCACTTTGTGTAAATTGGTTCCCATGTTTCCTACTTTAAAACAGTGACTGCAGTTCAAAAGCTTTTAATTGTCAATGAAACACTTTGGGGTATGGTGAGGTTGTGAAAGATGCTGTACAAGTTCAAGTCTTTATTCAAGTGGAATAGCAAATAGGATAACAAAGGATACTGACCACCTATCCTAGTTGTTGGATGGGAAGGTCAAGTAACCTCAACCTCAGCACGCTTGATAAGCTGTAAAAATGAAACCCAACTTCAGCAGATTGAAGTTGGTGAAAAAAAATTCATATTCATTCCTATTCTAATATTTATCTTCCTTGGATAAAACTCTCCTAAGGCTGTCCTATCTGTTTAAAAAAAGGGGGTGGCATAGCAGTGATGTCACTGGACTAGTTAACCAAAGGCCATAAGTCAATACTCTGGGGACACAAGTTCAAATCCTACCATGGCAGGAATTTGAATTCAGTTAAATCCTGAACATAAACCTGTTCACATAATGGAGATCATACCAACTGTCAGCCTTGCTGTAAAACCCCATCTGATTCCCTATTGGTTCTGAAAGGAAGGATATCTGCCAATCTTGCCTGGCTCCACCTACATGTGACTCCAGACCCACAACAATGCAGGTGACTCATAAGTCCCCTCTTTAATGACCTAACAAAACACGTGGTTCCTTGGTAATTAAGGATGTGTAACAAAAGCCACCCTTGCCAGCAGTGCCCACATCCCATGAAAGAATAAAAATATTAAAACATAGTCAGGAGTATTCTTTGATCTGTTAATCTGCTAACTGAAAGAGTATCGACAAAGATGTTGAGGTAATTTGCAAAACAGTTTATTTGTCAAGCTTTTTGAAATATTTCAAACAATGAAGGGATTCGCCCAGGATAGCAGAAGCATAAGACACGTTTACAAGCTATAAATACATCAGGAATTAGGCAGATTTTGTCCTGAAATACAAAATAAAGATCAAAGTGATCGATATAACTAGTGTTTTAAGTCGTATATTGTAGGTTTGGTCCTAAGACTGTAACTATGAAAGGATTGACTGGACGCTCATACCTTGCCCTGGTATAGGGACCCTTCACAATGAGTGTCCAATGAGTGTGTTATCCTATTGGAAGGATCACCACTGAAATACCTGTTCATGGTCTTCATTCACCAACCAAGTGTGGAAATGGTGATCAGAAGAAGAAATCTTCATTAGTTGTTATGAGAAACGTTAAGGTGAGTCTCATCATTTCCACCCACTACCAAATTCAAATCAGCACAGATTGGAAGTCATTCCTGGAATTTTCCTGGTCTTTATAATTCAAGAAAAAAACAACTTGAATTTATGTTGTGCTTTTTTCATTTAATTCTAACATTTCTGAAGTACATTTGCAGTGTGATAACTGAACATGGAAGACAACAATAGATTACCCACAGACAGCAATGTGAGAAATTAATTTTTAATCAGCTTTGATTAAGCTGTTTAAATGTTATCCAGGGAAACTCCCAACCTTTTTTCAAATACGGCTTTATGATCTTTTGCACCCACCTGAATGGGCAGAGACAGGATCTTGCTTTAACATCTCACCCAAATGATGGCAATTCTGATGGTGCTGCACTCCTTCAGTATTGTGGTGACATGTCAGTCAGTCTTGCAATCAGGTCCTGTACGCGAGGTTGAATGACTGACGTGTCACTGAGCCAAGCTGACATGGTGAAATTCTTATCTCTATATTTTTTTGATGAGTTCTCCTTCACTGCAAAAGAAATTCAGCTGTTCCTTTTCAACATGTGTAGGCCTCCTTTTGGCAACAGACCCGAACCCACATCCTCTCGGATGCCGAAACCAACCATGCCAGTAGACAGAAGTAATTCATCATTGGGTCGCAGGCAAACATCTCCAAGGTAGGAGTTCATGGTCATTTCCAGAACCTTAACAGCTCAGGACATTGGTGTGTTGGGGTTTGGGTAGAGTGCTGTATTATCTGATAGTCAATATGTTATGACAATGCTAGCCATGCAGGTTCCTTTAGGGATAAACCATGAATTAACTGAGGACAGATGATGCTCATTAGAGGCTCTGTTTAAATCTTCAGTTTTACGCCAGTGGTTCCAGTGCTTCACTTTAAAGCTCCAAGAGTTAACCTTAGAGTCCTTGGTAGTATAGTTGTTAGTAACCCTGCCTGACATGTAGAAGAGTGGGGTTCAAATCCCCAATGGAGAGGATGGAACATTTTGGTGTGCCCTGTGGTTGTGTAGTGGTAATATCCCAAACCCTTGGACCAGGATGTCTGGGTTCACGTCTCACCTGCTGCAGAGATGTGCAATAGCATTACTGAACAGGTTGATTAGAAAAAATAGATTAAGTTAAAAAGATTAGACCCTTAAGGATTGGTGATTTGGGGGGAAAAAAGTGGAAGGAAAAGAAGTGAAAGTTGGGTTTTAACCTAGGGCTCATGTGACGTGGTGGTACTATCCCTAACCCTGGACTGAGAGATCCAAGTTCAAGTCATACCTGCTGTAGATATGTAGAATAATATCTCTGAACAGATTGATTAAGAAAACAGATTTTTAAAAAGTGATGAGTTTTAGAAGCTCTGTGGCACAATGATCGTATCCCTACATCTAAACCAGGAAGCATGGTTTCAAGTCCCACCTGCTCCAGGGGTGTGTAATAACATCTCTGAACAGATTGATGAAAAAATACTAATTGTTGGGCTTTCCTCCCTCATCTTTTTGTCACTTGCCTTTGTCTTGACAGGGTCTACAGGTAAATTAATTAATCAGAAACACGAGTGATAAGTGGTGGTGAAAAGGTGAAACGTCCCATGGTGATGTGGTAGTGGGACAAGAGCTCTTTAGTTGTGTTCAATAGCACTTCTCGATGTCGGAAAGAGGTACTGGGGACTCTTCTGGTGCATTAATAAGGTCTCTACCCCCGGACTGAATGCTCCGTGTTCAGGTCCCACCTGCTTAAGAGGTGTATAGTAACATCTCAGAACAGATTAGAAAAATAAAGTTTGTAAAGTATTGGGTTTTCCACCCTTGTAGTCTTTAGAGAGATTTGGGCACCATAGGATTTGGAGTGCATTATTATCCCCTCCAATTCTATTTTAATTTACCTTCCCCTTTATTTGTTGTTGTGGAGCTGCATGGGTAGCACTTGATAATTATTCTTTTAATTTGCAACATGGGTAATTTGTTGGTTGTAAAAAGAAAACCATCCAGAGATAAGAGAAACAAAAATGCTGGGTTTTCAGGAACTCTTTTGGTGCAGTGGGTAGTGACCCTATATCTGAGCCAAGAGGTGGGTTAAATGTCTCTTACTCCAGAGGTGTGTCGCAACATCTCTAGGAAATATAAAGTGCTGTGGTTTCTCCCAACAGGCAGTTGGATTTTGGATAAAAGGATTCAGGTGTAGTGAACTATGGTTTAGCAATAAAATAGTTATAAATCCATGAAAATGTGCAAATTATTCAGCTTTTACATAATCTGTTTGTCAAACTTGTGTGGGATGGTATGGTATGAGACGAACAATGATCTTAACTATATGGGATCGTTGTTGCAGCAGCAATTTCAATGAACTGATCAAAATTAATTTGTCTGTGAGATTGAACGCCCTTTGAGATAAATAAAAATTCCAGTTTTGGGAGTGGGTACAGTGGGAAATCGAATCTACAAATATGCAGTACAAGTTCACTGAGACCCTTCCCATCAAATGCGTCATAACTCTGGCAACACCAGTAATCTCACAGTGGAACAACTTTGCCTGTCTGTACTTGGTATAAAGCTCCCTGACTCCATAAGAAACTTACTCACATCTGACCAAATTCTTGTCATCTAATAATCACTTTCAGGTTGTACAGTGTTATGGGTAACAATTCAGTATTGGTGGGTTTGCATTATGATTGTGGAAGACATCAAATAGCAATTCACCAGATTGAGTTAAATCACTTCTATCAATGGGAACATTAAGTAAGGGTAGATATTAACCAGGACATTGATTCAATACCACCTAGTTTACATTATTGCACATTCACATTGATCTATATGTGTGTATGCTACTAATGCAACCGTTTCATTAATGTGCATCATTGATCAGGTCAGTGTTTATTGCACACTCCTAATGGCCCTTAAACTGAATAGGTAGCGATGGCAGTTAAGGGTCAACCACATACATGACTAATAAGAAGCAGTAAAAACATCAGTATTGTAATCTTGTAGTATAGATCGCACTGACTGTTAATTGGATTAAAACAGCTAAACCATGTCTACAATGATTTCAGGGCTGAAAATGTGTTGCTGGAAAAGCGCAACAGGTCAGGTAGCATCCAAGGAACAGGAAATTCGACGTTTCGAGCATAAGCCCTTCTTCAGGAATGCCGAAACGTCGAACTTCCTGTTCCTTGGATGCTGCCTGACCTGCTGCGCTTTTCCAGCAACACATTTTCAGCTCTGATCTCCAGCATCTGCAGACCTCACTTTCTCCTACAATGATTTCAACCAACTATCATTGAGTCAAAGCTGGATAAAGTAAAAACTCAGACACCGCTGGTGAAAAATCTTTAATCTAACTTGAAGCATCCCCTTTCAGAGAAGTAATTTCAATCTTTTGAAAGAAATATTGATCTTCATCTTTTTTGTTTATCAGACCAAGTATACCGGACAGAAGACTTGAGGTAAGAGTTTATTGTTTACTGGAACAAATTACAATTCTTTTCTTATGTCTGAATCTACATTATATTTATTTTGTTATTTATGGAAGTTGAATTTCAAGGCTATTCTCTAACAATACATATCTCTTTTCATTCTTAGGATGAAGAAGATAGTGAGTAAACAATTATCAGATAAGTCTCTTTATCAATCAATGTATTTGTGCTGAGGTATACCTTTACATTCTTGATAAAAACAAAATTGCAGGATCTTAAATATCAAGTGGTATATATGTGAAAATGTGAAATTCCTAGTTCCCAGCTCCAGTGTTATCAACTTTCAGAAAACCTTGTCAGTATAATTTTAATTCAAGGGCAGCAATGGCATGTGATTGATCAGAACAAGAGCACCGTGACATACTCCTGAGCTGGATGTTTCAATGAGCTTTTAGAAAGTTTATTGAGAGGTTGCCAATTGGAGAGTTGCAGGTAAAGCTCACAATAAAGATCAAGGAAGTGCACATAACAGGATAATATTCTTCCCCAATTCTCTTATCCTAAATGGAAAGACAATATTTTCAGGCTGGCCTTGAGGTAAGGAGCTAAAATGCTAAAAGGCTAGAATTACTTGCCCATATATGACCTGAGTGGCTTAATATTAGTAACAGAAAGCTTCAGAAACAGAAGACTGCAAAGAAGCTGAAGGAGCACAGGTTAAGAAATAAGTAAGCTTTGTTAGCAGTTTGTTTAAGGGTCTCATAAAGAGACAGTATCTAAAAAAATTGCATCAAAGCAAAGGCAAAGATTTTCCAGAAAGAAACCAAGTACAGTCATGCCACTTGAACAAGGAACAAGGGGGGGGAGGGGAAAGGGAAAACGACAAGGACAATGGAGTCAAGTAGAAAGATAAGCAGCAGGTTAGCATGTGCGCAGGGTTTAAATTCATGGCTGGGTAGGAATGAAGCAAAAAAGAATGTAGATCATATTTCTAGAGATCATGAAAATCATGTGGATAAGTAAATTAGCATTAAGGTGCTTTACCTGAATGCTCGTAGTATTTGTAACAAAGTAGATGAATTAACAGCACAAATCATCATGAATGATTATGATGTGGTAAGCATCACAGAGACATGGTTGCAGAGGGTTCAGGACTGGCAGTTAAACATCCAAGGAATTACAACTTATCGAAAAGACAAGGAGGTGGGCATAGGGGGCAGGGTTGCCTTGTTGGTTAAGAATGAAATTAAATCGATGGCACTGAATGACAGAGGGTCAGATGATGTGGAGTCTGTGTGTATGGAGTTGAAGAACCATAAAGGCAAAAAACCGTAACGGGAGTTATGTACAGACCTCCTAACAGCGGTCAGGACCAGGGGCACAAGATGTACTGGGAAATAGATAGGGCATGTCAGAAAGGAAAGGTCACGGTGATCGTGGGGGACTTCAATATGCAGCTGGACTGGGTGAATAATGTTGCCAGTGGATCCAAAGAAAGAGAATTCATGAAATGCTTACAGGATGGCTTTTTGGAACAGCTTGTGATGGAGTCCACAAGGGAGAAGGCTATTCTGGACTTAGTGCTATGTAATGAGCCAGACTTTATAAAAGATCTTAAAGTAAGAGAACACTTAGGAGGCAGGGATCATAATATGGTAAAGTTCAGTCTGCAGTTTGAAAGAGAGAAAGCAAAATCAGATGTGATGGTGTTACAGTTAAATAAAAAAGTGATTACAGGGCCACAAGAGGGGAACTGACGAAAATTGACTAGAAGTAGAGCCTAGCAAAGAAGGCAGTAGAGCAACAATGGCAGGAGTTTCTGGGTGTAATTGAGGATACAGTACAGAGGTTCATCCCAAAGAAAAGAAAGATTATCTGGGATGAGGGTGGGGGTGGGATTAGACAGCCATGGCTGACAAAGGAAGTCAGGAAATGTATCAAAGAAAAAGAGAGAGCCTAAAAAGTGGCCAAGAGCACTGGGAAATCAGAAGATTGGGAAGACTACAAAAACAAACAGAGCAAATAATAAAGAGAGAAATAAGGACGGAGAGGATCAAAAATGAAAGTAGACTAGCCAGTAATATTAGAAATGATAGTAAAAGTTTCTTTCAATGCATAAGAAACAAATGAGAGGCAAAAGTAGACATTGGGCTGCTCCAAATTGATGCAGGAAGAAGATAAGGAAATTGCTGAAGAAATTAATAAGTACTTTGTGTCAGTCTTCACAGTGGAAGACATGAGTTGGGATAGAAGTAATATCCCAACAATCAAGGAGAGTCAGGGCAGAATTGAGTATGGTAGCCATTACAATTCAGAAAGTTCTAGAAAAGCTAAAAGGTCTAAAAATTGATAAATCTCCTTGCCCCGATGAGCTACATCCTCGAGTTCTGAGGGAAGTGGCTGAGGAAATAGTGGAGGTGTTGGTTGTGATCTTTCAAAAGTTACTGGAGTCAGGGAAATCTCCAGATGATTGGAAAATCGCTGTTGTAACCCTTTTGTTCAAGATAGGATCAAGACAAAAGATGGAAAATTATAGACCAATTAGGCTAACCGCAATAAGGATGAGATTTGTAAACTCTTGGAAATGCAGGATTGGATTAGAAGAAGTCAGCATGGATTTAGTAAGGAGAGTTCATGCCTGAGCAATTCTTGAACTTATGCTGATTAACTTATTTTAGTATCCTGAAGAATTTGAGATCTGTACAACCTCTTCCACGTAAAGAAGAGAATTCCTGATTCTGCATTCTATAGGATGTCTACAGTGTCAGATTTCCCCTTTCCTGGGGTGTTGCCTGTAATTTTCTCTTGACATTTAATATGATTTTTCCTAGACATGGTGGCTGATTTTCTATTGAGGGATCTGGCTGTCCTTGTGCATTGAAAATTAGTAAGCAGTGTCAGCACACAATAGAGAAGGCAAATGGAATTTGGGCATTTGTTTCTAAAGAAATAGAGTATAAAAGTAAGGAAATGTTGCTGCAATTGTACAAGGCACCACACTTGGAGCATTGCATGCAATATTGGTCCCCTTAACTGAGAAGGGATGTAGTTGCATTGAGGATAGTTCAGAGGAGGTTCAGTATATTGATTCTACAGATGAGGGGTGTTCATAAGAGAGATTGAGCAGTTTTGGCCTATACTCACGAGAATTTAAAATAATAAGAGGAAATCTAATTGAGGTATGCAATATATTAAAGGGGATTGCTAAAGTTGATATAAAGCAGATGTTTGCTCATGTGGGGCAATCTTGAATGAGATTTAGGATAAGGGGTAGCAGAAATAAATCAGAGATACAAAGAGAAATTATTTTTCTCAAAGGGTTGTGAATCTGTAGAATTCCCCTACCCCAGAATGAAATGGATGCCAGGAAATGAGTAAATTTGAGGAGGAGATAGTCAGATTTTTAATTTGTGAAGGATTGAAGGATTATGGAGAGTGGGCAGGAAAATGAAGTTGAGACAAAGACGTTGGAGCAGGCTTGAATTTCCTACTGATGTTCCAAGTTCATATATCCTTACTTTCATATAGAGGCAATATATTGGCAGCCACAGTTTATTGACTGATGAGACAGTTATACTGATTCCAATAGTTAGTTTAAAGTTCCTGAAGTGTCTGTAAATACATATACCTGTATTCCAGTGCGCATGGTCGGAATCATTGATCTTACCAAGAAAATACTTTGTTAGTCTTCTGACAGAGATTCTTCATTATGTTTTGAAAATGTAAAAGTAGAAATTTTAATTTAGCACATCTTTCTCAAATGGCCAATTTTCCTGCACAGAATGCTTTCTTTAATGTTGACAGGATAGTATTTGCACCCATAGGTCATTTTGATGACACAGAGCTGGGAAGCTTCATAGCATCTTGCATTTCCCTGCCAGTTGTACTTTCTCTTCATTTTGATGTGTATAGTCACTGGAGGTTTTTCTTCACCTCACAGTATTACCGTTGTTCTGTTTATGGGCTTATGTTTGTTACACAAGCTTTTGTTTTATTCACTCATGGGACATGGATGTTGCTGGCTGCGCCAGTATTTATTGCCCGTCTCAAGTTGTCCTTGATAAGGTGCTGGTGAGTTGCCGTCTTGAACTGCTGCAGTACATGTGCTTTAGGTAGGCCCCAAAATGCCCTGAGGGAAATAATTCCAGGATTTTGACCCAGCAATGGGGAAAGAACAGCAACATATTTCCAATTCAGGATGGTGAATGGCTTGGAGGAGACTTTGCAGGTGGTGGTCTTCTCATGTATTTCCATTGTCCTTCTAGATGGAAGTGATTGTGGGTTTAGAAGGTGCTGTCTAAGGATCTTTGGTGAATTTCTGCTGTGTATCTTGTTGATAGTACTCACTGCTGCTACTGTGCATCTGTGATGGAGAGCATGGATATCTGTAGATGTGGTGCCAGTCAAGCAGGTTGCTTTGTCCTGGAAGGTGTCAAGCTTCTAGAGTGTTGTTGGAACTGCACTCATCCATGCAAGTGGGGAATATCCTAGTTTGTGCCTTGTAGATGGTGGACAGGATTTGCAGAGTCAGGAGGTGAGTTACTTGTCTCAGTATTTCTCACCTGGAACCTGCTCTTGTAGCCACTATGTTTATCTGGTGAGTTCAGTTGAATTTCTGGTCAACAATAATCCCCAGAAGAAAGTGAGGACGACAGATGCTGGAGATCAGAATTAAGAGTGTGGTACTGGAAAAGGACAGCAGGTCAGGCAGCATCTGAGGAGTAAGAAATCGATGTTTCAGGCATAAGCCCTTCACCAGGGATGCCCAGGACATTGATAGTGGAGAAATCAGTGATGGTAATGCCTTTGAATGTCAAAGGACAATGCCTGGATTGTCTCTGATTGAAAATGACCATTGCCTGGCATTTGTGTGACATGAAGGTCACTTGTCTGTCCCCCCAAGCCTGCATATTGCCTAGATCTTGTTGCATTTGAACAATGACTACTTTGATATCTGAGGGGTTGTGAATGGTACTGAACATTGTGAAATCATTGGCGAAGATCACCACTTCTGATCTGATGGCGGGAAGGTTGTTGACAAAGCAGCTGAAGATGTTTGGATCTAGGACACTACCCTGAGGAACTCCTGCAGAGATGTCCATGAGCTGAAATAAATAACCTCCAACAACCACAGCCATCTTCCTATTTGCCTGGTTTAACGTTAAAAAGCTTTTTCCCTTGATTCCCATTGATTGTAGTTTTGTTAGGGCTTCTTGATGCCACATTCAGTTGAATGCAGCTTTGATCTCATAAACAGTCCCTGTCATCTCACCTCTGAATTCAGCTCTTTTTTCCTAGTTATCACCAAGGCTTTAATAAGGTCAGGATCTTAGTAGCCCTGGTGGAACCCAAACTGGGTGTCACCGAGCAGGTTATTGCTAAACAGATGCTGCTTGATAGTACTATTGATGATATCTTCCATCACTTCCCTGATGATTGAGAGTAAACTGATGAGGTGGTAATTGATGGTGTTGGATTAGTCCTGCTTTGTGTACAGATATACTTAGATAATTTTCTGCATCGTTAGGAATGTCAGTGTATGGCTGTACTGGAACAGCTTGGCTAGGTGAGTGGCAAGTTCTGGATCAAGTGGCAAGTCTTCAGTACTATTGCTGTCAGGGCTCACAGGCTTTGTTGTGTTTGGTGCTTCCAACTGTTTCTTAATATCATGTGGAGTGCTCCAAGCTGGCATAAGACTGGTATCTATGATACTGGGGACCAGAGGAGGAGGTCAAGATGGATCATCCACTTGATACCTTTGGCTAACGATTGTTGCAAGTGCGTTAGCCTTATCTTCTGTTCTGATGTGCTCTTCCATCATTGAGGATGGGGATATTCATGGAGCCTCCTCCTCCAAAGAGTTATTTAATTCTCAACCTGCATTCACAACTAGATGCATCAGTATTGCAGAGCTTAGATCAGATGACCTTGTTGTGGATCACTTAGCTCAGTCAATCATTGTTGCTTATAGACCATAAGACCATAAGCCATAGGAGTGGAAGTAAGGCCATTCAGCCCATCGAGTCCACTCCACCATTCAATCATGGCTGATGGGCATTTCAACTCCACTTACCAGTATTCTCCCCGTAGCCCTTAATTCCTTGTGACATCAATAATTTATCAATCTCTGCCTTGAAGACACTTAGCGTCTGGGCCTCCACTGCACTCCCCGGCAATGAATTCCACAGGCCCACCACTCTCTTGCTGAAGAAATGTCTCCGCATTTCTGTTCTGAATTGACCCCCTCTAATTCTAAGGCTGTGTCCACGGGTCCTAGTCTCCTCACCTAACGGAAACAATTTCCTAGCTTCCACCCTTTCCAAGCCATGTATTATCTTGTAAGTTTCTATTAGATCTCCCCTGAATCTTCTAAACTCCAATGAATACAATCCCAGGATCCTCAGCTGTTCCTCGTAGCTTGGACCAACCATTCCAGGGATCATCCGTGTGAATCTCCGCTGGACACGCTCCAGTGCCAGTATGTCCTTCCTGAGTTGTGGGGACCAAAACTGGACACAGTACTCCAAATGGGGCCTAACCAGAGCTTTATAAAGTCTCAGTAGCACAACAGTGCTTTTATATTCCAACCCTCTTGAGATAAGTGACAACATTGCATTTGCTTTCTTAATCACGGACTCAACCTGCATGTTTACCTTTAGAGAATCCTCGACTAGCACTCCCAGATCCCTTTGTACTTTGGCTTTACGAATTTTCTCACCGTTTAGAAAGTAGTCTACGCTTTTATTCTTTTTTCGAAAGTGCAAGAACTCGCATTTGCTCATGTTGAATTCCATCAGCCATTTCCTGGACCACTCTTCCAAATTGTCTAGATCCTTCCTCAGTACTACTTGCCTGTCCACCTAACTTCGTATTATTGGCAAACTTCGCTAGAATGCCCCAGTCCCTTCATCCAGATCATTAATATATAATATGAACAGCTGCGGTCCCAACACTGAACCCTGCGGGACACCGCTTGTCACCGGCTGCCATTCCGAAAAAAAAACTTTTATCCCAACTCTCTGCCTTCTGTCAGTGAGCCAATCCTCAATCCATACCAGTAGCTCACCTTGAACACCATGGGCCCTCACCTTGCTTAGCAACCTCCCGTATGGCACCTTATCAAAGGCCTTTTGGAAGTCTAGATAGACCACATCCACTGGGTTTCCCTGGTGTAACCTACTTATCACCTCTTCAAAGAATTATGCTGCATGTAGTCCTGTTTGGTAGTTTCACCAGGCTAACACCTCATTTTTAGATATGCCTGGTACTGCTCCTGGCATGCCTTCCTGCACTCTGCATTGAACCAGGTTTGATCCCCTGGCTTGACTGGGGATATGTCAGGTCATGAGGTTGAAGATTGTATTGGAATACAAGTCTGCTGCTGTTGGTGACCCACAGTACCTCAGTTGAGTTTCTAGATCTGTTCCAAGTCTGTCCCATTTAACGCAGTGATGATGCCACAAAATTAAGATTACCTTTCATTATATGTGAAGGGGTACCCCCACACTCTGGATTCCTCAACCTTTACCCCCACACTCTGGATTCCTCAACCGTTCCAGTATTTTCCATCGACCTCCGGAACCATTCGGTGCCATTACCCACGCAGCTGCTGCAGCAACCTCCGCCACGAACCATGATGTCACTTCTGCCCCAACCAACCCTGCAGCCTCCGTGATCGCCGTCCAGACAACCGCCTCCACGATCGCCAGGAAGACCATCGCTGACAGATTCGCGGCCTCCGCGGGGGTCCATAGCCACCGGGAACAACATCGTTCTGCCGTCGCAGCAGCCAATTCCATCCTCGGAGTTGCCGTTGCCGCATCCACTTCCGCCCCCAGTGACGTCACTCACCTGCGCAACAACCACGCCGCATCCGTCTCCGTCCCCATGCCAATCTCTGCCTCCTACACCTATCTCCCTCCCCCACACCCAACCCCGCCCCACACCAGGTCCCAGGTTCTAAATCCCAGCCCTGTCTTATTTTCACCTTCCCTCCAAACCTCCCCCTCTCTGAGGATGAAAGATCAGTCCTCAGCAGAGGCCTCACTTCATCCCCCTACGCTCCTGGCTTAAAGCGTTCAACACACGGTGAGACATCGAACAATTCTTGCACTGTCTTCCCCTCCACGCCTACTTCTTCAAACAGGATTCTCGCCCACCCTCTGACGACCCCTTCTCCCTGCTCCAACACACCTCATCCACCTGGACACCCCGTGCTGGCCTCTTACCCGCCCTCGATCTCTTCATAGTCAACTGCCGCCGCAACATTAACAGCCTCAACCTGTCC
The DNA here is from genome assembly GCF_020745735.1 of Hemiscyllium ocellatum. Lineage (NCBI taxonomy): Eukaryota > Metazoa > Chordata > Chondrichthyes > Orectolobiformes > Hemiscylliidae > Hemiscyllium > Hemiscyllium ocellatum. The sequence goes on along the minus strand of NC_083416.1, from coordinate 17,580,902 downwards.
ACCCCTCTTACCCACTCCAACCTCTCACCCTCACAATGTACAGCCCTCCACTCCCTCCGCTCCAACCCCAACCTCACTATCAAATCGGCAGACAAGGGAGGCGCGGTGGTAATTTGGCGCACCGATTTTTACATTGCTGAGGCTAAACGCCAGCTCGCGGACACCTCCTCCTACTGCCCCTTGACCATGACTCCACTTCCCACCACCAAACCATCATCTCCCAGACCATTCATAACCTCATCACCTCATGGGATCTCCCATCCACCGCCTCCAACCTCATCGTCCCACAACCCCACACCGCCTGTTTCTTGCCCAAAATCCACAAACCTGCCTGCCCCAGCTGACCCATTGTCTCAGCCTGTTCCTGCCCCACTGAACCCATCTCTGCATACCTCGACACAGTCCTGTCCCCTTAGTCCAAGAACTCCCCACCCACACCCTCCACCTCCTCCATGATTTTTGCTTCCCCGGCCCCCAACGCCTTATCTTTACCATGGGCATCCAGTCCCTATACACCTCCATCCCCCATCACGAAGGCCTCAAAGCTCTCCGCTTTTTCCTTTCCCGCCGACCCAACCAGTACCCTTCCACTGACACCCTCCTTCAACTGACTGAACTGATCCTCACTCTGAACAACTTCTCTTTTCAATCCTCCCACTTCTCCCAAACCAAAGGAGTAGCCATGAGCACACGCATGGGCCCCAGCTATGCCTGCCTCTTCATCAGATATGTGGAACAGTCCATCTTCCGCAGCTACACTGGCACCACCCCCCACCTTTTCCTCCGCTACATCGATGACTGTATCGACGCTACCTCATGCTCCCACGAGGAGGTTGAACAGTTCATCAACTTTACTAACACCTTCCACCCAGACCTCAAAATTTACCTGGACTGTCTCAGACTTCTCCCTCCCCTTCCTAGACCTCTCCATTTCTATCTTGGGCGACCGAATCAACACGGACATTTACTATAATCCGACCGACTCCCACAGCTACCTAGACTACACCTCCTCCCACCCTGCCCCCTGTAAAAACACCATCCCATATTCCCAATTCCTTCGTCTCCGCCGCATCTGCTCTCAGGGGGACCAGATTACTTACAGTATGGAAACAGGCCCTTCGGCCCAACAAGTCCACACCGACCCGCCGAAGCGCAACCCACCCATACCCCTACATTTACCCCTTACCTAACACTACGGGCAATTTAGCATGGCCAATTCACCTGACCCGCACATCTTTGTGACTGTGGGAGGAAACCGGAGCACCCGGAGGAAACCCACGCAGACACGGGGAGAATGTGCAAACTCCACACAGTCAGTCGCCTGAGGTGGGAATTGAACCCAGGTCCCTGGCGCTGTGAGGCAGCAGTGCTAACCACTGTGCCACTGTGCCACCGTGCCGACACAGTTCCAATATAGGACAACCCAGATGGCCTTCTTCTTCAAAGACTGCAATTTTTCCCCCAGATGTGATCGACGATGCTCTCCACCGCATCTCCTCCACCCTTGAGCCCTGCCCCTCCAATTGCCACCAGGATAGAACCCCACTGGTCCTCACCTACCACCCCACCAACCTCCATATACATCACATCATCTGTCGTCATTTCCGCCACCTTCAAACGGACCCCACCACCAGGGATATATTTCCCTCCCCTCCCCGATCAGCGTTCCGGAAAGACCACTCCCTCCACGACTCCCTCATCAGGCCTACACCCCCCACCACCCACCAACCCAACCTCCACTCCCAGCACCTGCCCCTGCAACCGCAAGAAATGCAAAACTTTTGCCCACACCTCCCCCCTCACTTCCCTCCAAGACCCCAAGGGATCCTTCCATATCCATCACAAATTCACCTGCACCTCCACACAAATCATTTACTGCATCTGCTGCACCCGATGTGGCCTCCTCTACATTGGGGAGACAGGCCGCCTACTTGCGGAACGTTTCAGAGAACACCTCTGGGACACCCGCACCAACCAACCTAACTGCCCCGTGGCTGAACACTTTAGCTCCCCCTTCCACTCTGCCAAGGACTTGCAGTTCCTTGGCCTCCTCCATTGCCAGACCATGGCAACACGACGCCTGGAGGAAGAGCGCCTCATCTTCCGCCTAGGAACCCTCCAACCACACGAGATGAATGCAGATTTCTCCAGCTTCCTCATTTCCCCTCCCCCCACCTTATCTCAGTCCCAACCCTCGGACTCAGCACCGTCTTCTTGACCTGCAATCTTCTTCCCGACCTCTCCGCCCCGACCCCCTCTCTGGCCTATCACCCTCACCTTAACCTCCTTCCACCTATCGCATTCCCAATGCCCCTCCCCCAAGTCCCTCCTCCCTACCTTTTATCTTAGCCTGCTTGGCACACCCTCCTCATTCCTGAAGAAAGGCTTATGCCCGAAACGTCGATTCTCCTGCTCCTTGGATGCTGCCTAACCTCCTGCGTTTTTCCAGCAACACATTTACAGCTCTGATCTCCAGCATCTGCAGTCCTCACTTTCATCTCTACAAGGACTGTGAGGTGGTCACTCATTCATTTGTCATGATAGTACTGGTATGTGCACCTGGCAGATTGATAAGGATGAGGTCAGGTATGTTTTTCCTTGTTGATTCCCTCACCAGCTGCCACAGATCCAGTCTAGCTGCCACATCCTTTAGGATCCCACCGGCTCAATTAGTAGTGCTGCTAGTAGTTTTGGTAATGAACAATAAAGTCCCCCAATCAGAGTACATTTTGCACCCTTGCTTCCATCCTGTATTCAACATGGAGGAGTACTGGCTTATCAGCTGAGCAATGATAGTGTTTGGTAATCAATCGGAGGTCTTGATGCCCATGTTTAACCTGAAGCCATGGGACCTGGAGTCAAAATTGAGGCAACTCCCTTCCGATTGCATACCATTATGCTGCCACCTCTATTGGGTCTGTCCTGCTGGTGAGAAAGGGCATATTCAGGGATGGTGATGGTGGTATCTGGGACATTGTCAGGAAGGTATGATGCCATGAATATGACTACATTTGGCTGTTGCTTGATCAGTTTGTGAGACAGCTCTCTCAGATTTAGAACTAGCGTCCAGATGCTAGTAAGGAGGACTTTGCAGCATTGACAGGGCTGTTTCTGATGTTGTCCTTTAAGTTTCTAGGTCAATGCCAGGTGGTCCATCTGGTTTCATTCCTTTCTAGAGACTTTGTAGTGATTCATAGATTCATACAGCACAGAAAAGGCCCTCTAGCCCATCAAGTGTGAATCACTATAACTACCACTAAAAGTGTGTTCATCCTAGTTTCTGCACTTGTCCCATATCCTTGAATGTTAGAATGAGCATTTCAAATATCCTATTATTTTTAAAAGGTTGTAAGGTTTCTATTATCATTACCTTACCAGACAGTGCATTCCAGATTTCCAACATCCACTGAGTGAAAGTTTTTCCCAAATCCTATCTGAATCTCCTGTCTCTTACCTTAAGGCAATGCCATCTTGTGACTGAGCCTCACACTTGGCAGTGTTAAATACCATTTGCCACTTGAATAAAGACCTAAGGAATACCCAGAGGCTTTTCAGGAACGTCTGACTAACCCATCAATATCTTCCCGTAACCTACAACCATCTTCTCCTCTATGAACCATTCTATCAATTTTGGGATCATCTGCAAATTTGTTTAACATTACCCCCAACATTTATGTAAATAACAAACAATAAGGATCCCAGTACTGATCATTGTAGTACTGATCTTTGCTGGACACTGGCCTCCAATCCCTCAAAAGGCCTACCACATCTGTGATTGATAGCAATTAAGAGTCAACCACATTGAGTCTGGAGTCACATGTAGGGCTGACCAGGTGAATGAAATAACTTCACAGAGGCTGGTATTCCATCACCAACTCACACATTATTTACTCATGGAAAGTCCTCAAGACTCCCTCACAGCCACTTCACAGAGTGTCAAAATGATGGGCGGCACGGTGGCACAGTGGTTAGCACTGCTGCCTCACAGCGCCTGTAGACCCAGGTTCAATTCCCGACTCAGGCGACTGACTGTGTGGAGTTTGCACGTTCTCCCCGTGTCTGCGTGGGTTTCCTCCGGGTGCTCCGGTTTCCTCCCACAGTCACAAAGATGTGCAGGTCAGGTGAATTGGCCATGCTAAATTGCCCGTAGTGTTAGGTAAGGGGTAAATGTAGGGGTATGGGTGGGTTGCGCTTCGGCGGGTCGGTGTGGACCTGTTGGGCCGAAGGGCCTGTTTCCACACTGTAAGTCTAATCTAAAAAACCCTTTTTTTTTAACATGACTAATTCACCTTAACCTGTACATCTTTGGACTGTGGGAAGAACCAGAGCACCCGGACGAAACCCACACAGTCATGGAGAATGTGCAAACTCCACATAAACAGTTGCCCGAGGGTGTAATTGAACCCTGGTCCCTGGCACTGTGAGGTAGCAATGATAACCACTGAGCCATTGTGGCATTCACAGCACTCCTGTTTTTATCTGTTAGCCAGGGCTCCTGGATTGGGGCTGTTAACCTGGATCCCTGGCACTATGGGGTGATAATGCTAACCACTGAGCTACCATTGAGTACTGGGGAAATACTTAAAATCCTTGCTGGTAAACGATGGCCCATCATCTGTGACCCACATTTCTAGAAATCCGTGTATTGCAAACAATGCATGCTGTTCTACCGCTGTTCTGATGTTTGAAGAATGTACCCTACACACATCCAATCACTCAATGACTTAGAACATTGAGCCCATGAAAGGACCTGCATAGTCAACATATAACTGTCCAGGGATTACCCAACAATTCTCACAAATATGGGGGAGCTGCTGGCAGTAATTTTTGTCCTTGTTAGTACTCTGGACAATACGCCACCAATGCAGCTATGTCTGCATCCAAGCACATTCTCCCCATGTCTATGTGGGTTTCCTTCCGGTGCTCCGGTTTCCTGCCACAATCCAAAAATGTGCAGGTTAGGTGAATTGGCCATGCTAAATTGCCCGTAGTATTAGGTGAAGGGGTAAATGTAGGGGAATGGGTTTGGGTGGATTGTGCTTCGGTGTGGACTTGTTGGGCCGAAGGGCCTGTTTCCACACTGTAAGTAATCTAATCTAAAGAATCTCTCGCCACCATCTTCACTTTGGAGACCCTTGGTGACCCTTCTAAGAGTTCAGCCAATATTTGGCAGAATTCTTTGCTTGCCTCCGGGCCCAAAATGTTTCCAATTCTGGTTGTGATGGTCCTTTGGTTCCCCAATCACCACCAATTTTTCTAGGATTAGATCTTTTGGCATGCAAAGACTGATATTGTAAGCTATGACTGGAAGTATGTCCAGAAAATCCAAAACTATTGCAGATTGTTCCAGTGGGGATATTGGTACTATATCTGCTAGTAGGAGGCAGCTCAATGCATCTGCATTCACAGCTTGGCTTCTTGGACAGTACAAAAAACTTGTAATTATACACACTTAGTATTAGAGCCCATCTTCCGCCTTGGGATCCCATGGCCCCAGTTTCCTCATCTCCCCTCCCCCCATCTTATCCCAGTTCCAACCTTCTAGCTCAGCACTGCCCTCATGACCTGTCCATCTTGCTTCCCACCTATCTGCTCCATCCTCCCCTCTGACCTATCACCATTACCCCAACCTCCATCCACCTATCGCACTCTCAGATACCTTCCTCCCAGTCCACCCCCTCCCATTTATCTCTCCACCCGAGGCTCCCAGCCTCATTCCTGACAAAGGGCTTTTGCCCAAATGTCGATTTTCCTCCTCCTCGAATGCTGCCTGACCTGCTGTGCTTTTCCAGTACCACACTCTCGACTTCAAAATCAGTACGACTGCTGCTGCCCATTCTGCAGACTGGACTTCTTTAATGGTTCCTTTGCTGTCCAGCCTTCTGATTTCTGTCTCTGCATTTTGTCTGTAAGACAAATGGCACTGGGTGGGCCTTGCAGAATCATGGAATTGCTTCCTGGTCAACATGCAAGGTGACCTTGGCTTCTTTGATAGTCCATAGACCTTCCTGAAAAACCTCTGGGTATTCCTTAGAACTTTATTTAGGCAGCCATCTTCTAATCAAAATATGTTGAACTAATCTAGGTGAATCACTCTCAGCCAGTTTCATCTGGTCAAGCTTGGGAGGGAGCCTTTTACTACAATCAGTGGTAACTGAACCAACCACTTCTCATAAGAGACCAGAACAAAAATTGCACCCTTAATCTGTAAAGGCTCTCTGCTATAGGCTCTAAGTCTAACAGCGGTCTTATGCGAACCTAAAGGGTTGGAGTCCAGAGGCGAATTTTGTTAAAGACTTACTCTGTGATGTTATGAAGCAGACCAGATACCCTCAAAATATTTTAAGAAGATAGTCTAGACCCTAACTTTTTCTTATTTTAAAGACAAATTTAACATGCTGTTTTCCAGATGTATTCAATTCATCAAGCTACTCAACTTTAAGCAAAACACAATTTATTTAAGCACTGTAATAAAATACCACCAACGAAAGAGGAATTTAGAATGTCTTAATTCTGTTGGAAAAGTTAATAGAATAATAGATCCACTTACTATAACAAATTAACTGTTCCAATCCAGTAACATTTCACAAACATACCCATTGGCAAAAAGGCAAATTCAGGGAAACAGATTTTGTCTCACATGCAATCTAGCAGCTTAGGAAGAGAACCCTCAGCTTTTGGCTGTAATTGTGAGAGGGAAAAAAAAGCTTCCAATTCTTCAAACCCACAACATCAACTGCTGAAAGCTAAAACAAAAAATCTGGTCTATGTGAGCTGCCTGCAACCATATAGGTTGTTTCTATTGTTCCAATTTTTTAAAAAACCCAAGGTCTTTAAAGTTGTTTATCTGGGTGGCTCTGGTAGACTGGTCAGCACCTTTGCCTTAAAACCTCGCTTTAAAAAATACCAAGACAGAATAACCCATTAAAGCCAAATAACCCAATAAACCCATTCATCACAGTAAACACTGAAATGGCTATATTGGACTCAATTCAAACCGGATGGTCATTTAACAGATAGTTATTTTGAATTGTTCTGATTTGGATGATACTAAGCAATTTAACGGTTCCAAACCACATATGGGTGGGCTTTCCAGGGTGTGCACTCTCCTGGATACAGGCCTATGAGTTCTCTTACTCTATTTAGGTCCAGTAGGTTTCATTTGCTGTCTCAAAGCCGCATACCGGCAGCAACTACAATGACTTGTCGGCCTGGATCTTGAAGGAAATTTTAACCATTTGGGTGAGGCTTGGCTTTGTTTTGGGGTTTTGCTGTGGGCTGACCTAGAGTCCCTCTGTTCAGGACATATCCTGAGTGAGGCTATGCAATTGCCTTCACTCAAGTGGTGTTCCTCAAGCTTGGACTGGCGAGGGTGCCCACATCCATCGTAATTCCCTGCAACTCATGTGATCCACTTGCCACATTTTCCAATGACAAAGTCAGTTGTGGTGTCTATTTGAAGTTCAATTGGGCCTCAATTTGTAGGGAGTTTTATATGGTTACATCATTAATCCCACATACCAATCGGTCTCTCCCAACAACTCACTAAGAGTTAAACCAAATCGGCTGCCTCTTAACCTTGTCAAAAATTAAGATACAGATTCCCTAGGTTCTCAAATTACAAGTAAAAATGATAGTGTCTCAGAACTAGAGGAGGCTTGGAGCCATAACATTTCTTAACTAAATCTGTCAACTCTTAAAAGATTTTAGTATCCACCTTCAGGAAAGTTAGGCTCCTAATCACCTAAAAAGCTGTGTATCCGCAAGCTGGTCAGGAGAATTACTCATTACTTTTCATACGCACCAATGTCATTTGCCTGGAAACAAATAATACATTCTTTCCAAATAGTGGGCCCACAGGGTCAAACGAATCAAGCTTTCCAAATAACAGCATGATGCCAGAAATGCTTTCCCCACCTCAAAGGCAACTGTTGCAAGCGTGTTTCTTCAGGAATGTTCTTTACTCTTGTTGCCACTGAAATAACTCAACAAAGGTCAATATCCCATCACCAAGCCACTCTTAATTACACGTGGAAAGTCGTTGTCACTGATCCAGCTCCCTCAGAGCCAGCAGACAAATAGTCAGAATATCTAACACTCCTATTTTGATCTGTCGGCAAGAGCTCCCAATTGGATCAGATTAGAATTTAGAATTTATTGTCATATGTATTTTTACAAGAAAAATACAATGGAAAGTGGTCTAAGTTGCCCTTCCATGGCACCTATATTGACAGAAGCCATGGTAAAATCATAAATTATAAAATTAAGTAAATATAAGACAAAGATCATCAAAGTCCATTTAAAGGCACCAGGTCTCAAAGAAAGTGGATCCAGGATGAGAATGACACATTGGAATGAAAACCGAAACGCAGGGATGTCACTCCATTGGGTTGAAAGCCCCTGAAGAAAAACTGCTGCCAGGAGCGCCACTTAAAAAAAAATGCTGGGCCGTCGGATCACTAGGTCGCTACCCACAGATAAAACGAAGCGCTGAGATGTCGGAACACCGAGCCAAAAGTGCTCTCTGAAGATTAAGATTAACAGCCCCAGTCAGGGAACTCGTGTTATTAGGTCCATCTGTCTGATCTTACTACAATCACTATAGTGAGGATGGCAGATATCCTACCCTAAAGGACATTAGTGAGCCAGGTTTCTTGGCAATCAACAATGGTTTCAAGCTCATCGGAAAATTCTTAATTCCAGAATTTTTTTGTTGAATTCAATTTCCACCATGTGTTGTGGCAGGATTCAAACTTGAGTCTCCAAAACATGACTAAGTTTCTGAATTAAGACTGCAGTGATATTACTATTTGGCCTTCACCTTCCTTCTATCGCCCTGTTGCTGTTCTGGAATGAGGTCAACTTTAGATTGCATCTGACAGGGAGTCATCAGCAATATCAATTACTGTGTGGTCGTTCTTCAAATATGATTTTTGGTCTCTATACTCACATATTTTAAAGGGTACTAATAAAAGGAACTACTGATTTGCTTGGTTTCTGGACCCTTTTGATTAATTTGGCTGTCTCGAAATCTTATTTATCAGCTTGAGATAGTTGTCAATGGCTTTTAAGACTTCTCACACTTATCATAAATCTCATTAATTTCCTGTCCTGTATTAACTTCATCTGCTCCTGTAGCTATGGAGTAATGTGTTGACCCGTTCAACTTCAGAATTGCTGTCCAATCTTGAAGCAATTCACAAGAATCCTTTTCTCCAAAGTCCCCAGTTTTATGTTTGATTTAGTCCTTCCAAATGTCTGAACCTTTCGGTCGTATAAATTTAGGATGTGTGTTTTTTTTCCCTCAGCTTTTAGGCAGTTTATGTAAAATTTTAAATTTTCCTTCCACTATTGAAAGCTTTTCTGTGCTGCTTAGCTTCATACTGACTCATCCAGATACTGCTGTCTCTCACTAAGAAATACCTTATTTGGAATTAATATTTCTTAAAATGTGCAAAACCATTACAAATTGTTTTGCTTTAAATTATTTCAACAATCCCTTCACTCCCTTACGATGGAGTATTAAGTATTTGCAATCATTTTTTATTTTGTTTGCCAGCTCACAGTTGCTGTTTCTAATGGCATCGACCTTGGATCCAAACCACTGAGTTTTTATTTGAAGCACATGTTTGGAATCTAATTTACCCAATGCTACCTGACTAGGTGTTGTTAAAATCAATTTTCATCCTTTTTAAGAGCTGCTCACCAGATTCTCAAACTTTGCATAAACCTCCGATATGACGTCTGTGTTTACTGGATTATGATGTTCTTTACAGCTTACCAAGCTGCTCTGGTGTAGTTTGGATAATTTTGAAAGCTGATTTTGTTCTGACACTCTCTGCTTCCACTTCACCTACATAGCAAGTTTGAAAGTCTTCAACTGTCTTTTTATAGACCTGCAGTCCTGGTGTCAGTTTTTCAGATTGTCTTTAAAGTTGAATTTTCAATATTATGGGTTCCTCCAGATTGTATGTGGTTGGTCTGGTTTTGGAGTGATGACTGAATTGTTGATACATTCTACCAACATCTGGTTTATTATGCATTAAGGTTCTATAAAAGCTCCACATGACTAGGTCTTGCAAGGCTGAAACCATGCTCATTCTCCCTCCAACTCTCTCAGTCACATGCTAACTCCCTTCATCAGTATGAGAGGTAAATCCATTCAGGCCCAGACATTAATCTTGACATACTCAGATACCACAGGTACAACTGCCAAAAACACAGTCAGCACCTTCACATAGAAAATGTCTATTTTCTGAGACAGCTGTTTGCACACGTAAATAAAGACATTGGATTAAAATTCCCTGTGCACAGAAGTTGAATCTGACCTGTTTCACATGAAGTTTTCATTCAGACAGAGCATTAGTTGGAAAATTGACTGCAGAATGTTAGACAACACAATTTAATGTGCTCAATGATTTAATCCTTCCTAACTTAGAGTATTTGGGAGAAAAAAAAACTTCCTTGTAAAGGAGATATTTGCAGTTGTCTCTGTGAAAGTATAAATGTTAGATTCCAGAATGTAGAGTCTACTTGCCAATACTGAACCTGTTTTGTCTAATTCTCCTTTAGATTTTCCTCAGAGACCATTACCTCGACCAGTTGACTCTGCTTTGAATGCCAACACATTCCCGTACAGAACTCCAAGACCAGGACCAAAGCCCAACTTCTCTGGAGGGAACCAGCTTGCCAATCCAGACAGGTATTTTGCCAGCAGTGTTTCTACATGTGACCACTAAGAGCATATCAGAGTAAAAAAACCTTAACTCTGTTATGATTTTATGAAATGTAAGGTCACTGGCATTTGTCGCTTTTCCCTAATTGCATCTTGTAGCTGGTGCACACTGCTGTTACACGTCAGTGGTGGATATGGTGACAATCAAGCAAGCTGCCAAATCTTGTTTGGTGGTTTTTTTCATTGTTTTTGGAGCTACCCTCCAAATGGGGAGTATTCCATCACACTCCTGAATTGTACCTTGTGGGTGGTGGTAGGCTTAGGGAGTCAGGAGGTGGGCTACTCAGTGCAGAATTGCCTTCCACTATGCTGTTCTTGTAGCTGTAGTATTTACAATGTCTTGGTGATAACGCTCGTAATTTAGGAATGGTATTTAGTAATGGTAATGCCATTGAATATCACTGATGACATTTAAATTCTCTTGTTTTGAAGATGGCTATGCCTGACGCTTGTATGGCACCAATGTTACTTTATACTTGTCAGCCCAAGCCTGGATGTTTGTCTTGCTCCATAAAGACATGGACTGCTTTAGTGTCTGATGAGTCATATTTGTGCCCTGAACAGAGAACACTCCTACTTATAGAATCATTGAGTCAAGCAGCTAACAGAACTTTCAGTCCAACTTGTCCATGCCAACCAGGTTTCCCAAACTTAGTCCCGTTTGCCTGTGTTTGGCTATCTCCCCCTATACCTTCCTTTTCAAGACATGTGGACCTGTCCAAATATCTTTTAAATGTTGTAATTGTACCTGCATACTTTGTCAGTTCATTTCACATATGAACCATCTTCTGCATGAAGAAGTTGCTCCTTAAGTCTCTTTTAAATCTTTCTCTGCTCCCTTAAAAAATATGCCACCTAGTTTTGAACTGCTCTACCCAAGGGAAAAGGCCTTTACTATTCACCTTATCTATTCCCCTCATGGATTTATAGACCTCTAAGGTCACTCCTCAACCTCCTATGCTCCAGTGAAAGAAGTCCTAGCCTTCCCTCCAGTCAAAGTAAAATCCTGGTAAACTGTTTCTGCACTGTCTCCAATTTGATAATACCCTTATAGCAGAGTAACCAAAACTGCACATGGTGCTCCAAAGGTGGCCTCACCAATGTCCTGTACAACCACAACATGACAACCCAACTCCTATACTCGGTGGTTTGAGCAATGAAGGCAAGCATGCCAAATACCTTCTTTACCACCCTGTCAACCTGTGATACAACTTTCAAAGAACTATGTATCTGAACCTCTAGGTCTCTCCATTTGACAACACTCTCAGGGCCCTACCATTAATTGTATAAGTCATGCCCTTGTTCATCTTACCAAAATGCAATACCTCACATTTATCCAAATGAAACTGCATTTGCCACTCCTTGGCTCATTGGTCCAATTGATCAAGACTCCTTTTGACGGAGGAACAGTCATTGTTGAGCAGCTGAAAATAGTTGGGCTAGGATATTACCCTGAGGAACTCCTGAAGAGAAGTCTGGGATTGAGATAAATGCGGGGCTGCAGAGACAGTGCAGGAGGGAGAGCTTCAGATTTCTCGTACATTGGGACTGTTTTTGATGGTGGTGGGACTTGTACAGGACGGGTGGTTGCTCTTGAACCGGAAAGGAGCCACCATACTTACATAGAGCTTTGTTAGTGCTGTTGGAGAATGTTTGAACTAACTTGGCACCTTGCAGTGAGATCTAGATGCAGTGTTGAGCAGTGTAAGGTGAATGGCCAAGAGATAGCAAGTAAGTCAGGAAACTGGAGAAATTCTAGGCCAGGTAAGGGAAAGGGAGTTTGGCGAGTGTTGGATGGTAATTATTTTAATGCAAGGAGTCTGGCAAACAAGGCAGATCAGTCGAAAGCACAAATTAAAATATGGGATACAATATCATTGCTGTCACTGAGAGAGAGGGGCAGAATTGGCAGCTCAATATTTCAGGATAAAGTATCTTCAGGCGAGACAGGGATGGAGGCAAAAGAGGAGGATAACTGCAATATTGATCAAGGAATCTGTTTCTGCAGTAAGGAGGGAACACCTTAGAAGGCTCCTCAAGTGAAGCTGTATGGGCAAAATGTAAGTACTAATAAGGTATAATAACATTGCTGGGATTGTACAATAGGCCCCCAAACAGCATGAGAGAAATAGAAGAGCAGACATGTAGGTATGTTTTTTTAACAGGGTAATGATAGTAAGGAATTCCCCAACATTAACTGGGGTAATCATAGAAAGGTTAAGAGGGAGTAGAATTCCTAAATCATTCAGGAGAGCTAGTCAGGCAGGTATATAGAAAGCCCTACAAAAGAGATTGTGGTTCTGGACTTAAGTTTAGTTAACAAAGCTGGACAAGTGGTTGAAGTATCAATGGGGGAGCACTTGCAAACAACAATCATAACTCCATTAGATTCAAGATTGTAATGGGCAAAACAAGTATGGGCCTGAAATCAAAGTTCTCAACTGGGTGAAGGCTGACTTTATAAGAATAGATATGATTTAGTCACAGTAGACTAGGTGCAGATATCTTCAAGTAAATCTGACTCAGAACAGCCAGATAGTTCAAGAAGAAAATATGGAGAGTATAGGGCCAACATATTCCTATAAAGATAAAGGGTGGGACTATCAAATCCTGTGAACCATAGATATCAAGGGTTATTGGATGAAGAGAACACAGGAGACTCGTCGCATATACTGAGAGCTCAAAACAACAGAAGTCTTCAGAGTATAGAATGTGCATGAGGGAACTTAAAAAGGAAATTAGGAGAGTTTAAAGGGGATAAAAAGGACAATGGCAGGTAAAATAAAGGAAAATCCTAAGTTGTTTTACCCTTTTTTTTGTATAAAAGGGTAACAAGGGATGTATTAAGCCCCATTAAGGACCACAGTGGTAACCTGTGTATTGAGCCAGTGGATGTAGGTAGAGTTCTAAATGAATACTTTGTGTCAGTGTTCATTTGCAAGAGTTACAATACAGGTGTAAAAATCAGGGAGAAAGAAATTAGCATAGACAGAGAGGAGGTTCTGAGTGGTCTAGCAGTCTGGTAGGAGATAAGTCCCAAGGCTGAATGAAATGTATCCCAGGTTGTTGAGTGAGGCAAGGGAGGAAATAGCAGGAGTGCTTGTAAAAATGTTCAATTTCTCTGTGGCCAAAAGAGAGGTGCCAGAAGACTGGAAGACAGTCAGTGTGGTTCCATTATACAAAAAGGGAAACGGGAACTCCAAAACCAGGAAACAACAGGTCAATTAGTCTAACCTTGGTGGTGGGGGAACTATTAGAAGCAATCCTGAGGGACAGAATTAACCTGTGTTTGGGGAGGTAGGGACTAAACAAAAACTACCAGTGTGATTTTAGTAATGGGAGGTCATGTCTGACCAACGTGATTGAATTTTTTTTAAAGAGATGACCAGGTGTATAGATGAGGGCAGTGCTTTTGATGTGGCCCACTTTGTCTTTATGTCATCTGCATACTTGACAACAATACCCTCAGTTCCTTCATCCAGATTATGAATATAGAACATGAATAATTGTGGTCCCAATATAGATCCCTCCAGAACCCCAATAGTCAACAACTTAAATCCTGAAATAGACCCCTTTATCCCTATTCTCTATCTTCTGCCAATCAGCCAATCCTCTACCCATGGTAGTACCTTGCCACAAACACCATAGACTTTTATCTGTGCAGCACCTTGTCAAAAGGCCTTCTGGAAATCCAAATAGATCACACCCACTGGCTGTCCTTGATTTAACTTGTTCATCACTTCCTCGAAGAATCCGAACAGATTTGTTGGAGACTACCTTCCTTTGGTGAAACTGTGCTTACCATGCTCTTCCAAGGACTCCACTGGAGTGTTACATCAGCCATTTTCCTCTTCTATGGGATCCTCCACGGCTCCAGTGATTCCTATCTCCTTCAGAACTCTGGAGTGCCATCCATCCAAGTGATTTATCCACCTTCTGACCTTTCAGCTTCCCCAGGACCTTCTCCTTTCTAATGGTCACTATTCTTACCTCTGCCTCTCGAAGTTCTGGTATGGTACTGCTGCATCAGTCTTCATGGCTGAAGACAAAGTACCTATTCAGTTTCTCCATTGCTCCTTTGTTGCCCACTTCTCGATTCTCATTTTCCAGCAGTCAAATGTCCAACTTGCTTCCCTCTTACCTTTATATGTCATCTTTTATATTAACTAGTTTACCCCCATTTTTCATGTTCAACCCCTGTTATTGCCTTCTTAGTTGTTGTTTGCTGGTTTTTAGAGGTTTCCCACCAATCTTCACCACATTGTATGCTTGTTCTTTTCCTTCTGCTGACTTCCCTTGTCAGCTGTGGTTGCCTCATTCTACCCTTAATATGTTTTTGTCATCTTTGCTGTGCCTCCCAAATTACCCCAAGAAACATCTGCCATTGCTGCTCCAGCATCTTTCTGCTGGGCTTCCTTTCCAATCATACCTGCCCAGTTCCTATCTCATGTCTTTACAGCTATCTTTACTCAATTGTAAATTCAAGCTCATCCCTCTCAAATTGCAGTTTGAATTCTATCATATTATAGTCACTGACCCCTAAGCTCCCTAATCAAGTCTGCCTCATTACACATCACCAAATCCAATACTGCCTGATTCCACCCGGGCTGTACCACAGCTGTTCCTAAAATCCATTGCTCAGACATTCCACAAATTTCTTTTCTTGGGATTCACATCGAACCTGATTTTCCCAGTCCACATGCATATTGAAGTCCCCGTGGTTATTATAATAATGCTTTTCTTACATTCTTTTTCTACCTGCTGATTTATTTTCTGCCCCACATCTCCACTACTGTTATGCGGCTAATACATAATTCCCATCAGGGACTTTTCTCCTTTGCGGTTCCTCAACTCTACCACACAGATTCTACACCTTCAGACTCTATTTCATTCTTGCTTTTGATTTAGTTTAATTTCTTACTAACAAGACAAACCCATCCCTGCTGCCCAACTGCCTGTCCTCCTGATAGGCTGCATATCCTTGGGATATTTAATTCCCAGTCCTGATGTCCTTGCAAACACATGTCTCTGATGCCCACATCATACTCACCAATTACAAACTCAGTTACCTTATTTTGTATGCTGCATGCATTGAAATATTACATCCTTAGTCCTGTGTTGATCTCCCATTCCTTCTTATCGGCTGTGCCTGAAGTTAGATTCATGACCCTTTCCGTACTGTCTGTCCTATTAATTGTTCTGGAAACTTGAATAACCTTCTCCTGAGCCCTGTTCCCTTTAACGTTTTCTGTAATTTTCCATGCAACCGAACCCAGCCCTGCCACTGGCTGGTCAGATTGGCTGATTTAGTGATAATGGTATTCAATCCAGATAAATTTGAGGTGATGCATTTGGATAGTATAAACAAGGCAAGGGAATACGTGGTGAATGGTAAAGTCATAGAGGTCTACAGCATGGAAACATGCCCTTCGGCCCAACTTGCCCATGCCGCCCAGTTTTCACAATTTAAACTAGTTCCATTTGGTTCATATCTCTCCATACCTATCCCATCCCTGTACCTGTCTAAATGTTTCTTAAATGACAAAATTATACTCACTTCCACCGCTAACCTCTGGTAGCCTGTTCCAGACATTCACCACCCTCTATGTGACAAAATTGCCCCTCCAGACCTTTTTGTACCCTCTCACCTTAAACCTATGCCCTCTAGTTTTAGACTCCCCTATCATGGGGAAAAGCTGTCAGCTATATGCGTTATCTATGCCTCTCCTGATTTTACAGACATCTATAAGGTCATCCCTCACTCCCCTACGCTCCCGGGAAAAAAGTCCCAGTCTACCCAACCTCTCCTTATGACTCAAACCATCTGACCCAGGTAGCATCCTAGTAAGTTTTCTCTGCACACTTCCTAGTTTAATAATATCCTTTCATTAGTAGGGCGACCAGAACTTCACATGGCCTCACCAATGTGGCCTCACTAATGTCTTGTATAGCTGCAACAAGACATTCCCAACTCCTAAACTCAATGTTCTGACAGATGAGAGCAAGCATGCTGAAAGCATTCTTCACTATCCTGTCTATTTGCGATTCAATTTTCAAAGAGGAATGAACCTGTAACCAGGGGTTTCTTTATAACACTTCCCAGGGCCCAAATATTAACTGTGTAAGCCCTACCCTGGTTTGCCTTACCAAAATCTAAATTAAACTCCATCTGCCATTCCTCAGCCTAATGCTCCAGTTGATCAAGATCTCACCGCATTCCTAGATAACTTTCTTCGCTTTCCACCATATCACTAATCCTGATGTCATCCACAAACTTATTAATCATACCTGCTAAACTTTTATCCAAATCATTTATATAAATGACAAATAATAATGGACCTACCACTAATTCTTGAGGCACACCACTGGTCACAGGCTCCCAGACTGAAAAACAACCCTCTACCACCACCCTCTGCCTTCTACCATCAAACCAATTTTGTGTCCAATTGGCTAGCTCTCCCTGGATCTAGTGAGATTTAACCTTACTCATCAACATATATGTGGCACCTTGTTAAAGGTCTTGCTAAAGTCCATGGAGATAACATCTACTGTATTGAATCCTCATTAATTCATGACACTAACAGAAGTCTGGAAAGCACCGAGGATCAAAGGGACCTTAGCATGCATGCATGTACACTTGTCCCTTATGGTATAAAGACAGGTGGATAACATAGCTGAGAAGGGATATGTTATGCTGGCTAGAACTGTATAAAACATTAGTTAAGCCACAGCTAAAGTATTGCGTGAAGTTCTGGAATGCATAACAAAGGAGGGATGTGATAGCACTGGAGAGGGTGGAGACGGAATTTATCAGGATATTGGCTGGGCTGGAGAGTTTCAGTTATGAAGTGAGATTGGACAGACTACAGTTGGTTTTTCTTGGAACAGAAGAGATTGAGAGGGTACACGATGAGGTGTTTAAAATTGTGAGAGGCACAGTGAGAAAACTGCACAGAGGCTGGTATCCTGTCACCAAGTCCCCCTTTATGTACTTGTCCATCCACACTAGCTGTGGCTGACCAGCTCAGAAGAGATTCTAAATCCTCTGTTAATTTTTGTCAGCCATGATTTCCTGATTGACCCAGGTTAACAATCCTAATCAAGGACCTTGTTGTCAGCAAATTCACCTGGTTCCAATCACTATGTCACTTCCTCCCCAAGTCTGGAGATGGAGGCCTGGTCTTAAGACCATAAGATATAGGAGTGCGTAGTCCTTAATTCCTTGTGACATGAAGAATTTATCAATCTCTGCCTTGAAGACATTTAGCAGCCCGGCCTCCACTGCACTCCCCGGCAATGAATTCCACAGGCCCACCACTCTCTGGCTGAAGAAATGTCTCTGCATTTCTGTTCTGAATTTACCCCCTCCAATTCTAAGGCTGTGTCCACGGGTCCTAATCTCCTTGCCTAATGGAAATAATTTCCTAGCTTCCACCCTTTCCAAGCCATGTATTATCTCATAAGTTTCTATTAGATCTCCCCTTAATCTTCTAAACTCCAATGAATACAATCCCAGGATCCTCAGCCGTTCCTCGTATGTTAGACCTACCATTCCAGGGATCATCCGTATGAATCTCCGCTGGACACGCTCCAGTGCCGGTATGTCCTTCCTGAGTTGTGGGGACCAAAACTGGACATCTTGTAGCTTTTCCTGCGAGACTTCGCCCCAGGTCCAATTCCTGTGACTCGGACAGTGTGTACCAGATCGTAGCCCATCACTTGCGTCCAGACCATCTCAGTAGGGTTTTTTCCTCTTCTTCCAATGGTAACAATATCAAGGCTGCATCCATCTCCAACTCCGAGGTTTCCTCGACATGAAACAGAGAGAAAGAACCTATGGTTTCTGTCAGCCCTTCTGGCTGCTCCGTGGGGCTAGGTATGTTTTGTTTGCTATCCCATTTGAAAGGTAACAGCTTTCAGGTGATCCATATGTTTGTTCAGGACTGCATCACCTACCCGAAATTTTTAAGTACCTGACGACACGTCAACCTCACATTGTACCCATACAGGGCCATTCCCAAGATTCTAGCACCAAACTTCATCCCCTGAATTAAACTGCCTCTCTCGCTTAGAGGAGCCACGTGGCCAGCATTGGTGTTCCTGTCGTTTCATCCACCCCCACCTTCGTAAAGGACAACTTCACCCTCTCCAACTTTGCATACAAATCCTCTGTGCAAGGAATCGGGTATCTATTCAGCTGCAAAAAGTGGTTTACCATTTGCTTAAAATCCCCACAAAGGTGAACTGAGCCATCAGGCTTCACAATGGGTATGACCGGAGCTGCCCATTCCACAAACTGCACTAGTTTGATGATACCTTCGCTCTCCAGCCTCCTAATATCCATCTCCACATTTGCCTATAAGGCAAATGGCACTATATGGGCCTTGCAAAATTGTGGAATTGCTTCCTGGTCAACATTGTCAACTTAAAATCCCAAGCCCCTCCTGAAAAGCTCCTGGGTATTTCACTAGGACTTCACTGAGGCAGCCATTTTCCAATTAAAAAATGTTGAGCCAATTTTTCTCAACCATTTCCACCCCAAAAGCTTGGCCCTGAGCCTCTCTGTATCATCAGTGGTCACAGCACCAACTGCTTCTCATAGGAGACCGAAGGTGAAGTCGTACTTTTAATTAGCAACAGTTCCCCAGTGTGTTTTCTCAGTCTGGCTGAGGTCTTGCGTAAACATAAAGATTGGAGGCTCCAGCGAATCTTGTTAAAGACAGATTCTGCAACCACAGATACAGCTGCATCACTATCAATCTTCATGAGAACTGGGTGACCATTTAATCAAACATCAGTTTTAATCGGTTCTCATTTGAATGTCACTTAGCAATTTAATTGTTCCAACCCTAATGTAGGGGAACTTTCAAGGTTGTGAACTTTCCTAGGTACTGGTCTATGAGTTTTCTTACGTAAGTCAGGCCTTACAGGGCTCCTTTGCTGTCTCAAGTCTACTTTCAGGCAGCAACTACAATGGCTTGCCATCTCAGGTCCTGAAGAATCTTTAAGCCACTTGGCCAAGTTTAGCTTTTTTGTGGAGTTCTGCCCACTCTTGTCACTGTTTCTGGCAATTAGCACTGCTGTGGGTTGGCAGAGGGTCCATCTGCTCAGGATTTGCTCTGCGTGAGGCTCTTTGATTGCCTATACTCAAGTGGTGTCCCCAAGTTCAGTCAGATAGGTGAGAGTGTCCACTCCGTTGGGATGCCCTGTAGGTCCTATACTCCATTTGCCGCCTTTTCTAATGACAAAGCCAGTTCTAGTGCCTGTTTGAAATCTAGCTGGGCTTCAGCTAGTAGGCACTTCCGAATGGTCACATCACTAATTCCACATACCAAAACATTCTCTCAGCATCTCATTCAGGGTTAATCCAAACTCACACGCCTCCGCCAGTTGTCTTAACCTCATCAAAAATCCCAATACAGATTTCCCCAGTTTTCTACCAGCCAAATAAAACTGATAGCATCTCAGAAATAGAGGAGGTTTGGGGTTATAATATTCCTTAATCAACTCTTGGAAAGTTTAGTGTCTGGTGCCTCTGGGAAACTTAAGCCCCTTATAACCAAAAATGCTGCAGGTCTGCAAGCAGTCAGAAGGAATACTCATTGCTTTTCATCTACCCCAATGCCATTTGCCTGGAGGAAAAAATAATCACATTTGTTCTACACACTGGGCCCTGTCTTTAATAGCAGCATCAAATGAGTAAAGATTCCTGAATAAAGGGATAATGCTAGAAATGCCTACCCCCACTTCAAGATGACTGTTGCAAGTGAATGCTCTTCAGGCACATACTACTTTCTCCCATTACCACTACGATAACAGAGGGCAGTATCTCATCACCAAATTACCCTTTATTTACTTGTCCACAGTACAATGACTGAAGTCAGTCAGTCCCCTGAACTGAGGGAATTCTAAAGTTAATATTTGGTCAGAAAAGGCTTCTTGATTGGCCCAGGTTAACAACCCATATCAAGGATCTCGTAGTTAACAAGAAGGTACTGGACTAGGGTGGACAAAGTTAAAAATCACACAACACCAGGTTATAGTCCAACAGGTTTATTTGGAAGCAGTAGCTTTTGGAATGCCACTCCTTCCTCAGGTGGTCAATCTAATTAACAAGATCCATTTGGTTCCAATTACAACACATGGAAAGGTTAGACAGGAAGAAACATTTCCCTTTGATGGGACTGACCAATGATTAGATCATAAATTTAAGGTAAGGGACAGGCAGCTTCAAGGAGATGTGAAGAAAAACTTTTCTTACCTGAAGGATGTGGAATTTGGAACTCACTGCCTTGGGGATGTTGGTGGCACAAGCCCTTCTAATGTTTTAGATATGTGCTTGTGGTGCCAAGACATGCAAGACTATCAGATAAGTGCTGGAAAAGGTGATAGTTTTTGATGAGCAATGCAATGGACTCAAGGGCCCTTTTCTGTGCTGTGGATCTCTGTGACTGTGTGAACCACAACTACCTGACAATGTGCTAGCCCTGATCAGCAGTGCTTCGGAAAAACAACTCACAATTGCATCAAGCAAGGTTGCTGACTCTGACGAAATGTGTTTTCCTAGAGGTTTCATCACATGACCTTATGCCTCCAATCTTCCATCTCATCAAACAACCTTTCACTCCCTAATGTTCAGTCTTTTATAACATGTTCAACAAAAATTATCGAAGAAAATGAAAAAAAATCAATTATTTTTCTCATACCGTTTATATATTTTGTCCTGGTTGGCTTTAAATTATATCCATACATCATACATTTCTGGAATCTCCAAGACATATCTTGATTTTGAACAACAGCTGAAATGGACCTGTGTTATTTGTTAAAGCTGCATTTTCTGTATTTGTGAATGAAATCTAGACAACCACAGGCCAATCATTTCTACAGAAAGAATCTAGAAAGGTTTCTTATAGGAACCCTCATAAGCCAAACAGCTAAATCACATGGAAGTACAATGCTATCAAAATCAACATAGGCTCCCCACTTCTGACTACCCTGAGGAACTCCGAAATAGAATTCCTGGGGCTGAAATGAGTACCTGCCAACAACCATAACCATCTTCCTGTAGGACAGGGAACTCCAACTAGGAGAGAGTTTTTGCCGTGATTCCCATTGATTTGTTTTGCGAGAGTTCCTTGACACCACATTGGGCCAATTGCAGCCTTGATACGAAGAGCTGTCACTCTCACCCCGCTTCTGGAACCCTTTCTTTCCAACTTTGAACCAAGGTTGTAATGAGGTCAGGAGCAGAGGAGCCCTGGTGGAACACAAACCGGGCATCACTGAGCAGGGTATTGCTGGGTTGCTTGATAGTGCTATTGATGACACTTTCCATCACTTTACTGATGATTGACAATAAACTGATAGGGCAGTAATTGGCTGCTTTCTTTGTGCACAGCCCATACCTGGCCAATTTCCCGTACTGTCAGATAGATGCCAGTGTTTTAGCTGTATTGGAGCATGTGTGGCTAGTCCTGAAGCATAAGATTGTAGGACTAATAAGGATGTTGACATGGTCCATTACTTTTGCAGTCATCAACAAATCTGACCTTATGATGTCTTCAGCCATTGTTTGATATCCTGTGAAATATATAGCTGAAAACAGTCAGCTGTGATTTTTTATATGTAGAATCCCTACAGTGTGGGAACAGGCCCTTTAGCCAAACAAGTCTACACTGACCCTCTGAAGAGTAACCCATCCAGACCCATTCCCCTATATTTACGGCTGACTAATGCACCTAACCTAGGCATCCCTGAACACTACGAGCAACTTAGCATAGCCAGTTCACCTAACCTGTACACCTTTGGATTGTGGGAGGAAACCAGGGCACCCAGAGGAAACCCACGCAGATACAGGGAGAATGTGCAAATTCCACACAGACAGTCACCCGAGGCTGGAATCGAACCTGGGTACCTGGCACTGTGAGGCAGCAGTGCTAACCACTGAGCCACCGTGCCACCCTATAATGTGTGTTAGGGACATCTGGAGGAGGCCAAGAAGGACCTTCCACTCGGCATTTCTGGCTGAAGATTGTTGTAAATTCTTCAGCCTTATCTTTTGCACTCATGTCCTGGGCTCTTCCATCATTGAGGATAGGGATATTTGTGGAGTTCCTTCTCCAGTGAGTGTTTTAATTGTCCACCATTATACATATTAGGCTGTGGCAGGCAGCATTCCTTCTAATTTTCTGCCCAGCTGCACAGGGCTCTGAAGTCTGTGCTTGGCAATGACTTCTGGAACCAGAAATTAATTTTTCTTTTATTCGTTCCCAAGATGCCAGTGTTGCTGGCTATTTATTGCCCACTCCTAATTTCCGGTGAGCAGTTAAGAGTCAACCACATTGATGTGGGTCTGGAATCACATGTAGGCCAGACCAGGTGAGGATGGCAGATTGTTTCCCCAAAAATCATTAGTGAACCATCTAGGTTTTGCTGACACTGGTTTTATGGTCATCATTAGACTCCTAATTCCAGATTTTTATTGAATTTAAACTCCAACATCTGCCATGCCGGATTCAAACCCAGTTCCCAGAACATTACCTCAGTCGCTTGACTAATTGTCTAGTAATAATACCATTAAGACATTGCCTCCTCGTCATCACTTGCTGACTAGCACAGTTAAGCTAATTATTTTTAAAAATCATTTTCACTTTTCAGCATTATTGTGTCCAGTTGTCAATTTGTTTGTTGCTGTCTAATTAACATTCTGTTTTATTTTTCTTTCTCCATTTTATGACCAGTCTTTCACCAAGTGGCTCGCTGCCACCACGTTTTCAACAAGGTACAGAAATGTTTGTCAGCTTCTCTTTCTTTTTTTTTGCTTAAAATCTTCATTGTCTTGTCAAGAAGTTGATTCTTAGTTTAATCAGTGCAGTACTGAAGGAGGGCTGCACAAAAAATGATTCATAAAATTTTGAGATTGTGTGACACTGTACGAATGAAAACTCTTATAAATTTAATGAATGCTAGGATCTAAAGGGGATTTTGATTGAAATCGAATATTCAGCAATGCTAACATCGATTTCAGATAAAGTTCATTCTCGTGAGTACTATTACTGGATCAACATTTGAGGAAATGATTTAGCATCAAGTGTTTTATAGAATATCTTTAGCAAATATTTTATGAGGGGACTATTCTTGGGGATTTAGTCATTGTAAAAACCTAGAATTAATTTAAAGCATATCAAAACCACTCTTTATGAACAAAGCTCTTCTATTTTAATGATCACAGGATAGAATCATAGAAGTGGGTGGCATGGTAGTACAGTGGTTAACACTGCTGCTTCACAGCGCCAGAGACCCAGGTTCAATTCCCGCCTTAGGCAACTATCTATGTGGAGTTTGCACATTCTCCTCGTGTCTGCGTGGGTTTCCTCCGGGTGCTCCGGTTTCCTCCCACAGTCGAAAGATGTGCAGGTGAGGTGAAATGGCCATGCTAAATTGCCCGTAGTGTTAGGTGAAGGGGTAAATGTAGGGGAATGGGTCTGGGTGGGTTGCTCTTCAGAGGGTCGGTGTGGGCTTGTTGGGCTGAAGGGCCTGTTTCCTCACTGTAAGTAATCTAATCTAAAATCTCTACTGTTTGGAAGCAGGCTATTTCACCCATAGAATCCATAGACAATCTCCAACCTGGAAACAGGACATTCAGCCCACCACATCCATACCAAAAATCCGAAGTCCCCCTCTCCGCACCCCCCACCCCCGGCCATTTCCTATCCCTGTATTTCCGATGACTAATCCATCTAACCTGCACATTTGTGGGACCAAACCAGAGCACCCAAAAGAAACCTACGCAGACACGGGGAAAATGTGCAAACTCCATGCAGACAATCACCCGAGGCTGGAATCAAACCCAGGTCCCTGGCGCTGTGAGGCAGTAGTGTTAACCACTGAGCCACCGAGCCGTCCTAAATGATGTTGATCCTTGCCTTAATTAAGGCAAGGCAAAAGATTGGAGCCCACTTAAACAATTGGTTTAAAACAGAATGGCCACTCCAGTATAGACCTCAATTGATTTATCGTTCCATCAACTCTAATCCAAGATGGAGGACGGGAAAAATTTCTGGCTGTAAGAGCTGCTCCTTTTTTTGAGGTATTTTAGGTGTTGGAGGTGATTTCCTCGAATTCCAGGAGCAGCAACTACTGTTTTATATGCTGTTGCATTGTTTTGGAACTTTGGGAAAAAAAGTCAAAACAACAGCACTTTGAAAGGGAGAAGAGCAGACAAAGGAAGCACATGGTGAGGACAGTGCAGGAGAGAGAGACAGAGAGAGAAAAAGAAAAAGAAAGAGAACCAGTACAGTTACCACTGTTGCTGTTTGAATTTGTGTCTCGCTGGACATCGGAGTGCATCTGGGAAAATTAACAAACAATGAAATGCACAACTAATCTTGGAGGAACTATTAGGTGAAGTTCACAGCACAGAATCAGATAAGTTAATTGTTGTTTTAAGTCTGCAGTGGTGAGTATAGTGGATTCTTTCTTGATTATATGTTTTTGGAGATCAGTCTCTTGATTAAACCTAAAATATAAGCCATAGCTCTTAATTTAACCTGGGGCAGTGTTTGTAGAGGAATAAGACGGTGTTATTTTCTGGGTCTGTAGGTTGTGAAGGAGCAAAAATGGCCTTTGCAGTGATATGTGCTACTTGTCAGATGTGGGAGTTTAAAGAGAGTTTAAGGGTTATTGTGGATTGTATCTGCCATAAATGCTGTTGGATGAGAATCTTATCAGATCGTGTGGATCGGTTGGAGAGACAGATAGAAGCGATGAGGAATTTGCAACAGCAACATTATGTGATGGATGGCAGTTATAGGAAGGAGGGGGAAAGTCTCAGATACAGTCACATAGATGGGTTAACTCCAGGAAGGGTGAGAGAGGTTGGCACCTAAGGCAGGAGTCTTTTGTAGATATACCCATTCCAAACAGTTATGCTGTTTTGGAAAATGTAGGGGGTGATGGATTCTCAGGGGAACGTAGCACGAACAGCCAAGTTTCAGGTATTGAGACTGGCTCTCATGCAACGAGGGGTTCCAAGAGATCAATTGTGTTAGGGATTCTGTAGTTCGAGGTACAGACAGACGCTTCTGAGGCCAGCAGAGAAAAAGCAGAATGGTGTGTTTTCCTCTTGCAACATGTTTGAGGTGAGAGATGCCATGGTCTTCCCGGCTGATTACACTTGCAGGAAGTGCACTCATCTCCAGCTCCTCCAAGACCATGTTAGGGAACTGGAGCTGGATTTGGATGAACTGAGGATCATTCGGGAGGCAGAGGGGGTCATAGATCGGAGCTTTAGGGAAGTAGTAACTCCAAAGATTGCAGACCGATGGGTGACAGTGAGAAGGACTGGGAGGAAGCTGCCAGTGCAGAGACCCCCTGCGGCCGTTCCCCTCAAGAACAAGGATACCATTTTGGATACTTGTGGGGAGGACTTCTTACCAGGGGTAAGCAATGGGGTTCAGGCCTCTGGCACGGAGCCTATCCCCGTTGCTCAGAAGGGAAGGGTGGAGAAGAGCAGAGCAATAGTTATTGGAGACTCGATAGTTCGGGGCACAGATAGGCGGTTTTGCGGGGGTGAGAGAGACTCACGTTTGGTATGTTGCCTCCCAGGTGCAAAGCTACGTGATGTCTCTCATCGTGTTTTCCAGGTTGTTAAGGGGGAGGGGGAGCAGGCCGAAGTCATGGTCCACATTGGCACCAACGACGTAGGTAGGAAGAGGGATGAGGATGTTAGGCAGGTTTTCAGGGAGTAGGTTGGAAGCTCAGAGTTAGAACAAATAGAGTTGTTGTCTCTGGTTTGTTACCCGTGCCATGTGATAGAGAGTCGAGGAATAGGGAGAGAGAGCAGTTAAATGCGTGGCTATAGGGATGGTGCAAGAGGGAGGGATTCCAGTTTCTGGATAACTGGGGTTCTTTCTGGGGAAGGTGGGACCTCCATAAACAGGATGGTCTACACCTGAACCTGAGTGGCATCAGTATCCTTGGGGGGAGGTTTGCTAGTGCTCTTTCGGGGGGTTTAAACTAACTCTGCAGGGGCATGGGAAACTAGACTGTAACTTTAGGGTGCAGGACCTGGAGTGTAGGGAGGTTAGGAACATGGCATCAATCTGGAAGGAGGGTGCCTGTAAACTGGAAGGTGGCTTGAAGTGTGTATACTTCAATGCGAGAAGTATACGAAATAAGGTAGGTGAACTTGCAGCGTGGGTTGGTACCTGGGAGTTCGATGTTGTGGCTATTACGGAGACATGGGTAGAACAGGGACAGGATTGGTTGTTGCAGGTTCCAGGGTTTAAATGTTTTAGTAGGGTCAGAGGTGGGGGTAAAAGAGGGGGAGGTGTGGCATTGCTTGTCAAAGATAGTATTACAGCGGTGGAAAGGACGATGGATGGAGACTCGCCATCTGAGGTAGTTTGGGCTGAGCTTAGAAATAGGAAAGGTGAGGTCACCCTGTTAGGAGTTTTCTACAGGCCTCCTAATAGTCCTAGAGATGTAGAAGAAAGGATTGCGAGGATGATTCAGGAGAAGAGTGAAAGTAATAGGGTGGTTGTTATGGGGGTCTTTAACTTTCCAGATATTGACTGGGAAAGCTATAGCTCGAGTACATTAGACGGGTTGGTGTTTGTCCAATGTGTGCAGGAGGGTTTCCTGACACAATATGTAGACAGGCCAACAAGAGGTGAGGCCATACTGGATTTGGTTCTGGGTAATGAACCAGGCCAGGTGTTAGAATTGGAGATAGGTGAGCACTTTGGGGACAGTGACCACAATTTGGTGACTTTTACTCTAGTGATGGAGAGGGATAAGTGTGCACTACAGGGCAAGAGTTATAGCTGGGGGCAGGGAAATTATGACGCGGTGAGGCATGACTTAGGATGCGTGGCTTGGAAAAGTAGGCTTCAAGGGAAGGGTGCAATCGATATGTGGAGCTTGTTCAAGGAGCAACTATTGAGTGTCCTTGACAAGTATGTACCTGTCAGGCAGGGAGGAAAGGGTTGTGTGAGGGAGCCGTGGTTTAATAAGGAATTGGAATCCCTTGTTAAAGGGAAGAGGGCGGCCTATGTAAAGATGAGGCGTGAAGGTTCAATTGGGGCGATTGAGAGTTATAAGGTAGCCAGGAAGGATCTAAAGAGAGAGCTAAGAGAAGCAAGGAGGGGACATGAAAAGTCCTTGGTTGGTAGGATTAGGGAAAACCCAAAGGCTTTCTATAGGTATGTCAGGAATAAAAGAATGACTAGGGTAGGAATAGGTCCAGTCAAGGATAGTAGTGGGAAGTTGCGTGTGGAGGCTGAAGAAATTGAGGAGACACTGAATGAATACTTTTCGTCAGTATTCACTCAGGAACAGGACATTGTTGCCGATGTGAATATTGAGTCACAATTAATTAGAATGGATGGCTTTGAGATATGTAGGGAAGAGGTGTTGGAAATTCTGGAAATTATAGATAAGTCCCCTGGGCCTGATGGTATTTATCCTAGGATTCTCTGGGAAGCAAGGGAGGAGATTGCAGAGCCATTGATCTTGATTTTTATGTCCTCGTTGTCTACGGGAATAGTGCCAGAAGATTGGAGGATAGCAAATGTGGTTCCCTTGTTCAAGAAGGGGCGTAGGGATAACTCTAGTAACTATAGGCCGATGAGTCTCACTTCTGTTGTGGGCAAAGTCTTAGAGAGAATTGTAAGGGATAGGATTTATGAACATCTGGATAGGAATAATGTGATCAAGGATAGTCAGCATAGTTTTGTGAAGGGCAGGTTGTGCCTCACAAACCTTACTGAATTCTTTGAGAAGGTGACTAAGGAGGTGGACGAGGGTAAAGCAGTAGATGTGGTGTATATGGATTTTAGTAAGGCGTTTGATAAAATTCCCCATGGTAGGCTACTGCAAAAAATATGGAGGTATGGCATTGAGGGTGAGTTGGAGGTTTGGATTAGGAATTGGCTGGCTGGAAGAAGACAGAGGGTAGTAGTTGATGGTAAAGGTTCATCTTGGAGTGCAGTTACTAGCGGTGTTCCGCAAGGATCTGTTTTGTGACCATTGCTGTTTGTCATTTTTGTAAATGACCTGGAAGAGGGGCTAGAAGGTTGGGTGAGAAAGTTTGCGGATGATACGAAAATCGGTGAAGCTTTTGACAGTGACGAAGGATATGGCAGGTTACAGCGGGATATAGATAAGCTGCAGAGCTGGGCAGAAAGGTGGCAAATGGAGTTCAATGTAGCTAAGTGTGAAGTGATTCACTTTGGTAAGATTAACAAGAAGATGGGGTACTGGGCTAATGGTTGGATACTTGGTAGTGTGGATGAGCAGAGGGATCTTGGTGTCCATGTACACAGATCTCTGAAAGTTGCCAACCAGGTAAATAGTGCTGTGAAGAAGGCATATGGCATACTGGCTTTTATTGGTAGAGGAATTGAGTTCCGGAGTCCTGAGGTCATGTTGCAGTTGTATAAGACTCTGGTGCGGCTGCATCTGGAGTATTGTGTGCAGTTTTGGTCGCCATATTATAGGAAGGATGTGGAGGCACTGGAACGGGTGCAAAGGAGGTTTACCAGGATGTTGCCTCATATGGTAGGAAGATCATATGAGGAAAGGCTGATCCTTTTGGGGCTGTTTTCATTGGAGAAAAGAAGGTTTAGGGGTGACTTGATAGAGGTGTACAAGATGATTAGGGGTTTAGATAGGGTTGACCAAGAGAACCTTTTTTCCACGTATGGAGTCAGACATTACGAGGGGGCATAGCTTTAAATTAAGGGGTGGTAGGTATAAGACTGATGTTAAGGGTAGATTCTTTATTCAGCGAGTCGTGAGTTCATGGAATGCCCTGCCAGTAACAGTGGTGGACTCTCCCTCTTTATGGGCATTTAAACAGGCATTGGATAGGCATATGGAGGAAAGTGGGCTAGTGTAGGTTAGGTGGGCTTGGATCGGCACAACATCGAGGTCCAAAGGGCCTGTACTGCGCTGTATTTTTCTATGTTCTATGTTTCCCAGGTGCCCGAATCAAGGATGTCTCAGAGAGGGTGCAGAATGTTCTCACGGGGGAGAGGGGCCAGCAGGAGGTCATTGTCCACATTGGAACCAATGACATAGGAAGGGAAAAGGTTGAGACTGTGATGGAAGATTACAGATAGTTAGGCAGAAATTTAAAAAGGAGGTTCTCAAGGGTAGTAATATCTGGATTACTCCCAGTGCTATGAGCTAGTGAGGGCAAGAATAGGAGGATAGAGCAGATGAATGCATGGCTGAGGAGCTGGTGTATGGGAGAAGGATTCACATTTTTGGATCATTGGAATCTCCTTTGTGGTAGAAGTGACCGGTACAAGAAGGACGGATTGCACCCAAATTGGAAGGGGACTAATATACTGGCAGGGAAATTTGCTAGAACTGCTTGGGAGGATTTAAACTAGTAAGGTGGGGGTTTGGGACCGAGGGAGATAGTGAGGAAGAGATTGAACTGAGACGGGTACAGCTGAGAACAGAAGTGAGTCAAACACTCAGGGCAGGCAGGGACAAGATAGGACTAATAAATTAAACTGCATTTATTTCAATGCAAGGGGCCTAACAGGGAAGGCAGATGAACTCAGGGCATGGTTAGGAACATGGGACTGGGACAGCATACCAATTATGGAAACATGGCTCAGGGATGGGCAGGACTGGCAGCTTAATGTTCCAGGATGCAAATGCTACAGGAAGGATAGAAAGGGAGGCAAGAGAGGAGGGGGAGTGGCATTTTTGATAAGGGATAGCATTACAGCTATGCTGAGGGAGGATATTCCTGGAAATACATCCAGGGAACTTATTTGGGTGGAAGTGTGAAATAAGAAAGGGATGATCACCTTATTGGGATGGTATTACAACCCCCCAATAGTCAGAGGGAAATTGAGAAACAAACTTGTGAGAAGATCTCAGCTGTCTGTAAGAATAATAGGGTAGTTATGGTAGGAGATTTTAACTTTCCAAACATCTACCATAGTATTAAAAGTTTAGATGGAGAGGAATTTCTTAAGTGTGTACAAGACAATTTTCTGATTCAGTATGTGGATGTACCTACTAGAGAAGGTGCAAAACTTGACCTACTCTTGGGAAATAAGGCAGGGCAGGTGACTGAGGTGTCAGTGGGCGAGCACTTTGGGGCCAGTGACCATAATTCTATTTGTTTTAAAATAGTGATGGAAAAGGATAGACCAGATCTAAAAGTTGAAGTTCTAAATTGGAGAAAGGGCAATTTTGATGGTATTAGGCTAGAACTTTCGAAAGCTGATTGGAGGCAGATGTTCGCAGGTAAAGGGATGGCTAGAAAATGGGAAGCCTTCAGAAATGAGTTGACAAGAATCCAGAGAAAGTATATCACTATCAGGGTGAAAGGGAAGGCTGGTAGCTATAGGGAATGCTGGATGACTAAAGAAATTGAAGGTTTGGTTAAGACAAAGGAAGTATATGTCAGGTATAGACAGGATAGATCGAGTGAATCCTTATAAGAGTATAAAGAAAGTAGGAGTATACTTAAGAGGGAAATCAGGAGGGCAAAATGGTGACATGAGATAGCTTTGGCAAATAGAATTAAGGAGAATCCAAAGGGTTTTTATAAATATATTAAGGACAAAAGGGCCCTATTCTCTCCCTAAAGACCAGCAAGGCGGCCTTTGTGTGGAGTCACAGAAAATGGGGGAGATACTAAATGAATATTTTGCATCAGTATTTACTGTGGAAAAGGATATGGAAGATATAGACTGTATGGAAATAGATGGTGGCATCTTTCAAAATGTCCAGATTACATTGGAGGAAGTACTGGATGTCTTGAAATGGTTAAATGTAGATAAATCCCCAGGACCTGATCAGGTGTACCCAAGAACTCTGTGGGAAGCTAGAGAGGTGATTGCTGGGCCTCTTGCTGAGATATTTGTATCATCGATAGTCACTGGTGAGGTGCCGGAAGACTGGAGATTGGCAAACGTGGTGCCACTGTTTAAGATGGGCGGTAAAGACAAGCCAGAAAACTATAGACCGGTGAGCCTAACTTCAGTGGTGGGCAAGTTGTTGGCGAGAATCCTGAGGGACAGGATGTACATGTATTTGGAAAGGGAAGGACTGATTCGGGATCGTCAACATGGCTTCGTGCGTGGGAAAACATGTCTCACGAACTTGATTGAGTTTTTTGAAGAAGTAATAAAGAAGATTGAGGGCAGAGCAGTAGATGTGATCTATATGGACTTCAGTAAGGCGTTCAACAAGGTTCCCCATGGGAGACTGATTAGCAAGATTAGATCTCATGGAATTCAGGGAGAACTAGCCATTTGGATACAGAACTAGCACAATGGTAGAAGACAGAGTGTGGTGGTGGAGAGTTGTTTTTCAGACTGGTGGCCTGTGACCAGTGGAGTGCCACAAGGATCAGTGCTGGGCCCTCTACTTTTTGTCATTTACATAAATGATTTGGATGCGAGCATAAGAGGTACAGTTAGTAAGTTTGCAGATGACACTAAAGTTGGAGGTGTAGTGGACACCGAAGTGGGTTACCTCAGATTACAACAGGATCTGGACCAGATGGGCCAATGGACTGAGCTGTGGCAGATGCAGTTTAATTCAGATAATTGCAAGGTGCTGCATTTTGGAAAAGCAAATCTTAGCAGGACTTATACACTTAATGGTAAGGTCCTAGGGAGTGTTGCTGAACAAAGAGACCTTAGAGTGCAGGTTCATAACTCCTTGAAAGTGACTCGCAGGTAGACAGGATAGTGAAAAAGGCGTTTGGTATGCTTTCCTTTATTGGACAGAGTATTGAGTATAGGAGTTGGGAGGTCATGTTGTGGCTGTACAGGACATTGGTTAGGCCACTGTTGGGATATTGCATGCAATTCTGGTCTCCTTCCTATCAGAAAGATGTTGTGAAACTTGAAAGGGTTCAGAAAAGATTTACAAGAATGTTGCCAGGGTTGGAGGATCTGAGCTACAGGGAGAGGCTGAACAGGCTGGGGCTGTTTTCCCTGGAGCATCAGAGGCTGATGGGTGACCTTATAGAGGTTTACAAAATTAAGAGGGGCATGGATAGGATAAATAGACAAAGTCTTTTCCCTGGGGTTGGGGAGTCCAGAACTAGAGGGCATAGGTTTCGGGTGAGAGGGAAAAGATATAAAAGAGATCTAAGGGGCAACTTTTTCATGCAGAGGGTGGTGCGTGTATGGAATGAGCTGCCAGAGGATGTGGTGGAGGCTGGTACAGATGCAACATTTAAGAGGCATTTGGATGGGTATATGAATAGGAAGGGTTTGGAGGGATATGGGCCGGGTGCTGGCAAATGGGACTAGATTGGGTTGGGATATCTGGTCGGCATGGACGGGTTGGACCAAAGGGTCTGTTTCCATGCTGTACATCTCTATGACTCTATGTCTAAAAACCATTCAGAAATCATAATTTATGATGCTCCTCTCTATGCAACAACAACTTACATTGATAGAGTTCCTGGACTCCGTCTTTATCCATCAGTTCTTTGCTGGCTTTACAACTGAGGACAGAGTCAGGCTCCTTGTGAGGAAGTGGTCAGTCAACGTTGTCATGACAATTAAATGAATCAGAACTATTTGGAGTCAGTGTTGGAGGTTAAAACATTATCAAGCAAAGAGCCATCACTGTCTCAGGGCAGCAAGGAGAAGAACAGATGAGTCAGAAACATCACATCATGAGGGGTGCTTCATATAGCCACCTCAAAATTTCTTCCAGATCTGGTTCAGGGAGATGGCCAAATTGTGTATTTGAAGGGGAGCCAGGAAAAAGTAAAATAGAGGGAGTCCCAGTTTATAAATATCCAACTTACGAACTTTGGATTTATAAGTGCAAACCCAAACAGAGGTGTAAGAGTGGTGAACATTTTCTGTCCTTAGGAACAGCTGCTTTACATTGCTTTGCATTGTGTTACAAGTTGCATACAAATAAAATTACAAACAGGCTGCTGAACAGAACCTGTCTGCAACCCGGGACTGCCCGTTATGAATTTTAGAAATTCATTCTTGTCAAATGGCCATCGCTGTTCATATTGCTACCTCCCCCCTTTTCCCAGTTGCTTTTGAGAAGGTGGTGATGACTTGCTTTCTTGACCTGCTGCAGTCCATGTGCTGCTGATGCACCTGTTGTGCTGTTAGTAAGATCAGGTTTGTGAATGTTTAGGTGGAGGAAATAAGAAAAACCTTCCACTGATGGGAAGTTTGGTAACCAGAGCACACAAATGTGCAGCAAGGAAACAGACCATTCAGCACTCTTCTTCATGCTGGATGTTTATGCTCCACAACAGCCTCCCTCCATCTTTCTTCATCTCAACATATCCTTTTCACCTGTTCTCCCTTATTGAGTTTTCCTAGCTTTTACTTTTTGCATTTATTGTATTCACTGTTGACAAATGGGAGGTAGGGTGATAATTTTTTGACAGCGAGTTCATATAATCTAAGAGGGTGGTGGGACTTAAAAATGAAAATTAGAAGCATGAAAAGGAAAAAAAAATTGTCATGGGATAAAAACAAATGCAGCTATTGGAAAACATCATCAGAGAAACAGAACAGGCTCTATGAGCTGAATGGTCTCCTTCTGTGTCATATGATCCTATGAAAAACATATCTGCTTTGTTGTTGTGGTTTGTATCAGTTCAACAGTTGTTCTGTGACGACACCACCACAATGTGATCAACTGACTTTGTTTTGTGTCCACAGAAACCAACCAATCTTTCTCAAGAGGTCCAAGTGACCCCAGACCACCTTTGCCTTTACCAGTCAATAAAGGACGGCCAATTCCACCAGCACCACATGAACAGGTAGGGAAACAGTACACTATATTGATGATCATTCTCTTACATTTTTACATTTATTGTATTCACTGTTCACCCCAAATAGCAGCAGCACCAACCGTCTATCACCTGTTCCCAGTAGCTGGGTCACTCAAAAGATAATGGCCCAGATCTTATGGTAGTCAGAGGGTCAGAGACTGGACATACCTTGAAAGATGCACATCAGGACCTCTAGCAAGACTGATGCAATGATGTGAGGGAATTGCCTGGGAAATGTAAACCTCTGATAAACAATTACCATTCATCTGGAACCCTCTGAAAAGATCCCAGCTGCTCCTCTCAATTTGAGTACAAGACTTTGTAGGGTTCTGACTGACTTACCCAGATAGTTACACATGAAATATAAGAGAATTTAACACTACTTCTAACTCCTGGGTGGCCATTCTAATTACATAGCTTGCTATCCACATAAACATGCACCCCTGGCAACTCCACTCAGTTGTAACCCCACTACCAGACCTCCATTTTCTCCACAGACCTGACCCTGCCACAACCTTGGAGAACCCAATATCTACTTGCTACCTCATTCCTTATACCACCTTCCACCACACTCCCTCATTTACCACCCTATTCACTTGCCATCCTACCTCCTCAACCATGCGGGACTTTATCCCTTCATCGCCTCACTCAACCATCATTCTCATCAACCTGGACTCTATCCTTTCCCTTCACTGGCCATCATTACTTCCCACCCACCAGTCTGATCCTCATGCACCCATCACTCTGTCCCCTCCTTCACCCATTTGCCACCCTACAAACCCCACTCTGTATCCTGGTGCAATGAAAGGTGCTGTTAAAATGTAACTTCTTCCTTGTTTTCTCTTTTCACAGTCTCCTGATAAACACAACCTCGCAGGGGAGGGTCTCACCAATGGCTTTGACTGGGAGATTTGATCAGTGTTTTGCAAATGCCTTGTTTACCAGTTTATTGCTACCAAAGCCCTGTGAGTGGACAGTACTAGCAATAGCTTCATCAGCAATAGAGGAGGGAGTGACATTGCTTTCTGCTTAATTGTAAATGTCAGTAGTTACTGCTCATTTAATATACAGGGCTCATTTACATTTGGATCCACACACAACGTGCCAAAACACCATCCTGGGTGAACACCATCAGTCTGAAGCAAATAAGTGCAGGGAAATGGACCAACAGACCACTTTACTGTTGCAATTCTGTTGTTGTTGTGTCTTGAGTCTGTCTGTCTGATCATTTTTATAAACTCTCAGTTGCACAGTTTCTCAGATTGATTCTTGTGTTTCAGAGTTTGTCCAGGGAATGGTATGTGAGTGATATTGGTCGAACAGAAGCTGAAGCAGCTCTTCGAAACATTAATAAGGTAATGAGAGCTTCTGTTCCTTTAAGAAACATGAACATCAGCCTTAGCCATCGCAATTTATAAAATATTAGTCTTAACAAAAATCCTACCAGTTCCCTTCCAAACCACTCACCATTCTGACTTAGAAATACAGAGGAACCTTGATTATCCGGTCGACTTGGGCGGGGAGAATTTTGTTCGGATAATCGAACATTCGGATAATCAAATGCCGGATAATTGAGGTTCCTCTGTATATTGCTGTTCCTTCAGTGTCACCGGCTTAAAATCCTGGACTCACCTCTCTAACAGCATTGAGGCTTAATTGTGGTTTCAAATCTGGGATTCCGGGCATTATCTGGGTGTCTAGATTAATGGTCTCATGATATACCATTAGGCCATCGCTTCCCCTTTAATAGACAATTGTGTACTTTGTCAGTTGCTGGCATTCCAGAGCTGTCCGACGTGGTTAGAGTTATTTGCCAAGGTCAAGGCAGATAAAGGGAAATTTGTGCACTGTTTTGTAGACAGAGACCTGGGGACCATGGTGGTCAGTGTGGTGCAGAGGATGGACATCCTCCTTTCCCAGGATCAACAAAGAAGGCCACAATACTCAATCCTGCTAGCCGGGTTTGAGGATGTCACCCAGGTCTGTGTGATCTCAATCACCCAGAGGAACACCAGTCGTGTAGAAAGAAGGTTCATTACCTTCTCTGCTCAACTGGGATAAATGCCTTCATCATCTCCTTGCTCCCTCTCACTCACTGTGAGTTCACTACAGCACCCATTTCACGCCGAGGTGAGAGTTTCAATTCACTCCGCTCACACTACTCCAACAACATCTCCTGACACTTCCCACCCTCAGCCTCCCTCACTGCTAAACCTGCATGGCATCTGTGTTACATCCAACACCTAATCACCTTCCTGCCACCTACAGCAACACTAACACTGTGCCACCCACTTTCATTACACTCAATCCCTCCCTCTCTTTCATTCCAGGAGAAAACAGCCCACAACAAGAGCCATTCAGATTGATGAGGAAGGGTCCTGACCTTAATCTAACATGCTGGGACCCTCTGACTGAAGGGTGCTTCCCTGGTCTTGACTGAGGACTATTCCCCTCAGACTTTGACACAAGGCTGTTTGGTTGAAGCATGTAGAAATTTGCTGCTTATTTACTTAGCACGTGGTGTAGTTACAACATTGACATAGCAAGGTGTCCACACAGCAATGTGTTCAATGCTGACTGACCACTGCTATAACAAGGTGCACAAATCTTTTTCTGTACTAAAAGGCAAGGCAAGATAGAAGTGCTACGAGCATCCAAACAGACTCACAGTGAGTGAGCACTCAGACAGCAGCACTGAGATGCAGCCCGATCCAGTTTGATTTCAGTGCCTGCTTCTGCACTCATTAGAACAATATGCCAATGCATTCCAAAATGCAGCACTGAAAGACAGACCACATTGCAAGTGCCGGAGATGTGCCATGAGGGTACATAGAGACTTGTATGTAACCAATTGCCAACATATGTGGATAGGGGCTTGCGTATGTTTATCGCCTCCTGAGATGGTGGTGCCAAGTGTCCAAGATAGAAGTCCAGAGGAGCAAGTGGTGAGCTGGAGTTGCAGGTACCCACTCAGACTTTCATTTCAGGAATTCTCGGCATCTAAGTTCTGTCCAGTGGGTGGGAGAATGAGACTGTGCATATCAATAAGGTGAGCTTATACAACAATGAGGATGATAACGAGCGATCATCCATGTTAAAAGGACTTTGGTTGCTCACGAGAGAAAATCTTATCTCAACACCCAAGACTTGGTTTGAAAATACAATATTTTGGTTGAGAAGGGCCTCACTTCGCATCTCACTCAATGTTCCCAAATTCCTCACTATAGCCCACATGTGGTCACAGTCTCAAGGCACAGACCATTTAGGACTGAGATGTGGAAACATTTCTTCATTTAGAGGGTTGTAAACTTGTGGAATCCTCTAGTATAGAAGGTTCTGGAGAGCAAAACACTGAATATATTCAAGAAAGAGGTAGATAAGTCTTTAGATTCTAAAATCATCAAAGAGTGTGGGGAGAAAATGGGAATATGGCATTGAGAACAGCCGCGTTCATATTGAATGCAGATTGCCTTGAGGGGCTGAATAGTTTCTATATTCTATGTTTCACAGAGATTAGAATCCAATAAAAGATAAATGTTACAAGATATACAGATCAGTCCCGGATTGTTTGTGCTGAGTAGATGATGGATTATTGATAGTTAAGCAGTCATTTTCAAGATTATTGGCTTTACAGGTTAAGACCAGTAGACATAGGAGCAGAAGTTCATAATTCACCTTGTTTAAATTCAAAACCATACTTCTGAAGAAGAGTCACATCAGACTTACAACCTGAACTCTGTTTCTCTCTGCACAGTTGCTGCCAAATCTGCTGAGTTTCTGCATTTGTCATAAAAATGTAACTCACTCATTCCAGACTAACAGCATGGAAGATTGAGTAATGAATACCTGATATCTTGTTTTTAAAATATTGAACACAGGTCATTTTGCTTTAGCACGCTTTTCGTTAATGCTAGTTCGCTATAGCATGATTGACGAATTGAAGACACTTTTTCTTAAGCACAAACTTTGAAAGTCTGTATTGGTTATAATGCGATTCTGGCCCCATTCATTTAAATGGTGCTCCTAATATGCAATTTTCTTATAACATGGGATTGCACGAGAACAGAACTGCTATGTTATAGCAGAATCAACTGCATTCTTTTGCAGTTAATGCTTGCTCAATCTTGTGATATTATACAGCTCACTCATGTACTCTATTTTACAGGATGGTACTTTCTTAGTGAGAGACAGCTCACGTAGAAACAATGAGCAGCCCTATGTCCTGATGGTACTGTTTGGATACAAAGTATACAACATTCCAATCCGTTATCAGGAGACCACGGATGTATTCTTATTGGGAACAGGACTGAGAGGAAGGGAAGTAAGTTGAAAAGTTTCTTTTGTTCTCAGCGTACTATTCAATAACCTGATTAATTTCAATGTCCATGACTACTAATATGAGTACACATATTTCTTCAAATACTTATCTGATTTCCAATTGAAAGTCCTGACTAAATCAACTTTGTCACCACACTAAGTACATTCAAATTCATAACTCTTCATTGTGTAAAACATTCTCCTCACCTCTCCAACTACAATTTGTTCCCCCAGTTACTGATCTTTCAGCTATTGAAAATATATTGGCTGAGGCATTGCCATGAACAATCAGAGTTACCAAGCCAACCAATCAGCACCCTTTGTCCATGTTTAACAAACTATTGTGATTGTTTGAAGTTTGGCATTCTTGCACACGGTCCTGATCAGTGTGAAAGCAAACCTGCAGCGTCATGTTTCTGTTCTTGGTATTTTAAAAGAGGTTATTTCTGGAAACTCCATCAAAAATGGTCTCAGTTTTGAATTTGTCAATTAAATCTTCTCCCTACCTTTCTCTGCTCCTAGGCAAATAACTGCAACTTTTCCTTTCTGGCAATATATCCGAAGTCCCTCATCCCCAATACCATTTCCCCAGCTCTTCACATCCTTTCTAAAGTGTACCCAGAGAGGGAGACAGTAGTCCAACTGAGACTTAACGAATGATTTATTAGGATTAAAGATTAAAAAAGACTGCTTAAATCCAACTTAGTTCCTAAGTTTTTCCTTTTGCAATGCAGATGTGACAGTTAAACCTTTTGATTCTTTCCACAGAACTTCAGGTCGGTGACAGAGATTATTGAGTACCACTCACAGACACCACTTTTACTGATTGATGGTAAAGATCCTAGCGGAGTACACAGGAATCAGTGTGTGTTAACATATCCAGCTGGTCAATAAATACTGCAACTCGCTTTAGATGGACCTGAATTACAGGCAATTTGAAGTACAACCAGTAATGAACCTGTATAGTGATCCTTTATAGGGAAAGGAGAATCTGTATAGTCTTATGTGGGTCCCTTGATGTGCTCTGTATTATATTGTGGTCAAAATGTGACAAAGCCTATCTTACTGCTTTACTGACAGCTATCGATGATGGCATTCACCCCATCTTAGGATTAGATATTGGTCTCCAAACAAACTTGTCTGCTATCTGATTTCTCCTCCCAAACACATTGCCCCTTCTGTCCCATTGGTCCCACTGAACACACTGGTCACCACCTACCCCGAATACATTGACCCCCCCCTCCGAACACAGTGACTCCCCCGCCCCAAAAACACGGAACCTCCCTGGCGGAACACACTGTGCTCACCAAGCACACTGACTTCCCTAAAACACGATAACTCTTGTCAGCAGACTGTTCCCTCACTCCGAACACACCAACCCCTCCCCCTCCCCCAAACATTCTGATCCCACCTCAAATCCTCTGTACAGTCCCAGTTGAGACATGGTGACCCCTCCTGAACATACACCACCTCCCTCCCCTCCCCTGCCCCCCCCCCCCCCATTCCAAAATAAACTGAGCATCCCAGCCCTCCATGACACACTGACCACTCCGGAACACATTGCCCCCTTGAACACGTTGGTCTCTTCCCCCACTCCCGCACATATTTCTCTCTGGAAAGCATGAACTGGGTTAGATGGTAGTGTTTGGGAGAGATACATCCGCTTCATGAGCAGTTAAACTACAGTGGGTAGGCTAAGACTATGTTTACGTGACCGAATGCTTAACTTTTAACATTTGCCTTGACATTTTATTGTAAAAGGTACAGCTCTTACTTTTTATACATCAGGGGTCACAAGAATGTCACAATAAATAGAGCCACTCAGCATCTCAATATCAATCACAAAAGCATTTCAGCACAACTAGTTTTATCTAAAACATATTGCACTATAAATTTTATCTTAAGCAAATGCCTGCTCAGAGTGTTTTTTGATTAAAAAGACTAAATAAGCCAGGAGAATATTGCTTCAAGTATCAGTGTCCAGAATGTCACAGGGCAAACCAAGAGTCAACTTGATGTCACCGGAGTTGGCCTGAAGTACATATTACAAACAGACATTTGATGAAGCTTGTCACAATGGCTCACATTTCAATTCATCAAATAACAAATATTGTATTTGCAAGTTTATAAAAAACATAATTTTTTCAATCTTTCTCCCTGGTATTTTAATAATTGCAGTTGTCTATTACTCAGATCACTATACAAAGTTGGACTACCAGACCATTGTTGTGTACAAAATAATTCTGAGAATTATAATAAACAGTAATTTACTGTATTTCCACTGCCCTATGGATTTTCTCAGTATTGATATTCTACGAAACTTCAAAAGTAGGTCAATGATGTGAATTAGTTCTTGATCTTCAATGTCCCAAACTGACATGAAGGACTCTCCTTCTGAACCTCTCCCCTCATCCATGGCATGATAACCTTCAAGTTAAACCATGACCAGTGATCTCAGAGAACAGCTCTATGGTCTGGTATGACAATTGCAACTTCAACTTTACAATATAGGTATGCTATAACTTTATAATGTTCACATAAAACATGGTGTAGTTTTGTTTCTTAGGCACCTTTCTTTCAAATTCATTGATGGGATGGAGTGTTGTTGGCTGGGTCAGCATTTATTGCCAATCTCTAGTTGGCTTTGAGAAGGTGGAGGTGAGTTACCTTCTTAAATGGCTGCAGTCTATGTACAATGCCATTCGTGAGGGTATTCCAGAATTCCATTCCAGAGGGACTCCAGGAATGGAATACATTTCCAAGTCTGGATGGTGAGGGGAGCTTGTAGCTGGTGGTGTTCCAATGCATCTATTCCCCTTGTCCTTTTAGATGGTAGGCATGTGGGTTTGGAAGGTGCTGTCTAAGGAGTCTGGGTGATCTTGGAGATGGTATGTATTGCTCCAATGGAGTGTCGATGGTAAATGGAGTGGATGAGGTACTAGTTGAATGGGCCACTGTGTCCTGGATGGTGTCAAACTTCTTGAGTATTGTTGGAGCTGTACTCATCCAGGTATTCAAACACACTCCTAGCTCATGTCAGATGGTGGTCAGACTTTGGGAGTCATGAGGTGAGTTCCTCACTGTAGGATCTTTAGCTACTGACATACTGTTCTAGCCACAGTATTTATATGACTAGTCCAGTTCAGTTTCTGGTCAATGGTAATGCCCCAGGATGTTGGTAGTAGGGTAATTCAGCGATTGCAATACCATTGAACACTGATGGATAATGGTTAGATTTTCTGTTTTTGGAGGTGATCATTGCTGACACTTGCATGCACAAGTGTCACTTGGCCATTTAAGAGAGAAAGGATTTGCTGTATTTGAACATGGATTGCTTCAATATCTTGAGGAACAAAAATGTAGGTTACTGGAAAAGCTCAGTAAGTCTGGTGGCATCTGTGTAGAGAAATCAGAATTAACATTGAGTTCAGTGACCCTTCCCCAGAACTAGTGATAGCTAGGAAAAGTTTGGTTTATATGTAGAAGATAGGGTTGGGGCGGGGTGTGGGTTGGTGGGGGTTGGGGGTGGCATGGTGGAGGTGGGTGGGGGGGTGGTGGTGGATAAGCAGTAAATATTTGAGGATTTGTGAATTGTACTCAATATTGGGTGTAGTCATCAGTAAACATCCCATTATAATGGAAAGTCATTGATGAAGCAGCTGAAGATGGCTGGGCCTAGGACACTATCCTGAGGAACTCCTGCAGAGATATCCTGGAGCTGAGATGACTGACCACCAACAACCACAACCATCTTCCTATGTACTGGGAACAACAAGATTAACAACGTGACAATATAAACCGCCAGAGAATGTATATTCCAGTCACATAAATTAAATGACTACATAATACATACAAAGATCACCTCTTCATGTCTATTTGTCTGTGCTTTTGCTTATTTTAGTATCTCAATGCATTTTGTGTTTTTAATTTCAGGTTTACAGATTCCGTCTAAAACTGGGACTGTAGGGTTAGGACGTGTTTGCTTGTGAAATACAATTCTGTAAATAAATATGTAAGTGTAAAAAGATTAACTCAAATTTGTTCCTTCTCCGACTGGTTTTCTGAAATGAACAGGGCCTCAGTAATCCTACTGATTAATTGCTGGAATGTCATGGTCTCCTTTGTCAACGTCCTTTGAACAGTGTTAACTAAAATCTTTGCTGTAGCACCTGGGCCATCATCCACGTGAATATGGCCATAATGTACCTCTCCCTTTGATGCAGTAATGTGAGCCACATGATGTCAATTCCCCTAATGATGAGCTGAAAATGTGTTGCTGGTTAAAGCACAGCAGGTTAGGCAGCATCCAAGGAACAGGAAATTCAACGTTTCGAGCCAGAGCCCTTCATCAGGAAGGGCTCTGGCCCGAAACGTCGAATTTCCTGTTCCTTGGATGCTGCCTAACCTGCTGTGCTTTAACCAGCAACACATTTTCAGCTCTGATCTCCAGCATCTGCAGACCTCACCTTTTTTTCCCCTAATGATGAGTAAAGTCAATGAACAGCACAGGGTGTGTTAGCCACAAGCAAACATTTAGAAGAGAAAACAGCAGAAGTTTCATTGTGCTCACCATGACTATTTTCAGAGACAAGCCAAATTCTCTGCTGTGCTTGACAGTACAATATTAGGAGAAAGTGAGGACTGCAGATGCTGGAGATCAGAGTTGAGAATGTGGTACTGAAAAAGCACAGCAAGTCAGGCAGCAGCCGAGGAGCAGGAGAATTGACATTTTGGGCAAAAGCCCTTAGCAGGAATGAAATACAATATTAACCTCCTGTTGAAGTAAATTGAAAAATATGGTAAAGAATCATCTTTAAGATACTGAAGATGGTCTGACACTTAGTAGTGTGCTGTGGGCTTGAATTATACAGGTAGACATTTACTAATCAGATTCTACAGAACACCTCCCTCTTGTGTAATATTCCAAACCAGATTGGGTCACGGAGACAGAGAGCTTGATAAATATTGCATGAATGTTTTGATGTAGGGTCAACATTACCATTTTATTTAAGCATAGTAAAACTATTATTATGATCGCAGCTAATGATAATTTTGGAAACATCAGAAACCAGAATGGAACCAGATAGGTCAAAAGTTTAATTTTTACCATTATCTTGTTGGTTAACCATTGAAATATACTACATGGGATCAAAAATGTCTCTTAACAAAAGAACACAAGTTTATTGCACAAGCAGAAGAAAAAGCTAGATATATGTAAGATATTTTACTAAGATACTAACATAAACAGCAACAAAAGGTTTCATAAAGCAAAAAAAAACCTGCAGATACTGGGCATCTGAAACAAAAACAGAAGTTGCTGGCAAAACTCAGTAGATCTGGCAGCAACTATGGGGAAAAAAGCAGAGTTTTGAGTTAATGTTTCGGTGACTCTTCATTGGAAGAAAACGTTTCAACCTGTTTCCCACCAATGTCTTTTAAAGTTTCTCCATCCCAGAAAAATATCACTGCTCTCTCAACTCTTTCATTTCCTTCCCTAACATGATCTTTCCAGTTGTCCTACTTGGACTGGTGGCCTAACCTCAGCTTGGAGTCTTAACAAACTAAAACCCTTCTTCTGGAGTAACTTCTTCTGAACCATAAACCTATCTTCTAAATTGAACTCCTGGTTGTTCTGAACTGAAGTCAAAATAAAGCTAGTGACCTTTGGTCTGTTTTCCCTCTGTCATAAGCTTAAGAAAATAGACATTCCATCAATTAACAAGACGATATCTTGCTAGGCACTTTAACTGAATCACAGGCTTTTAGTCAAATGATGAGTCACATCACTATTCCAAGTGACTTTCTGGTCTTT
The DNA here is from genome assembly GCF_020745735.1 of Hemiscyllium ocellatum. Lineage (NCBI taxonomy): Eukaryota > Metazoa > Chordata > Chondrichthyes > Orectolobiformes > Hemiscylliidae > Hemiscyllium > Hemiscyllium ocellatum. Next base: position 17,536,235 of record NC_083416.1, on the reverse strand, counting down.
AGGAATACAGCTACTATTATAAAATCATCTGCTTTTGTTTGAAAAAATCAAATTCCAAATGATATTAACATTTAATGCATGTTTATCACTAATATAGGTTAAGTTTCCACCTCTCCTTCAAGGCTGCTGGAGAGGACCATCTCCAAGTCAGTAATGTGAGCTTGCATTAATCATGTAATCTCAATTATGTAAAAGCATCGTCACATTAATCCTTTACATTGTAGTTTTTTTTAATTCAGCTCCATGGCCCACCTTTGAAGCCAGTTCTTTTTAGATGAATTGGTAATTCTTTCGAATAGATTTTTTTAAGAATTCTCTGATATTATCATGAGGTATCAATCATGGGACTCTTGGGGGCAGCATGGTGACTTAGCGGTTAGCACTGCTGCCTCACAGCACCAGGGACCTGGGTTCAATTCAAACCTTGGGTGACTGTCTGCGTGGAGTTTGTAAGTTCTCCGTGTCTGCGGTAGTTTCCTCTGTGTGCTCTAGTTTCCTCCCACAATCACAAAGATGTACAGATTAGGTGAACTGGCCATGTGAAATTGCCCATAGTGTTCAGGGATGTGTAGGTTAGGTGCATTAGTCAGAAGTAAAATATAGGATAGGGGAGTGGGTCTGGGTGGGTTACTGTTCAGGCAGTCGGTGTGGACTTCTCAGGCTGAAGGGCCTATTTCAAAATGGTAGGGATTCTATTATTGTCTCTGAGTGTCAATGCTGTAGATTAAAGAAGTCCCATTCTAGAGACTAAAGTACATGAATCAGGCTGGCACACCACAGCAGTACAGACAGTCAGGCTACTCTGTCAGAATTGGTCTTTCAATGAAACATTAAACTGAAGCTTCAGTTATTCTCACAAGTGGACCTAAAAGATCGCCTGATATTATTTAAAAGAAGAACAAAAGAGTTCTGCTGGATCAATACTTACTCCTAAACCATTACAACAAAAATAAGTTATCTGTTTTTAACATATTCTCTGTGGCACAAGTTAGCTGTGTTCACATTGGCGACCTTGTTTCTGACATCACAACATTCTCTGCACCTCAAATAGTACTTCATTGGCTGTTAGGTGCTCTGGGTCATCTTGTGATGATGAGAAAGTGTTTTGTAAATGGAATATTCTTGTGTCTGTGCCTTGATGATATGATTGTTGTTGGTATACATTGATGTTATAGAATCCTATAGCATGGAGACAGGCACTTCGGCTCAAACTGGTCTATGCTGACAAAAATGTCCATCCATGCTAATCCCATTTCTCTGCACTTGGCCCATATCCTTCTAAACTTTTCCTGTCTATAAGAACATAAGCATTAGGAGCAGGAATAGGCCATCTGACCCTACAAGCCTGCTCTGCCATTCAACAAGATCTTCTAGTGGCCTCAGCTCCACTTACCTACCCTCTCACTATAACCTTTATTTCCTTGACTGTTCAAAAAATATCTGTCTTCGCTTTAAAAACATTCAATGAGGAAGCCTCAACTACATCACTGGGCATGGAATTCTATAGATTCACAAACCTTTGTGTGAAGATGTTCCTTGTCAATTTGGTCCCTCTAATTTTAAGGCTATGCCCTCTTGTCCTAGTTTCACCTGCCAGTGGAAATATCTTCTCTATGTCTATCTTACCTATTCCCTTCATAATTTGTTCGAGTTCTTTGATGAAGTGACCAGGAAGATTGAGGGCAGGGCAGTAGACATAGTCCATCGGGGCCAAGAGATTTATCAATTTTAAGTCCTTTTAGCTTTTCTAGCACCTTCTCTTTTGTAATGGCAACCATACTCAACTCAGTCCCCTAACTCCCTTTAATTGTTGGGATATTACTCATGTCTTCCACTATGAAGACTGATGCAAGGTACTTGTTAAGTTCTCCTGCTATTTCCTTATCTCCCATCACTAGGCTTTCAGCATCAGTTTGAAGTGCCCCAATGTCTACTTTTGCCTGTCGTTTGTTTCTTATGTATTGAAAGAAACTTTTTCTATCATTTCTAATATTACTGGCTAGCCTACCTTCATATTTGATCCTCTTCTTCCTTATTTCTCTCTTTGTTATCCTCTGTTTTTGTAGCCTTCCCACTGCTCTTGGCCACTTCATAGGATCTCTCTTTTTCTTTAATAGATTTCCTGACTTCCTTTGTCAGCCGTGGCTGTCTAATCCTTCCCCAGATAATCTTTCTTTTCTTGGGATGAACCTCTGTACAGTGTCTTCAATTATACCCACAAACTCCTGTCATTTTTGCTCTACTGTCTTGCCCGCTAAGCTCTGCTTCCAGTCTAATTTCGTCAGTTCCTCTCATGCCCTCATAATTATTTTTATTTAACTGTAAGACCATTGCATCCGATTTTGCCTTCTCTCTTTCAAACTGCGGACTGAACTCTACCATATTATGATCGCTGCTTCCTAAGTGTTCCCTTACTTTAAGATTTTTATAAAGTCTGTTTCATTACACAGCACTAGGTCCAGAATAGCCTGCTCCCTTGTGGGCTCCATGACAAGCTGTTCCAAAAAGCCATCCTGTCAGCATTCCATGAATTCCCTTTCTTTGGATCCACTGGCAACTTTATTTACCCAGTCCACCATTGAAGTCTCCCATGATCATCGTGACCTTGACTTTCTGACATGCCTTCTCTATTTCCTGGTATATGTTGTTCCCCTGGTCCTGACCACTGTTAGGAGGTCTGTACATAACTCTCATCATGGTTTTTTTGCCTTTGTGGTTCCTCAATTCCACCCACACAGACTCCACATCATCCGACGCTATGTCATTCACTGCCATAGATTTAATTTTGTTCTTAACTAACAAGGCAACCCCACCCCCTCTGCCCACCTCCCTGTCTTTTCGATAAGTTGAAAATCCTTGGATGTTTAACTGCCAGTCCTGACCCTCCCTGTAACCACGTCTCTGTGATGCCTACCACATCATAATGATTCACGATGATCTGTACCATTAGTTCATCTGCTTTGTTACGAATGCTACGAGCATTCAGGTAAAGTGCCTTAATGCTAACTTTCTTATCATTAGAGATATTGGAAGTCATAAGATGTCATAAGTTATCCTTCCTTTTTGCTGCATTCCCAGTCTGCCTCAAGTTTAAATCCGCCTGTGCATATGCTATCCTGTTGCTTATCTTTCCATTTAATTCCATAGTCCCTGTCGCTTTCACTTTCCCTTACCCCCAACTCAGAAGTTTAAAGTCCTACTGACCACCCTATTTATCCTCTTCGCTAGACCATTGGTACCTGATCGGTTCGAGACCGTCCCAATGGTACAGATTCCCCGGTTCCAAAACTGATGCCAATGCCCCATGAAGTGGAATCCCTCTTCCCACATCAATCCCTTAGCCACATGTTTACTTCCCTAATTTTCTTATCCCTATGCCAATTGGCACATGGGCATTATGACCGTTGAGGACCTGGACTTCAATTTCCTTCCTAGTGCTTGATAATCCCCAAACAGGTCCTCCACCCTAGCTTTGCCATGTTGTTAGTCCCAACGTGGACCACAACTGGATCCTCCCCCTCCCGCTCCAATATCCTTTCAAGCCGGTCGGAGATGTCCGCACCCTGGCACCAGGCAGGCCACACCCCATGCGAGACTCCCGATTCGGCTTGCAAAGGATACTATCTGTCCCCCTAATTATAGAATCCCCTATAATGTCTTTTTGCTCCCCCCCTCTTGAATGGCCAGCTGGCTCATCCCGTCCAGAGACCTTTTCCTCATCCGTACAGGGAGCAAGAATCTCATACCTGTTGGACAAGGTCAAGGTTTGAGGCGCCGGCACTCCTGAACTCAGGTTCCCCCTACCTGCCTCACTTACAGTCACATTCTGATGTCCCTGATCACTAACTGAATGTGAATTACTTAATCGCCCAGGTGTGTCTGCCTCCTGAAACAAAGCGTCCAGGTAACTCTCCCCCTCCCAGATGTGCCGCAGTGTTTGAAGCGCAGATTCCAGATCATCAACTCTGATCCGGAGTTCTTCCAGCCATCAACACTTGCTGCAGATGTGATCAGCCAGCTCCCACATCATACAGCTACAGCACATCACCTGCCCAGCCATCTCTGCTTAGTTAATTACTTTATTACCTTGTACAGGTTTGAGTTAAAATACTTTCTGATACCTCTCTGCTGTAGTCTTTTTCGAAAAAATTAATAGATAAACCAAAAAAGTAAATTTTTAAACAATCACTGATAAAGAAATAGAAAATACTTACATTAACAAACCAGAGTCTCGGGTTTAGCCGCCTTCCTGATTTATGTACTCACTGCTTTCCTTCTCGGCTGCCCCTCTGGTCGTCGTCACTTCCCCCTGTTGCTCCCGCTCCTTCTGTGAAGAAAAAAAACACCGCTGCCCGCTACCGGCAAGTAATTTTAAAACAAACTGTCTTTACCTTAGCTGCAGTCTTCCCGGTTTGTTTAACCTCAGCTGCTGCTCACACTCAAAATGACCGTTGGCATCGAAAGGTGAGTATTTATACTTACTGCTTTCCTTCCCAGCTGCCCTTCTGGTTGTCGTCACTTCCCCCACAGTTCAAAAATGTGCAGGTTAGGTGAACTGGCCATGCTAAATTGCCCATAGTGTTAGGTGAAGGGATAAATATAGGGGAATGGGTCTGGGTGGGTTGCGCTTCGGCGGGTCGATGTGGACTTTAATTTAGATTACTTACAGTGTGGAAACAGGCCCTTCGGCCCAAGTCCACACTGACCCGCCGAAGCACAATCCACCCATACCCCTACATTTACCCTTACCTAACACTACAGGCAATTTAGCATGGCCAATTCACCTGACCCGCACTTCTTTGGATAGTGGGAGGAAACCGGAGCACCCGGAGGAAACCCACGCAGACACAGGGAGTACGTGCAAACTCCACACAGTCAGTTGCCTGAGGCGGGAAATGAACCCGGGTCTCTGGCGCTGTGAGGCAGCAGTGCTAACCACTGTGCCACCGTGCCGCGAAGGGCCTATTTCCACACTGTAAGTAATATAATCTAATATGGTGAGTAGTGATGAGAATCCATCATATAATAGGGCGAACAGTGATGAGCATCCATCATATAATAGGGTGAGCAGTGATATTGAGAGTATTGAGAATCCATCATATAATAGGATGAGCAGTGATGAGAAGCCATCATATAACATGGTGAGCAGTGATGAGAATCCATCATATGATACGTTGAGCAGTGATGAGAATCTTCGGGTGAAAAATGAGGTCTGCACATGCTGGAGATCACAGCTGAAAATGTGCTGCTGGTTAAAGCACAGCAGGCTAGGCAGCATCCAAGGAACAGAAAATTCGACATTTCGGGCATAAGCCCTTCATCAGGAATGAGGAGAGTGTGCCAAGAGGTCAGGAAGAAGCAGGTTAGGAGGGCGGTGCTGAGTTGAGGGAACTGACTGAGACAAGGTGGGGGAGGGGAAATGAGGAAACTGGAGAAATCTGAGTTCATTCCTTGTGGTTGGAGGGTTCCCAGGCGGAAGATGAGGCACTCCTCCTCCATTATTGGTTATTCCCAATTCCTTCATCTCCGCCGCATCTGCTCCCAGGAGGACCAGTTCCAACACCGCACAGCCCAGATGGCCTCCTTCTTCAAGGAACGCAGATTCCCCCCAGACGTGATCGACGATGCCCTCCACCGCATCTCCTCCACTTCCCGCTCCTCCGCCCTTGAGCCATGCTCCTCCAACCGCCACGAAGACAGAACCCCACTGGTTCTCACCTACCACCCCACCAACCTCCGTATACAACGTATCATCCGCCGTCATTTCCGCCACCTCCAAACGGACCCCACCACCAGGGATATATTTCCCTCCCCTCCCCTATCAGCGTTCCGCAAAGACCACTCCCTTCGTGACTCCCTCGTCAGGTCCACACACCCCACCAATCCAACCTCCACTCCCGGCACCTTCCCCTGCAACCGCAGGAAATGTAAAACTTGCGCCCACACCGCCTCCCTCACTTCCCTCCAAGGCCCCAAGGGATCCTTCCATATCTGCCACAAGTTCACCTGTACCTCCACACACATCATCTATTGCATCCGCTGCACCCGATGTGGCCTCCTCTATATTGGGGAGACGGGCCGCTTACTTGCGGAACGCTTCAGAGAACACCTCAGGGACGCCCGGACCAACCAACCCAACCACCCCGTGGCTCAACACTTTAACTCTCCCTCCCACTCCACCAAGGACATGCAGGTCCTTGGACTCCTCCACCGGCAGAACATAACAACACGACAGCTGGAGGAGGAGCGCCTCATCTTCCGCCTGGGAACCCTCCAACCACAAGGAATGAACTCAGATTTCTCCAGTTTCCTCATTTCCCCTCCCCCCACCTTGTCTCAGTCGGTTCCCTCAACTCAGCACCGCCCTCCTAACCTGCAATCTTCTTCTTGACCTCCCCGCCCCCACCCCACTCCGGCCTATCACCCTCACCTTGACCTCCTTCCACCTATCACATCTCTATCGCCCCTCCCCCAAGTCCCTCCTCCCTACCTTTTATCTTAGCCTGCTTGGCACACTCTCCTCATTCTTGATGAAGGGCTTATGCCCGAAACGTCGAATTTCCTGTTCCTTGGATGCTGCCTAACCTGCTGTGCTTTAACCAGCAACACATTTTCAGCAGTGATGAGAATCCACCAGATAATAGGGTGAGCAGTGATGAGAATCGACCATATAATATGTTGAGCAGTGATATTGAGAGTATTGAGAATCCATCATATAATAGGGTGAGCAGTGATGAGAATCCACTATATAACATGATGAGTAGTGATGAGAATCCATCATTTATCATGGTAAGCAGTGATGAGAATCCACCATATAACATGGTGAGCAGTGGTGAGAATTCACCAGATAATATGGTGAGCAGTGATGAGAATCCATCATATATCATGCTAAGCAGTGATGAGAATCCATCATATAACATGGTGAGCAGTAATGAGAATTCACCAGATAACATGGTGAGCAATGATGAGAATCCATCATCCAATATGTTGAGCAGTGATGAGAATCCATCATATAACAGGGTGAGCAGTCATGGAAGCCACCATATAACATGGTGAGCAGTGATGGGAATCCACCAAATAATATGGTGAGCAGTGATGAGAATCCATCATATAATAGGGTGAGCAATGATGAGAATCCATCATATAATATGGTGAGCAGTGATGAGAATCCACCGTATAACATGGTGAGCAGTGATGAGAATCTATCATATAACATGGTGAGCAATGATGAGATTCCACTATAAAATATGGTGAGCAATGATGAGAATCCATCATATAATAGGGTGAGCAGTGATGAGAATCCACCGTACAACATGGTGAGCAATGATGAAAATCCACAATATAACATGGTGAGCAGTAATGAGAATCCATCATATAATAGGGCGAGCAGTGATGCGAATCCATCATATAACAGTGACAGTGATGAGAATCCACCAGATAATATGGTGACCAGTGATGAGTATCCATCATATAACATGGTGAACAGTGATGAGAATCCACCAGGTAGGATGGTGAGCAGTGATGAGAATCCATCATATAACATAGTGAGCAGTGTTGCAAATTCACCAGATAATATGGTGAGCAGTGATGAGAATCCACCAGATAATATGGTGAGCAGTGATGAGAATCCATCATATAACATGGTGAGCAGTGATGAGAATCCATCATATAACAGTGAGCAGTGATGAGAATTCACCAGATAACATGGTACCAGCAATAGATAACATTTTGTTTTAAAACATGGTGAGCAGGAGTGGAAATTTCAGTGAACACAGAAGAGTTTTTCAGTCATGGCTTTCAGAGAAATACTAATAGATCATAATATTATGATGCCAGTGAGTCTTGATACTTGACCCTTGGACACACGGAGAGAGGGAAAGCGATAGAGAGAGAGAGGAAGAGGGAGAAAGAGAATCTGGTGTCTATCTGTCTTCATGTTTAGCTATGTTTACACAAATCATTGTTCTAGTAACACTACATCAGCTGTCTCTCAGCTCAAATCATTTTAATTCCTCTTCAGTTGCTTTACTCTTACCAATTAGTGAATGCAACGTTGCACCAATTACTTCTATTGTAAGCAACTGTGCTTTCTTGACAGGTTTCATTTCAAACAACAGGGTGATATTGACAAGCTTCAGTTCTGTTACAAGGTGACTGATCACAAATTTGCTTTGTCAGACCAATGTCACTGGATGCACCACTGTCTGCCTTCAGAGTTGTCCTCTTGTTGGGATCATTTCCCTCTTCTATCAGACACTCACATAGTGGCTGATGTCCCCTATCAACACCCAGGCACTCACTTCAAATAATTCATCAGCCAATGCAAGATCCTAGCTTTTGCCCAATGGCTCGCATGATCAGATGTCTTACAGCATGAATGTGAGTTGAGGATATTGGTGTACATCTACTGAGTCTTGGCCAGATTAAAGACCGGAGAGTGCACCTACTAAAGGTGCATAGAGACCACTATTATTACAGATATTGCTCATGAACACAAATGGTTTCTATAAACAAACAAATCATAAATTGACTCTCTCACTAGCCACCAATTTACCAGTCCTCTCACCATATCTTCAATCATATGCTATTTCTCTTTAATACTGTGCCCTTATTGATGGGCCTTTAGCTGATCCATCTTTTTCACTTCATTTTGGAAGTTTACAATAGGGAATAAACTTGGGGAGGGGTGATGGTCAATAAGAAATTTGTTTCTTAAAGGATTAATGCTGAGGAATGTATTAAGCTTCACCCAATAGGATGGTATCATAAAGGTTTAGGTGTCAAGAACAGCTCTGGGTTTTGGAAAAGACAAGAGTTTCCGTCCAGGTCTCCTCACAGCAGATTGCTTGCTGGACAGAACTGGCTGCACTCCTAATCTAAACCAGCAGGTGGTGGTACAGGACCACACTCAGCTCCAAGAAACAGCAGGTGATATTCACCAATGAAGAGCTCTGTCCCAATGTTATCCACCAGAAATCCTGTTGCTAAGTGTCGCAGCATTTGCCATAAGTTGAGTGAGGGAAAAGGTCGACCATAGTTCCTCCCCGAAACCACAATCCAGGGACCCTCACTATCCCAACATGCCCTGCAGAGAGAGTCCAAGTGAGAATTTCAAGTATCAATGCAGTCGATACCATGTGGTACGCACTCTCCACTGCAGCAACCTCCTCCTGCTCCACCCGCTCTGATCCCCTTTTTGTCTCTGGATCCCCTGTCTCTGTCTTCTTCTCCCTCCTACATGTCACCTTTCCCTGCCATAGAAACAAAGCAGCAGGAGGAGGCCAGTCAGCGCCTCTGACTATTCCACCATCTAAATCATGACCCTCTGCTCTCCCTCACTCTCATGCGTTTCTGACATGAACAAGTCTTCAGTTTCAGATTCCTATTAAGTTACAGCATCTCTGCAGAGCCATTCAGTATCTTGCACAATAGATACAGACTCATCTTAAGGATGTTCAAGAGTAGCACCTCTGATAGTACAGTACACACCCAGTGCCACAGTCAACATATGGAGACTGTTTTGCTCTCAGCAATGCAAAAAAAATCATCGGCAACAAGAACTGGTAGAGATCCAGCTTTAATGGTAAACTGGCACTGTTATTTATGCCTCTGAGTTTGCTATTATTTCTGCCTCAGTGAGCCAGGACAATACTAGCTTGTGCGAGAATCAGCAAAATAACCTGAAATAATCAAAGTCTTTCAGACATATTCTCTGTTCATCAAAGGAAGAGATATTAACATTGGCTAATGGAACACTCGATAATTCAGGATCCCACTGCCCATCAGACTTGCAGGACAGGTATGGCACAGGGTGAGTTATAAAGTTTCCTCTACTCTTTTAAACTGAAAATAAAACTTCCTGTACACTATCTCTAGCAAACACTCCTGGGAAAGGTACAAGACGGAATAAAGCTCCCTCTCCACTGTCCCCATCAACCACTCCCAGGACAGGGATAGCGCGGGGTTAGATACAGAGTAAAGCACCCTCAACTGTTTTAAACTGAAAATAAAGTTCTCTCTCTACTGTCTTCATCAAACACTCCCAGGACAGGTACAACAGGGTTTTCCAGCATTGAGAAAGGTTATTTTTGGAGGGAGTGCCTGAGTGAAAAGGAACTCATTTCATGTTGGAAATTTGGCCCAGTGGAGAGGGAACCATGGGTTTCATAGGTACCCTGAACCCGAAAAGAGAGGGTGTGGGGTTGGGAATCCTCAGAGTGTCACGTTTCAATTTGAAAATATATTTTGGGATGTATGCCAAGGAAAGTGACTGATTCTGAGAGTTGAACAAAGTCATGGTTAGTAAAACAATCCATCCGAAGGGGATAAAAGACAGGCAGAGAATTGGAGAGAAGGTGAAATCTCCAGGGAGTAAATGGCCCAGGGGTAAATTCGGCTCTGATACTGAATGGAAAGTGGAGATATTACACGCCAATAGGAAGGGAGCTAGTCTGGCTGTTTAGAATTTGGGTTAAATGTGCACAGAATCTAAGCAAAGGTTCCTTATTTTATTGGACATAATAAAAAAATGTGGCACAGCCGATAAGTCATTCTGTAGCTGGTTTACAATTCTCATTTTGTCAGATTAGTTGTGCTTATTTCATTCACCATATTAGTTTTGTGCTCTGATGTGTTTTTACAAGTCTGTCTGACCTGGCTCCAGGGCCTTGTGCAGCCTAGTTCTTTGAATTAATTGTGTTGCTGCTTGCCTAATCTGTACTGTACAGAGTAAAGTGTTCTCTCCAGTGAGTAAATTAATGTGATGAGCACCAATAAACACTTTCAGCATTCACTTCATCATTGAGCTTCTCCAGAGGATGCTGGATTGACCAGCAATGCTCAGCCTTAAATCCTCAGTATGTATGAGTTGGTCATCTCAGGTGGGGTGTGACCAGAGACTTACAATCAGTCTCAGTGTCCCAGATTAGAATGGGAAAAGTCAACCATGTTTCCCATTCCTCAGAAATCAGAAACTGAGAATTCTGCAGCAAGTAACTCACCACTTGGCTCCCTATCACCTACGAGAGACAACTCTGCAGTGTGATGGAATGCCCCTCACATGTCAGCCCCAACAACAGTCAAGCAGCTTGACACCATCCAGTTCAAAGTAGTCTCCTTGATTGGAACCTCATCCACAAATATTCACTCCCTTCAACAACAATGCTCAGTAGCAGCAGTGTGTACCATCCACAACATGCACTGCAGAAATTCACCAAGAATCATTCATCAGCACCTTCCAAACCTACAACCACTTCCACCTGGAAGTACAATAGCAACAGTTACTTGGTAGCACCAATACTTCAAGTTCCTAACAGACAATCAATTTTTCAATGTATAATTTCAGTTACATCACACTGCAAATTTTTGCTATAAATTCTGTATTACGATTGAGCCCTCCACAATCACCTGATGAAGGAGCGTCGCTCCGAAAGCTAGTGTGCTTCCAATTAAACCTGTTGGACTATAGCCTGGTGTTGTGTGATTTTTAACTTTGTACGCCCCAATCCAACACCGGCATCTCCAAATCATGGAAATATATCACCATTCTTTTAGTGTCTTTGGGCCAAAATCCTGGAATTCCCTCCCTACTAGCAACCTACAGCACATGAACTGCAGGATTCATGAAGGCAACCCCCTACCACCTTCTCCAGTGCAACTCAGGATGAGCAAAAAAAAAAGCAATGCCCACATCCAATAAATGAATAAAAACATCCAATTGCTCACAGGAAGTCCTGACTTCAGCTGTACACTGAGTGCTCTCTGGTAATCACAATGCAAGGGTAAGAGACTGAATTTGAACTCATATGATTCAGTTGGAAATATTTAATTGAGTTGACTTATTCATTCAGGCAAATAATGCAGACTATCAGCCAGCTTAAACATGTGGAGCATTTGCCTCACAGGGTTATATTGAAATAACATAAAGATGTTGCTTGCAGAATTTGTTTTTGCCAAAGGATAAATCTTTTAGTGACTTATCATGACCTTCAAACTTTGTGGGTCATTATTACTGCTAATCATGTTATGAGAGGACGTGGCCCACCTTAAGCAATGGGAAGCTTACACAACGGGAATTCTGGAACCCAGAACAACATGAATTATATCAGCTCTTGCCTCAACCAGATGGGGAGCCAAGTGTTCTCTGCTGGTATAAGCAAATTCCTGAACTGAGCAAATCATTGCCAAATCCCAGTTTGCTATTCACTCATGGAGTTCTTGCGCAGCCAGTCTGTGCAAGCCTGGTTGTCACAATTCTTCTCCCAAGCAGCCTGCATAGCACGGCTGCCAGTTACTGACTCTGTTGAGTCAGGTTCGTGTGGTGCTATTTAGAGGGTGGAGAATCACTACACCCTGTGATTGTCAAAGGTGGGTGGTTTTCATTTCCATTTTCCTAAAACCCCTCCCCAGCCGAGACATATTCATGGGGTGACGACAGGACTGTCTCCAGCTGTGAGACATCGCTTCCCAACGTGCAACCCCTGTGTGACTGCACAGCCTACCCCGGTGTGAGGTAATTAAATCTTTCCAATGGATCTTCCTCTCACTGTAAGTCCAGATACTGATATCCTGCGAAGGTTGCACAGTCCGGTATGGCTGAAAGAAGAGACGTATGCCAAAACTCTTTTCATGTCAAAAAGATTTAGATTCTTGCGATTCTGTCCTGATGAGTGCAAGACAAAATGTCTCTTCTTTCAGCAATACTCCTCTTTTGCCAAGTAACTAGCTTTTCTTTTATTCGCTCATGTGGTGTGGGTATCAATGGCATTTGTGATCCATCCCTAATTGTCCTTGAACTGAGTGGCTTACTCAGCCATTTCAGGAGACAGTCACAAGTCACATTGTCAGGGATCTGGACTCACAAGTGAGCCAGACCAGGTGAGGAGGGCAGATTTCTTTCCCCAAAGGACTTTAGTTCCATGGGCACTGTCACTGAGAATATCTTCCAATTCCAGATTTTATTAAGTAAATTTAAATTCCCAAGAGCTACTGTGGTGGGGTTTGAAACCAGGTCTCCACAATATTAGCCTGGACCTCTAGATTACTATTCTGGTGATATTGTGGATAAAGATGGGGAGGGATGATAGGTAGGGGTGTAGATTAGTGGTGAAATGGGTGCTAAGGGGAGTGGGTATTGGGAAAGGGATTGTGGGAATGTGTGATAGGGAGGACGTGTTGGAGCATGGATGATGGGGAGAGATTTTAGGGTAGGAGTGTAGATTTAATGGGGAAATGGATGATAAGGGGAGTGGGTGATTGTGCATGGGTAATGGGGAAAGGGGTCGTGGAAAGGAGTAATAGGGAGAAGATGTGGGAACGTGGATAATGGGGAGGAACTGCTAGGGAAGAAGTCTTCAGGAAGGGGTGATGGTGACAAGATGATGGTGAGACGATGATGGAGGGATACATGATGGGGGAGATATTGATGAGGAAGGATTGATGGTGAAAGGTTTATGGTGAGGGGATGATGGATCTTTTGCAATGAGCAGCAAAGTAAATTTCAGAACATTTATATTGATTCCACTGACTCACTTTCCTGCTGCCTCATACTGCATTCCCTCAGTGCACCACTCTCCCACTAATTCTGTGTGTTGGTCTCTCCCCATTACCTCCCACCCTGCCAACTCATTTGGTGCTCAGTGAGTGAGGAGTTGAACACCCTCTTAGTCTTAGAGGCTGTGGAATGTCTTTGAACAAAGCCGGATTGAGCAATAGCATGGCTATCCAGCAAAAATGGTCATTAGAAATGGGAACTCTGGTGGGTTTACTCCCCTCGAAACCCAGGGTCACTGATGCCATCCAATTTTGTTTATTTCCTAAATATTTTCCCCTCTCTGCTCTGTTTGTAGGATTACAACAATGACTTGAACCATTTCAGAAAATTTCCTCAGAGGTCTGTTAGGCAACATCTTGGATCTCAACAGTCCTGAAAGAGTTGCATGATATGGTCAATGACTGAGTTTGAAGGTCTCGGCATGTGTGATGGGATTTATTGGATTAGTGGATTAGACACAATTGCTTTTGGGACCCGATCCATTGCCAGGACAGATGACATAAGCTTCAACTGTGGAGTGGGAGGATGTTTATTCACAAATACGCTGATATCCTTAACAGGTCCTGAGGAAATCCATTAAGTAGGAGCAGTGGCAAGTAAAAACATTTATACTGGTTGAGAGGCAGGGGGTATTCTGAGAGTGGGTCTGCAGTTAACATGGTGTACATAGCACTGACATATAATGATAGAAGTGAAAGATTTTACAACTACTAAATCCTTCAGACATTAGTGAGGACTCAGTTCATAGTAATTACAGTTGGGGGTAGTGGGGGTGGAGGATAGCTGTTGGAGAATAATATTTGTTTAACTAAACAAAGATTGGTTAAATTCCAGTTGGTGTCACCACTTTAATTCTTGTTTAAACAAATACTTAATCTCTTTTAAAGTTTCCAGATAATTACTTCCACTGTTAACAGATCACAACCAAGGAATCTCTTCAGTGTAAAACGCAAGGAAATTTTCCATTTTTAGTCTAATCAAGTTCCAGTGTGTATATGTGTGCGTATGTGTGTGTGTGAATGTGTGTGTGTGTGTGTGTATGTGTTTGTGAGACTGTGATTGTGAGTGTGTGTGCGATTGTGGGTGCATGTGTACGTGTTTGAAAGACAGAGAGTGCAGGAGGGATTTGGCAGGCAGACACAACTTCGTAACAGAGAAAAAAACTTCCGATAAACTGGACAGACTCTCCAACTTGCAGAGTCCCCAGTCAGCAGCTCCCAGCTTCTCTCAGCCTATCCCTGAGGATTAGTATCTGTTTTGTGCTGACTACCCTTGGGATCACAGTCAGGGGTGAATGATTTCTTGACACAGCTGTCACTTCGCCATCAGAATGGCCTTAAAACTTGTGTTAAAGTGACATTTTAAAGCTTCTTTCTTTCAACTATTTGATCTCACCCTTTCAATGTACGTGGGTAGTGATTGTTTATACAGCATTATTTTAATCTATATTTTTGCCTTATTCACCAACTTCTGTTTTTTTATTTTAAAGAATGCAGATATCTCCAGTTTGGCTCACTAGATTTGTTGAATGTTGATTCTGAAATCCCAGCCTGGCAATGAATTCCGTGCTGCCCGCTGTAGTGATACTCCTTTTGGCCCAGGTGGTACAGACTCTTCCCAGCCTTTACCACAGGGGCTGGCTACGGCTGCTGCAAGAAGGAGACGGCTGTGGAGTGTGCCAGCAAGATCTATGCCCCGAGCCCCATGGGTGTGCTGCAGGCACAGTACTGGATGTATGTGACTGCTGCCTGGAGTGTGGAAACGCCGAGGGGCAAATCTGCGACCTCGATAACACCAACCACTTCTATGGGCGGTGTGGACAGGACCTGGATTGTCTTCTTGATATTAGCGGTGCCTCATTTGGAGAGATCCTGGAACCCCAGTGCACCTGCCGATCCCAGGAAAGCGTTTGTGGATCTGACGGAAAGACCTACAGCAACATCTGCAGCTTCAAGGAAGTGTCTTATAGGAACAGAGAAAGCACTCTCAGCCTGGCACACATGGGACCCTGTGAGACAGGTAACCAATTTATACTTTCTGTATCTGTAATGCTTGCCATCCTTTAGTAGTGAGATTTTCAGCATCGTTTACATCTGCACTGAAAACAAAGAATGCTGGAGATCACAGTGGGTTAGGGAGCATCCATGGAGAGAAAGCAAGCTAACGTCTAGGTGACTCTTCATCAGAGTTGATGTGAAGTGTGGAGGGGGCAGCATTCATGGAATGGTGGTGGGGGGATGGTTGTGCGGGGAGGTGTTGGAGTGCTGAGGGAGAACGGTTGTTGATCGTTCAGATTAAGTGATCAGAACTTGGCGGCAGGTGGCACAGTGGACGGCACGGTGGCATTAGTGGGCGGCACGGTGGCACAGTGGTTAGCACTGCTGCCTCACAGCGCCTGAGACCCGGGTTCAATGCCCGATTCAGGCGACTGACTGTGTGGAGTTTGCACATTCTCCCCGTGTCTGCGTGGGTTTCCTCCGGGTGCTCCGGTTTCCCCCCACAGTCCAAAGATGTGCGGGTCAGATGAATTGGCCATGCTAAATTGCCCGTAGTGTTAGGTAAGGGGTAAATGTAGGGGTATGGGTGGGTTGCGCTTCAGCGGGTCGGTGTGGACGTGTTGGGCCGAAGGGCCTGTTTCCACACTGTAGTAATCTAATCTAAAAAAACGTGAGAATGGCAAAGAAATGGCGTGACTAACAGCCAGACTGGGAAAAATAGGCAGTCCCACTGGAGTGGCAGGAGGGGAGAGAGGACATGGTGACAGAGAATGTCGCAAGTAAAGCTAAAAGAAAGGGAAGGAATGACAGTGGGTTCACATTCTGAAAGTGTTGAACTCAATATTGAGCCTAGAAAGTTGAAAAGAGCCTAGTCTGCACATGAGATGTTGTTCTTCCAGTTTTTCCTGTGATTTGCTGGAGCATTGCAGCAAGGCAATGTCAGACAAGTGGGCATGCGAGCAGGACATCTGCATTCAGTGTATGTAGAACAATGCTGCCATACACTGATATCGACATCCTTTGCGGGACTTCGCTCAATATGCCTGTCATCTATTCCAGACACAGGAATTGGCACATACCTCAGTAAGTTAATTACATTCTAAAAATTATTTAATCTGAATTTATCAATGCACTTTTGTGGGTCATATTGTAAAACTGAGTAAAAAGCATATTACAGAGAGGGCATGACTTAACAATCATTACAAAATCTAGATGAGGCACTGGGTGAAAAAGACAGCACTCCGTGTTACGATTTGCTGGGTGTAATTGAGGGCACTGTGTGTTACAAATCCTAGGTGTAATGGAGAGCACTGTATGTTGTAGCTCACTGTATGCAATAGAGGGCATAGTGTATTACACCTCATTGGTTGTAACAGAGAACAGTTTTATAGCTCACTGGATATAATAAACAGAATGATGTGTAATAGCTTGATAGGTACAGTAAAGATGACTATGTATTCCCACTCACTGAGTGTAATTGATGATACTGTATATTGCAGCTCATATGATATAGTAGCCAGCACAATGTATTACAGTTTGCTGAGTATAGTAGAGAGAACAGTGTATTACAGCTCAGTGAGTATAATGGAGAGCATTGTCTATTCTATATGCAATCGAGAGCATGTATATTACAGTAAGTAGATGTAGTTGAGAGTACTGATCATTACAGCTTACTGGTTGTAATTGAGAGCATGGAGTATTATAGTTTATTGAGTATAATAGAGTGCGCTATGTCCTACAGCTCACTGGTGGAATAAAGGCCATTCTTTATTACAGTGCACTGATGGAATAGTACTGTGTGTTATGGTTTACTGGATGTAATAGACCATAATACCATAGGAAATAGGAACAGGAATAGGTCTTTCGGCCCCTTGACCTTGCTCCACCGTTCAATAGAATCATTTCCGATTGGACATTCCTGCCTTTTCACCATTACTCTTTATTCCTTGACTGATCAAGAATCTAGATCAGACTTAAATATATACAAGGACTCTTCCCTAACTCCCCTCCCCCCAACAGTTCTCTGTGGCGAAGAGTTCCAAAGACTCTGAAAGAAGAAATTCCTCCTCATCTCAGTCTTAAATTGACACCCTTTATTCTGAGAAATGGCCTCTGGCACTACATACTCCGATGAGGGGAAGCATTCTCTCAGTATTTATCCTGTCGATCCCCTTGATTCTGTGTGTTTCAATTAGATCACTTTCACTCTTTTAAATTCCAATGAATAGAGTCCCAAACTGTTTAGCCTTTGCTCATAAAACAATCCTTCCGTACCAACGATCATCCTAGTGAACCTTCTCTGAACTGACTCTGATTAAATCTTTTCTTAAATAAGGGAAAGAAAACTGCTTACAGTATTCCAGATGTGATCTCACTAGCACATTGTATAGATACGATAAGATTTCCCTATCTTTTTATACTCCAATCCCCTTGAAATAAGAGCCAACATTCTCTTAGCATTCCTGATTACCCGTTGCACCAGTATTCCTAGCTTTCATGCACAGGATTCAACACTCCCAAGCCTTATTCTGTAAGTAGACAGCCCCATGTATTACTACTTAATGAGTGTAATAGTGAATATTTTGTATTACAGTTTGCAGAATGCAATATAGAGCAGTGTGCATTGTAATTCACTATGTGTAGTTGAGAGCACTGTTTATTACAACTCAATGTCTGTCATAGATACCATACGGTATTAAAGCTCACTGGGTGCATTAGAAAGCATTGCATGTGAAATATAGAACATAGAACAGTACAGCACAGATCAGGCCCTTCAGCCCACGATGTATGCACCCTCAAATTTCTGTGACCATATGCATGTCCAGTAGTCTCTTAAATGTCCCCAATGACCTTGCTTCCACAACTGCTGCTGGCAACGTATTCCATGCTCTCACAACTCTGTGTAAAGAACTCGCCTCTGACATCCCCTCTGTACTTTCCTCCAACCAGCTTAAAACTATGACCCCTCGTGTTAGTCATTTCTGCCCTGTCCATGTGTATTACAAATTCCTGGGAGTAATTGACCGGATCTTTTTATTTTTGTGATTTTTTTAATTGTGGACTGAAATGAGAAAAAAATTGTTTTGAAACAGGGATTGCAAGGGTTGAATGCAAGTCAATGTGACACTGTTTGCACTGCTGTGGGTTACTTCAACAATTATAGACAAACTAGAGCTGAAAGGTTGTGTACAAGTGGAGATTTAGTTCACAACAAGTAGCTGATTGGATTGTCAGTTACCAATAACAAAGTCTTTTGCTTGTTAAAAATTATATGATTGATTCTCAAGCAGCTGAACAATCTAGGGCCATTAGCAAGATACAGAGAAACCCTTGGACTGAAACCATCCCAGTAATTCTCTCCTTGTTCTCAACAAAAAAAAATCACTTTAAAATCCTAAAGCATATGAGGTTGTACTTCCTTCAGCTGTTCCTGTAAGTTGTGAATTTTAATTCATAAGCCAGTTGCCTATTATGAGATAACCAGCTACCTGTGCCTTTTGCAAATTGGTGAAAGCATTTAAAGAAGTACAACCGAGAAGCAGCATTCTAATCAGTTTGAGAATCATCTCAGTAAACCTTGTGAAGAGGAACCACTTTTCCCTCTGTCAATAACCCATGTGCATTGTGTGTGTGTGTGTGTGTGTGTGAGATATATAATATTATATATAATATATGGTAGTAGACTTTTAATTAGTAAAGTTACATGCTGACAGTTAATAACTGTATACCTGTAGCTGGAGTCTAATTCTTGTAATAAGTAGTAATATTTTGTGTCTAATTCTTGTAAAAAGCTGTAATACTTTGTTTAATACAGAAAATTGATTCAGATTTTCTGTCAACCCGAGTCTGAAAGCCTAGTAATCAAGGGGAGTTGTATACATGTTTTTATTACATTCAAGGAGGACCAGAAGGCCAAAGTGTTCAAACAATGGCAAGAGCTTTATTAAGGGTGGTCTTCCATTTGCAGGCAGCAAAATTAGACTGAGCATTTCCCTCCAAAATGGCTGATCACATGATCAGACTGTAATATCAGACCTAAATAACCAACAGTTTTAAAGCCTTTAACTTTTTTGAGACTCCAGGAATTGTGGGGCTTAATTTCTAGTGAGTTTTAACAACATCTCGGGACTGTTGTCTGGGATAGCTTAATCAGAAATAGAGGCAAAGAGGATTTAGATGCGGTATAGGTAAATAATACAGGTGAAGGAAAACACCAGATTCTGCATTTAAGACACGGCACTCAAAAAGGCAAAGCTTTTCCTGCAAATAACTTCCAAATAAAGCTGTTGGACTGTAACCTGGTGTTGTGTGATTTTTAACTTCCTGCTGGTGGCAGAGTTGCCCCTGACAATCTTCAGGGAATTTTCAAATACCAAGCTGATTGACTAGGCAGGTAACTAGAGGTAGCATGGCCTGGCAGAGTTAAGAAGGCAGAAATATTTGAGGTATTAGTATGGCACTTTAGTTTAGAGGAAATATAAGGCCGCCAAGGCATTCTGGGTAGTGAATCATTAGAATTGGGTGATATTCAGTTACAGTTAAAGCAGCTTAGGCATGAGGAGACAATAAAGAAAGTACAGATGGCAGAAAAGGGACAATAAAAGAGTACAACAGGCAAAGAAAGATGCAGAAAAAGATAGTAAATGGGAAACAGAATCAAAAAGAAGGGGAAGGAGAAAACCAGAATTGGATGTGCAAGAGAGAGGAAGAAAGGGAACATGCTCAAAACAATGCTGTTGAACCAGGAGGTGTCAGATTCTGGTGGGGGAGAAAATCTAACTTATAATTTGAGGTCGAGCAAGAAATGTTTAAGTTTGCGCAGGCTATGCCAACATTTGAAGAAAAGGATGTGGATGCATACTTAATGTCATTTAAGAAAACCCTGAGAGACAGGGTTTATGATTACTTGGAAAACCATAGTTTGATTAGAGACAGTCAGCGTGGCTTTGTGAGGGGCAGGTCATGTCTCACAAGTCTGATTGAATTCTTTGAGGGTGTGACAAAACACATTGATGAAGGTAGAGCAGTGGATGTAGTGTACATGGACAATTGAATTGGGCAAAAGAGGACTGGATATTGCTCATGCAGAGTAAGTTGACAGTAAAGCACAGGAAATCTATGCTTCATTGTCAGAGGAGGTCTTGTGTGATTATGATAGTGTAAATAAACCTATGTTGACTTTATAAATACGATAGTGCCTGAGGCATAAAGGCAAAGGAACCAGAATTTAAGGAAACGGCTAGGCAACCAATACTGAATTCAAAAGGGTTAAGCAAAGTAATTTTGACAAATGGATTTCAGCATTAGCAGCTGAAGCCATGCATTCTTTGAGAGGTTAGTCTCTTAAAGAAACTTAGAAACTCACTACTGTTTAGAATAAGAACTCCTGTTGGGGACCAATGAGTTGCAACTGGCAAATAGGCAGCACCAATGAGCTGTCACCCTCATAAATTCAAAGGGATAAAAAATCGGAAAATGAAAGGAAAGCAAATAGCCATAGGAAAGAAATGGAGAGCGAGGAGTGTCCCAAGGTCAAGAAGGAAAGCAATGAGAGAAGTGAAAATTGGAAACCAAGGCAGCAACAGAGATACTGAGGAGTATATTCGGAGGCAGATTTTGGAAAGTTGCAGAAGTAACAGGGTTGTTGTCATGGGTGACTTCAACTTCCCTAATATTGATCGGAATCTCCTTAGTTCAAATAGTTTGGATAAGCAGTTTTTGTCAGGTGTGTCCAGAAAGGATTCCCGACTCAATATGTAGATAGGTCAACTAGAAGGGAGGCCATATTGGATTTGGTGCTTGGCAACGAACCAGGTCAGATATCAGATCTCTTGGTGGGAGAGGATTTCAGTGATAATAATCACAATTCCCTGACCTTCACTATTCTCATGGAATACTTGGAAAACCAAAGCCATTCTCTGTGTAAAACCACCATTCTCTGTGTAAAGAACCAACATCTGACATCTCTCCTAAACCTTCCTCCAATCACGGTATGGGAAAGTATTGAATTGGGACAGGGGAATTATAATGCTATGAGGCAAGAACTGGGATGCCTAAATTGGAAACAGATGTTCTCAGGGAAATGCATGACAGAAATGTGGAGGTTTAGGGAGCACTTGCTGATAGTGCTAGAGAGGTTTGTCCCACTGAGGCAAGGAAGGGATGGTAGGTTGAAAGGACCTTAGGTGACAAGGGATGTGAAACATCTAAGTCAACAGGAAGAAGGAAGCTCACGTAAGGTTGAGGAAGCAAGGATCAGACAGGGCTCTAAAAGGTTACAAGGAAGCCAGGAAGAAACTGAAGAATGGACTTAGGAGAGCTAGTAGTGGGCATGAAAAAGCTTTGGTGAGTAGGATTAAAGAAAATCCTAAGGCATTTGACACTTATGTGAGGTACAAAAGAATGGCCTGAGTAAGGGTATGGCCAATCAGGGATAGTGGAGGGAACTTGTACCAAGAGTTGGAGGAGGTAGGGGAGGTCCTCAATGAATACTTTGCTTCAGTATTCACTACTGAGAGGGACCTTGATGTTTGTGAGGACAACGTGAAATAGGCTGATATGCTCAAATAGGTTGATGTTAAGAAGAAGGATGTGCTGGAAATTTTGAAAAAAGCTAAGAATACATAAGACCCCTGGGGTAGACCAGATATACACAAAGTCTCTACAGGAAGCGAGGGAAGAGGTTGCTTCACCTTTGGCGATGACCTTTGCATCCTCACTGTTCACTGGAGTAGTACCAGATAATTGGAGGGTGGCAAATGTTATCCACTTGTTCAAGAAAGGGAATAGGGATAGTCCTGGGAATATTGGAACACTCAGTCTTACGTCTGTGGTGGGCAAATTATTGGAGAGGATTCTGAGAGACAGGGTTTATGATTACTTGGAAAACCAAAGCTTGATTAGAGACAGTCAGCATGGCTTTGAGAGGGGCAGGTCATGCCTCATAAGCCTTATTAAATTTTTTGAGGATGTGACAAAACACATTGATGAAGGTACAGCAGTGGATGTAGTGTACATGGATTTTAGCAGGTATTTGATAAAGTTCCCCATGGTAAATTCAAAATTTGAGAGAGCAGGGCTTTTCTCATTGGTGTGAAGAAGGATGAGAGATGACTTGACAGAGATGTACGGGATGATGAGAAAAATAGAGTGAATAGTGGAAATGGTTATCACAAGGGGCATCTTTGTAAGGTGATTGGAGGAAGGAATAGGAGAGATGTCAGATGTTGGTTCTTTACACAGAGAATGGTGGTTTTACACAGAGAATGGCTTTGGTTTTCCAAGTAATCATAAACTCTGTCTCTCAGAATGAGGTGGTAGTGGAGTCAGATACATTAGGGACATTTAAGTGACTCTTGGACTGGCACCTGGATGATAGTAAAATTAAGGATGTGTTAATTAGTTTGATCTTACAGTAGGATAAAGGTAGGCACAATATCGAGTTAAAATTGTGAATAGCACAGGAAATTCACATGGTAGGGCAATACAGGAATACATCTTCGAGTAAAAAGTGAGGTCTGCAGATGCTGGAGATCAGAGCTGAAAATGTGTTGCTGGTTAAAGCACAGCAGGTTAGGCAGCATCCAAGGAACAGGAAATTCGACGTTTCGGGCCAGAGCCCTTCATCAGGAATTCCTGATGAAGGGTTCTGGCCCGAAACGTCGAATTTCCTGTTCCTTGGATGCTGCCTGACCTGCTGTGCTTTAACCAGCAACACATTTTCAGCTCTGATCTCCAGCATCTGCAGACCTCACTTTTTACTCAAAGATTTTAACCTACTGCGAATCCTCTTGCAAGGATGCCTTCCTTGAAGAAGCTCTCTTCCTCCCTCTCATTCCTGATGAAGGGCTCTGGCCCGAAACATCGAATTTCCTGTTCCTTGGATGCTGCCTAACCTGCTGTGCTTTAACCAGCAACACATTTTCAATACAGGAATACAGAAAACAAAGGCGTAAATAAGTAACTTACATGACCAGCACTTTATAGATACATAGTGCAGTTCCATAAAACATGTCATACATCATGTGGTATGAAAACCTCGACATGTAATCAGACCAGCGCCCAAATCCGTTTTCAAAGAACCATTTAGTTGAGGAATAGTGGATTGTTTTAGGCCATTACTAAAAATTAAAGCAGGATATCAGTACACTCTAGGAGAAAGTGAGAACTACAGATGCTGGAGGGTCATAGTTGAAAAGTGTGGCGCTGGAAAAGCACAGCAGGTCAGGCAGCATCTGAGGAGCAGGAGAGTTGATTCTTTCAGACAAATGCCCTTCATTAGGAATGTGGAGGGGGAAGGGCGATGAGAGATAAATAGAGGGATGGGGTGGGGCTGAGGGAAAGGTAGGTGAGAAGGCGATGGTGATTGCAGGCAGGGAGGTGATTGTGATAGGGTGGAGCGGATAGGTGGGAACGAAGATGGACAGATGGGACAGGTCAAGAAGGGGGTGCTGAGTTGGAGAGTTAATCTGGGATGAGGTGGGGGGAGGGGAGATTTGGAAGCTGGGGAAGTTGATGTTGATGGCATGTGGTTGAAGGGTCCCAAGGTGGAAGATAAGATATTCTTCCTCAAGTAGGTGGGTGACTTTGATTTGGCAGTGGAGGAGGCCAAGGAGGACTAATAAAATTAAACTGCATTTATTTCAATGCAAGAGGCCTAACAGGGAAGGCATGGTTAGGAACATGGGACTGGGATATCATAGCAATGGCAGAAACGTGGTTCAGGAATGGACAGGACTGGCAGCTTAATGTTCCAGGATACAAATGCTACAGATAGGACAGAAAGGGAGGCAAAAGTGGAGGGGAGGTCGTGTTTTTGATAAAGAATAGCATTACAGTTGTACCGAGGGAGGATATTCACGGGAAATACATCCAGGGAAGTTATTTGGGTGGAACTGAGAAATAAGAAAAGGATGATCACCTTATTGGGATTGCATTATAGACCTCCCAATCATCAGAGGGAAATTGAGAAACAATTTGTAAGGAGATCTCAGTTATCTGTAAGAATAATAAGGTGGCTATGGTAGGGGATTTTAACTTTCCAAACATAGACTGAGACTGCCATCATGTTAAGGGTTTAAATGGAAAGGAATTTGTTAAGTGTGTACAAGAAAACATTTTGATTCAGTATGTGGATGTACTTACTAGAGAAGGTGCAAATTTGACCTACTTTTGGGAAATAAGGCAGGGCAGGTGACTGAGGTGTCAGTGGGGGAGCACTTTGCAACCAGCGACCATAATTCTATTAGTTTTAAAACAATGATGGAAAAGGATAGACCAGATCTAAAAGTTGAATTTCTAAATTTGAGGAAGGCTAATTTTGACGGTATTAGGCAAGAACTTTCAAAAGCTGACTGGGGGCAGATGTTCGCAGGTAAAGGGATGGTTGGAAAATGGGAAGCCTTCAGAAATAGAGACAGAATATTCCTGTTAGGGTGAGAGGAAAGGCTGGTAGGTATAGACAATGCTGGATGACTAGAGTACTTGAAGGCCAGGTTAAGAAAAAGACAGAGGCATATGTCAGGTATAGACAGGATAGATCGAGTGAATCCTTCGAAGAGTATAAAGGCAGTAGGAGTATACTTAAGAGGGAAATCAGGAAGACAAAAAGGGGACATGAGATAGCTTTGGCAAATAGGGTTCAGGAGAATCCAAAGGGTTTTTACAAATACATTAAGGACTAAAGGGTAACTAGGGAGAGAATAGGGTCCCATAAAGATTAGCAAGGTAGTCTTTGTGTGGAGTCGCAGGAGATGGGGAGAACTAGATGAGTATTTTGCAAATGTGTTTACTGCAGAGAAGGACATGGATGATATAGAATGTAGGGAAATAGACGATGACATATTGGGAAAAATGTCCATATTACAGAGGAGGAAGTGCTGGATGTCTTGAAATCCATAAAAGTAGATAAATCCCCAGGACCTGATCAGGTGTACCCTAGAACTCTGTGGGAAGCTAGGGAAGTGATTGCTGGGCCCCTTGCTGAGATATTTATTTCAGCGATAGTCACAGGTGAGGTGCCGGAAGATTAGAGATTGGCTAACGTAGTGCCACTATTTAAGAAAGATTGTAAGGATAAGCCAAGGAACTATAGACCGGTGAGCCTCACGTTGTTGGTGGGCAAGTTGTTGGAGGGATTCTTATGGGACACAATGAACATGTATTTGGAAAGGGAAGGACTGATTAGGGATAGTCAACATGGCTTTGTGCGTGGGAAATCATGTATCAAGAACTTGATTGAGTTTTTTGAAGAAGTAACAAAGAGGATTGATAAGGGCAGAGCGGTAGACATAACCTAGATGGACTTCAGTAAGGCATTCGACAAGGATCCCCATGGGAGACTGGTTAGCAAGGTTAGATCTCATGGAACACAGGGAGAACTAGCCATTTGGATACAGAACTGGCTCAAAGGGATAAGACAGAGGATGGTGGTGTATGGTTGCTTCTCAGACTGGAGGCCTGTGACCAATGGAGTGCCACAAGGATCGGTGCTGGGTCCACTACTTTTCATCATTTATACAAATGATTTGGATGTGAGCAGAAGAGGTACAGTTAGTAAACTTGCAGAAGACACCAAAATTGGAGGTGTAGTGGACAGTGGAGAAGGTTACCTCAGATCACAACGGAATCTTGATCAGATGGGCCAATGGGCTGAGCAGTTTAATTTGATGGTGTTTAATACAAGGTGCTGCATTTTGGGAAAGCAATTCTTATCAGGACTTATACACTTAATGGTAAGGTCCTAGGGAGTGTTGTTGAACAAAGAGGCCTTGGAGTGCAGGTTCATAGCTCCTTGAAAGTAGAGTCGCAGGTAGATAGGATAGTAAGGAAGGCATTTGGTATTCTTTCCTTTATTGGTCAGAGTATTGAGTACAGGAGTTGGGAAGTCATGGCTGCAGCTGTACGGGACATTGGTTAAGCCACTTTTGGAATATTGCATGCAATTCTGGTCCCCTTTCTATTAGAAGGATGTTGTGAAATTTGAAAGGGTTCAGAAAAGATTTACAAGAATGTTGCCAGGGTTGGAGGATTTGAGCTATAGGGAGAGGTTGAATAGGCTGGGGCTGTTTTCCCTGGAGCATTGGAGTCTGAGGGGTGACCTTATAGAGGTTTATAAAATCATGAGGGGCATGGATTAGACACCTGGACAAAGTCTGTTCCCTGGGGTGGGGAAGTCCAGAACAAGAGGGCATAGATTTAGGGTGAGAGGGGAAAGATATAAAAGAGACCTAAGGGGCAACTCTTTTATGCAGAGGGTGGTACGTGTATGGAATGAGCTGCCAGGGGAAGTGGTGGAGGCTGGTACAATTGCAACATTTAAAAAGCATCTGGGCCGGGTGCTGGCAAGTGGGATTAGATTATGTTGGGTTATTTGTTGGGAATGAATGAGGTGGACCGAAGGGTCTGTTTCTGTGCTGTAAATCTCTATGACTCTCTGACTTGCATATTCTTGGGGGAGTGGGAGGGGGAGTTGAAATGATCAGCCACAGGCTGGTGGGATTGTTTGGTGTGTGTCCCAGAGATGTTCCTTGAAATGCTCCGTGTATTAGGGTCCTATCTCTCTGATGTAGAGGAGACCCCACCGAGAGCAATGGATGCAGTAGTTGAGGTGGGTGGATGTGCTGGAAAATCTCTGCTGGATGTGGCAAGATCCTTTGGGGCTTGGATGAAGGTGAGGGGGGAGGTGTGGGTGCAGGTTTAACACCTCCTGCAGTGGCAACAGAATGTACTGGGTATAGAGGATGGGCTATTGGGGGAGGAGGGGTGGACATAATATGACAATTTGATTCTGTGAAGCTATTCATTTAACCGTAATTACAACGAGGGTTGTAAGATCATAAGACAGGAATGGAAGTAAGGCCGTTCGGCCCATTGAGTCCACTCTGCCATTCAATCATGGCTGATGGGCATTTCAACTCCACTTACCCGCATTCTCCCTGTAGCCTTTAATTCCTTGTGACAGCAAGAATTTATCAATCTCTGCCTTGAAGACATTTAGAGTCCCGGCCTCCACTGCACTCTGCGACAATGAATTCCACAGGCCCACCACTCTCTGGCTGAAGAAATGTCTCCGCATTTCTGTTCTGAATTTACCCCCTCAAATTCTCAGGCTGTGTCCACGGGTCCTAGTCTCCTTGCCTAACGGAAACAATTTCCTAGCGTCCACCCTTTCCAAGCCATGGAAAATTTCTATTAGATCTCCCCTTAATCTTCTAAACTCCAATGAATACAATCCCAGGATCCTTAGCAATTCCTTGTATGATAGACCTACCATTCCAGGGATCATCCGTGTGAATCTCCACTGGACACACTCCAGTGCCAGTATGTCCTTCCTGAGGTGTGGGGACCAAAACTGGACACAGTACCCCAAATGGGGCCTAACCAGAGCTTTATACAGTCTCAGTAGCACAATGGTGCTTTTATATTCCAACCCTCTTGAGATAAATGACAACATTGCATTCACTTTCTTAATTACGGACTCAACCTGCATGTTTACCTTGAGAGAATCCTCGACTAGCACTCCCAGATCCCTTTGTACTTCAGCTTTACGAATTTTCTCACTAAATTCTCACAAATTTAGAAAGTAGTCCGTGCTTGTATTTTTTTTGCCAAAGTGCAAGACCTCGCATTTGCTCACATTGAATTCCATCAGCTATTTCCTGGACCACTCTCCCAAACTGTCGAGATCCTTCTGCAGCCTCTCCACTTCCTCAGTACTACCTGCCTATCCACCTAACTTTGTATCATCGGCAAACTTCACTAGAATTCCCCCAGTCCTTTCATCCAGATTATTAATATATAACGTGAACAGCTGCGGCTCCAACACTGAACCCTGTGGGACACCGCTTGTCACCGGCTGCCATTCCGAAAAAGAACCTTTTATCCCACACCTCTGCCTCTCAGACAGCCAATCCTCAATCCATACCAGTAGCTCACCTCGAACACCAAGGGCCCTCACCTTGCTCAGCAGCCTCCCATGTGGCATCTTATCAAGGGCCTTTTGGAAGTCTAGATAGACCACATCCACTGGGTTTCCCTGGTCTAACCTACTTGTCACCTCTTCAAAGAATTCCAACAGGATTGTCAGGCACGACCTCCCCTTACTAAATCCATGTTGACTTGTTCTAATCCGACTCTGCTCTTCCAAGAATTTAGAAACCTCATCCTTAATGATGGATTCTAGAATTTTACCAACAACCGAGGTTAGGCAAATTGGCCTATAATTTTCCAGCTTTTGTCTTGATCCTTTCTTGAACAAGGGGGTTACAACAGCGATCTTCCAATCATCTGGGATTTTCCCTGACTCCAGTGACTTTTGAAAGATCTCAACCAATGCCTCCACTATTTCCTCAGCCACCTCCCTCAGAACTCTAGGATGTATCCCATCGGGGCCAAGAAATTTATCAATTTTAAGTCCTTTTAGCTTTTCTAGCACCTTCTCTTTTGTAATGGCAACCATACTCAACTCAGCCCCCTAACTCCCTTTAATTATTGGGATATTACTCATGTCTTCCACTGTGAAGACTAACGCAAAGTACTTGTTAAGTTCTCCTGCTATTTCCTTATCTCCCATCACTAGGCTTCCAGCATCAGTTTGAAGTGGCCCAATGTCTACTTTTGCCTGTCATTTGTTTCTTATGTATTGAAAGAAACTTTTACTATTATTTCTAATATTACTGGCGAGCCTACCTTCATATTTGATCCTCTCCTTCCTTATTTCTCTCTTTGTTATCTTCTGTTGTTTTTTGTAGCCTTCCCAATCTTCTGATTTCCCACTGCTCTTGACCACTTTATAGGATCTCTCTTTTTCTTTAATAGATTTCCTGACTTCCTTTGTCAGCCATGGCTGTCTAATCCCTCCCCAGATAATCTTTCTTTTCTTTGGGATGAACCTCTGTACAGTGTCTTCAATTATACCCACAAACTCCTGCCATTTTTGCTCTACTGTCTTCCCCGCTAGGCTCTGCTTCCAGTCTCTTTTCGACAGTTCCTCTCTCATGCCCTCATAATTACCTTTATTTAACTGTAACACTATTACATCCAATTTCGTCTTCTCTCTTTCAAAATGCAGACAGAACTCTACCATATTATGATCGCTGCTTCCTAAATGTTCCCTTAATTTAAGATTTTTTTATAAAGTCTGGTTCATTACATAGCACTAGGTCCAGAATAGCCTGCTCCCTCGTGGGTTCCATGACAAGCTGTTCCAAAAAGCCATCCTGTAAGCATTCCATAAATTCCCTTTCTTTGGTTCCACTGGCAACATTATTTACCCAGTCCACCTGCACATTGAAGTCCCCCAAGATCAATGTGACCTTGACTTTCTGACATGCCTTCTCTATTTCCCGGTAGATGTTGCGCCCCTGGTCCTGACCACTGTTAGGAGGTCTGTACATAACTCCCGTTATGGTTTTTCTGCCTTTGTGGTTCCTCAATTCCACCCACACAGACTCCACATCATCCGACGCTATGTCATTCAGTGCCATAGATTTAATTTTGTTCTTAACTAACAAGGCAACCCCACCCCCTCTGCCCACCTCCCTGTCTTTTCGATATGTTGAAAATCCTTGGATGTTTAACTGCCAGTCCTGACCCTCCCTGTAACCACGTCTCTGAGATGCCTACCACATCATAATCATTCACAATGATCTGTGCCATTAGTTCATCTGCCTTGTTACGAATGCTACGAGCATTCAGGTAAAGTGCCTTAATGCTAACTTTCTTATCATTAGTGATATTGGAGGTCATAAGATGTCCTAAGTTATCCTTCCTTTTTGCTGCATTCCCAGTCTGCCTCAAGTTTAAATCCGCCTGCACAGATGCTATCCTGTTGCTTATCTTTCCATTTAACTCCATAGTCCCTGTCGCTTTCACTTTCCCTTCCCCCCAACTTTGAAGTATAAAGTCCTACTGACCACCCTATTTATCCTCTTCGCTAGACCATTGGTACCTGATCGGTTCAGGTAGAGACCGTCCCAACGGTACAGATCCCCCCAGTTCCAAAACTGATGCCAATGCCCCATGAAGTGGAATCCCTCTTTCCCACACCAATCCCTTAGCCACATGTTTACTTCCCTAATTTTCTTATCCCTATGCCAATTGGCACGTGGCTCGGGCAGTAATCCGGAGATTATGACCCTTGAGGACCTGTACTTCAATTTCCTTCCTAGTGCTTCATAATCCCCAAATAGGTCCTCCACCCTAGCTTTGCCTATGTTGTTAGTCCCAACATGGACCACACCAACTGGATCCTCCCCCTCCCGCTCCAATATCCTTTCAAGCCGGTCGGAGATGTCCCGCACCCTGACACCGGTCAGGCAACACACCATGCGAGACTCCCAATCCAGCTTGCAAAGGATACTATCTGTCCCCCTAATTATAGAATCTCCTATAACAACTATTTGTCTTTTTGCTCCCCCCTCTTGAATGGCCTTCTGCACCATGGTGCCGTGGTCAGCTGGCTCATCCTGTCCAGAGCCCTTTTCCTCATTCGTACAGGGAGCAAGAATCTCATACCTGTTGGACAAGGTCAAGGGCTGAGGCTCCTGCATTCTTGAACTCAGGTTCCCCCTACCTGCCTCACTTACAGTCACATTCTAATGTCCCTGATCACTTACTGAATGTGAACTACTTAATCTCCCAAGTGTGACTACCTCCTGAAACAAAGCGTCCAGGTAACTCTCCCTCTCCCGGATGTGTTTGAAGCTCAGATTCCAGATCATCAACTTTGATCCAGAGTTATTCCAGCAACCAACACTTGCTGCAGATGTGGTCACTGCCATTCACAATGGGATCAGCCAGCTCCCAGATCATATAGCTACAGCACATCACCTGCCCAGCCATCTCTGCTTAGTTAATTACTTTATTACTTTGTACAGGTTTGAGTTAAAATACTTTCTGATACCTCTCTGCTGTAGTCTTTTTCCTAAAAACCAATTAATAGATAAACAAAAAAGTAAATTTTTAACCAGTCACTGATAAAGAAATTGAAAATCCTTATCTTAAAAAACCAGAGTACTTATTAAGGAG
This sequence comes from Hemiscyllium ocellatum, assembly GCF_020745735.1. Classification (NCBI taxonomy): domain Eukaryota; kingdom Metazoa; phylum Chordata; class Chondrichthyes; order Orectolobiformes; family Hemiscylliidae; genus Hemiscyllium; species Hemiscyllium ocellatum. The sequence goes on along the minus strand of NC_083416.1, from coordinate 17,504,657 downwards.
GTTAGAGGAGGAGTGCGGGTGGGATACACTGCAATTGTAGAGTCTTGGGCTTAGCCGCCTTCCTGATTTATATACTCAGGGTGAGTATTTATACTCAGTGCTTTCCTTCCCGGCTGCCCCTCTGGTTGTCGTCACTTCCCCTGCTGCTCCCGCTCTTTCTGTGAAGAATAAAAAAAACACGGCTGCCCACTACTGGTAAGTAATTTTAAAACAAACTGTCTTACCTTAGCTGTAGTCTTCCGGGTTCGTTTAAACTCAGCTGCTGCTCGCACTCAAAAAGAAAAAAAAAATTAATGCAGATTTTTTATTTGTTTTGGACTACCAATTTAAATATATTTTGAACAGAGTTTGTACTGTAATCTAATGTTTTCCAGGAAGTCATTAGCAGTTTGGGAATAAGACAACTGAGGTAAATTACATAATGTCCACAAACATTATGAAGAGTTACCATCAGACTCTCAAAACTATGACTGAGATATACTGTCATGAATACCAACAGGATTGGGATAAACAATTACACTTATTATTTGCTACTACAGATTTCTCAAATTAATGTACTGAGTTTAGCCCCTTTGAATTGGTTTATGGGCAAAAGATTGAAGGTCAATTAAAATTGATTTGGGAGAAGTTCTTGAAGCAGAAAGATGAATCCTCAGAATTGGATTACATGTTTATGTTTCTAGAAAGACTCACTGGAGTATGGAGAGTAGCACAGGCACATTTAAATATCACACAGGCAAAAATGAAAGAATACGTAGATAAACTTTCAACAACAAGTGGCAGATTGGTATAATTGCTTTTACCAGGTGAACCTCTGAATGTGAAATTTAATGGTCTATACGAATTTGTGAGTAGGCTTGGTAAAGTTTTTCAAAAAATGAAACAGCTGGAGAAATTCAACAGCTCTAGCAACATCTGTGAAGAGAAAGCAGAGTCAATGTTTTGCGTCCAGTGAGCCTTCTATAGAAAGGTAACTGCAATAATGAAGTCATATTCATTGTCAATTCCATGATTAGAAGATTGCATTGGTATGGTTGACAGTGCCTCATTCCTTCTAAGACTGATCTATTTCAGGGCACTAGCATGTGCTGTTAATACCAATGGTAAAGAAGTATCTGTTTTTGTTACACCAAATGGTTCATATCAATGTTGAGTGATGACATTAAGGTATCGAACACCCCAGCTACATTCCAGAAATTTATGAATCAAGTTGCAGCAAAGTTTTATAACAATGCAATTTACTTAGACAATGTTGGGGTAACACATGAAGAGAGCACGTGAGACAAGTCAAAGACCTATTTAAGCAATTACAGTTGGCTGGTTTTGTGAAAGATTTAGCCAAAAGTTAATTTGGAAAAGCAAGAATAACTTACCTAGAACACCTTGTTGAAGAAGGGCAAGTGTACCAAGGACAGTGAAAGTGAAGGCTCAGATAGAAATCCCCATTCTTAAACCTCAAGGAGAAATCATGAGAGTTTTTGCAATGTTTGGATTTTACTGGAAATTTGTGCGTAATTTCAGTATAAACAAATAAAAGTGACACAGCCGGGCAGACTTTGAGAAGCTAAAGCTAATCTTAACAAATGATCCATAAGACATTGTAACAGAAATTAGGTCATTCAGCCCATTGAGTCTTCTCCGCCATTCAATCATGGCTTATACGTTTTTCAACCCCATTCTCTCGCTTTATTCCCATAACACTTGATCCCCTTGATACTCAAGAACTTACCTATCTCAGTTTTAAATATACTCAATGACCTGGCCTCCACTGTCTTCTGTGGCAGTGAATTCCATAGATTCACCACTCTCTGGCTGAAGAAGTTTCTCCTTATCTCTGTTATAAAAGGTCTACTTTACACTAAGGCTATGCCCTCGGGTCCCAGTGTCTCCCACCAATGGAAATATCTTCCCAACATGTACTCTGTTCAGGCCATTCAGTATTCTATGTTTCAATTAGATCCCCCCCTCATCCTTTGAAACTCCAGTATAAATCCAGAGTCCTCAAATGTTTGCCATATGTTAAACTTTTCACTCCTGGGACCATTCTCGTGAACCTCCACTATTGGCTGTCCGGATTTTTCTATATATTATAAAATCCCTGCGGTGCAGAAGCAGCACATTCTCCACAGAGTTGAGAGTGTGGTGCTAGAAAAGCACAGCAGGTCAGGCAACATCCGAGGAGCAGGAGAATCCATGCTTCGGGCAAATGCTCTTTATCAGAAATGAGGTCAATTCAGTCCATAGAGTCCACAGTGACGCCCTGAAGAGCTTCCCATCGAGACCTATCCCTGAAACCCTATATTTCCCATGGCTAATCCACCTACCTTGCTACATCCCTGGACGCAATGGGACAATTGAGCATGACCGATCCATCTAACGTCTTTGGACTGTGGGAGGAAACTGGAGCACCCAGCAGAAACCCACGGAGACTTAGGAAGAATGTACAAACTCCACATAGACAGTTGCTCAGGTTTGGAATCGAACCTGGGTCCCTGGTGCTGTGACGCAGCAGTGCTAACTACTGAGCCACTGTGCCACGTTCTAGATCTTTCAAAATGACAACTGAAGCTAATGACCTCAGTGTGGATGTTATCTTGTATTATGATGAGGAGTCCGGAATAAAGAAGTCAGTGGGGCACTTTTCTATGAAACTAGACCAATATCAGAAGAAGTACTCTACTGTGGAAGAAGAGATTTTGGGATTATTATTGGTTCTTCAACTTTTAGAAGTCTATATCTGACACAGAAATAAGGAACATTAATTGACACTGATTATAATCCACTGGCCTTCATTGAAAAGTTTAAAGCTCTTCAGATGAAGTATTTTGTTGTAACTATTTAATGTAAAGATTAATCATATTACTGGAAAGATAATATAATAGATGCATTGTCCCAAGTGTAAAATTTTGGGTAAAAGTTAAAGGTATAAATGGTGCAAAGACTATATAACAAGGGAGCACAAATTAATGGATATAAGTTTGTGTCATATTGTTAGTGTATCACATATTTTGTAACAAAACACATCTTTTGAAAAAAAAACAGAAAGTGCTGGAAAATCTCAGCAGGTGTAGCAACATCTGTGGAGAGAAATCAGAGTTAACATTTTGGGTCCAGGTACACTTTGTCAGAACTCTTTTTTTTAAGTTGGCATTTCAAGCTTTCAACAGGCATGTAAAGTCCATACCTTTAAACTTTTGAGTTTTTAAAATTGTGGCCTGAAGTGGAAAATAAATTATTCGGAAACCAGGGATTTCAGGGATTACTGCATGGTTTGAAAGCAAGCAACTTGATACCTGATACTAAAGCAGCTCACCACCACCTTCTCAAGAGCGACTAGGGATGGCAATAAATTCAAGACAAGCTAGTGATGCCCACATCCCATGAATGGGTTTCAAAGAAAACCTCATTGTGAACATTATTTGCACATATATAGCAGGTGTTGCAGATGAACTGGTATCGAAGGGTTTGTGCAAATGCAATTTGGGTTGACACCAAGTAACTGATTGGTAACTGGTCCATAAGCCAATGACAAAGGTCTCCTACCTATCAAGAATTATGTGATTGGTTCACTGATAGCTGAACAGCTTGGGGCTATGAACAAGATACAGAGAAGTCTTCAGACCATCATCAGGTTAAGAGTTCTCTCCATGTTTTCTGTAGTCAGCTACTTTCAACCTGAAGAAAAAAAATTCCTTCCTTTAGTAGCTGCTGCAAGCTGTGATTTTAATTAATAAGCCGGATACCTTTTATAATTGAACTGGCCACCCTGTGCCTGTTGCAAATCACTGAAAACATCCTGAAAAGGATGATTGAGAAACAGCATTCTGAACAGAACAGGAATCATAAGAATCATCTCAGCATCAATGAGAACTGAAACCACTGAACTTCTTTCCCACATTTTCCCACCAACAATAATCCATGTTCTTTTTTTTTGTCTGGATGTGTGTTTGTTTGTGTAAAGGGGAATTTATACAGAGATTAGACTTTTAATGAGAGAAGATATATGCCAATGGTTCATAATGAAAATATACTCTGTTTCCCATCAACTTGGACCAAAAAGATAGGTATATCATGGGAATTCTTCGTGCTTTCAAAAATCTTTTCAAATGTCAATTTAAGGAATATTGAGCCTTGATTTCCAGCACAGCCAGTTCTACTATAATATGTTAGTTCTGTTCTCATGCAATCCCGTGTTATAAGAAAATCACATAATAGTAGCACCATTTAAACTAATCGGGCTGGAATCATGTTATAACCAATACATGTTAAAACTTTGTGCTTTAGAAATAGTGTCCCCAATTCGTCAATCGTGTTATAGCGAATATGTGTTAATGAAACACGTGTTATAGCAGATTGACCTGTACCATTGAGGCATGAAAATAAAGAGCACTGTGTAATACAACTCACTGGGTGTATTAAAGAGCACTGTGTAATACAGCTTACTGCACGTAATAGAGTACTGTTTAATACAGATCACGGAATATAATAGAGAGCACTGTGTAATACAGAGCACTGGGTGTAATAGAGAGCACGGTTTGTTACAGTTCACTAATTGTAATAGAGAGCACTGTGTATTAAGGTTCACTGAAACAGAGGAAATGTGTACTATAGCTTATTGTGTGCAATAGCGCACTGTGGAAAATTGATGGCAATGTGTATTACAGCTCACTGGGTATAACAGAGAAAACTGTGTTATTGTTCATGTGGTGTGATAGAGAGCATGATATATCACAGCTCACTTGGTAGATTGATGGCAATGTGTATTACAGTTCATTGGGCGTAATAAAGAGTACTATTTATTGTGGTTCACTGGGAATAATAAAAAACACTGTTTACTACAGCTTATTGTGCTTAATAGAATCACAGTGTCTTGCAATTCCCTGGCTGTAATGGTCAGCACTGCTTATTACCATTCACTGGGTGTGACAGACTATGCATTGCAGTTCACTGAGTGAATTAGAACATATATTATTATGTCAGTAAGTGTAATAGTCAGCACTATCTAGTACAGATCACAGACTGCAATAGAGAGAGATGTTTCTTACTGCTAGTTTTGTAAAATTGAATTTTCTGTATTACAATTCACTTGGTGCAATAGGGAACACTGTCTTACCTTCTGGGTATTATAATGAACATTGCGTATTACAGTCCACTTGGTTTTATAGAGAGTACTGCATATTATATTCTGGATTAGTGGTGCTGGAAAAGCACAGCAGTTCAGGCAGCATCCAAGGAGCAGCGAAATCGATGTTTCGGGCAAAAGTCCTTCATCAGGAATAAAGGCAGTGAGCCTGAAGCATGGAGAGATAAGCTAGAGGAGGGTAGGGGTGGGGAGAAAGTAGCATAAAGTACAATGGGTGTGTGGGGGAAGGGATGAAGGTGATAGGTCAGGGAGGAGAGGGTGGAATGGATAGGTGGAAAAGGAGATAGGCAGGTAGGACAAGTCCGGACAAATCACGGGGACAGTGCTGAGCTGGAAGTTTGGAACTAAGGTGAGGTGGGGGAAGGGGAAATGAGGAAACTGTTGAAGTCCACATTGATGCCCTGGGGTTGAAGTGTTCTGAGGCAGAAGATGAGGCGTTCTTCCTCCAGGCGTCTGGTGGTGAAGGAGGCCCAGGACCTCCATGTCCTTGGCAGAGTGGGAGGGGGAGTTGAAATGTTGGGCCACAGGGCAGTGTGGTTGATTGCTGCGGGTGTCCTGGAGATGTGCCCTAAAGCTCTCTGCTAAGAGGCGCCCAGTCTCCCCAGTGTAGAGGAGACCGCATCGGGAGCAACGGATACAATAAATGATATTAGTGGATGTGCAGGTAAAACTTTGATGGATGTGGAAGGCTCTTTTAGGGCCTTGGATAGAGGTGAGGGAAGAGGTGTGAGCGCACGTTTTACAGTTCCTGCCGTGGCAGGGGAAAGTGCCAGGATGGGAGGGTGGGTTGTAGAGGGGCGTGGACCTGACCAGGTAGTCACGGAGGGAACGGTCTTTGTGGAAGGTGGAAAGGGGTGGGGAGGGAAATATATCCCTGGTAGTGGGATCTTTTTGGAGGTGGCGGAAGTGTCGGCGGATGATTTGGTTTATGCGAAGGTTTGTAGGGTGGAAGGTGAGCACCAGGGGCGTTCTGTCCTTGTTACGGTTGGAGGGGTGGGGTCTTAGGGCAGAGGTGCGAGATGTGGACGAGATGCGTTGGAGGGCATCTTTAACCACGTGGGAAGGGAAATTGTGGTCTCTAAAGAAGGAGACCATCTGGTGTGTTCTGTGGTGGAACTGGTCCTCCTGGGAGCAGATACGAAGGAGGCGAAGGAATTGGGAATATGGGATGGCATTTTTGCAAGAGGTAGGGTGGGGAGAGGTGTAATCCAGGTAGCTGTGAGAGTCGGTGGGTTTGTAAAAAATATCAGTGTCAAGTCGGTCGTTATTAATGGAGATGGAGAGGTCCAGGAAGAGGAGGGAGGTGTCAGAGATGGTCCAGATAAATTTAAGGTTGATTTTGCTGCTCCTTGGATGCTGCCTGAACTGCTGTGCTCTTCCAGCACCACAAATCCAGAATCTGGTTTCCAGCAGTCATTGTTTTTACCTCATTGATTTTAACCCTACTGCAAATCCTCTTGCAAAAATGCCTTCCTTGAAGAAGTTTTCCTCCTCTCTCGACAAGAATCTCACGGAGTCCCTCTCCCACTGCAACTCCCAGGTCATTTCCTCTGCCCTGAAGCTCTTCAATCATGTCGTGAAACAAACTCGCCACATTTCCCCTTCCCCCATCTCACCCTAGTTCCAAATTTCCAGCTTAGCACTGTCCCCATGACTTGTCCGGACTTGTCCTACCTGCCTATCTCCTTTTCCATCTATCCACTTCACCCTCTCCTCCCTGACCTATCACCTTCATCCCCCCCCCCCCACTCACCCATTGTACTCTATGCTATTTTCTCCCCACCCCCACCCTCCTCTAGCTCTTCTCTCCACGCTTCAGGCTCACTGCCTTTATTCCTGATGAAGGGCTTTTGCCTGAAACGTCGATTTCGCTGCTCCTTGGATGCTGCCTGAACTGCCGTGCTCTTCCAGCACCACTAATCCAGAATCTGGTTTCCAGCATCTGCAGTCATTGTTTTTACCTCGTTGATTTTAATCCTACTGCGAATCCTCTTGCAAGGATGCCTGCCTTGAAGAAGTTTTCCTCCTCTCTCTATAAAAATCTCAGGGAGACCCTCCCCCACTGCAACTCCCAGGTCATTTCCTCTGCCCTGAAGCTCTTCAACCATGTCGTGAAACAAACTCGCCTCATTTCCCCTTCCCCCACCTCACCCTAGTTCCAAACTTCCAGCTTAGCACTCCTCTAGTTTATCTCTCCACGTTTCAGACTCATTGCCTTTATTCCTGATGAAGGGCATTTGCCCAAAGTGTTGATTTCGCTGCTCCTTGGATGCTGACTGAACTGCTGTGCTCTTCCAGCACCACTAATCCAGAATCTGGTTTTCAGCATCTGCAGTCATTGTTTTTACCCTACTGCATATTATAACTTACTGGGTGTAATAGAGCACTGCATTTTAAAACTAACTGGGTTTAATAGAGAAAACGGTGTGTTACGACTCACTGGATGTTGTAGCTAATTGGGTGTGATAAAGAGTATTGTATTTTATTATTCCCTGGGTGTAATGGAGGGGACTGTGCATTACAGTTGATTTGATGTGAGTGCTGTGTATTACAGTTCACTGAGTATGCTACAGTGAACTTTGTGATAATAGAGATTACTGTATAATAGAGTTTCTACAGCATTCTCCATGCTTGCTACATTTCAGCCTTACCCAAGGTTGTTTTCAAGTCCTCAACTGGAGTTTGAACCCACTTGACTAACTGGCACAAGATCCTGAAATACCTCAATAAAAAATGAAAAAAGCTGCCATTGCTGGAAATTAGCAAGAAAAACAGAAATTGCTGGAAAATCTCAGCAGGTCTGGCAGCATCTGTGGAGAGAAATCAGAGCTAACATTCCAGGTCCAGTAACTCATCTTTAGAACTGACGGTAGCTAGGAAAGTGTTGGTTTTTATGCAAAAGATAGAGTGAGGGAGAAGGAGTGAGGAGTAAGCGATAGGTGGAGATAGAGTCCAAAAGAGAGAAGAACAGTTGGACAGACAAGGGAGTGGAGAATGAATGACTGCTGATGGAGACCATTTGTGGCTAACAATGGGTAGCCACATCAAAGAATCAAAAAGCGACGTCGCTATTTACGCTTGGCTGCCACAAGCCAGTTATCCCTCTCCCACCCCCACCCTATCTTCTGCATCAAAACTAACTTTTCCTCACTACCGTCAGTTCTGAAGAAGGGTCACTGGACCTGAAACATTATCTCTGATTTCTCTCCACCGATGCTACCACAGCTGCTGAGATTTTCCAGCAATTTCTATTTTTGTACGTAAACATTTAACTGGGAACAAATTGAAACTAATCAGTTACTCAGCCTTCTCCCCCCATTTCAAGTTGGCACTTTTGTATTCTTCCTCCCTCAGCTCTATTTGAAACCCTTTCCCCTCCTTATTTAGCGTATGCATTGTTCCTTTCCATTCCCTTCCAGTTAATAGTGACATTTCTCTCCACCCCAAGGTGTTTTTTCCAACTTGTGCCTTCTTTCAATTCTTTTTTCTTTCCATATATTCCCACTTCACTTTCATTCTGATTGCTAGCTTATATGCTTTCCTTGCCATCCATTTATCCCTTTTTCTCACCTTTCAATGTCATTCATATCCCCCATTTAGTATCACTCTAACCAGATCTTTGCTACTCAATGAATTGATTTCAGCTGCTTTTCTCACAAGAATTTTCGTCCTCAACATACAGCAACTAGAATCACTTTGAATAGGAGTGCTGCTGAGTAAGAACAACGAAGGTGAAAGGATTCCGTTCTTGATATTTTTAATAAAACACATAAAAAAACCACAAAATTATATTCCACACAAGCACAGTACAATTTGTAACTATGATGACTTCCACTTATTTACCTGCTTTTCTGAACCTTCCTCTTCCTTCAGCAACTCATCATTTATTTCCTGGGAACACAAAATGAAAGCAAGATGAGAAAAAAAATCTTAGTTTAGGTCAGAAAAATTGCTGGAAAATTCCACTCAACCCCAAAAGTGATGACACAGGACTAATATGACCATGGGTACACAGCATCCATTATCTGTGCCGGCGAAAACCGAACACACGCTGGAGGAAAGGTATCTGAAAAGCACCTGAATTCCAGTGAGGCAAGTCTGGACTGAATAGTGAGGTCAACATCTTCAGACCATGAACTCTTTCCTCCATTTCAATACTTCGTTTCTCTCCCTGGGTATCGGAGTGATCTTGTTTTTATGCTTTGCTTTCAGCTCAGTATCCACTTCCTCAGCCACATCTCATCAGCCTCCATTCCAATGGTCTTCCCTCCCTCAGACTGTTCTTCTAAAATGTCCCCTCCCTCAGTTCATCTTCCCTCAATCTGTCCTCCTCGATCAGTCATGCCTCCTTTCCCCTTGATCAGTCATGCCTCCTTCAATCTCTCCTCCTTATTTTCCCACACCTCAGTTTTCCTTCTCTTAATTTTCCCCACTTACTATAATGTATCCTTACAATAAGGATTTGGAAAAGAACTGCTTTCATATCACCGAATCAAGTGTTCTCAATTGACCATGGACTGAATGTTATGCTCCAACCCTACTGCTGTATTTACATGTGGGAGCAAGTAAAACAGGATAAATGGCTAGATTATTGTGCTACCCTCCTGGTGGATTAGGCATTTGTAAACCTATTTTCCCATAGGCCTTTGACGGCCTTGAACTGGTCAATAAATGGGTCTGTTTCAACTGCCATCACAAGCAGCTGTGCCACTAATGAAGGTGAATAACGGACGCCAATCTGTGTTTTAATCAAAAGCCAGCAAGGGAAATTAGAGTAATAGAAATAGAATTAGAAGCATTGAAATACAGAAAATAGGAGCAGGAGTAGGCCATTCGGCCATTTGAGCCTCCTCCACTATTCAATATAATCATGGTTGGTCATCCAACTCAGAACCCAAACCCTCTGATCCCTTTAACCCTAAGAATTATATCTAAAACCTTCTTGAAAACATTCAATATTTGGTCTCAACCACTTTCTAGGGCAAAGAATTCTCAGGATGACTCATCTTAGTCCTAAATGGCCTACTCTGTATCCTTAAGCTGTGATCCCTGGTTCTGGACACCCTTATCTTTGGGAATATCCTTCCTGTCATTACCCTGTCTTGTCCTGTTAGGATTTATAGGTTTCTATGAGATCCCCCACCCTCAACCTCATTTCTCTAAACTCCAGTGAATATAATCTGACTAATCCAGTCTCTTTTCATACATCAGTCCTGCCATTCCAAGAATTAGCCTGTTGAAGTTTCATTGCACTCACTCCATAACCTGAATATTCTTTTTCAGATAAAGAGGCCAAAATTGCAAACAACACTCTAGGTACGATCTCACCAAGGCCCTATCCCAACTGCAGCAAGACATCACTGCTACTGTACATCTGTCCTTTCACTATGAAGGCTAACACACTATTTGTCTTCTTCACTGCCTCCTGCAACCACATGTTTACTTTCAGCGACAGGGGAACAAACAAACCCAGCTCTTATTGCACCTTCCCCTTTCCCAATCTATCGCCATTTAAATAAACCACCTTCTTATTGTTGCTACCAAAGGAGATAACCTCATGTTTTTCTTATATTTTGCCTGACATGCATTGCTTACTCACTTGACTTGTCCAAACTATATTATCTTGTTTGAGGGAGCTATATGCACATCAGGGGCACAACATCCTATAGATGGTACTGCTCCTTTGGGCCTTCTACTCCTGGGCTCCATAACATTACAGCCCCAGCCTTTCCCTTCCTGATTGTCTCTCATCCCTTCCAAACCTAAAATGTACTTTTTAACCTTGCTCCTTCAGTCTCCTTCTCCTTCAGGCTTGCTTGCAGTCCCACCCCTGTCCAATCCTGAATACTGTAGTTTTTTCTGGGACATTCAGCTGCCAGCCAATCAGATTGTGTTTGAGGGGGTTGTCCCACTATCAGCTTGCTAACACTATGCCCAGCTGTATAAAGCCATGGGTTCTTGTGGTGCAGTGGTAATGTCCCTACTTCTAAGATAGAGGGCCCGGGTTCAAGTCTCACCTGCCTTGAAGGCGTGCCCGAACAGGGACTGATGTAAAAAATGCATGAATGTTTTTAATTGACTTGCTCATTGCAGCAACATTTTAAAAAGCTGACTACACCTGAACTGTCTTTTTACTGGGCTATTGAGGACAGGAGGGGAAGGTTGAGGTTAATGGAGCCAATGTTACATTTCCCTGTAAAATTAACCCATACCTTCCCAATTAGTCTTTCTCAACTTGGATGCTTTAACCTAGGGTTTTCAGTAGCACACCTCAATCCAAACTATGCATATGTCTTTAGATAATAGTGGAGTTAAAATTGAACATGATAATGTAGGTACTGTCATTTGCATTGTCTATGACTAATTTCATCCCATGTGAGATTAATTTGTTGTTGCCTTCAATCTGCTTGATTTCACAAGATTCAAAGAGTGCATTCTCTGTGGTTCTCTGCTAATCAGAAACCTCCTTTATCTTCTCCAACCGTAATGGGTGTAGTTTGTTAGAGAGCTGTGGAGATTCCAACACAAATGGATCTGGGTAAGAGAGTGATTCATTATCTTCACATCTCATGTAACACACTCACTGACAGGAGGTTCTTGGATCAGTGTTTCTGCATTCCTGAATGTCGCTGTCAAAATCAGGCAAATATCAGGAGAGACATTTATGATCAGTAACAGGCAGCTAAATTGCAAATCCACTTAAACATATGGAGCTGTGTTTATGTCTAAGAGTGGCATGCTGTAAAACAGGTCACATCTCCAAAGCAGATTGAGTGACTGTCACTGCTAATGAGTCATGCTTGCCAGCTCTTTGTTTGTACTTATCTGTGTCCAATAAATTTTCATCTTCCATATATATAGGAGCTGTACACCCCTGTACCAGGCAGTAAAACAAATCCTACTATCACTGCTTGTCAATGTAGTATCTGATACAACTGTGGCAATGTTCATTTTGGATCATCCACACTGATGTCTCAGCTTTCAAAACATGAAAAGAAAAATAGATTTTAGTTTGGAACTGGGGCCTATTTTGCTGAACATTTACTGTTAGATCTTAAAGAAAGAAGTTTTAATTTTCTAGAAGGCCCTCTAGACATGCAAATTTCTTTCTGAATTTCCTACATGAAAATATTGACTGCACTTCAAAAAATATTTCATTGGCATTTTGGCAGAGCACAATATAAATGAAAATTCTTTCTGGGTTGGAGTAAAGGCAGGCTGGAGTTGCATAAAACTCTATTTCAAAAACATTCTTGAAATTCTTAGAATAGCATTAATATGCTCTAGCTATTAATTCAACACAATTAATGCTTATAGAGTAGCTGCCATTTTGTAACCTAAAACTGCAGAACTCTCTGTGGCACCTTAACTTACTTGTGGCTCCCAACTGAGCTGTCGTGGCCAAGGTCCAGATCTGCACAAGCCTTCAGATTGTGAATGGCAGTGCAGTGTGTTAAGGAGGGTGAGACTGTCTGGTCCAGAGGACCCTCACATTGTTCTCTTCCGAGACTATGCTAAGAGCTTGTAACAGAATTATACTGTCACTTCTGACTTGCTGTGAAGCAGCAACCACTTCATAACAATGCAGAGATGGCAAAGTTCTTACAGTTCTGCGCTTGATCCATATAATAACTCTAGAGTACATGATTGTTCTTTAATGCTGACATATTCTTTCATTGTATCATTTGGCATCAGGCATGGTGCGTTCTCACTCCATTGAGTCATTCATTGGCTAAAATATTTGCTCAGTTGGTCCAAATTCACAATGCCTAATCCCACAGTGGATTTTAAATATCCTAATTGTTTCCAGTGTTTGTCACAATGAGGATAAAGGAAGTATTATTCTGTTCACAATAAAACCTTGCAAAACCTGGGGAAGAAAACAATTTTTTCTAATGTATAGATAGAAACTGAGGACACAAATGAAACAGTTCATTAAAAAATGTGTAAAATCCAGGGATATACTGAGGGCTGTGGTAACAGTAAGTAAGGTTGGATTGTGAATGATTGCAATTCTTACATTGCTACAAGAGTTTTAGTTTCAAAATGGTGTGGATGTGAGTAGTAAAGAGATGAGGGACTGAATATCACAGATTATACACACTGACAGTAATAATATCCCGACTGACTTTCTACGTTGCCAATGGGTGAGACTCCTCGTTTAGACTATAAGATGGTAAAGCAGAAGTTGGTCTTTCAGCTATCAAGTCTGCTCTGCCAGTCAATGAAATCACTACTGATCTGATAACTCTCGACTCTGCTTTCCTGCCTTTTTCTCAAAACTCCCAATTCCCTTACTGATATAAAACTCTGTGTATCTCAGCCTTGAATATACTTAATGACTCAGCCTCCACAGCCCTCTGCAGTAAAGAATTCCACAGATTTACCGCCTCTGAGAAAATAAATTCCTCCTCATATCTGCTGTAAATGTACACTCTGAAATTATGCCTTCTGTTCCTAGACACTCCCTCACAAAGGGAAACAACCCTTCTATGTCTACTCTGTCAAGTCCTTTAAGAATCTTGAATGTCCTTTAAGAATCTTGAATCTTGCAAAATCAGACTGCCTCCAATACTAGTATATCTTTCCTTAGACAAGGAATCCAAAACTGTTCAGAGTTCTAACTGCGGTCTGACTACTGCCTTGTATCATTTTGGCAAAATTTTCCTTCTTCAATATTCATTTATCTTTGAAATAAAAGCTGATATTCCATTTGTCTTCTATACTATCTTTTGAACCTGGATTAACTCATTAAGACTTCTCAGCTGAAACATTATTCTCACATCACGTCTGCTTATTTCTCTTAACAAAAAATGAGGTGGTTGCAAATGGGTTATAAAATGTGGAAGGAAGTGTAGAAGACTTGCTTAGATCCAGTGCCACATGGGACAGTACAGAACAAGATTCTGCTACGGGCCACAGTCCATTGCAATCTTTTTCAGTTCAGCCCAGGTGGTCCCATTCATGACGGTCTTCTTTGCCCAGCCCTTTCTTCTTTTTCCATCTGGAGGTATCTTTACACTTGGCAACAATGGCAGACATCTCTGAGTTTACCACGAACAGACTTAGAACTTCCCAAACACCCAAAAAAGTGTTCTTGCTATCAGGTTTTAAATAGCTTTGCTGCAAATTACCTAATAATTACCTCTGAGATGAAAGGGAAGTGGGACCAAAGATAGATAATTAGCATTTCAATCTGGAAGCATGGTTTCACATTGCCGTGTAGAGGCACAAAGGAAGCCAATTTTGAGATCAGGTTACAGGCTCCCCCATACATCAATGACCATCACAGACAGATAGCAGGGGTTTATACAATCAGCAGTGTAAAAGGCAGCTTGATCTTTGCGAGCTATTACAGCTGGATTCAGGAGAAAAATAGTCTCTAGTCAAACAGACACGTCCTTTGACCTTCTACAGCATATAGGCGATTTGGCCTTAAGTGTCCCAGGGTACAGAACAGGCTGTACTGTTGGTGTCAGAGGAAAGAAGTTCTGTGAAAATTGAGGTAAGCCGAGAGATGGTCACATGAGGATGCTTCCACTTCTGGGTGACTCCAAAACTAACAGTCATTAGAAGATGTGGATGATAGCAGAACTGAGAGGTTATAACTATGATGAGATAATGTTTTCAGCTTTCTAAACACCTTCATAGACTTCTTTGGCAATTGGTTGTAACTGCTATATAATTGTAAGTAAACAAACTCCAAACATTCCTGATAAGGAAAGATTAGGGTTTTAGCTCTGAAGTCTCTGAAGCAGGGCGGCACAGTGGCACAGTGGTTAGGGCGGCACGGTGGCACAGTGGTTAGGGCGGCACGGTGGCACAGTGGTTAGGGCGGCACGGTGGCACAGTGGTTAGCACTGCTGCCTCACAGCGCCAGGGACCTGGGTTCAATTCCCGCCTCAGGCGACTGACTGTGTGGAGTTTGCACGTTCTCCCCGTGTCTGCGTGGGTTTCCTCCGGTTGCTCCGGTTTCCTCCCACAGTCCAAAGATGTGCGGGTCAGGTGAATTGGCCATGCTAAATTGCCCATAGTGTTAGGTAAGGGGTATATGTAGGGGTATGGGTGGGTTGCGCTTCGGCGGGTTGGTGTGGACTTGTTGGGCCGAAGGGCCTGTTTCCACACTGTAAGTAATCTAATCTGAATTGACCTCGAGCAGGATGTTTCCATCCAGTGTGTGTGTGGATATGCGTTTCCCAACCCTATTGTGTGAGCTGCGGGAGCCTGTAAAACTCTTTTGCTAACTTGGACTTACCGGCTAGTCAACTGATATGAAAATGGTTGTGGGCATGGAAAATGTGTGCATGTTACAACCTGTCAGATGTAATCAGCCTGTGAATCTTTCACTGCTGCATATCAATAGAATGTGTGAGTAATGACAAGAAGCTTACAATAGATCTCTGGTAACAAAGAAAAACATGAACTTGCATTTTGGCAGGGCCTAACACATCCTCACATCATCCCAAAGCGTGACACAGAAAATTAAACACCCTGTATGTCATCATAATTGCAATATCAATTGATGTGACATCTAACTTGCAACGTTAGGTCTCACAGCAGTACGATATTCAGCTTTAGACATTGCTTGAGTGATAAATGTTTGTCAGGATACTGGGTTGAATTCTGCTGCTCTTCTTCAAATAGTGTGAGAGGATATTTTGCATTGACTTAAGAAGATAGGGCCTTCCTTCTTTTAACATCTCAGCCAAAAGGTGGTAATGTACCTCTAACAGTGAAGCACTGACAGAGTTAGACTAGATCATTTCATCAGGTTTTAAAGTGGATCATGATTTAGAGACCTATCAGATGACCAAAACCTGACACCTGGATGTCAGGGAATATTGATGAGGAGGGTGGGGGGACGATGGGGGGGATCAGGGAAGGATGTTGAATACTCAATAGATATTCTGGTGTTGGTAACTCATGTTCACATTGATACAGTTCCATGGATCACCACCCCTCCTCGTGATGTGCACAATATTACAGGCAATGATATTATCTTTGGCTGTGAGGTGTTGGCATATCCCATGGCGCTGGTGGAATGGAGAAAGAAAGGAAATGAGAACTTCCTTCCTGGAGATGATGCACATATCTCTATCCAGGTATGAGATCTTGCTATAAACTGCTTTGGAAATTAGATATGTGTTTTTGAACATAATTATATCATTATTATATTATTAGGTATCATTATCCTGAATATTATATTACATTTATCATATTAATGTATTATTATTGTTATTGAAAATGTTCTTGAATATTGTTAAATGGAAACATAATGCCAAGGTTTTATGTCCAGGAATCATCGAGACAAATGCTAGAGTGCCAAATATCAAATATTATACCAATTTGAAGAGAAGGAAAAATCTTTAGATTATTTGACAAATTAACTCTGATTGGCTGAAATGTACCCAGAGAGAAACAAATGGGGATCTAGGTTCCCCAAGCTTTCAGATGGGGAATTCCTACACACAGGACAAAATGTGTCACGATTCCTGATTTACTTTTGTCTAAAGGCAAGAGGTGGGCCAGCACGATACGGTATCACAGGATGGTTGCAGATTCAGGGGCTGAAGAAGTCTGATGAGGGGATCTATACCTGTTACACAAGGAACAAGTATGGAGAAGCATTCGCATCAGCACATTTAAGTGTGTATGATCCTGGTAAGACCAAGAAACAACATTCGACCAACAGGTCTTTTCCTATCACAAAAATCTTCCACATCCTTGTCACTGCTGCATCTAGTTCAAGGGTTTTCTGGTAGATCATAGCTATCCTAGTTGAATCTTTTGTATTCAAACTGATAACCATCCCTTGGTGATCTCAGGCTTAATCTCAAACTCTGAATAGGATTCTTAACCATATGCTGCAAAAAAATGCTAAAGCTATTTCTTGTTCTTTTGCCAAACATCTTAAATTAAGTCCTTGTATTACCAACCCTTTTGCAATTGCAAACAGTTTCTCTGCATACACTCTGTCTAAATCCTTCATAACTTCAAACAATTCTATTAAACTTCCTCTACTTTGAGAAGAACAACTCCAGCGTCTTCAATCACTTCATGTAACCATAATCCTTAGTCTTGAAGCACTCCTGTAATTCTCTTCTATATCCTATGCAGGCTTTTGTAGTACAAGGGTTAACGTCTGGGACTATGTGGATAGCACTGCTCATAATGAAGAAGCAGGTGAACATGTGATAGAGGGAAATTTATTTTATTCATTTCTGGGATTTGGTTGCCTATGGCTGAACCAGCATTTATTGCCTGCCCCTAGTGGCCCTTGGGAAGGTGCTGGTGAACTGCCACTGCAGTTAGTGGGAGATTCTTAATGCCCCGAGGGTGGTAATTTTTACCCAGCAACATTGAAAAAATGGTGATATATTTCAAAGTCTAAATAGTGAGTGGATGATCATGGCGTTAGCAAAATATAATGGACAGATGTACAGCAAAGCATAGCTCATTAATTTGTAATAAATGAGTTATTGTTTGAACTGAGCAATCACTCACTAATCTATTATACTACTATACAACTGACAGTAGTTGTCACATCCTTCCTATAATGTGATGCTCTGAATGTTACACACTGCTTCAGCTGGGACGAAATCAGTGTTTGTGTAAAAAACACAAATAATTTTATACTTTTTATATGGTCTTGCACACGTAGTCCACCTTTTTATGCTATCTGTCTGTTGGTCAAGATATTTATTTAAAACATGGATGATCTGCATCTGAATTCCAAATTACCTTAATACCTTTATACAGTGAAAATCTAACCACCTCAAAATGTCCAATGTCCATATCTGTTTTGGGAAGAAAGTTGAAGTTTCTTCTACCATTTGTGTGAGCAAAGTGCTTTCTGATTTCAGTTGTGGGCATTTTGTGGACATGATGCTAATCAAACAGTCTGCTTTGTCTCGGATAGTGTTGAGCTTCGATGTTATTGGAGCTGCACTCATCCTGGCAAATGTAGATTATTTTATCTAACTCCAGACTTGTGCCTTGCACATAGTGGACAGGCGTAGGGATGTCAGAAGGTGAATTCCGAGCCTCTGAACTGCTCTTGTAGCCAGTGTATTTATATGGCTAGTCCAGCTCAGCCTCTGGTGAATGGCAACCCCAGGATGTTGATAGTGGAGGAATTCAGTGATTGTTATGACATTGAGTGTTAAAGGTCAATGGTTAGATCATCTCTCATTGGAGATGGTCATTACCTAGCATTTGTTTGGCACAAGTGCTACTTGTCCTTTTTCAGCCCAAGCCTGCATTTTGTCTAAGCTTTGCTGCACTTGGACATGGACTACCTCAGTATCTGAGGAGATGCGAATGGTACTGAACATCGTACAAATATCAGTTAACGTTTCCATATCTGACCTTATAATGGAAGGAAGGTCATTGATGAAGCAGCTGAAGATTATTGTGCCTAGGACTCGACCCTGGGGAACTCCTACAGAGATGTTCTGAACTGGCCCAGATGACTGACCTCCAACAACTAAAATCGTCTTCCTATGTGCCAGGAATGACTTCAACCATAGAACATAGAACATAGAAAAATACAGCGCAGTACAGGCCCTTTGGCCCTCGATGTTGCGCCGATCCAAGCCCACCATACCTACACTAGCCCACTATCCTCCATATGCATATCCAATGCCCGTTTAAATGCCCATAAAGAGGGAGAGTCCACCACTGCTACTGCCAAGGCATTCCATCAACTCATGACTCGCTGAGTAAAGAATCTACCCCTAACATCTGCCCTATACCTACCACCCCTTAATTTAAAGCTATGCCCCCTCATAATAGCTGACTCCATACGTGGAAAAAGGTTCTCATGATCAATCCTATCTAAACCGCTAATCATCTTGTACACCTCTATCAAGTCACCCCTAAACCTTCTTTTCTCCAATGAAAACAGCCCCAAGTGCCTCAGCCTTTCCTCATACGAACTTCCTACCATACCAGGCAACATCCTGGTAAACATCCTCTGCACCTGTTCCAGTACCTCCACATCCTTCCTATAGTATGGCGACCAAAACTGCACACACTACTCCAGATGCGGCCGCACCAGAGTCATGTACAACTGCAACATGACCTCAGGACTCCGGAACTCAATTCCTCTACCAATAAAAGCCAGTATGCCATATGCCTTCTTCACAGCACTATTTATCTGGGTGGCAACTTTCAGAGATCTGTGTACATGGACACCAAGATCCCTCTGCTCATCCACACTACCATGTATCCGACCATTAGCCCAGTACCCCATCTTCTTGTTACTCTTATCAAAGTGAATCACTTCACACTTAGCTACACTGAACTCCATTTGCCACCTTTCTGCCCAGCTCTGCAGCTTATCTATATCCCGTTGTAACCTGCCATATCCTTCTTCGCTGTTGACAACTCCACCGACTTTCGTGTCATCCGCAAACTTGCTCACCCAACCTTCTAACCCCTCCTCCAGGTCATTTATAAAAATGACAAACAGCAAGGGTCACAAAACAGATCCTTGCGGAACACCGCTAGTAACTGCACTCCAAGATGAACCTTTACCATCAACTACTACCCTCTGTCTTCTTCCAGCCAGCCAATTCCTAATCCAAACCTCCAACGCACCTGCAATGCCATACCTCCGTATTTTTTGCAGTAGCCTACCAAGGGGAATTTTATCAAACGCCTTACTAAAATCCATATACACCACATCTACTGCTTTACCCTCGTCCACCTCCTTCGTCACCTTCTCAAAGAATTCAATAAGGTTTGTGAGGCATGACCTGCCCTTCACAAAACCATGCTGACTATCCTTGATCACATTATTCCTATCCAGATGTTCATAAATCCTATCCCTTACAATTCTCTCTAAGACTTTGCCCACAACAGAAGTGAGACTCACCGGCCTATAGTTACTAGGGTTATCCCTACTCCCCTTCTTGAACAAGGGAACCACATTTGCTATCCTCCAGTCTTCTGGCACTATTCCCGTAGACAACGAGGATATAAAAATCAAGGCCAATGGCTCTGCAATCTCCTCCCTTGCTTCCCAGAGAATCCTAGGATAAATGCCATCAGGCCCAGGGGACTTATCTATTTTCACTCTTTCCAGAATTTCCAACACCTCTTCCCTACATAGCTCAAAGCCATCCATTCTAATTAATTGTGACTCAATATTCACATCGGCAACAATGTCCTGTTCCTGAGTGAATACTGACGAAAAGTATTCATTCAGTTTCTCCCCAATCTCTTCAGCCTCCACACGCAACTTCCCACTACTATCCTTGACTGGACCTATTCCTACTCTAGTCATTCTTTTATTCCTGAAACCAGTGGAGAACTTGCCTGCTGATTCCCATTGACTCCGGTTTTGTTCGGGCTCCTTCATGCTACACTTGGTTGAATATGGTCTTGATGTCAAGGGGTGTCACTGTCACCTCTTTTCTGGAATCCAACTCTTTTGACCATGTTTGAACCAACGTTGTAATGAGGTTGGGAGCTGGGTGGCCCTGGCGGAATATATACTGGGCATCATTGAGCAGGCTATTGCTGAGCAGGTGGTGCTTAATAGCACTGTTGATGACACATTCCATTACTTATGAGTGCGTTTGAAACGTGGTTATTGTTGTCATGAAGCAAAACAACAGCCAGGTTGCATGTAGCAAGGTTCCGCAAACAACAGTCTGAAACCAAGCAGATAATTTTTTAACTCATGTTAAAAGATAAATATTAATAGAGATGGGGGTGGGGGTGGGGGGAGAGGGAGAACTCCCTGCTCTTCTTGTAATAGTATTCTGAGAAAGAAACTGGAATCTTAGTTTAATGTCTTACCTGAAAAACAGCACCTCTCACAGGGTATCACCACTTCAGTAATGCTTTGAGATTTAAACTCAAAAGTATCTGACTTAGGAGCAAGCGTGGAGAAAGTGTGGACTGCAGATACTGGAGATCAGAGTCGCGAGAATGGTGTTGGATAAGCACAGCAGGTCAGACAGCATCCGAAGAGCAGGAGAATTCAGGCTATGGTAACTCACCAAGGTTACAACATCTCTCTCCACTGCCACACTAACGTAAATAATGAAAAAAAAATCATAATGCAATTGGAATACCCCTAAATTTCTTCTAATACTCACCCCATTCTGATTTGACCTAGGCTTCTCTGACAGCACCATCCAACCCACAGCCTCTATTGAAGGATAAGGTCAGTAAATTCATAAGAGCACCACCAATTTCAAGTTCCCACCCAAGTCACAGAAGAGCCTGAATTGGACCTTTGTCTCCATTTTTTAATTGCCAAAAAGTCAAAATCCTGAACTCGCTTGTGAACCACACAGTGAGTATACCTGTCATACAGTTTGTAGCACCTCAAGAAGGTGGTGCAATCTATGTAAGACATCACCACCTTCTCAAGGACATTTAGGATAGGGATAAGCCAGTTGTTTAGAGTTCAGGACCACCATGTTCCTGTGAAAATGAGGGATAAGGATGGGAAGATTCAGGAACCTTGAATAACAACAGAAATTGAGAGCTTAGTCAAAACGAAATAGGAGGCATATATAAGAGTTAGGAAATTGAAGACAGACAGAGTCCTTGAAGAATACAAAGATAATTGGAAAGCCCTCAAACAAGGATTTAGGAGGGCTAAAAAGGGAAGGAAATGTCCTTGGCAAACACAGTTGAGTAAAATTTCAAGACATTTTATACATAGGTAAGGAGCAAAAGGAAAGGTTAGGTCCTCTCCAGCACAAAGGAGGAAATTTATGCATGGAGCCAGAGGAAGTGAGTGAAATCCTTAACGAGTATTTGCATCTGGATTCGCAAAGGATAAGTACATGGTAGATGGGGAGTGTCAGGAGGGCAGTGTTGATATTTTACAACATGTCACTATAAAAAAAGGTGTTGGGTGTTTTGAAAAGCATTAAGGCAGACAAGTTCCCCAGGACCTGATGTGATCAATCCCAGAATGCCAAGGAAGACAGATGAAGACATTGCTGGGGCCTTTTCCGAAATCTTTGTTTCCTTTTTAATCACAGGAAAAGTCCCAGAGGACTGGAGAATAGCGCACATTGTTCTTTTGTTTAAGAAGGGCAACAGGGATAATCCAGGAAATTACAGGCAAGTGAGCCGCACATCAGTAGTAGAGAAATTATTGAGAAGATCCTTAGGGATAGGATTTAAACAAATTTGGAAAAATATCAGCCTATTAGAGATCAGCAGCATGGTTTTGTGTGGGGAAAGTCATGTATCATAAACTTGATTGCCTTTATTTTGAGGAAGTGTCAAAGATGATTGATGAGAACAAAGTGGTGGATATGATTTGGAGATGTTGTGGTGGATGTTGTCAACTGGATTTTAATAAGGCCTTTGATAAGATCAATACCAAAGATGAAATCACATGGGATCACAAACCTGCCTGCCCCGGCCGACCCATTGTCCACAAACCTGCCTGCCCCGGCCGACCCATTGTCCACAAACCTGCCTGCCCCGGCCGACCCATTGTCCACAAACCTGCCTGCCCCGGCCGACCCATTGTCTCAGCCTGCTCCTGCCCCACCGAACTCATCTCCCAATACCTCGACACGGTCCTGTCCCCTTTAGTCCAAGAACTCCCCACCTACGTTCGGGACACCACCCACGCCCTCCACCTCCTCCAGGATTTTCGCTTCCCCGGTCCCCAACGCCTTATTTTCACTATGGACATCCAGTCCCTCTACACCTCCATCCCCCATCACGAAGGACTCAAAGCCCTCCGCTTCTTCCTTTCCCGCCGCACCAACCAGTACCCTTCCACTGACACCCTCCTTCGACTGACTGAACTGGTCCTCACCCTGAATAACTTCTCTTTTCAATCCTCCCACTTCCTCCAAACTAAAGGAGTTGCCATGGGCACCTGCATGGGCCCCAGCTATGCCTGCCTCTTCGTAGGATATGTGGAACAGTCCATCTTCCGCAACTACACTGGCACCACCCCCCACCTTTTCCTCCGCTACATCGATGACTGTATCGGCGCTGCCTCGTGCTCCCACGAGGAGGTTGAACAGTTCATCAACTTTACTAACACCTTCCATCCCGACCTGAAATTCACCTGGACTGTCTCAGACTCCTCCCTCCCCTTCCTAGACCTTTCCATTTCTATCTCGGGCGACCGACTCAACACAGACATCTATTATAAACCGACTGACTCCCACAGCTACCTGGACTACACCTCCTCCCACCCTGCCCCCTGTAAAAACGCCATCCCATATTCCCAATTCCTTCGTCTCCGCCGCATCTGCTCCCAGGAGGACCAATTCCAACACCGCACAGCCCAGATGGCCTCCTTCTTCAAGGACCGCAGACTCCCCCCAGACGTGATCGACGATGCCCTCCACCGTATCTCCTCCACTTCCCGCTCCTCCGCACTTGAGCCCCGCTCCTCCAACCGCCACCAAGACAGAACCCCACTGGTTCTCACCTACCACCCCACCAACCTGCGCATACAACGTATCATCCGCCGCCATTTCCGCCACCTCCAAACGGACCCCACCACCAAGGATATATTTCCCTCCCCTCCCCTATCAGCGTTCCGCAAGGACTACTCCCTTCGTGACTCCCTTGTCAGATCCACACCGCCCACCAACCCAACCTCCACCCCCGGCACCTTCCCCTGCAACCGCAGGAAATGTAAAACTTGCGCCCACACCTCCACACTCACTTCCCTCCAAGGCCCCAAGGGATCCTTCCATATCCGCCACAAGTTCACCTGTACCTCCACACACATCATCTATTGCATCCGCTGCACCCGATGTGGCCTCCTCTATATTGGTGAGACAGGCCGCTTACTTGCGGAACGCTTCAGAGAACACCTCCGGGCCGCCCGAACCAACCAACCCAATCACCCTGTGGCTCAACACTTTAACTCCCCCTCCCACTCCACCGAGGACATGCAGGTCCTTGGACTCCTCCACCGGCAGAACACAACTACACGACGGCTGGAGGAGGAGCGCCTCATCTTCCGCCTGGGAACCCTCCAACCACAAGGTATGAATTCAGATTTCTCCAGCTTCCTCATTTCCCCTCCCCCCACCTTGTCTCAGTCGGTTCCCTCAACTCAGCACCGCCCTCCTAACCTGCAATCCTCTTCCTGACCTCTCCGCCCCCACCCCACTCCAGCCTATCACCCTCACCTTGACCTCCTTCCACCTATCCCACCTCCATCGCCCCTCCCCCTAGTCCCTCCTCCCTACCTTTTATCTTAGCCTGCTTGGCTCTCTCTCTCTTATTCCTGATGAAGGGCTTATGCTCGAAACGTCGAATTCTCTATTCCTGAGATGCTGCCTGGCCTGCTGTGCTTTGACCAGCAACACATTTGCAGCTGGGATCCATGGTAGGCTGGTTCAGAGGGATACAAAGCTGGCTTAGTCATAGAAGTCAGAGAGTAGTGGTAGAAGGCTGTTTGTCTCACTGGAGATCTGGGACCAGTAGTGTTCTACAGGGATCACTGCTGGAACCCCTGTTGTTTGTAATACATATATAAATGGTTTGGAGGAGAATATAGGTGGCCTGATTATTAATTTTGCCGATGACACAAAGTTTGGGAAAACATTGGATAGTGAGGAACATTGCCAGAGGATACAATGGGATATGGATTGGCTGGAGACTTGGTAGGAAAGGCCAAATGGAGTTTAATCCAGATAGATGTGAGGTGATGCAGTTTGGAAGATCTAATGCTGGAGGGAAGAATACAGCAAATGGTGTCAACAGTCAGAGGGTTCTAGGCATACAGGTCCACAGTTTCCTGAAAGTTGCAACGTAAGTGGTTAAGGTGGTCAAAAAAGCATTCGGCATAATTGCTTTCATTGTTTGGGGCACAGAGTATAAAAATTGGCAAGTCACGTTGCACCTGTGTAGAACTTTAGTTTGGCTACATTTGGAATATTGTGTACAGTTCTGGTCACCACACTACCAGAAGGATTTAGATTTTATTGTCACATGTACTCAGAAGTACAGCAAAAAGTGTATAATGTTGCCACACATGGCGCTATCGTAGGTACCAAGGTAGCTTGGTACAAAAAAACTTAGGTACAAATTAGCAAGAGAAACAAGAGCTAAAATATTAAGCATTACTTCATAGAATAGTATAAAAACAAAAGAATAAATTAATAGTTAATATTAAATTATTTTGTAGTTTAAACTAGGAGAATAAAGGAATAAGTTAAAAGTTCAACAGTCTTTGATGATTCCTCCACTTATCTCATTCTCCGGAAGAACTCAATTGTTTGTTCTCGACATTGCTGATGCAGATATCATCACTGCTGCTGAAACTGCTGCCTTTCCAATTGTCTGTCCCTGTGCCTCAGGAACATGTCCAGGCAGAATCCACTCCTTCCACAGGAGAGGTGAGCAAAAAGGGTGAGAAAAAGAAAAGAAGGGGAATTAAAAAAAAGGAAATAGGAAATAAACAGAAGGAGCAGAGAAGTTCCATTGGACCATCCTATTCTGCTGTTGTGGGATGTGAATACTGTAGGTAAGGTCCAGAAATGGTTTACCAGGAGGTTGCCCGTTTTTGAGCATATTAGCTATGAGATTGGACAAACCTGGATTGTTTTCACTTGAATGTTGAAGGATGAGGCAACCTGGTGAGGCATCTTTTGGAGTACTGTATGCACTTGTGGTCATCCTGTTATAGGAGGGATATTACTATACTGGAGAGGGTTGAGAAAAGGTTTATCAAGATACTGCCGGGAATGGAGGGTTTAAACTGTAAAAAGATTTATAAAAATGTATAAAAAAGCTGGGATATTTTTCATTGAGGTTCGGGAGTTTGAGGGGTGACCTCACTGATGTTTATAAAATCAGTTTAAAAATGGTCTTAGGTGCTTAAAAATGGTCTGAGGAGAGCCAGGAGGGGACACGAGAAAGGCTTGGCAGGACGGATTAGGGAGAACACAAAGGCATCTTACACTTATGTGAGGAATAAGAGAATGGTCAAAGAAAGAGTAGGGCCAATCAGAGATAGCATAGGGAATTTGTGTGTGGAGTCTGAGGTGGTAGGGGAAGCCCTAAATGAGTTTTTTGCTTCCGTCTTTATGAAAGAAATGAACTTTGTAGTGAATGAAACCTTTGAAGAGCAGGTGTGCCTGCTGAAATGGATAGAGATAGAGGAAGCTGATGTGCTGAAAATTTTGTCAAACATTAAGATTGACAAGTCGCCAGGCCCGGACCAGATTTGTCCTCGGCTGCTTTGGGAAACGAGAAATGTAATTGCTTCGCCACTTGCGAAGATCTTTTCATCCTTGCTCTACACTGGAGTCATACCTGAGGACTGGAGAGAGGCAAATGTAATTTCTCTCTTCAAGAAAGGAAATAGGGAAATCCCCGGCAATTACAGACCAGTAAGTCTCACGTCTGTCGTCTGCGAGGTATTAGAAAAGATTCTGAGGGATAGGATTTATGACCATCTGGAAGAGCATGGCTTGATTAAATGCAGTCAACACGGCTTTGTGAGGGGCAGGTCATGCTTCACAAACCTTATTGAGTTCTTTGAGGATGTGACTAGAAATGTTGATGAGGGTCGAGCTGTGGATGTGGTGTATATAGACTTCAGCAAGGCATTTGACAAGGTTCCCCATGGTAGGCTCATTCAGAAGGTCAGGAGGAATGGGATTCCGGGGAACATAGCTGTCTGGATACAGAATTGGCTGGCCAACAGAAGACAGCTTGTGGTAGTAGAAGGAAAATATTCTGCCTGGAAGTCTGTGGTGAGTGGTGTTCCACAGGGCTCTGTCCTTGGGCCTCTATTGTTTGTAATTTTTATTAATGACTTGGATGAGGGGATTGAAGAATGGGTCAGCAAGTTTGCAGATGACACAAAGGTTGGAGGTGTTGTTGACAGTATAGAGGGCTGTTGTAGGCTGCAGCGGGACATTGACAGGATGCAGAGATGGTCTGAGAGGTGGCAGATGGAGTTCAACCTGGATAAATGCGAGGTGATGCATTTTGGAAGGTCGAATTTGAAAGCTGAGTACAGGATTAAGGATAGGATTCTTGGCAGTGTGGAGGAACAGAGGGATCTTGTAGGTACATAGAGCCCTTAAAATGGCCACCCAAGTGGACAGGATTGTCAAGAAAGCATATGGTGTTTTGGCTTTCATTAACAGGGGTATTGAGTTTAAGAGTCGTGAGATCTTGTTGCAGCTCTATAAAACTTTGGTTAGACTGCACTTGGAATACTGCGTCCAGTTCTGGTCACCCTATTATAAGAAAGATGTGGATGCTTTGGAGAGGGTTCAGAGGAGGCTTACCAGGATGTTGCCTGGACTGGAGGGCTTATCTTATGAGGAGAGGTTGACTGAGCTTGGACTTTTTTCATTGGAGAAAAGGTGGAGAAGAGGGGACTTAATTGAGGTATACAAGATAATGAGAGGCATAGATAGAGTCGATAGCCAGAGACTATTTCCCAGGGCAGAAATGATTAACATTTTAGTTTTAAGCTGGTTGGAGGAAAGTATAGAGGGGATGTCAGAGGCGGGTTCTTTACACAGAGCATGGAATGCGTTGCCAGCAGTAGTTGTGGAGGCAGGGTCATTGGGGACATTTAAGAGACTCCTGGACATGCATATGGTCAGAGAAATTTGTGGGTGCATACATGAGGATCAGTGGTCGGCACAACATCGTGGGCTGAAGGGCCTGTTCTGTGCTGTACTGTTCTATGTTTTATGAATTTCATAGATAAAGAGAATGACAAGGGTCTTTTCCCTCGGGTGAGGAATTCAAAACTAGGGGGCTTTTTTTTAAGGTGAGAGGAAAAAGATTTACAAAGGACATGAGGAGCAACTTTTTTTACACAGAGAGTGGTTTGTGTTTGGAATGAACTGTCAGAGTTATAACATTTAAAAGACATTTGGTTAAGTTCATGAATAGGAAAGGTTTGGAGAGATATGGGCCAAGTGCAGGCAGGTGAGACAAGTTTTGTTTAGGTGCAAGGTTGGCGTGGACACATTGGACCAAAGTTTGACTCGAAGATTCCATGACTCCAAATAATGAGAGGCATGGATAGAATGAACAGTTGAGGTATTTTTCCCAGGGCAGAAGTGTCAATTACTCAGAGACATAGTTTTAAAGAAAAGGGGATAAGTTTAAAGGAGATGTAAGAAGCAAGCTATTTTTTTACACAGAGGGTGGTAAATGCCTGAAATACACTGCCAGAGGAGGTGATGAAGGTGGTTTGGAGGTATCTTGACAGAAATATGCATTTGCAGGGAATAGAGGGATACAGACCACATACAGGTAAAAGGGTTTTAGTTTAGAAAAGCATCGTGTTCTGTGGAGTTTTAGTGGGCCAAAGGGGCTGGTCCTGTGCTGTGGAGTTCTTTGGTCTTAATGCTGCCTTTGCTGGTGATACACCCTCTGGATGAAAATATTTTTCCTCCCACTTCCTCAAAACCTTCTGCTTCTTATCTTAAATCTATGTCACAAATTTATGATTGTGACTTTCATTTCGTTTGAGAAGGTTGCTAAATAAATGAAATGGCTGGTGACTATGTGAGTATTGTTGGTCCAAACAAAGTTGGTAAGTAGAGCTAGTAAGATATTTGCATCACTATCAGAGGAGGTATGTGGGGTGTATAATGAGATGAAAAATGCTATCTCATGAGCCAGTACTGAACTCTACAGACAATATTCCAAGAATCTAAGGAGGGGACATGGTCAAAAGTACATTGAGTTTGAAAGGATCAAACAAAATAATTTTGATAGGTGGATAAGGGCATTGAAAGTAGACCAAACATATGACACTCTTAGAAAGATGATTATTTTGGAGGAGTTCAAAAATTCACTTCCTCAAGTAGCGAGAACTCGTTTGGAAAACAGAGTTAAAACTGCAAGATTAGCAGCAGTTATGGAGATGGTTATGAGTTGGTTCAGAAATCAAAGTTTGGCTTCCAACATCTATTTTAACCTGTGAGGGAAAGAAATTGGGGAAAAGAGAAATCCTCAGGCAGTAAGGGAAAAGGAGATTTGTGGAAGATAGTAAAGATAGTTTCGCACTGGCTACAAAGGAAACCTATAAAGGGAAAAAGAAGTAAAAATCTCAGGTGTTTTCATTGCAATAAAGTAGGCCATATGAAGTCGCAGTGTTGGTAGTTTGGAAAAGCACAGGGAAAATGTGGGAAAACAGGATAAGTTTTGTTGAAGTGGTAAAGTAACATAAGAATATAAGAACTAGGAGCAGGAGTAAGCCATCTGGTCCCTCAAGCCTGCTCCGTCATTCAATAACATCATGACTGGTCTTCCTGTGGACTCAGCTCCTCCTACCCTGCACGCTTACTATAACTTAATTTCTTTTAAAAATCTATCTATCTTTGACTTAAAAACATTCAGCAAGGTAGCCTCAACTGCTTTACTGGGCAGGGAATTCCACAGATTCACAACCCTTTGGGAGAACAAGTTCCTCCTCAACTTAGTCCTAAATCTGCTCCTCTTTATTTATTGTTGAAGCTATGCTCCCTAGTTCTAGTTTCACCTGTCAAGTGA
This sequence comes from Hemiscyllium ocellatum, assembly GCF_020745735.1. Classification (NCBI taxonomy): domain Eukaryota; kingdom Metazoa; phylum Chordata; class Chondrichthyes; order Orectolobiformes; family Hemiscylliidae; genus Hemiscyllium; species Hemiscyllium ocellatum. The sequence goes on along the minus strand of NC_083416.1, from coordinate 17,475,025 downwards.
AACAATCTCCCTGCTTCTATCTTATCTATTGCCCTCTTAATTTTATATGTTTCTATAAGATCCACGCTCATTCTTCTAAATTCCAATGAGTATACTCCCAGTCTAGTCAATCTCTCCTCATAAGCAAACTCTCTCAACTCTGGAATTAACCTAGTGAACTTCCTCTGCATCCCCGGTAGTGCCAGTACACCCTTTCTCAAGCAAGGAGACCAAAATGGTACACAGTACTCCAGGCGTGGCCTAACCAGTGCCCTATACAGCTGCAGCATAATCTCCCTGTTTTTCAACCCCATCCACGAGCAACGAAGGACAATATTCCATTTGTCTTCTTAATTGCCTGCTTCACCTGCAAACCAAATTTTTTGATTCATGCACAAATTCACCCAGGACCCTCTCAAAGTAAAATGCTGCAATTTTTCACCATTTAAATAATAGGTCACTTCGCTGTTATTCCTACCAAAATGGATACCTTACAATTACCAACCTTCCATCTGCTAAACCCTTGCCCACTCACTTAACCTATCTATATCCCTCTGCAGACTTCATTGTCCTCTGCACACTTTGCTCTACCACTCGTTTTAGTATCATCTGCGAACTTTTACTTGGTTCTCAGATCCAAAGCATCTTTGTAAATTTAAACAATTGTGGTCTCAACACTGATTTTTGAGGCACACCACTAGCCACTGATCTCCAACAAGAAAAACACCCATTTATCCCCACTTTCTGCTTTCAGTTAGTTATCTACTCCTCTATCCATGCTAATACATGACCTGTAATGCCATACAACTTTATCTCAGGCAGTAGCACCTTGTTAAATTAAGCTAAGTGCAGGAGAAGCAGAATGTACAATCTAGTCAAAGGTTGGTTGAGAAGAAAGTGCCAGATCTCTTTAAGAAATTTACTTGCAAAGGTAAGATTTACTCATGTGTATGTCAGGAGAAGCAGGTCAAGAAATTAAAATTTTAAAAGATACTGGAGCAAGTCAATCTTTGATGGTGACAGATGAGGAGATATATAATTCAGCAGAAGTATTGCCAGAAAAAGTAGTAATATTTGGAATTCATGGTGCGAAGAGCAGTGTTCGATTATATAAAGTGAGGTTAGAGAGTCTGATGAAAAGTGGAGAAGTGGTGGTGGGAATATTAGAGGAATTCCTGCTTCTAGGAATAGAATTTATTCTTGGTAATAATTTAAATGAAGCCAACTGTGGATGAAAAGCCAGTGGAAAATGAGGCAATTGAGATGCTTCGGGAGGTATATCCTGGAATTTTTCCCGATTGTGCGATAACAAGGTGATAAAACCACAGGTTGAAGCAGGAGGGGAAATCAAAGAATAAAGGTAAGAAAGTTGAAGTACAATTATCTGGGACCATATTTGATCAAATGGTTGAGGAAAAAAACCAAGAACACGTAAAACACATAGTGGATAGTTTTAGTTCAGAGAAATTAACTGAATTACGATAGAAAGATGAGAAACTGAAGCAGTTGTATCAAAAAGCGTACACAGAAGAAGAATTGGAGTATATCCTGGAATGCTACTTTCTTAAAAATGATGCCTTGATGAGGAAATCGAGACCATCACATATTCAGGCAGATAAGGAATGGGTAGAAGTTCATCAAGCTCTATAAATGGGGGGTTATGGAAACGAAGTGTTGTGGGTATGAATTACCAGTAGGAGGTCATTTGAGAGTAACAAAAACATTAAAACATTTTGCTTGGCCAGGACTGCTAAAAAATGTGTTGAATTTTGCCAGGCATGTCACACATGTCAAGTCATTGGAAAACCTCAGGCAGCAGTAAAACTACCACTTTCAGGTTCCCCTCCAAGCCACTCACCATCCTGATTTGGAAATATATTGCTATTCCTTCACTCTCACTGGGTCAAAATCCTGTAATTCCCTCCCTAATGGCATTGTGGGTCAACCCACAGCAAGTGGACTGCAGCGATTCAAGAAGGCAGCTCACCACCACCTTCTCAAGGGCAAATAGGGATGGGCTATCAAAGCTAGCCAGCCAGCGACACCCAAGTCCCACAAATGAATAAAAAAAATTTCCCCTCTGTCTATGCTAATTTTGTTAATTGTATCACATTCTCCTTGAATTCTATTCCATATCGTCCCTCTCATTAGTGAACACTGACACAAAATATTCATTTAGAATCCAACCTTTATCCTTTGGTTGCAAGCACAAACGGCCACTGTGGTCCTCAATGATCCCTACCCTTTTCCTTGTTGTCCTTTTACCGTAAATGTACCTGTAAAACAACCTAATATTGGTAAAAGGATTAGAGAAGACATGAGGACAAAATTCTTCACTCAGAGGGTGATTGATATCTGGAATTTGCTGCCCAGTTTGGTGGTTGTGGTGGAAACTCTTATCTCATTTAAAGGGATCTGAATCTGCACCTAACTTACTACAAGACCAGGTAATGGTAAATGGGTTTACAATGGACAGTTGTTGATTAAGCTGGTGAAAAAAATGTGCTGAATGGCCTCTTTCTGTGCAATGACTTTTCTATCATTCTAACAGCTTAAATTGATAAGAGCTTTAAATATTGCATTCAACTGATAAGTTGACTAGTTAAGACAACACATGGACAGAATGCCAGGGGTCTGAGCAACATGGACTATGGTGAGATTTGTGGTAGAATCAGTTGAGAATTCTGGTGAAGCCTATCTTGATGTCAGGAGCAGCTTGCTGCACCTTCACTAAGGATTCTGGGCCTGGCTCAGCATGGCAGCTGCCAATCTGTCCATGGAGGCAGATGGACAGTTGCATGACCAGCTGCACTGCTGCAACCTCTAGGCAACGAGGGACATTACATCCCACATTGCTGTCTGCTGCTCTTGTCCTTCCCTGTGCAAGTGGATGAGGTCCCTGGTTACTGACACCACAGAGTCATCCCCTGTATGGGATTGAGAGGGTGACTAGTCTCCAGCAGTCATCCAAATTCCTATGGTCTGAGCCATTTCCTCCTCAGCTGGCTGCAGAGCTGTCACAGTGAGGCACTCACCACTATATGCTCCCACACTCTATAAACCTAATGCTACCAGCGTGGTGTGAGTGCAGCCTTGCTGATGCACGGTGCTCTCATCCCCAGAGACCAAGGAGATGGCTTCTAGGAGTGGTAGCTGTTTCACCACAGAGACCGTGGGTATCCCATTGATGCCTACAATACATAAGGAAAACAAGATATCATTATGAATGGTTAATGAATTACACTGACAGTAGGAGAGTTACTATAAGAATTGCAACATAACAAACTTTGTCAGCTGGCAGGACATAGCTGTCTCATCAACGCTATCAGAGTGGCCTTGCCTTCTCTTGAAGGGTCTAGGATTCTCTCCTTCTAGGGGCTGAGGAGTGTAATATTGGGCATTCATAAAGGGCCATTTCTGCCATGTTGTATTTTCCTGCAGGAAGAAAGAATGGAAGATTAAGTGAACTGAAAGTGGGTAGCACTCTGTTCGTGCTGGTGCAAGTGGTGGAAAGGTGGTGAAGTGTCCTCAGAGAGTGAGTAGATAGCGTAGAGTCCGGGCAGAGACAATGGTGTGAGAACATGCCGATGCAGTGGGATGGGGGGAAGCAGGGTGATATGGTATCGAGAGGGAGTGAGGAAGTGATGTAGTGAGAGTGCAAAACATGAGCCTTGGTAGAAAGTGAATGCAGTGCAGAGTGCGAGGAGCAGAGAGAAATGTGTGGCACTCACCCTGGTAGAGCAGAGGAGGTCTTTGACCTCTGTATGACATCACTAGCATTCCTCTGGATTGTTAAAATGGCACTAATTTGGTTGGTGTCCTCGGACCAGGCTGCCAGGAAATGGTGTCATGGACTTCTCTGCTGGTCTTCTGGGAAGTCTTCTGCACCACGCTGACGACCTGCATCTCCAGTTCACTGTCAGAGAATCATGGCACCATTTTTCCCATTTCTAAAATCTTAACACTGTGTCTGTAACTAAGCAGAATATCTACAGATTGCTGTTGCTCGTCCAGACACAATGTGACCTCATAAAAATGATGCAGGCACCAGGGATGGATATCCATTGAGTGGTGAGTTCTTGAGATAAGATGAGGATGGAATTGGATGTGAAGGATTCCATAGGGGTATGACAGGTAATTAAAGAGATGGGTTTGATGAGAAATCTTGCTATGCTTCATGGTGAAACACCCTCCAAGAAACTCAAAACAACTCACTCTTAAGCCAAACAAAATTTAAGATTCACTCCTATATTTCTAAACTTGAAATCTAATTAGTTAAAATAAACACAACAGGGCAGATGATATTTTTCAAATGTAACATGTGAAAGCAAGCAGATCCTTGTGAGATATTACTGGTCATGTAGTGCTAAAATTTGTGAGTTTAAACCTCACCCCACTTTGTTGCATAATCTGTTGCTTTCCCCAACCCCTCACTTGGCTAATCCCCCTCTTGAATTCACGTTGGGGTCTAGAGAAGGACAGTACTTTTCTTTGTCATTTCACAGCTGGATTGATTATAAATGTAATTTTATCCACAGATTCACCAATAGCTATGAAAATGAGTTTGAAAAGACAAGACAGAAATTATATTGGAGGTGAAGAGGAAGATGAAAATGATGACTATAACATCTCGGGTGACGACGAGTACTAAAAAACATGAATTTTGAAAACACACCTTGCAGAGTGGAGCATAATTATCTAATGATTAAACGTTTGATAACAATAAATAGCCTTTGAATAAAATAAAAATTGAACTGTATATAGTTTAAACTGTCATTCAAAAGTACCTTTAGGACATTTTACTGTCCGCAATTTTATCTTCAGTGATATGCTGTAGTTTATTTGCTGCAACTGTACACACTGTAATTGTAAAATTTCCTGAACATTTTTCATGTTCATATAAATTGTCACAATGCTGTAACCCTTTAGGTTTAAAATCTTTCAACTAGCTATAACTGTTACAAATTAGACTGAGCAAAGACAAACTGCTTAAAAGTGCAAGGCCAACATCCAAGGTGAATGTGAGAAAAACAAATGAACCACCCTTAGGGGGTCATGAAAAAGAGGACTTCCTTGAATCCAGACATCCATCAAAACATATCATCATTTCAGAAAGGCTTTCATAAATGCAAAATACTGGAAACTGAACTAGTGGCTGTTACAGTTTTCCTCACTTCACTACTGTTTCTTTTACATACTACTTTAAATCAATAGCCTCTTGTTTTTGCTCATTTTACTTTCTCTCACTCTATTCTCCTAAACTAGCCAGGCTGCTCATTATTTTAAAAATCTCAATCAGATCTCCTCTCAGTCTTCTCTCCAAGGCAATCAGTTCCAGCTTCTTCAATCTACCTTCATAACTGAAGTTCCTGATCTCTGGAATGATTCTTATAAACCACTTCCACACTCTCTCCAATGTATTCACACCCTTCCTAGAAAGTGGTGCTCAGAATTGTACACAATACTTCAGCTGAGGTCCAACAAATATCTTATACAAGTTCAACATCACCTCCTTGCTCTTGTACTTTATGCCTCTATTTATAAAAGTCAATAATGCCAAATTAGTTTACTTACTACTCCTTCTACTGGCTCTGCCACTTTCAATGATCTATGCACATATACATTCAGCTTCCTCCTCTCCTGCACACCCTTAGAATTTGTCCTCCTCATTTTATAGTACCTTTCAATGTTCTTCCTGCCAAAATGCATCACCTAACACTTCTCTGCATTAAAATTCATTGGACACATATCTGTTGACGTTACCAACTTATCTATGTCCTTATGGAGTTTTACAGTGTCCTTCTCACAGATTTTAATTTTTGTGTCATTTGCAAACTTTGAAATTGCTCCCTGCACACCAAGATGTAGATCATTAACACAATTTGGAGATGCTGATGTTGGGAGTGGGGTGTACAAAGTTAATAATCACACAACACCAGGTTATAGTCCAACAGGTTTAATTAGAAGCACACTAGCTTTCGGAGTGCCGCTTCTTCATTAGGCGATTGTGATCATTAACATACACCAGGAAAAGCAAGGATCTCAGTACTGATGCCTGGAGAACTCCACTACAAATCCTTATCCAGTCCAATAAATATCTATTGCCCATTATTCTCTGTTTCCTATGAATAGCCAATTTTGTATCCACATTGCTACGAATCCTTTTATTCCAAGGCTTTTCTCATGTCTGCTGTGTGGCACTGTGGCAAATGTGTCCTGAAAGTCCACATGCATCATATCATCAACACTACCCTTATTGAGTCTTTTTGTTACTTCAGTTCCCAGATATTTGAAGAGAAGCATTTTCTCTCTGTAGAAAATAGCATCCAGCCCTCACAGCAACAGAGAAAAGACATCAAGGAACTGAGAATTTTCAATAATAGCAACATTCACTTATGACTACCTGTTTTCAAAATACTAGCTAATCATCACTGAACACAGGTTAAAATTGTATGCCTCAAAGACATCAAAGGAACTCTAAACCATTCAGTCATTTATCTTCCCTTGTGTTGGACACTATTCTTTTTTAACTTCATACATGTGTGTGTGCGCCCAAGTCACTTCATGAAGACTACATGCTTGAGGATGTTTTGGTCATTATTTTTCTTGGATTTAACAGATATTAAATTTGCTTTTTACTTGATTTAAGAAAAATTTGTCAATAGTTCCTTATTGCTTATGACAGGAAACAGTTAACTACATATTTCCTTTGAGAGAAGTGTACATTTGTCCAAAAAGAACTTAAGCCATTGTCATGTCCAACTTAGGTTGGATAAAAGTGAATAATTTCCCGCTTCTCATCTTGTCAAAATAAAATTGAAAGTGAAAACTTTTGCACGATTAGAAAAAGATGAATTAATCAGCATTATCACCTGTGGAAACTTATATGTTAAATCAAGTGTAAAATGACAAGAAAGGCTCTTATGACACAGTGACAGTGTCCCTGTCTCTAGATCAAAAGGCCCAGGTTCAAATCACACCTGCTTCAGAGGTGTATAATAACATTTCTGAATATCTAAAATGACAGGAAGTTCGTTTAGGTCTTCAACCTGGTTTCTTCTAGAGTCCAAAATCACTTAAACATTTCGTGTACTTCATCTATTTGCTCTCCTTCAACAGTTCATATACATTTATAGCCTGAAATTTGCTTCATATACACTCAATTCTACTACTGACTTTGCCCAGCAACTCTTCCTTGTTCATGTCCACTGACCCTCTCACAGACTCTAGCTCGCTATTTAATCTCTTCTCACAGTGAATGTGCGTCTCAACCTGTCATGGTCTCTAAACCCAAACTTCTAGCCTTCTGGGAACATGTGTTGATCTTTGAAGCAAAACTTCGAAACATTTGCTATGAGGACTGGATGCTATTTTCACATGCTCACTAGAGAATTTTGTTTTCCCCAAACTTTCTGACAACTAATATGTGAACTTCCACAACCTCTGGGATATTTAATGACCAATGACAATTATGGCTCTTGATAGTGACAATAAACAGATGTCACAACTCCATTCCATTGACATGTCTGTTTATGTGTTAATGCTCCTACTTCTTTCTTCAATTAATTGTATTTGAACAATTTGGTCACAATTGTGCCTGCACCATTGACATTGCATATGGAATATATGGGAGCAAAGAGTGATTCCCAAACAATCAACAACTACCCCTCCAGTAAATTATCAAATGAGCATTCCACACTTTGATCACTCTATGTGAAGAACTTTCTGACAATCATCTTCAAATTGGTTATGTTTTACAAGGAAGTACCAGGAAGTGCTCACACCCTTTAGGATTAAGTATTCTGATTTAGTCTATGGTTAGGGACAATTGAGTACGAAGCATAACATAGTAAGGGCTAGAGTAGTCAGGAGGGATAGATCGGGTTCTTTGCAGCTAGAACTGAGGGTGTATGAGTAGTTGAGGGCCAAATTAGAAGGCAAAACCTCAAAGAAGAAAATTATTACCTGAGATACAAGCAAATTAGTCTTGGGTAAATCAGCATTCCTCCCTCCTTCATCAACATGTCCACTGCATTCACATTCGCCTCTCCACTGTCCCAGTACTCACCCCCCACTGTTCCACTACCAATCCCCACTGATCCAGTGCTCCCCTCTCCTGCCCTGCTGGTCCAGTGCTCCTCTGTCTACCCCCACTGGCCCAGTACACCTCCTCCCGCTGTCCCAGTATTCCCCCCTCTCCCCGCTATCCCAGTACACCCCCCTTCCTTCCACTGTCCCAGTACACTCCCTCCTCCCCCCACACTGTCCCAGTACACTCCCTCCTCCCCCTGCTGTCCCAATACACACCCTCCTCATCCCACTTCCCAGTACACACCCCTCCTTCCCCACAGTAATCCTCCCTGTTCCTCCCCTGCTGTTGCAGTAATCCTCCCCAATGTCCCAGCATCCATCCTCATCGTCATCACGCACCACACACCCACCACCCACTATCCCGATATTCCGCCCGTTCCAGCACTCTCTCTTCTTCAACTGTCCCAGTACTCTGCCGCACTGTCCCAGCATTCCCCCCCCCCCCGCCGATGTCCCAGTACAGTTCCCCATGTCAGTACACAACTCCCACTGTCCCAGTACATCCCCCCGTCCCAGTACACCACCCTCTCTGCTTTTCCAGTACACAGAACTGGGTGGCACGGTGGCACAGTGGTTAGCACTGCTGCCTCACAGCGCCTGAGACCCGGGTTCAATTCCCGACTCAGGCGACTGACTGTGTGGAGTTTGCACGTTCTCCACGTGTCTGCGTGGGTTTCCTCCCACAGTCACAAAGATGTGCGGGTCAGGTGAATTGGCCATGCTAAATTGCCCGTAGTGTTAGGTAAGGGGTAAATGCAGGGGTATGGGTGGGTTGTGGGTCGGTGTGGACTTGTTGGACCGAAGGGCCTGTTTCCACACTGTAAGTAATCCTCCCTACTGTCCCAGTACATCCCCAGCTATCCCAGTACTGTCCCAACTGACCCAGTACCCCCCCCCGTATCCCACTACCTTCCGAGCTGTCCTAGTACTCCCCCCTGCTATCCCACTACCCCCCCAAACTGACCCAGTACTTCCCCCACTATCCCACTAAGAACCGAAATAACCCAGTACACTCCCATTCCACTACCTGTCCCAGTACCCCCTGCTATCCCAATGCCACCCCACACTTCTCCAGTACCCCCAGCTGTCCCAGTACTCCTCCTGCTATCCCAATAACTCCCCCCCCCCCATATCCCAGTACTCACCCTGCTATCACAGAACACCCCTACTATTCTAGTGGTCCCAGTACTCAGCCCACTATCCCAGTATACCCACCCAACTATTCCAGTACTCCTTTGCTATCCCAGTAACTCTCCACAATCCTGGTATCCTCCCGCTATCCCAGTAAACTTCGCTGTCCCATTAGGGGTGGCAAGGTGGCTCGGTGGTTAGCACTGACGCCTCACAGCGCCAGGGACCTGGGTTCAATTCCCACCTCGGGCAACTGTGTGGAGATTGCACATTCTCCCCGTTTCTGCGTGGGTTTCCCCCAGATGCTCCGGTTTCGTCCAACAATCTGAAGATGTGCAGGTTAGGTGAATTGGCCATGCTAAAATGCCTACAGTGTTAGGTGCATTAGTCAGGGATAAATGTGGGGAAATGAGTCTGGCTGGGTTGATCTTCAGAGGGTCAGTGTGGACTTGTTGGGCTGTCGGGTCTGTTTCCACATTGTAGGGAATCTAATCTAATTACACCACCCACTATCCAAGTTATCTCCTCCCCCGTTGTCCCAGTATTCCTCCTGCTATCCCAGTACTCTCCCCACTTTCGTAGTATCCCTGTCCCAGTATCCCCTGCTATCCCAGTACCCCTCCCCCAGTTGTCCCAGTACTCCCCCTGCTAACCCACTCTCCAGTTGTCCCAGTACTCCCTCTGCTCTCCCAGTACCCCTCCCCCAGTTGTCCCAGTACTCCCCCTGCTCTCCCAGTACCCCTCCCCCAGTTGTCCCAGTACTCCCCCTGCTAACCCACTCTCCAGTTGTCCCAGTACTCCCTCTGCTCTCCCAGTACCCCTCCCCCAGTTGTCCCAGTACTCCCCCTGCTCTCCCAGTACCCCTCCCCCAGTTGTCCCAGTATCCCCCGGCTACCCCAGTACTACCTCCCACTATTCCAGTACCCCCTCCCCCAGTTGTCCCAATACTCCTTCCCGCTGTCCCAGATTCCGCCCCCCCACGCTAACCCATACTCCCCCCGCTGTTCCAGGAGACTGTGACCGCCCCCTCCTCCCCGCCGGACGTGGAAGATGGCGGCGTCTGAGGCCCAGGTGAGTGATCGTGTCGGTGGTGGCGGCGGGTGAGGAGGGAAATGCCTGACTCTGCAGGCTCCTAATCCGTGGATGTGGATTTGGATTGGGATATGGATTATGGATATGGATATGGATATGGATATGGATTGTGGATGGGGAGAGGACTCGGTATCCGCTTCAGGTCCCCGCTCCAACAGGCCTTTTTAAATTCGGCGCCACGGTTTCCAGGGCAACCGAGGTCCGGCCCTCAGTCTCCACCACCCAAAAACAAGCAAAATTAAACGTCAAAGAAAACTAACCCAGTGTAAACTCCTTTTTGGGGGTAATAATAGTCCCGAATTGAATAAAGGCCCGAATTCACGTTCTGAAGAAGGATCACTGGACCCGAAACATCTCTGTTTTATCTGCAGACCTTTACCCCCTCTATAGTAAACTCAGTAAAACTGTCACAATGTGAAGTCTCGGTCATTGACGTGTAAACTCATTGCTAGTGACACTAAAACTCCTTCTCTGTAAATGTAAATCACCCTATACTGTAGACTCAGTGAGAGTAAAATTCCCACAATTTGAAGACCTGCAATTGATGTGTAATCTCACTGTCAATGCACGAGTTTTGCGCTGGTTAATGTATTATAAACTCACTGGCCTTGAGAGTAAAACATTGTGTACACTGCCAGTTTAAACTCGAGTGAAACTCCTGCTGTGTAAAGTTTGCAGACGACAACAACAAAATAGGTGGTGAGACAAATGGTGAGAATGACACAAACAGTATCCAGATGGATATGGACAGTTTACATGAGTGAGCAAAAGCTTGGCAGATGGAATATAATGTGGGAAATGTGAGGTGTTATGCATTTTGGTGGGAAAAATAGAAGGGTTGAATATTATTTAAATGGAGAAAGACTGAAGAAAGCTACAGAATGGGAGTTCTTCATCCATGAATCACAAAAGGTGAGCGTTAGTCAGACCACAGTTGGATTACTGTGAACAGTTTTACGCCCCTCATCTAATTTGAGATATATTGGCATTGGAGGCAATCCAAAAATGGGTCATTATGCCTAAACCAGATATGGGATGAGTGTCTTATAAGGAGCGGTTGAATAGACTGAGTCAGTATTTGTTCAAAATAGGTGTTTCGGAGATGACCCCATTGAAACATCAGATTCTTAGAGAATTTGACACAGTAGATGTGGAAAAGTTGTTTCGCTTTGTGGGAGGATCTAGGACCGGAAGGCATAATATCAGAAAAAGGATTTGCATATTTAAGGTAGGGATGAAGAGGTATTTCTTCTCGCAGAGGGTAATGAATCTATGGGATTCTTTACTACAAAGGGCAGTTTAGTATATGTAATTAAATATATTCAAGATCTAGATGGACCGATTTGTTTTTTATTAGTAAAGAAATCAAGATTTATGGGGAAAAGACAGGAATGTAGAATTGAGATGATCAAATCAGCCATGATTTCATCGAATAGCAGAGCAGACTGGTCTGAATGACCTACTTCTCTCCTATTTTATTGTGAGAGTTATTTTCCCACAGAATAAACTCAGTCAGTGAGAACTAATCTTCAGCAGTGTAAAATCAGTCAGAGAGCGTACGACAGAATGCAAATTCCCTATCAGTGTAACACCCATGCAGTGAAAAGTCAGTCTGAGAGCACTAAACTCCTACGGTGTAAACTCACTGTTAAGGAAAGTAGAATTCCTACATACATTGTAAACTCAGTCACAGAGCACACAACATGCACAGTGTAAAGTCAATTAGTAACAGTAAAATCCTGTCAGTGAGAGAATAAACTCCGACAGTGTAAACTTCCATCAGAGGGAAATAAACTCCCCCATTGCTGTCAGTGAGAGAGTAATCTTCCACAGTGTAAACTCTCAGTCAGAGAATAAAATCCCGTAGTGTAAACTCCCCATCAGTGAGTGAATAAACTCCACTAGTGTAAACTCTCAGTCAGAGAATAAAATCCCGCAGTGTAAACTCCCCATCAGTGGGAGAATAAACTCCAGTAGTGTAATCTCCCTGTCAGTGAGAGAGTGAACTGCCACAGTGTAAACTCTGTCGGTGAGAAATAAACTCCGTCAATGTAAACACTGTCAGTGAGAGAATAAACTCCGATGCGAGTCAGGTTCCTGCAGTGTAAACTTATGTCTTTGAAATGAAAACTCCTGAAGGTAAAGTCCTGTCAGAGAGAACAAAAGTCACAAAATATTATCTCAAAGTTAAAAATCACACCATACCAGGTTATAGTCCAACAGATTTATTTGGAAGTACTTTCAAAGCGCTGCTTCTTCATCAAGTAGCTGTGGAGCAGGGTCATACGACACAAAATTTAAGTTAGTGACAGTAACACACTAAACTCAGTCACTGAGAATAAAAGTGTAAAACTTCCTGACAATGAGAATTAATCTTCCAAAGTGTAAATTCAGATAGTGAGAGTTAAACTTCCACTGTGTGAACTCATTCAGCATGAGTAGAGCTTCTGCAGTAAACTGAATCAGTGAGAATAAAACTCCGACCATGTAAAGTCAATCAGAGAGAACAAAACTCCCATAGTGAACACTCCCTGACACTAAGGTTTGAAATGCTGCAGTGTAAACTTAATCTGTGAGAATTTATCTAAATTCCCTGTCAGTGATAAGGAACTTCATGCACTTTAAACTCAGAGAGTAAAATCCCATAGTGTAAACTTCCTTTAGGAACAAATTACTGCAGATGTTGTTGCTGGAAGACAACAAATGCTGGAGATTACAGTGGGTCAGACCGCATCAATGGAGAGAGAGCAAACTAACATTTCGAGTCTAGATGACTCTTCATCAGAGCTGAAGTAAGTGTGGCGGGGACAGTATTTAGGCTATAGTTTGGGCAGGGAACTGGGGGTGCTGCGGGTAGTGGGTGTAGAGTGCAAATGAAGGAAAGATGTTGATAGTTCAGCTTAAGTGATTGGAATGTGAGAATGGTAGAGCAATAGAAAGAGACTGGTCATTTTAACACAGCATCCTGCTTCTATGCTCACATGTCTGTCATAGAGATGTACAACATGGAAACAGACCCTTCGGTCCAACTCATTCATGCCGACTAGATATCTGAACTTAATCTAGTCCCATTTGCGAACACTTGGCCCATATCCCTCTCAACTTTTCCTATTCATATATCCACCCCGATACCTTTTAAATGTTGTAATTGTACCAGCCTCCACCATTTCCTCTGGCAGCTCATTCCATACACGCACCACCCTTTGCGTAAAAAGTTGCCCCTTATGTCCCTTTTAAATCTTTTCCCCCCTCACCGCAAATCTATACTCTGTAGTTCTGGACTTCCCCAACCCAGGAAAAAACCTCGTCTGTTTATCCTATGTATGTCCCTCATGATTTTATAAACATTTATAAGATCACCCCTCAGCCTCCGATGCTCCAAGAAAAACTTCCTAACTGTCAGAATAAAACTACCAGTGTCAAACTTCAGTTAGTGGTTGTAATACTGCCATAGTGTGAACTCATTTGCCAGTGAGGATTAAGTGCCGGGATGCAAACTTTGGTAATGAGAGTGAAACCCCTGGAGTGTTAACTTGGTGAGTGCGAGTACAAGTTCAAAGGTGTAAACTCCCTGTCAATGAGATTAAAATATCCATAGCATTAACTCAGTCACTGAGAATGAAGCTGTCAGATTGTTAACTTGGTAAATGACAGTAAACTCCCAGATTGTAAATTCCCCATCAGTGATGTGTGAATTTCTGATTGAAATACCTCCATGAACTAAACTCCTTGTCAGTGAAAGTAAAACTCTGGTTATATAAACTCCATCAGGGAAAGTAAAGCATTCACTTTCTGATCTGAGAGGGTGACAGTAAAATTCCACCATTGTAAATTCATTGTCAGTGAAAATGTAAAGTATCTCAGTGTAAATTCCCTGTCATTGTTAGATTCTTTAAATTTTTGTGTGCTATTTGCCTTGGTATCTAACTGTTTGGTAACTAAGTCTGCATTTTTATCCCTATCTGTAAAAAGACATTTCTTCTGAATTCCTGTTCATATTTATTACTGACTATGATCTTCATCTGCTACAGTTTTTGTCCCTTCCCCAAGTGAAAACATTGGGCTGAAACTTGAATTTTTCACTAAATCCGAGCTGCATCGAGTTTTTTGGAGGGTTTGTTGCCATGAGGCCTAGCAATTATTCTTGCCCTTTCTTTACCAAACTTATTAATTGTCTGTGACATCCCTATGACATCTCTCATATCCAATTTTCACTCCATCCTACAGTTCCTGAAGCAGTTATCACTCAACAGATATCGTAATGTTCACTCGCTTCCATTGTGCGCACGCCATCTTTTAAAATTCTGGATAAATACTGTCAGTCTGGAGCTGCATTGCCTGGTTCCTGACATTTGCCCTGGACATAGCAGACGGGAAAATTACTGGGTTTTTTGTAGGTTGTTGTGGTAGATTTGCCACAGCAGGATGTCATCATTCCCCAGGACCAGCTTTTGGAGGCCATGACACCAGACCATGCCATCTGGTGTAAGGTTTCTACCTGGGATAAAGGACTTGCAGTCATCTGGAGGAATGCTGAGCTGTGTAGGAAAAAGGTCATTGTTTTTATCCATTCCTCTGAAGTAATGTCCACACGTTCTTTCCAATACCTCATTCTCACTCTCCCTGCTATTGTACTCCTCTCCCACCAACGCACATGATCTCTTACTCTCACTATTGTCTGCAACATTCCCCACTTACTCTCATCCACTCCAATCTTCAATACCACTAACCCTGCATGCTGTCGGCATTGTCTTCTCTATTGCTTGGGACACTTCTCCATCTGCTTCAAAAGTAACAGCTGCGCCAGCCAATTTCTCCTCCTGTAATAGCTATCTCTCTCCCATTCCCTGAGGAAAGCAGTCCCCAGTAGGACAGAAACTATTCACTAATATCCCTCAGGGAAGGAAATCTGCCATCCTCACATGGTCTGGCCTACATGTGAGTTCAGATCCACAGCAACGTGATTGTCTCTCAACTGCCCTCTGAAATGGTCTAGCAAGCTACTCAGTTCAAAGACAACTGGGGATGGGCAATAAATGCTGGTCAGCCAGTGATGCCCACATCCTACGATAGAATAAAATAAAAGAAACAGTTAAGACGGGTGATGTGCTGCTTGTCATTTGGCTTCTCAGCCTTATGGGGAGAGCATTCTGATTCTAAGTGGTCTGAACTGTATCAAGAGCTGCCCTTGACTTAGAGTGCCAGGGTCCCTTGAGCGAAGGCTTGACTTCACTGATACCAGCTGACTACAATGGACACCAGCTCCATAGTCAAGAAAGCCCAAGCAGCATCTCTGCTTTCTGTGCAGGCTGAGGTAAGCCCACCTCCCACCCCCACTCCTCACCACATTCTACAGAGGGTTCATTGAGAGTATCCTGAGATGCTGCATTCCTTCTTGGATCATACAACCCTACAATGGAGAGTGCAGACAGCTGAGAAGATCATTAGGGACTCTCTTCCCTCCATTACAGACATTTACACTGCACGCTGCATCTGAAAGATTGAGAGCATTGTGGAAGACCCCAAACACCCCTCACTCAAACTTTTCTCCCTCCTGCCATTTGGCAGATGGTGCCAGAGCATTTGGTTTCTCACGGCCAGACTGTACAACACTCCACAAGCTGTCAGGTTCCTGAACATGATATGATCAGATTCTTTCCCATCTGAAATGCTTTGAATTGCTTCTAAAAAAAAGCCTATTAATTATCATTCTTTTACATTGAAACTTATGTGTTTTGCACTTCTTATGCACTTTCTGTTGTGTATGATTGTGCTGTCCAGGTAGCACCCCCAGTTCTGGAGGAGTGCTGTCAAGTTTTTACTGTATCAGTTGTATATGGTAGAAATGACAAATAAAAAGCTACTCTACTCTGCTCTATGACAGACTTCCTGGCTTTGTGTCCACTCTAAGCAGCAAGACAACACAGCAGGAATATGAAGAAGGGTTTATGCCCGAAATGTCGATTCTCCTGCTCCTCAGATGCTGCTGAACCTGCTGTGCTTTTCCAGCACACTCTCGACTCTGATCTCCAGCATCTGCAGTCCTCACTTTCTCCCAGCAGGAATATGAGCCAAGTATCTCTGTCTTATGTGCAAAACTCAAAAAGGCTAGGGAAGGCAGGAATGATGTGAATATCCAGGTAGGTTCAATGTGACTGCTACGACATCAAGTGAAGCGGAGGTGTATCATGATCCAGCCCACGAGGTGGGTTTTGTCCCCGTGTGCAGTGCCTTTGCTGCAGCATTACAATGATAGTTGCAGATGCAGTCTTTGGTACAGTACTGAAATACAAATATTTCAATTGATAAGTGAAATGGAGATATGTCATCAGGGTTCTTGGAGGCTGGCACATGTTGGATGTCATTGTCTGTGGATGTTAGCGCCCCTCAGTAATAGTGGGGTGTTCAATTTCAAGCCTTCAGCATTTTAACTTTCATAATTTCTGTTATGGGTCTATGATTCTGGGCTGATGCGGTGGTAGCCTGTGTGCACTTATGAAATTAGCTCTTGCTAATGTGATAGCAGATTTTAAGTAGAATGGACATTGGAAAAATAAGTAATATTTTTCCAGTAAACGTTTAAAGAGAAAGTGGATGTATGACAATGTGTAGATAAAAATAAGCCGGTCTTCTGCTGAAGCTGTGGAAACACCATTTGTTGAAAGCTATTATCAGTGAGCTGTTAATAAGATTGTAGAGTGAAATTAATTAGAAATCCATTTGTGTATATGGAACTGTATTCAAGAGCAGTTTGTATTGTCGCAGTGCCACTGGACTAATAATCCATAATGGCAAGCTAATGTTTTGGGGACACATACTCAAATCCCACCTTGGCAATTGGTGAAATTTGAATTTAATGAAAATTTGGAATAAAAAACTAGCCTAGTGGTGACCACTGTCAATTATTATAAAAACAGCTATCTGGTTCAGGAGAGGAGATAAGTCATTCTTATCTGGTCTTACCTACACATGCCTCTGCACATTCAGCAATGTGGTTGACGATTAACTGGTCTTTGAAATGGCTGAGCATGCTACTCAGTTAGGGCAATTGAAAATAGGCAATAAATATCAGAGACACTTACATTCCATGAATGAATAAAAAAAATTGGTGAGTCTATCTGTGAGAGATTTAGTCTGTCTGATGTTGCAATGACTGAGTTCAATGTTATTTGCAAAATTTTACCAAGCTGGAATTCGATGAAATTAATTTTATGGTTGGGAAGGTTACACGAAGAATTGAATGCAGCTTTTTGCTGAAAGGTGTATTGTAATTCTTCAGCACTTAACAGTTAATTGGGGAAACATGTAAGATGAATAAGCGCAATCTGTTGAAGGGAGTTGTAGCAATACCTGATGAACAGGCTGTTTACGCCAGAGTTTGCGTTGGCTGTTTTCAGGAAAAAAAAAGTTGGTTCCACTCTTTCAGAAATCTTTGTAATTTTTCTCATTTGAGTATCTTTGCATTTACTTTTAGAAAGCTGCTATTCAAGTTGTATTTACCACCTGACACAGCAATGTGGTCCAAATTAACTCATTGCACCAAGATGTAAATTTTGCAGGGCTACAGGGCGAATAGAAATTAAGTGAATTGCTGGAAGGTGGTGTCGATGTGCTGGATTGAATGGTCTCTTCCTGTGCAGTAATGTTTTGAGGATTCTATAAAATCCTAACCATTTGCTCTGTAATTTATTTTCTTTCATATCAACTCTTGATCTTTCAGCAATCGGAAACCATTTCTCTTTATTCACTGTCCAAATTCTACATGATTTTAAAGATCTCTGTCAAACATTCCCTAAACGTTCGCTGCTCCAAGGAGAACAACCCCATCTTCTCTCGTTTCTTCATGTGACTGCAATCCCTTGTTGCTGGACCTGTTTCCAATACTCCTCTTATGTGCTCACTATTATTGACAAAATATTTCAGTTAGGACCAAGCTGGATTTTGCTTTTAGTAGATTTAGCATACTTCTTGACTTTTGCATGCTATGGCTCATTTTGTAAAGTGCAGATTCCAATACAATTTACAAATCCTGTCACCTTAAAATATTTTAAACAAATGGACAGAGATGGCTGGACATGGCCTCAGCTGGCTTTGATGCTGAGGATCTTTTGTAAAACAGCAAACAAAGATCTGCTGAAATACTGTATGCAACTTTGGAAAAATGAATGTACCATGAAACAAAGTAGAGTAATGAGTGGAACCTGTATTAAAGAAATTCTAGAGCAAAGCTTTAGCCTTTGCTGCAGAAATAAGGCATGTCTTTTGGCTTAGCTGTGGATAGTATATGAACAGTCACGATTGATGGACCTAGTCCAGTTGTCTAAAAAGTTGAAAACTTATAATGCACTTCATTAACCTCATAAAATATGTACTTCTATTAGTTTAGTGGGAATAAATCTTTGAGTTCGATTTTATTTTAAGAAGCACATATGCAATTTGTTTCTCATCAGTTGTCTGTTCTGAAATATTAAGTACTGAAAGCATTCGTGTTTGTCATGAATATAGTACCTGTTGTTTAGTGTATGCAAGAGTCATAATTTTTCCATTTTTTTATTCACATTCAGAATTTTTAAGACCTAGTTGATGTTACTAACTCACTGACACAGAAGTTCTAGAAAGGATAGATTTTGCAGTTAGCTATGAAGTAACAATCAGTACATTCAAAGAAAGCTTCCCCCAAATATCTAGCGAACTGTATGGTGTGGACTTCCTTTTTATTGTTAAGCCAAGGGGATCTCCTGGTGTCTAGCAACAGCAGTATTATTAAACAAGGTAAGTAAGCGGTCTCATCGAAACTTGCATGGACAGGGACCAGTAAATAACATGCACATTATTGTTTAAAATTAATTTTACAAAAGTTCAAATAAAGCTATACATATTGGAAGTTGAAATATCATGAACCCATTGTTCCTTTATTGTGAAATAATTCATTTTTTTCCTAATGAAGAAGAATCACATTCCATAAATGTAAAATTAATGTTTTTAGGGGCAGCGGGGTTTTGCAGTACAGGTACAGTAGTTGGTTGCATTTAGAATTGCCCACTTAGTATTGTTTCACTTTAACATTAGTCAGTGATTAGGTCTGGAAAGCTCATTGAACACTACGTGATTTGTAAGGGTGGTTTTTTTTATCACTGTATGTTACAGTACATGACCCAATCAATTTTGGCATGGCATCTCCTCTGATTTGCAGCCTCTCCTGGTACTACAATACTGACCATGATCTGTTGTAGGAAACACTCTGCACACCCAGGCCACAGACTGTTCGAGTTGTCGTCCACTCCGCAGCTTCCGCTGAGAAGCCAACATCATCCTCAGGAGCCAGCCCACTCAGCCATAGCCATTCTGAAGTTTAACCGGCACGCCCTCCCATGAGACACAGGTCTTTGATAGGACCAGACTCAATAGGTCTCTTGCAGCCCACAGGAAGCTGGAGGAGCATGCCTGGCAACCTCCCATCTCCTAGCAGGACTGAGCTTGGCAGCCCCTCCAAGACCAGCAGGTGCTGATAGGATTGCGCCATTCCTGGCCTTCAGAGACAAGCTTGTTGCTCCTCTAGCTTGTGGGGTGGTGATAGTACTCTGTCCACTGTGATGGCAGTTGAAGTGGAGATGCCCTACTCCAATGTACAGCTCCACTGAATGATTTAAAAGGGACCGGATGGGCCTCAGACGGCATCAGTCAACAAGAGGGGTGCTTCAGACACCCAAAATGACAGCACTTGGCAGGAGCCACAGTGCAGTCAGGAAAGAGTGGCACTCTCAGAAGATGACCCTGCTGCCCCCCCCCCTCCCAATTCCTTTGAGAAGAAACTAGGAATAGTGGTTCTCCAGCTCCATCACAAGAGATAGTGTTAGTAGAATGTTATATTTTTCTTTTAGACAGGTATTTGTGAATTGTTGAATTTAATTTTGAATAATTTGTTTAATTTACCAATTTAGGAATTTGTCATTTAAATTGTTGTATTTCAATATGGAGTAGAAAGTGAGGTCTGCAGATGTTGGAGATCAGAGCTGAAAATGTGTTGCTGGAAAAGCGCAGCAGGTCAGGCAGCATCCAAGGAACAGGAGATTCGACGTTTTGGGCATAAGCCCTTCTTCAGGAATGCTTGAATGGAAGTTTTTAAAAGTGCAACCAAATGGAGAAACTCTTATCAGTTCAGTGATTACTAGACAATCACTGTGGAAGCTTCTAAAGCATACCACAGCATATTACTAAATCAACATTTGGATTTCTAGATTTCACTGTGCAATTGTGGATGCCAGAAGTTGCCGTAAGTTTCACAGAATAATGATAGTGAATGCTGATAGTTTCTCTGTTAACATGATGACCAAAATCGGCACTGGATCCATAAGTGCTTGAGTTGGAAACAATGCCAGAATTCCACACTGTATTGGATAGACAGATAATGAGAAATGATCTGGAAACAGGTTGGGCAAATGTGATTTATTTCTGTCTGCTCACCTGAAGGGTAAGCATGATGACAGGTTGTGCTGAATAGCCTACTTCCTGTTGTGACTGCTGGGTATGTATTTCTGTCTATTTACTGTCTATTAATTCATAATCAGAGTTATACAGTATGGAAACTGATCCATGCTGACTTAATATGCTAAACTAATCTTCTCTCATTTGCCAGCATTTAACCCATACCCTTCTAAACCTTTCTTATTCATAGACCAATCCAGATGCTTTTAAATGTTGTAATTGTATCTGCCTCCATCACCTCCACCAGCAGCTTATTCCACACATGCACCACTATCTGCGTGAAAAAGTTGTCGTTCCGGTCCCTTTTAAATCTTTCCTCTCTCACCTTAAACTTATGCCCTCTAGTTTTGGATTCCCATAGCCTGGGAAAAATACCTTGGCTTTTGTCCCCTTCATTGCTTTTCAGCCTTCAGATCGTCCACTTTGGATTGATTTGTTTTTGGCCAACTGTATCAAACTGTTAAATTTTTAACTGCCTAGATCTGGCAATGAATCCTGAGTCAATGTTGGACCCATAAATATTTATTCGTGGGTTCTAAGAACTTCTTTGAAAAATCATCTCAGCATCTGAAATTGAGCTGAGCTGTACCAGATGGTGGTGAAGTCTGGATTGTAAAATACTGGCTCTTTTATGTGTTGGAAAATGACTTTCTATCTAATAAATTTTATTGCTTTATTTAAAATATGTGGTTTTTTAAACAAACATGGTGAAATGCTGTCTTGGAATTGTTCTTATATATAGATATTATGTTGTAAGTAGGAAGCTAGCTAACTATGCTATCTGCAGAATTCTTATCTTATAAACCACCAAGGTATTTGACCCTAATGCATTGTAAATAGTAATTTTCAGACTTAAACAAGGAAAGATGGTGACCATAGAATTCATTTCTAATCCTGGAAAGCTCCTATGCTCATCATTAAATATACTTTTGTTGAATTATCCCCTCAAATTTCCTGTCTTCTTTCTTCATTACTTAAAAAGAAATTCCCAACACTTTCTCTTCCATGTTGATTTCATCCTTTTCCTTCAACCTTGACCTTTTAGTTTTTGCCATGCTCTTGTGATACTTCAAAATGTTTTGAAGATCTGTTACTAGTCTTTATGGATGTTTGAAAATGACTTAAAATTTCTATCACTTTAAAAGATTCAAGTATAATTTTGGCTAATGATAAATACATGACCAAAACTGACCTTAGATCAGTTTTGATCATGTGGCACGGTGGCACAGTGGTTAGCACTGCTGCCTCACAGCGCCTGTAGACCCGGGTTCAATTCCCGACTCAGGCGACTGACTGTGTGGAGTTTGCACGTTCTCCCCGTGTCTGCGTGGGTTTCCTCCGGGTGCTCCGGTTTCCTCCCACAGTCCAAAGATATGTGGGTCAGGTGAATTGGCCAAGCTAAATTGCCCGTAGTGTTAGGTAAGGGGTAAATGTAGGGGTATGGGTGGGTTGCGCTTCGGCGGGTCGGTGTGGACTTGTTGGGCCGAAGGGCCTGTTTCCACACTGTAAGTCTAATCTAATCTAATCACAGATTCTTTTAATCTAAGAATCACCGAGGGACAAGTCAGTCTGCAATCCAAAGGAAGAAGGATAACCCTATAGCAAGAACAGATCATCTTCATCTGTAAGCTTTGTTTCTGCAGATTAGGCTACAGATATTTGTGACCTTCATTTGTTTTCAGAAAGCCATGAGAAGGAACACTTCGTATTCATTTTTTTTATTGATGTGATTTCTTTCCTAGTAATCTTTTAGTACCTTAATGAAATGCTTTGTCTCAATAATCTATTTTTCATTGTCTCCATTGTCTGTGTTCATGAGGGAGTGAGTGTGTTCCATTGTATCCATTTAGAGGTGTCATGTGAATATACATTACCTTTCTTTTGACTCGGACTTCCCTGAAAGCCTGCTTGTTTATTAGTGAACCGAAACATTTAGAAACGCTCCCTCTCAACTCATCTTGTTACAGGTAAGTGAGAAGAGAGGGCAAAGAAGAAAAGTTATCCAACCACCACTCCATCTAGAACACTCACTATCCTTGATGTGGAGATATGCTCATAGGAAGTAAGCTAAATACAGAGACAGTGCAATAGATAAAGGGCAAAGTAAAAAGTCAGAATGGAGAGTTGGTGAGCTGAATTCCTGAGTACCAAGGAAGTGTTTAGGATTTCAGTCATAATTTCTTTCCTCAAGTGATTTAATGCCCAGATTGTCAACACTGCAAAGGTTAAGGTGGTTCTAGTGGATCTGTGCAACCAGGGAAGTTAAGATTTTTCCTAAAGAAGTGTAAAATTTTATACAGAAGCTGCTGTTGCAAAGAATTGACCTTCCCCTGAAGGAAAGGGTCTGGGATTCTGCCCAAGGGGTTGCCAGTTATTTCTGTTGCACTTATATTGATTTTGATTTGTGTTAAATTTCCAAAAGGCAAAATCTTTCCTTTTTTTATTTGGGAGCCTTTCAGTAAATTTAATTCTTTTGCTTTACAGATACTACAACGCTTGACATTAAAGGACAAATATCAATGCAAAAGCTGCTTTTTAAGATGTCTTTCTGCAAATATGAATAGTATAAAATAATTTTTACAGAAATTAAGATTTATGTTCATTGCACAATTTCATGGCAAAAATGTTAGAACAGCTGTTCATACAGTCTTGCACGTTCTTGATCTTATACTACTTTTCAAGTGTTGAGCTGTTATGTGTTGAAAGGGTGGCCATTGAAAGAAACTGAAGGTCTTGTGATGATGTAAGCAATACGTATACAAGTTTGGGAGATCTATGATCTATGTCAACCTCACTGTGCTGTTAGGCCAGACTGCTCAGTTTAGCTATGGAGGAGGAAGAGCAAGAGCAATCTGTACTTATGAAAAATGTATAATTAGGGTAAAAGTGAGGGAATGCATGAATTATCTTTCGGAAAATTTGTAGCGAGGGAATTCAGGAACTATCTTTTGGAAAATGCTTCACTTTGCAACCTGAAACCCAAACTTTAGCTGAAAAGTCTTCCAAATTGAATGCCACCTGAAGGAATAGACCGTCAAGAATAAGTAAAGGCTGAAAATCAGCACTCTTGTCATGCTAGCACTTATCGTATTCAATAGCAACCATTCTGAAATTAAAAGCTGCTCTAAATCTACGTTGAAAACAACACACACAGGCTACAGCAAATGTAAAACAGAACTACTGTGGGGAAAAAAATGCCTTAATGCATTTCAATTATTTTTCCATGTCCCCAGATTTTTCCATTTCCTTCCTATCTTTCCAATGTTGATTTACTGTGATATGTAATTAAAGCTTTAGCAGCCTTGTGGCTCCATAATTAAATGAATTTTATAAGCTTGATTTATTGTTTCTTTTATTTAGTGTGGACAACAAAATAAGTGCAAGGAGTCAAATCGCACAATGTTCAATACTATATTTAGTCACCAAAGATTTTGTATAACGGACCCTGTTTTTGGTGGACTCTTAAGAATATTTTTGTATACTTCCAGGCCAGACTCCCTCAAAGTTTTTAAGAAGGTAGCCTACATCCTAACTACTTCTTATTTTCAAGGCAGATGTGAGTGCATATTCCTAGTGTGATGCAGCTAGTCAAACCACTCCGCTTTAGCCAAGCAAAATTTATTTAAACATTACAGTTGAAACATGAACAAAATAAATTTAGAGTAACAACTATTGGAAAACGTAACTGACCTATTACAGTAACTATTACTAATTAACTGTTCCAGTGCAACAACATCCCTCACACTCACCCCTTGGCAAAAAGGTAAATTGAAACACAGATTTTACAGGCAGGAAGGAACAAAATCTCGAGAGATGTCAGAAAATGGTCAGAGGAGTTTTTCACTGAAACTTGTAACTCCCCTGGACTTTCACATTTTGTGACAGCTACAGCTAAAAGCAAACTAGAAAAAAACTGAACTGAGAGAAGTGGCCACTCCCCTTCCATTGTTAAATTAGACACATCTTAGACTCCTTAGCACTTTTGCTTTTACAACCTCTTTTTTTCAAAAAACAAGGACAAAATAACCTTTTCAAGTGGTTATATCAGATATAACTCCCCCTTCAAAAAAAAATGAGCCATCAATATACAAAGCTTCATTTTAAACCCCTTAGTCTAACTCTGTTTGTACACTCTAACACATATATTACAAGCATGCAAACAAACACTCAGTACTACATTCTATTTCATTCCGTTTACTCCTGCCAACGAACGTCTCTATTTTTTTCATTCAGTTCTCGACAATGTTTTCTCATCCTGCCACCTGTATAATTTGCAAATTGACAGGCTGCAGACATAAGCTCTGTGTAAACAGTCTGGAAGTTTTGTCCTTAATTGTTTTTTCCAAAATCTTTAATGGGTTATCATTAGTCTATATAATTGTCTCAGATGCATTACCGGCAATATAACTTGAAATGTTGTAACGCCAACACCAAATTCAAGGTCTCCTTCACAATTGTGGAATATTTCTGTTGATGAATATTCAATTTCCTGGAGAAGTATTTGACATGTACCTTCTTTTTGTCCTCTTGTAAGAGTACAGCACAAACATCCACATCACTCGCATCAAAAACTACCTTGAATGGTTTTGCATAATTAGGTGTGGCTAATATGGGGCTGTAGTTAACAAGCTGCAAATGTGTTGCTGGTCAAAGCACAGCAGGCCAGGCAGCATCTCAGGAATAGAGAATTCGACGTTTCGAGCATAAGGGCTTATGCTCGAAACGTCGAATTCTCTATTCCTGAGATGCTGCCTGGCCTGCTGTGCTTTGACCAGCAACACATTTGCAGCTGTGATCTCCAGCATCTGCAGACCTCATTTTTTACTCGAAGTAGTTAACAAGCTATCAGGCTGTTGAATGCCTTCTGTCATTCCTCCGTCTCCAGAAATTTTCTGCACTTCCTCAAAAAGTCAGTGAGTGGAGCAGCCACACTGCTAAAATTTGGCGTGAATGTCTGATAAAAACCACTCAATCCCGGGAATCATAGTACTGCTCTCTTTGTCAATGGTATGGGATACTCCTGAATAACCTTTGTTTCCATATTATGTTGGGCCACCTGTCCATGTCCCATTACATGGCCCAAGAACTTGGGCTTTGGTGAATTCACTCTTAACCAGGTTTATTACCAAGCCTGCCTCTCGAAGATGATTGAATAATTCCGATAAATGCTGTAAATCTTTCTTCCATGTGTGACTAAAAATCACCAGGTTATCAGTGTATAGCACACAGTTGGGTAATCCAGAAATGACTTTATTAGTTAGTCTTTGAAATGTGGCTGGTGCATTTTTCATACCAAATTGCATGACTTTAAATTTATTGTCTGTTCGGTGTTACAAAAGCTGAAATTCTCTTTGCACTTTCAAATAAAGTATCCTCTGAGTAAGTCCAAATTAGAAATATAAGTTGCTTGTCCCACCTTCTCCATGCATTCTTCCAAATGTGGAATTGGAATTGGATCTGAATCAGATATTGTAACTGCATTGATTTTGTCTGGTGGATACACCTGGTTTTGGCATCTTTACTGTAGGCGGGTGAGCTCCAGTCACTGTAATTCACTTTGTGTTATTTTGGAGCTTGCGGTCAATGTCTTTTTGAACCTTAATTGCAACAGCATTTACTCTATCTACATCATGCATGTACTTCTCAGCTTATTCAATTCAGTGTCCTCTGAATTTGGTTCTTCCCTTTACGCTGTAAGCAGTAACACATTTTCCTTTTGCTTTACTTCCCTATCAAAATACCTTTTCAGCAAACTTACATGACACACGCTGTGAGTTTTTTTGTATCTGGAGTCCTTATCAAACAGTTCACCTCATCCAGCTTCCTTTCAATTTGGTAGGGTCCACTAAACCTATCACTGCAAGTAATACTAATACTTTATTTTGCAAAATTGCGAGTTTTGATCTCTTTTCTGCTTCCTGTTTCATGATATACTGTGAAAACTTTAAATATTGTCTAACCAACTCCCCGGTCTATTTAATTGTTCCATAAAATTTGATATGTAGGACAAGTATATGGTCTCAGAATTCTGACTCACCAATTTCTCTTTAATTAATTTCAGTGGTCCTCTCACTTCATGCCCAAAGTTTAATTCGAATCGACTGAATTTGGTCAATTCATTTGGTGTATCCCTAATGGCCAAAAGTATAAATGGAATTCCTTTACACAATTTTCTCAATAATCTTGAATATAAGTTTGTAACATGGTCTTTAAAGTTTAATGTCACTTTTCTAATGCTCCCTCTGATTCTGGATGGTACGCAGTGGATTTGAATTGTTTTATTCCTAAGCTACCCATAACTTGTCTGAAACATTTTGATGTAAAATTTTTGACCCTTGGTCTGATTGTATCCGTATCTAGTGAAAAATTTGAGTAACACTTCTACAGTCATTTTAGCTGTGATATTGCATAATGGAATGACCTCTGGAAATCTAGTGAACACATCCATTACTGTTAACAAATACTGATTCCCACTTTTTGGTAGCGGTCCAATGCAATTAAATAAGACTCTTGTAAAAGGTTCCTTCAATGCAGGAATGGATATTAAAGGTGCCGGTTTTATTACTGCCTGAGATTTTCCAATGACATGTTGGCAAAATTTAACTTGCTGTAAAAACTACTCCTTTTTTGAGGTACTTTTGGTGTTGGAGGTCATTTCCTCAAATTTCAGGAGCAGTAATTACTGTTTTATAAACTGTTGCACTGTTTTGGTAACTTTTGGGGGGGGAAAGATCAAAACAACTGCATTTTAAAAAGGAAGAAGAGAGACAAAGGCTGAGACACATGGTCAGTGAGTCAAATGAGAAAGAAATCTATACTGCTCTTTGACGCAGCAGTGAATCTGCACAGCTACTGCTTTTGTTATTTGAGTTCAAGTATTTCTGGATATCAGAATGCATCTAAGAAAAATTAACAAACAGCAAAAGTCACAGCTGACCTTGGAGGAGCCTGTGTGGGGCCGCTCCTAGCACTTGGAGCAGTTAAGTGCATGGCTTTTAAGTCTAACCTTGCTATCATTTTTTTAAAAAGAGTGAGTAGAGTGGGTTCTTTTTGGTTATTTGTTTTATTGAAATTTGTCTCTTGATTAAAATTTAAAAATATAAAACGTAGGTACTACATTAGCCTGGAGCAGTGTTTTTTAGAGCTGTAAGACTGTGCTATTTTCTGTAGATTGTTCAGGTGCAAAGATGGCCTTGAGTAGAGTATTATCTTTGCACCTGAATTGCAAGGGGACTAATATACTGGCAGGGAGAGTTGCTCAGTAGGATATAAGCTAGTAAGGGGTTGGGGGAAGGGGGAGGTGGGGTTTGCAATTAGGGGAGGTTGTTGGGGGGGTGGGGTGGAACCAAGTAAATCGTGAGGAAAGAGATCAGTCTGAGAGTGGTGCAATTGGGAAAAGGAACAAGTGAAAAAGTCGGAGCAGGCAGAAACAAAGGTAAACAAGGTAAATTAAACTGCAATTATTTCAATTCAAGACACCAAACAGGGAAAACAGCTGAACTCAGGGCATGGTTAGGAACATGTGACTGGGTTATCATAGCAGGAATGGACAGGACTGGCATCTTAATGTTCCCTGATACAAATGCTATCTGAAGGATAGAAAGGGGGACGAGAGGAGAGAGAGTGATTTTTTAAAATAGGGGATGACATTATAGCTGTAATTAGGAGGATGTGCCTGGGAATACATCCAGGGAAGTTAGTTGGGTGGAAGTGAGAAATAAGAAAGGGATGATCACCTTTTTGGGATTGTATTATAGACCCCACCCAATAGTCTGCGGGAAATTGAGGAACAAATTTGTAAGGAGGTCTCAGTTATCTATAAGAATAATAGTTGGGTATTAACTTTCCAAACATAGATTGAGACTGCCGTAGTGTTAAGGGTATGGATGGAGAGGAATTTGTTAAGTTGTCCAAGAAAATTTTCTGATTCAGTATGTAGATGTTCCTACTAGAAAAGGTGGGAAACCTAATCTAATCTTAGGAAATAAGGCAGGGCAAGTGACTGAGGTGTCAGTGGGGAAGCACTTTGGGGCAGCAGCCTTAATTCTATTAGTTTAAAAGAAAACTGATTGATTGAAAATATGAGACCGGATCTAAAAGTTAAAGTTTTAAATTGAAGGAAGGCCAATTTTGATGGTATTAGACAAGAATGTTCAAACATTGATGGGGGAGACGGATGTTCGCAGGTAAAGGGACTACTGGAAAATGGGAAGCATTCAAAACTGAGATAATGAGAGTCCAGAGACAGTATGCTCCTTTTAAGGTGAATGACAAGGCTGGTAGGTGTAGGGAATGCTGGATGACTGGAGAAATTGAGGTTTTGGTGAACAAAAAGAAGGAAGCATATGTCAGGTATAGACAGCAAAGATTGAGTGATTCTTTAGAGTATAAAGCCAGGAGCAGTATACTTAAGAGGGAAATCAAGAGAGCAAAAAGAGGACAAGAGATAGCTTTGGCAAGTAGGATTAAGGAGAATCCAAAGGAATTTTATAAATACATTAAGGATAAAAGGGAACTAGGGAGAGAATAGGGCCCCTCAAATATCATTATGGAAGTTTATGTGTGGAACCATAGGAGCTGGGGCAGATATTAAACATGTATTTTGCATCAGGAAAATACTATGGAAAAGGACATGGAAGATACAGAATATGGGAAAATAGATAGTGACATCTTGAAAAATGTCCATATTACAGAAGAGGAGGTGGTGCTGGATATCTTAAAAGACATAAAGGTGGATAAATCCCCAGGACCTGATCGGTGTACTCTAGAACTCTGTGGGATGCTAACGATGTATTTTCTGGGCCCCTTGCTGAGATATTTGGATCATTGATAGTCTCAGGTGCGGTGACAGAAGACTGGAGGTTGGCTATTGTGGTACCATTGTTTAAAAAGACGCTAATGAAAAGCCGGGGAACTATAGACCGGTGAGCCTAACATTGGTGGTGGGCAAGTTGTTAGAGGGAGTCCTGAGAAACAGGATTTGCATGTATTGGGAAAAGCGGGGACAGGCTTTGTGCATGGGAAATCATGTCTCACAAACTTGTTTTAGTTTCTTGAAGAAGCAACAAAGAGGATTGATGAGGGCAGATTGGTGGACGCGATCTCCAGGGACTTCGATAAGGTATTCAACAAGGTTCGTCATGGTAGACTGATTAGCAAAGTTAGATTTCATGGAATACAGGGAGAACTAGCCATTTGGATACAGAACTGGCTCAAAGGTAGAAGACAGAGGGTGGTGGTGGTTTTCAGACTGGAGGCCTGTGACCAGTGGTGTGCCACAATGATTGGTGCTTTTCGTTATTTATATAAATGATTTGGGTGTGAGCATAAGAGATCGAATTAGTAAGTTTGCAGATGACATCAAAATTGGAGGTGTAGTGGACACCGAAGAAGGTTACCTCAGATTACAACAGGATCTTGATCAATTGGGCCAATGGGACAAGGAGTGGTAGATGGTGTTTAGTTTAGATAAATGTGAGGTGCTGCATTTTGGAAAGGCAAATCAGGGCAGATCTTATACATTTAATGATAAGGTCCTGGGGAGTTTTTACTGAACATGAGACGTGGAATGCAGGTTCATCGTTCCTTGAAAGTGGAGTTGCAGGTAGGTCGGGGTAGTGAAAGGCATTGAGTATTCTTTCCTTTAGTGGTCAGAGCATTGAGTATAGGAGTTGGAAGGTCATGTGGCTGTACAGGATGTTGGTTAGGCCACTTTTGGAATATTGTGTGCAATTCTGGTCTCCCTTCTATAGGAAGGATGTTGTGAAACTTGAAAGGTTTCAGAAATGATTTACAAGGATGTTGCCAGGGTTGGAGGGTTTGAGCAATGGGGAGAGCCTGATTAGGCTGGGCCTATTTGCCCTGGAACGTTGGAGGCTGAGGGGTGACTTTATAGAGGTTTATAAAATCATGAGTGGCATGGATAGGGTAAATCAACAAGATGTTTTCCCTGGGTTGGTTTCAGGTGAGAGGGGATTGAAAGGGACCTAAAGGGACAACCTTTTCACACAAAAGGTGGTGCGTGTATGGAATGAGCTGCCACAGAAGATGTGGTGGAGGCTGGTACAATTACAGCATTTAAAAGGCATCTGGATGGGTACATGAATGGGAAGTGTTTAGAGGGATATGGGCCAAGTGCTGGCAAATGGATATCTGTTTGGCATGGATGAGTTAGACCAAAGATTCTGTTTCCATGCTGTACATCTCTGTGACCCCATGTTCTTAAGTTGTCAGGCCAGTAAGAATGTTTTTTTAATTTGGACTTAAGTTTTACTTACTCCTAAATGACCTCCTACTGATAATTCATATGTTACTTGCAATTCACCTTTTTGTAATCCACTGGCAATATAACTTGATGAACTTCTGCCCATTTCTCATTTGCCTGAATATATGATGATCTCCATTTCCTCATTAAGACATAATTTTTAAGATAGTAACATCTCGGAAGACACTCGGATTTTACTTCTTTGTAAGCTCTTTGATTATAATTGCTTCAGTCTTCATCTATCTGCTATAATTCAGTTAATTTCTATGAATTGAAAATAACAATTTCATCTTCCTGTTTTGGCTGAAAGATACAATCAAACATGGTCTGTGATAATTCTACTTCAACTTCCTTAATCTGTTTCTCCTCCTTTCAATTGGTGGCTTTGTGATCGTGTTATCACGATTAGAAAAAAATCATAGGATATACTTCCTTCAATTGCCTGATTCTCCTCTGACTTTTCAACCACAGTAGGCGTCCTGTGAACCAGCTATATCCATAGCAAGGACAAATTGTATTCCTGGAGCTGAGTTTCTCCAGTACTCCTACCACCACTTTTCCAGTCTTCACTGGACACTTTAACTTCACTGTCCGTAACGGAGCACTTGTCTCACCATGAATCCCATGTTCGCAGTTTTCTAGCAATAGTCCTTCTGAGTTACATATTTCTTCATCTCTCAACATCAAACATTGACATGATCTCATATCTTTTAATACTGTAACTTGTTTACCTGCTGCTTCTGGCCAATGCTAGTAAACCTTACTTTTGCAAGTAAATGGTTTAAGAAAATCTGGCACTTGCTCCTCAACCAATCTCTGACCACTTTATACATTCTGGTGCAGCTTTTTACCCTCCACTGTGTTTTCTTTTACCACTTTATAAAAATTCATTGGCTTATCCTGTTTTCCTACATCTGTCTTTCCACTGTTTTTTTCTAATCCATTAACACTGTGAATTCTTGTGACCTACTTTATTGCATAGAAAACACCTGAGTCTTTTACTTTTTCTTTCCCCTTCATGGTTTCCTTTTTAATCTGTGTTAGGCTATATTCATTATCTTCACTGAGATCTACTTTTCCCGTACCACATGAGGATTTCTCTTTTCCCCAATTTCTATCCCTCACGGATTGAAATTGAAGTTGTAAGCCAAACTTTGATTTATGAACCAACTCATAATCATCAGCCATTTCAGCTGCTACTCTCGCTGTTTTAACTCTGTGCTCTTCCACGAGTTCTCACTACTTCAGGAAATGAAGTTTTGAACTCGTCCAAAACAATAGTCCTTCTGAGAGTGTCAAGGTTTGATCTATTTTTAATGCCCTTAACCACCTGTCAAAATTACTTTCTTTCATCCTTTCAAACTCAATGTATGTTTGACCAGAGACCTTACATTCATGAAATTTCATCTATAGGCTTCTAGAACAAGCTGATATGCACTTAAGATACTTTCTTCACCACCTCATATTCCCCAGATGCCTCCTCTGACAGTGATGAAAATACCTCACTAGCTTGACCTGACAATTTTGTTTGTATCAACAATTCTACATGATCACTGGCCATTTCATTTGTTTAGCCACTTTCTTGAATGAAAAGGAAAGGCTTCTACATCCTTCTCATCAAATTTTAGGCAATGTTTGGGTATATTTAAACAGATCCCCCCCAACCCCCCATTTGGCTACAATGGGTTTGCTCATCATCACTATCTTTCTCACTAAGCCTACCTGCTATCTTCATCCTCTTGAGCCAACTTTCCTATTTTAAGTGCTAACTTATGAAGTTCAGATTCTCTCTCTCTTTCTCCCTTTTTTCTGCTAGGGCCTTCCTCTCCTTTTTCTTTTTGTTCTGCCAAAGCAATTCTTTCCTTTTCTCATTCTGCTGCTTTAAACTGTAATTTAAACTGTTTCAGTTCCTTTTCATGTTCAAGCTGCTTCATCTGCAATTGAAGTTGAGCCATTTCCAAAAATTCTGATGGCATTTCCAGCAAACGTAAATGCTGAACTGTCGCTGTAATTATCTCTCCTTTTCTCACGGATAAAGGCAACTTGTAACAATTTATTACAGCTTTGAATTCCACATAATATATAATACTAATGCTTCAGAATTAGAAAATACCCCTATTAGGTCACAAGTCAATCAGCATCTCTGCAAAGAGGAGGCAAGTTCCTGGTTTGGGTGTAAGCTGTGAGTAGAGTCCTATGCCTAAAAGATCATTCCCTTTTCCTTTTCAAGTAGCAGTTGCACTATTGTGTGGTTTATCTCAGATTTTTGGTATCTGCAGCTTCGTTTTGTTGTACCTCTTGCAGGTGATTTAAAGCACTTATTATGATGTATGGAAAAGATGAGTGAAGTTGCTCCTTTGATAATTAAATATCAGCAAGGTTTCTTAAAGGCCAGTTTCATATCTATGATGTTTGTATAAACCAGTTGATGAAGCATGAAATTGGAGCTAATTCTTATCCAGTTTAGATTTATTCACAGTGAAACATTACAAAAATGTAAAATTGCCATTGTCTTACCAGATCATAAGGCTGCTGTCTGATTAGAGAGAAATATGACTGGTGGTGGTTTAACATGCCTCAGGTAAGGGGAAAGGTTGAGAAGGAAAATTCTTCATGGTAACTTCAGCTATTGAACCCATGCTGATGGCTTCATTCTGCATCACAAGCTGTACTAAGCTAACAGACCTAATCGACCACAGAATGTGCTATATAACTGAATCCACAGTGTTAGTAACAGTGTCTCTTTACATATGCTAAAGTAATAATTTTAATCAATATCCTCCAGATGCATTTAGTTAATCATAATTGTTGTATCTAGCCCTGATGTTGTCAATTGTATCTGTATTGTGACGAATGAACTCATCTCTCATATTGATATTTGAGCCTATCAAATTTATGATTGATATTCTCATATCTCAGATTTTGATGTCAAGAGTAAATGTCTAATCTGCGAGTATGATTTGCCCAAAGTAGATAGTCTTTACTTTAGTTGGTCTAGTAGTTTACAATAGTAGCACTTGAGAAGTTGAGCCTTGATGAACAGTGTTTGCCCAAATTTGCTGAGAATGGTGGTAATCTGTGTTACATAATACAGGTTTGGAACATCCTCCTTTAAATGGTTCTTCTTCAAATCTAAGTCAATATAGTAAGCAAAAAAGATCTTCACAAGACCATCATTTTGCTTCCCTGAAGTTCTCAATCTATCGTGTATTTTACTTTCCTAAAATTGTGAGAATTACTGATAACTGTTTGGGGAAAACACTTTTCAGGTTTTAAAAGTTATTAACTTTTCTGTAAGGAATTGTAAAATGCTCTTGGTGGTTCTTCATGTGATTAAGAAAATTGTAGCCCTGTTTTTACAAGCAGGATTTTTCCATGGGACTTATTAAGTCCAAATACAGTTGTTGTGATGCATGTTATTTATTACATTACTTGAACAAAGAACAATACAACACAGGAACAGACCCTTCGGCCTTCTGTAGGGTCATAGAGTCGTAGAACTGTGTAGCATGGAAATAGACACTTCGGTCCAACTCGTCCATGCCAACCAGATAACCTAAATTAATCTGGTCCCATTTGTCACTATTTGGCCCATGTACCTTGAAACCCTTCCTATTCATATACCCATCCAGATGCCTTTTACATATTGTAATTGTACCAACTTCCACCACTTCCATTGGCAGCTCATTTCATACAGGCACCACCCACTGCATGAAAAGGTTGCCCCCTTAGGTCCCTTTTAAATCTTTTCCCTCTCACCTTAAACCTATGCCTCTAGTTTTGGACTTCCCCACCCTTGGGACAATACCTTGACTATTTACCATATCCATGCTCTTCATGATTTTATAAACCTCTATAAGGTCACCCCGTTAGCCTCCGAAGATCTAGGGAAAATAGCCCCAGCCTTTACAGGCTTTCCCTCTAGCTCAAATCCTCCAACCATGGCAACATCCTTGTAAATCTTTTCTGAAAAGTTTCAAGTTTCACAACATCCTTCCTGTAGGAGCGAGGCCAGAATTGTAGAAGTGACCTGACCAATGTCCTATATAGCTGCAACATGACCTTCCAACTCCTAAACTCAATGCATTGACCAATAAAGGCAAGCATGCCCAACCACTTTTCACTATCCAATATATCTGCCATTCCATTTTCAAGGCACTATGAAACTGCACTTCAAGATTTCTTTGTTCAGCAACACTCCCAGGACTTTTCCATTAAGTGTATAAGTCCTGCCCTGATTTGCTTTTTCAAAATGCAGCACCTCACATTTATCTCAATTAAACTATCTGCCGCTCTTCAGCCCAGTGACCCATCTGATCAAAGTCCCATGTAGTCTGAGGTAACCTCCTTCATTGTCTACTACACCTCCAATTTTGATGTCATCTGCAAACTTACTAACCATATCTCCTGTATCACATTTAAAAAAACAGTGGACTCAGCACTGATCCCTGTGGAACACCACTGGTCACAGGCTTCCAGTCTGAAAAGCAATCCTCTTCTACCACAATGGGCCTTCTACCTTTGAGCCAATTCAATATCCAAATGGCTAGTTCTCCCTGTATTCTATGTGGTCTGACCTTGCTAACCAGTCTATTACGAGGAACTTTGTACGCCTTTCAGAAGTCCAAATAGATCATGTCCACCACTCTGCCTTTATCATTCCTCTTCATTACTTCATCAGAAAACTCATTCAGGTTAATGATGTATTATTTTCCATGCATTGTCATGTTGACTATCCCTAATCGGTCCTTGCCTTTCAAACACATGCAAATCCTGGATTCCCTCCAACAACTTGCCCACCTCCGATATCTGGCTCACTGGTCTATGGTTATTAATTTCTATGTTTGACCATTCATGTGCAAAAGATATAACCAATATTATCAGTGAGTGTTGATAGCCTCACCATTATTTGGACTGCAGATGCATTTCCTTTTGGGACCAGAGGCATTTTGGAAATCAGAAACAATCTACAAATAGTAGTGCAAGATGTTAAAGAAAATGCTCAAACAAAACTGAAGCTGAACACAGGTGGTAGCAGAAGCAGCAGTACTGGAAAAGTTCTTACTTACTTGAATCAGTCATCTTTCTCCTCTTTGACTTCCCGATTTACTGAAATCTTGGAAACCCTCTCAACAGAGCTGAAACTGTGTTGCTGGTTAAAGCGCAGCAGGTCAGGCAGCATCCAAGGAACAGGAAATTTGACGTTTCGGGCATAAGCACTTCATCAGGACTTTCCTCATTCCTGATGAAGGGCTTATGCCCGAAACGTCGAATTTCCTGTTCCTTGGATGCTGCCTGACCTGCTGTGCTTTAACCAGCAACACATTTTCAGCTCTGATCTCCAGCATCTGCAGACCTCACTTTTTAACCCTCTCAACAGCACTTAAATTTATAACTGGGGGATTTGAGCAAGTTAGTCATGCACCCTTTCCTCTTAACCTGTTAAAATGGCGGTATGGCAGTTCAGTGTTAACACTGATGCTTCACCGTGCCAGGGAACCTGGGTTCGATTCCAGCCTTTGAACTCCACACAGTTACCGAGCATTTTTCTTGTGTCCAGACCAAAATATGCAGCATAGGTGGATTGATTGTACTAAATTATCCATATTGTATAGGGATGTGCAGGCTGAATGATTAGACATGGTAAATGTGTTTTTATAGGGCTAGGGTAGGGAACTGGGTCTGGGTGGGATGCTTCTCGGAGGATTGGTGCTGACTCGATAGATCAAATGGCATCTTTGCACACTATAGGGATTATGATTCTTAGGGTATGCTATGGTTAGGATTTTTATGTTTCAAAATTTCAACCCTAAGTATCCCTCTTTCATCACCCACTCAACTGCCAGAAAAGCAAAACCTTCCATATTTAATCATTGCAGACATCAAAACATCTGCCATCACTTTTACTGCTTATATTGAAGAGGCTGGAAATGAGAGAGCTGCAAATGACTCATTACAAGTTTTGAATGAGAAAGAAACGTTTTCAGTAGTATATTTGTCATATACCCTTTACGTCATCAGAATTTCTTGATGTATTCGTAGATGTCAGTGCCTGAT
Source organism: Hemiscyllium ocellatum (assembly GCF_020745735.1). Lineage (NCBI taxonomy): Eukaryota > Metazoa > Chordata > Chondrichthyes > Orectolobiformes > Hemiscylliidae > Hemiscyllium > Hemiscyllium ocellatum. Next base: position 17,437,926 of record NC_083416.1, on the reverse strand, counting down.
TTACCTTAGTTTCCCATAAGTACGTAATTAGCATGCTTGTTTGTCAGATCTTCAGTTTGCATTCAACACCAACCTTTCCCTTGGCACCCCCGCCCCACCACTGTAAGATTAATCTCTTAATGTTATCGGCAGCTTTCAGCGCAAGCTTGTATGAGTGTTTCTTAGATTACAACAGATATGTAAATCTGTTTAATCCCAGAAACCAGTCTATGTTTGTGCATGGAATTTTGTGTGTAAATTCTTTTATGGAATTTGGTCCTTCTTTAATATCACTAAAAATGTTAGCTCAATACTCTAGTGAAAAGTTAATAATCAAGTGATCTCACAACCCTATTGTTGCTGCTGCTGTCTACTTTTTCTATTTAATAATCCAAAATCTGTCCCATCTTCCCTGACTTGTAATCTCCCATATTCCCCTGAGATATCTGTGCTCATTTGATTCTAGTTCTTGACTATCATTAATTTTAATAGCTCTACTACTGATGGCTCCCCTTTCAGCTACTAATAGACTGAGCTCCCCTCTTGTCTGTCTCTTTCCTCCTTGCCAGTTTTTCTTTGCATCAAATGTTGCTTTAAATCGCTCCTATGAAGTATGTTGGGATGTCTTATTATGTTAAGAGTGTACAAGTTGTTTTATTCAACTTGTTTGGGCATGTTATGACACATCGAGAGTAGGTAGTATAATGATGCTGTCACTAAACTCCTCCAAAATAATCATCTCTCCAACAGTGTAATATGTTTGATCTATTTTCAGTGCCCTTATCCACCTTTCAAAATTACTTTGCTTGATCCTTTGAAACTCAATGTATGTTTGACCAGGCTCCCTCCTTAGATTCACAAAACATTGTAGATTTCTGGCGGTAGTTCGTATGGATTTAAGATAGCTTTCTTTACCTCTGCATATTCCACAGATGCTTCCTCAGGTCATGATGCAAATGCATCACTAGCTCTACCTACCAGCTTAGTTTGGATCAACAAACCCACATGGTCACTGACCACTTTGTCATAGAGATGTACAGCATGGAAGCAGACCCTACGGTCCAACCCTTCCATGCCGACCAGATATCCCAACTGCCACTTTCTCAAATGAAATGTAAAAGGCTTCGACAACCTTCTCATCAAATTTAAGCAGTGCTTTTTCATACAGTTGGTTCTGCTAGAACATGTGTTTCTTTATCGTGAATTTGCTTTAATGGGATTGAAGAATTTACACCTTCATTGTGAATTTGCTTTAATGGGATTGAAGAATTTAGACCATTACTTGTAGAATACAATCTTTTCTTTCCTGTATTGGCTATAATGTGATTTCAGCCCCATTAGTTTAAATGGCACAGCTATTGCGCGATTTTCTTATAATGTGAGATTGCTCAAGAACGGGGCTACAGTGGGTTCTGATATAACACGATAATTCTGTTCACATGCAGTTTTGTGTTACAAGAAAATTGCACTATAGTTGTGCCATTTAGACTAGTGAGGCTGGAATCACATTATAGCCATAACAGGTAAGGAAATTTTGCGTTCCACAAATAACAGTCTAAATTTTTCAATCGTGTTAAAACTAATTTGCGTTAAAGAAGCATGTTGGTACAGCAGAGTCTATCATATCGTGTAATATCAGAATGGGATGTATTTAAACAGATTCCTACCAGGCCTTTGGCTGCAATGTGTTTGCTCGTCATCACTATCCGCCTCACATCCTGCCTTCCATCTTCACATCTTTCCTTTTAAGTAGACTTTCCTCTCTAATTGCCAACTTTTAAAGTTCAAACTCTCTCTCTTTCTGCTTTTCTTCTACTAGGTCCTTCTCTCCTGTTGTATAAAGGTTCGCAAATAATGTTTTTTCAAGACCTCTCTTGCGGCCATAATTAAGAAGAGGAAATATCTTGATAATGTTTAATAAGAAATGAAGAGATTTGAATATTCAATATTCTTTGACGTACCCAGCAGTACTCCGTTTTAATCATTGGGGATCTGCTTATTATTTCGACTCGGCAGAAATAGCAAAGGAAATTTTAAACTCTCTGAAATAAATGACTTGGGCCAGTTTGGAAGCAGGGTGGGAGGAGCAAAAGATAATTGCGGTCAATGGTGTAATAATTTTTTTCTCTTTCTTTGTTCTTTTCCCTTGCATGGTTTTTGGTCCTTTAGCCTTGGCATTGCTTTGGTGTAAAATTGTATTTAATATTTCATTATTTGGTAATTATCTGTTCTTTCATTTTTTTCTGGGTGAGGGGTGGTTACTTCTTTTGTGTAAAAATGTATGGGGTTGAGGTGTGGAAGGCGAGGGGGAGGTGTGGAAGGCAAGGGGAAGGTGTCCATTGTTAACTTCCATGAGAGTAAACAACGTGTTTTCTTTGTCTGTGTATTGCTTGGATCTGAGGCGCGGCCTTATCTGGAAGGAACCAGATGGCGGCAAGGTTTGGAATAAATGCCTGCTATGGGCGAGGGAGGGATCTCTAGTGATTTGTGCTTTATATGTTTATTCGTTTAAGTTAAGTGTATTGGTTAGTTTTTTACTTTTAGTAGTGTTTGTCGGGAAAGTTTTTAGATTCTATAAAGTCAGTGTTATTTCCAGTTGCTGCACATTGAATAAACTTCTTCCTCTCAGGGAACCACTGGCTGCGAAGGGCGGTCATGGCTAGCGATCTGTTCAGTTGGTGCACCTGGAATATAAGAGGGAGCCATTAACAGAAAAATAGGTGCTCTCAAACCTTAAGAAGGAAAGGGTTGACATCGCTCTGCTGCAGGAGATGCATGAGGGAGGGGCGCATATCCCCCCCTCATATGCAGCAGGGGGGATATGATAGGGTATTCTTCTCCTCCATCAACTCTAAAAGTAGAGGAGTGGCCATATTGGTATGGAGGAACCTCCCATTTCAGATAATAGATCAAATCAAGAATGAGCATGGGAGGTTCATCATTCTCAAGGCCTTAATATTGAGGAACCTCAATTATCCGAATCTTGAATATCCAAATATTGGATTATCCGGAGACGATTTCAGGATCCTGCAAAAATGTTACATCAAAGAGGTATGTGTACTGAAGAGGATGTAAAAACGTAAGCAGAAACAAAGAAACACAAATGGATATTTTTTGAGTAAAGGTTGTTACACATCTCTTTGCAAAAGTAAGTATTTTACAGTATTCCCGTAACTTTACCAGATCGTTCATTTTAAAAAAAAAAGGCCGAGAATGAAAACACATGCGTGAGGCGGGACTTCCATCTTTCTGTTCCGAGATTGAGTTTCCAGAAACTGAGTGTAAATGGTCTTGTGATCGTAGAAGCTGTTTGGGACCTTGTTTGATGCTGGGATTTCATGTAAGGATTTAGTTTTTCTCATTTGCAGGCTTCAAAGATTAGCTTGTTTAAATTACAGACTCTATGAAATTATAGATTTAATCACATTCTCAGGTCGAGCATAGCATTAGATCAGTATGGCTTTCCCTGTTTAAGCTAAAATCGATCATCCAAATAATCAATTATAAGAATGAAATAGTGCCCGCCCACCCATCTCATTCAGATCATCGAAGTTCTGTGTACATGGACAAGAAAATGACATTCTGAACATTTATTGTTCCCTAGTGCACCACCTCAAATTTTTAATGGACACAGTCTCTAAATTAATGGCTCTTTAGGTGCGCTGTACGATCATAGGAAGAGACTTGAATCATCTCATGGACCCTGTGGTAGACCGGATGCAAAGGGGTTTGTTGGGTACACCCCTGCAATCTAGACAGCTAGTGGATTTGTGTTGGGAATTGGGGCTTATAGATGTATAGAGGTGTCTCAACCCTAATGGGGGGGATTTTACCTTTTACTCCAACCTGCACAAGTGCCATACAAGAATTGGTATGTTCTTTATTCTGTCAGTTTGTCTGGTCTCAATATGAGCCTACAGGATTGGGAAGATAACTATTTCGGACCATGCAGCAGTGTACTTGGATGTCAAGGTTAAGGGTAGTGGAACAGATACATGGCACTGGCTCATGGATCAGTTTCTGTTGAGAGATGGCAACTTTGTGGAGTACATTACGAGAGAGTTCAGGGCCTTCTGGGACATCAGTTGGGATGGCCAGTAATCCATCAGTATTTTGGGAGACCACTAAGGTGTATTTAAGAGCTTTGAATTTCTCATATTCAACAACTAGGATGAGGCAGAGAGGAGACCAGTAGCAGATGCTTAAGGTCTAGTTGAAAGCAACTGAGTCGACATATTATGACAGGCCATCTGTGGTTAAGCTACAGCGGGTCATGGCTCTCTAGGCTGCTCTGGACTCAGTGCTCACACAGGCAGTGAAGATTGTTCAAATATGGGGATAAGCCAGATATGGCTGATCTGGCTGGGAAGAAAAGTGCTCCACAGTCCATTTTATCTATTAGGGAGAGATCTGGTACTGTTACCTGCGAGCTGAAAAAGATTAATGCCAGATTTTGGGAATTCTATGCAGAGTTATGCCAGTCGGAAGGCTGTGAGGATGATGTAGCGAGAATCCTTTTTCATGAACCTGGATCTCCATGGTATAAATGCAGAGCCGGCTCCCCTTTTAAATGCACCCCTGACTATACAAGAGGTACAAGAGACATTAAGGCAGCTCCAAAGTGGCAAAACACCTGGCCCAGATGGGTTCTTGAGTGAGTTTGACAAGGACTTATACATATGTTGGCTGAGCCACTTCTGGGGATGTATAGTTACTCATATAGCCAGGACTGCCTCCTACCCTCCCTTAGGGAGACCAATGTCTCCCTCATTTTAAAAAAAGCGAAAGACCCCAATGACTGCGCCTCGTACAGACCTATCTAGTTGTTGCACGTAGACTTCAAAATTTTATCAAAAGTGCTGGCCTTGAGGTTGGAAAACATATTGCCTGTTGTTACAAAAGAAGACCAGTTATCATATCAAAGTTAAAAATCTCACAACACCAGGTTATGATTCAACAGGTTTAATTGGAAGCACACTAGCTTTCGGTGTGCAGCTCCTTCATCAGGTGGTTGTGCGGCACTCCAAAAGCTAGTGTGCTTTCAATTAAACCTGTTGGACTATAACCTGGTGTTGTGTGATTTTTAACTTTATGCACCCCAGTCCAATACCGGCATCTCCAAATCAGTAGTAATATCAGGAGGGTACTGAACATAGTGCAAGTATGTCAGCAGAGATTGATTTCTGGTTTGGTGGTCTCCCTGAATGTGGAAAAGGCGTTTGATCGGGTAGAATGTTTGTATCTCTTTGGTGTTCTAGATCATTTTAGTCTTGGGGTGGGGGGGGGCGGCTTTGCTAGGTGGGTGGCAGTACTATATAATGATACCAAGGTGGCAATTATCACCAACGGTGTTAAATCTGATAATTTTATTATTGGGAGAGGCAGCCGGTAGGGGTGTCCTCTCTCACTGCTGCTTGGTAATTGAGCCTTTGGCAGAGTCCATCCGGAAGGGCCCTGAAATAGTGGCACCAAAGGTAGGAATGGAGGAGCACAAAGTTGCTCTTTATGCTGATGATGTCCATTCGTTTCTGGCTAACCCGGTAAAGTCTGTATCCCGGTAAATACAAAAAATTAAATTATTCAGTAGTTTTTTGGGATTCAGGATAAATTTTACAATGTTGGAAGTCATGCCCTGAGGGGGATTGGTGGGAGTGCCTGAGTTGTAGGATGGATTGCAGTTTCCCTTTCGGTGGTTGTAAAATGTTTTCTCTACCTGGGAATTTTTATTATCCCCAGCTTCCATCAGCTGTATAGAGCTAAACTTTGTACAATTGTTTACTGGATAAACAGGACCTGTACCGGTAGGAGGGGCTACCAGTAGCATTGATTAAAATTAATGTCCTTCCTTGGCTATTATAACCCATGAGGATGGTCTCATTGTTGCTACCCAGACAGGTACTGCGGAGGTTTACTGGCTGACTTGGGTTCTTTATTTGGTGCTGTAGGCGCCCCCTAATTAAATTTACTTAGCTGCAACTCCCGTAAGGATTAGTGGGGGGAGGTGGGGTGGATCTGCCAGATCTTGTGAAATACCAAATAGGCGCTCTGTTGTCATATGTGGATGACTGGGTGCGTAAGGACTTGAGGTCGATATGGCTTGATGTTGAGGCCTTGCAGGCAACGTGTCCCCTTGTTAATTTACTGATTGTGGATAAGGTGAAATCCATGGCTGAGCATTGTGAGAGCCCAATTATCTTAAATGCGGTAAAAGCATGGAGAATAATGCTGCAGGGTGATGACAATTTGCTTAAGACCTCGCCGTTCACCTCCCTAGTGGGAGCCCCAGGATTTAGGCCAGATCAATGGACTCAGGCATGGCAGGGTAAGGGAATCTCCTGGTGGGAGACTTATTTGACGGAGAGGTCTTGATGTCTTCTAACCAATTAAGTCAGAAATATGATAGAGACTCTTCCAATATTCTCAAGTTAGGGATTACATACAGAGGAGGACCACGCTCTTTGTTCAGCCCTACAAGTTGGACATAGGGAAAAGAATTCTCCGATGTGCGGGGGCTTTCTCGGTCAGTACCCTGTACCATTTACAGGGAGGGAGCGTCTTGGGAGATCTGGAATCAGGAACTAGGAGAGGAAATTTAATGGGAAACGTGAGGTTTTTTTGGGAGAATGTGAAGAAATTCTCTGCAATAAAGAACAAGCTATGCAATTGAAGATCCTTTACAGGGCCTGTATGGCACCAGAGTGCTTATCTCAGTTTAAGAAAGGATCTCCTCCAGGATGTCCGAAATGTAAAATTAGCACAGGCACCCTCACATTGCTTCTGATCATGTTACAAGATTCGTGGATACTGGGGTGCCATAGTGAATGAGCCGGAGAAGATGCTGGGAATTGAAATTAAGGCGGACCCGTTATCCCTTCTTTTGGGACTGCCGAATCTGCCTTCTCTGGGTGAACACAGGAAGAAGTTGTTTGACACTCCCACTGTGCAAGGAAGAGCATTCTAATGAACTGGATATCAGAAAAACCCCCAGGTCTTGCGGGGTGAAGCAGGCACGTGATGGAGCACGTCCCCCAAGACTGTCTTACAAATATGGTGCACCATAGAACAAAGCAATTTTTTAAGATTACATATTGATTAGGGCCTTTGTATAGCCGTAGGGACCGGATCTGGGGATCCTGGGGGGAGGAGGCTTAGTAAATATGGGTGTAATAACTGTTGCTCCTGTGAACGGAAGCTTCGTGGAAGTGCTGCGAGTGAAGTAATGTAATGTAATATAATTTAGTTCAATTGTAATGAATTCAATTAAACTTAATTAATTTGATTTTAATTTAATTTGAGTTAAGCAAGTATGAGATGATTGTATCCTGTAGGGTAGTAGATAGTTTATTGCTATTGCTATTGTTATTATAATGTAATAATGTTGTGGATGTAAGTTTACTTGTTGAGCTGGAAGGTTCATTTTTAGACGTTTCGTCAGCATACTAGATAACATCGTCAGTGAGCCTCCAGTGAATAATGTAGTATTATCTCTATTCTTCTGTATCCATGTATTTTTGTATTTTTTTTATAAAATAAAAAGGTTTTCCAATAAAAATATAAATTAAAATTTTAAAAAAGGTATGTGAATAGGAAGGGTTTAGAGGGATATGGGCCAAGTGTTGGCAAATAGACTAGATTAATTTAGGATATCTGGTCAGCATGATTGAGTTGGACTGAAGTGTCTGTTTCCGTGCTGTATGTCTCTATGTCTCTATGACTCAATGGCTATACTAAACCAGGCACATCCTGTTTAAACCAAATGAATTCAAATGTCGATTTTGCTGCTCCTCGGATGCTGCCTGAACTGCTGTGCTCTTCCAGCACCACTAATCCAAAAGACACTAATACCTACCACTCACTGCCTTTAAATGCAGCAAACCTAAATCCAAATGGGAATTGTAGATTTTGATCTTGATAAGAGTCCCCAGTTTGTTGTAGATCAGACCATACTCCCTCAAAATATTTTAAGAAGGTAGCCTAGACCCTAACTTTTCCTTATTTAAAAGATAGATGTGAAGTGCATGTTCTAGATGTGATTTGACGGTTCAAACTACTCGACATTTAGCAGAACAAAATTTATTTAAACACTTTGGTTAAAATACAGGCAAAAGAAAGAGGAAGTTAGAATAACCTAGCCATTGGAAAGCTTAACCAAATAACAAATACAGTACCTATTACTAAGTAGCTGTTCCAGTATAGTACCATCCCATAAACAAACCCCTTGGCAAAAAGGTAAATTCAGACACAGATTCTTGCATGCAGCTCTCCAATCCAGGAGAAAACAACATGGAGAGATTGCAGAGAAAGTAACAGCCAGGAACAGCTGAAGTTTCTAACCCCTCTAGGACCCCAAACAGCTTCTGACTGCTACAGCTTCTGACTGCTAAAGTTTAAAAAAAAAGTCTAGAAACCCTGGTCTAAGAGAGCTGGCCACTCCCCTTCCATTGTTTCAACTATTTTTTAAAAAAATCTGAAAGGCCTAAGTTATTTACTTACACTGTTTTCAGTAGCCAGTTTTTCACGTCTGCCTTTACAATCTCTCTTCAAAAAACCCAGGACAATTTTCTTTAAAGTGACAGCAACGTCACAGCAGAACCCTGACTGTCTGGCAGACCTATTGGCATTACCGCTGTATCATGAGAGCCTTCAGACTTTGCATTATGACCTTAGTTACGTCAGCATAGCAGGAGTTAAGCTGATAACTGGTTTTAATAGATAATTTAAGTGAGTAAATGTAAAGGTGATACTGGGAGTGAATTGAGGTGTGTATCTTTAGCAGTCAATAAACTCAGTTCACAAGTAAAACCTGTTTTAAGTTCTATTACACCAACAGGTTTACATCCAAATTAATACTGGTAGCAGAGAATGACTGCTTAAAGATGAAGTTTGGAAATGGGCTATTTTTAGATAACAGGTTGTAAATTTGAATTACTTTTGAGTGTGTTGGTTGAAATCAATTGTAAATTGTCAAGATACAACATCCTTCTCTAAAGTTGAACCTATGATCAGTGGAAAAATGAAGTAGCAATATGACATGGATTAAGTCGTCACCAGAGAAGAAGCAAGGTACAGCTTTGGCACTCTAGAAGCATGATCAGGTGTGAGGTATTTTCGGAGCTGGAGCCTTAAGATTGGGCACTGAGGAAAAATGAATGACCTACATAGTCAGACTGCAAGTTTAGAAAGCCGATGGATTATTCTGTAGATGAACATGTAATTGATTTTAACAGCTTTTATTCAAGATTGTAAAAATCCTGCTTGGCAATCTTGAACCTAGTGCTTGCTGTTAAGTTGTTGGACTGTATGCTAAAGTTTTGAACATTGCCAGACTCCTAGTTTTAACTTGCATTGGGTTTTCAGGAAGTAGCTTACTTTTGGAAGCTTAAAAAAATCTTTGGAAACAGTCATTCCCATTGTCAATCATGGTTCAAATGGGAATGGAGAATTCACTGGTACCAACAAAGTGAGACTGTTCAGATGTAGTCCACAAGCATCTGTACAATAGAAGAACTATAAGTAGAAAGCCTTAGGTTAGAGATAAATTTGGCAATTATAACAAATGACAGGAACTATAAACAGAAGAATGAATCCCACAAATGCTCAGGGAATGGTTGAGGTGTTTTCTGTTTGGTTCTAAATTACATCTTGTATTAAATTGTCATACTGGAATAGTAAAGTTTTGAAATTGCATGTGACACTGAGGAGGACACAAAGGGAATCGTAACAAGGCACTTCAGCACCGTAAAGAATGTTTTAACATACAGATTCTATTGCTTGGTTGTGGACTATGGATGCATGTCCACAGTGTATGGAGTGGATTGGTTAAATTGTTAATTATCATCTGGCAGATGAAGAGCAGACTGAAGATGGACAAAGAGTTACATGAGTGCGGGACAAGGCTGTTTATTTTAGAGGACAGCAACCAAAATTAGACAGTAAGAATCATGTATGCCAGAAGGGGCCAATGGATGATGGAATGCACCCAATACAGGGAGAGTAGAGGACATTGTTATGAAGGTGTAGGTGTGTAGAAGCTGGCAAGGGCTTAGAGAAGCACATAGTGTACTAAAAGATTTATAAGTGTAACATTTGATTGACACAAAAAGCTGGTGCTGTGTTGCCATGGAATAAAAACAAATTCAAATTTGGCCAATCAGTTTAAATTATGCCCAAGATGCTAAAATTCAGTTGAATTTGAATGTTACTGTTTGGGATCACGTAAAATCAATGAAATTATCTGAAGTTTTGGGGTATAAAATTGGACATTTTGAACAGTTAGTGGTAGAACAGCAACAAACACCAATCAGCAGACTGCTAACCGAATAGCTCTGAAAGGTACCTGTTGATAAGAAATTTGTACAGCAGAACACCAAAGTCAACTTAGGGAAATTTACAGAGAAAGTTAGATATCCGAAGAGTATAACTGGGTTTGAGATTGATTTTGCTGTAAATTTAAGACTGAATTTATTGGACTACTATCGTAGAGTGGGAGGTAAAAGATAGGTTTAAGAGAAATGAGCTGTAAATAGCTGTTGGTTTAATGTTTTCTGTTGGACTGAAAGAATAAAATTGTTAATTTTTACTTTAAATAGTGACACCTGGGATAGTTCTTTGCCTCTTGAAATTTAGTAGGCTACAGCATGAGGTGAGCTTCTTTGTGTATCGGGTTTAAATTAGCAGAGAGGTTTACCCCGTGTCATAACAAAGTCATTGGCTAAACGTGAAAATATTTTAGAACGAGATAGGAGGATGAGTACAGGTCATAGTTTAACAAGAACAAGGACTGCAAACTAGAATATTGTCAAGTCGAGAGTGTGGTGTTGGATAAACACAGCAGGTTGGGGGGGCATCTAAGGGACAGGAGAATCGATGTTTCGGGTGTAAGCCCTTCATCAGGAATGAAGCTTGTGGGCTGCGGGGGCTGAGAGATAAATGGGAGGGGGGTGGAGCTGGGAGAAAGGTAGCTGGGAATGCAATAGGTAGATGAAACTTGGTGGGAAGGTGTTAGGTTGGAGAGGCGGGTGGAGCAGATATGTGAGAAAGATGATGGACAGGTCAAAAGGGCAGTGCCAAGTTGGAGGCTTGGGATTAGGATATGGTAGGGGGAGGGAAAATTAAGAAACTGGTAATATCCACATTAATCCTGTGTGGTTTCAGGGTCCCAAGTTGAAAGGTGTGGCGTTCTTCCAATAGTTGTCGGGTGGTCAGGGTTTGGCAATGGAGGAGGCCCAGGACCTGCATGTCCTTGTTGGAGTGGGAGTGCGAGTTGAAGTGTTCAGCCACAAGACGGCAGGTTTGTTTGGTGTGAGTTTCCAGAGATCTTCTCTGAAACGATCTGCAAGTTGGCGTCCTGTCTCCCAATGTAGAGGAGACCACATCGGGTGCAACGGATACAGGAGATGACATTTGTAGAGGTACAGGTAAATTTCTGTGGATGTGGAAGGAACCTTTGGGCCCTTGGACAGGGGTGAGGTGTGGGCGCAGGTTTTGCATTTGCTGCCATGGCAGAGGAAGGTTACAGAAGTTGGGTGAGGGCTGGTAGGGGCGTGGTTCTGACAAGAGAGTCGTTTTCCCAGCACCCGACTCTCTGCTGTGCTTTTCCAGCACCACACTCTTGACTCTGACCTCCAGCATCTACAGTCCTCATTTAACCTGCGAAAGCCTTTACGATAGGTTTTACTAGCTATATACAAATTAGAAGCAAAATTATTAAGTTGCCAAACAAAAAAAGGTACCACATAAGGTATAGCCAGCCTTACAATGCAGATGGATTGGCACAGAAAAGTGCTCTCTGATAAGCCATATAAGGTGAAAGCCAGACTAGAGACTTGGCACCTCAAAAAGAAACTTGATTATCAAGATATTAACGTGGATTCTTCAACTGCAAAAAAAAGTGGTCTTCAAGAATATCTTAGCTCTTTTAGCAGCAAATTCTTTTCTGATGAAGAGCTTATGATCGAAATGTAAATTCTTCTGCTGCTCGGATGCTGTCTGACCATCTGTGCTTTTCCAGCGCCACACTTTTGAATCTGATCTCCAGTATCTGCAGTCCTCGCTTTCTTCCTGGAGATGTAAGTCAATCAATGAAAAAGCTACATTTTTGAAGGGTGACAAGTTTCAAAGCAAAGTATGCTCAAAGCCACATAAAGGAGCAGGTAATAGAGAGGGAAGCTATGGATATTAGGCAATGAGGGTTTGGTAACCCTAAACCTGAGAGCACGTTGCGTTCAGCTCAAAGCAGATCTGACAAAATTCTACTGCTTTTGCAAAGAAGTTAGTCATTTTTTTGATGTGCAGCAGTGATTTTCTTTAACGGCTGATTGGAATTTGTTTTTTTCTATCACACACCATTCAAAAAGGGAATTTAGGGTTGGACGTCAGGTTTTGGGGATCATTATAGGCTTGAATATTAAGCAGAGTACATAAGATGTGACTTTGGATCAGCAGTCTTTTTTCGAAATTGGTAATGGTTAGTTACATCCTCATAAATTGGGTTAATTCCCGTCTGTTGCAGAGAATAAAGGTTTATGATATGGGGTAACAATGGATATGGTTAACATATCAAAGTGTTAGCAAACTCCATGTCTATATTGAAGAGAAGCTTTTGTCAAGAAATATCACAATATTAATTCTATGTTGACCGAACTGTTGACCAAACCTGCTTTTCTCTTTAAGTGTTTAGGTATCCTGGACATTTAATGCCTTTAAGGGCATTGTCTTATCAAGAGGAACAGTAATTATCATAGATGCTGCTATTTTTGTTTTTGTAGCCTAGTTTTAACTATTTAATAGCCTCATTCAACATGTATGAATTTAAATTGGATTCTTGAAACAGGTACTGGGGAAGTCCAAAAATATTACTTCAGACTGTTATAGAACCCTCAAATTTAGCAATAGTATAAAAATCTCACAACTCATAAAAGAGACTAAAACTAGTTGCTGTAATTATGCTTTGGCCTGTAATAAGTCCAATAAATACCAGGATAAATGCGTTCATCATATTCTGCTAGCTGCCATGTAATTCGCAAATAATTAATTGATTATGTGCTTTGGCAGCTCTCTTGGATGTGAAAGGCCCAAACTCAGATTTTGCCTTTGATCATAGGAGAACTTTCTTTATTTACTCATGGGCTATGGGCATCACTTGGCCTTGCTAGTATTTATTGCCCATGTCTGAGAAAGTGGTGACGAGCTGTTTCTTGAACACTGCACTCTATGCCACAATGCCATGAGGAAAGAAATGCCAAGATTTTGACTCAGCAACACTGAAGGACCAGCAATATGTCTCATAGTCAGAATTGAGAGTGGCTTGGAGGGGAACTTGCACATGATGGTGTTCTCATATCTCTGCGGACCTTATCCTTGTAGATGGTAGAAGTTGTGGAATTTGTTGTTCAAGGTTACCTTGTGAAGATCTAAAACTGTTACATCAATTATATTTTTTTCAAAAAGCAGCCCAGAAGATGCTGGAAATATCCATTCAGTTGCTCTAAATCTGTAAAGATAAAAGATCAGTTCATGTTTTGCAGTAATATTTGTGTATCCTTAACTGAGTATAAACAAGGCATGGTAAGAGAGAATATCTTCTGGAATCCTACTTACTTCAGGCTCCAGTTCATTATGTTTTGAAGACTTCACAGGTGCTGCCAGACATGCTGAGATTTTCGAACAGTTTCTGTTTTTGTTTCTGATTTCCAGCATCTGCAGTTCCTTGCACAGTATTTAGGTTGCTGTAGTTCTTTTGTTTTTTTTTATTTCTGTAAACTGTTTGTCTCCGTTTTGCAACTTGCCTTTCCACCTAATTTAATGTGTTACTTGCAAATTTGGCTACAATACATTTGCTTTCTTCCTCCAAGTTATACATATATATTATAAATGGTTGCAGTTCCAACACTCTGGAAATCCACTGATTACAGGTTATTAACCTGAAAAAGAGCCCCCTATCACCATCTGCTGCTTATTGCCATGAGTCAGTTCTCTATCCATGCTGCTATGCTACTTCCAACACATGGATTCTTATCTTATGACTTAATCTTTTGTTACGACGTGGGGTAAACCCTCCTTTTTTAAAACCAGCAACACAGAACAGATTTATCCCATGCAGTAATCTGTGGAAATTTGAGAGGTCAAGAACTATTTAAAGTAAAAATTATACTTTAAGAAATAAAGTTGTTAACAGAGAATAATTAACTAACTACTATTTACAACTCCTTTCCCTCACCTATCTTTTACTTTCCCTTCTATAATACTAGTCCGATTACGATTTACAAAACAAAACTTCTTCTTTCAAAACCAGGCAGCTTTCGTTTTCTCTGCATTCCGTTTTTTTTTCTCTTCTTCTTAGAGATTTCTGCTTCACAGGTTACTGATCGAACAAGGTACCTTTTAAAAGGACTATTTTCAGGCAATCTTTTTACATGCTGGGGCTCGGTAGTTCTCCCCTCAACTGTTCAATTTTCCCCGGTCTTATATCCCCAAAGATCAAATTGTGTCATTGGTTTTAAGATTGTCAATATACTGAATTCAAACTGGATTAGAGTTTGGTATTTTTCGGGGTATAATTTAATCTGGTTGGCCTAATTCGAATCTGTTTTGTTGCTTCCAGGCAACCAGTTAATTGAGTTGTTCGACCAGATGTTACATTATATTTCTTTTCAGAGCACATGGTTCTGTCAGGGAGTCTGTTGCTTCTAACTCTCTTCAAGGTACAGTACACCTACATATTCATAACACTTCTGTGAAGTACTTTGTCAAATGCCTTCTGGAAGTCCAAATACAACACATGGACTGGTTTCCCTGTCCTCTATTGTTGTTTCAGTCTGCGATTAAAGGGTAGAGCAATCTGGCAGCTTCTATGGACAGGATGTTTGGAAACTTTCTGCCATCTGTTCTTTGTCTCCAAGACTCAATAGCATTTTGTGATTGCTGATAAGAGCATAAGACATAGGAGTGGAAGTAAGTCCATTTGGCCCTTCAAGTCCACTCCACCATTCAATCATGGCTCATGGGCATTTCAGCGCCACTTACCCATACTTTCCCCGTATTCCTTGATTCCTTGGCACTGAATTCCACAGGCCCATCACTCTCTGGCTGATAGTTGACCTACAACCCAGCTATCTTATTAAGATACTTCAGTTGCTCCGGTTCTTATTGTATGTTGATGTGTTCAAGCTTCTCTTTGATAATGCCATTTAACTTTGGAAAGGCATGCAAGATCCCTAGAAGCTCGACAATTTGGGGACTTGAGTTGTTGACTGAAATAATCCTTGAGTATATCCATGGCTTAATAATGAGATCCTATTGCACCATCCAGCTAAAATAATGCATATGCCTGAATCTGCAATTGATACATCTACCCCATATACAATTTAAAATTAGTTTTAATGTCATTAACAGTAATATTTCATCCTTAAAATTCTCTTTTCTGTCAACAAAATCAGGCCAGTCAAGCATTTCCTGTGGCTTGCGGAGAAGGATTAGAAGCACAAAATAGGAGCAGGCATAGGCTATTAGGCTCCAATCATGGCTGATCATCTAACTCCGTACTCTGTTCCTGTTTTCTCCCAATACCTTTTGATCACTTTAGCCCTAAGAAACATTACTTCTTGAAAAGATTGAATGATTTCACCTTACTCACTTTCTGTGTCAGTGAATTCCACAGTTTCCCCATTTTCTGAGGGAATAAATTTCTCCTCAATCTTAAATGGCCTGCTTAGTGTCCTTAAACAATGACCCCTGTTCTGGTCTCCCTGGTCATCATGAACATTTTTCCTTCATTTACTCTTTCTACTAACATTATAATTTCATAGGTTTCTAAGAGATTCCCACCTCATTCTTCTAAACTCCAGTGAATTTAGTCCTAACTGACCAAGTCTCTTTTTAGACATCAGTCCTGTCATCCCAGGAATTAATCTGGTGCTTTGTCTTACTCCTCTGAGTTACTTACTGTCTGGAGACTTGTGGACTGCTTGATCTCTCCTCCTTTTTCTGGCTGCTTAAATTAGACTGTCTACCTCTGTGTTTGCAATACAGTAAAATTAAAAGCTTTAAGCACCCAAAATATTGATACTAGATGTTCTTGCACAGACTTCTTGAATAATGATTCTGGACTTTGTGATTAATTGATTCTAGACACCATGTTTAAAGCTTAAATAAAATATTTTATCATCAGTGGAGTAACTTTACCAAGCAAAATTAAACAAGAAAACAATCATTAATATCTATAATTTAAGCCCAATAACCTTTGCTTTCAAACCCTTTCATAAAAGACTGCAAACAAACACAGTTAAGGAATACATTTTTTTGTTAAAAAGGACAACTAATGAAACTGGCTAGATTACTTAATTAGTTTCCACAATGTGTTGTTTCTCAGATACATGGGATTGTCTCTTGATTGATTTTCTGAAGTTGTCAATCAATACCATTTTTTCCAGTTCACTTAAATGAACATTCAATAATACTTATAACTTAGTGTCTATTCTTTGAAGTTACAATTGCTGACAGTGGGAAATTAGTCAGCGAGCTTTCAAATCTTGAAAACAAAAATTGCTGGAAATCTCAGCAGGTCAAGCAGCAGCCATGGAGAGAGAGCAAGCTAACATTTAGTCTCGATGACTTCATCAGAGCTTACATGAAGTGTGGAGTATTTATGCAATAATGTGTAGTTGGAGTGCTCGAGGAGAAAGAGTGCTTATATTGGAGATTAAATAATCAGAATGTGAAAATGGCAGAACAATAGTATGTCCAACTGTGAAACTGGAAAGAACAGATGGTCCTGCTGAAGTAGGGGGAAACGGAAATAGAAAGGTGACAGAGAATGGAATAAGGAGCAAATAATTGGCTCCTAATGTTAATGCTGTAACATTAAGATCAACAGCCAAAACTCCTTCTCTTAGAAACTGAATTTAAAACAGTTCAAAAGCTCTGGCCTCCCCCTGTATTTGATCAACAACATCTCTTCCAGACTTGCTGGAAACGGTTCCCAGCTGACCGCATTAATGGTCAAAGATCTGTTTTCTGATTAAGTATACTGCTATACTGGAGAATCTATGGAGTTCTTTGATCAAAAGCTTCTGGCTGGCCTAAAAAAAAATAAGTTTTTTTTTAACTCTAGCTGCTGCTCTCACTGTCTGAAGGCCACCTTTCAGCTCTCAGCTCACAGTTCATAGCTTCAAACCAAAAATTGATAAAATGAAATAAAATAGGAATGAAAACAAAATGGAGAGGGTTCTAACACTGCCAAAGTAGTTCAGTATTGGTCTCTCGTTTGGCATTTATAATCCTTTATAAAATTGGGTTGGCCTAGCTTCTGCCAATGTGGTTCCTTAGTACTGTTGGCTGGACCTTGTTTTCTCATGGCATCTCAAAGGGTGGCTGTGAGATACGTTTCCTTCCACATCCCTGAAAAGATGTTTGATTTGCTGCAGTACTTTGTTGTCCATCGCCCAATTAATTTTCTTTTTACTTTCTATGTACTTTGCTGTGGCCTTTCTCATCGTGTACCAACTTAACTTAATTGTGCCCCACTCTTCCACAAGCCTTCACAACATGTGTACATGTATGAAATTTCAGTAAGATCATCAAAGTAACTAACTTATCTGACTCATGAACGGTAAATTTGCTCTATTTGTTGTTACACCATTAACTTTAGCAAGAGCAGAGAAAGAAAGGATCTCCAATCTATTACTGTACAACTTAAACTGTAGCTCTTCAAGAACCTCAAGTACTTCAGACACGCACACACCATCATAATTAAGACAGAAAAATACTAGCTATTTAACATGTACTCTGAGTAAAATTATAGACAGGATAATGAAAATTCTGAAGATCAGACGGTCTAAGCTACAAAGTGGAAACTTATTTTCTCTCGGACCTTTCGATTTTAGCAATGATGACATACTGGTGTTATATTTGTTCTTCGGTTCAATAATCGATCAAGTGGATCTAAACAGTGTACCCCTTTCTTTCCAGCTGCACTGGCCTCAGAGGTCTCTGTGAGACAGCGACTTCAGGGACTGGAAGCCAGTGCCTCACTCAGCACACTGATGCTGATTGCAGTTCATGGAACCTTAGAGAGAATGTTGGACTGAGATCTTGTCTTGTAGAATTCTTTATTTGAAGCTTTCTGCCTTTTTGCCATAGAGAGAGAGAGTAGATGTTTTCTGCCTGCAGGTGTTGGATGACCCTCTTCCTTTCTGCCCCTGGCACTTAATGCTTTTTAGGATGATTCTGGGTAATCCAAGATGGAGGATGGAAAAAAAATTGGCTGCTAGAGCTGCTCCTTTTTTGAGGTATTTCCAGTGTTGGAGGTGACTTACTCGAATTCTGGGAGCAGTAATTACTTTTTATCAGCTGTTGTATTGTTTTGGAACTTTGGGGGTAAAAAAGATGAAAACAACGGCACTTCAAAAAGGAGGAAGAGAGACAAAGCAGTGACCACGTGAGAAGTGAAGCAAATGTAGAAGTAAACTTGACAACATTTAAAAGGCGTTTGGATGGCTATATGAAAAGGAAGGGCTTCAAGGAATATGACTCAAATGCTGGCAAATGGGACTACATTAATTTAGGATATCTGGTTGCCATAGACGGGTTGGACCAAAGAGTCTGTTTCCATGCTGTAGAGCTATATGACTCCAAAACACACTGTAACAAAACCAGAGAGTGTTGTCAGGCAGTATTTATTTGTCTTGAAAGATTCTCATTGCCACTTAGTCTTGAATTCTCTCTCTCACTGCTTCACAATAACAACAGTGTGTTGCACAGCTGAACAGTGTGTTTAAAACTTGTAAAACTCTCCCAGTATTATTGTTATTGCACTCCAACTTCCTTTTCAGTTTATAGTCCCAGAAATGAACATATGATGGTCTCTTGCATTCCTCCACCCTTAAAGAAAAAATATTTTAAAATATGTATCATTATCAAGTAAGCAAAGCATATATTTAAAAAACAAGAAAATTAGATCCATTCACCCTCATTCCTTTTTGCCTTAAAACCTTCTTAATCAATTTTAACAGATCTTCTATTTCGTGATCACAAATTAATTCAAATGGTCTAAATGCAATAAATTCATTTGGGGAGTTCTAGTAGCAAAAAAAAATCTAATCATTTTTCTCTGAACTATGAGTATTTATGACAAGATGTCTTAAACATTTTTTGCGAGTCTGTTAGTATCTCTCCAAAGCTCCTTATGTTTATGGATGAATAGCATTAGGCTTCAACTGTTTTATGCCTCATTACTTATTATCCTGAAAAGCTTGAGACATATTCTGTTTAAAGTGAGCAACTTTGGTCTGGTGCATTTTAGTTGGTAGTCCACAACCTGCAAATAGCTGAGTTAGTTTTTCCACTACTATTTCAATAATTATCCTTAAAGTAATAGCATCCAAAAACTGAGTTGTCACAGCTGTAATGACATGCTAGTGTCCCATTTTCATTATCAATAATGGTCCTACATAATACACTAACCACTCATAGAGTCATAAGGCATAGAAACAGACTAACTTGTCTATGCTGACCAAGTCTGCCAAACTAAAACTAGTCCCACTTGCTTGCATTTGGCCCATATCCCTCTAAACCTTTCCTATTCAAGTACCTCTCTAAATGTCTTTTAACTTTTGTAACTGTCCCTGCATCCAACTTTCTCTGGCAATTCATTCTCCATATGAACCACCCTCTGTGTGAAAATACTGCCCCTCAGGTTTCTTCTGACCTTAAAAATATGGCCCTGTAGTTTTGAGCTCCCTCACCTTAGGGAAAAGACCTTTGCAATTTACCTTATCTATGCCCTCATGATTTTATAATCTTTGGTAAGGTTACCTCTTAACCTTTTACACTCTTATGAGCAAGTTCCCAGACTATCTGGCCTCTTCTTATAGCTGCAGTCCCAGCAACATCCTGTTAAATCTTTTCTGAACCCTTTCCAATTTAATAATATCCTTCCTACAGTAGGGTGCCCAGAAATTTACATCGCACTACAAAAGTGGCCTTACCAACATCCTGTACAACCTCAATATGACATCCTAACTCCAACAGTCAGTGCTCTGAGAAATTATGTCAGCAGTCGCACAACAGCAGGTTATAGTTCAACAGGTTTATTTGAAATTGCAAGCTTTCAGAGTCCTGCTCCTTTATCAGATGAAGTCACCTGATGAAAGCTTGTAATTTCTAATAAACCTATTGGACTGTAATTTCATGTTGAATGACTGCTAACTTCATTTCTCAGACCATTGACGGTTGAGGTTTGGATGTCATATTGAGTTTGTACAGGATGTTGGTAAGGTCACCTTTGTAATACAGTGCACATTTCTGGTCAACCCAGTCCAACATCAGCACCTACACACCTGAGCATTGAAGTTGAGTGTGCTAAATGCTTTCTTAACCACCCTGTCTACCTGCAACGGAACTTTCAAAGAACTATGTGCCTGAACCCCTTGGTCTCTCTGACAACACTGCCCAAGGCCTACCGTTAACTGTATAAATAGTGTCCTTGTTTATTTTACCAAAATGCAATATCTCACATTTGTCCAATTAAACTCCATCTGCTACTTCAGCTCATTGGCCCAATTGGTCAAGATCCCTTTGTAATTCAGATAACCTTCTTTACTGATGACTATACTACTAATGTTGGTGTCATCCACAAGCTTACTAACCATGTGTCCTAAATTCTCATCCAAATTGTTTTTGTAAATTGATCAAATGATTTTTCAAAAACTGGTATTACAGTTGTTTGATTACATGATGAGGTTTTCGCACTACCCGACATGTCTGGCAGTTTTACAAAACTGTTGTTATGAAGTCTTGTCTCTGTGAAATACATGTTTATCAATCCTTGAGTTTTCATATTCTGACATGTCCTTCCATAGGAATTTCATGTACTACTATTTCCTCATGATATTTGGGAAGCACCATTATCTGATGAACAGCCATTCATTCCTTCTCTGCAAGTCTGTGGGATAGTCTCCATTTTGTCATCAGAACTCCATCTTTAATATAACAATATTCTGGAACTTCTTCAGTCTCAGCCTTAGCATGAGTTATCTGTGTTAACATACTTCACTTTGGATTAACATTCTGAGCCTCAGTAAGCAAGACATATCAAACACTTCTAAAATCTGCTTGTGGTATTATTTTAACGTGTGGAGATAGATTTTGATGAGCCTTTGCTCTTGTCACCATACACAATGAAAAAATACATTAAACTTGTTCTTGCAAATTGTTCTATATTCTTAATTCATTCAAGCTTTCGGTAATTATATACAAAGCTTTAACTTTTACTCCAGCCAAATCATTACCCAGGAGTAAGCAAACTCCATCCACAGGTAATTTCTTCACAGCTCCTACTGTTGCTGTTCTGGACAGTAAACCAGTTCCACTTTATATAATGGAAGCATTTATACTGTCTAATTACTAATTAAAACTTATTAACATTTCGGCTTTCATTGCACTGTCAGAAGGGAAAGTTGCTGTCCAGCAAAAGAGTTTGACCAGCTTATTTGTCTTTAAATATAGTTATGGGTTTAGCTCTAACATTTGGAGAAAAAGTTATCTTTCCTTTTGGCAAAAAACAATTATATCTCTCATCTACATTATCAAAATCTCCTCCATTCTCAGCAGTGTTTACTTGTACTTTCTTGGTTGTGCTGAAATATAGTAGTATTTTCTTTGTGAGTTTCTATTTTTTAAACTCACTCTTACCAAGTCCAATAAGTTCCATGGGATTCCGATGCAACTTCAGACTTTTGAACAAAGGTGTCCCACTTAATGACAGTGGAATCACTTTGGTCTTTGATTTTCACTTCTGCCCTCAGCTTCTTTCTTTCTGATCTGAAGAGGGATCTTGGCAATACCCAGCAGTCCTTTCTTTACTGTAGTTATTTGCCTTGCTTTTGCTCTCCCACCCTCTATTCTTCTTGAGCTTACTGGGGTGACGAAATAGGGTTTTAGTTTTATAGATCAGCTCATAATTGTCAGCTATTTTTATTAGAGTCTTAGAGATGTACAGCACGGAAACAGATCCTTCAGTCCAACTCGTCCTTGCCAATCAGATATCCTAAACCAATATAGTCCCATTTGCCAGCACTTGGCTGATGTCCCTCTAAATGCTTCCTATGCATATTCTCATCCTGATCCATTTTAAATGTTGTAATTGTACCAACCTCCACTACTTCCTCTGGCAGCTCATTCCATACATGTTCCACCCTCTGCATGAAAACATTGGCCCTTAGGTCCCTTTTACGATTTTCCCCTCTCTCCCAAAACCTGTGCCCCCTAGTTCTGGGCTCCTCTAATACAGTGGGAGAAAGTGAGGACCGCAGATGCTAGAGATCAGAGCTGAAAAATGTGTTGCTGGGAAAGCGCAGCTTGTCAGGCAGATCTCCTGAAGAAGGGCTTCTGCCCGAAACGTCGATTCTCCTGCTCCTTGGATGCTGCCTGACCTGCTGTGCTTTTCCAGCAACAAATCTTTCAGCTCCCCTAACACAGTGACAAATCCTTGTCTATTTACCCTATCCCCATACCCCTCATGATTTTATAAACCTCTATAAGATCACCTGTCAACCTCTGAGGCTCTGCCAACAGCTCAAACCCTCCAATCCTGGCAACAGCCTTGTAAATCTTTTCTGAAACCTTTCAAGTTTCACAACATCCTTCGAAGAGGAGAGAGACCAGAATTGCACACTGTATTCCAAAAGTGGTCGAACCAATGTCCTATACAGCCGCAGCATGACTTCCCAATTCCTATACTCTGTGCTCTGGCCAGGAAAGGAAAGCGTACCAAATACTGCCTTCAGTATCCTATCAACCCGCACTTGCACTTTCAAGGAACAATGAACCTGCACTCCAAGGAGTCTGTTCAGCAACACTCCCCAGGACCTTACCATTAAATGTATAAGTCCTCTCTGATTTGCCTTTCCAAAGTGCAGCTCATCACATTTTTTAGATTAGAATAGATTAGATTAGATTACTTCCAATGTGGAAACAGGCCCTTCGACCCAACAAGCCCACACCCACCCGCCAAAGCGCAACCCACCCAGACCCATTCCCCTACATTTATCCCTTCCCCTAAGCACTACGGGCAACTTAGCCGGGCCAATTCACCTAACCTGCATGCGTTTGCACTGTGGGAGGAAACCGAGCACCTGGAGGAAACCCACGCAGACAAGATTAGATTAGATTAGATTAGATTACTTCCAGTGTGGAAACAGGCCCTTCGGCCCAACAAGTCCACACCGACCCGCCGAAGCGCAACCCACCCATACCCCTACATTTAACCCTTACCTAACACTACGGGCAATTTAGCATAGCCAATTCACCTGAACCGCACATCTTTGGATTGTGGGAGGAAACCGGAGCACCCGGAGGAAACCCACGCAGACACGGGGAGAACGTGCAAACTCCACACAGTCGATCGCCTGAGGTGGGAATTGAACCCGGGAATTTTTATCTAAATTAAACTCCAGCATTGCCACTGCTCAGCCCATTGTCCCATCTGATCAAGACCCTGTTATACTCTTGAGGTAGCCTTCTTCGCCATCCACTATACCTCCAATTTTGGTGTCATCTGCAAAGTGACTAACTATACCTCCTGTGTTCATATCCAAATCATTTATATAAATGAAGAATAGCAGTGGACCCAGCACCGGTCCTTGAGGCCCACCACTGGTCACAGACCTCCAGACAAAAAGACAACCCACCACCACCTCTATCTTCTATCTTTGAGCTAGTTCTGTATCCAAATGGCTAGTTCTCCCTGTATTTCATGTGACCTAACCTTGCTAACCCATCTACCATGAGGTACCTTGTTAAATGCCTTACTAAAGTCCATATAGATCATGTCCACTGCTCTCCCCTCACCCCTCTTCGTTACTACTTCAAAAAATGCAAATCAAGTTAGTGAGCCATGACTTCCCACGCAAAAAGCCATGTTGACTATCCCTAATCTGTCTTTGTCTTTCTAAATACATAGAAATCCTATTCCTCGGGCTTCTCTCCAACAACTTATCTACCACCGATATCCGGCTCACTGATCTATAGTTTCCTGGCTTTTCCTTTCTTAAATAGTGGCATTACATTAGCGAACCTCCAGTCGTCTTGCACCCCACCTGTGACTATCAATGATCCAAATATCTCAGCTAGGGGCCCAGCAGTCTCTTCCCTAGCTTCCCACGGAAGTCTTATGTATATCTGATCAGGAACTGGGGATTTATCCACCTTTATGCATTGTAAGGCCTCCAACACCACCTCATCTATAATTTGGTCGTCTTTCAAGTTGCCATCTTTTATTTCCCCACATTCTATATCTTCCATGTCCTTCTCCACTGTAAACACTGATGTAAAATACTCGTTTAGTATATCCCCCACCTCCTGCGCTTCCACACACAGGCTGCCTTACTCATCTTTGAGGGGCCCTATTCTCTCCCTCGTTACCCTTTTGTGCTTAATGTATTCATAAAATCCCTTTGGATTCTCCTTTACCCGATTTGCCAAAGCTATTTCATGTCCCTTTTTTTGCACACCTGATTTCTCTCTTAAGTATACTCCTACTGCCCTGATATTCTTCAAAGGATTCACTGGATCTCTGCTGTCTATATCTGACATATGCTTCCTTCTGCTTCTCGACCAAAACCTCAATTCTCCAGTCATCCAGCATTCCCTACATCTATCACTCTTGCCTTTTAACTTAACAAGAATATGCTGTCTCTGGACTCTCATTATCTCATTTTTGAAGGCTTCCCATTTTCCAGCTGTCCCTTTACCTGCGAACCTCTGCACCCCAATCAGCTTTTGAAAGTTCTTGCCGAATGTTACTTATAGTCGCATGTATTTTCTTACAAAACGCAGTGAAAAATATTGTATAGTGTTGTCACTCTCTGGAACTATCTTAAATCACAGAAATGTTAACTAAAATGTAGAATATTAGAGCAGAAGAATAGAGAAATAAAGAAAAAGTGTTCAACCTTGCAGTCCTTCTTGTTAAGTGCTCCACCATGGGCCTGGTGCAAGTCCCTTTGCTGTGCTGCCACTACTGGAATGAACGTCACTACTCTCTGGCATCATCTTGCCTCCACCGACACCCTTCCTTCTATGATTCTTCACTGAACCTCAGCAGTGTAGATGCCATTGATGCTGTCAGGTACCGCACTGGCCCAAACTTGACTCCGCCACTGCCATGAGGAGGCTTTGGGTCCATCTTGCCGATGTCAATGCACAGGGTCTTGAACTGGACCCAAATTCACCTCCATTGCAGTCTTCATGTATCTGGACGTAGAGTCCACTGGGACCCCAAACTCGCCTCTGTCGCAACAGCCATGTGTCAGAGCCAGGACCACTTCTTTGAGGCAGAAGCCACCGTGGGTCCACTCTGAGCCCACTTGAGTCCATGCTGGACCGACTCACTGAGTGCCACGAGAACGAGTTGGGTCCCCTCGAGTCTGCCGACAGAGCTCTCCAGCAGGCAGTAGATAAAATAAATGAGAAAAAAAAAAGAGGTAAGAAAGAAAAGAAACACAAAGAAAAGTGTAAGGAGCAGACAAGACCTTGCTCAGATGTTCTACATCACAACGATTCTGCCTGTCTGACAGTTGTAACTCTCTGGATTTTAAAATTGGTTCTGGGAAAAGGGTCAGATGGCTGAATAGTGACAAATGGAACTTAATTATAAAATGACTGAGATAATGTATTTTGGGAGGAAGAACAAGGCAAAGGAATGTGTTGAGTGGGAGGACCTGAGGAAGCATAGAAGATCAGTGGGACCTTGACGTGTATTTGTAGGTTCCTGAAGGAAGCTGGAGAAATTGACAAAGTGGGTGGAAGGATGAGCTGTGAGGAGGATGCAAATGTAAAAATGCGATTTGAACATGCTGAGTGAGTGGGCAGATGCATGGCAGATGCAGTGTAATGTTAGATAAATGTCCATATTATCCACTTGGTAGCAAACTTAGGAAGGCAGAATATTATTTGAATGGTTGTAAATTGAGAAAGGGGAATGTTCAATGACACCTGGGTGTTCTCGTGCACTAGTTGCTGCAAGTAAGCATGCAGGTGCAGCAGGCAGTAAAGAAGGCAAACAGTACTTTGGCTTCAAAGCCAAATGGATTTGAGTACAGAAATGAGGATGTCATATTACGATTGTACAGAGCATTGGTGAGGCCACATCTAAGAAATTGTGTGTAGATTTGGTCTCCTTATCTGAGGACGGATGCTCTTGTCCACCAAGAAGTGAGTGCAACAAAAGTTCGCCAAAATGATTCCCAGGATGGCATGACTGAAGTGTGAGGAGAGCTTGAGTTTGTTAGGATTATATTCACTGGCGTTTAGAAGATTGAGGTGGAGTGTCACAGAAACCTACAAAATTCTAACAGGACTAGACTGGTTAGATGCAGGAAGGATATTCCTGATGGTGCAGGAGTCCAGAACCATAGTTTAAAGATAAGAGGTAAACCTTCTGGACTGAGATGAGGAGAAACTCCTTTACCAGACAGTGGTGAGCCTGTGGAATTCACTACCACGAAAGCGGTTGAGGCCAAAATATTGTGTTTCAGGTAGGAGGTAGATATAGCATTTGGGGTAAAAGGATCAAGGAATATGGGGTAAAAGCAGGATTAGGGTATTAAGCCTGATGATCAGACATGATCGTAATTGAATGGCAGAGCAGGGATCAACTGGTGTACTCCTGCTCCTATCTTTCTGTGGTTAAGAAGGCAAATGGGATTTTTGCCTTAATTAGTCAACCATAGAAGAGCAAGGAGGTTATGGGGGTCCTGTATTTAATATTATTTGGTCCACAGCTGGAGTTCTATATGGAGTTTTAGCGATTACATTATAGGAAGGATGTGCCTGAGCTGAAATGATTCAACTGTGAACAGAGAATAGATTGCTTGGGGTTGTTTTTCTTAGAAGAGATGGCTGAGAGGCAATATGAAGGGTAGGATCTTTGGAAGTGCAAATCTGTGAAGTGCTTAGACAGGTTACTGGGAAGAAATAGACGAGTGAATAACCAGGAGTCATGGTTTTAAGGATGTTAGAGGTGATTTTCTCTGCATAAACAAACATTCAAGAACTATTAAATGAATATTTGAAATGCCATAGTATACAAGTGCTGGAAAATGGGACAAGAAGATATGGATGTTTGATGACTGGTGGAGATATGATGGGCCTAAGTTAAGTGGCTTGAAGGGCATCTTGTAAGTGGTGATATTCTAACCCATCTGCTGCCCTTGACCTCCTAGGTGATAATGGCCATGGGTTTAGAAGTTGAATCTCTAAGACATCTTAGGGAATTTCTACAGTGCAGACATCGGATAGTACACACTGCTGCTACTCAGTGTTGGTGGTGATTATGAATGTTAAAGGATGTTATGCCAGTCAGCAGGCTGTTTTATCCTGCATGGTGTCAATTCCTTTTTAATACTATTCGCATTGTGCTCGCTTATCTATGCATGTGTGGAAGGATGAAGCTCCTGACTTGTGTCTTGTAGATAGTAAAAACAATGACTGCTCTTTCAGCACCACTGATCCAGAATCTTGTAGATAGTGGACAGGCTTGGGGGATTCAGGGTGAGTTAGTTACTGCAGTATCCTCTGACCTGCTGTTGTAGCCACAGTACCTATATGGCTAGTCCAGTTCTGTTTTAGTCAACATATATGGATAGTGAAAGCTTCAGTGATAGCGATGCCATTGAATGCATGAGGGCAATGATTAGCTTCTCCCTTGTTTGAGATAGTCATTGCCTGGCAGTTTGTGGAGCAATTGGTGCCTTCTATTTGTCAGCTGAAGCACCAATATTTTCCAAGCCTTGCTGCACTTGGACTGCTTCACTATCTGAGGAGCCACAAATGGTGCTGAACATTGTGGAGGCTGAAATAAAAGGTAGGGAGGAGGGACTTGGGGGAGGGGCGTTGGGAATGCGATAGGTGGAAGGAGGTTAAGGTGAGGGTGATAGACCAGAGAGGGGGTGGAGGCGGAGAGGTCGGGAAGAAGATTGTAGGTCAAGAAGGCAGTGCTGAGACTGAGGGTTGGGACTGAGAAAAGGTGGGGGGAGGGGAAATGAGGAAGCTGGAGAAATCTGCATTCATCCCTTGTGGTTGGAGGGTTAGGCAGAAGATGAGGCACTCTTCCTCCAGGTGTCGTGTTGCCATGGTCTAGCAATGGAGGAGGCCAAGACCTGCATGTCCTTGGCGGAGTGGGAGGGGCAGTTAAAGTGTTCCGCCACGGGGCGGTTGGGTTGGTTGGTGCGGGTGTCCCAGAGGTGTTCTCTGAAATGTTCCACAAGTAGGCGGCCTGTCTCCCTAATGTATAGGAGGGGCCACATCGGGTGCAGCGGATGCAGTAAATGATGTGTGTGGAGGTGCAGTCAACCCGTGGCTGAACACTTTAACTCCCCCTCCCACTCCACCAAGAACATGCAGGTCCTTGGCCTCCTCCATCACCAGACCATGGCAACACGACGCCTGGAGGAAGAGTGCCTCATCTTCCGCCTAGGGACCCTCCAACCACAAGGGATGAATGCAGATTTCTCCAGCTTCCTCATTTCCCCTCCCCCCACCTTTTCTCAGTCCCGACCCTCGGACTCAGCACCGCCTTCTTGACCTGTAATCATCTTCCCGACCTCTCCGCCCCACCCCCTCTCCGGCCTATCACCCTCACCTTAACCTCCTTCCACCTATCGCATTCCCAATGCCGTCCCCCAAGTCCCTCCTCCTTACCTTTTATTTTAGCCTGCTGGGCACACCCTCCTCATTCCTGAAGAAGGGCTTATGCCCGAAACTTCGATTCTCCTGCTCCTTTGATGCTGCCTGACCTGCTGCGCTTTTCCAGCAACACATTTTTAAGCGCTGATCTCCAGCATCTGCAGTCTTCACTTGCTCCTGCTTGATAGCACTGTTGACAACACCTTTGATCATTTTGCTGATCAACTTTAGAGTAATGGGACCACAATTGGTAAGGTTGGTTTCCCATTGCTTTTGTTTGCAGGATAAATCTGGACATTTTGTCACCAACCAGCAATGTGGAAATGTTGAGACTCGACCGGAAATGCTTCACTAAGGGAGTAACAAGTTCAGGAGTACCAGTGTTCAGTACTGTTGCTGGAATATTGTCAGGGCCCATTGTTTCTGCAGGACGCAGTACCTTCAGCCATTTCTTGATATCACATGGTGAACTGTCTAATGACTGGTATCTGTAGTGCTGGTGATCTTTGGAAGAGGTGAGGACCAATCATCCACTTAGCATTTCTTGATGAAAATTGTGACAAAATCATTCAGTCTTGTCTTTTGCACTGATGCATTGGGTTCCCTCATCATTAAGGATAGGGCTGTTTGTAGAACCTACAAAGTTTATAAAGTCTCCAGTGTGTTGGTTAATTATCCAATATCATTCATGACTGCACTTGGCAGGACTACATAGCTTAGATTGCACCGTTGCTAAAGAAAGATGGAATGCCAGTTCCTCCCTCCTTGCCTGGGAGTATGATGATTTGGGAATGCCCTGTCTGGAAACATTGGTGACCAGCTGTAATAACTTTTCTTTTCCAGTTGGTGAAACTGCTTTGTAGCTATTTTTTAGTTCCCTCATAAACAGCTAAGAAGTTTGACTCCATACACAGTGTACGAGACATATGGCGTTGCTAGCATACAATAAGATCTTAATCACAATGAATTGTGATTTGAGATTTATTACACCAGGGCAAAATGAGCCTTTTAATTCACAGCTGAGACTCTAAGGTAATGTGGTTGCATTTTAAAGTGGGAATCATTATTAATCCATGTATTTATTGGCAAATTTGACTTTTTAATGAAAGTACTTTACATTGTATTTTCAATATGCTGCTCTGCATCTTGCTGCCAAAAGATCTCGATTTTCAACTTCACTTTCTGCTTAGTTACAACCAGATGCAACTTGAATAGCAAGGTTTTCTGAATTATTAGTTGATCAACACGTATACTATATGCAGATAGGTCTTGGTACTCACTGTTGTTTAATTCTTAGCTGCTGTCTTCTCTCTCACGCTGACCACAGTTTGCACACTTGACCCCCTCAGCTGTGCAAAGTGTAGGTCCACTGCCCTCAGTCCCAGGAACTTCATTCCCTGAAGTGGGCGATTTTCACTCAACCGTCCTTGATCCGAGAATCTCTATCACACCAGGCCTGTCACCGGAGAATCTCTGAGAGTTTTGTTACCTTGTTCCATTCCTTTACCTTATTTCCTATTTCTTTGAAACTTTTGAACTGCCTGTAATTCCAAGGATTCCCCACACCTCCATCACCAGGATCTTCCATCCCACCTTCCTGACCCCAAGACCGTCAATCCCTGGGACCATTCTTCCTTCCCAGCTATGCCAAGACCCCCCCCCATCACATCTATGCCCAAAACCCCTGTACTCCACACCCCACATCTTTCCCCAAGATTCTACACCCACACCGGTCACCAGTGCCCTCTGCCCTCAATCCCAGAGACCATTTGTCTCCTCTCACCGTTGCTAAGACCCATCATTACTATAATCAAAACAGACCTCCTTATTTGTCTCCTCCTGACAGGCCACCCCATTTCTGTCACCCAAATCCTCCATTCAGTTCTTGTTCCAAAGATCCTCTACTACTCCAATCGTGACACCTTCACTCCATTTCAATAGCTAATATTCTCCAATCCCACATGTTCCAGAGACTCTTCAACTCTTTCTTTCGTCCTTGAGAAACTGAACATCATCGTCTCCAAAACTCTCACCCTGCTCAGTTCTGAAGACCCTCCAACCTACCTCTTGTGTACATTACCCACCAAATCTGAAGTTCCCAAGATGCTTCATCTTCCCTCCCATCACTGAGAACTTCCAATCTCCCCTTGTGTACTTGAGAACCTCTGAATCTACAGCACCCTAATTTCCCTGTCCCTGAGACACTATCCCCATCTTGGAGGCTCTCCACACCCTTGACCCAGAGACTCTCTACATCCTTGACCTGGAGACCCTCCACAGTTTTGACCCGGAGACTCTCCACAATCTTGACCCAGAGACCCTCTATCCTCCTGTCCTCGCAACTCTCCACACCCTTGACCTGAAGAACCTCCACTCCCCTGTCCTGGAGACCCTCCACACTCTTGACCCGGAGACCCTCCACACTCTTGACCCGGAGACCCTCCACACTCTTGACCCGGAGACCCTCCACACTCTTGACCTGGAGACCCTCCACACTCTTGACCTGGAGACCCTCCACATCCTTGACCTGGAGACTTTCCACCCTGTCCTGTCCTGGAGACCCTCCACTGCCTAGCCCCATGACCGTCCACGGCCCTACCCGAGACCCTCCTCTTCACTTTCCCGTCCCTGTGACCCTCTTTTCCCCTGTCCCTGATACCCTCCACTCCCCTGCCAATAAAAATCCTTAATTTGAGACAATTTCATTTTCCTTGTCCCTGAGACCCTCATCTCCCCTAATATAGAGTCATAGAGATGTACAGAATGGAAACAGACCTTTGGTCCAACCCGTCCATGCCAACCTGCTATCCCAACCCAGTCTAGTCCCACCTGCCAGCACCCGGTCCATATCCCTCCAAACCCTTCCTATTCATATACCCGTCCAAATGCCTCTTAAATGTTGCAATTGTACCAGCCTCCATCACTTCATCTGGCAGCTCATTCCATATCCGTACCACCCTCTGTGTGAACACGTTGCCCCTTAGGTTCCTTTTATAGTCCCACATAGGAGGTTAGTGAGCAAAATTAGGGCGCATGGTACTGGAGGCAAAGTACTAACTTGGATTGATAGTTGTTTGGCTGACAGGAAACAAAGATTAGTGATAAACGGCTCCATTTCGGAATGGCAGGCAGTGACCAGTGGGGTACCGCAGGGATCAGTGCTAGGACCGCAGCTTTTTACAACATATATTAATGATATAGAAAATGGTATTAGTAATAACATTAGCAAATTTGCTGATGATACTAAGCTGGGTGGCAGGGTGAAATGTGAGGAGGATGTTAGGAGATTACAGGGTGACTTGGACAGGTTAGGTGAGTGGTCAGATGCAGTTTAATGTGGATAAATGTATGGTTATCCACTTTGGTGGCAAGAACAAAAAGGCAGATTACTACCTAAATGGAATCAATTTAAGTAAAGTGGCAGTACAAAGAGATCTGGGTGTTCTTGTACATCAGTCAATGATTTTAAGCATGCAGGTACAGCAGGTAGTGAAGAAGGGTAATAGCATACTGGCCTTCATAACAAGAGAGATTGAATATAGAAGCAAAGAGTTCTTCTGCAGCTGTACAGGGCCCTGGTGAGATCACACCTGGAATATTGTGTGCAGTTCTAGTCTCCAAATTTCAGGAAAGGCATTCTGGCTATTGAGGGAGTGCAGCATAAGTTCACGAGGTCAATTCCTGGAATGGCGGGACTACCTTACGCTGAAAGACTGAAGTGACTGGGCTTGTATACCCTTGAGTTTAGAAGACTGAGAGGGGATCTGATTGAGACATATAAGATTATTAAAGGATTGGACACTCTGGAGGCAGGAAATATGTTTCCGCAGATGGGTGAGTGCCAAACCAGAGGACACAGCTTTAAAATATGGGGTAGGCCATGTAGGACAGAGATGAGGAGAAACTTCTTCACCCAGAGAGTGGTGGTTGTGTGGAATGCTCTGCCCCAGAGGGCAGTGGAGGCCCAGTCTCTGGATTCATTTAAGAAAGAGTTGGATAGTGCTCTCAAGGATAGTGGAATCAAGGATTATGGAGATAAGGCAGGAACAGGATATTAATTAAGGATGATCAGCCATGATCATATTGAATGGTGGTGCTGGCTCAAAGGGCAGAATGGCCTACTCCTGCACCAATTATCTATTGTCTATATCTTTCCCCTGTCACCCTAAATCTATGCCCTCTAGTTCTGGACTCCCCGATCCAGTCCTTTCCAGTTCCTGAGGCCTTCCTTTCCTCTGTCCCTGAGGCCCTCCCTTTCCCCTGTCCCTGAGGCCCTCCCTTTCCCCTGTCCCTGAGGCCCTCCCTTTCCCCT
Organism: Hemiscyllium ocellatum; assembly: GCF_020745735.1. NCBI lineage: Eukaryota > Metazoa > Chordata > Chondrichthyes > Orectolobiformes > Hemiscylliidae > Hemiscyllium > Hemiscyllium ocellatum. The sequence goes on along the minus strand of NC_083416.1, from coordinate 17,404,952 downwards.
GTCCCTGAGGCCCTCCCTTTCCCCTGTCCCTGAGGCCCTCCCTTTCCCCTGTCCCTGAGGCCTTCCTTTTCCCCTGTCCCTGAGGCCCTCCTTTTCCCGTCCAGAGCCTCCTTTTCCTTTGTTCAGAGGCCCTAGTTTCCCTTGTCCCAGAGACCTTCTTTTCCCTTGTCATAGGGGCTCTCCTTTCACCTGTCCCTGTGACCCTCCTTTCCCCTGTCCCAGGGGCCCTCCCTTTTACCCATCCCAGGGGCTCTCCCTTTCCCCTGTCCTGGAGGCTCTCCCTTTCCCATGCAACGGAGGCTCTCCCTTACCCCCGCCCCAGAGGCCCCGCTTTCCCTATCCCAGAAACACACTTTTCACTTCTCCCAGAGACCTTCCTTTCCCCAGTCCCAGAGACCCATGTTTCCCCTGTTCCTGAGACCCTCCAGTTCCGTGCCAAGAAAGCTTCCATTTGAGATGATTTGATTTTTCTTGTCCAGGAAGCAGTCATTTTCCCCCATCCAGGAGGCCTTCCTTTCCCCGTCCAGAGACTCTCCTTTCCCTTGCCCCAGAGACCTTCCTTTCCCAGTCACTGAAACCCTCCATTTTCCTGTCCCTGACACCATTTGATTTACCTTGACTCTAAGACCCTGCTTTCCCCTGTGTCTTAGACCCAATTTTCCTTGTCCCAGAGGCCATCACTGGTTTCTCCCTCTCCCTATCCCTGATTTCCTCCACTGCCCTGTCCCTGAGAGCATCCACTGCCCTGTCCCTGAGACTATCCACTGCCTGTCCCTGAGATCCTCCATTGCATGTCCCTGACCCACTCTACTCCCTGTGAGACCCTCCTTTCCCTTGTCCGAGACATCTTCATTCCTCGTCCCTGATCTCCTGAGACCATGTGATTTTTCTTCTCTCTAAGACCTTCCTTTTCCTTGTCACTAAGATCTTCCTTGACCTCCTCCATTCTTCTGTCCTGGAGACCATCTGATTTTCCCTGTTCCTGACATCCTCCTTCACTTGTCCCTGACTTCTTCCTGTCCTGAGACTCTCCACTTCTCTACCATGAGGCTCTCCTTTCCCCTCTCCATGAGGTCCTCCTTTCTCCTGCCAAGAGACTCTCTATTTGAGACCACATGATTTGCCTTGTACCAGAAAATCCTCCCTTTCCCTGTCCTCGAGGCCCTCTCCTGTCCCTGTGACCCTTCTTTACCTTGTCACTGAGACCTTCCACTCCCTTGTGAGACTCTCCTTTCCCTTACCCCTGAGAAATATCCACTCCCTTTTCCTTCTCTTTAAGACCCTCCTTGATTTCCTCTATTCTCCTGTTCCAGAGTCCATCTGATTTTCCCTGTTCATGACACCTGCCTTTACTCATTCCTGACTCCTTCCTTCTCTTGTACCTTGGGTCCTCAGTACCCAGTCTCAAGACTCTCTACTCCCCTGTCCATGAGGCCCTCCTTTCCCCTCTCCATGTGATCCTCCCTTCTCCTGTCCCTGCTACCATCTGATTTTCCCTGTCGATAAGACTCTAAGACCCTCCTATATTCCCTGTGGTATTAAGTGGCACGGTGGCACAGTGGTTAGCACTGCTGCCTCACAGCGGCAGAGACCTGGGTTCAATTACCGCCTCAGGCAACTGAATGTGTGGAGTTTGCACATTCTCCCTGTGTCTGCGTGGGTTTCCTCCGGGTGCTCCAGTTTCCTCCCACTTTCCAAAAATGTGCAGGTTAGATGAATTGGCCAAGCTAAATTGCCCGTAGTGTTAGGTGAAAGGGTAAATCTGGGTGGGTTGCGCTTCGGCGGGTTAGTGTGGACTTGTTGGGCCGAAGGGTCTGTTTGCACACTGTAACTAATCATTCCCATATTTTCCTTGTCCCTGGCATCTTCCATTTCCCTTTCCCTGATACCATTGTTTCCCCTGTCCTTGAAGCTTTCCTTTCCCCTGTCCCTAACCCCATCCTTTCCCCCATATCCCTTAGTGCCTCCCATTTCTTCTGACTCTGAGACTCTCCATTTCCCTATCGCTGAGACCCTCCAGTTCCCCATGTCGAAGGTACTCCTCCCTCTGACCATTATAATTCCATCTCCCTTGATTGAGAGACTTCTACCTCCTGATCCTGAGACCCTCCATCAGCTGACAGCAAAGACCTCCATCCCTTCACCTTTTAAGTCTTAGCCCTGAGTACCACCATCCCCTTATTCCTGACCCTGGTGATTCCTATTGTCCCAGACACCATTTGTCCCTCTGCATTGTCAGTCATCCCTTCCATCTCCTTGGCACTGAATTCCATGCTCTCCTTGAGACCCGTGTTCGCCCTCACCCTCGACTCCATCAGCACCGGAGGTCTTCAGCCTCCTGTGGCAGGTAGCAACTTCACCTACCGCAACTAATCCTCTGGACTTTTCTACAATACTGTTATATGGTTGAATATTGGGGTACTCTAGACTTCTTTTGTTCTGTGCAGGTTAGGAAGTATACCTTAATTTGTAAGATTCTCAAGAATAGCCTGAGAATCTTCAGTGTTTTACTTTACTGGATGGAGATTATTTCCAGATTGGAGTCGAAAGTGTGGTGCTGGAAAAGTGCAGCAGGTCAGGCTGTATCCCAGGAGCAGGAAACTCGACATTTCGGGCAAAAGCCTTTTGTCAGGAATGAGGCTGGGAGCCTTACAAATGGAGAGATAAATGGGCGGCAGGTGGGGCTGGGGGTAAGGTAGCTGAGAGGGAAATACATGGATGGTTGTGGGGGTAATGGTGATAGGTCAAAGGGGAGGGTGGAGCGGACAAGTGGGAAGGAAAATGGACAGGTAGGACAGATCATGAGGTCGGTGCTGAGCTGGAAGTTTGAAACTGGGATAAGTTGGGCCATGGGGTTGGAGGGTCCCGAGGTGGAAGGTGAGGTGTTCTTCTTACAGGTGTCAGGTGGTAAGAGAGTAGTGATGGAGGAGGCTCAGGACCTGCATGTCCTTGGCAGAATGGGAGGGGGAGTTGAAGATGTCGGTTACGGGGTGGTGGATTTGGGTGGTGCATGTGTCCTGGAGATGTTCTCTGAAGTGCTCTGCGAGTCAGCGTCCTATCTCCCCAGTGTAGACGAGACTGCATCGGGATCAATGGATGCAGTAAATGATATGTGTGGAAGTTCAGGTGAGACCTTGATGGATGTGGAAGGCCCCTTTTGGCCCTTGGATGGGAGGTGCAGAGGGAGGTGTGGGGCGCAGGTTTTGCAATTCCTGCAATGGCAGGGGTAGGTGTTGGGAGACGAGGTAGGTTGTTAGGGGGCGTGGACCTGACGAGGTAGTTACAAAGGGACCGATTCTTCATAATGCTTCGGAAACTCAGTTCAAAAGTTGCTGTAATGAACTTGAAAGATTGTTTTAAAATAGTTAATGAAGCAAGGTAAGTTGCTAATCTGTTGAGTGTGGTTCTTGCTCAGTTTCAAAAAATTTATTTGTTATTAAGCTAATTCTGGTCTGTGTGCTTCACACTGACTCTCAGATATTTAGTACCTTCTGTCTATTGCACGTAAGAGAGGAGAAAGCTTGTGATTATGCTTGTGGCATTGTTATAAACGTTGGAGGCTGTGCCATGCTTCTGGATGCTGCTTTGTTGTTTTGAACACAAGGAATGTTGTATTGAACCTGAACTGTAATGACATTTTTGTTGGGCTACATACCAGCCTGTGATTTAGTCTTTAGAAAAAAGTTATTTGTTAATAATAAAAAAAGAAAGAAGCATGAAGGTCGTTCTCAGTAATGGACTGATGTGATCACTCATGGACAATATATTCATTACTAGTGACAATATTCTTTTCACTTTGGTGTCTCATTCAGCAATTTATCACTCAGTGAAGATGTGTTTTTATGTAATGTTTAAATTCTAGAAGTTGTAGAGATGCTTTTTACATCTATATACAGGGTGTTAGCAAGACATAAATTAGATTTTCAGTGTTTGTCATAGATAGTATGTATACTGGCAACAGTTAGATTTATAAGCGCTGTCTGTATTCAGGAGGCTGACCACAGCTCATTCAGCAGTTTATTGTGCATAAGGTGACCGGTTGACGTTATCCTCATTGCTGTGCCATGTTAAATTATCCACAGTGCAGTGCATAGTGGGAATTTGTACAAATCAGGGATACAACTTAATTGAAGCTAATATCATTGGTTTATTATTTAGAATGGGATTGTTGCTGGTCGTTTGCCAAGTATCCTGGTTTCCATTCAAATGCAGTGAAATCTTTTGCTTTCTTAAAACGTCTTGTGATGTCATTGTTAAGATAATCATGTAAAATCCCGTAGATTTGAGGTGCGGATTTGAAATAGTTTGTGTAAAGACAATGGTCAATTTTAATTGAAGAACTTTCTGATCTTCATCTCCAGGCAGCAACCACAACTGTGTAACTGCCAGGTACCAATCTTGTTTCATGACCTAGAAATGTTTCTGTTACTCCTGCTGTCACAAAGTTGGTGACTTATTGTGTAGGTATTGGAAATATGCTGGTACATTAGCTGAATGGTTATTTTTCACATTATATTTTGCATTATATTTGATCTTACATGTGATCCCAACTGTACACTAGAATGCCATTGCTAAATCCTACATGTGCATGTTCTCGTAAGGGAAGCTGTGTAGTGATAAGAAATGGCGCCCTAGTTATCCTTCTGTCATCTAATGAAACTGAAGTAAATTGTTGAATGTCCACAGCCATCTCTTTGATATCATTAGCCAATTCTACATACTTCACAATGAAACCTAAGAACTCTCAAGTCTTTGTGGTTCAACAATAGGGCATCTGATACATTTACCCTGGATATATTGGAAGACCCCTACTTGTCAAGTTGTTAAAAAGAAGGGTTAGTTTGAGACAAGTGACACTCTGACAAGTTGTGTCAATTTCTTTCACTTAGAGAGCATTAAGAAAATAATTAGGAAGTTACTGAATAGTACTGCAAATCTGGTTTATTTTCAATTTGTTACAAAAATATGCATTCATGACACTTGGCAATTATTGTGGTAGTTCAACATGATGCATACTATTTTGACTTTATATTCAACTTTATTTCTTTATTTACTTCTGTTTTGACAAGTTGTTATGTATTGGTTGGAAATACAATTCCATTGATAGATGTTCTTAAGAACAAGAAGCAGTTATATATTTTGCAATCACTAGTCCCAAATGCTGTTTTGTCAAATGTTTTTTACAGTTTTTGTTGGATGTTTTTATCGGTAAGTAGCTAACAAAACATTGGTGTGTTTTTTATTTAAAATAAATCCAGTTTGAGTTATCTATAATGTTCATACAAAAATATATTGTGTTTACATCTAGAGTTCTAGGCAATTCAGTTTTGCAAGAAATCATCTTTACTCATTTCAAATATTGAAAGCAACATTTTGAAAGCATCACTGTGAAATAAATGTGACATTTTTGTGGAAGCCTTGCTCAGTCTTAATTTTTAAACTTTTTTGACTTTGTAGGATTTGGCACAGTTGGAAATAATATGTAAGCAGCTTTATGAGGCCACAGATCCAACCCAAAGATTGCAAGCAGAGAAAGCCTTGATTGAGCTTACTGAGAGCCCTGAATGTCTCAGCAAGTGTCAACTCCTATTGGAACAAGGAACTGTAAGTTCATTTGTGTTATTGTGTGTTCCTGCCAAAAATCTGAATTTTTTTTCTATTTTCTGCCCAGTAATTAAGAGGTCCCAAAATCCGTCTCATGAGCAACACAGACTTAAGATAATTCTGAGTTCTTCCACACAGTCCCAGTAATGCTGGACAAGCCAACTTCTGTAGAGCATGTTTACTTCCCAAAATTTATGTTCCCTAAGCTCTGTGTGGGATTGTAGAAACTTGAGGCCACCACTTCTGAATTGTTTCAGACAGTAGTCAGAAAAAAATGTCTAATTTTACTTGCGCCTCAATTTTTTTCAACTGAGCATGCTGAACTTTGAGATATGTGGTATGCTTGCTTTGTCAATCTCCATCACAATGGAAATCAAGCAACCACGTTTAATTAGATAATGAATAGACGTAGAACCAACTGCTTACACTCCTGTCTAACTATAAAATAAAGCCTCCTATGCACCATTATTACATTTTTCCCACCCCATCCTTGGGTGTCACTGAATGATGCGGAGGACTACATGGAATTTAAACACAAAAACACACAACCTGTTCAAGCCAGTACAGTACCAACCATCCATCTGAGAAATATTCCTAATAATTTTTATTGGCTCTGTTTCCATGTGCCTTCAACTTCTTATCCTTACTCTATCTCGGAGAAAGTGAGGACTGCAGATGCTGGAGATCGGAGCTGAAAAATGTGTTGCTGGAAAAGCGCAGCAGGTCAGGCAGCATCCAAGGAGCAGGAGAATCAATGTTTTGGGTGGCTTATGCCCGAAACGTCGATTCTCCTGCTCCTTGGATGCTGCCTGACCTGCTGCGCTTTTCCAGCAAACACATTTTTCAGCCCTTACTCTATCTCTTCAATCTATCTGCACTTAAATATTAATATTATTTGTGCCTCCGGTTAAAAACCCAGGAAATGAATTCTCTGAACTTGATAAAGAGGTTTCTCCTGTTCACTGTCCTGAAATCCTTATAATTTAAACTTATATTTATGGCACTTTCTTTATATTCAGCTACTCTACTCTAATTGCCCTTCAAAAACTGGTGGTGATCCACCACCTGGAACTGCAGCCTGTGGTGCAAGCACAGTACTGTTAAGAAGAAAGTTCTATATTTTTCAGTGATGAAATGGTGATATAGTCAATCAGAGTTGTTTGTGATTTGGATGGAACTTACAGGCAGTGGTGTTCACCCTGGGCGTGCTGACTTTTGTCTTCTTGATAGTAAAGTTCACAGTTTTAGACAGTTTGAGTGAAGGAACTTTGCCAAATTGCTGCATTACATCTTGTCGACAGCTGCTTGTACCACGATGAATATTTGTGATGATGGATGGGGTGAGTCAAGTGAACTGCTTTTTCCGTTATGTCATTGGTGTTGAGTATTCTTGGAGCTGCATCCATCCAGACAATTGGATGGTTTTCCATCATACATCTGACTTGCATGGTTGAAAGACTTGTCCTCCAACAATCTATCTTTGTGCTTCGTATAACTCAAATCAGTGGAAAGTTGCTGATGATTAAATAAAGAATGATAAGGCAATAAATAGCCACACTGAATTCATGCTACTTTCTCTGGACTTGTTAATCATAGCCAGAATATTATTTGTAATGACTTCTCTTTCTGGTCTCCCATTGTGCGTTCTAGTGACCCCCAATGATCAGTGTTTTGTTGTGCCTCTCCTATTTCTTATCTATGTGTATCTAATCAGTGACATCAACCAAAAGCGCAGTGTTAGGTTTTGCAAGCCTGCTGATGAGACCCAGCTCTACCTTGTCACCAACTTTTTTGACTCTTCGACTCTAATTATCACTTCACTTATTTAAGATCTTGCACTAGATGAGCAGAAGTTAATTCCAAATAAATAATAGAAAAACTGAATGGTGCTGTTCTGGTGGGGTGGGCTTTATTTGAACTGTGCTAGGACCAGTAGTCATTATTATAAACAAAGAAGTCTACACCACAGTAAAATGCCTTTCAGCCCATTGAATCTGCACCAGTTAAAAACAAGTGCCCAACTATTCTAATACCCTTTTCCAGTACTTGGCCCAAAGCCCTGGATGCCTTGACATTATAGATGTACTTCTAAAAGTTACGTGGATTTCTGCTTCTGTTGGCCCTCAAAGCTTCCTGCCCCTTACTTTAAATCTAAGGGGAATGAACATTTGATCTCTCCATCAAGCGGAAAAGATCATTCCCATCTAACCTATTTATGCCCCTCATAACTTTATTTACCTCAATCATGTTCCCCCTCCATCTTCTCTGCTCTAAGGAAAACAACCAAATTTATCAAATCTCCCTTTGTTAACAAACCTCTCCAGCCCAGCAACATCCTGGTAAATATCCCTTGCACCTCTGAGTCATAGCATGGAAACAGACCCATTGGTCCAACTTGTCGATGCTGACCATTTTTCCCTAACTAAAGCCAACCTGCATTTGGCCCATATCCCTCTAAACCTTTCCTGTTCATGTACCTGTCCAAATGTCTTTTAAATAGTCTGATCTTATAGCTATTACAGAGATACTTATGAGATTAAAACTGGGAACTGTTCCGGGATATGTAACTTTTTGAAAGGATAGGCAGGAAGGAAAGGGTGATGGGATATCTTTGTTAGACAAGATGGCATAAGCAAAACAGCAGGAAATGATCTCAGATCTGAAGATGTAGATTCCATGCATTTTGTAGCAAGAAATAGAAAAAGGGACTGGTGGGAATAGGTTACAGGTAGCAATACTATAGGATAGGAAATAAACCAGGTGATAATGAGAATGTTTAAAAAAAAGTAAATCAATCATGGGTGGCATTAATTTTTGTGTAGATTGGAAAAATCAAACCGGTAAAACTTGAAAGGAGTCAGAAAAGATTTGCAAGGATGTTGCCAGGGTTGGAGGATTTGAGCTACAGGGAGAGGTTGAATAGGCTAGGGCTGTTTTCCGTGGAGCGTGGGAGGCTGAGGGGTGTCCTTATAGAGGCTTATAAAATCATGAAGGACACAGATAGGATAAATAGACTAAGTCTCTTTGCTGGGACGGGGGAGTCCAGAACTAAAGGGCATAGGTTTAGTGTGAGAGCAGAAAGATATAAAAGAGACCTAAGGGGCAACCTTTTCACGAAGAGGGTGGTGCGTGTACTGAATGAGATGCCAGAGGAAGTGGTGGAGCTGAGTACAATTGCAACATTTACAAGGCGTCTGGATGGATGTATGAATAGGAAAGGTTTGGAAGGATATGGGCTGTGTGCTGGCAGGTGGGACGACATTGGGTTGAGACATCTGGTTGGCATGGACGAGTTGGACTGAAGGATCTGTTTCTGTGCTGTACATCTCAATGACTCTATGAGGTAGAAGTAGGCATGAGGAAGAATTCATACAGTATATTTAGAACAGTTTCCTAGAACAATATGTTGTGGATCCAAGTAGGAATTTCATATCTGAGAATGTGTTATGAGATGGGTTGAATAAATAGTTTCAGAGTAAAATACCACTTCCCCTTGCCCCCCAACAAGGAAGCAATACCATAATGTGATAGAATTTAGCATTCACTTTGGGTCAGAAAGAGTTATACTAAACTTAAATAAGGATAATTATAAAGGAATGAGGACAGAGTTAGCTGGAGTGGACTGTGAAAGGAAGTTAACAGAAAGAACTATTGATGAACAGTGTCAGATATTGAAAAAAATAGTTCATGACTTACAATAAACATATAATCCAGTGAAGAACAAGGATTTTAGAAAGTATGTAAACAAACCATGTCTAACCAGTGAAGTTATCAATAGTATCAAACCGAAAGAAAAAATATAATGTGGCAAAGATCAAATATAATCTGGTAACCCAGAGGATTGGGAAATTTTTAAAAAATAAAAGGTGACCCAAAAAAAATCGAGGCAGAAAATAAACTGAAGAAAATTGAGCAAATAATAAAGAAACCGATTATTTCAGTACATAAAAAGGCAAAGAGACCAAAGTAAAAATAGGTCCCTTGGAAAATGAAACTGGGTAAATAATAATGGGGGAATTGGATATGGCAGCTGAGATTAATAAAAAGTTGTATCAGTCTTCACACAGTAGAGGAGACACTAATAGCATTGCAAAAATATGAAATAATCATGGGTCAGAAATATATGCAGTGTATGTCATGAAAGAAAATGTACTAGAGGAAGTAATGGGACTAAAAACCAATATGTCCCCTGGATCTGATGAGTTGCATCTTCGGATATTAAAGGAAGTAGAGACAGTGTAATAATATTGCAGGAACCTTTCAATTCTCGAAAATAACATAACTGATAAACAGCCAGTATGCCCTTTTTCAAAACGTGAGGGAGACAGGAAAGAAAACGGTAACTGTTAGATCTGTTAGCTTAATACTTGTAATTCGAAAAAAAGGTTAACCTGTATTGGAAAGACTGCAATAACAGCATTTAGTAACACGCAACATAATCAAGCTTAGTGGCTTCATGAAGCATAAGTCATGCCTGACAAACTTAGTAGAATCCTGTGAAGAGCTAACAAACATAAGCAAAATAGATGAAGGGGAACCTGTAGTTGGAACAGATTTAAATTTCCCATTGGCATTTGATCAACTATCACACATGAAGCTGTTTAATAAGATGGGAGCCCAAGTTCTGGGGGTAGCATATTAGCAGAGAGGATTAGTTAACTAATCAAAAACAAAGAGTTGGAATAAAGGAGCATTTTCATGTTGGAACGTGTATCTAGTGGTGTGTCACAGGGATCATTGCTGGGCCCACAATTACTTGCAATATATTAATGATTTGGCAATGAATGTACATTGCTAAGTTTACAGTTGACACAAAAACAGATGGGAAGGCAAGTGGTGAAGATGTCATAAAGAAGGATATATTAGGTGAATGGGTGAAAATTGGGAGTTGAATATAAAATGGGAAGATGTGAAGTTATGCATTTTGGCAGGAAGAACCAAGGAGAAAAATATTATATAAATGGAGAAAGACTTCAGATGTCTGCAACATGGATTACAGTGAGGCGCGACCATTTAAGGCAAAGGAAGATGAAGAATTTCTCTCAGAAGGAGTGCAACTGTAATTTTTTTAACTGCGGAGGGCTTTAGAAGCTGGGTAATTAAGTATGTTCAAGGCTGAGATTTTAATCAGCAAGGGAATTAAGGTCGATCAGTAAAAGGCTGGAAAATTGAATTGACAATTAATAGGTCCTCCATGATCTCGTTGAATGGTGAAGCAGACACGATCAGCTGAATGGCTTACCTTTGATTTTACATCCTATCATCTTAAGTGATATTAAGAATAGAGGAGCTGAATATTATTTAAATGGAGAAATCTACATAACAAAGGAATTTGAGTGTTCTTGTCCATAAGAGTCATAGAGTCATCGAGATGTACAGCACAGAAACACACCCTTCGGTCAAACCCGTTCATGCTGACCAGACATCTCAACCCAATCTAGTCCCACCTGCCAGCACCCGACCCATATCCCTCCAAAACCCTTCCTATTCATATACCCATCCAAATGCCTTTTAAATGTTGCAATTGTACCAACCTCCACCACTTACTGCGGCAGTTCATTCCATACACGTACCACCTTCTGCGTGAAAAAGTTGCCCCTTAGGTCTCTTTTATATATTTCCCCTCTCATCCTAAACCTATGCCCTCTAGATTAGATTACTTACAGTGTGGAAACAGGCCCTTTGGCCCAACATGTCCACACCGACGCTCCGAAGCGCAACCTATCCAGACCCATTCCCCTACATTTACCCCTGCACACACTAATGCTACCGGCAATTTAGCATTCACCTAACCTGCACATTTTTAGACTGTGGGAGGAAACCTGAGCACCCAGAGGAAACCCACGCAGACACGGGGAGAATGTGCAAACTCCACACAGTCAGTCGCCTGAGGCGGGAATTGAACCCAGGTCTCGTGCGCTGTGAGGCAGCAATGCTAACCACTGTGCTACCGTGCTACTTCTCTAGTTCTTAGAGAAAAGACTTTGTCTATTTCTCCTATCCATGCCCCTCATAATTTTGTAAACCTCTATAAGGTCACCCCTCAGCCTCCGACGCTCCAGGTAAAACAGCCCCAGCCTGTTCAGCCTCTCTCTATAGTTCAAATCCTCCAACCCTGGCAACATCCTTGTAAATCTTTTCTAAACCCTTTCAAGTTTCACAATATCTTTACGATAGGAATTGCATGCAATATTCCAACAGTGGCCTAACCAATGTCCTGTACAGCAGCAACATGATCTCCCAACCCCTGTACTCCATTCTCTGTCCATTAAAGGAAAGCATACCAAATACGTTCTTCGCTATGCTATCTACATGCGACTCCACTTTCAGGGCACTATGAACCTGCACTCCACGGTCTCTTTGTTCAGTAACACTCCCTGGGACCTTACCATTAAGTGTATAAGTCCTGCTATGAATTGCTATCCCAAAATGCAGCACCTCGAATTTATCTGAATTAAACTCCATCTGCCAGTGCTCAGCCCATTGGCCCATCTGATCAAGATCCTTTTGTAATCTGAGGTAACCTTCTTCACTTTCCACGGCACCTCCAATTTTGATGTCATCTGCAAACTTACTAACTTTTCCTCTAATGCTCACAGCCAAATCATTTATATAAATGATGAAAAGTAGAGGACCTAGCACCGATCCTTGTGGCACTCCACTGGTCACAGGCCTCCCGTCTGAAAAACAACCCTCCACCACCATCCTCTGTCTTCTACCTTTGAGCCTGTTTTGTATCCAAATGGCTAGTTCTCCCTGTATTCTGTGAGATCTAACCTTGCTAACCAGTCTCCCATGGGGAACCTTGTCGACCGCCTTACTGATGTCCATATAGATCATATCTACCGCTCTGCCCTCAACAATCCTCTTTGTTATTTCCTCAAAAAACTCAATCAACTTTGTGAGACATGATTTCCCATGCACAAAGCCATGTTGACTGTCTCTAATCAGTCCTTGCATTTTCAAATACACGTACATCCTGCCCCTCAGGCGTTCCTCCAACAACTTGCCCATCGACATCAGGCTCACTGGTCTATAGTTCCCTGGCTTCTCCTTGCCAACCTTCTTATTCAGTGGCACCACGTTAGCCAACCTCCAGTTTTCTGGCACCTCACCTATGACTACGATGATACAAATATCTCAGCAAGAGACCCAGCAATCACTTCCCTAGCTTCCCACAGAGTTCTAGGGTACGCCTGAACAGGTCCTGGGGATTTATCCACTTTTATGCATTTCAAGACAACCAGCACTTCTTTATCTGTAATATGGACATTTTTCAAGATGTCACCATCTATTTCCCTACGTTCTATATCTTCCATGAACTTTTCCACAGTAAATACTGATTAAAAAAAATACTCATTTAGTATCTCCCTCAATTTCTGCAGCTCCACACAAAGGCTGCCTTGATGATCTTTGAGGGGGCCTATCCTCTCCCAAGTTACCCTTTTGTCCTTAACGTATTTCTAAAAAAAAACCTTTTGGATTCTCATTAATTCTATTTGCCAAAGCTATCTCATGTCTCCTTTTTTGCCCTCCTGATTTCCCTCTTAAGTATACTGCTATTGGCTTTATACTCTTCTAAGGATTCACTCCGTCTATCCTTTCTATACCTGACATATGCTTCCTTCTTTTTCTTAACCAAACCCTCAATATCTTTAGTCATCCAGCATTCCCTATATCTACCAGCCTTTCCTTTCACTCTCACAGGAATATAGTTTCTCTGGATTCTCGTTATCTCATTTCTGAAGGATTCCCATTTTCCAGCAATCCCTTTACCTGCGAACATCTGCCCCCAGTCACCTTTTGAAAGTTCTTGCCTAATACCATCAAAATTGGCCTTTTTTCAATTTAAAACTTCAACTTTTAGATCTGGTCTATCCTTTTCCATCACGATTTAAAATCTAATAGAATTATGGTAGCTGGCCCCAAAGTGCTTTCCCAATGACTCCTCAGTCACCTGTCCTGCCGTATTTCCCAAGAGTAGGTCAAGTTTGCACCTTCTGTAGTAGGTACATCCGCATACTGAATCAGAAAATTGTCTTGTACGCACTTAACAAATTCCTCTCTATCTAAACTGTTAACATTATGGCAGTCCCAGTCTATATTAGGAAAGTTAAAATTCCCTGCCGTAACCACCTTATTGTTCTTACAGATAGTTGAGTTCTCCTTACAAATTTGTTTCTCAATTTCCTATTAGGGGGTCAATAATACAATCCCAATAAGGTGATCATCCCTTTCTTATTTCTCAGTTCCACCCAAATAACTTCCCTGGATGTATTTCCGGGAATATCCTCCCTCAGGACAGCTGTAAAGCTATCTCTTGTCAAATCGCAATAATCTAACATATTTGTTCAGCAGCCAATTGGGAAGGCAAATAGAATGTTGACCTTTATTTCAGAGGCAATCAAGCATAAAAATAGGGAAGTCTTGCTGTGGTGCAGTGGCATTTTCCAGGTCTCTGAATCAGGATACCTGAGTTGAAATCTCACCAGATTGATTAGAAACATGTATACCTCAACTCGCTGATATTTCAAATATCTTTACCAAGAAATGGTTGTGTACAATGGACATAGCAAAACTCAGCAACATCCTGGCTGCAGAACTGATGACGTTTGGTTGGAAACTAGCCAGATCCTGAGCAAGGCTGTATCAGTCTAGCTGAATCTGCTATTAATCCAACAATATGGAGAATTGCCCAAGTATCCAGTAAACAAAAACAGCTTTCATTTACGTAGCACCTTTAATTTAACAAAATTTCCCAAGGAATTTCATAGGAGCATTACAGAACAAAACATGACAGGAAGCACATTCTGTATTATGTCAGATAACAAAAATTGCTTGGAAGATGTAGGTTTTAGGAAGTACTAGAATGGACAACAGAGAAGTCAAGAGGTGAAGAGGTGCAGGGTATATATTGTAGAGCTTATGACTAGGCAATTAAAGGCATGGCACAATGGTAGAGTTAAGATCAGTGATGTACAAGAAGCCAGAATTAAATTGTGGAATATCTCTGAAAGGCATAATGTTGAAGGCTATCATGCCGACGACATATCCCAACCCAATCTAGTCCCACCTACCAGCACTTTGTAGGGTCGCCTAGGATAGTAATGTAACTTTGAACTTAATTACTGTCATGCAGTAAACTACATAATTTTAAAGACTGAGCCTCCTTCCAGAAATGCCATATTAGAGAGGAAATGGTATTAGGAAAATTGATGGGATTAAAACCCAATAAGTCCCCAGGGCCTGATGCTCGCAATCCTAGAGTAATTAAGGAAGTAGCCCTAGCATTGGTGATCATTTTCCAACATTCTACAGACTCTAGAAGAGCTCCAATGGACTGGAAGATAGCTAATGTAAGCCCACTTTCCAAAAAAGAAGAGAGGAAATGGGGAATTCTCAGCCAGTTAGCCTGACATTGGTGGAGAAAATGCTGGAGTCAATTATTTGGGATGTAATAACTGAGCATTTGGATTGCAGTGACAGAATTGGTCTAAGTCAGCATGGATTCAGTGAGGGGAAATCATGCTTGAAAAACCTTCTGGAATTTTTTGAGAATGTAATCTACCTCAGGCAACTGTCTGTGTGGAGTTTGCACATTCTCCCTGTGTCTGCGTGGGTTTCCTCTGGGTGCTCTGGTTTCCTCCCACAGTCCAAAGATGTGCAGGTTAGGTGAATTGGCCATGCTAAATTGCCCGTAGTGTTAGGTGAAGGGGTAAATGTAGGGGAATGGGTCTGGGTAGGTTGCTGTTCGGAGGGTCGGTGTGGACTTGTTGGGCCGAAGGGCCTGTTTCCATACTCTAATTAATCTAATCTTATTAGTAAAGTGGGCAAGGGTGAATCCATGGATGCTTGTAACTGGACTTTTAAAAGGTTTTTAACAAGATTCCACACAAGAGATTAGTATCAAAATTAAAGCTCATAATATCAAGTGGTAATGTATTGATGTGGATATAAAACTAGTTGGCATTCAGGAAGCATTTGTTTCCTGTTTCTGACAGTTGGAATAAACAGGTCCTTTTCAGGATGGCAAGCAGTGATGAATGGGATGCCGCAGGGTTCAGTGCTGGGACCCTAACTGGTCACAATATACATGAACAATTTGGATGAAGGAGTTGAATGCAATACCTCCAAATTTTCAGAGGACACTAAGCCAGGTGGGAATGTGTGCCGTGAGGGGGATGCTAACAGGCTGAGTGGGCAAATATTTGGTAAGTGCAATACAATGTGGATAATTGTGAGGTTATCCACTGGTGGCAAAAAAAAGAAGGCAAATTATTACCTAAATGGTGGTATTTTAGGAAAAGATGAGGTGCAACGAGATCTGGGTGTCATAGTACAACAGTCGCTGAAGGTTCGCATCCAGGTGCAGCAGGCAGTGAGGAAAGCTAATGGCATGACCTCCATAGCAAAAGGATTTGAGTATAGGAGTAGGAAGATTTTGCTGCAGTTATACAGGACCTTGATGAGGTCACATCTTAAGTATTGTTTGCAGTATTGATCCCCTAGTCTGAGGAAGGATGTTCTGAGGAAGGGTGTCCAGCGAAGGTTCACCATACTGATTCCCGGGATGGCTGGATTGACATATCAAGAAAAACTGGATCAACTGGGCTTGTACTCACTAGAATTTAGAAAAATGTGGAGGTAATTCACAGAAACATATAACATTTTTATGTGACTAGGCAGGCTAGATGTGGGAAGAATGTTCCAGATGTTGGGGGAAGTCCAGAACTCGGGCTGTGATGGTGCTTTCATTTTCAGAAGGTTATTTTGTTGTTTGTTTTTCGGAGAGGTTGTATAGTCAGAGATGTGGAAGCATCTAGTTTAATAATGGAAGGGGAGTGGCCAGTTCTCTCCGTTCAGGTTTTACATCATTTGTTTTAGCTGTAGTACAAGATGTGAGAGTTCAGGAGAGTTGGAACCTTTAGTAAAGAAGTCCTCTGATTTTTTTTCTGAGATTTTTCCCTGGATACTGCTCCCTCCTGCCTGTCAGAATTTGTGTTTTAATTTACCTTTTTGCCAAGGGATGTGTTTGTGGGAGGTTACTGCATTGGAAGTTGATTTGTAATAGTTGCTATATCTGGTCAGTTAAGTTTTCCAGTAGTTAAGTTATTCTAAATTCTGTTTTATTTTGTTCATATTTCAACTGCATACATTCTGTTTTGCTTAAAGCTGAATGGTTTGACCAGCTACATCACACATGGATTACCCACTTCACGCCTTCCTTAAAATAAGAAAAGTTACATTATAGGCTACTTCAAAATATTTTGAGATCTGACCTGGTCCATAAAAGATTGCAGGCTTGTTCGAGATTGATTCTATAATTCCACTTTGGGTTTAGAGTTGTTGGACTCAAAGGCGGCGAGTAGAAAGTGTTAGTGTCTTTTGTTCTGGTTATTGAATTCAGTTGGATTATGCAGCTCTTGGATAGTAATGGCTCTTTCAGTCACTAAGGGTTTTCTGGGGGTGGAAGAAGTGACTTTGGGGGTCTTACAGAAGGTGAGCAAGGCAAAGCTGTTGAAATTGGCAGACAAGCCAGCGTTGGGTTTCCCTTCATCCTTGAGCAAAAGGAGAGGTAATTACAGCAATAGCTCAACATTTAAATTTGCTAGAAATGTCATAAGAATCTTTGGAAATGGCTAGGATTCAATTGCAGATGAAGCAGTTTGAACATGAACAGGAACTGAAATTGTTTGAATTATGGTTAAAAGTAGAACATAAAAAAAGGAAAGAATTACCTGGCAGAATAAAAAGCAAATGAGAGGAGGGTCCTGGCAGAAGGAAAGGAGAGAGAGAGACAGCATTTGTACTTCAGAAGTTGGCACTTAAACAGGAAAGTTGGCTGAAAAGGATGGAGGGGAAGGTATGAGGTAGGCTTAGTGAGGAAGGTAGTGATGATGAACAAACCCATCATAGTCAAAGGCGTGGTGGGGATGTGTTTCAATATATCCAAATATTGCCAAAATTTGCCGAGAAGATTATAGAAGCCTTCTTCATTTAATTTGAGGAAGTGACTAAACAAATGAAGTGACCGGCAACCATGAGGGTTTTGTTGATCTAAACAAAGTTGGTAATAGAGCTAGTGAGGAGTGAAGAAAGCCATCCTAAATGCATATGAGCTTGTGCCAGAAGCCTACAGAAAACGTTCCAGGAATTTACGGAGACCCCTGGTCAAACATACATTGAGTTTGAAAGGATCAAAGTAATTTTGATAGCTGAATAAGGGCTTTAACAATCGATCAAAGATATGACACTCTTAGACGATCATTTTGGAGGAGTTCAAAAATTCACTTCCTCGGGTGGTGAGAACTCATGGGGAAGAGCAGAGGTTAGCATCTAAATCAAAGTTTAGCTTTCAACATCAGTTTAAATCATGAGGGTCAGAAATTGGGGAAAGTCCTCCGGTGGTAAGAGAAAGTCGATCATGGTGAAGATAATAAAGATAGCATACCCAGTGTAAAAAGGAAACCCATGAAGGGGAAAGAGAAGTTAAAAGGCTCAGATGTTTTCATTGCAATAAATTAGGCCACATGAAGTCACAGTGTTGGTGTGTTCGAAAAAATTCTGGGAAGATGACTATAAGAAAACAGGATAAGCCAGTTAAGTTTGTTAAAGTGGTAAAGGAAAGCACAGTGGAGGCTCAAAAGCTGCACCAGAATGCACAACCTGCTTAGAGATTCGTTGAGAAGGAGATGTTGGATCTTCTTAACCCATTTATTTGTGAGGCTATGGTTTACTCGCATAGGTCAGGAGCAACAGGTAAAGAAATTACAGTCCTAAGAGATATGGGATCATGTCAATCTTTGATGCTGAGAGATGAGATGTATAAATCAGGGCTACTGCCAGAAAAATTGTTAAAATGTAGAGTTCATGGTGAGACGAGAAGTGCTGCAGATTCTGAGTAATCCAAGATGGAGGACAGGAAAACAATTTGGCTGTAAGAGCTGTTCCTGTTTTTGAGGTAATTTAGATGCTGGAGCTGATTTCCTCGAATTTCAGAAGCAATAATTAGTGTTTTATAAGCTGTTGCATTACTTTGGAACTTTTAGCAGGGGGGAGTGATCAAATTAACAGCGCTTGAAAAAGGAGAAAGAGAGACAAAGGTAGAGACCACAGTGATTCAAACGAGAAAGAAACCTACACTGCTGTTACACTCAGCAGTGAATCTGCACAGCTACCGCCTTTGTTGTTTGAGTTCAAGTATCTCTGGACGTCCGAGTGATTCTAAGAAAAGTTAACAAACAGCAAAATTCACAGCTGACCTTGGAGGAACCTTTGTGGAGGAAGCTTACAGCATGGGGCAGCTAAGTACATAGTTTTTAAGTGTAACCCAACTGTTTTGTTTTTGTTAATCTACAATACTGAGTAGAGTGGGTTCATTTTTGATTAAATGTTTTATTGAGATCTGTCTCTTATTAAATTTTAATAAGATAGAACAAATAATGCGAAGTTAGCCTGGAGCAGTGATTTTTAGAGTATAGAGGAACTTTGATTATTGGAATGAGATGGGCGGGCACTTTTGTTCAGATAATTGATTATTCAGTTGATTGATTCAATGCCTCTCCTCTGAGGCTAGGAGTTTTCTGAAGTTTCATTTTTACTCGCTGTGCCTGCCTTGCTTCCTCTCTCTGCCTCAGGGTTTGATTCTGAGCTGGCACACTTGTCTGTACGGAACCTGCACCATTGCTGAAACCTCACCCCAGTTCAATGGGACTGATACATTGAGCACTTGTTAAGTTTGTTCCCCATTCAGCAGACTAGGCAGCAGCACACTGCATGCGAGCTCCCCCACCCACCTCGGACTCTGCTGTTCTGTCCTCCCCTACCCTCACCTCCTCCGTCCGCACCCCCCCAACCCCATCTGTTGCAGTCCAACCCCCATCCGCGCCAATAACCCCGTCCACATCAACAACCCCGTCCAATTCCGCCCACCCCCCCACCCCCGTCTGAGAATATGAGAAGTTAGGCCAGAGTTTAAAATGGAGGTCCTCAAGGGTTGCAATTCCTGGATTACTCCCACTGCCATGAGCTAATGAGGGTAGGAATAGGAGGACAGAGCAGATGAATGTGTGTCTGAAGAACTGGTGCAGAGAAGAAAGGTTCAGATTATTGGAATCTCTTCTGGGTAGAAGTGACCTGTGTAAGAAGGATTGCACATGAATTGGAAGGGGACTAATATATTGGCTGGGAGACTTTCGAGAGCTGCTTGGGAAGATGGGGGGAGTAGATTGTAAGGACAGAGGTCAGTCTGAGCCTGGTACAGTTGGGAAAAGGAGCAAGTCAAACAGTCAGGGCAGGCAGGGACAAAGCAGAGAATGAGGTAGGACTGAGGCCTAACAAGGGAAAGCAGTTGAATTCAGTGCATGGTTCGGAACATGGGACTGGGATATCATAGTATTTACAGAGACTTGGCTCAAGGATGGACAGTACTGGAAGCTTAATGTTCCAGGGTACCTGTGCTTTAAGAAGGATAGAAAAGGGAGAAGAGAGGAGGTGAACTGGCGTTTTTTAAAAGGGGAATACATTATGGCTGTACTTAGGGAAGATATTCCTGGAATTGCATCCTGAAATGTTTTTTGGGTGGAACTGAGAAATAAGAAAGGGATGATCACCTTATTGAGATTGTGTACTATAGATCCCCCAGTAATCAGTGGGAAATTGAGAAACCTATTTGTGAGGAGATCTCAGTTTTGCTAACAATAATAGGGTATTCCCTACCATAATAATGGTAGGGAATTTTAACTTTCCAAACATAGACTGGGACTGCCATAGTGTTAAGGGTTTCGATGGAGAGGAGTTTGTTAAGTATGTACAAGAAAATTCTCTGGTTCAGTATGTGGATGTACCTAGTAGAAAAGGTACAATATTTGATCTACTCTTGAGAAATGAGGTGGGGCAGGTGACTGAGGTGTCAGTGGGGGAGCACTTTGGGGCCAGTGACCATAATTCTATTAGTTTTAAAACAGTGATGGAAAAGGATAGTCAGGATCTAAAAGTTGAAGTTCTAAATTGGAGGAAGGCCAGTTTTGCTGGTATTAAGCAAGATCTTTCAAAAGTTGATTGGGTGTGAATGTTCACAGTTAAAGGAATGGCTGGAAAATGGGAAGCCTTCAAAAATGAGACAAGAATTCAGAGACAGTATATTCCTGATAAGATGAAAAACAAAGTTGGTATATGTAGAGCATGCTGGGTGACTAGCGAAATTGAAATTTTGGTCAAGTGAAAGAAGGAAGAATAAGTCCGGTATAGACAGCAGAGATTGATTGAATCCTTAGAAGAATATAAAGGCAGTAGGAGTATATACTTAAAAGGGAAATCAGAAGGGCAAAAAGGGGACATGAGATAGCTTTGGCAAGTAGGGTAGGAGAATCCAAAGGGATTTTATAAATAAATTAAGGACAAAAGGGAAACTAGGGAGAGAGTAGGGCTCCTCAAAGATCAGCAAGGCAGCCTACGTGTGGAACCACAGGAGATGAGCGAGATACGAAACAAGTATTTTAGATCAGTGTTTACTGTGGTGAAGGACATGGAGGATATAGAATTTGGGGAAATAGTTGGTGACATATTGAAAAGTATCCATATTACAGAGAAGGAGGTGCTGGATGCCTTAAAAGCCATAATGGTGGATAAATCCCAGATCCTGATCAGGTAGAACTCTGTGGGAAGCTAGGGAAAGCAGATGAGGTCAATAATTCACAGCTTTGCTAATGGAGATGTAGTGTTAGTGTTACTTTCAGTGATAGGTGAACCTTTAAAAGCAAGGTTTGGTATACCATATCAAATCGAAAGGAGAATTTGTGAGGTAAACTATTTGATAAGGACTCTAAATAGAAAGAAGTATCACACGGTGTGTCATTTAAATATGTTCAATCAGTATTTTGATAGGGAAAGAAAGGACAAGGAGAAAATGTCGCTGGTTACAACATAAAATGAATAACCAAGTTCAGATGATTTTGAATTGGACGTTCCTCAAATTAGATTGAACAATGAGCAACTTCTCAAAAATTGGGATAAATTATTGAGTCATCTTCTGGATGAAAATTAACATGACCTGAAAGAGCTACTACTATTGCATGGGGAGCAAAGTAGGAATAAACTGCAAAGTCCTAATGATGAATGACTTTTACCCGAAACGTTGATTTTCCTGCTCCTCGGATGCTGCCTGACCTGCTATGCTTTTCCACCACCACTCTAATCTTGACTCTGATCTCCAGCATCTGCAGTCCTCATCTTCGCCTATTGGACTTCAGTAAGGCATTTGATAAGGTTCCACACAGTAGTCTAGTGCACAAAATAAGGAGTTTCAGGATTGAAGATGCTTTAGCGGTTTAGATCAGAAGTTGGCTAGCTGAAAGAAGACAGAGGGTGGCGATTGATGGATAGTGTTCATCATGGAGCTCAGTTACCAGTGGTGTGCTGCAAGGATCTGTTTTGGGGCAACTGCTGTTTGTCATTTTTATAAATGATCTGGAGGTGGGTGTAGAAGGATGAGTTAGTAAATTTGCAGATGTCACTAAGGTAGGCAGAGTTACTGATAGTGCTGAAGGATGATGTGGGTTACAGAGGGACTTAGATAAGATGCACTGCTGGGCTGAGAAGTGGCAAATAGAGTTTAATGCGGAAAAGTGTGAGGTAATTCACTTTGGAAGAAGTAACTAATGCCGAATACTGGGCTAATGGTAAAATTCTTGGCAATGTAGCTGAACACAGAGATCTTGGTGTCCTGGTGCATAAATCTCTGAAAGTTGCCACCAAAGTTAATAGGGTTGTTAAGAAGGCATATCATGTGTTGGTGTTTATTGTTGGGGTATTGAGTTTTGCAGCCACGAGGTCATGCTTCAGCTGTACAAGACACTGGTAAGGCTGCACCTAGAGTTTTGTGTGCAGTTCTGGTCACCACGTTATAGGAAGGATGTGGAAGCTTTGGAAAGGGTTCAGATTAGATTTACTAGGATGTTGCCTGGTATGAAAAGAAGGTCATACAAGGAAAGGCTAAAGGAACTGAGACTGTTTTTGTTGGAGAGAAGGCGGCTGAGAGGTAGCTTAATCGAGATGTATAAGATAATCAGAGGGTTGATAGGGTGGACAGTGAGAGCTTTTTTTCCTTGGATAGTGAAGGCTAACATGAGGGGACATGGCTTTAAATCAACATTAAGAGGAGCCCACAGTGGATTAGCATTGTCCTACTCACTATTTCAGCAACATTCTTAATTATTCTTAATTCACCGCGCAATCATGTCACATATATTTGCATGCGACCTTAATCTATTCTGGTAAGCATCTTGTGTTCGCAGATCCTGATCCTGCTTGTTTTTGGTGATCATGAATGAGGGCCACATTTAAGTCCTGCGAGAGTGTGTGTGCAGCAGGGGTATTTTATTATTAACCCCTACATATCTTTAGCTGAGTAGGATGTCTTAATTTGCCAATTCCATTTTCATTAATAAGTGTGCTCCTGTTACCAGTTAATATTACCTAATTTGGGATTGTTTTCACCAGGACCTTTGATCCTGTGGGTGGCATTTCTGTTTGTCCTGAGTGTCCGTTTGACTCCCAGTCCTTGATAAGCTATTGGTCTCGTGTTTGTCCGTGAAGTATGACTCATTTTAATTTTAATTCCCTGTTCTGGTTCTGTCAGTGCACATACAGTGCCCCTCTGTCAAAATGTAGCTATGTCTCTTTCCATTCCTTTCCACCGCCAGCAATTAGACATTAGCTGTATCATTTTATCTCTGCCGACGTGTGCTCACCCATGGTTAGCACAACATAAGGTCTGTTCGCACAATAGACAATAGGTGTAGGAGTAGACCATTCTGCCCTTTGAGCCTGCACCACCATTCAATATGATCATGGCTGATCATTCTTAATCAGTATCCTGTTCCTGCCTTATCTCCATAACCCTTGATTCCACAATCCTTGAGAGTTCTATCCAATTCTTTCTTAAATGAATCCAGAGACTGGGCCTCCATTGCCCTCTGGGGCAGAGCATTCCACACAGTCACCACTCTCTGGGTGAAGAAGTTTCTCCTCATCTCTGTCCTAAATGGTCTACCGCGTATTTTTAAGCTGTGACCTCTGGTTCGGCACTCACCCATCAGCGGAAACATGTTTCCTGCCTCCAGAGTGTCCAATCCTTTAATAATCTTATATGTCTCAATCAGATCCCCTCTCAGTCTTCTAAACTCAAGGGTATACAAGCCCAGTTGCTCCAGTCTTTCAGCGTAAGGTAATCTCGCCATTCCAGGAATTGACCTCATGAACCTACGCTGCACTCCCTCAATAGCCAGAATGTCTTTCCTCAAATTTGGAGACCAGAACTGCACACATTACTTCAGGTGTGGTCTCACCAGGGCCCTGTACAGCTGCAGAAGAACCTATTTGCTTCTATACTCAATCCCTCTTGTTGGAAGCTACCATTTCACCTTCCTTTCTCTTAATATCATCTGCCACTAATGCCCCTATCATCTTGCCCATGCCATCATGTAATCATGGACTACCCACTGTCTGTGTAGATGTTAACACTTTGCCCCTTTCCTAGTCCCTGCAGCAGTAAGTGTTTTTAGTTCATGTACCTGGGCAGAGTGACATCCTTCTATCCTTTCTCCTGCCAAAATCTCCCCTTCCAAATTAACTATGGCCCACCCTGGCTGGGCCTCCATTATAGTACTTCAGCGCTCCAACTACAAACATGCATTGCACATCTGGTCCCAGTAATGGCTGTTCCTTAACTTGACCTGTCTCTCTTCTGCTCCATGAGCTGGGTACGATCATGTCTTTCTCCTTCCTGATTCACATAGTTTACTGGGTTCTCTCTCTTGTCTTTAACTACTGTCTCATGGCAACAGCACGGCTTCACATTTAGCTCACTGATTGTCTGTAATACCTCTCAGTTTGCCAGCTTCTAATCAGTGGACTCTACTATATGGAGATTGTGAAGGTGATGGATGTTGTTAGTGCACAGGGAGCACATTAGATGGCTCGGACATAGGGGTCTTGTTCTATGATGACTGATTCCATTTTAGCTCAGTAGCATCCCAAAGGTAGGAGCATGTCTCTGTGTCTCTGTCAATCTACTGCAGATTGATTGCAGTGAAACCAATGGCAAAAGAGGTGAAAAGGCTTTTTCAGGTCAGGCAGTTCTTAATGCTGGTGTGGAGGCCAGTGACTATTTGATCTTAATAAAGGCCACTTCCCGCTCAGGTCACCAGTCAGTCTTCTATGACCTAGCATTACCCCTTTGATAAAGCCCTGCAGAGGTCTGAGTCGTTCAGTGTAATTTTTTTTTTACAAAGTTCCTGCAATAATTGAATCATCTGAAGACTTGTCTTCTTCCTTTAACAGTGAAGATTTTTTCTTTCTGGTGGAATATGAGCACAGCCTTGTGTTATTATCTGTAGACATTGACAAATGGCTGGAGATTGCGCTGCGTCTGTTTAAATCCTTGTCTCTGCCTACCTTTGTCAGAACATATTCACCCAGATTGTGGCCTATGGTAAGCTAGCTTCAGGCAAGGCACCCTGCTCGATGCGCCAATCTGTAGGAGCGTATT
The DNA here is from genome assembly GCF_020745735.1 of Hemiscyllium ocellatum. Taxonomy (NCBI): domain Eukaryota; kingdom Metazoa; phylum Chordata; class Chondrichthyes; order Orectolobiformes; family Hemiscylliidae; genus Hemiscyllium; species Hemiscyllium ocellatum. The sequence continues at coordinate 17,379,799 of NC_083416.1, read as the reverse complement.
TTCCCCAATCAGGATTGAATACTCAGGCAGCAGGCAGGATTCTGGCAAGTGGAAGATGTTTTTCAAGCAGAAACTGGTTAATGCAGGGGAGGGCGAAAGGATCTTCCCTGAGTCTGGCCTCGACATGAAAAATCAATTTTTCCTTTAATCCTTGGCTCAGATTGGAAAATAGTTCAATGACACTCTTTGATTTTAAAAGAGAAAGCCGTATTTGTTTGTACACTTTGTTAATAATCACATACAACATGATTATTATGTTCCTCCCTCTTACTTCATATACTCAGTCCTATGAGGCACCTAATCGATGATTGCATTCCTATGGACAGCCCCAGGTTCGCATGATCTCATGATGTACAGCAGATACAGTAATCTATAGGCCTTGCGACCTTTCCACGCATCCTGTTCATTCACATTCCAAAGTCCTTCTTCGGGTCTGTCTCAGGGTGGCTTATCTCTAAAAACAGCTTGAATTCTATTATTCATCATATTCCATTTTATCAATTTCAATTCTTCTTCTTCTTCCACTTCCCACTGTCCAAATTATATATGAAGTAAACTGAAAAAGACAGTTAGTTTTGACTTAGTTGCCATAGATTTGTAATATTAATTTTTGTTATAAGGTCAGTCATAAAATGTAAAGTCATACAGTTACCCCTACTATCAGCACTTTGTGATTGATGGGCTGTGAGCGATCTGTTTTGTTCTGGGTGTAAGAGAAATTGTTTCCTAAAGCTAACTAATTTTCTCTTCCAGGTTTAAAGGATTTTTTTTTCCTTTATGCTTTGGTTATATGTATTTATTTTGGATGGTGAAAACTATCCTTAAGATGCTAAGACTCTTTACTAGAACCTATCTCTTAATATTCAAAGTGCTGTAAGATAGTTGCCCCTCAGCTGTTTTAGGGTGTTAATGGACTGTATGTGGCACCTAGTGTCTGTTCATTCTGGGACAAATACCCTTTCATTTAACGTGGCTGGAGTTACTTATTTATCAGATCTAAGGTGGCCTTATCAGAACTGTTTCGAATGCAAACAGGCTGTGTCCTTTTTACTGTCCTTGAAGTGGCTTGTTCAATTGTATCATTATGTTTTCCTGTGTGTGAACTGGCTGTTTTGGCTTAGTGACTGTCTGCCATTTTGTTTTAAATTCTGCTGTTTTATTTTACTTTCCACTTATCTGCCATTTTGTGTTAACAGACATCTATTCTGGTCAGGTACAGGTCCGTTGCGCATCCTTAATTGTCGTTCACTTGTGTGGCTTCCTAGCCTATTTATGAGGGCAGATAAGTGTCACAACATTCCTGTGGATCCAGAATCATATGTAGGCCAAATCAAGTATGGATGGCAGATTTTCTTCACTAACAGCGATAGTGAATTAGATGGTCTTTTATGCCAGTCAACAATGGTTACATGGTCATTGTTAGACCAGCTTTCAATCCCTGATAATTCTTCGAGTCAAATATGACAGTAAATTTACTGCAGTACTTTCATTTGAGCCATTGATTGTGGATCACTTAACTCTCTCTGTTACCTGCTGTTTCCATTATAAAGCATGCATGCAGACTTGTATTGATGCTTCACAAAGGTGGCTCCTCATCTTAAGATATGCCTGTTGCTACTCCTGCTATGCCCTTCTGCATTCCTTATTGAACCAAGGTTGAAACACAATCCTCACCTATAAGGTACAGGAACAATAAGGCTAGAGGAGCATGATGCTGGTTCCCTCATTCCCCAGGGCATTCTGGTGGTTTGAGCCAAGTGGTAGAGTGTTTATTTCTTGATAGACCATGTAAATGTGGGTGAACAGATTAACCTGACTTTATGCTTAGGCAGTGACTTAACCGGAGGCCCTGAGTGAAGGAGGCAACAAACTAGGTGGCTGAGAGAGGATTTTCTTTACAGGGACTCCTTTGGGCTGGCCGGCTTTCAGCTATTGTATGTGTACAGCAAACTACCTCTTCAGCAGCCCTTATTGCTTTGCTTTGATTTGATTTGATTTGTTATTGTTCATGAACTGAGATACAGTGACAAGTATTGTTTTGCATGAGAATCAGACAAGACATACCTTCCATAAGTACATTGGGACAGAATGCAGAATATAATGTTACAGCTACAGAGAAGATGCAGAGGAAAATCAACTGTCCTATTTGAGAGGTCCAGTCATAAGTCTGATAACAGCAGAAAAGAAGCTGTTCTTAAATCTGTTGGTACGTGTTTTCAACTTCAGTATTTTCTGCCTGATGGAAGAGTGTGGAAGAGAGTATAATCGGCGTGGGAGGGATCTTTGATTGTGTTGGTTGCTTTCTGGAGGCAGTCGAATGCATGGACGAAGGCAACGGAAGGAAGGCTGGTTTTCGTGATGCACTGGGCTGCATTTACAATTTTCTAATTTCTTGAGGTTTTGGGTATGGCATGAAAAGATTGCTTCCTGTGGTGCATTTATAAGAATTGGTAATATTCACTGTGGAAATGCTAAATTTCCATCACTTTCTAAAGAAGTAGTGCTTTCTTCACTGTAGCATTGATGCGGATTGACCAGGATAGATCGTTGACGATATTTACTCCTGGGGATTTGAAGTGCTGGACCACCTCCACCTCAACACCATTGATACAGACAGGAGTGTGCCCTCAACTCTGCTTCCTGAAGTTGATGACTAGCTTCTTTGTTTTGCTGACATTGAGGGAGAGATTGTTGTCTTTCCACCATGGCACTAAACTGTCAATCTCCTTCCTGTCTCTTTTTTTGTTTGAGATCAGACCTACAATGGTAGTATCATCAGCAAATTTGTAAATGAAGTTGAAGCTGAATTTGGCCATACAATCGTGAGTACATAAGGAGCATAATAAGGGGCTGAGTACGCAGCCTTGCAGGGCATCGGTGTTGAGGATTATTGTGAATGAGGTGTTGTTGCCTGTCCTTGCTGATTGTGTCTGCAGGTGAGGAAGTTAAGGATCCAGTTGCAGGTGGAAGCAGAGTTCTAGGTCTCTGAGTTTAGAAATGAGTTTCACTGGAATTATGGCATTGAAGATGGAGCTCAAGTCAATGAATAGGAGTCTGATGTAGGTATCTTTGTTATCCAGATGTTCCAGATAGTGTCTGCTGTGGACCTATTGTGATGGTTTGCGAATTGTAGCAGATCAAGGCAATCTTGAACAGAATTGGATTTCCCTCTCTAGGACACATTTGACTTAATTCATTGACTTCAAGCTGCTAATACAATAGACTTAGGTAGCTGTGTTTATCTGTGTCCATGCATACGTGTACCATGGCTGAGCAGCATGAGGAACCAACGCTCTCGATACTTAAAATCAGTTTTCAATCAGATGAATTTCAGGGGCGAAGTTTATTTCAAGGTTAAAACAACAAATGCTGGAGATCACAGCGGGTTAGGCAGTATCCATGGATAGAAAGCAAGCTACCGTTTCAAATATAGATGACTCTTCACCTCTTTATGGATGCTGCCTTACCTGCTGTGATTTCCACGATTTGTTTTCAGTACGGATTGCAGCATTTGCAGTAGTTTGCTCTTCTCTTTGGAATTTAACTCTTTGTGTCATTTTAGGAGAGTTCTTCAGTTTTCTTTCTTGTGAGTTTCTCATGAAGCACTTTACTGGTGCAGCTGAACAGCTTTTGTAACGTCCAGTTCATGTCGAATGGCATGAATGTAGCTCTGGAGTGATGAGTGCAGGAGAGAATTGTGCCTGACAACCTTAAACAGATCGGAGGTAAAAGAGGTGCCCGAGTGCTGAGGCTGTCTGTTTAAAAGACTTGGCCGTAGTTGTTTTGTTAAGCTTTCAGCCCTCTAGCCCTCTCTCCTCAAACGGCATCATCCATTCAATGTACTCCCAATGCCTTACGCGTGGCCCCATACCAACAGAATACAACCCTTGTCCCACTCGTTATCTTTATAGGCAGCCAGACCAACTTAGTGTCAACTCATGCCAATCAATCCATGGCCCTTATACCATCCATGCTATCTCACCCAGTAATTACCAGGAGCAGATCTTAGGAGAGATGTTCAGATTAAATAAAGAAAAGGTATCTTGTCTTCCCCTTATTAAAAAAAAATCCCATTCAGAACTTTAAAATCTCCTCAAGTGATTAATCCTTTTTATAAAAGAACTGTTCTCTTGATAACCCCACATCAAAGATCTCCTTGAGCTTAGAATCTCCCCATTAGGATAATTATAGCTTCAAGCATTCATAAGGGCTTAAAGATAGTCCACGAGGAAGTATCAATGAGGATCACATCTTAAGTACCACTGACGTGGGCAGACTTTTCTTTATTTTTCTGAGAGAACTGAAGAATTAAATACAAAAGCAGAAAATACTAGCGAAATTCAGGTTTGGCATCATTTTTTAAGGCTGGCATGGTGCCTCAGCGGTTAACACTATTGCCTCATAATACCAGGGACCAGGGTTCGATTTCATCCTTGGGCGACTAACTGTGTGGAGTTTGCAATTTCTCCCCAGGTCTGCGTGGGTTTCCTCCGGGTGCTGCAATTTCCTCCCACAGTCCAAAAGATGTGTAGGTTAGCTGAATTGGCAATGCTAAATTATTCTGTAGTGCCCAGGGATGTGCAGACTGGGTGGGTAGCCATGGGAATTGCAGGAACAGGGTAGGAAGGTGGAGGGGTGGATCTGAGTGGGATGCTGAATACTGAATAGCTTGAGCAGAGCAGATGTTGGGAAGATGTTTCCATTGGTAGGAGAGATGAGAACCCAATGGCACAGCCTTAGAATAAAGGGAAGTCGTTTTAGAATGGAGATGAGGAGAAACTTCTTCAGCTAGAGATTGGTGAATCTATGGAATTCATTGCCACAGAAGGCTCTGGAGGCCAGGTCATTGAGTATATTTAAGACTGAGATTGATAGGTTCTTGATTATCAAGTGGTCAAGGATTATGGGTATAAAGTGGGAGAATGGGGTTGAGAAACTTATCAGCCATGATTGAATGGTGGAGCAGACTCAATGGGCTGAATGGCCTAATTTCTGCTCCTATGTCATATGATCTTAAGTTCTTCAGAGAGTTGGTATGGACTCAATGGGCCAAATAGCCTGCTTCCAAACTGTAGGGATTCTATGATTCTGTGGAAATAAAGCAGAGTTAGAGAGTTGAGAGTTCTGAAGGGTCCCTGGACTGGAAGCATTAACTCTGCATTCTCTTCACAGATGCTGCCAGACTTGCTGAATTTCTCCAGCAATTTCAGTTTTTTGTGTCAGATTTTCTGTCTCTGCAGTTCATTGTTTTATTTTGAGAACTTAAATAACTTGACAGTTTCAAGGTTCTTTAGATCTTCTCTGCCCTTTATGAACATTTATATCTATTCTAATAAAATGCAACATCCGTGCCGTAGGTGAAGATTAGGTTAGATTACCTACAGTGTGGAAACGGGCCCTTCGGTCAAACAAGTCCACACCGACCCTCCGAAGAGTAACCCATCCAGACCCATTCCCCTATTCCCTACTAATGCACCTATCACTAAGGGTAACTTAGCATGGCCAATTCACCTGACCTGCACATCTTTGTGATTGTGGGAGGAAACAGGAGCACCTGGAGGAAACCCACACAGACAAGGGGAGAATGTGCAAACTCCATGGGTAGTCGCCCAAGGCTGGAATCGAAGCCGGGTCCCTGGCACTGTGAGACAGAAGTGCTAACCACTGAGCCTCTGTTCTGCCCCTAAGGTCCTTAGTACAGCAAAATGAGTTCTTCCTACTGACAAATGGAATCTGTTGGAAATGGGGACACAGATGCCACTGGATCCTACCTACCAGTTTTAAAAATTAATTAGACTGCACGGCTCTACAAAACCCCACATCTTTAGTTTTTTTACTTGTGTTGTGTAAACTTCTCTATCTGTCACAGATTTTGTTTTACATTTTTTGTTCTCTATCTGTGGTATGCAAATAGCAAGAATATAACACACCCGCCTCACTGAACCTAAATCTGTCAGATCAGTTACTTCATCCAGTTCTAATTAAAATTTGCAGATCTGAATCGTTAATTCGATTTGTCTCTGCACACATACTTCCAGACTTTGAGTATTTGTCACATTTTAAAAACAAAATAATTGAGTGGGAAGAGGTTGTTTTAAAGTTCTGATAGACATTTCAACAGTGTTGACCACCCATTTCAGTTTTGGATGGATCTACACATATTGCCAAAATTTTACCTAGCAATGAATCTGGGGATCTGTCCCAATCTTTGGCTGTAACACTGAATCATTAGATTAGATTCGATTATAGATCTGTAATTCACTGATGTCATGCAGAACCACATTGAAATGCAAACATTAGCACTGACCTCTCGATAAGGGGTTGCCATCATTTATGTTTGAAGATAAATCAGTCTGAAGTATAATACTTATTAAGGTACCAAAACAAGAATTAAATGCAGTGAAAATAACTTACTCACTGAATTTTATAACTAACCAGAACCTGAAGGTGTCTGTTATGTACTGATTAAGCTGCAGATTGAATGTTTAGAATTAAAATTCCCTTTCTTAAAAGGCAGTGGATGCAGAATCATTAAATAGCAATTTGGATACAGAACTGGCTCAAATGTTGAAGACAGAGGGTGGTGGTGGAGGGTTGTATTTCAGAGGCCTGTTACCAGTGGAGTGCCACAAGGATCAGTGCTGGGTCCTCTACTTTTTGTCATTTACATAAATGATTTGGATGCGAACATAAGAGGTACAGTTAGTAAGTTTGCAGATGACACCAAAATTGGAGTTGTAGTGGACAGCGAAGAGGGTTACTTCAGATTACAACAGGATCTGGACCAGATGGGCCAATGGGCTGAGAAGTGGCAGATGGAGTTTCATTTAGATAAATGTGAGGTGCTGCATTTTGGGAAAGCAAATCTCAGCAGGACTTATACATGGTAAGGTCCTAGGCAGTGTTGCTGTACAAAGAGACCATGGAGTGCAGGTTCATAGCGCCTTGAAAGTGGAGTCGCAGGTAGATAGGATAGTGAAGAAGGCGTTTGGTATGCTTTCCTTTATTGGTCAGAGTATTGAATGCAGGAGTTGGGAGGTCATGTTTCGGTTGTACAGGATATTGGTTAGGCCACTGTTTGAATATTGCCTGCACTTCATGTATGGAATGAGCTGCCAGAGGAAGTGGTAGAGACTGGTACAATTGCAACATTTCAGAGGCATTTGGATGAATATATGAATAGCAAGGGTTTGGAGCGATGTGGGACTAGATTGGGTTGGGATGTCTGGGCAGTATGCATAGCTTGGACCGAAGAGTCTGTTTCCATGCTGTACATCTCTATAACTCTATATTTAAGACAGAGATAGATAAGTCTTGATTCCCGAGGAGATGAATGATTGTTGGGGGTATGCAGGAATTTGAGTTGAGATTTAAATTCAAATCAGCAATGATCTTATTGAATGGTGGAGCAAGCTCAAAGGACTGTGTGACCTATTCTTGTTCTTCATTTGTATATTTGCATGTTGATATGTTTGTTGTTTTGATTTATGCTCTGTATTCCTATTTCACTAGAGCCATTATTGGAATGTCTGACAGAAAAGCCCAGCTGTTTGTGTTAATAGATAACTTTTAATTATTTTTTATCATAGACTTCATATGCTCAACTGTTGGCAGCAACATGCCTTACAAAGCTTGTGACTCGGGTGAATCCATTACCACTGCAACAAAGAATTGACGTCAGTGAGTAGATTATTCTTGTGACTCCACTTCATATCACCAGAGGAATTGATTACAGATGTTTTATTTCATTGTTTTCTTTTTGCTGAATGTCATTTATCCACTGGCACTGGTATCCAATATGAAGGCTATGACTAATGGCCTTAACTGACGAGAACCATTTGGTAGTTGTGTTGCTACAGTTATCTGTGGCATGTTTGACTAAAGAGCACTGAATTCAGACCAAATTTCCTTTCTGTTTACTATACTGTTACGACACAGAGGTGAAGCTCTCTGTTAATTAAATCAAACACCCTCGATCACCTCTTGATCTGTTAAAATATGAATGACCGAGAACTCTCAAATTCCACTATTTAATGAAAATAACATCAGTTTTTTTTAACTATAAAAGAGAACATTAAACAGCTATTCACAATTCTAAGCCCCTCTCTTAATTACTTATTATCTGCCTTCAACTCTATAAAAATATGCTGTTCCAATATTACAATTATTAAACTAAATCAACTTAATTTAAGCACACAGCTGCGGTTGTCTTTGGTGTCTTTCTTCTTCCGGCTGAGGATCTCCTTGAGTTGTCTTTTTTTTAACTACAAGTATGTTTCATACAAAAAGGTACTTTCGATAGAGAATGCTTTCTAATTTCCTGGAGAGCAAGATGTTCGATCTCCATGCTTTTCTATCTTGATGGCAGTTACTCTCTCCAATTTTCAAAATGCACACAATCTTTATACTCTCAACATCACATCGTCTCAATGGTTTGATGTTGGCAAAACAATAAATTCAAACTTGATTGGATCTTAGTATCCTGGGGCATATTTTAAACTGGTTAAAACAGCACCCAAAACTCAGGTATCCACTTCACAGCCAGATGTTACATCTTTTCAATTTCCAGTTCATTCTGGGACTGCTATCTAGTCATATACTCAGGTGCTTGTAACTTCTCAGTTCAGAATAGCATTCTCTCTCTCTTAAAAGTACAGTACACACCTTCATCTTCATAACAACTGTAATTTTGGCACAACCACCTGATGAAGGAGCAGCGCTCCGAAAGCTAGTGCTTCCAAATCAACCTGTTGGACTATAACCTGATGTTGTGTGATTTTTAACTTTGTATTTTGGCTGTGATTTCTACATTTAAATGCATTGTAAGTCAATGACAGAATCAGGCTTATGTGTACTAAATTCTCCAAATGAATGCCCTGCTGACGTTAGAACAAAAAAAATGAACAATACAGCACAGGAACAGGCCCTTCAGCCCTCCAGTTCTGCATCGACACACGTTGCCCTTTCATATTAAAATTGTCTTCACTTATAGGATCTATTCTCATCCTATTCATGTATTCACCCAGTGCTTCTTGAATACTGCTATTGTGGCTGCTTCCACCATCACCTCTAGCAATGCATTCTAGGCACTGATTACCCTTTGTGTGAAAAATGTGCCTGGCACATTTCTTTTAAACTTCCCTCCTCACACCTTGAACCTGTGTCCTCCAGTAATTGATCCCTTCACCCTGAGAAAAATCCTCATATTTTCCACTCTGTCCATTCCATTCAAAATCTTATAAACTTCTCTCAAGTTGTTCCTCAATGATCTGTGTTCCAGTGAAAACTAACCCAACCTTTCTTCAAAATTAAAATCCCCCATACCAGGCAACATCCTGGTAAACCTTTTCTGTACCCACTCCAAAGAACCACATCCTTCTGGCAGTGTGGTGACCAGAATTAAACGCAATATTCAAAGTGTGACCTTACTAATGTTCAACAAAACTGCAGCATAACTTATCTATCCTTATACTCAATGTCCCTTCTAATGAAGGCAAGCATGCAATAAGCCTTTTTTTACTACTTTTTCGACCTGTGCTGCCACTTCAGTGATCTATGGACCAGAACACCCGGATCCCTCTGCATACCAATACTCCTAAGGGTTCTGCCATTCACTATATAATTTCCCCCACACTTAACCTTCCAAATGCTTCACCTCACATTTGTCCAGATTAAACTTCACCTGCCATTTTTCTGCCCATATCTCTAACTGACCTATATCCTGCTGACAATCCTCCTCACTATCCGCAACTTCACCAATCATTGTACTGCCTGCAGACTTATTAGTTAGACCAACTACATTATCCTCCAAATCATTTATGGAGATCATGAACAGTGGAGATCCTAGCACTGATCACTGTGTAACACCACTAGCCATGGCCTTCCATTATGAAAACTGTCCTTCCACCGCTACTCTGTCTTCAATGAGAGTTCTGTATCTATCTTGCCAGCTTACCCTGATGCCATGTGACTTCACCTTTCGTACAAGTCTGCCATGAGTGACCTCGTCAAAAGTAGACCTCGTCAACTGTTTTTTCCTCATCAGTCATCTTCGTCACCTCAAAACCTTGATCACGTTAATGAGGCATGACCTCCCCCAGACAAAACCATGCTGTTTATAGTTAATCAGTCTATTTGCTTCGAACTGCTTATGGATCTTGTCCCTGAGAAACTTTTCCAATAATATCCCTACCACTGATGTGAGGCTCATAGGCTTGTAATTTCCAGGGTTATCCCTTCTACCCATAAACAATGGGACAACATTAGGTATTCTCCAGTCTTCTGGGACCTCGCCTGTAACGAAAGAGGATACAAATATGTATGTCAATGCACTAGCAATTTGATCTCTTTCATCACTCAGTATTCTGGGATAGATCCCATCAGGTTCCAGGGACTTATCTACCTTAATACTTTTAGAGACGCGCAATACTTCTTCATTTTTAACCATAACTTGGCTTAGAAATTCCAAACTCCCTTTCCTGAGATCATCCTCCACCAATTCCTTTTCTTTGGTGAATACTGAAGCAATGTATTCGTTTAAGACCTCAGTTACACCTTGTTAAAACACACGTATCCCTTTATGGGTAGAAAATGGTACTTCATTGACTGCTGATCACCTTGGCTGAGAGAACAGAAGTCTCAGTGGCAGGTTTTGGAGAAGTTGGATATTGAGTTCAAATGGTCTCAGAGCAGCATGGTTTTGGATGAAAGAGTGGGTGAAGAATTTGAACAAGAGGTCATATTGCAGGTAAGTTAAATATTTAGTGCAACAGGTCTTGGGGATGAGGAAATTGTAAATTCAATGTTCCAGAATTCAGAATTGCTGGTGTGGTGGAGCACATGTAGAGTAATAGAAAATTACTTCGCCAGATCTCAGAACGTAGATTTACTGCTAAGTTTAAAGATGCAAATTAACATTTTAAATATTGTGCTGCAGGCACTTTCTGCTGATCAGTCCATGCCAGGTTATTTCAGTGGGCCATGGCAAGTTCCTGCCATTGTAATATCTGTTCAATTCATTTATTTCAGGAAGGAAATCTGCCGGAATTATAAACTGCCAGAATGTGTCAGTCCCATGCTTTCTCAAGTCATATCCCAAAAATCAATGCAAGGCTTGGTGAAAAATCCTGGCCACAATGCCACATTAATAGTGTTGCTGATTTGGAATCAAGCCTGTTATTGTGTTTATTTATTTCTGGTATCAGTCATCGTAAGAGACTAAGGGAATCTAGGAAAATGTGATAATGGGATAGTTTCTTTTATTGTCCCTAATATTTTGTGTTCTCAGAGTTTTTGGAAAAATGACTATGTCCTGAGTAGGATGATCAATATATATAATGTTCTTGCAGATCTCATTCACAAAGTAGACTAGTTTTAGCATTCTCAGACATCTTAGCGCCTGTCTTATTATTCAGATTTTCCTCTGGCTCTGTTATTAATTATAGTAAATTATTAAACATATTTAGTACCCTTACTCTCCATTCTCTGTGCTATTTCTTTGAAGGTGCACTGCTTATTATCTGGGGCAGGAATAAATAAAAGCTGTATATTTTACTGAACTAAGCACTGATTCAATTATAGTCAATAAACTATTAAAATATACTTTAAAAGTTGTGAGATTTAAAGGCAGAGGGAGGGGGCACAGAATATTAGTGAAATATGGACACATCGTGCTACAGCCAAGGAAGCAAGTCAGAGTGAGTTCATCTATATTGAGTGTCAAGAGAGTAAGGTAGGCTAGATAGTCTTCATTGCTAGGAGTGTAAAAGGTAAGACTGATGAGGTAGAAACGTGCATTAACACATGGAAGCATGATATGTTTGCCATCAGAAAAATATGGTTGCAGGAAAGGCAGGACTGGCAACTCAACATTCCATGGTGTAGGATCTTTAGGTGAGATGAATGAGGGTGTAAAATGGTCAGTAGAGTAGCACTACTAATCAAGTAATCAGTTACTGCATGGAGAGATGATATCTTGGAAGGGTCTTCAAACAAAGCTTCAGGGTAGAACTTAACATTCAAGGGGCAGTTACGTTATTGGGAGTATATGATAGACACCCAAAGAGTCAGCAGCAAATAAGGAGAAAGCATTTTGACACTTCATAGAGGTATGTAAGAGTAATAATCAGGTAATTATACTAGCGAGTTTCAACTTTCTCAACATTAGTTGAGATAGTCATAGTATTAAGAGTTCAGAGTGGGTGGATTTCTTAAATGTATCCAGGGGAGCTTTTTGTATCAATAGATAGGATGGCCCAATAAGGGATAGTGCCGTGCTAGATTTAGTTCTGGAGAATGAACACTTGCTTGGCTTCAATGTGGCAGCGGGAGAATCATTTTAGCTATAGTATTCACAATATGGTATGTTTCAAGTTTGTGATGGATAAAGAGAAAAATGGACAACAAAACATGGCTTTGGATTGAGGGAAGCAGAATCTGACCAAAGTTGACTGGGAACACTCCTTGTGGCTGCAGTTGGGCATTCAAAAAAGGAGCTGGGAGAGTACAGGTCCAACATACACTCTTTAGGGGGAAATATAGGAGCAAAAAGGTTAGGGAACACTGGATGTCTAGGGCAATTCAGGATTGAATGAGGAAGAAGAGAAAGGCTTTTTGCAAGTCCACAGGGAGCAATTCAGTTGTCCTAGAGGAATATGGGAAGTGCAAAAGAGGACTTAAGAGAACAATTAGAGGAGCAAAAAGGGGCATGATGAAGGATTTACAAACAGGATTCGAGAAAATCCTAAAATACTTTATAAATATGTCAAAGGGGAAATGTTCACCAGGAAAAGTTTAAGAAGCATTAGGGACCAAGAGAGGAATCTTTGTATATATCTGTGGGATACTGAAGGGATGTTAAATGAATACTTTTCTTTGGTCTTCACTCGGGAAAAAAAGATGAGATGTAGAATTCAGCAAAAGGGACTGTAAGGAACCTGCCTAGTTTGACAGAGGAAGTGGGGAGGTATTGAAGTCTGATGAATTTAAAAATGGACAGATCCCCTTCCTGGATGAATTACTTCCTAGGCTGCTGCCGGAGTTGAGGCAGGAAATTGCAGGAGCTCTGACACATATTTCAAATTTGTGGGAGTGGTGCCAGAGGACTGGAGGATGGCTAATATGGTTTCCCTTTTCAAGAAAGTTGGTAGAGGTAAACCAGGAAATTACAAACCGTTGAGTCACATGTCAATGGGAGGAAAACTATTGGAGAAAATTCTGAAGGACAGAATTAATATTTACTTGGAAAAGCATGGGCTAATTTGGAATAGTCAGCATGGTTTTGACACACGAAGGTCATACCTCACAAATCTGTTAGAATTTTTCGAAAATGTGATCCAAGTGTGTGGATGAGAAAAGCTCAGTTGATGAAATTTACATGGACTTTAGCAAAGCTTTTGATAAGGTCACATTTGGGAGATCGATTGTGAAGGTTAAAGCACTTGGAATTTGGGGAAACTTTGCAAGATGGATCAGAATCTGGCTTTGCAATAGGACAGGTAAAAAAATGAGGTCTGCAGATGCTGGCGATCATAGCTGAAAATGTGTTGCTGGTTAAAGCACAGCAGGTCAGGCAGCATCCAAGGAATAGGAAATTCGACATTTCGGGCATAAGCCCTTCATCAGGAATCATTTGCAATAGGACACAAAAGGATAGTGGTAGAAGGTGGTTTGAGTAACGAGAGGCTGGTATCCAGCAGTATATCTGTAAAGGGATTTTATTATATGTAATGTATAGAAATGATATAGATTAAAATGTTGAGAGAATGTCAATCAAGTTTGCAGTACGCCAAGATTAGTAGCATGGTTAATAAATAGTGAAGATGACGGGTGGAGGTTACAGGAAGATATAAATTGCTTAGTCTGATGGGTAGATGCACTTTGGAAGAAGAAACAAGATGAGGGAGCATTTAATGTATGGCAGGACACTGGGTAGAATAGAATAGAATTGTCTATATACTCAGTGAGCATAGTGAAAGGTTTAATGTCGCCACATACAGCACTGACTTAAACATAACAGTACCTAGGCACAGCTTGTTTTGTTCCAAGATTTGTTGCAGAAATAAAATGTCCAGCATTACAGAAGAGAGTTAAGTACAGCAGACCACTCTGTCAATTAGCTTCCAGTCAGCCCTGGACCTTGGCGACACACTGTCCTGGCGACATGCCATCCCGGCAGGCCGCTGCAGGAGGCCAGAAGGTCACCACACCATGCTGGAACGCCTCTACTAAAGAAGGCTGCTGTGCCAGGCTGGGAGAATACCATGCCATGCTAGGAAGCCCCATGGGAGGAGGCTGCTGCATCAGGCTGGGAGGTCGCCATGCCATGCTGGGAGTCCCCTGCAGAAGGAGGCTGCACCAGGCTGGGAGGTAGCTATGCCAACCCAGGAGGCTGCCATGCCTGGCTGCGAGTCATTGCTGGAGGCCGGGAATCCTTGCTTGCTGGAGACTGAGGATTGTTGCTTGCTGGAGTAAGGGGACTGTTGCTTCTCGCCAGGGGTAGCCTCAGGGGGTTGGCCTCAAAAGCCGGGAGTTGAAGGGAAAAGAATTGAGACAAATAAAGTTCCAAAAGAAGAAAATAAGAAGAGCAGCTAGAGTGTTAGTAGCAGATGGAGTTTCACTCTGATAACTACAAAATGACGAACTTTGGAAGAGTAAACAAGATGAGAGAGCATTTGATGTATGGTAGGACACTGGGTAGCTGAGAGAAACAGAGGGATCTTGGGGTAAGTTTTCATAGATCCCTGAAATTGGCAGAACACGTGAATGAGATAGTTAAGAAGACATATAGGATCCTTTATTTCATCAGTCATGGCATAGAGTATAAGAGCAAGGACATAGTATTGGAGTTGCACACAGTGTTGCTTAGGATTTGGGAGTACTGTGTGCAGTTATGGTCGTCTTAGTACAGGAAAGACATGATAGCACTAGAGAGGGTGCAGAGGAAGTTCACCAGATGTTGCCTGGTATGGAGCAACTGAGCTATAAGGAAAGACTTTGAAAGACTTGGATTGTTTGTTTTTTAGAGCAGAGAAGGCTGAGGGAGAACATGATTGAGGTGTGAAAGATCATGAGGTTAAGTAGGGAACAGCTATTCCCCTTGGTTGAGGGCTCAATCACAAGGGCCATAGTCTTAGGATAAGGGGCAGGAGATTCAGAGGGGTTTGGGGAAAAGCTTTTTCACTCACAGGTGGCGAGAATCTGGAAAGCACTACCTGGGAAGGTAGTGAAGACTGGAAATCTTCCAAGCTTAAAAAATTGGATGAGCACTTGAAATGTCATAACATTCAAGGATTTAGGATAAATAAAGGAAATTGGGATGAGAGCCTTTAGTGATAGTTATGTTGTTGCAGACCTGATATAATAAAGGGCCTTTTCTGCCCTGCCATGCCTCTGTAATTGGTCAAAATCTGGTACTTGCAACTCGGAAGAGGTGGTTCACTGCATATTTAACAAATGTGCATTCTTCAAAAGAATCATATCTTTCAAAAAAATTGTGTCTGAAATATGATTACTCTCCTTGATAAGCCAGTATTGTTACTACCTTGGCAAGTCTGGGTAGTATCAACTGACTGGGATCACAAAATTTGATGGAGTATAGAATCTACACAAGAGATATTAGACACTATGAAGTGATTCTCTCCTGAAACTAAAATAAAGCAGTACATAAAAAAAAAAGAATGTTTTGATGTTTTGGTTGATAACATCAGAAAAATTAGTTGATCACACGTAGCACTGGAAAAGGCATAGCAGGTCAGGCAGCATCCGAGGAGAAAGTGAATTGACATTTCGTGCAGGACCATCTTCGGGACTGAGGCGGGAGAAGAGGGTTGAGAGATAATGGGGGAAAGGGGCGTTTGGGGCTAGGGGAAAGGCAGGCAATAGATGGGTGAAGGTGGGAGGTGATAGTGAAAGGTTGGTGAGAAGGGTGGAGCGGATAGGTGCCAAGAGTGGCACCTTCCCCTGCTGCCATGAGAAGTGCAAAACCTGTGCCCTCACCTCAGTCCTTGGCCTCCAAGGATCTTTTCAAATCCAGCAAAGATTTACTTGTATCTCCTCCAACCTCATTTATTGTGTCCAATGTTCTCGATGTGGTCTCCTCTACATTAGAGAGACCAACTGCAAACTTGTGGACCGGTTCAGGGAACATCTCTGGTCCGTATGCATCAACCAACCCTACCTTCCCGTGGCCATCTGCTTCAACTCCCTTTCCCACACCCCTAAGGACATATCCATTCTGGGCTCCTCTATTGCTAACACAAGGCCACCTGCAAATGGAGGAGGAATACCTCCCCTTCTGCCTCAAGAATTTACAACCATGCAGGGAAAACATTGAATTCATCAGTTGCCAAATCTCCCTTCCTTGCACCCCATCTCAGATCCACCCCTCTGTATCTTGACCTGATCTACTGTCCATCTTCCTTCCCCCACTCCCCATTTATCTCTCAACTCCCTTCCCCCTCACCATTCCTAAAGAAGGGTCCTGTAAAATGTCGATTCTTGCTCGTTGGATGCTGCCTGACCTGCTGTGTCTTTTCAGGTGCCACGCTTTATCAGCTCTGATTTCTCTAGTATCTGCAGTCTCCATTGTTTCTTATTTGCTGCAAACCATACTGTGAAGCCTCTTCCAAGGATGCCCAGCTTGAAGAAATTCTCCTCCCTCCTTCTGCAAAAATCTCAGTGATTGTCCCTCCAACTACAGCCCTGGCCATCTCTGCCGCCCTGAATCTGTTCAGTCACAGCCTGAAACAATCCTGCTACAGCAGCTGCATCTCCTTCCTCAGTGCTTTACTGAGTAACCGGCTCACCCCCATGGACTCCAAACCATCTCAATTTGGATCCAACCAGGACAACTGCTACCTACAGCAAATCCAAAGCCTCCAGAAATGGTTTGCCCTCCGCATCCTCAGCTCCACACTTTCTAGAGTCTTCTCTGCCCCAGCTCAGGGCCTTACTCTCCCAGACGTGCAAAGGACCTTTGCTGTTCTTCATCCTGAGAAGTATCCACACACTCGAGGAATGCATTTACACCAGCTTATTGGACATCAAGGAGTGTAAGTACACCAAGCTCTCTTGTACTTACCTCTAAACTGGGACTCCTTGACCATATCAGACTCCATGCCCAGCCTCCTCTAGAATCCTCCACATGCCATGAATTACGCAGCCACTCGAACCGCCTCCACTGGTGGTTGGTGATGTCACTTCAGCCAGCGTGGATGACCGTCACATCATGTGCTGCCATTGCTGACCATGCCACTCCAGCGGCCACACAGTTCATGCCAACCAGGCTGCTCCAGCTACCAACACAGTTCACACCGACCAGTCTGCTCCAGTGATGGCTACAGTTCACGCCGACCAGGCTGCCCCAGTGACCACCACAGTTCACGCTGACCATGCCACTCCAGTGACCACCACAGTTCACGCCGACCAGTCTGCTCCAGAGATGGCCACAGTTCACGCCGACCAGGCCGCTCCAGCGACCGCCACAGTTCACGCTGACCGTGCCGCTCCAGCGACCGCCACAGTTCACACCAACCAGTCTGCTCCAGCAACCGCCACAGTTCACGCTGACCAGGCTGCTCCAGTGACCACCACAGTTCACGCCGACCAGTCTGCTCCAACGATTGCCACAGTTCACACCGATCAGGACGCTCCAACGATCGTCACAGTTCACGCTGACCAGGCTGCTCCAACGACCGCCATAGTTCATGCTGATAGGCTGCTCCAGCGACTGCCACAGCACATGCTGCCTCCACAGCCACTGTCGACTACGTCACTCCAGTGATGGCCACAGCACACACTGACCACACCGCTCCAGCGACCGCCACAGCACATACCGACCACACCACTCCAGCAACCGCCACAGCGCACGCCGACCCGTAGCCACCACTGACCAGGCAACTCCAGCGACTGCCACAGCTGACGTTGACCACACTGCCTCACTTCGGCCACTGCAAACGCTGTCAACCATGCTATCTCCAGGGCTGCTGGTCACGTGACAGCCAACATCACCATTGGTCACATGACCCCTCCCTCTTCCAGTCTAGAGACAGTTTCCACTGCCACTCCCAACTCCAGCCCCATACCAGGCCTCACCCCCAAGCCCTGCCAGCTTTTTACTATTCAACCAGACCATTCCTTCTCTGAGAACGGTCAGTCCTCAACAACAGTTTTGCCTTCATTCTGCTCTGTCCCCATGTCAATGAATTCCATACATGCCACAATATTGAACTCTTTTTCTGTTGCCTATGCCTCCGGGCCTAGGTTTGCAATCGTGACCCCCACCCAACCTCCAAGGATCCCTTCTCCCACCTCCAAACTACTCCATCCTCCTGTACACCTCATGCTGGCCTCTTACTCTCCCTCAACCTCTTCATTTCCAATTGCCATCGTGACAATTACTACCTCAACCTGTCCACCTCTCTCACCTTCACAATGTGCAGCTCTCCACTCTCTTCACTCTAACCCCAACCTCACCATCAAACCAGTCAACGAGTACGGCATGGTGGTAGTATGATGCACTGACCTCTAAACTGCTGAAGCCAGATGCCAACGCCAACACCTGCTACTGCCTCCTTGGCTGTGACAGTACCTCCCATTACCAAACTATCATCTCTAGGACCATCCAGAAATCTCATCACCTCAGGTGATCTCCCACCCTCAGCCTCCAACCTCATAGTTCCCCAACCGTACTCTGCTCAGTTCTATCTCTTGCCAAAAATCCACAAACCCAACTGCGCTGGTTGACTGATTGTCTCCGCCTGCTCTTGCCCCTCTGGACATATCTTCACTTGTCTTAACTCCATCCTGACTCCTTGGTCCAGGAACTCCCTTCATACATTCGAGACTCCACCCACCCATGCTTTTCACCTGTTCCATGACTTCGAATTCCCTGGCCCCTTCCACCATGGACATCAGTCCCTCTATACTTGCGTCCCCCATAAGCAAGGCCTTAAATCTTTCCATTTCTTCCTTTCCTGCTGAATCACCTAGTCCCCCTCTACTGACATCCTCATTCAATTGGCAGAACTGGTCCTTACCCACAACAACTTCTCCTTTCAGTCCTTCCACTTCCTACAAACCTGAGGGGTGGCTATGGGTACCTGCATGCGACGCAGCTATGCTTGCGCCTTCGTAGGATGCTTGGAATAGGCCCACTTCCACAGCTATACTGGCGTCATCCCCCACCTTTTCCTCTGCTACATCAATGACTGTATCGGTGCTGCCTTGTGCTTCCACTGGGAACTTGAACTGTTCATTCACCACACCAGCTCCTTCCACACAGTCATCATATTCACCTGGTACATCTCCGACACCTCCCTCTCCTTCGTGGACCTCTCCGTCTCCATCTCTGGTGACTGACTACACTTCAACATCCACTACAAACTCACTGACAGCCACACCTACCTTGACTACATCTCCTCCCACCCGTCGCACCTGTAAAATCGTGATCCCCTGCTCCCAATTCCTCTGCCTTCGCTATATCTGCTCTCAGGATGAGCAATTCTACTCCAGGTCATCCCAGATGTTTGCCTACTTCAATGACCATAATTTTACCTCCCCAGTGATCAATGGTGCCCTCAATCACGTCTCCTCCATTTCCCACATATCTGCTCTTGAACCCCAACCCCCACCCCCAACGAAGGTATAATCTAATGTTCCCCCCACCAATCTCCAAATCCGGTGTGTCATCCTCTGCCACTTTCGCCACCTATTGTCAAACCCAAACACCAAAAATATCTTTCCTATCCACCCTTATCTGCATTTCATGGGGACCATTCCCTCTCTTGTTAGATGCAAATTGCCCACAAAATTTTTCTCTACTCCTGGCACCTTCTCCTGCTGCCCTAAGAGGTGCAAAACTTGCACCCAGACAGCGACTCTCGCCTCCATCCTAGGCCCCCAAGGACCATTTCAAATCCGGCAGAGCTTTACTTGTACGTCCTCCAAACTCATCTACTGTATCCGGTGCTCTCAATGTAGTCTCCTCTACCTCAGAGGTACCAAGTGCAACTCTTGGAACGGTTCAGGGATCATCTCTGGTTCATACACACCAACCAACCTCACCTTCCCATGGCCATCCACTTCAACTCCCCCTTCCACTCTCCTAAGGGCTTATCCAGTCTGGGCATCCTCCACCGCCTTCACAAGGCCATCCACACACTTCATTTTCTGTCTCAGGAGCCGACAACCACATGGCATATACATTGAATCCACTAGTTTCCAAATCTCCGCACTCTCCCACCCCATCCTAGATCGACCCTCTGACTCAGTTCCATGCCCTTGACCTGACCTACCTGTCCATCTTCCTACCTATCTGCTCCACTCAACCCACCAACCATCACTATCACCTCCCAGCTTCACCCACCTGTTGCCTACCCTTCCCTTAACCCAACCCACCCACTATACTCCCATTTATCTCTCAACCCCCTAACCCCCCCCCCCCGCAAAGTCCTGAAGAACGGTCCTGACTGAAGGGTCCTGCCTGAAACGTCAATTCCCTTCCTGCTCGGATGCTGCCTGATCTGCTGTGGCCCCTTTTCCAGTGCCATGCTTTATCAACTCTGATTTCTCTGACATCAGCAGTTCCCTTTGTCTCCTAATATCAGAAAAATGCAGAAACTAGTTTTCAAAATCTGATGCCAGAGGAAGCCTGAAGGATTCTGAGTTTTGGTGCGACCAGGTATATGTTGAAAAATAGTTTGGCAAGAAAAACAATTAACTTTGAACCAGCACATGAAAACTGGTTAGATGAGAAGTTACTGTAAAAATGTGTAGTGTGCTTGAAGCTGCTTGTTTTGGAAATATCTTCTGGGATGAACCGTAGAACCAAACAAATCAGAATGTAAGGAGGTAATATGTTGGTAAAGTTGAATAATGTTCAAGGCTGTGGCAATCTGTTTGGAGAGCAGACAGTTTGGAATGCCTTGATCTGAACATAGGAAGTATAGGAAGATGCCATTTGTTCGCCCTCGAATCTAACTGTAGGCTATTGCAAGGTTTTAGATCAGGAACTGCTGCATACTTAAATTTATGTTTTATATTTTAATTTTAGAGCTGTAGCTAATGCACCAAACCGATGACAGTTTTTCAGTTCACATGTAACCTGTTCGGGATTTGCCCTGACAACTTAAGAAAGGCAAGGAAAACACTGTTTGTAAACCTGAAAAAATAGGTGTGCTTTCCCAAAACCCACAAATCTGCACTATTTTCGGTACTCCAATTCCTACTCCATGTTCCTCCAATTGTTTTTCTTCTGTGCAGTCTGTGACATGCATGCGTGACAGCATCTTCTGAAACCAGAAGTCAATGTGCTGGCATGTTACTTGGTATATGCTTGGGCACCTGGAGTGGCTCAGAGCCTGCACTATAAAAGGGTCTCATAGGATATAAAGGGTCTTAAATAATAGGATCCTCACTTAACCCAAGGGCCCCATTATTTGAGACCCTTCATGGATCAGATCTGCTTCCTCCCCACATCCATTGGAATGGGAACAAACTCCAAACCACTGCAGGTTTATTTTTTCTCAGAATTCCAATATGGAATCTCTTCACAATCTCAATTTACCTCCTTCTCATGCATCCACTCTATCTGCTGTTATAGATGTAATCTCATCTGGAATGTCAATCAGGCTAGTTTCAAGGTGGGAACCATTTGGATAAAGGGAGGCATGTTGTGGATTTAAAATTCCACAATGTGTAGGGAAATCTGGACCTCTGAGTTACCTGACTAAAAGTTGCCTCCCCTGATAGTTTATCTTGTCAGTTTTTGGGCTTTCGTATCTGCTGCTGTTATGAGTCACTTGTGGTAAAAGTTGATGTTTTTCACTATTTGAGCATTAAGTAGAAAAGTAAAAGAATAATTTAAAATGAAAAGAAATAAAGGAGAAATTAGAACAAAATAACTTAGAAACAAGCATATTTTTGGAAACCAAATGAGAAGCAGGATGAGTGATCTTTTGGGAAGAATAGGAAATGGTCTAAAACAGGTTATATATTTGAAAGTCTGTTTAAGAATTTGTGTATTTTTGTACATGAATATCCTTTGTTGTTTGAGTTGTTTTGTTATATTCTGTACTGGTGTGTGATCTAAGAATGTGCAAATCTAATCAGCCCAAGGGACAGAGATGGCTGAACCTGGCTGGACTCTACAGGTTAAATTATTTGACAATATCATACTGAGATTGATGTCCCTTTATGTTTTTATGTGGATGTAACTTTTTATTTCAGCTTTTTGAAATTAATGTTATTTGTTTTTAAATAGGTTCTATGAATTTGAAATGAAATTAATATTTAATAGCAAGTCACTGAATCATTTAAAGATAAATTAATATCAAGCAGATTTTTGCTTTAATGATTCAGTGCAAAATATTAAAAATTAATTTTCTCCAATGGTAAGCATTTGTATTCAGATCTGAAAGCATGGTGCTACAAAAAAAATTAATATCCATCCAATGAATTTCATAAAATAAATGATTTAACTGGCAAAAATTCTGATCTTGGGAATTTAAAAAATCATCGAACTTTACTTTTCCAATATAAATACAGCAAAGTAAGTTGCCGTGGTTAAATTAAGAGGTTAGTTATACATACTGAAGAAAAGGCATACTGTAAATAAATAGCTTAATGTCACCGTTCCGTTTTAGCTATTTTCAGGTGAATATCCTTATTTATGAACGATTGTGTTTGCAACAGAAAATGATTTTGTTTGAGGGACAATAATTATAGTCCTTGGACTCTCAGATGCCTATCTGTTTGGAAAATGCAGATCTAGAGAGAGTGGTAAATTTATGACACAAATGGATGTCATTTGGCCAGTCATGGTTGATGCAGTGCTACCCAGCCATATTTTTGAAATTTGATAAGAGGTTCTGTGTTCATCACCCTTTCAAATGGTGAGTTCCAGGTTTCTAACACTTTGTGTAAAATAACTTTTCTTCTTCATCTCCCTTCTAAACCTTTCAGCAATTACTTTTAAGCCTATGCTCATGGATTTTGACTGCTTTGCTAAAATAAATATATCTTTACTTTTTTTATGCTATCTAGGCCTCTTGTAATTTTGCATAGCTCAACTAAATTACCCCTTGGCCTCCTCTGTTCTGAGAAATAGAACTTTGAAATAGAATCTAATTTTTCCCATTGCCGTTTTTTTTCCAGTCCTGGCTACATCCTCGTAAATCTTCTCTGCAGCCTCTCCAGTGCAATCAAATCTTCCCTGTAATGTGATAATGAGAATTGTGTGCAGTACTTAAGCTGTGGTCTAACTTGTGTTATTTCTTTGCCTTGGCTAATAAAGGAAAACATGTCACATGCCTTTTGAACCACATTATTCATATATTCTGTTACTTCTAAGGATTTGTGCCAACACCCTCAAAATCCTCTGTTCCTTCTGCATCCTTCCATTGATTGCATCTTTCTGACATTATTGAATCTCCCAAAATGTCACGTCTCTGGATGGAATTCTATGTTCTAGTTCTGGTATAATTTGCAAGTTGCTTTATCACCACCCCCACCCACCCATCCACTTGAATCTACATCATTGACATAGACTACATAAAGAAAAGGTCTGAGTATTGACCCATATGGGTAGGGCATAGGAGGGATATGGCACTGGGATTCAGCACCATGGCTTATGCCTTCAAGGCTGCATCACACCCACTTTCAAGTGATAACCAAACAGAACAAGGTTGGTTTGGGTTTGGGCCTGGGGATTGACATTTTCTGATGGCTGAGTCTGGGATTCTGATATCATTGTTAGCTACGCTCAGGAATTGCTATTAGCTGGGATTGTGGCACGGAGGGTGGTTTGAACCTCATGGCTGATTTCACCCGGGATAGGTGGCAGAACCAAGGAAGGGGCTGCAAGTGTGTATGTAGATGAAGGAGGATAGATTTAGGCTGAAAGGTGTTGGGGCATGAGAGAAAAGAACATGCTGCAAAAGGTTGGGCTTTGGGGAAAGTCAAGAAGTGTTGCTAGACAGAGGAGCAGGCTGTAAAGAATTGATGGGGAAAGGATTCTGCAAGGAAGGAGGAGAAGAAGTGTCTCAGGTTGTGAGAAGAAGGGAGAAGAAGCAGACTGGAAAGGAGTGGGGTGAAAGATATTGAGAAGGACAGAGGACAGTTTTCAACCATCAACAATGAAATAGTCAAATATCTTAGAGCCAGAATGCTTAAAATTAGTGAGTTAATGAATTCCTTGAAAATGAATTTAGAGTCTCTAGTTTAATGCTACCTAAGATCAAAAACTACAATTTGCAGATAAATATTATGGATGCTAAATATTAAATGATAAGTTGGATGACTAAGCTGACTACTGAGCCACCGTGTCACTGCAGTGTCTAAGAAATTAATACTTCTCTTATGTGTTATGCTTTAAGTTTAATAGAGTGTTCGTAACTGAGGATACTTATTTTCTTCAAATTCTGCTTCTGTGTGAGTCCCTCAATAGCCCTGATTTTAAAAAAATCCTTCACAGGATGAGGGCATTATTGGCCGTCTACCCTAATGGTTGTAAATTGTATCACACTGAAACCTGAGATTCATAAATAGAGACATGGAGTACAAAAACCAAAATGTTTTTCTGAATCTACATTAAAAACAACTTGACTCAACTATGACTGTTGTTTCCAATTCTGGGCACCAAATAGTTATGAGGTCTTATAGTGGGTTCAGAAGAGCTTTAAGAGGACAACTCCGAGGATGAGGGATTACAAAGACGCTGTGGTTGCTGTGCTAAGAGCCAAAATGCTTGAGGGTATTTGATGCAGCTGCATAAAATTATAAATGGCTTGGATAGAATAAATAGAAACTGTTTCCAATGGCTGAAGGATAAATTGTCAGATGGTCCAGATTTAAATTGAATAACAAAAGAACAAGAGAATTCAAGAGAGAAAACAGTGATTAGGATTTAGAATGCACTCTCTTCTTGATATTGTGGTGAAGGAGGAAATTTGATAATTATTTTGGGAAAGTCGTGAAATAATGGATTGGGGTAGAGAGAAGAGTGGTGGTAGAAATGACTAGATTTCTTTTTGAAAGAACTTATTCAGATTTGCAAACTACAAGTACTCCTCCAAGATTTGGAACTTTATGACCAGGTCAAAATCCTGGAACTCCATTCCAACAGCACTATGGGGTGACCTACAGCCCAAGGACTACAGCAGAATCAACAAGCCAAAGTACTTTACAAGAGCATTTTACAACAAGGTATAGCATTGAGCCCCATAAGGAGACATTAAATTGAGCAGATTGATATGTTTAAAGAAAATCTTAAAGGAGTTGTATTGAGAGGGAATTCCTAAGATTGCAGCCTGACCAACTGGAGGCACAATCACCAGTCATACAATAATACAGCATAGTAACAAGCTCTGCAGCCCAAACTGGTCCATGCTAACCATAATGCCCACTCAGCTACTTCCAGTTGCTTGCACTTGGTCCATATCCCTCTAAACCCTTCCTATCCACATACCTGTCCAAATTTTTTTTTAAATGTTGCTGTATTACCTGCCCCAACCACTTTCTCTAGCAGCTTATTCTATGTATGCACCAGTCTCTGTGTGGAGGAGTTGCCCCTCAGGTCCTTCTTAAAGCTTTCCCCTTTCAGCTCAAACCCATGCCCTCCACTTTCAATTCCCTATCCCTGGGAAAAAAAGCAATATGCATGCATTCTGTCTGTGCCCCATATGACCAAAACTGTATATAATACTCCAAGTGTAGCCTCACCAATGACTTATACAACTGTAACATAACGTTCCCAACTACTCAATGTCTTAACCGATGAAGGCCAGCATGCTAAATGTCGTCTTCACCACTCTGTCTCTCCATGGTGCCACTTTCAAAGAACTATGTACTTGTTCTCCTGTGTTCCTCTGTTCTACAACACTCCTCAGGACATTACAATTTACTGTATAAATCCGACCTTGGTTTGACTTTCCAAAATAACCTCTGACATTTACCTGTATTGAATTGCATTTGCCAATCCTCAGCCCACTTCCCAATCTGATCAAGATCCCTCTGCAATTTTTGATAACCTCCCTCGCTATTAAATGATACCTCCTAATTTTGTATCATCCGCAAACTTTCTAAACATGCCTTGTACCTTCGCATCCAGGTCATTTATATAATTAAGAAATAACGAAGGTCCTAGCACCAACCTCTGAGGCACACCACTGGTCCACCTCTGTTAGAGCAATTTTAACTGGGAATACGAAAGGGGCTATAATTACTTGTGTGCAGATATCTTGGAGAGTTGTTGCCGTTTAAGCAGTGATGGAAATGGAGAAGGGATGGCACCCTGCAGATATTTGCAAAAAAAATTATAAAATTGTGACCTTGTTTCATCTGTGGGCCAGACAGCATAGGGATAAACATAGAAAACAGGAGCAGGAATAGGCTATTCAACCTATTGAGCCGACTGTGCCATGCTCATGGCTATTTATCCAGTTCAATAGGGTATTCTTTCTTTTCCCCCATATGCTTTGATTTCTTGGGTAAAATGGAAACTGATCTTGCTGTGTGTTCAGACATAGACAGCAGAGTTGTGGATGGTCTTCAATGATGAAATGTAGGAGACTAACCAGGGCACATTGGAATAGTCAAATCTAGATATAAAACAGGCATGAATGAGCGTTTCAGCCTTGGATGAGTTGAGATGGGGCCAGGTCAGGTGATGCTAATGATGGTGCAAGTATGACATCAGAACCTTTTCTCAAGATCCGAAACTGCAACAAAGATTAATCTCCATTTCTTGCCAGAAGATGGATGGAATTAATAGAGAGGGAATGAACTTATAAACAAAGAACAGGAGTAGGCCACTGCTCTGCCATTAAATAAGATCATGACTGATCTGGTTTTAATCTCAGCTCCACATTTCAGCATGTCCCTGATAATCTTTAGTCCCCTTAGTAATCAAGAATTTATCTGCCTTAAAAATATTGAAAGCCTCTGCATTTATTACCTTCTGAGGAAGATAATTTCTAACACTCAACCGTCTTGAGAAAAAATGACTGTTTCCTCATCTCTGTCTCCTCATGGGCAACTCTTTATTTTCGCACTATAGCCACTAGTTCTAGATTTTCCAACAAGAGAAAACGTACTTTCAACAGCCACCAAGTCAACTCCCCTCAGGATCTTGTATTTTTCAATTAGTTCATCTCTGACTCTTCTAAACTCAAGAGAATAGAGTCTTGACCATCTAGCATTTCCTCATAAGGCAAACTGCTCATTCCAGGCATCAGTCTAGTCTGTGTTCTGGCTTTTAGTATACATGTGAAAAGTAATACTGCCTGCCTGAGACAATGTCACAAAGGGATACCACTTTGATGAGAACTTGGAGATGTTTAAGGATAGTTTCTTAGGTGACCCCAGAGATAACAATGTGGAAGAGCAACCGTTACATATGATTCTCTGGCTTTGATAAGATAGGTAAAAATGGAATCAGATGAGAGACATTCCACCCAATTGGATGACATTGAAAAGGTTTTGCACGAAGATGGAAAACAGTCAAGTCGTGGTCTTTCACATCATAGAATTGGAACATATTGTCATAAATTGTTCACCCATATGATATACTTATTCAGACTCACGGAATGTCAAGGTTGGCATTCTATAGATTCACTCCTCATCATCTCTCTTAAATGTGTGACCTATTATTGTGAAATTCTGCCCTCTAGTCCTCAACCCTTCCACAAGGGGAAGCAACCTACAGTGTCAAATCCCTTAAAAATTGTGCATGTTTGAATACAGTTGTCCCTTATTCTTCTGAATTCCAATGGATACAAGCCCACCTCAACCCGTCCTCATAAAGCAGACTCCCCATACTTGGTATCAAGAGCCCTTCCTGATGAACGGCTCTGGCCCGAAACGTTGAATTTCCTGTTCCTTGGATGCTGCCTGACCTGCTGTGCTTTAACCAGCAACACATTTTCAGCTCATACTTGGTATCAGCCTAGTGAACCTTCTCTGGGCTGGCTTCATCGCCAGTATATCTTTCCTTCGACCATTGAATCTCTACAGTGCAGAAGTCGGCCATTTGGCCCATTGAATCCACAGCAACCCTTTGAAGAGCAGCCCACGGAGACCCATCTCCTTACCCTATACCTGTAAACCTGCATTTCCCATGGCTAACCCACTTAGCCTATACATTCTCGGACACTATGGGCAATTCACCTAACCTGCACATCTTTGGACTGTGGGAAGAAACTGGAGCACCCGGATAAAACCAACGCGGACACGGAGAATGTGTAAACTCCATGTAGGTAGTTGTCTGAGGCTGGAATCAAACCCCTGCCCCTGTGAAGAAGCATTGCTAACCACTGAGCCACTGTGCTGACCAAGGGAAGATAAGAGACCCAAAACTGTACAACATTCCATCTGCCTGGATAATCTTACCAAAACCCCCATACTTTTATCTCAGTCAAAATGGAGTATGAAGGCCAACATTTCATTTGCCTTCCCTGTTATCCATCGAACTTGGATCCTAGATTTTATGATTTATGAACAAGGACGTTTAAAACCCCCTGTCCTGTAGCTTTCTGCTTTTCTTAAATAATATTCAGCTCATCTATTATTCCTGCTGAAGTGCATAATCTCATATTTTCCCACGTTTTATTTTGTCTGCCAAGTTTTTGCCTGCACGTAATCTATCTAAATCCCTCTACAGACTCTTTTTGTGTCAAGTTGGCTATAGTATATTCAATTACCCATCCAAATTATCAATATACCTTTTAAATAATTGTGGCCCCATCATTCACCCCTGTGGCAGTCCATTGATTGCGATCGTGAAATTGCTTGCTTTGTCGCAACTCTCTACTTTCTACTAGATAGCCAGTCCTTTCTCCGTACTATCTCGAGCACCATGGGCTTTTATTTTATTTAGCCTAATATGTGGTACCTTATCAATTGCCTTCTGAAAGTCCAAATATATTATATCCACTTGTTCCATTGTTGATGCTGTTTGGTCATATTATATATTTCTAAATGCTCTGCTGTTACGTCCTCTATAAGAGACTCTAACATTTTTCCCAGTAACAGATAGTTATTTA
Organism: Hemiscyllium ocellatum; assembly: GCF_020745735.1. Lineage (NCBI taxonomy): Eukaryota > Metazoa > Chordata > Chondrichthyes > Orectolobiformes > Hemiscylliidae > Hemiscyllium > Hemiscyllium ocellatum. The sequence continues at coordinate 17,350,760 of NC_083416.1, read as the reverse complement.
AGTGGCCTACAATCGCCTGTTGTTTGGTTCCTTTCCTTTTTAATTGAAGGTATTTCACTAACAGTTTTCCAACCCTCTGGGACTTTTGCAGAATCTCATTGTTTAAAAAACAAACTGAAAAATTTTGGAGGATGTTGAGACACTGCATTTGGGATAAGCCAAGATGTTGTCTCTTAGCACAGCTGTGACATTCTTGTTTAATTAGTAATGCAACTCCTCCACCCCTTTTACATTCCTTTCTGTCATACCCGAATCATTTAAATTCTGACCTACCTTTCTCTCAACAAAGCTACCACATCATAATTCTATGTACTAATCCAGGCTCTAGGCTCTAAGCTCATCTGCCTTATCTGTATTACTTCTTGCAATAAATTACACATCTGCCCTAAGGATTATAGGAATTCCTGGATGTAGACTAACCAATGCATCTGTTATCTTTGTAATGGCTTCCTTTAATATACTAGGATTCTTACCATCAGGCCAGGTGATTTATTGGTCTTTCGCCCTGTTACTTTCATAGAATCATAGAATGCCGATTGTGTGGAAGCAGGCTATTTGGCCCATTGAGTCCAAAAATGCTGTTATGGAAAAGAAAGATGAGACATAAATAGTTTAATGTATCAGTGATCTGTAAGACCAAACTGTTTCGATACTGGAAGTAGATATGAAAGAGAGGGGTCAGGACTCGAAAGAAGAAGTGGAGTTTGGAAAGAAGCAGAGACAAATTACAGAAAAAGACTGATGATTTCCTTCAGCCAGTAACTATGCTTTGGGAATCAAACTAAATCATACTACAGTGTGCAAGGTTGTCAAAATTCTACTATTATTTTTTAACTAGTCTCTCTTCCAACTTTGTTGAGTAAAAGTAAAAGCCCTGTGGGTATGTTCGATTCCAATATGTTGTAACGTTTCATGGCAGCTTTTTTTGTTTTTATCAAAACGGTTCATAAAGTGAGGGTTAAAAGCAAGATAACTGTCCAAATTGATAATCCAGAAAGAGAAACGGATTAGGAGATAAAGAAGAAATACATTGAAAGTTAGTTTTGAAATTAGTACCTTGTAATGGGAAAATTGCCCATTTCAGTGCTTCACTCTCCAATTCACTTCAACTCTTTTCATTTATAAGAAAGTTACTTGCTACCTGACCAGGCTTTTTAAACAGCTGGAGATTTCAGTGATTCATTATTTGGCAGCACGACTCAACATGAGGTTTTAAAAGTTCCTAACACTTAATTCGTGCTTTTTTATGAACTTTCTGGCTGTTCTTCACTGTCGTTATGATGACTGGAGCTTGAGCAATTATTTTTCATGTTAACATCAGAATTCATTGAAGTTTAGAATACTTTGGAATCTGTTCCTTGGGTGAATTTGGATTGTCAATATCATTTTTGTTTAACCAAGTGTAAACAGAATAAAATAATAATATGGCTATCAAAGCAATTCTTAATTCTGAAACACAGCTCTTCTATGAATTCAATATACATGCAGTTTTCTCCTTATGCAGAGTAACATTCTTCAATAAACAAAGGGGTATTGTCAGGTTGGGTGGGGGAATGATGTGGTAAGATAAACTCAGGTCGGTTTGGGGTGTTGGTGGTGAGATAAAGGGTCAAGCAGGGAAGAGGTGTTCAATTAGGTTGAGGTGGGTGCAGTTGAAGAGCTGAGGAGAGGAATTGGGAATGTCAGGTGGAAGTAGAGTGCTGATTTATTTGAGGGGTTAAAAGCATTTGTTGGGGGAATTAAAAGTAGAGCTAGAAGAGGGTAATTATGTAGACATCCAACAGATAGACAGAAGAGTCCTAGTCTAACAGTTGCTCGGTACCTCCAAGTGAATAATTTGGAAAGGTCTGAAGTCTCCCACTTGAGCTCAGAGACACCAGAGGCTCCATGGGAGAGTGTTTACTGGAAATTAGAATCCCCAATTAATTCCTATGGAGTCATTGCATCAGGACTTTTACGAAATCCCAATTCATGTCTTGTTTTGTTTTTCTGGTCTGCAACTATCTGGAAATCAGAGAACTAGACAATATAAGTCAACAAATTTTTTTGTATTTACAATATATGGACATCATGGACTAGGACAGCATTTATTGTCCATCTTAATTGCCCTCGAAAATGTGTCAGCAAGCAGTGTTTTTGAACCACTGCAGTTCTTTGGGTGAACGTCAACTACAGTGCTGTTTGCAAAAGATTCCAGGAATTGACCATAGAAAATTGGCAGTGTAACTCCAAGTAAGGATGGTGTGTGGCTTGAAAGGGAACTTATAGATGGTGGTGTTCCTATATATCTGCTGCGTAGCTTCTAACAGTTGGGAGAGGATCTGGGTTTGAAAGAAATTACTTACTTTAATGTACGAAAGCCATGGGACGATCTGTTAATTCTGATAGGAATTTCATATATTTGTAAAGTTCCATATAAATCTGACTATTTTGAAATAATGGAAAACATAGATGTGGTGTTCTTCAGAGCTTTTGCAGCTGGAGTGACATTTGTATCACACAAATGATCATCTTGATTAAGAAACAATCTAGCCACCGTCCCTTGACATTCGTTGCCATCACTGAATCCCCCACTATCAACATCCTGGAGGTTACAACCTATTTAACGTTTGTTTTTAAGACAAAACCTCCCTACTGGGGATCATCTTGGTTCTCTGAACTGCCTCCAATGAAATGATATATTTTTTTTGAAAAGGAAGCCAAAACTGTTCGCAGTGATGCACATGTGGCCTTATAGATGCAGTAAGACTGTTCTGCTCTTACATTCCAACTCCCTTGAAGTAAGGACCAGCATTCCTTTGCTCTTCAGGATTATATGCAATACCTGTGTGCTGGATTGGTGTGTTTTGTTCACAGGTACCCCCAACTCCCATTCTGATGCATTTTTCAGTAGTTTTTCTCCATTTAAGTGAATCGTTTTTTGTTTTTCTTTCAGAAATGAGCAACTTCAATTTTACCACATTTTACTCCATTTGCCAACTTTTTGCATACTTAGTTAACTATCAATATCTCTATAAACCCTTTGAGTCCCTCCTGCAACTTGCCCTTCTGTCTATTTTTGTGTCATCTGCAAATTTGACTCCAGTATATTTGCTTCGTTCCTTTAAGTCATCAATATATATTGTAAGCAGTTGTCACAGCACTGATCCCTGTAGAGCCCCACTGATTACAAGTTGCCAACCTGAAAAAGAACCCAATCCCCATTTGTTTGTTTCACACCCATTAGCTAATTTAGGGAATTCAGGAAATCCGAGCTGCTGATATTTTATCAAGATATTTTGCATTTTTCAATAAGTTAAGCTGGGCTGGAAATGGCTTATCTGAAATTTTTCATCAGCAATAGCAGACTGAAAATGAATGCTCAGTACTCCTGTGTTAGTATTAATTGTTCCTTATCTAAGGCAAAATTAGTCAGTCAGAATGCTTGTTAGAAAATTTGAACCATCAGATTATTATTGGCCTCAAACATTTGGCTCCTCTTTGATGTTGTAACCACACATGTGAACCATCTGTAGGTCTTCTGATTTGGTTTAAATTTGTGTGCTGTGACTTCTCTCCACACTTTGTTGCACCTTACAACTGTTGCAGTCTCTTGTGATTCATTTCTACTTCTGTTGATTAGTTAACTTGTCAATTTCCTCAGCTGTTAAGCCACGTTCAGTCTGATTTATTAAAATATGCTGGTCTGTTAAGATCAAAATGTCCTCTACACTCAACCTTGTTGGGTTCTTCATCTGCTACTGGGCACTCCTGTATCTTTCCTGCTTTCTGCTTTAATGTGTGGGCCATTATATACTCTCTGGAGAAATATGTTCAAAAGTTTGAATAGCCACTGAGATGTTAAAAAAAAGTTTTTTTTCCACACACAGTGCTTTTTGACTTTAAACGTGTTTGTATTTCAAGTGTTCTTGCTTGTCCTTTGCGGTGAGGATAAACATGTTCAGCAGCTGGATTATTTGGTAGGGTTCTAGTGGGTACACAGGTTACAGCTAAGGCTGATCTGTGGCTAAAAAGGTTCTGCTACAATTGGAACATGATAGTGCCGGGGACTCTGTTTTGGATAGATCGCTGACTTTGGGTTTTCTCTCTTTGTATTATTCTCTGCCTTTGATTTGCTTTTGATTTGCTTTCAGTGAACTTGTGTGAGCTTTTCCCTGGATTCAAAGTGCAACTAGTGAACCCTTCAGAATTTCTTTTCAGCACTTTTTTGGATCACCACAAGAGTGCAGTCAAGACTCAAGCTCCCAAGTTTTTTTTGGCTGCATGACCAACGAACTCAATTGTGATTGTCTCTGTCTTATGTTGATGCTTTGCATGTCAGTCAGCTGAGCCTCTCAAGTTTCTGTCCTGCCATTTAATTTGAAGCTTTTGAAGGCAGCTCAAGTGAAAGTATTTGAACTTCTGAGCCTGATCATGGCCTGCAGTCCAAGTCTTGCATGAATGGAACAGGATGGTCAGAATACTTCATAGACTTTTGTTGAATAGGCAGCCTTACTCTTTGTTCCCATGGATGTCTATTGTCAGCTGAAGCTTTGGCTAGCTTTTGGTCATTTTTGCATGTGTCTTATTGTAAATATAGATAGCTGAAGAGATTGCACAGCTGAAATAAGTGAATGTATCAATTGCTGACAGGTTATGATCAGAAACTGAAATTTTGGTTTCTTGGAGGTTTTCTGGGAGCAGTAACACTTAAGTTTCCTTTGCACTCGTTATAAAGCTGAAGTTTTCTTGAGCATCGAAAAACTGTTATGTGCTATATTGCACATTCAGCTCTAAATTTGCAGTTAGTGTATAGTCATTGGCAAACAGGAAATTGAAAATCTGTCCTTGGTAGTTTACCAGAAAAGCGAAGGCTTTGATGTGACCTGATAGAGGTTTTAAAACTGATCAGGGCACCAGAAGGGTAGAAGTAGAGAATATTTGTGCATACTTCGAAACTAAAGGCTGATGGTCTGTAGTTGTGCAATGAGGATTTCAGAGGACTCAAATGAATTAAGAGAGAGGTGAGAATTTATTGCTCATTAGTTCATAGGATAATGGAATCACTGTCTGTCATTTATTGCCCATCTGTGTTGCCCTTCACAAGGTGATGATGAGCTGCCTTTATGAATGCTACAATCCATGCACTGTTGATCGACCCACAGTGGTGTTAGGAGGCAGTTCCAGGATGTTTACCCAGCAACACTGAAGCACCCGCAATATATTTCAGAGTTTGGATGGTGAATGCCTTGGAGGGGAACTTGTCGGTGATAGTGTTCCCATGCATCCCGTGCCTTTATCTTTTAATGTGGTAGTGGTCATGGGTTTGAAAGGTGCCTTCATGACTTCCTGCAATGCTGACTTGCTCTTGTAGCCACTATATTCACATGGCTATTCCAGTTCAATTCCTTGTCGATAGTAACCCACAGGATGTTGATATGGTGGGGACATTGAATATCAGGGGGAATGGTTGATTTTCTCTTATTGGAGATGAACATTGCCTGATATTTCTGTGGAATGAGTGTTACTTGCCACTTTTCAGCTCAAGCCTGGATATTGTCCAGGTCTTGCTGCATTTGGATAGGGACTGCTTCAGTATTTGAGGGGTTGTGAAAGGTGCTGAATGTCTCTACTTCTGACCTTATAACGGAGGGAAGGTTATCGATGGAAGTAGTTGAAGATGGTTGGGCCTGAAGAACTGCTGTAGAGATGGCCTGGAACTGAGGTGACTGACTTCTAATAATCATGATCTTCTTCCTACGTGCCAGGTATGATTCCAACACAATTTTCTCCCCAATTCCCAATGATTGCAGTTTTCCTGCGGCATCCTTGATGCCACAATCGGTCAAATGCAGCCTTGATAGCAAAGGCTGTCACTCTCATCTCATGTCTGGAATTCACCTCTTTGGTCCATGTTTGAGCCAAGACTGTAATGAGGTCAGGAGCTGAGTGGCCCTGCAGAATTCAAACTGGGCGTCAGTAAGCAGATTATTGCTGAGCAGGTGTTGCTTGATAGCATTGTTGATGGCACCTTCCATATCTTTACTTATGATCAAGAGTGGCCTGATGGGATGGTGATTGGCTGGGATAGATTTCTCTTGTTTTTTTGTGTATAGGACGTACCTGGGTGATTTCCACATTGTCAGGAAATTGCCACTGTTGTGGCTATACTGGAACAGATTGCCCAGGAATGTGATAAGTTCTTGAGCACAAGTCTTCAGTACTACTGCTGATATGTTGTCAGGGTTGTAGTCTTTTGCAGTATCCAATTCCTTCAACTGTTTTTGATATCACATGGAGTGAATTGAATTGGTTGAAGACTGGCATTTCTAATGCTTGGGACCTTTGGTGGAGCTGAGGTGAACCATCCACTCAGCACTTCTGGCTGAATATTACTGCGAATATGTCAGCCCTATCTTTTGCGCTGATTTTGCATTGAGGATGGGAATAATTGTGGACCCTCCTCCTCCAGTGAGTTATTTAGTTGTCCACCACCAGAGATGAGTGGATGTGGCAAGCCTGCAGAACTTAGATTTGATCCATTGGTTGTGGAATCACTTGGGGGAGAAAATGAAGACTGCAGATGCTGGAGATCAGAGCTGAAAATGTGTTGCTGGAAAAGCGCAGCAGGTCAAGTAGCATCCAAGGAGCAGAAGAGTCGACGTTTTGGGCATGAGCCCTTCTTCAGGAATGAGGAAAGTGTGTCCAGCAGGCTAAGATAAAAGGTAGGGAGGAGGGACTTGGGGGCGTTGGAAATGCAATAGGTGGAAGAAGGTCAAGGTGAGGTTGATAGGCTGGAGTGGGGGTGGGGGCGGAGAGGTCAGGAAGAAGATTGCAGGTTAGGAAGGCGGTGCTGAGTTTGAAGGATTAGACTGAGACAAGGTGGGGGGGAGGGGAAAAGAGGAAACTGGAGAAATCTGAGTTCATCCCTTGTGGTTGGAGGGTTCCTAGGCAGAAGATGAGGCGCTCTTCCTCCAGCCGTCGTGTTGCTATGGTCTGGCGATGGAGGAGTCCAAGGACCTGCATGTCCTTGGTGGAGTGGGAGGGGGAGTTGAAGTGTTGAGCCACGGGATGGTTGGGTTGGTTGGTTCGGGTGTCCCAGAGGTGTTCTCTGAAACGTTCCACAAGATTCCGTATGGGATCACTTAGCTTTGTCTATCACTGTTCTGTTTGGCATGCAGGTAGTCCTGCTTTGTAGCTTCGAGAAAGTGAGGACTGCAGATGCTGGAGATCAGAGCTGAAAAATGTGTTGCTGGAAAAGCGCAGCAGGTCAGGCAGCATCCAAGGAGCAGGAGAATCGACATTTCGGGCATATGCCCGAAACGTGATTCTCCTGCTCCTTGGATGCTGCCTGACCTGCTGCGTTTTCCAGCAGCACATTTTTCTTCTTTGTAGTTTCGCCAAATTGACACCTCGTTTTCAGATATGCATGGTGCAGTTCCTGTCATTCCTTCCTGCACCTTTCATTGAACCAGGGCTGATCCCTTAACCTAATGATAGTGCTAAAATGCTGGACCATGAGACTGCAGGTTCTGTTGGAATACAGTTCTACTGTTAATGGCTCATAGCACCTCATGGATCTTGAGTTGCTAAATCTGTTCAAAGTCTGTCCCTTTTAACGTGGTGATCATGCCAATATTACAATGTAATATGAGGACAAGACTTTGTCTCCACAAGGACTGTGATATTCCCTCTTATTTGTACTCTCATAGACAGATGCATGTGTGACAGGAAGATTGGTGAGAAGAGATCAAGTATATTTTTTCCTCCTGATGGCTGCCTACTTGCCACAGACTCAGCCTAATAGCAGTGTCATTTTGGATCTGACCAGTTTGATTAGTGGTGCTGATGATAAGTCACTCTTGATGGTGGAAATTGAATGCCCCATCCAGAGTACATTCTACTCCCTAGCAATCTTTAGTGCTTCTGCTACGTTTTCTCCAACATGGAGAAACGCTGATTCGTCAACTGAGGGAGGGCAGTACATGGTAGTCAGCAAGAGATTTCCTTGCCCTGGTTCGACTTTCTGCATAGATCTTCTTTGTTTCTATTAACCTGTGTACCACTGTTCCGACACCTCTGCTGGGCTGTCCTGCCATTTGGACAGGACATATATAGTGGTGATGGTGTCTGGGATATTGTCTGAAAGATGTGATTCCTTGAGTATGACTATTTCAGGCTCTTGTTTGGTGAGTCTGAGACATCTGCCCAGTTTTGGCATCCCTCCCCTCCAGCCCTAGATGTTGGTACGGAGGACTTTGCAGGGACGGCAAGGCTGTTTTAGCCATTGTCATTTTCAATGCCTAGATTGATGCCAGGTACTCTGTCTGTATTCATTCTTTTTTTAAATCCTTTCCTGGGATAAATACAATTGAGTGACTTGCTTGGCTATTTCAGAGGGCAGTTAAAAGCCAACTAACTACATTGCTGTAGATCTGAAGTCACAGGTGGGTAGTTTCCTTCCCAAAAGGACATAAATGAACCAAATAGGTTTTTTTTCTGACAATCAATAACTCTATTGCCTGGTCATGATTAGATTTTTAATTCCAGACTACTTCTTAATTGAAATCAAATTTCATCAATTGCCATGGTGGGATTTGAATCTGGAACATTGCTTGGGTCTGTTGATTATTAATCTCATGATGATTCTCCGAGACCATTGCTTACCCAAATGCAGGACATGAGTGATGTTGGTGATGAGCACAGTTAAATTTTAAGCTGTATTTGATGATGAAAACAATGGAATGAAATGTTGATAGAGTAAGTAGATTGCAAATATGAAGGTTGTCAATGATACCAATTCCACTATGCAAAAAAGGAGGAAGGCAAAAACCAGAAAATATGGGTACAATTAAAATGACATCAGTTGTGTGGAAGATAGTAGAAAATATTATGAAGGCTGTGGTATCATCTGTTCATTTAAAAATAATAATCAGACTGGGTGGAGTTAACATGGATTCATGAAAGGTAAACCATATTTCAGAAAAGGCACATTGCAGACCATTCAGCCCATTGTGCCTACTTCATTTTATAAACTTGTTGGAGATTTTTGAGGATATGTTTAATGGAGTAGATAATGGGGAACCAGTGGATATTGTGCTTTGGATTTACAGAACATTTTCAATATGTTCCCACATAAGAGGTTAGTAAACAAAATTAGAACACGTGATGGGAATAATGTATTGATATGGATTGAGGATTCAATAATCCTTTTTCTGCTGGTTTCACTTGCAAGCCAATGCAGGAGCAGTTCCTTAACGATAGTGTTGTAGGCTGGAGAAAACTTGAGAAAGAACAGCAACATTTCCACACCAAGCTGAGATTTAGCGAGAAGAAATAATGATCCTGCATTTGCCCCTGCTGGCGCATCCCTTTAATGAGCCTAAGCAAGGTCATACGTAAGTGGGTGTTGGAAATAGGTTGCCTTTCGAAATGGGTTTTCCCTGACACACAACCTACAATCAGAGGCTAGGCATCTTCAAACCTTCACAGAGACTCTCTGTGAGAGATTAGGTCGAAGAAGGGACAGAGTCTGTGATGGAGAAAAGAAGAGAATGAGCCTGAAGTAATGAGTATGTGAGGAAGACAGGGATTGTGTAAGAGAAGGAGGGACTGTGTGACGCTGGGTTGAAGAGTAAAGTGGATTTACACATAGCTTCCTTATTTTCCCTTTCCCAAAGTCCTATCCATGATGCATGTTGGGTGGCAGAGAAAACCCAGTTTGAAAGGCAACTTGTTTCTAACACCCATTTGCGTATTAATCTGCTGAGGTTCGCAGAAAGTATACACCAACAGGGGAAAAATCCAGGATTATTATTAATGAGAACCGAAGTCTCAGCTTGGTCCACTCCCTATTGAATTTCTTGATAACCATGGCTTTGGGCGTAGTCTTTGTTTCAAGGCAAATACAAAGTTCTATAAGTTAACTCTGCCTGTATTGCTTTTAATGTATAATTTTATTAGTCACTTTTTAAATTATCAATTTATTGTTGTTGTATTCATATTTTTATGTTTGATGTTATGCCGCACTTTATGTTTTCAAAGTTTGCTCATCAGCTTACTGAGTGAAGAAAAAATAAAGCTTGAGAAGGGTCTGTTTCCGTACTGTACATAAAATCATGAGGGGCATGGATAGGATGAAGAGACAAGGTCTTTTTCCTGGGGTAGGGGAGTCCAGAACTAGCGGGGAGAGATTTAGGGTGAGAGGGATAAAATTTAAAAGTTATATAATTGGCAATTGTTTCACGCAGAGAGTGGTGTGTAAGATGAGCTGCTAGAGGAAGTGGTGGAGGCTGGTACAATTGCAGCATTTAAAAGACATCTGGATGGGTGTATGAATAGGAAGGGTTTAGAGGGATATGGGCAAATTGCTAGAAAATGAACTAGATTAGGTTAGGATATCTGGTCGGCATGGAAGAGTTGTACTGAAGGGTCTGTTTCTGTGCTGTACATCTCTATGACTCTATGACATGTCCTCTCATACAAAGAGGTTGAACAACCCTACTACACATTGAGAAGAATGATATGTGATCTCATTGAACCTTACTTAATACTTACAGGGATGGACTTTGTAGCTGCAGAAAGGATGTTTCCCTTTGCTTAAGGATCTAAGACCAGAGACACAATCTTAGAATAAGGACCAAATCAGTTAGTACACAGGTGAAGAGGAATTTCTTTATTCAGAGGGTCTTTGGAATTCAGAACTCCGGAGAACTGGAGAAGCTTAGCCATTAAATTTATTCAAGGTAGGGATTGCTAGATTTCTAGTCACTAATGATGTCAAGGGATATGGGGATAGTGTGGAAATAATTAGAGATGTTCAGCCATGATCTAGAATGCCAGAGTTGATTCAAATGACTGAATAATTTGCTCACACTCCTATGTTCCTAAGATGTAAGATGGAACGAGACTTTCGTGAAGCATGAATATTTGTAAGTGGCCTGTTATGCTGTAAATGCTGTGTAATTCAGTATGTAGTTTGAACTTTATAATTCTGCTTGTGAATATTTTTGCAAATTAATTTAATTCGCTTGTTATCAAAGATTTTTTTTCTTGGTTCAATCCTGTGTCTATTGTAGACTAATGCACAGAGATGAATTGCTGTGCTGACTCAATAATTCCTATTGTTATTCCATGCACCTTCTAGGTGGGAATTGTGAGAGAGATTTTGATTTGTTTTTCTCTTATTTTCCCAGCTATCTTTTGAAGAGGGTGCAACATTTAATATTTGGCATTGTTGCATTTCTTCTGACGAGTACACAATGAAAAACTTTGACTTAATGTTTTTCTTCACAGCAGTATTCCATGTATACTGAAACAAGGACATGTCAAGATGTTACATTTCCAAACAGATTGAAAGCACAATTGACTAAACACACGTTTGGTAGCCAATGTATACATGAAACCACAGAATTGAGTACCCAGTTCTTAACAAAAACAAAACAAAAACTATCAGATACATATTACGCTGTTCTTTAAGTGGATATTCAGTTCTTCCAGAATTCATCCAAAATGATTCTTCTATTCTTTCTCTACCTACTAATTTCTAAGCGCAGAAATGCCCTGCATGGTGATTGTATTAGTGGATTGCTGCCTTCATTCATGATCTAGCTGAATCTTTAGCTTCATTTCAACTCTACATGAATTTGTTCTTTTCCTGTGGAGCATGATCATTCCACCTGCATTTCAATACTGCACCCGCAATATTTTTGAACTCCAGTGATTCTTGTTCTCCTGGACCCTGGAAGACCAGCCTGAGGAACTTCTGCGGAGATGTCTTGTAGCTGAGACGACTGACTTCCAACAACAACCATCTTACTTTGTATGTCTCCAAGTAGTGGAAAGTTCTCCCCAGATTCTCTGTGAACCCTTTGATGCTACATTTGGTCAAATGCTATTCTAATGCCAAGGGCAGTCACTCTCACTCACCTCTGGAATTCAGCTGCTTTGTTTCTGTTTAAATCAAGGTTGCAATTAGATCAGGAACTGAGTGATTGTGCCAGAACCCAAAGTGAAAGTCAGTGAGCAAGTTATTGCTGAGCAGGAACAAAAACAGAAATTGCTGAAGAAAATCATCAGGTCTGGCAGTACCTGTGGAGAGAAAGCAGAGTTAAGATTTCTGAAGAAAGGACACTAAACCTGCTGCAAATCTTTTTGTTTCAGATTTCCAGCAGTTTGTTTTTTTTTAGTGCTGAGCTGGTGCAGGTAGTATTGATGATTCCTTCTATCACTTTACTGATGATGGAGAATAAACTGAGGTGATAATTGGCTGGGTTAAATTTGTCTTGCTTATTGTGTACAAGATGTATCTAGGCAATTTTCCACATTATCAACTGTTGCCAGTGTTGGAACAGCTTGGTTAGATGTGCAGCAAGTTCTGGAGCATGGAGCACAAGTCTTCCAGTACTATTGCTAGAATATTGTCAAGGTCCATAGGTTTTGCAGGATCCAGTGTCTTGAGCCATTTCTTGATATCCTATGGAGTGAATCAAATTATCTGCGACTGGTATCTGTGATGTTAGGGATTGTTGGGAGTCTAAGATAAATTATCCACTTGACAGTTCTTGCTGAAGATTGTTGAGAGCCATATCTGTTGCAGTGGGCTTTCCCCCTTATACAGAATGGGGAGTATTTGTTAAGCCTCTCTTTCCAGTGAGTTAATTGTCTACCACTGTTCACAATTCGATGTCTCAGGACTGTATAGCTTGGATCTGGTAGACAAAACTAAGGGATTCTATGACTAACTATCTATTGCTCCTTATATTGTTTGGTACACAAATAATCCCATTTTGTAGGGCTTTACCAGGTTTTAATCTCATTTTAAGGTAAGCCCGGTGCTGCTCCTGGCACGCCTTACTTCATTCTTCATTAAAGCAGAGCTGATCCTGTAGAGTGGGGGACATGTCAGGCCATAAGGTTGCACATTGTATTGGCATATAATTTAGCTGCTGCTGATGACCGATAGCACTTGACGGATGCTCAATCTTAAGTTTTTATATCTGTTCGAAGTTTATCCCATTTAGCATCTTGATAGGACACGTGAAACAATAGACAGCATTGTTAATGTGAAGGTGGCAATTCGTCTCCACAACGACCATTCTGTGGTCACTCTTACTGACACTATCCTGGGCAAATGCATCTGTAGCAAGAAGATTGGTGAAGACGAGATCAAGTATGTTTTCCCTTTTGAAGATTTCCTCCCCAACTGCCTCAGAACCAACCCCAACAACAATGTCTTTTAAAACCTGATCAGCTTGGACCGAGTCTCAAGTCCCCCAACCAGAGTACGTTCTGCACCTTTATCACCACCCAATGTTTCCTCCAAGTGCTGTTCAACATGGAGAAGTAGTGATCCATCAGCCAATGGCAGTGTGGTATGTTGTCACCAGAAGGTGGTTTTCCTGACCATAGTTGACCTGATACCATGAGACTTCATGTGGTTCAGAGTCAATATTGAAGAGTTAGTTCACTCGATTATATGCAGTTGTGCCACCCGCCTCTGCTGGATCTATTTTCCTGGTGGAACAGGATATACCAATGAATAGTGATCGTGTTGTTGAGATTTTGTCTGTAAAGAATGATCAGTGTCTGCCACTGTTTGATTTGAATCCAGGTCTCTATACTACTCGTCCAATGACTTAGTTCACTGATTCCTTTGTGAAATGAGTATGGCTGGCCACACTGTGGTTTCTTAGTCATCCCTTTCATGGCTTTTGGGGCAAGGAATCTAGAAAAATATCAAAAAGTAGCTGTGGGGAGCTTATCTCCAAATGAGAAAACTCAACAGGAACCCAAGCAGGCCAATTAAATTCGTGAGTTCAGCCATTCAGTCAGACAATGGGTTGTAATACTGTGGGAATAATGGTGAAGTTTTCAGTATTATGTCAGTGTAATTATGCCATTGAAACTTGAAAGCAACTTTGGGACATTATGTATTTACAGAATAATATGGAAATCCACAAGCTGCTTTCAGTAATTCTCCTCTCCTCTAGATTCATTAGGGTAGCATGCTAGAAATAAAAGCCCAATTATTCCTAGAGTCATCATAAAAGCTAATGTTCATGAAAATATGCATGATTACTCAATTTATCTGTCTGATGAAGTGCAATCTATATGGGTATAGATTAGAAATATCTAATTATGACAGTGGGGGTTGTATACCCTCAAAATAATATGATAATGTTTGAGAAGGCATTAAATAGGAAATTAGAGATGCAAGCAATGAAGCCACAGCCGTAATCATGAGTGACTTTAATCTACATTTAGATTAGGCAAATCAAATCAGTAACAATACTGGAGAGGAAGAGTTCCTGAAGTGTGCATGGTTGGTTTTCTGCATCAATGCATTGAGGAATTAACTAGAGAGCAGCCACCCGAGATCGGGTATCATGTAATGAGAAAGGAATAAATGATAATTGAGCTGTGTGAGGCCCCTTGGCAAAGAGTGATCATAATTCGATAGGATCCTTCATTAAGATGAAGAGTGAAGTGGTTGATTCTGAGACTAGGGACCTGAGTCCCAATAAAGGAAATGTTGATAGTAAGAGGGGTGAGCTGGCTATGCTAAGTGGGGAACATTACTTCATTGGATAATGGTGGAGATTCTTATGACATGGGGTAAAACTTCCTGCTTCATTTAAACTAGCAATACAGACAAGAGTTATCCTGTGTAGTAATCTGTGAAAATTCGAGAGGCCAAGAGCTGGTTAAAGTAAAAATTAACAACTTTATTTCTTAAAGAATAACAGAGAATAATTAACTAACAATTATTTACAACTCCTTCCTCTAACCTATCTTCTACCTTCCCTTCTAAAATACAAGTCTGGTAAAGCCCTCTGATTAAGATTTATCAAAAATTCAAGTTTTCAAAACCAGCCAGCTGTCAAATCTTCGATTTGGATCTTCCTATGTCTTCTTTTCTTCTTTGGGATTATGCTTCACAGATCACAGATCGATTAAAGTACCTTTAAGAGTGCTATTCTCTAGGCAGTCTACAGATGTCTTTGGTTTGGCAGTTCTTCTCCCAACTGTTCAATTTTCCCCAGTCTTATATCCCACCCTCCCAAAGCATTGGATTGTGTCATTGGCTTTTAAGATTGTCAATATACTAAATTCAAACTTGATTGGAATTTGGTATTTTTCAAGACAGGTTAAACTGATTGGCCTAATTAAATCTGTTTTGTCATTTCCAGGTAACCAGCCAGTCTAGCTTTCGAAAGTATTACATTGTTACCTTATTCAGAACACTTGGTGCTGTCAGGTTTTAACCCTCTTAAAGGTACAGTGCACCCACATCTTCATAACAATAGGCAATGGCGAATATTTAAAGAGTGCATGGTTGAACTGCACCAATTGCACATTTCTGTTCGGTACAAAACTAAATTGTGAAAGGTTGCATGACCATGACTAACAAGCAAAATCAGCATCAGAGAACATTTAAATTGGCCAAATAAAGCAGTAGACCTGGGTATTAGGAACAGTTTAGAATTCAGTAAAGGAGGACAAAAGGATATATTAAGAGGGAGAAGATAGAGAATGAAAGTGAGCTTGCAGGGGAAACACAAACTGATCATAAAATATTCTACAGGTATGTAAGACCCTTACAGTCAGAAACATGGGAAATCATAGTGGGGAACAAAGAGATGGCAGACAAATTAAATACATATTTTGGGTCTGTCTTCACAAAAGAGGGCTCAGATAACATTTACTGAGAAGGAGGAGCTGATGGAAATTGGTATTGGAAGGGAAATGGTATTGGGGAAGTTGATGGAGTTAAAAGTGGTTAAAATCCCTTGGCCTGATAATCTACTTAAGGAAGTGGCCCTAGAAATAGTAGATGCATTGATGGTCACTTCCAGAGTTCTATGAACATAATTCCGATAGATTGAAGAGTAGACAGCGTAACCCCACTACTAAAGTGAAGAAACCGGGAACTATAGGCCAGTTAGCCTGACATCAACCGTGGGGAAAATATGAGAGTCCATTATAAAAGATTTAATTGCAGAACGCTTGGAAAATAGTAACAGGATCAGAGACAGCATGGACTCACAAAAGATAAATCAGTGACAAGACATGACGATAGGTTGAAACTGGCAGCTGTAGTTTATCTGGCCTTTCAGAAAGCTTTCAATAAGATCCCACATGAAAAATTAGCATATAAAAATAATGCTCATGGGATTGGGGTAATGTGATGACATGGATAGGGAACTCGTTGGTAGAAGGAAGTGGTAGTCAGTGACTAGGGTGTTACCTCAAACTTCTCCAGCTATTCACAATTTTTATTAATAATTTAGATGAGGGAATTAAATGTAATATCTCCAAGTTTGCAGACAATACAGATTTGGTTGGGAGGGTGGCTGTGAGGAGAATGCAGAGATGTTTCTGTGTGTTTTGGACAAGTGAAGTGAGTGGGGAAATGTATGGCAAATGATAACTAACATAGATAAATGTAAGTTTATCGACTTTGGTAGCAAAAACAGGAAGGCAGTTTGTATCCGAGTGATTGGGAAAGGGGAGAGGTACAATGAGACCTGGACGTCCATATTCTCCAGGTGCTGAAGGTAAGCATGCAGTTGCAGCAGTAAATGAAGAAAGCAAATGGAAGGTTGGCCTTCATATTGATAGGATTCCGTACAGGAGCAGGATGTTTTGCTACGATCGTACAGGGCCTTAAACCACACCTAGAGTATTGTGTGCTATTTTGATCTCTTTATCTGAAGAAGAATTTTGCCTGCGGAAGGAGCACATCAAAAAATTCCCAGACTGATTGCTGGAATGGCAGGACTGATATGTGAAAAGAGACAGGATTGATTTGGACTATATTCACTAGATTTTAGAAGTACTTGGAAGTAGAGTCACTGCTAGTGAAGAAGATGTTTGGTAGTTTTGCCTTCATTGGTCACAAAATTGAGTATAAGAGTTGGTAGATTATGTTACAGCCGAACAGGACATTGCTTAGGCCATGTTTGGAATACTGTGTTCATTTGTGGTCTCCCTGCTATCGGAGGGAAGTTGTAAAACTTGAAAGAATTTAGAAAAGATTTACAAGGATATTGCCAGGGTTGAAGGGATTGAGCTATAGGGAGAGGCTGAATAGGCTGGGGCTATTTTCCCTAGACCATCGAAGGCTGAGGGGCAACCTTAAGAAGTTTATAAAATCGTGAGGGGCATGGATAGGGTGAATAGCCAAGGTCTTTTTTCCAGAGTAGTGGAAGTTAAAACTAGATGAGTTAGATTTATGGTGGGAAGGAAAAGATTTAAAAGAGATCTAAGGGGCAACATTTTCATGCGGGGTGGTGCATGTATGGAACGCGTTGCCAGAGGAAGTGGTGGATTACAGCATTTAAAAGGCATCTGCATGGGTATATGAATAGGAAGATATGGGCCACATGTGGCAAATGGGACAAGGTTAATTTAGGATATCTAGTTGGCGTGGACGAATTGGACCGAAGTGTTTGTTCCTACGCCATACAGATCAATGACTCTGAGGTGGCATATCATAGAAACTTGAAAAATTCTAACAGGACTGGATAGAATAAATGCATAAAGAATGTTCTTGATGACAGGGAATGCTGTGCAAAGGGTCACAGTCAAATGCTAGAGAGTAGACCATTTAGGATTAAGATGAGGAGAAATTTCTTCCTCCAGAGAATGATGTGGAATTTCCTACCATGAAAAGTGGTTGCCGCCAAAATTTTGAATGTTTTCAAGAAGGGGTTGGGTATCATTCTTAGGGCTAAAGGAATCAAATAACAGAGAGGAAGTGCAAACAAGTTTCTGAGTTTGATGATCAGCCATGATCATATTGAATGGTGGAGCATGCTTGTTGTACTGAATGTTTTTCTCCTGCTTCTGTTTTTCTACGTTCCTCTTTCAGTTCACAATCAAAAATACAGAAAAATAAATTGATATCACCGTTACACTGCTAATATCATTCCAATGTGCACTTCCCAAACAATGAGTTGAATTGACAAAAACATCCTCTGTGCAATGCTATTTTTGATGTAAAAACTCTCTAAGTGGTTGTACCTTGTCCAATGAGGTGTAATTTGGTTTTAATTCATATAATCACTGCTTAGCATCTTCAGCTGCCCCGAGTAGCTCAGTTTGTATTGCTGGAGTAGGAGTCTACTGTGGCACTGAGGTAGGGTCCCTACTCCTGAACCAAGAGTACCTGGATTCAGTCTTCCCTGCTCCAGTCTTGTGCAATAACATCTATGAATAGGTTGATTAGAAAAATAAGTTTATGGAGTGTGAATATGGTTGGTTAGCTCAGTTGGCTGGATAGTAGCTTTGCAGAATAGTCCTAACAGCATGAGTTTAATTTCTGCACAAGCTGAGGTAACTATGAAAGACTCTCCTTTTCAACCTCTCCCTTATCTGAATACCAGCCCTCTAGTCTGGTAAGTCTATGGTGCTTGTGTAATGAGTACAATAAAGAGAAAAATAAAGTTACAGAAAGAAATAAATGCTTCTCCTTCAAAATAAATTCGTATTTATATTTATTTTTGAAAATTTTAATTTGATATGTTGTTATCCTGTATGTTAATCCTATCATAAGTTTGTTTTCGGTGTTCTTGACTACTTGTTTTGCTGCTTATGAGAATAATGCAATTTCGTTTTTGCTGATTTCACTGCTCTTGAATGTGTGAAGATCTTTCACTTGATGCCAGAGTTAAACTCCTAATTGGAGAGGGAAACTCCATGGCAAAGGAAAATTTGTGTACGGCTTTATTTAACAAAAGAACATAAGAACTAGAAGCAGGAGTAGGCCATCTTGTTCTTCGGGCCTGCTTCACCATTCAATGAGATCATGGCTTATCTTTTCATGGCCTCAGCTCCACTTACCCACCCTTTCACCACAACCCTTAATTCCTTTACTGTTCAAAAAATTATCTATCTTAACTTTAAAAACATTTATTAAGGAAGCCTCAACTACTTCACTGGGCCAGGAATTCCATAGATTCACAACTTTGAGTGAAGGAGTTATAGACTATAGCAGGAGTAGGCCATTTGGCACTTTGAGCCAGCACCACCATTCATTATGATCATGGCTGATCATCCACAATCAGTATCCTGTTCTTGCCTTATGCCCATAACCCTTGATTCCACTATCTTTAAGAGCTCTATCCATCTCTTTCTTGAAAGTATCCAGAGACTTGGCCTCCACTGCCTTCTCGGGCAGAGCATTCCATGTATCTACCACTCTCTGGGTGAAGAAGTTTCTCCTCAACTCTGTTCTAACTGGCCTACCCCTTATGTTTAAGCTGTGTCCTCTGGTTCTGAACTCACCCATCAGCGGAAACATGCTTCCTCTCTCCAGAGTGTCCAATCCTTTAATAATCTTATATGTCTCAATCAGATCCCCTTTCATTCTTCTAAACTCAAGGGTATACAAGCCCATTCACTCCAATCTTTCAATATATGGTAGTCCTGACGTTCTGGGAATTGACCTCGTGAACCTACGCTGCACTCCCTCAATAGCCAGAATGTCCTTCCTCAAATTTGGAGACCAAAACTGCGCACAATACTCCAGGTGTGGTCTCAGCTGCAGAAGGATCTCTTTGCTCCTATACTCAATTCTTCTTGTTATGAAGGTCAGCATGCCATTAGCTTTCTTCACTGCCTGCTGTACCTGCCTGCTTGCTTTCATTGACTAATGTATAAGAACACCTAGATCTCGTTGTACTTCCCCTTTACCTAACCTGACTTCATTTAGATAGTAATATGCCTTCCTGTTCTTGCCACCAAAGTCGATAACTACACATTTATTGACATAAAACTGCATCTGCCATGCGTCCGTCCACTCACATGGCCTGTCCAAGTCATCCTGTATTCACATAACATCCTCCTTACATTTCACCCTGCCACCCAGCTTTGTGTCATCAGCACATTTGCTAATATTACTTTTAATGCCTTCATCTATAGCATTAATGTATATTACAAGCAGCTGTGATCCCAAGACCGAACCTCGTGGTACCCCACTGGTCACTGCCTGCCATTCTGAAAGGAACCCGTTTATCACTACTCTTTGCTTCCTGTCAGCCAGCCAGTTTTCAATCCATGTCAGTATTTTGCCCCCAATATCATGTGCCTTAATTTTGCTCACTAATCTCCTATGTGGGACTTTATCAAAGGCTTTTGAAAGTCCAGGTACACTATATTCACTGGCTCTCCCTTCATAGTTACATCCTCAAAAAATTCCAGAAAGTTAGTCAATCATGATTTCCCCTTCGTAAATCAATGCTGACTGACCTATCCTGTTTCTGCTATCCAAATCGTAATTTCATCTTTTATGATTGACTCCAGCATCTTTCCCACCACTGACGTTAGCCTAACGGGTCTATAGTTCCCTGTTTTCTCTTTCACTCCTTTCTTGAAAAGTGGGGCAACATTAGCCACCCTCCAATCCACAGGAACTGATCCTGAATCTATAGAACATTGGAAAATGATTACCAATGCGTCCACGATTTCTAGAGCCACCTTTTTAAGTACCCTGGGATGCAGACCATCAGGTCCTGGGGGACTTATGAGCCTTCAGACCTAACAGTCTATCCATCACCATTTCCTGCCTAATATAAATTCCCATTACCCTAAGTCCTTCAGCCACTGTTACATCTGGGAGATTGTTTGTGTTTTCCCCAGTGAAGACAGATCCAAAGTACCTATTCAATCTTCTGCCATTTCTTTGTTCCCCATAAAATTCACCCACTTCTGTCTTCAAGGGCCCAATTTAGTCTTAACCTTTGTTTTTTCTTTTCACATGCCTAAAAAAGCTTTTACTATCCTCCTTCATATTTTTGGCTAGTTTGCCTTCATACCTCATTTTTTCTCCGCATATTGCCTTTTTAGTTATCCTCTGTTACTGTTTAAAAGTTTTCCAGTCCTCTGGCATCCCATTCATCATTGCTATGTTATACTTCTCTTTTATCTTTATAGAGTCCTTTTCTTCCCTCATCAGCCAAGGTTGCCCCATCTCTCTTTAGAATCTTTTTTCCTCTTTGGAATGAACTGATCCTGCACCTTCTGCATTATATCCAGAAATACCTGCCATTGTTGTTCCACTACCATCCCTGCTAGGGTATTAAACCATTGAACTTTGGCCAGCTTCTCCCATGTAGCTCCATAGTTCCCTTTGTTCACCTGCAATACTGATGCTTCTGATTCTCCCTTCTCCCTCAAATTACAGATTAAGACTTAACATATTTTGGTCACTACCTCCTAATGGCTCCTTTACTTCGAGATCCCTGATCAAATCCGGTTCGTTGCACAACACCAGATCCAGAATTGCCTTCTCCCTGGTAGACTCCAGTACAAGCTGTTCTAAGAATCTATCTCGGAGGCACTCCACAAACTCCCTTCTTTCTTGGGATCCAGTACCATCCTGATTCTCCCAGTCTACCTGCATGTTGAAATCCCCCATAACAACTTGGACTGGCCAATTTCAACTCCTTACTCAGCTTACACCCTACGTCCAGACTACTATGTGGGGGCCTGTAGATAAGTCCCATTAGGGTCTTTCTACCCTTAGAATTCCTTCTTAATTCAGTCCTACATCTGCTCCCCCTTATTTTCCCCAGTGAAGACAGATCCAAAGTACCTAGTCAACTCTTCTGCCTTTCCTACTCCTGCTTGTCCTAGTTTCACCCGCCGGTGGAAACATTCTCTCTACTTCCACCTTATTTATTCCCTTCATAATTTAATATGCTTCTATAAGATTCCCCCATGATTCTTTTACATTCTAATGAACGTAATCCCAGTCTACTTGGTCACTCCTCGTAAGCCAACCCCCTCCAGACAGGAAGCAACCTATTGAACCTCCTCTGCACCCCTGCTAGTGCCAGTACACCCTTGCTCAAGTAAGGAGACCAAATCTGCACACAATACTCCAGGTGTAGCCTCACCGGCATCCTACACAGCTACAACATAACCTCTCTGCTTTTAAACTCAGATTATTTCACATTTATTAATATTGTACTCCATCTGCCAGACTTTAGCCCACTTACTTAAACTATGTCTTTTTGTAAAGTTTCACAGTCCTCTGCACACTTTGCTCACCACTCATCATACTGTCATCTGCAAACTTTGACTCACAACGCGTGGTCCCAAACTCCAAATCATCTATGCAAATTGTGAATAATTGCAGTCCCAATACTAATCCCCGAGGCTGTTCAGCTCACAGCTGTTACATGCATGAAGAATATTTAATCACCTTTGTTCTGGTACCCTTTTGAAATCTCGAACAAAAATGTATTGATTTCAGTTGATCCAGTACTTTGGAGGAAAGAGTTTGAGATTATTTTTAGATTATTTACTTACAGTGTGGAAACAGGCCCTTCGGCCCAACAAATCCTCACTGACATGCTGAAGCGCAACCCACCCAGACCCATTCCCCTATATTTACCCCTTCACTGAACACTATGGGCAATTTAATATGGCCAATTCACCTAACCTGCACATTTTTGGACTGTGGGAGGAAACCCACGCAGACACAGGGAGAATGTGCAAACTCCACACAGTCAGTTGTCTGAGACGGGAATTGAACCTGGGTCTCTGGCGCTATGAGGCAATCGTGCTAACCATTGTGCTAACCATTTCTGAGCTTTGTCTGTATAAACTACTTCCTGGTATGACTTGCTATTGACTTCATTCTTTTTTTAACCATAATACCCCGTGTTTGGGAATCCCATTCCACTGAAACAGATTTATTATAGTGTAAATGGAGGCTATTTTGCCATCATGACTCTGTCAATACCTGGTGATGCAAGGAGGAATTTATCTATTGCCACTTCCCCACTTTCTCCTTTTGGCACTGCAGATGTTGCCTTTTTCAGATAGCAATCCAATTCCTTTCTGAAAGTCTCAATTGAGCCTTCCTCCTCCACACACTCATGGAACACGTTCCTGGTAGTAACCATCTGCTACACGAACAATTTCTCCTCATGTTTCCATTTTTTCTTTTGCCAGTTATCTTGCATCTGTCCCTTCTTGTTTTCCATGTTGAACAAGGGTGTTATATTTGCAATTCTCTAGTCCTATGACTCCATGTCTAAACTAAGGAATACTAGAAAATTATGACAATATCTCTCTGCAACTTCTGCGCTCACTTTGCTCAATAAATTTGATTCAGCTTCTCTGGACCTGGTAACTGTCAACATTAAGTACAGAAAATCTATCCAATGCAGACTCCTTGATAAGAGTAGTCACAAAATATTCATAATACTTTTGTAACAAGGTAGGTGAGTTAATGGCACAAATCATCACAAATGAATATGATTTAGTAGCCATTATGGAGACATGGTTGCAGGATGATCACAACTGGGAATTAAATATCCAGGGGTATCAGACTATTTGGAAGGATAGACAGGAAGATGATGTAGCTCTGATATTTAAGGATGACATCAGGGCAGTGGTGAGAGATGATATCAGTTCTATGGAGAATAAAGTTGAATCTATTTGGGTGGAAATTAGAAATTCTAATAAGAAAAAGTCACTGATATGTGTAATCTATAGGCCACAGTACTAATATCACATTGGGGTTGTCAATATTCAAAGAAATAACTAATGCCTGTAAGAATGGTACAGCAATTATCAATTAATCTATAAATCGATTGATTGAACCATATCGGTCACGGTACCCCCGAGGAGAATGCATCAAATGTATCCGTGATGGTTTTCTTGCATTGTATGTAATGGAAACAATGAGGGAGCAAGCTGTCCTAGACCTGGTCCTGTGTAATGAGGCAGGAATAATTAATAATGTCATAGTTAGGAATCCTCTTGGAAGAAGTGATTATTGTATGGTTGAATTTAAAATATGGATGGAAGGTACAAAGATAAAATTAATAGCAGAGTCCTGTGCTTAAACAAGGGAAACTGCAATAGGATGACGGAGGAGACTGGAAGCAAAGAGTTTATGGTGGGACAGTTGATGAACAGTGGAGGACTTTCGAAGCAGTTTTTCAAAGTGCTCAGCAAAAGTACACATCAATGAAAAGGATGGACTGTAGGTAAAGGAGTAATCTGCCATAGGTATAAAGGTCAACAGAAAGCCACAAAAAGAGGTATAAAGAAAAGTAAGATAATTTACAAGAAAAATCTGGCTCAGAATATGAAGACAGATAGCATAAGTTTCTATAAATATTCAAAACAAGACAAGTGTCTGAAGTAAACATTGGTCCTTTTGAGAATGAGAGGGGGATTTAGTAATGGGATATGAGGAAATGGCTGAGGCATTGAGTAGGTATTTTGTGTTGGTCTTCATAATGGGGGACACAAATAACATGCCAGTAACTGACGAAGAGATGAAGGCAGGTGAGGACCTGGAAACAATCATTATCACGAAAGAGGTAGTGTTGGGCAAACTAATGAAGCTAAGGGTATATAAGTCTCCTGAACCTGATTGAATGTGTCACATGGTGCTAAAGGAGATGGCGGGAGAAATAGCAAATGCACTTGTAATTTTCCAAAATTCACTGGACTCTGGGGCAGTTACATCAGATTGGAAAACAGCAAATCTGATACCACTGTTTAAAAAGGGACATAGACAAAGATGGGGAATTGGAGTTTAGATTAGAGTGGTGCTGGAAAAGCACAGCAGGTCAGGCAGCATCCGAGGAGCAGGAAAATCAAAGTTTCGGGCAAAAGCCCTTCATTGGCGGCACAGTAGTTAGCACTGCTGCCTCACAGCGCCAGAGTCCGTGGTTCAATTCCCACCTCGGGCAACTGTCTGTGTGGAGTTTGCACATTCTCCGTGTGTCTGCGTGGGTTTCCCCCCACAGTCCAAAAATGTGCAGGTTAGGTGAATTAGATTAGATTAGATTAGACTTACAGTGTGGAAACAGGCCCTTCGGCCCAACAAGTCCACACCGACCCGCCGAAGCGCAACCCACCCATACCCCTACATTTACCCCTTACCTAACACTACGGGCAATTTAGCTTGGCCAATTCACCTGACCCGCACATCTTTGTGACTGTGGGAGGAAACCGGAGCACCCGGAGGAAACCCACGCAGACACGGGGAGAACGTGCAAACTCCACACAGTCAGTCGCCTGAGTCGGGAATTGAACCCGGGTCTACAGGCGCTGTGAGGCAGCAGTGCTAACCACTGTGCCACCGTGCCGCCCATGCTAAATTGCCCATAGTGTTAGGTGAAGGGGTAAATGTAGGGGAAGGGGTCTAGGTGGGGTGCACTTCAGAAGATCAGTGTAGACTTATTGGGCCGAAGGGCCTGTTTCCACACTAAGTAATCTAAATATCAGGAAACCGCTGCAAAGATGGGGAATTATAAACCAGTTGGCTTAACTTCTGGAGTGGGGAAAATGCTTTTATCAAAGAAGAAATAGCAAGACATCTCGATAGAAATTGTCCTGTAGGGTAGACGTAGCATGGGTTCAGGAAGGGCAGTTGATGCTTACCTAATCTTTTGGAATTCTATGAAGACATTGTGAACATGGTGGACAACTTGTACTCAGTAGATATGTTTGTCTAGATTTCCGAAAGGCATTTGATAAAGTGCCATACAAAAGGCTGCTGCATGAGATAAAGATGCAATATGTTACAGGCAATGCATTAGCATGGATAGAGGATTGGTTAACCAACAAGAAGCAAAGAGTGGAAATAAATTAGTGCTATTCTGATTGGCTGTCAGTGATTCGTGGTGTGCCTCAGAGATCAGTGTTGGGACTGTTGTTGATCACGTTTTACATAGATGATTTGGAGTTGGGGACCACCATGTGTAGTGTGTCAAAGTTTGCAGCTGACACTGAGATGAGTGGTAGAGCAAAGTGTGCAGAGGACTATGAAACTACAAAGGGACATAGATAGTTTAAGTGAGTGGGCAAATGTCTGGCAGATCAAGTACAATGGAGTGTAAATGTGAAGTCATCCATTTCAGTAGTAATAGTAAAAAGGACTATTACTTGAATGATAAGAAATTGCAGCATGCTGCTGTGCAGAAGGACAGGGTGTCCTTGTGCATGAATCACGAAAGGTTGGCCTGCAGGTGCAACAGGCAATTAAGATGGAATGTTGTCCTTCATTGCTAAAGGGATTGAGTTTAAAAGCAGAGAGGTTATGGTGCAGCTGTATAGGATGCCGGTGAGTCTGCACCTGGAGTATTGTGTGCAGATTTGGTCTCCTTGCTTGAGCAAAGTTGTACTGGCACTAGCAGGGGTGCAGAGGAGGTTCACTTGGTTAATTCCGGACTAGTGGAAGTTGGCTTAAGAGGAAGTGACCGAGTAGACTGGGATTATATTCAGTAATGTAGAAGAATGGGAGTATCTTACAGAAGCATATAAAATTATGAAGGGAAGAGATGCGATAAAAGTAGATAGAATGTTTCTATTGGCGAGTGAAATTAGGATAAGAGGGAAGAGCCTCAAAATTAAGGGGGGCAGATTTAGGACTGTATTGAGAAGGAACTTCTTCGCCCAGAGGGTTGTGAATCTGTGGAATTCCCTGCCCAGTTACGTGGTTGGGGCTTCCTCAGTAAATGTTTTTAAATCTAAGATAGATAATCTCTTGAACAGTAAAGGAATTAAGGGTGGTGGTGAGAGGGCAGGTAAGTGAGGCTGAAGCCATTGAGAGATCAGCCATGATCTCATTGAATGGTGGAGCAGGCTGGAAGGGCCAGATGTCCTACTACTCCCCCTAGTTTTTATATTCTTATATGTTCTTATGTTTTGCAATGTGCAAATTGTCTTTTTCATACCTAATTGGTCTCACATCTTTTTATGATTGATAAACCATTGGAAACTTTGGGATTCCTTTTAATGTTAGGTGCAAATCTCTTCTTATTCTCTTTCTTGCTTTTGTACTTCCCTTCTATTTTTATTCTGATTCTTGGTTGTACGTCTTCGGCTACCTCAGAACATTTAAAAGTCCATTGGCCATCAACTACTTCGATGTCTTAATCTCTTTATTTCTCTCATTCAGGTGCAAAGTGTCTCTCTTTTTTTGTATTTTGATTCTGAAATGGTTCTTGCAAAAACTTAAAATTGCTGAAGGATTATTGTATGTTTTGAGAGCAAAGTACCTGAAAGACATTACAAACACTGATAACACAGCTGCTTGTTAAAGTTTACAGGCAGTCTCCAGATTGTGATCGGGTTTCATTCTGCAGTTTGATAGGAGGTGGATTTGTACACAAGTCAGAGCTCCTTGTCGGACAATGAAAAGCAGCTGTGCACAAGTAGATGAAGAGTTCGTATGTTGGGTGTTTAAATTACAAATATGTATGAAATCACATTTGAAAGCACACATATTCATAAATCGTGGACTCCCATTGTTTGCAGATGAGATGGAGCCAAAGTGTGAATACAAATAGAGATCCAGGTGGCAACATGTGTATGGATTAACAGTCATTTTTAAATGACTAGGGCCCTGTGACTGCGGTTTTCGGATAACTGAACGGTTTGCAGCTATGAACAACACTGGGAGAAGTGATCCAATCTTCACCAGCTCATGTGCAATCAAACCCATTTTAAGTGGTTTATTATTCCTTCAGCAGTTGTTGTAATAATAATAAATCACAGATCTTTTATGTGTGTGGCTCCCTCAAGCCAGTGATAGTATCAGGAGAAGGAAAACGGAGAGTGTTCTGATTAACACAAGAACCATCTTGGCAGATCTTGTGAATAAGAACTACTGAATCCTTTCCTAGTTTCCTAGTCTCATAACATGTATTTGGGCTGCTCCTGATTTAATGTTGATTGTCAGGGAAATTCTGCTGCTGTCATAGTAACTTCTGTTTAATTTCAAGTTTACAATAAATGCCAACTGTAACAAAGATTCCATTTGTTATTTTGGCTGTTGCATATCTGACAGTATCAGGTTGGATCCCTCTTGGCTCTTCTGGTAGTGTTTTTTCACTTGTGCTATTGTACTTGTCCTATCCTGCCAAATATTCCTCCTACTTCTACCTTGTGTCCATCCTTTTTCTTATTCCCACAACTCCAACCCCAATCACATTAGCTAGTTAGAGTGACTATTTTTCCACTGTTTTCATTTACAACTTCCATCAGAAAATGGAAGCTCTCCCAACACCATTCTGCACTTCACTTTTGATGAATCATGATGACTTTTAAATATACATAATGTAGAGTTTGTGATCTGACTCTCACTACAGTTGCATTTTTGGAGGATCAAGTTGACTTGACAACCAATGGCTTGAAACAGGAGGCCCTCTCTGCATGTTCTTGTAGTTTAAATTTTGCTTTTTTTTAAAAAAACAGTTCAAATTGTTCTTACAGGGAACTACATCTTGAACTATTTGGCGTCATGTCCAAAGCTAGAACCCTTTGTGATCCAAGCCTTGGTGCATCTTATAGCCAAAATTACGAAAATGGGATGGTTTGAGGTCCGGAAAGATAAACTTGCCTTCAGGGAGGTGATTGCTGATGTTACCAAATTTCTACAGGTAAGAAGGTGCACTAATATTTTGCCATATTGAACAAAGTTACTTAATGTCCTGAAAAATATTGTACATACTTTATATATAATTACATGCAGCAATATTATCGCTATGATTTCAGTACATTTTATTTTCTAGTATATCATTTCTTTAAGCTATTCATTTATACTGGGGGGAAATTGAGTAGCACACCACCAATAGTTAAAGACTTGCTGTTGCTGACGGTAATCAGAACGTTTGAGGTGATGAATTTAAAATGAGATGCATAGGCTCTATAGAGACTTATGCAGTGAGAAACCGATCCATACACAACAGAAAGATGAAGGGAGGACAGCTTGGAACCTAATGCAGCAAAAGAGTCAATACTATTTGGAGGGGAGGGAGAGAAGAAAGTTGGGCGAAAGTAAATACTGCAGATGCTGAAGTTTAGAGTCAAGAGTGTGACGCTGGAAAAGCACAGCAGGTCAGACAGCGTCCGAGGAGCAGGAAAATCGATGTTTCGGGAAAAGGCCCTTCATCAAGAATGGTGGCAGAAAGTTGGCAGAATTGGAAAGAATATTAGTCTGAAGTGAGAAATTGTGCAAAACAAGAAAAAGTGTTTTATTGATGTCCTCTAAATATGATTGAAATGCTTCTTGGGATCGGCTCTCCCAGCAAGTCATTAAAGCACATTACATAGCTAAGCACATGAGGGGAAAAAGGGATGTGTTGATCTGCTGATAGGGCTAGATTAAGAGGGATGAAAGGACGCTCTGCTGGAACCTAAAGACTGGCTGAATGGCCTGTAGCTCTGCTATGAATATTTTGTAATTATTGCTTTGAAAGCACCGAACTGCTATGATGACAAATCGGATAAAGCTTTCTTCAGGACTCTGTCTTTATCAGCTTTTCCAGTGTAATTTATTGTTTGATTGCTTTCATATATATTAGATGTAATTAGCAAAACAAACAAATTTGTCTTATATGCTGCCCTTGTGGAGATCCAGAGGAGTTCAGAAGAATGATCCCAGGGTATGAGGAGCATTTGAGGACTCTGAGATTGTACTCAGTGGAATTTAGAAGGATGAAGGGGAATCTCATTGATATTTACAGAATATTGAGACGGCCAGGCAGAGCAGAACAGGAGAAGATGTTTCCACTTGTAGGGCACGTTCTGAGTGAAGAATTGAAATAAGAAGGAATTTCTTCAGCCAGAGGTTGGTGAATCTGTGGAGCTCATTCGATAAGGCAAAGCAGGTCAAGTTATTGAGTATATTTAAAAACAGCAATATAGGTCGGGGCAGCACGGTGGTGCAGTCGTTACCACTACTGCCTCACAGCACCAGGGACCCAGGTTCGATTCCAGCCTTGGGTGACTGTCTGTGTGGAGTTTGCAAGTTCTTCCCGTGTCGTGGGTTTCCTCTGGGTGCTCCGGTTTCCTCCCACAGTCCAAAGATGTGCAGGTTAGGTGAATTGGCCATGCTAAATTGCCCGTAGTGTTAGGTGCATTAGTCAGTGGTAAATGTCTGGGTGGGTTTCTGTTCGGAGGGTCAGTGTGGACTTGTTGGGCTGAAGGGCCTGTTTCCACACTGTAGGGAATCTAATCTAATCTAATCATAAAGGCTCTTGATTAAGTGGATTCAAAGGTTATGGGGTGAAGGCGAGAAATAGGGTTGAGAAACCTATCAGCCCTGATTGAATGGCGGAGCAGAGTGAATAGATTGAGTGGCCTAATTCTGCTCCTTTATCTTCTGGTCAAATTGAACGTGAGCAGCCTGCAACTTTTACATAATAGATGTGGCTGAATAATGTAGTTTGTCAAACTTTCTCAGTGTTGATGTGGTTTCTTCAATTCTGATAATAAGGCATTGTGTTGTTGTTTTATTATCCCCTGAAATACAACACTTGCCATTTTATTTTATTGGGGAGGTAAAACTGTCTGTGGTATAGGACCTTCAATACTTAGCATATTTTTTGCATAATAACATTCAACAGGTCATTAATGAGCTCTGCTTGGCTCAGTTGCTCACTTGTTGAACCATTGGAAAGAACATATTTTAAACTTTTTAAAAACTTTACCTGTGATCCAAGATAGATGATTTGTAATTTGTCGATTTTTCCAAAATGTTCAATTGACTGATGAACTAATTCAAGCTAGATGAAAATATTCTTAAACTAGGAAAGGCAAGATACCGTTTACTGTTCAGGAAAGCAAATCAAAAAAGGGGTAAGACAAATGGGTATAACAGATTGAAAATTAGGTTAATTGTTGCTTTGTTTTCCATGCTTCCAAATCTGGAAAATTGACTTGTTTTTTTCTCAAAAGTTTCCAGTTCAAATTCTGGAATACAGTTGAAATCTAAGTGGATTTTGGGAACAAGGAGGTGAAGACCAAGTCTCAGCAGCTGGCTCGTAAATGTGAGCATTCAGGAAGTTGGTAATATTTTTTTGCCAACTGTCTGTTGTGGCTGGATCACAAAAGAATAAGTGGTAACCAAGGTGTTCATTTTCTATTGTGCTTTGTGACTATGATGGGAAGCATCATTTCCTCTGCTTGGGCCCCTTGTCCTTACCAGAATAGACCAGACTTCCTGGTGTAGTCAGCAGATTTCAGTTTCTTAAGCATTTAGACTTTAAAGCAACAAAATTGCTTAACTTCAAACTGTTCTGTTCACCTTGGGAAGTTACATTTTAATATGTCAAGAGCTGCAATGTTCAATTTGGACTTTTCTTTGGATAAAAAGTTTCACCTTAGTTGATCAACCTATGCCTTTTTCTTTTGCTGACTTTTGCTACTCAACTATGACTTTACATTAGAGGTTTTTTTCACCCTCTACCCTGCCTTCTATTGCCTCTTGTCCCTGCTTAAACTGAGAATTCCCTGTCCTACTCCTCTTCATTCACTTGTTCCCGTACAGTGCCCTGGCATTAGTGCTACTGCCTGCTATCGTGGGTAACCCTTCTCTTTCTCTTTTTTGTGAACAATGTTAAAAATCACACATCACCAGGTTATAGTCTAACAGGTTTATTTGGAAGTACAAGCTTTCAGAACGCTGCACTTTCATTAGGTAGCTACATCGTTCCGTTGTGAAGCCAGTCGTAGTCTGAAGCATTCATCTGTTTCTCTCTCTCTCTTTCTCTCTGCTTGCTCATATCATATTGTCCCAGCTCCACCTAAGCATCAGCGCACCTTGGCTTTTCTCCTTCCTACTGTATTTACTATAGCCAGATCTCATCTTCATAACATTTAACCCTCCAATACCTACCCATTGTCAACAAAAACATCTATTAAAGTATACTCTGCACCTCACCTTAATTACTGTATATTCATTCCTAAAGAACTTTTACTTTTGAGGGTTACTCTTGGGATTTCTTGAAGGCTGCATTTTGGTTTCAGGGTCTCCTTTTTCAGTCTCATTAACTCCTGCATTGCTTGATACGGTCACTTGGTAACAATACCTCCTGTATTCTCTATTTGCATTGATATAGGGGTTTTTAAGTTCAGCAGAAGTAGAATGGAAGAATTCATTAATATTCCCAATTGTTTTAGCAGTTTGAAATTAAGTAATACAATTGACACTGCTGGTTGCAATCACATCCCCATTATAGTAGCTACTGAACTCCAGCTTTAATCTAGAGATTCTGCATTAATGTCTGCATTAATCTGATTCCTGGTTTCCAGTTAACTGAGTATTTCTTTGTTGAAACGTTTAAAGCTATTTTCTTTCATTCGTGCTGTACTTTTCAGACTCTCTCTTCCTGCACTGCCACCAATTCAACCATGCAGTTCATCCCTCTCCATCTCTTTATAGCTGTTCTTTCACCTTGCCGCTCCTCCTTCACGCCCTCACCGTTGCAGCTCCATTCCAATGTTTCAGCTCTTCCTTCCATGTCCTTTTGCAGTTCCTTGTCTCAGTTTGCAGTTCCCTTTCTTCATTTTGTAGTCTCAGGTTTTGTTCAGCGGCCTTCGCCGTGTTCCCCAGATCCTGGACTTGTCAACACCATCATTGAACCCTGGCCCCATCGTTGCTGCCTGGGCCCCATGCATTCCATCCCTCCCCTTCTGGCCCCGGCCTTGCTCCCTATGCCCCTGCCCTCCCCGACCTCATTCCTTGGCCTGGTAGGCTTGGATTCTTCCTCTACTTGTGAACTATTGACACTTGCCTCACTGGTCCAATCACAGACTGCCTCTCATGCACGTGCTGCTGAAGGACAGTTAACCGCGAGACTTTATTGACATTCTAAACCAAGCAAGTTGACTCTGATTTATCAGAGCATCAATGAATCAATGAATGACTGAAACTTATTCTGTTGTATGCTTATCAGTTGAAAGTTAACCAGTCCTGTTTAAAATGTCAACAAAGCTGGTTGGTAACTGTCATTTGATAGTTTTGGGTGCATTCGCAAAGGGAGAGTCTGCTTGCTAACTAATCAGTACTCTTCTCTTCCACAGTAAAGTTGTTGGATTTTCTCTTGAACTGGTCATCTTAATGAATTCATAACATGAAATTTCAACAAATTTTTTTTACAGCAGTACTGAATGAAGTAACATTCTGTCAAGTGCTGTCAAGTAATACATGCTTTATCTTTTAAATATATCGGATTTGGAAAGTAAAGTCATATGGAATTAGTTTGTCATTGGTCTGAATTTTAACTTTTCTTTCACCATCTTCTGTTTTAACATCTGGCAGTTGTTTTTTCATAGATTTCAAATGTCAAGGTTCATAAACCAAGAGATAGAACATATGGAACCCTTTAGCACTCCTTAATTTGTAATAGTCCCTTAACAGCCAAAAGTTCAGTTGTATTTTGTTTGAATAGTTTGGAAAAAAAGTCAATATATAAAAGACTGCATAAGATTTCTATGCCATGATGAAAAGAAGTAATAAAACTGTTGGAGGTAGAATAATACATCAATGACCAGTTGTTGCAAATAACTCTCTAAAAACGGCTCTCTTTTTACCAAGTATCTATACAATGTATAAAGTATCTTTTATAATGTCATTTATCATGGAGACTCCCATTCAAAATAGTCATAACATCCTTCCTTCCGCCAATGATGGCAGTACAGTTTCTTGATTTTCCATCTCGCTCGCTTATCAACATGTTTTGCAGAGGAGTTCAGTGCAAGAAAAAGTGTGCTGTGTGTTCTTTGGCACAATGTAGCTTGTGCTCAAAATTGGGTTTTAGTTGGGTTTTCATATCACCCTGGTGGCACTGTTGGGACCTGTGCATCTAACAACTGCTGGCACATCATGATGTTGATGTATACCACTGATTTGTTGACAGCATTGTTAATTTTAAATTTTGCATTTCAGATTTCACCCTGTTTTAATCTTGTAAAATTCTTTTGGATGTTGCATAATGCAGACGTACCTTCCAGCAACATGGTTTAAAGAGATCATGATCTATTTACAGGTTATTTCTTCTAGCAAGTATTGCAAATTGTATGCACTTTTGGAGCATTTCTGTACTTGACTAAAGTTCAGTAGTTTGCAGGGAGTAAACTAATTTCTGAAGCTTTTTGTTTGTTGGTACCAAAGTTTTTGCTAAAAGGCATTGTTTCCCGCTATGAGTGATCTGGTAGGCCCCCTTCCCCCTCTCGGAATTGAGCATTATGGAGGGAGTGACAATAGCCACACAGAGCAGGGAAAACTGCTAGAATAAGGAAGAGATAGGGAAGGGTTTTCAGAAGAAGAGCTTGTCCAGAGTCCTTGAGAAAACAATACTTTTGCCTTAACTTCAGCATTGATCAATGAATAAAACGTTACTTCAGAAAAGTGGTCATGACTGATATACCAACAGCAAAAGTGCCCTCTCAAAGCAGGATTTAAAAAGAAATTCTTTGCATACAAGGGAACCATGTCTCTGATTTGTGCATTTGACTTCACCCAGGGCATTGCTGGAGGTTTAAGCAACGTATCGAAATAAGCAATTGATGACACAGTGGCTCAGTAGTGGCTTAGCACTACTGTCTCACAGCACGAGGGACTGTGGTTCACTTCCAGTCTTGGGCAACTGCATCAATTTTGTGCATTTTCCCTACGTCTGTGTGGGTTTTCTCTTGGTGCTCTGGTTTCCTCCCACAGACCAAAAATGTTGCAGCTTAGGTGGCTTGGCTATGCTAAATTGCTCCATAGTGTGCAGGCCACGTGGGCCAACTATGGTAAATATGGGGTTACATGGATAGGGTGGATGCTCTTCAGAGGGTCAGTGCAAACTCAATTAGCGGAATGACATCTATCTACACTGCATGTATTCTATGAGTCTATTCTAAATTGCAGTTTGCAATCCACAGCTGCATACTTTATGCATTTAGAGAGAATGTTGTATCGTTCTTTCTTATTAGAGATGATGAGGAGGAGTGAACACAAGAATTTGCACAGATTGGAATCATTCTTGCTCTTGACTTCATATAGGTTGCCTTGCAAGTGCCTCAACTGAATTCTCCTCCTTTCCTGAACCAAAAGTGATACCGCTCCCTCAGACACTTGCAACCAGAGCCACCTTATGTTGCTTCTCATACCCACTATTCTGCTTCTTTATGCTTTTAAAATTTTGTTGCAGTCCTGTGTTATGTGTATTTAATTCCCCATAACAAATCAGAGGCAGGCAAC
The DNA here is from genome assembly GCF_020745735.1 of Hemiscyllium ocellatum. Classification (NCBI taxonomy): domain Eukaryota; kingdom Metazoa; phylum Chordata; class Chondrichthyes; order Orectolobiformes; family Hemiscylliidae; genus Hemiscyllium; species Hemiscyllium ocellatum. The sequence goes on along the minus strand of NC_083416.1, from coordinate 17,315,773 downwards.
ATGGCAGAAATGCTCATATAATTCTCTCACAATCCGACTCACGATTGTGTGTGTGTGTGTGAGAAGCTGCTCCCCTTGATTGAGGAGTCAAGTCACACGATAGCATAGTTTTAGGGTAAGGGACAGAAGATTCAGAGGGGATTTGGGAAAAACATTTTCACTCAGCAGGTGGTTGGAATCTGAAATGCATTGCCTGGGAAGAAAGCAGAAATCTTAAAACCCTTAGATATTTGGATGACCACGGGAAATTTCATAACATTCAAGAATGTGGGACAAATACAGGAAATTGGGATTAGCAAACTTTTAGCAGTAGTTATGCCAATACAGAATTGATGGACCGAAGGATTTAATGCACTGTATGAATGTATGAATCCAGAAATTGTGGCAGATTTCTCATGAAGCTTCCACCGTGGGCGGCATGGTGGCACAGTGGTTAGCACTGTTCTTTCTCAGCGTCAGAGATCTGGTTCATTTCCCGCCTCAGGCAGTTGTCTGTGTGGAGTTTGCACATTCTCCCTGTGTCTGTGTGGGTTTCCTCTGGGTGCTTCAGTTTCCTCCCACAATCCAAAAATGTGCAGGTTAGGTGAATTGGCCATGCTAAATTGTCCATAGTGTTAGTTGACCCTCTTCGGAGGGTCGATGTGGACTTGTTGGGCCGAAGGGCCTGGTTCCACACTGTAAGTAATCTAATCTTGTCATTAAAAATGACTCCCATCCAAATCTGTCTGCTATTAGTCAGCCAATCAACTATCCATGATAATATACTATCTCTAACATCCTTTTGAGCTTGCTGCACTATTCTGTAAGATCGTGGCTGATCTGTTTGTATTTCATCTAACCATGATAACCCTTGATTCCTTTCCCTAATAAGAATCATATCCACCTCTGACTGAAAAATGACCCAATCTCCACTACCTTCTGAGCTAGAGCTCTCAGTCCTTGGAGAAAAAAAGCCTATTCATCTGAGAGTGGAAGCTTCTTCTTAATCTTTTAACTTAGATCAAGCGTAAGCTCTGAGATGTAAATATCAGAGGATTATAAGATTATGTTGCATCTTAATTGGACATTTGAGGATTATCGAAAACCAATAGAACTGTGGATGCTGGAAACCTGAAACAAAAACAGAAATTGCCGAAAAATCTCAGGTTTGTCAGCATCTGTGGAGAGAAATCCAGAGTTAATGTTTCTGGTCCAGTCACCCTTCATCAGAACTAATGGCACTAGGAGTACATGGAATGTTACAGCGCAGTACAGGCGCTTTGGCCTTTGATGTTGTGCCAACCTGTGAAATTAATCTGATGCCGTTCCATTATTATCCATATGTATGTCCAATGCCCATTTAAATGCCCTTAATGTCAGCGAGTCAACTACTGTTGCAGGGACCTTCCACTCCCCGACTACTCTGTAAGTAAAGAAACTACCCTGATATCTGTCCTAAATCTATCACCCCTCAATTTAAATCCATGTCCCCTCATGTTAGCCTTCACCATCCGAGGAAAAACGTTCTCACTGTCCACCCTATCTAACCCTCTGATTATCTTAAACATCTCAATTAAGTCATCTCTCAATCAACTTCTCTTCAACGAAAACAGCCTCAGTTCCCTCAGCCTTTCCTCATAAGACCTTCCTTGCATACCAGGCAACATCCTAGTAAACCTCCTCTGAACACCTTCCAAAGCTTCCACATCCTTCCTGTAATGCAGTGACCAGAACTGCACACAATACTCCAGGTGTAGCATCTTATACAGCTGAAGCATGATCTCGTAGCTCCGAAACTCAATCCCCCTACTAATAAACGGTACCACACCACATGCCTTCTTAACAACCCTATCAATCTGTGTGGCAACTTTCAGGGATTTATGCACCTAGTCACCGAGATCTCTGTGTACATCTACACTGCCAAGAATTTTACCATTAGCCCAGTACTCTGCATTCCTCCTTCTTCCGAAGCGAACTGTCTCACACTTTTCTGCATTAAACTTCATTTGCCACTTCTCAGCCCAGCTCTGCATCTTATCTATGTCCCTGTGTAACCCACAGCATCCTTCAGCACAATCCACAATTCTACCTACCTTAGCTACAAATCTATTAACTCATCCTTCTACGCCGACATTCAGACCATTATAAAAACGACAAACAGCATTGGCCCTAACACAGATCCTTGTGGTGCACCACTGGCAACTGAGCTCCATGGTGTACATTTTCCATCAACCACCACTCTCTGTCTTCTTTCACTAGCTAATTTATGATGCAAGCCACTAAATCACCTTCAATCCCGAAACTCTGTATTTAGTGCAATAGCCTACAGCATAGAACTTTATCAGCCGCCTTACTGAAGTCCATGTACACCACATCACCTGTTTTGTCATTTTCTCGAAGAACTCAATAAGGTTAGTGAGCCGGGATCTACCCTTCACAAAATTGTGTTGAGTATCCCTAATCAAACTATTCCTTTCCAGATAATTATAAATGCTATCTCTCATAACCGTTTTCAACACCTTACCCACAACTGAAGTAAGGCTCAATGGCCTATGATTACCAGAGTTGTCCAAACGCCCCTTGTTAAACAAGGGAACAACAACTGCTATCCTCCAGTCTTCTGGCCCTACTCCTGCCAACAATGATGACATAAAGATCAAAGCGAAATGCTCTGCATTATCCTCCTTGGCTTCTCAGAGAATCAGAAGATAAGTCCCATCCGGCCCAAGGGTCTTAACTATTTTCAGATCTTCCAAAATTGCTAAAACCTCCTCTTTGTCAACTACAATCCCATCTAATCTAGTAGCGTGTATTTGAATATTCTCACTAACATTGCCCTTTTCCAATATGAATACTGATGAAAACGTTTCATTAAGCGCATCCCCTAGGTCCTCAGATTTCACACACAACTTTCCACTACTGTCTTTGATTGGCCCTAATCTTACTCTCGTCATTCTTTTATTCCTGATATACCATTAGAAGGCCTTAGGATTTTCCTTGATCCTGTCCGCCAACAACTACTTATGTTCCTTCCTGGCTCTTCTTAGCCCTCTCTTTAGATCTTTTCTGGCTAACTTATAACTCTCAAGCCCCCTATCTGAGCCTTCATGCCTCCTCCTCACATTAGCCGGCGCCTTCCCCATGACAAGAGCTTCAAGTTCTTTCATAAACCATGGCTACCTCTCTGAACAACAACCTCCCTGTCTGATTGGTACATACATATCAAGGTCATGCAGTAGCTGTTCCTTGAATAAGCTCCACATTTCAAGTGTGTCCATCCCCTGCAGTTTCCTTCTCCATCCTAAATCTTGCCTAATCACATCATAGTTGCCTTTCCCCCTGTTATATCTCTTTCCCTGCAGTGTATACCTATCCTTTCCCATTACTGTTGTAAACATAACTGAATTGTGGTCACTATTGCCAAAGTGCTCACCTGCCTCCAAATCTCTTACCTGGCCAGGTTCATTCCCCAGTACCAAACCCAATATGACATGGCCTCTTGTTGGCCTGTCTATATACTGTGTCAGAAAATCCTCCTGCACACATTGAACAAAAAATGATCCATCCAAACTACTTGAGCGGTTGTATTCCCAGTCAATATTGGGGAAGTTAAGTTCTCCATGACAACGACCCTGTTGCTCTCGCTCCTTTCAAGAATCACCGTTGCAATCCTTTCCTCTACATCCCTGGAACAATTCGGAAGCCCATAGAAAAGCCCCAACAGGGTGACCTCTCCTTTCCTGTTTCTAACCTCAGCCCAAACTACCTCAGTGGATGAGTCCTGAAATGTTACCTCAGCTGCTGTAATACTATCCTTGATTAAAAGTGCCACCACCACCACCCCGCCCCCGCCCCCCCGACCTTTACCATCTTCTCTGTTCTTACTAGAACATCTAAATCCCTGAATCTACAACAACCATTCCTATCTGTCCTCTAGCCATGTTTCTGAAATGGCCACAACATCGAATTCCGGGTATCAACCCATGCTGCAACTTCACCCACCTTATTTCGGAACTCCTGGCATTGAATTTCACACATTTCAAACCAACATCCTGATTGCCAGTGCCCTCTCATCACCTTGTAAACATACTCCTGACCTCACTACCCTCAACCTTCCTTACACTGGAACTACAATTCAGGTTCTCATCCACCGCTACATTAGTTGTAACACCACCGCACCCCCACCTTTCCATAAAGAGCTCCAATTATCCAAGAATCCAAAACCCTTCCTCCTGCACTATCCCTGCAGCCACGTGTTCAGCTCTGCTGTCTCCATGTTCCTCGCTTCACTAGAATGTGGCAGAGGCAACAAACCAGAGATTTCAATGGCAATCACGGAGGTATTAGAACAGTACACGAGAGAGTTTGGACCAGCTTTTATTTCTGGGCTGAGTAAGTATGTGAGCCTTAGCGGGGTGATTATCACAGGCAGCAGAGATCTGGAAGTTAAAACATCCCTATATGTGGACCATGTCCCTGTTTTCTGCCCTAACCTGCTGTCAGTGCGAAGACTTGATCATCTGCGACCTGTTTTAACTGGCCTTGGAAGTTAAGAGAAATGAGACAAGAGCAAATACATGTTCTTTGGGATCAGCCAATCTAGTTCCTTTATCCCCTTCACTACCTGCCCAAATTAGCTGAAGGTGCTGGGAATTTGGTCTGGACGGGCTGAGGTGTGCACAAAAACCTGGGAGTATCATAGGTGACAGAGGAACTGGAATATGGGAGCACCACTGCACCTCTGTTATGGGTAAAAGCCTGGTATTCAGGTGTGAGGGACTATCGGATGTTGCTACATGTGGTGAAGGTCAGGTTCCATACCTGATTCTGTGCCACTGCAGTCACCTGAGCCATTTTTCATTTCATCTGGAGGTCAAAGGTGGATCATGTCTGCAAAAAATAACATGTACAAATCTCCAGATAAGGTGGGAGAAGAATGTATCCAATGCCACCATCATCCTGACGGCCACCTTTGTCTGTGGCTTCATCAAGCTGTGTGTACACCCTCAGTATGCAAACACCAAGTTTCACAATGTAGTGAGATTCTACCTGTACCTGGTGTTGCAAAAGATGGATCTGGCCTAGTTTCTGTGGAATGCTCCAAGTCATACCACCTGTCCCTCATGGAAAGATTTGCAAGCAAAGCGTCTTTGACCACGAGTCCAACAGAAAGTGGTCAGCATGCTAAGTCCTCGACCCTATAGGAAATGGAGAGGGTGGATCCTGTCAGGAAGTTCCCTGAGCAGACTGTCAAGTCCTTTGGCAAAATGACTCACCTCTAGAACTTTCCAATAAGCACAAAGACATAGCTTGGCTGGTGGTGAGAAGGACACTCCCCATCAGATCCTTCATGCATGCTAGTCCGTGTATCGCTGCTCGCTGCTCTCAAAACAGTTATGCTAATGAGACTGTCATGTATCTCCTTCTGCAATGTGCCTTTGCAAAGAAGGTCTGATGAGAGACGCAATGGTTTTTGTGGAGATTTGTCACAAGCAGCTCTGTGACACAGGAATCTGTGCTCACCCAGCTGTTTCCTCTGCCTGGAGGACCAGCAGTTTGGTGAAAGATACTCTTTGGGCTGCCTGAAGCTTAGAGTCATCGAGATGTGTGGAAACAGATTCTCGTAGGTGCATCCACATACTGAATCAGAAAATTTCTTTGTATGCACCTAACAAATTTGCTGTCCTAGTCTAAGCCATTGACATAAATTGTGCCATGCTGAGGGTCTAGTTCCAGTACTTCCTCAATGATCTTCCCTCCATCATAAAGTCAGAAGTGGATATGTGCACTGATGATTACTTAATGGTTAGCCTATTCTGACTACTTATATAGTGAAGTAGTCCAGGTCCAAATGCAACAGGTTCTGAACAATATCCTAGCATGAGCTGAAGAATGGCAAATGACATCCATGCTGCACAAATATCAGGCAATGACCTTCTCCAATAAGAGGAAATCTAGCCATCAGCTTGTCATTCAAAGGCATTGCCATTGTTAAATTACCCTCTTCTATACATCTTGGCAGTTAGCATCGATCAGAAAATGAACTGGAGTAGCCATACAAATACAATCATTACAAGATCAGGTAAGATGTTAAGAATACTGCAGCAACTGAGTAACTCATGTCTTGGACTTCCCAAAGCCTGCCTTCCATATACAAGGCACAAGTCAGGAGTGTGATGGAATACTCTACGTTTGCTTGGATAATTGCAGCTCCAAAAGCACTTGAGCTTGACACCATCCAGACAACATAGCTCGCTTGCTTGGCATCACATCCACAAGCATCTGTCCCTTCCACCACTGTCTACAAGATACACTGCCGAAATTCACCAAAGATCCTTCGGTCGCACTTTCAAATCCATGACTACTCGTTGCTCGAAGTTAAAAACCAAAAGAACTGTGGATGCTGTAAATCAGAAACAAAAACAAATTACTGGTGATGTTAGCAGGTCTGGCAACATCTGTGCAGAGAAAGCAGAGTTAATGTTTCAGGTTGAGTGACCCTTCCTCAAAACTGGGGAACTTCTGAGGAAGGGTCACTCGACCCTGAAATGTTAACTCTGATTTCTCTCCACAGATGCTGCCAGACCTGAGCTTTTCCAGCAATTTCTGTTTAAATTCAATAGATTCATAGGAACACCTGCAAATTCTCCTTCAAGCCCTTCACCATACCAACATGGCAATATATCTCAATTCCTTCAATGTCACTGGTCAAAATCATGCCATTCCCCCTCTAACAACATTGCAGTCTACGCTGTAGATAGACCCACAGCGGTTCAAGAAGGCAAGTCACTACGATCTTCTCCAGGCAACACTGGACTGTTGGCTTTGCTAGTGATGCCTGTGTCAAGTTTTAAAATAAAAAGTAGAACCATATGTTCTTCCTTCCAACAACTCTGATAAATTGTTTAAATATGATTTCCCTTTGATGACACCATGTGGACTCTTCCCGATTTTTCCAGATGTGCAGTTATAATCTCTTTAATGATCAATTCTAATACCGTCCCATGACTCATGTCAAGCTGTCAATATTTTTGTTTTTTGCCTTCCTTCCCTTTTAAACTGAGGGATTATAGTTTACTACTTTCCAGTCTGAGAGAACTTTTCCTGAATCTTGGGAGTTCTGGAAAATTAACACAAACGTTTTTACTATCCTATTAACAAGCTCTTTTAAGACACCAGCATGAAGTCCATCTGTACTTAAAGATTTGTCAACCTATTGGCTTCATCAGTTTGCTTAGTTTATGATTTTACTAAATTCCTCCTTTCCTTCTACCTCTTTACTTATAAGTAATACTGGAGTGTTTTTTGTATTCTTTAGGTAAAGTCACCATAGTCCCTAGGGATGCTGTCTTATGAGAGATGTCTGGTGATAATTTAACCTGCAGATCTACATCTCAGGTGAGGGGAGAGGTTGACAAGGACAATCCTTTTTGACAACCTTAGCTGGTTTAAGAATTGAACCGAAGCTAATCGGACTTAATGCATTACAAACCAGGCGTGCAGCCAACTGAGCTAACTGACCACCATACACTGAAGATAGAGTAAAATCTTTATTCACTTTATTTGCCTTCCTGTATTAACTCCAGAAGAACACTCCATTTCTCTGTTTCACTTTTCAAATACCTGTCAAAACTCATCATGTCTGGTTTAACAATCCTAGCTAACTTCCTCTTGTACTTGAATTTCTTCCTTCCCATTAATCTCTTAATCATTCTCTGTCATTCCATATATTCTGACCATTCATCTGAACCATCACTTATCTTTGTGCAATAATATTATTTTTCCTTAAGTTTGATGCTTTCTTCTTTAGTGAACTATGGATGGTTTATTCTCTCTTTAAATATTGTTAGTGCCAGTATTATACTTATTCCTGATTAATTAGCTGCCAAAGCAAGGAATCTGCATTTCACATTGCCTTTTTTTTGGCATGGTTTTGATTCACTGTTGCTAAGTTATTTGTGCATCATGAGACTTGTTTTAAAGTTGTTTAACTTAGAGAGGGCAGATGTAATGTTTCAATTATTTTGGAATCTCACTGTGGTTTTAATGTTTCACTTAAAGTGGCTTGACTTAAAATTTTGGATTTCAGGAATGCAATCCTGACTTTATGTAAGGACACCCTGTATGTGTCGTTGTGAGTCATCAATGCCAGGGTTGCAAGGGTGTGACATGTTTAATGGTGATGTAAAGGACGTGAATTTTAGGATTTGAGGATTAATTAATAGAGATTGCTAGAGGTTTGACCTGTTGATTGGTGGGCAGTAGTGCTGAGAATAGCATTCTGTATTTGAAATTCATCTACTTCATTGCCTGCCTTGTATGAAATTATTCAGTTTCTAACACTGTATTCGTGTTCTTGAAGCAACAATTCTGGCATTGACCTTTACTGATACTTTTTCCGAGTGCCTCCTGAACATCTTGTTACAATGATTTTGGGAGTTGGAACTCTTAACTACTGGGGCATTTTTAGCCCTTAATTCCAAAATGTGTTTTTTCCCCAAGAGGACTGCCACAGAGAGAAAATAACAGCCGGATTAAAATTCAGTGGCTGACTGGCAAAAGTTCAATATGGGACCAATGGACTGAAACATTTAACATTGTCAGAGAAACCTTAAACAGAGAGAAACTGACTTGTGATAATGAAAGCTGATGAAATTTCTGTGTGTTATATCCCAAAGTGCACAACTGTTTTTGATTTTTTTTTGCTTTTTCTTTTTGAAGAATACATAAAGACAAGGATTAAAACGCCATTTCAGTTCTACCGGAAGTTCTGACAAAGAGTCACCTGATTCGAAACATCAACTGTGTTTCCTCTCCACAGATGATTCCAGACCTGAGTTTCTCCGGCAATTTCTGTTTTTGTTTCAGATTTCTCTGTTTTAAATTAATTTAGCTGCAATGTGCTACTGGTAGTGGACTTTATTTTGTGTAAACGTAAAGTTGCCATAATCCTACTGGACCAAAGGCTCATAAGAGAGAAATATTTAGTGGTGGTGTAACCTGAAGGTCACCACGCCTCAAGTGAGGGGAAGGTTTAGAAGATGGAACCTTCATGATAACCCCAGAGAGTGCAGGTATTGAATCCATGCTATTGGTGTTACCCTGCATTGAAAACCAGCCAACTGAACTAACTCAAGAAATTGGCTCCTTAAAAAACATAAGTTCATTTGAATCTAGAAGAATTTTATCCACAAGGGAAGGGAGTTTTCTTGCAAATTAACTCTATACATTCATAGGGATATACAGCATGGAAACAGACCCTTTGGTCCAAACCATCCATGCCGACCAGATATCCCAACCCAATCTAGTCCCACCTGCCAGCACCCAGCCCATATCCCTCCAAACCATTCCTATTCATATACCCATCCAAATGCCTCTTAAATGTTGCAATCGTACCTGCCTCCACCACATCCTCTGGCAGCTCATTCCACCCCCTGCGTGAAAAGGTTGCCCCTTATATATCTTTGCCCTCTCAACCTAAACCCATGTCCTCTAGTTCTGGACTCCACCACCCCAGGAAAAATACTTTGTCTATTTAGCCTATCCATTCCCCTCATACAATTTTGTATATCTCAATAAGGTCACCCCTCAGCCTCCGACGCTCCAGGGAAAACGGCCCCAGCCTGTTCAGCCTCTCCCCATTTATCAAATCCTCCAACCCAGGGAATATCCTTGTAAGTCTTTTCTGAACCCTTTCAAGTTTCACAACATCTTTCCGATAGGAAGGAGACCAGAATTGCATGCAATATTCCAACAGTGGCCTAACCAATGTCCTGTACAGCTGCAACATGACTCCCCAACTCCTGTACTCAATACTCTGACCAATCAAAGAAAGCATACCAAATGCCTTCTTCACTATCCTATCTACCTGCGACTCCACTTTCAAGGAGCTATGTACCTGCACTCAAAAGTCTCTTTGTTCAGCAACACTCTCTAGGACCTTCCCATTAACCCCTTACCCGGCAAAGATGAGTTAACTTGTCTTCACCCAATTTGTTTTTTTCAGAGTGCGCCGAGTAAACTCATCCAAAACATAATTTCAAAAACAGCCAAAGACGAGTTTATACGTCAATTCTCAGCATTTCTAGGCCCTTCTCAGCTAGAAACGAGTATACTTGGTAATTCATACGTCTGGTAGCTGTGTGTCTTCCGCCTCAGGCGTTGCAAGAAGCATCGATGCACCGCTTTTGGGCACACACTGTCATTCGTTTTTTCCTGTTTTTTTTTTACAAATTACACCCAGATGTCGAGCTCAGAAGATGACAATGAGTATGAACCTTCTATCAGAAGCTTGGATACATCAGATGAGAGTGCAAGCATTAAAAATACTATTAAAAAAAGCAATTTAAAAATTCATCTGAAAATGAAATGTTTTCTCCAAAAAAGGTTGCCGGGGAAGTGTATAAGTCCTGCTAAGATTTGCTTTCCCAAAATGCAGCACCTCGCATTTATCCAAATTAAACTCCATCTGCCACTGCTCGGCCCATTCCTGTTGTAATCTGAGGTAACCTTCCTCGGTGTCCACTACACCTCCAATTTTGGTATCATCTGCAAACTTACTAACTGTACCTCTTATGTTCGCATCCAAATCATTTATGTAAATGACAAAAAGTAGAGGACCCAGCACTGATCCTTGTACCACTCCACTGGTCACAGGCCTCCAGTTCGAAAAACAACCCTCCACCACATGTCTTCTAAGTTTGAGCCAATTCTGTATCCAAATGACTAGTTCTCCCTGTATTCCGTGAGATCTAACCTTGCTAACCAGTCTCCCAAGGGGAACCTTTTTGAACGCCTTACTGAAGTCCATATAGATCACGTGTACTGCTCTGTGCTCATCAATCCTCTTTGTTACATGTTCAAAAAACTTAATCAAGTATGTGAGACATGATTTCCCACGTACAAAGCCATGTTGACTATCTCTAATCAGTCCTTGCCTTTCCAAATACATGTACATCCTGTCCCTCAGGATTCCCTCCAATAACTTGCCCACCACTGACGTAAGGTTCACCGGTCTATAGTTCCCTGGCTTGTCCTTATCACCCTTATTAAACAGTGGCACCACGTTAGCCAACCTTCATTCTTCCGGCACCTCAACTGTGACTATCGATGAGACAAATATCTCAGCAAGAGGCCCAGCAATCACTTCTCTAGCTTCCGACAGAGTTCTTGGGTGTACCTGATCACTTCCTGGGGATTTATTCACCTTTATGCATTTCACATCCAGCCCGTCCTCCTCTGTAATATGGACATTTTGTTAGGTGTCACCATCTATTTCCCTACTTTCTAAATCTTCCATATCCTATTCCACAATAAATACTGATGCAAAATACCCGTTTAGTATCTCCCCCATTTTCTGCAGCTTCACACAAAGGCCGACTTGCCGATCTTTGAGGGGCTCTATCCATTCCCTAGTTATCCTTTTGACCTTAATGTATTTGTAAAAATCCTTTGGATTCTCCTTAATTCTATTTGTCAAAGCTATTTCATGTTCCCTTTTTGCCTTCCTGATTTCCCTCTTAAGTATACTCCTACTTTCTTTATACTTTTCTAAGGATTCATTTGATTTATCCTGTCTGTACCTTACATATGCTTCCTTCTTAACCAAATCCTCAATTTCTTTAGTCATCCAGCATTCCCTATATCTACCAGCCTTTCCTTTCACCTTAACAGCAATATACTTTCTCTGGATTCTCATTATCTCATTTCTGAAGGCTTCCCATTTTCCAGCCATCCCTTTACCTGCGAACATCTGCCCCCAGTCAGCTTTGGAAAGTTCTTACCTAATACCGTCAAAATTGGCCTTTCTCCAATTTAGAACTTCAACTTTTAGAACTGGTCCATCACTATTTTAAATCTAATAGAATTATGGTTGCTGGCCCCAAAATGCTCCCCCGCTGACACCTCAGTCACCTGCCCGGTCTTATTTCCCAAGAGTAGGTCAAGTTTTGCACCTCCTCTAGTAGATACATCCACATACTGAATCAGAAAATTGTCTTGTACACACTTAACAAATTCCTCTCCATCTAAACCCTTAACACTATGGCAGTTCCTGTCTACATTTGGAAAGTTAAAATCCCCTGCCATAACCACCCTATTATTCTTACAGATAGCTGAGATCTTCTCACAAGTTTGTTTCTCAATTTCCGTCTGACTGTTAGGGGGTCTATAATACAATCTCAATAAGGTGATCATCCCTGTCTTATTTCTCAGTTCCACCCTAGTAACATTCCTGGATGTATTTTCAGGAATATTCTCCCTCAGCACAGCTGTAATGCTATTCCTAATCAAAAACGCCACTCCCCCTCCTCTCTTGCCTCCCTTTCTGTCCTTCCTGTAGCATTTGTATCCAGGAACAGTAAGCTTCCAGTTCTGCCCATTCTTGAGCCATGTTTCCGTAATTGCTATGATAACCCAGTCCCATGTTGCTAACCATGCCCTGAGTTCATTTGCCTTCCCTGTTCGGCCCCTTGCATTGAAATAAATGCAGTTTATTAGTCCTACCCTGGCCCTTTCTGCCCTGAGTGTTTGACTCTCTTCTGTTCTCAACTATACCAGTCTCAGATTGATCTCTTTCCTCACTATCTCCCTGGGTCCCAACCACCCCCCTTACTAGTTTAAATCCTCCCCAGCAGCTCTCGCAAATCTGCCTGCCAGTATATTTGTCCCGTTCCAATTTAAGTGTAAACTGTCCTTCTTGTACAGGTCACTTCTACCCCGAAAGAGATTCCAATGATCCAAAAATGTGAATCCTTCTCCCATACACCAACTCCTCAGCCATGCATTCATCTGCTCTATCCTCCTTTTCCTGCCCACACTAGCTCGTAGCACCGGGAGTAATCCAGATATTACTACTCTCGAGGACCTCCTTTTTAAATTTCTGCCTAACTCTCTGTAGTCTCCCTTTAGAATCTCAACCTTTTTCCCTTCCTATGTCGTTGGTTCCAATGTGGACAATGACCTCTTGCTGGCCCCTGTCCCCCTTGAGAACATTCTGCACCTTCTCTGAGGCATCCTTGATTCTGGCACCAGGAAGCAACACATCATTCTGATTTTTTGCTGCTGGCCACAGAAACATCTGTCTGTACCTTGGACTAGAGAATCCCCTAACACAATTGATCTCTTGGAACCCGACATACCTGTTATTGCAATCGAGCCAGTCTCAATACCAGAAACTTGGCCGTTCGTGCTATATTCCCCTGAGAATCCATCACCCTCTACTTTTTCCAAAATAGCATACTTATTTGAAATGGGTATACCCACAGAAAACTCCTGCACTAGCTTCCTACCTCTCTTACCTTTCCTGGAGTTATCCAGTCATGCAGCACAGAAAGAGACCTTTTAGTCCAACCAATCCATGCCAACCAAAGTCCCAAAGGACACTAGTCGCACTTGCCTGACTATGTGCTTAGCCATATCCCTCCAAACATTTCTTGTTCATGTACTTAGCTAAATTTCTTTTATACATTTGAAATTGTACCCACATCCACCATCTCTTTTCGAAGTTCATTCCATACATGAACCACTCTCTGTGTTTTAAAAAAAACTCCTTACTTTTTTTAACCTTTCTCCTCTCACCTTAAAAATATGCTCCCTCATCTCGAAGTCCTCCCATGCTCGGGAAGAGACACCTGCATCATCATGTCTATACCCCTCATTATTTTATGAACCTCAAGGTCATTCTCATATTCCACTGCTCTCGTGCAAAAGTCCCAGCCTATCTGCTATAACCCAAACCCTACATTCCTGGCAACATCCTGGTATATTTCTTCTGAAACCTCTCCCGCTTAATAATATACTTTTGATAACAGGGAGATTAGAACTGGACATGGGGGTATTTCAAAAGAGCCCTCCCCAACATCTTGTACAGCTGCAATGTGAAGTTCCAACTCCTATACTCAAATATCTGAGCAATGAAGGCAAGCAAGCTAAACACCTTCTTCACCACCCTTTCTATATGTGATGCAAACTTCATCATATTATGTATCTGAATCCCTCAGTGCCTCTGATCTACAACACTGCCTGAGGCCCTTCTTTTAATTATATAAGCCTTGCCTTTGTTTATTTTACCAAAATGCAATACCTTGCACTTATCTAAATTAAACTCCATTTGTCATTCTTCAGCCCATTGAACCATTTGATCAAGTCCTCTTTGTAATCTTGGATAGGCTTCTTCACTCTCCACTGTACAGTCAATTCTTCTATAACCAATGGTTGCATTCTTGTGCAACCCTGTGTTGTAGAAAAAAATCGTGCTTTTGAAACAGCGCTGTAATCACATTACAGCCAACACATGTTTTAAAAGTTCATGCTGTAGAAACAGTGTCCCCAATTCATCAATCACATTACAGCAAATTCGCTTAGATGAGACACATGTTATAATAGACCGACCTGTACCACAATCTTGGTGTTATTCGCAAACTTACTGACCATGCTTTTTATATTCTCCTCTAAATCATTTATATAACTAACAAACAAAAGTGGACTCGGCACCGATCCCAGTGGGAATATTGCTGGTCACAGGTCTCCAGTCCGAGAATCAACCCTCTGCCATCACTCTCCATCTCCAGCCATTAAGCCAGTTTTGTGTCCAATTGGCAAGTTCACCCAGAAACTCATATCATCTACCTTTACTAATTAGTCTATGATGTGGAGCCTTGTCAAAGGCTTTACTAAAGTCCAAGTAAACAATGGGTTGTTCTGCCTTCACCAATCATCTTGGTTACTTCCTCAAAAAACTCAATCGTTTGTGAGACGCAGTTTCCCTCTCAAAACCATGTTGACTATCCATAGTCATTCCTTGCCTCTCCAAATGTATATAAATCCTATCTTTAAGAATTACTTCTAACAATTTACCTAAAGTCGGACTCACAGATGTGTAGTTCCCTGGCTTCTCCTTACATCTCTTCTTAAACAAAAGCTTAAATTAGCCACTGCTCAGTCACAGAACAGCAGTACAGGCTCTTCGGCCTTCGAAGTTGTGCAGATCTGTGAAACCAAACTGAAGCCCATCTAACCTACATTATTCCATTTTCGTCCACATGTTTATCTAATGATCATTTAAATACCCTTAATGTTGGCAAGTCTGCTACGTTGCAGGCGGTGTGTTTCTGAATAAAGAAATTACCTCTGACATCTGTCCTATATCTATCACTTCTCAATTTAAAGTTATATTCCCTCTTGCTAGCCATCACCATCTGAGGAAAATGGCTTTCACTGTCCACACTATCCAATCCATTGATTATCTTACATGTCTCAATTAAATCACCACTCAACCTTCTTCTCTGTAACGAAAACAGCCTCAAGTCCCTCAGTCTTTCTTCATAATACCTTCCTTCCGTACCAGCCAACATCCTTGTACATCTCCTCTGAACCCTTTCCAAAGCTTCCACATCCTTCC
Source organism: Hemiscyllium ocellatum (assembly GCF_020745735.1). Taxonomy (NCBI): domain Eukaryota; kingdom Metazoa; phylum Chordata; class Chondrichthyes; order Orectolobiformes; family Hemiscylliidae; genus Hemiscyllium; species Hemiscyllium ocellatum. The sequence goes on along the minus strand of NC_083416.1, from coordinate 17,300,394 downwards.
TATAATGTGGTGACCAGAACTGTAGGCAATACTCCTAGTGTGGCTGCATCAGAGTTTTGTACAGCTGCAGCATGACCTCATGGCTCCGAAAATTAATCCCTCTATCAATGAAAGCTAACACACCGTATGCTTTCTTAACAACCCTATCAACCTCGATAGCAACTTAGGGATCTACGTACACGGACACTGAGATCTCTGCTCATCTATACTACCGAGAATCTGACAATTAGCCCAGTACTTTGCCTTCCTGTTACTCCTTCCAAAGTGAATCACCTCACACTTTTCTGCATTAACCTCCATTTGCCACCTCTCAGCGCAGCTCTGCAGCTTATCTATGTCCCTCTGTAACCTACAACATCCTTCGGCACTATCCACAACTCCACCGACCATAGCGTCATCAACAAAATTACTAACCCACCCTTCTATGCCCTCATTCAGCAATGCACGAGTGCCTGCCATGGATCACAAGCCTCTGTTTCCAGGTCAGAAATGAAGGAAATGAGAAATATTTCTCATCACAATTAGTCAGAATTATTTTCCCATTTGCCAGAACAGCAAATAACGACGAGTAGAGTCACTGCAGGATTTTGTTTCACAAAAGCGGTGAAATAACAATTCCCATTCGCCTTTAGTGAACAACACAACTTGCCTGGAACATGAAGCAGCAGTGGAGCTGCTTGGGCCTAGGACAATGGCGGGGGCTTTACATGTGGGAGGTGAACGTGATCACCACAACCTAGATTAGAATGGTGCTGGAAAAGCCCAGCAGTTCAGGCAGCATCCGAGCAGCAGGAAAATTGACGTTTCAGGCAAAAGTCCTTCATCAACCCACCACAGCACAGATTCTGACACAATGGAGAGTTGCACTGTCCCACATCATAAATAATTTCTAAGAAGCAAATCCGGTTTATTGTATTCGACTTAATTATAGCACATCCCGAAGAAGCTGCAGCATAACAACCTAACTACATAGGTAGCAGAAGTGGGATATTTGGCATTCGACATATCAATCCTTCGGTGCCAGACCAGTATTTGTAGATGATACAAATATTTCTGTACGGGACCTCGCAAATTTCTTCTCTAACTTCCTCAAAATTTTTATTCATCCATTATTCTCTGATCTTACCAGCCTTACCTTTCACTCTAACAGGAAATAATGACTCCTGTTACACTTTTGAAAGCCTCCCACTTATCAGGCACCCCTTTTTCCTGCAGTCTATTCCAGTCAATTTTTGAAAATTCTTATGTCGTACCGTTAAAATTTGCCCTACTCCAATTAAACTTGAATTTTTATAGAAGGCTTGTTCTTTTCCATAACTGTTTTAAAACAAATAGAATTATGATGACGAGACCCAAAGTGTTCCCCTAATGTCACTTCAGTCACTTGCCCTGTCCTATTACCCGAGAGAAGGTCAGGTTTTGCTTTTTCTCCAGTAGGAACATTTACATACTAATAAAGAAATGTGTTGGTGAACAGATTTAACAAATTCTTCACCACCCAAACCTTTAACGCTATGGTGGTCCCAGTCAATGTTTGGAAAATTAAAATCACCAACTACTAGTCGCTCTGTTATAGTGCACATTTCATTCACGTGAATTCAATCTTACGTGATTGATGCATTGGGTATACTGTTTCTAAAATGCAAAGTTTTAAAACATGTGTTGGCTGTAATGCGATTACAACGCCAACACCTGTTAAGCACTGTTTCTAAAGCATGATATTTCTATAATGCGGTATTGCACAAGAACGCAACCATCGCATTATAGATTACCTATATTACAACCTCATTATTCTTACATATTTGTTCCTCAATTTTCCTCTGACTATTGGGAGGTCTATTGTACAATCTCATCAAAGTGATCATTTCCTTTTTATTTCTAATTTCAACTCCTATATTTTCGCAGGATGGTTTTTCAGAGATATATTCTCTCGTACAGCAGTAATGTTTTCCTTAATCAAAAACAGCATTCCATCTCCTCTTTAGCCTCTTTTTCTAGCCTTCTGTCCCATTCTATTTTAAAGCTGGAAAATTAAACTGCCAGTCCTGCCCATCCCTCAGCCAATTTCTGTAATAGATGTGATGTTCCAGTCCCATGCTCAGAGTTCATCAGCCTACCTGTAAGACTCCTTGCATTGAAAGCAATGCAGTTTAATTTTTCAGAGTTACTTCATTCTCTGACTTGCTCTTGTCTGTCTTTTCAGATTCAAAACTCTTCTCCTCTATCTTTCTATTCACTCTGCTACTTAGGGTCCCTTCACACTCTCTCTAATAGTTTACAGTCTTCTTTAAAATAATTAGTAAATCTTCCCATTAGGATCTTCCTTTTCCAGTACAGGTGAAGACCATTCTTTTTGAACAGGTCTTTTTTGCCCCAGAAGACTTCCTAAAGATCCAAGAACTTGAATACCTGAACATTCAGCCATTGATTTATCTCCTTGATTCTTTTATTCTTTCCCTTATTTGAGGTTGGCACTGGGAATAAACCAAGGAATACTACTTTTGAGGTTCTGTTTTTCATCTCGTACCAAACCTCGTATATTCACTGTGCAAAGCCTTAATATTTTCCGTATCTATTTGTGTCAGAAAATTCAGCCCTAATGAGGATGAAATTGACGGGTGATTTATTAGACAGTGACATTGTGGAAAAGAAATTGACCAGCTGACACAGAACTGATTCTCTGCACAGATGGTCAGGATTCTCTTCACCGAGCAGAAGGTGCTGGTAGGTTTTATAGGGATGCAACACAAAGGTGATAATTGTACAAAGTGGAAATTGTAAACTGATTAAAACAGGAATAAACTGATTGGAAATTAATCAAGCAGCAGCCATTCATTTGTAATTGACACAGGAGATTCCAGCCATCTCCATGAGTAGGTGAGAACATCTTCTTGAGGATTCTTCATTGCATTTCTCATCTGCCTGAATATGTGCAAATGTCCCTTCTCCTGACATCCAAGTCTGTCCATTGTATTCCTCATGTGAGCAAAGTCTGCTGGGGTTTCTCGGTCTGCCTGTTTGTTTATGTAGTATCGGTTTCAATGGGAAACAAGCCTGCCGTGAGGGTGTTTAGACCGCAGTGTTAATTGGGACTGGGAGCTTACTGTGAAGGCCGTTTCCGAAGTGTATTCTCTGGTTTGGGAATAGCTTGGCCATGTCTGGTTTCTTTGTTAGACTGTTTGGTCAAGACTGGGGCATTGTGGGTGTGTTCTGTGTATGTTGGCAAGCTTGATCTCTGTGTTTCGCAGACCTGACTCTGTGTTTCTTATGTGGTCAGGCTATAGGTGGACAGGTTAGCAGATCTTTCTCCCACAATGTCATTCTAACAATATGTACAAGAATTTCTGGTTTCTCATTCTCCCCTTTAACAATATGCTTCAGTAAGGAAACATAGTATTCTACATTCAGGCTCACTGCTGCAGAATCTCCAGTCTGTGCCCTCAACTGGGCATTTCCCGATAACAATTATTCTTCTAAATTTTGTCAACCCTCCTAACATAATTTGGACTGGGGTGTACAAAGGAACAGTACTCCAAAAGCTTGTGCTTTCAATTAGACCTTTTGGGCTCTAACCTGTTGTTGTGTGATTTTTAACTCTGAACATAAGATTCATTCTTAGTGCCCCGATCTGACTGTCTCTTCTGTTTTCGTCTGAGAGACTATCCATTTCAACAGTACTCAAAACTGAGCATCTGTTTGAGAGGAATAGTCACAGGAGACTTCTGAAGTACCTTCTGAATTTACCTTCCTGACAGTCATCCATCGAGGCGAAAGTGAGGACTGCAGATGCTGGAGATTAGTGTCGAAATGTGTGGCGCTAGAAAAGCACAGTAGGTCAGGCAGCATCCGAGGAGCAAGAAAATCAACGTTTCGGGCAGGAGCTCTTCGTTATCCATCTATCTGACCGATCCTGCAGTGTAATCTCTTCCCTAAATCTACTAGCCATCTAACTCAATATCTAGGGGAAAGTGAGGACTGCAGATGCTGGAGATCAGAGTCGAAATGTGTGGCGCTAGAAAAGCACAGTAGGTCAGGCAGCATCCAAGGAGCAGGAGAGTCGACATTTTGGGCATCCCTGATGAAGGGCTTATGCCCAAAACATCGACTCTCATGCTGCCTGATCTGCTTGCTTTTCCTGCATCATACTTTTTGAATCTAACTCTCTTGAATGCTCTTATTGTATTTAACTCTAAAAGGAAACTGATTATAATAGCATCTTTTATATGAAATAAACTACTTTTCTTTACCCATTGAGTTTATATTAAGCATGAAAAAAAACAAAACTCAAATGTATAAATCTTAAAATAAAAATCAACCACTTAGTTGAGCAATTGAATTTGGAAAAAAGACTATGCTTAAGTGGTGCAGCAGTTAGTTTTCAATCTTCTGATTTCAAAAAAAATCTCACTCCAGAGCCTCTCTCAAAGCTCCGTAAACAGAACTCAATTAAAAAAAACACATTACAATCAACCAAGAGGGTGGATGAATAAAGAAAGGGAGCCAATTCATCTGTCCTCAGGAGTTTAGCATTTTGGGATTTGGATTCATAGAATTCCTGCAGGGTGGATAGAGGCTATTCAAACTCTTCGAGCTTGCACTTACCGTCTGAAAAGCCTCCCATCCAGACCCTGCCTCCTATACTATCCCTGTAACTCCACATTTATTTTGACTATTCCAACTTGCCTGCATATCTCTGGATACTACAGGAGAGTTTAGCATTGTCAATCCCACGCCTTTGTACTGTGGGAAGAGACCCACACAGACACGGAAAGAATACAAGCTCCACCCAGACAGTCACCTGAGGCTGGAATCAAACTTGGGTCCCTTGGCCTGTGATGCAGGAATGGCAATCACTATGCCACTCTCCATCATAACCTATCTGAAACTGTTATGAACGTTGAAATCACACCCATGGTCTGGTTGTAACAGTCGGTTGGAGGATCCACTGGACCCTTACTAATACTGATGGTTTTCCTTTCTTCTGCTCAATCGAGACCTCTACTGCATTGTCTAAAAACCTTAGTATATAGTCTCTTGCTTGTTCAGCAGTTACCCAAAGCTCGGGCTACCTTTTAGGTAGTTCTAGCCACTTGCGATATTGGACCTTCTCATTGCAGTAGAATGCAGATAATGAATAGAGCGGGGGAGTTCTGGCTGCATGCAGCAATCACCTATAGTTGCGTTATGAATTTAACACTCTGTCTGCAGTGCAGCGAGTATGAATTAATAATGTACTGTGATCCTCATGCTTATTTTCAGGTTATCCAATTTAAATATGTGATCACCAAATAGCTTGTTAACTATAAATAATATCCAATTAAATTTTGATATTCACCAATAAAGTTAAATTAAAGATGTTATGCAAAAACGTAGACAGGTTGAATGATGTTCAGTTGGGAATTAGTTATATCTATGCACTCTATCCAATTTGTTCTCACCCTCTGAACGTATCTCACTAGACGTCTGTTTTTTAGTTTTAGTTCTCTGTTAACAATATACGAAAGAAAGTTGTATTTTAAAAATTCTCATCTAAATGGAACAAATATAAATACTGACAGAAATTTACAAACAGTCAATTCTGCTGATGTAAACTTTGCACCCTATAATTACACCCTCCTACCAATTATAACCGAAACATAGAAAATAGGCGTGATGTAGGCCATTTAGCATTTTGAGCTAGCTATGCTATTCATTATGTTCGTGGATGATCATCAAACTTAACAGCTAGTTCCTGATTTTCTCCCCATATCCTTTGATTCCTTTATACTATATCCAACTTCTTTTTTGAAATCATACCATGTTTTAGTCTCTGCTGTTTTCTGTGGTAGCAAGCTCCCCGTGAAGGTTTCTTTGTACCTAAAGAGCTCTCCAAGCAGATACCTTTGTACTTGGCACTGTATGTGGCGACATTATGCACTTTTCACTATATTTCTGAATTTGAGTGCGTGCAACAGAATCTAAATCTAAAGCTCACCAGTCTTTGGATGAAGAAAATTCTCCTTTTTGCAGTCCCAAATGACTTTTAGATGGCAACTCCTGGTTCTGGACTTCCCCACCATCCAGAACATCCTTTCTGTATCTACCCTGTCTAGTTCTATTAGAATTTTATAGGTTTCTATGAGAGAGGCTCTCCTTCTTCTGAGTTGCAGTGATACAATCCAAACCGATACAACCTGTTCTCACACATTCGTCCCGCCACCCCAGGAATCAGCCTGGTAAACCTTTGCTGCATTCCCCATACAGCTAGACCATCCTTCCTCTGACTAGGAAATCAAATTGGCTCACAATGCAGGTGTGGTCTCATCAAGGCCCTCTACTAATGTACTAATGTTGGACTGGGGTGTACAAAGTTAAAAATCTCACAACACCAGGTTATAGTCCAACTGGTTTAATTGGAAGCATACTAGCTTTCGGAGCGACGCTCCTTCGTCAGGTGATTGTCAAGGAGTGTTGCTCCGAAAGCTAGTGTGTTTCCAATTAAACCAGTTGGACTATAACCTGGTGTTGTGTGACTTTTAACTTTGTACACCCCAGTCCAACACCGGCTTCTCCAAATCATCTCTACTAAGTAAGGCATGTATACTTGAACCTCCTGCTATTAAATCAGCATACCATTTGCCTCTTTACTACCTGCTGCACTTGCATGCTGACTTTCAGTAATTGAAGTTTTGTTGTCCATTCCCCCCTCAAATCATCTCAATTTCTGATAATGATCCACCTTTTTGGTTTTGCTACCAAAGTGGATAACCTCATGTTTAACCACATTATACTGCGTCTGCCATGGATTTGCCTACTGACTAAACCTGTCTGAATTGAACCAAAGCATCTTCCTCAGAACGTTCTATCCAACTTTGTCTCGTCTGAAAATTTGGTGATATAATGTTCAGTTTCCTCATCTAAATCATTGATATTGTTGTGAGTAGTTGGGGTACAAACAGTGATCCCTGCCAAACACTACTTGTTGCCTGCCCTTCAGGAAAAGACCTGTTTATTCCTACTATTTAGTTCCTGCCTGCCAACCAGTTTTCTCTCCATGTTAGTACACTACCCCTCCATCCAGTGCACTTTAATTTGATGCACGGTGGCACAGTGGTTAGCACAGCTGCCTCACAGTGCCAGAGACCAGGGTTCAATTCCCGCCTCAGGCAACTGACTCTGTGGAGTTTGCAAATTCTCCCCGTGTCTGCGTGGGTTTCCTCCGGGTGCTCCGGTTTTCTCCCACAGTCCAAAGATGTGCAGGTCAGGTGAATTGGCCCAGCTAAATTGCCCGTAGTGCTAGGTGAAGGGGTAAATGTAGGGGTATGAATGGGTTGCGCTTCGGCGGGTCGGTGTGGACTTGTTGGGCCTGTTTCCACACTGTAAGTAATATAATCTAATCTAATCTAATCTAATCATAAATCTCTTGTGAAGAGCTTTGTTAAAAGCCTTTGGCAAGTTCAAAATCAACCACATCCACTGGCTCCCCTCCATCAATCCTACTAGTTATATCCTTGAAAAATTCCAGTAGATTTGTCAAATATGATTTTCTTTTTGCAAATCACATTTTTTCCAAATGCTTAGTTATGGGGGTGGCACGGTGGCTCAGTGATTAGTATTGCTGCCTCACAGCACCAGGGTCCCAGGTTCGATTCTGGCCTTGGGTGACTGTCTTGTGGAGTTTGCACGTTCTCCCCATGTCTGTGTGGATTTCCTCCAGGTGCTCTGGTTTCTTCCCACAGTCTAAAGATGTGCAAGTTAGGTGAATTGGCCATGCTAAATTGCCCATAGTGTTTGGTATTTTAGTCAGAGGGAATTGGATCTGGGTGGGTTACTCTTCAGAGGGTCGATGTGGACTGGTTGAGCGTAAGGGCCTGTTTCCACACTAAAGGGAATCTAACCTAATCTATTAATTTTTTTATAATGGACTCTAACATTGACATCAGGCCGAGTGATCTATCATTCTGAGTGGTTTATTTTCTGCCTCCCATCTAAAATAGGCAAGTTACAGTAGCAACCCTCAGGTCTGTTGGAACTTTTTTAGATTCTATAAAATCTTGGAAGATGACCACCAATGCGTCCAGTATTGCCAGTACCATTTCCCAAGTCCACTGGGATGTAGATAATCGGGGCATGGGGATTTATTGGCCTTCAATCCTATCAGTTTCCTCAACACCATTTCTCTGCTAATAGTTATTTACTTTAGTTCTTCCCTGTCATTAAATCTAATGTTCCCCAAATTTTCTGGTATGTTATTTCTTTCCTCCTCCAAGATAGAGTTCGGGGAAAAATTGTGGCTCGTAAGAGCCGCTCCTTTTTTGAGGTATTTTAGGTGTTGGAGCTGATATGCTTGAATTCCAGGAGCAGTAATTACTGTTTTATATGCTGTTACATTGTTTTGGAACTTTGGGGGGATAAACAAATCAACACAACAGCACTTAAAAAAGAGGAAGAGAGACACTGTTGTCTCACACAGCAATGAATCTGCACAGTTACTGCCTTTGCTGTTTGAGGTAAAATATCTCTGGACATATTAATGTGTATAAGAAAAATTAACAAACAGCAAAATTCACAGCTGTCCTCAGAGTAACCTGTGTTTGAGAACTCTCAACTTAGAAGTAGCTAAGTGCATAGTTTTACATGTAAGCTTGCTGTTCTTCTTCAACATTTTCATGCAGAGTGTGGTGCGTGTATGAAATGAGCTGCCAGAGGAAATGTTAGAGAATGGAACAATTACAACATTTAAAAGACATCTGGATGAATATATGAATAAGAAGGGTTTAGAGGGATATGAACCAAGTGCTGACAAATGGGACAAGATTAATTTAGGATGTCTGATCGGCATGGACGAGTTGGACTGAAGGGTCTGTTTCTGTGTTGTACATCTCTAAGACTCTATGACTATAACAAAGAAGCAAAGTATGCATTTAGCTGGTCAACATTTTATTTTCGTTGCCCGTTGTAACTGCCACTGTTTCTGACTATAAGGGACCTACATTTGTTTATACTTATCTTTTTCTCTTCACATACTTAGAGTAATGTTTTTACAATCAGTTTTTGTGTTCCCCACAAGCTTACTCTTGTACACTCTCTTCATTTCTTAATCAATCATTTGTCTTAATCAATTTCACTGTAATGCCACAGTACTGTATCTCCTAAGTTCTTGACCATAATGTCTAATCCATAATGGTAACTTGTATTCTATTATTAACTCAAGATCTCAATGTTGCCTTATATTGAGTTGTAATATTTGTGATTGCATAGGTCATAGCATACTGCTTTAAAAGGGAGTGTGTTTATTTAGATTAGATTACTTACAGTGTGGAAACAGGCCCTTCGGCCCAACAAGTCCACACTGACCCGCCGAAGCGCAACCCACCCATACCCCTACATTTATCCCTTACCTAACACTATGGGCAATTTAGCATGACTAATTCACCTGACCTCATCTTTGGACTGTGGGAGGAAACCGGAGCACCCGGAGGAAACCCACGCAGACACGGGGAGAACATGCAAACTCCACACAGTCAGTCGCCTGAGTCGGGAATTGAACCCGGGTCTCAGACGCTGTGAGGCAGCAGTGCTAACCACTGTGCCACCATGCCGCCCCCGTTTATGTCCCGATCCAACCAATTCCTGTCCTTTAACTCTGTTTCATGAGAACGTTCCCAGTTTACAATATTACTGACCATCAACTTGTTTCTTTTGAGTACTGATCATGTTCACAGAACTAGTTTAGAGAGGTCCCAGAGCCTGTGGAATTGAGGAGGTGCATTAAACTCGCAACAGTGCATTTGTTAACCCAGCAAGAGACATTACACGATCAAACTGTTAAACCCAATTTATTAATATGTGAATATCAAAAGACTCCAAATATATCCAAAATGATAATAGTTGAGAAGCCTGTAAATGGGAAAAAACACAATTGCAGATGCTGGAAATCAGAAGCAAAATCAGAAATTGCTGGGAGAACTTTGGAGAGAAAGCAGAGTCAACATTTAAGGTCCAGATACCCTTCTTCAGAACTGATTGAAGCTAGGAAATGTTGGTATCTATGCTGGAGAAAGAGTGGGAGAAGGAGTCCAGAGAGAAAAACGGTTGAGCAGACAAAGGAGTGGGTAAATGTCAGCCTGGGAGAATGAATAGATGTTTGTAGTTGCAGATCATGTGATGACAAGGCCTGGTGTTTGGGGTAAGGACTATGGAGAAGGTGCTCAGGCTCTAATATTATTGAGCCCAGGTGAAGGGTGCCTTGACTCGAAACATTAACTCTGATTTCTCTCCACAGATGCTGCCAGACTTGCTGAGCTTTTTCAGCAATTTTTATTTTTGTCCTTAAAATTATTGAACTCAATTTTAACTCCAGAAGGCTATAGGTTTCTCAAACAGAAAATGAAGTGCTGTTCTTCCAGCTTGTGCTGAGCTTTGCTGGAGCACTGCAGCAAGCCCAAAACAGAGGTGTTGGCCAAGGAACACAGTGGTGTGTTGAAGTGGCAGGCAATTGGAAGCACGGAGACACCTTTGCAAACAGAATGCAAGTGTTCCACAAAGTGGTTGCCCAGTCTGTGTTTTGTGGGTAGCATGTTGGTTCAGTGGTTACCACTGCTGCCTCAGTGTTAGGAAACCAGGTTCAATTCCATCCTTGAGCTACTGTGTCAAATTTGCACATTCTTCTCATGTTTGTGTGGGTGCTCTGGTTTCCTCCTACAGTCCAAAGATGTGCAATTTGGGTGGAATGGCCATTCTAAGTTGCCCAATGTCCAGGGATATGCAGAATAGATGGATTAGTCATGGGAAATACAGAGTTACATGAATACAGTAGAGGGTGTGGGACTGGGTGGAATGCTGCCCGGAGGGTCGATGTGGACTTGATGGATTGAATGGTCTCCCACCATGCTGCAGGGATTCTATGATAATGTAGAGGAGATAGCATTGTGAGCAATAAATATAGTAGACTAGAACATAGAACATTACAGCGCAGTACAGGCCCTTCGGCCCTCGATGTTGCGCTGCCCTGTCATACTAATCTGAAGCCCATCCCACCTACACTATTTCATGTACATCTATTTGCCTGTCCAATGATGGCTTAAATGCACTTAAACTTGGCGAATCTACTACTGATGCAGACAAAGCATTCCATACCCTTACTACTCTGAGTAAAGAAACTACCTCTGACATCTGTCTTATACCTATCTCCCCTCACTTTAAAGTTGTGTCCCCTCACATTTGCCGTCCCCATACTTGGAAAAAGGCTCTTCCTGTCCACCTTATCTAACCCTCTGATTATCTAGTTTGAGTGAAGTGCTGATAAATCGCTACTTCACCTGAAAGATGTGTCTGGTGCTTTGGATGAAGTAAAGGGGCTTGTGTAACATCTGTGATGGCATGGGAAGATGGTATGAGGAGGTGTTGGGACTGCAGTAAGAGTAGGTCAAGGTGTCCTAGAGGAACAGTCCATGTGGAAGGCTGACAGGGGAAGGAAAGGAAATATATGCCTGCTGGTTGCATCCTGCAAGAAGTGGTGGAAATGCCAGCTAATGATCTTTTGGTTGTGAGTGCTGGTGGGTTGGTAGGTGAGGAAGAGGGACATCCTGTTGCTGTTGTGGGAGGACTGAAATGTGGGAGATGGGTTGAACACAACTGAAGGTCCTGTCAACTACGATGGTGGGAAATCCTTGGTTGAGTAAGAAGGTGGACATTTCAGAGACTCTCTTGTCAAAACTGGCATCTTGCAACAGGTGCAATGGAGATAGAGGGACTGAGAGAATGGAATAGAGTCTTAACAGGAAGCAGGGTGTGAAGATATATAGTTGAGGTAGCAGACAGTGTTGTCTTTCAGCAAGGTATACGACAAATTTCCGCATGGTAGACTAGTTAGTGAAGTTAGATCACATGGGATGTAGAAGGATTAAAAGTAGGATACAAGGGGTGATGGTAGAGGATTAGTTTTTAGACTGGAGTCCTATGGCCAATTGTGCCACAAGGATTAGTGTTGGGTCCCACTGCCTTTTGTCACTTAAATAAATGATTTGGATATAAATATAGGAAATATAATAAGTGGGTTTGCAGATTGCACCAAAATAGGTGGTGTGGTGGAAAGTGAAGAAGATTATCTCAGAGTACAACAGGATCATGATCAGATGGACCAAAGAGCCAAGGATTGCCAGATGAACTTTAATTTAGATAAATGTGAGGTGTTGCACTTTGGTAAGACAAACCAGGACAGAACTTATCCAATTCATTGTAGGGCCCTGGGGGATGCTGCTGAATGGTGCAGGTGCATAGTTCCTTGAAAGTGGAGTCACAGGTAGACTGGGCTATGAAGAAAGTATTTTCTATGCATGCCGTTATTGGTCAGTGCATTGAGTATAGGATTTGGGAGGTCATGTTGCAGCTCTACAGGACATTGGTTAGGCAACTTTTGGAATACTGTATTCAATTCTGGTCTCTTGGCTATTGGAAAAATGTTGTGAAACTTGAATGAGTTCAGAAAAGATTTACAAGGATGTTGCTGGGAGTGGAGGTTTTGAGTTATTGGGTGAGGCTAAATAGGATGGGTTTTTTTTCCCTGGAGCATCGGTGGCGGAGGGGTGACCTTACAGAATTTTATAAAATCATGAGAGGCATGAATAAGGGAAGGTTTAAGGTGAGACAGGGAAGGTTTAAAGGGGATCTAAAGGATAACGTTTTCACACAGACGGTGATACATGTATGGAATGAGCAGCCAGAAGAAGCGCTGAAGGTGGGTACAATTACAACATTAAAAAGGCATCTGGATGGGGATGTGAATAGGAAGAGGGATATGAGCCAAATCCTGGCAAATGGGACTAGGTGAGATTGGGATGTCTGTTCGGCATGGACGCATTGGATTGAAGGGCCTGTTTCTGTGCTGTGTGACTGTGGGAGTCAGTGGGATTGTAGAGAATATTGGTGGCCAGCCTTTCCCTGAAAAGGAAATAGAGATGTCGAGGAGGGGAAGGGGGGAGTCAGAGATGAAGATGAGAGCTGGGTAGAAATTGATGTATTTGTCTAATTCAGGATGAAAGAGGGAAGCAGCACCTATGATGTAATCAATGTAATAGACAAAGAGTTATGGGTGTGGTGCAATCAGAACTGGAATAAGGAATGTTCCATGTACCCCAAAACAAAGCCAACTGGGACCCATGTAGGTACCCATGGCCACCCCTTTGACCTGAAAAAAGTATGAGGATTTAAAAGAAAAGTTGCTCAAAGTGAGCATGAGCTTGCCACAGGCAAAGGATGGTGGTGCATAGGGACAATTCAGACCTTTTTTACCAGAAGCAGAGAGCCCTAAGACCACTGAGGAATATGACTGCTTCCAGCTTAGACTCTTCCCCCAACACGCGTGTGTGTACGTAATCTCACTCTCTCTCTCACTCTCTCTCTCTCACTCACACACACACACACACACACACACACACACACACACCCCCCCCCCCACCCCGGGTTCCAACCCAAGTTTCATTCTTCATGTTTTGAATCCACTCAGGACTACAGGTATGATATGCAACAAAGCAGTGATTTCTATTTTAATGTAGAACAATAGTTTGAGGTAGTTCGCAAAAGTTTTATGAAGGAAAGTTTGACTCCAAAACACACACGGAGATATATTACACAACTGCTGTCTTCAAGGTTACTGCTGATACCAGAAAGAAAATTGAGAAGAAGCAAGAATTGGAAAAAGATAGAGACCAATGCTATAGCATTGAGAAGAACTTATAAATATGAAGCGGATGAGAAAACATGAAAGAAATTCTTGAAAGAAAAACCAGAAGCCAATGAAGAGTCAATGTGATTTGATGCAAAGTAGACCTTGGGGTTCTTGATCTCGAGTTGACGGAAAATTATTAGGAGTTGAAATGTTATTATGGGTGGGTAGGCATGTAGGTTTTAGGTTATAGCCACATCAACCATGATACCCCTGATTGGCAGAGCAGACTCAATGACCAAATAGTCGGTTCCTAGACAAAACAAAGTAGTGGATGCTGGTTTCGTCAACAGATGAGGTGAGTTACTGGTCGATGTAGGCAGTGTTTTAAGGTGGGGGCAGAAGGCCTTGATGGAAAGAATCAAAAATTTGTCTTGTACACACTTAACAAATTCCTCTCCATCTAAACCTTTAACTCTGTGGCAGTCCCAGTTTATGTTTGGAAAGTTAAAATCCCCTACCATAACCACCCTATTATTCTTACAGATAGATGAGATCTCCTTACAAGTTTGTTTCTTAATTTCCGTCTGACTATTAGGCGGTCTATAATACAATCCCAATAAGGTGATCATCCCTTTCCCTGGATGTATTTCCAGGAATATCCTCCCTCAGCACAGCTGTAATGCTATCCCTTATCAAATATGCCACACCCCCTCCTCTTGCCTCCCTTTTTATCCTTCCTGCAGCATTTGTATCCTGGAACATTAAGCTGCCAGACCTGCCCATCCCTGAGCGGATCCAGACATTCTATACAGTCAACACAAGAATTCTTAGACATCATCAGAAATGCACACATAGACAAGGAGGAAACCATGGTCTCATTCGATGTAACGGCACTGTTCACCTCCGTCGACAAAATCCTAGCCAGAGAAACAATATCCAACCTGCTGGACATACAGAACAGACAACAGGACGTTGAACCTATTAACAAAGACGGCATACTTAAACTACTGGACCTGTGCCTCACAACACACTTCACATTCAACAACCAGATATACGAACAAATCAACGGAACATCCATGGGCTCACCCATCTCTGGACTCATAACAGAAGCAGTAATGCAAAGGTTAGAACAAACAGTCTTACTGCAAATACAACCCAAACTCTGGGTCAGGTATGTAGACAACACCTTTGTAATCATTAAGAACACATACCGGATCATCAACGCCACATTCACTGGAATCCGATTCACGAGAGAGGAAGAAAAGGACAACCAGCTCCCATTCCTAGACGTGATGGTACAGAGAACACCGAACGGAGAATTCAGCACAAAGGTATACAGAAAAGCCACACACACAGACCAAGTCCTGAACTATGAAAGCAACCACCCCAGCCCACACAAAAGTTGCATCAAGACACTATTCAAAAGGGCCACAACAAACTGCAGTACACCAGAACTGCAAAAGAGGAAGAAGAACACCTATACAAGGTATTCACCAAAAACAGATACCCGCGCAATTTCATCAACAGATGCCTAAGAGAAAGACAACGGAACGAGGATATGCCACAACCCAAAGGACTAGCCACACTACCATACATCAGGAGCATTTCCGAACTGACAGCCAGACTGCTGCGACCACTAGGACTCATAACAGCACACAAACCAACAGCCACACTCAGACAACAACTCACAAGGACAAAGGACCCGATATCCAGCATGAGCAAAACCAACGTAGTGTACAAAATCCCATGCAAGGACTGCACAAAACACTACATAGGACAAACAGGAAGACAGCTAACAATCCGCATCCACGAACACCAACTAGCCACGAAACGACACGACCAGCTATCCTTAGTAGCCACACACACAGATGACAAACAACATGAATTCGACTAGGGCAAGTCAAACAGAGAGCAGCCAGGGAATTCCTAGAGGCATGGCACTCATCCACAGATTCTATCAACAAACATATCGACCTGGACCCAATATATCGACCACTGCAGCGGACAGCTGGAACTGACAACCGGAAGCAGCAGAGACAAGCCACTGTAAATGCTGGAGGAAACATCACAGAAGCGCTTCACAGGAGGCTCCCAAACACTGAGGATGTCACCTAGAAAGGGGACGAAACGTTTGCAACAAAAACTCCCAGCTTGGCGAATAGAACCACAACATTTTTCTATGTTCTATGTTCTCACTGCTTTAAAAACCCTGCTCCAGGCTAACTTAATACCTATGTTTTATATTTTAAAATTTTAATCAAGAGAGAGATTTCAATAAAATACATAATAAAACAACAACTGCGTCTACTCACTATTGTGGACTTACAAAAAATTGTCAACTTACACTTTTAGAAACTAGCCACTTAGCTGCTCCCCTGCTGTGAGCTCCCCCAAACAGATTTCTCCAAGGTTAGCTGTGAATTGCACTGTTATTCTCAGAAAAATAAACAAACTGCGATGTCCCGAGATACTGGTAACCAAACAGTAGAGGCAGTCAGCTGTGCAGATTCACTGCTGCGTCAGACAGCTATGCAGGTTTATTTCTCTGTTTGATTCACTTTGCACGTGGTCACTACCTTTGTTTCTCTTCCTCCTTTTTTAGATTAGATGAGATTAGATTCCCTACAGTGTGGAAACAGGCCCTTTGGCTCAACAAGTCCACACCGACCCTCCAAAGAGTAACCCACGCAGACCCATTTCCCTGTGACTAATGCACCTAACACTATGGGCAATTTAACGTGGCCAATTCACCTGACCTGCACATCTTTGGATTGTGGAAGGAAACCGGAGCACCTAGAGGAAACCCACACAGACACGGGGAGAATGTGCAAACTCCACACAGTCGCCCATAGATCCCTGAAAGTGGCAATACAGATGGATGAGATTGCCAAGAAAGCATACAGCACACTTGTCTTCATAGGCTGTGGTATTGAATATAAAACGTGGCAAGTTCTGTTACAGTTGTACAAAATTTTACTTCGGCCACGTTCGGAATATGCATACAGTTCTGGTCACCACACTCAATACCAGAAGGATGTAGATGCTTTGGAGAACGTGCAATGAGGGTTTACTAGGATGTTCCTTGGTCCAGCGGGTTTTAGTTCTCAGGAAAGGTTGGATAAACTTGGATTGTTTGCACAGGAAAGGCTGAAGGGTGACCTGATAGAAGTCTACAAAATTATGAGGTATAAATAAGGTGGATAATCAGAAGCTTTTTCCCAGGGTGGAAAGGTCAACTATAAGCACAGGTTCAAGGTGAGCAGTGTGGAGAAAATTTTAGAGGTGAAGTGTGGGGAAAATTTTCACATAGAGGATGCAGAGTGCCTGGAATGCACTGCCAGTGGATATGGTAGAAACCCTCAGCATATTAGAAATGTTTAAGGTGTATTTTGATGAACGGGAGGCGAACAGAGGGATATGGGTAATAAGTAGCAGGTCAGAATAAAGACTAGGAATTGGAGTGGGCTTGCTGGGCTAAAAGACCGATTCCTGTGCTGTATTGTATTGTACTGTATTAGAATTGCCTGAGAAATTGAAGATTCTGGTGGGCAATTTCCTGGTGTATAGAACCCTACAAAAATGTGCAATAAAGTCTGAGAATTTGGAGGGCTCTGACTTGGATAAGCAACAATGACTCCGTCACCGACTCTCAGGGCAGGTGGGGTTGTTTAATCACTTGTGGGAGTGAGGGAGGTGTGATCTCTAGCAGTGTAGTGGGGATGAGGGAAGGAGTGAGTGGGTGGTAATGTGTGTGTTCATATTGAACAAAAAAAATCTAGCAGTGGGACAATGAATAATTGTATATATGCATCATTGGGAGATTTAAATTTCACACAACATGGCATCTGCTGCCATTTGACTTGGTTGACGATTTTGCATTTGAAGGAACAGTTGAGTCTCTGATGGAGCCCAGATCAGAATTGCGAGCAAGAAATTTAGACTTCAATTATAATGCAAAAAAAGGAACTGGTTGGTGATTCCACTGTTTAGAGTAGTATTTAGAGTTCTGGTCAACCTGCTTTAGGAAGTTAAAAATTACACAACATCAGGTTATCGTCCAATAGATTTATTTGGAAGCACTAGCTTTCTGAGTGCTGCTCCTTCATCAGGTGATTGTGGAGCATAAGTCCATAAGTCAGAGTTTATAGCAAAAGGCTAAAGTGTCATGCAATTGAAATGAAATATTGAACAAACCTGGATTTTCATTAAATCTTTAATTTTTTGGAATGGTTGCAGATTTCAGTTCATTAATATGTAAACCTCAGAACTACTAATTATCCATCTTCTCGAGATAACTTAAGGTTTAATAATAAAAGGTGACATCTCAACTCAGACAATGCATTAAAGATATGAGGTTAGAGTCAGACTGGTTCTATTCCCAAAGTTGAATTTACAAAATATTGTATATATTGACTGCCTGCAGATTGTGAACTTTTTGAGTAAAACAGAATGTATCTGCAAATACAGATTCACCCCATAGACTTGTGTGTGTGTGCATGCGTATGAGACAGAGAGTGTGTGTGTATGTGAGAGAAAGTGTGAGTGTACATGAGAGAGATTGTTTGCACATGTGTGTAAGCTTGGTAAAGTATGTAGGTGTGATAGAGTATAAGCCTGTGAGAGATGTGTGGGTGTGAGTGTGGGGAGTGTATGTGTGGTGTGTGTATGGGAGAATGCAAGTATATGAGAGAGGGTCTGTGTGAGAGTGTGTGTATGTGTGATTGTGCTTGTTTGTGTGTGTGTGAGTGAGTGAATGTAGTGTTGACACTGCCACGCCTTGCCTTTAAACAACTGCCAAACCTTAAACAGATGATTGTACACAGCAAAGTGCCCAGCCTCCAGGACAACATCGACCACCCTGTCATGTCAACAGTACAAGATGTATCAGAATGTCAACATCGATACCATCATTACCCATGGGGACACTACCCACCACCCACGGCAGGTACGCATGTGACTCAGCCAGAGTTGTCTTTTTCATACACTGCAAGAAAAGATGCCCCCGAGTACATTGGGGAGACCAAGCAGCGGCTATGACAATGGATGAATGGACACCGCAAAACAATCACCAGACAGGGGTGTTCCCTCCCCTCTCAAAGGTTGCTCATGCTAGTTTTGGACCGAGCTCTTCAGGCCCTGGATTATGTGGTCACACTCTAGCTCTTTCCTGTAGAAGAGCATCAATTTGAGTTATTCCATTGACTGCTGTGACTTCACCTGCTGAGGCTATACGTTGCAAAATTACCACTTGAAATCTCTTCATGTTGTTTTTTAGAATTTTAAATGATCATGAATTTCATTATTAGTATTTTACAGGCTATGTGTTGAGGAGAGGTTAAAGGAAGAATTTGAAGTAACCTGTGGTTTGAAAATCTGGTACTGGCCTCACAAGTTGTGAATCTAGAACACATTGGATTTAATCATTGTTTTGCTGTTTACTAGGAAAAGTGAGGACTGCAGGTGTTGGAGATCAGAGCTGAAAATGTGTTGCTGGAAAAGCACAGCAGGTCAGGCAGTATCCAAGGAGCAGGAGAATTGACGTTTCAGGCATGAGCCCTTCTTCAGGAATCATTCCCGAAACGTCGATTCTCCTGCTCCTTGGATGCTGCCTGACCTGCTGTGCTTTGCTGTTTACTAATCCACCAAGAACCTTGTACATTTAACTAAAACAGATGATGTAGTTTGCGCAATTAAAACAGATGAGGAATTTTGTCTGTGAGGGTAGTGAGTCTGTGAAATTCTTTGCTGTAGTGGGCTGTTGAGATTGAATGGTTAAGTATTCAAGATTGAGATAGATACATTTAAAGGGAAAAGGTAGGAAAATGGAGATTAAGGTTGCCTGATCACATTCTTGGAGTAGCATCAGGGCGTGATTGGCCAACTTGTGCTCCTAAGACTTAGTATCTAGAGTGTGAGATAGCTGATATTCTTTATCCAAACCCAAGGGTCATACAATCATCCAGCACAGAAACAGACCTTTCGGTCCAACTCATCCATGCTGACCAGCTATCCTAAATGAATTTAGTCCCATTTGCCAGCATCTGGCCCATATCTCTCTTAAACCCTT
Organism: Hemiscyllium ocellatum; assembly: GCF_020745735.1. Lineage (NCBI taxonomy): Eukaryota > Metazoa > Chordata > Chondrichthyes > Orectolobiformes > Hemiscylliidae > Hemiscyllium > Hemiscyllium ocellatum. The sequence goes on along the minus strand of NC_083416.1, from coordinate 17,280,679 downwards.
CCTATTCATATACCCAAGCAGATGCCTTTTAAATGTTGTGATTGTACCAGATTCCTCCACTTCCTCTGTCCTAGATGTGCTCTTGTTTTGCTGTTTCTATTAACTCTATTAGTAAAAAATGAGGTCTGCAGATGCTGGAGATCACAGCTGAAAATGTGTTGCTGGTCAAAGCACAGCAGGCCAGGCAGCATCTCAGGAATAGAGAATTCGACGTTTCGAGCATAAGCCCTTCATCAGGAATCCTGATGAAGGGCGTATGCTCGAAACGTCGAATTCTCTATTCCTGAGATGCTGCCTGGCCTGCTGTGCTTTGACCAGCAACACATTTTCAGCTATTAACTCTATTAACTCTGGACCCATGCCACCTCAAGAGGCTCCAAGTGATGGCATACTCATGGGATAATGAAGGTTTGAGTAAGGACTCTCAAGACACAGTGTCTATAACTAGGAGCATTATTTAAAGACAGTTTTGTTTGTTGTGGTTCTGCTCGCCGAGCTGGAAGTTTTTGCTGCAAACGTTTCGTTCCCTGGCTAGGGAACATCATCAGTGCTGTTGGAGCCTCGTGTGAAGCGCTGCTTTGATGTTTCTTCCGGTATTTATAGTGGTTTGTTCTTGCCGCTTCCGGGTGTCAGTTTCAGCTGCAGTGATTTGTATGTGGGGTCCAGGTCAATGAGTCTGTTGAACAAAGGACCCAATACCCAGCATGAGCCAAACTAACGTAGTTTACAAAATACCATGCAAGGACTGCACAAAACACTATATAGGACAAACAGGAAGACAGCTAACAATCCGCATCCATGAACATCAGCTAGCCACAAAACGACACGACCAGCTATCTCTAGTAGCCATACACTCGGACAACCAGCAACATGAATTTGACTGGGAAAACACCACTATCATAGGACAAGCCAGACAGAGAACAGCCAGAGAATTCCTAGAAGCATGGCATTCATCCCCAAACTCCATCAACAGACACATTGACCTGGACCCCATATACAAACCACTACAGCTGAAACTGACACCCGGAAACGGCAAGAACATCCATCAACAGACACATCGACCTGGACCGCACATACAAATCACTGCAGCTGAAACTGACACCCGGAAGCGGTAAGAACAAACCACTATAAATACCGGAAGAAACATCAAAGCAGCGCTTCACACGAGGCTCCAACAGCACTGATGATGTTCCCTAGCCAGGGAACGAAACGTTTGCAGCAAAAACTTCCAGCTCGGCGAGCAGAACCACAACAACGGATACCCGAGCTACAAATCTTCAATCAGATTTTAAACAGTTTTGTTTCTGGCGTCTTGTGAAGTCCCTTGAAGTCCATGACATGCATCTACTTATTTTGTAACGTCAGCTAATTCTCAATCTGAAACTCAGCTCTATCAGACTGCATCTGGCCTGTATTTAGTTTGCTTTGAGTAATGAGATCTCATATTTCACGAAGAGAGTCTGGAAATCCAACACAAACTGGCCCTGATGCTTTCCTTTAGTATAATAAACTAGCTATCCAAAATGGAACTAGCATCTGCTTTAATCTCAGAGTTCCTCTAATTTGAATTCCTGGTTTGGGTGTGAAATGTTGACTTGGCTTTGACTAAAGCAGTTAATAAAGTACTGGTTCTGATTATCAAATTATAGTCATACAGCCGGGAAACAGACCCTTCGGTCCAACCAGTCTATGTGGAACATAATTCCTCAATTAAGCTAGTCCAGTCTGCCTTTTCTTGGCCCATATTCCTCCAACCTTTCCTATTCTTGTATTTATTCAAATGTCTTTTAAACATTTTTACTGTGCCTGCATCCACGACTTCCTCGGAAAGTTCATTCCACACACCCACCACTGTCTGTGTAAAATGTTTGCCCTTCCACGTTTTTAAATTTCTCTCCTTTCTTGTTGCCCCTTGTCTTGAAATCCCGCATCCTATGGTTAATGGTGGTGTCTTTTCCCTATCTATACCCCTCATGATTTTATAAGCCTCTTTAAGGCCGCCTCTCAAATTCTTATGATCCTGAGAAAAAATCCCAGCCTATCTAGACATTGTTTGTAACTCAAACCTTCCACACCTGACAACAACTTGGTAAATCTCTTCTAAACCCTCTCTAGCTTTGTAATATCCTTACCATAACAGGGCGACCAGAACTGTACACAGTATGCCAGAAGAAGCCCCTCAATGTTCTAACTCCTATACTCAAAGGACTGAGCAATGAAGGCAATGATTCCTACTCAAACGTTTCTAATCTGGCACAAAATCAGTCCACTCCACTTTTTGCTTTAACCTCATTTTCAAACTAAATTTGTCTCTTGGTTTGACATTCAACAGAAGATAGAATTCCATTTATTATCTGCTCCATGCTCTCGCAAAATTAAAAGCGATTGCTACAATGCTCGTTGATCCTCCTATGTTGCCCTTTTGAAATGTTCCCAGTTAATTTGTGAACTATCATTGTTGTGTTATTGCTGTGATGTCCTCTCTACTGTCACTTCTGTTTTTTCTATCGTCATACTGGCAGGTCTGTGGAAAGTATGTTAAAAAAATCACCTCATGTAAACCTCAAGCTTTTCTAAGACATTCAGTTTTGTTGTGAAGATAATTAGTACATTCACAATTTTGGCATAATGTTTGTTCTTGTATGAGAGTGGAACATGTGAATTAAGCACACCTGAAATTCATAAGGCACAGAATCGTGTGGCACAGGGTAGTGTCCCTATACCTGGAGTCCACCTGAGCAGGTTGATCAGAAGAATAGGTTGTTCCACTGGCAACAGGTCTTTGCAAACAAGAAGAAAAACTGGGACTAAACTAAAAGAAAAACAGAATATTTCGATGAAATTAAGCCTGCAGTTCATAACTTGATTGAGGTATTTCTATGGCTTTTGCTCCATCTCTCCGTGTGTCCTCTTTCTAAGAAAAGCAACCTTTTTCTGCAGAGCGGTTCCACTTGACTTATTGAAGCCATCACCACCTGCTGCTACAGATTTTGCCATCCAGGCAGCCACAACATCAATTTACTAACTGGTTTTGTGATTAGCAGAGGTTTTATTGTGCTATGATGCTAAGAATGTTCATGTCTATATCAGTAGCAATATTCCATTCTCTTGAATCACCAATCTGGGCAAATGGTAAACGTTTTGGTGTTGTATAGCAGTTTTTTGAAGGGACCTTCTTAGTTTTCATGGCATTTTACCCATTGGAGTCAGGTGTCCAGGGATCATATTAATGAAGCATTTGTTACTTCTGCCACCTCCTATGAAGGTCCCTTGCACCATTTACCAACTGACACAGGCCTTCCCACAGTGGATGCAACCAATGGATTCCCAACACGAAGATCATTCCAGGTTTCCTTGTTGTTATCTAATTCCTCCTCACTTGAGTCCGTGCACAGTTCAGGTTCCTCAACATTGAGTGAGCTTGCGTATACCTATATTGACCACAAGGCTCTTGGCTTCAGCTTGGCTCTGTGGAGCATTTTCAAAGTTGCCCTTCAGTTCACAGAGTCATAGAGATATACAGCCCAATTTGGCCATGCTGATCATAAATCCCTACAATGTGGAAGCAGACCATCTGCCAATCTAGTCCACAGTGACCCTGCAAAGAGTATCCACACTTACCCTTTTCCTATAACTCTGCATTTCCCTTGGCCAATCCACCTAACCTGCACATCTTTAGACTGAGAGAGGAAACTGGAGCACCTAAAGGAAACCCACATCAACACTGGGAAAATGTGCACCAACAGTCACCCAAGGATGGAATCGAACCAGGTTCCTGATGCTGTGCGACAGCACTGATAATCACTGAGCCACTTTTCCACCCAACTTTATTAAATTAGCCTAATTCGCTTGTGTTTAGGCCATAGCCCTCTGAAACTTTCCTATCTAGGTATCTGTCCAAATATCTTTTAAATGTTGTAATTGTACCTGACTCTACCACTTCCTCTGGCGTACCCTCAGGTCCCTTTTAAAATTTTTCCCTTTCAGTTTAAACCTAACCCTCTAGCCTGAGGAAAAGACTTTGGCTATTCTTCTTATTTATGTCTTTCATAATGTTATAAGATCACCCCTCAACCTCCTATGCTCCAGGAAAAAAAGCCTTACTAATATCTTGTTCAGGAGGACGTGAGACTGCAGATGCTAGACAGAGTCGAAAAGTGTGGCACTGGCAAAATACAGCAGGTGAGGCAGCATCCGAGGAGCAGGAGAGTGCATCTGAGATGCTGCATGACCTGCTGTGCTTTTCCAGCACCACGCTTTTCAAATCTAATATCTTGTACAGCCGACATCCCAACTCCAGTACTCAATGCTCTGACCGATGGAGACAATCATGCCAATGTTGCCTTCATTACACCTTTTACCTACTTAGGGAACAACATACCGGCACCCCTAAGTCTGTCTGTTCAATAACCCTCCCCAGGGCCTTACTATTAACTGTGTAAGGTTTGTTGTGCCAAAATGTAATACCTCACATTTATGTGCATGAAACTCCATTCCATTCCTCAGCCCACTGGCTCAGTTGATCAAAATCCCAAACAAAAACAGAAATTGTTGGAAAAGTTCAGCAGGTCTAGCAGCATGTGTGGTGAGAAATAAGAGTTAACGTTTTGGGTCACTCGCCTACCTTATTTCTTGAGGAGGTTGGGTTTTCTCTCTTCTGTAAATGGACCAATAATATATTGATTGAGAAAGTTCTCCTGAATACACATACAAATTCTTCCCTTTCAAGCCCTTAACATTATGGCTATCCCAGTCTATATTTGGAAAGTTACTATTACAGCCCTATTATTCTGACAGCTATCTGCTAAGTCCCTACATATTTGCTCCTCAATTTCCTACTGATGATCAGGGCCCATAGTACAATCCCTCAAGGTGATCACTACCTTCTTATTTCTCAGTTCCACTCATATAGCCTTGCTCGACGATCCTTTAGGAATATCCTGTCTAAGTACTTCAGTGATGTTTTCCTTAATCAGAAATGCCATTCCCTTTCTTCTCTTGTCTGCCTTTTTGTCCTTCATACAACATTTGTACACCAGAACACTAAGCTGTCAGCCCTGTCCCAGTCACATTTCTGTAATAGCTATGATATCCAGTTCCAGATACCTATCTATGGCGTGAGTTCATCTGCCTTGTCAGGCCTCTTGTATTGAAATAAATGCAGTACAATTCATCAGTCTTCGCTCATCACCTGCTGTGCTCTTGCCTACTTGGCTATTAACTTGCTCTCTTTAACTTCTGTGCTAGCCTCAACCTTCTCTTTTGTCTCAGTACTGTGTAGTGTCCAAACCCTCACTTGCCAGATAGGTTTAAACTCTTCCTACAAGGGTATTGGTTCCCTTCCAATTCAGCAGCAACCTGTCCCTCTTGTAATGATCACCTTTGTTACAGAAGTGATCCTCATGATCCAAAAATCTGCATCCCTGCCCCTGCACCAGCTCCTCAACCATGCATTTTTCTGCCCTAAACCTCTATTCCTACTGTCACTAGCATATGGCACTGGGAGTAAGCCAGAGATTACTCTCCTTGAGGTCCTGAGTTTTAACCTCCTGTCTAACTCTCTGTATTCACTCTGTGGGACCTTTTTCTAACTATGTCACTTACCAATGTATACAATGACCTCTGGCCTCTTAGGCTCCCTTTTGAGACATTGCTGCAACTGCTTCAAGATGTCCTTGACTCTGGCACCAGGGAGGCAATACACCATCCTTGAGTCTCTTTCTTGACCACAGAGACGCTGTCTGTGCCCTTGACTCAAGAATCTCCTGCTGCAATTGCTCACTTGGTCATTACCCTACCATGCTAGATAGTAGAGGTAGTTGTGCTGCCATTGACTCTGCTGCTGCTGTTTTCCCCGAGAGGCTATTTCTCCTCCCAATGGCATCTAAAAGAGTATAACTTATATGAAAGGGGAATGGCACCTGGAGACTACTCTCCTACCTGCCCACCTCTTGTTGCCCATCTCTGGGAGACAACAGTGGAGACACTTAGACCTCTACAAAACTCAATTAATTTCTTAAGTACTTAAACGAATAACACCCGTTTTTAATTGCTCTGGTTTCTGTAGCTAACCGCAAGTGTTATTACCTGGGAGAGTTGACAGCTGGCCAGGCTGAAACTCTTTCCGACATCTTTACCATGCCTCCTGATGTAGAGTGCTTTTTGCAGCGTTAATCTTCAAAGTTCTGCTTTGTTGGACTGAAGGGTCTGGTTCCTTGCTGTATATCTCTATGACGCTAAACAACCAAGGGTCTTCTCGCTGCTTTATACACAGGTCTCTGTGTCAACTTTATGCCTTATTTGGAATTGTCCATGCATATGACCAATACTGAATGTTTTGTCCAAATGCATGCCTTATTTGGTAGAGACAGCAATTAGTGATTTCCTACAATCTTGACTCTGAGTAGACCTGAGTGACTCAGCATAATTTCACTGACATAACAGTCCATTGTAAAGCCTCTTATCAGTTCCTATTGTCTTCAGCTTTGTCCAACACTTTCCTGGTAGTCATCCATCAAGTTGACTGAACCTGCAGTGTGACAGAAGTGGGTACTGCAGATGCTGGAGATTAGAACCAAGATTAAAGTGGTGCTGGAAAAGTACCATGTGTCAGGCAGCATCTGAGGAGCAGGAAAATTGACGTTTCGGGCAAAAGCTCTTCATCAGAAATGCCATGTGATCATCTCACTGAGCATTGATTAGGTGTGGTGCTGGAAAAAGCACAGCGGGACAGGAGAGTCAACATTTTGGGCAGGACCCTTCATCAGGACTGGGGAAGGGGTTTGAGAAATAAATGGGGGGGGCTGGTGGGGCTAAAGGAAAAATTGATGGGATGGCAATAAATGGATGCAGGCAGGAGGTGATTGTGATAGGTCAGTGGGAAGGATGGAGTGGATAGGTGGGAAAGAAGGTGGACAGGGTAGGTCAGGTCAAGTGGGCAGTGCCGGTCAGAGGGTTGGATCTGGGATGGGGTGGGGAGATTTGAAAATTGTGAATTCAATATTGAGATCGTGTGGTTGTAGACTCCTGAGGCAGAAGATGAGATGTTTTCCTCCAGTCTGTGGGTGGTCTTGTTAAGGCAGTGGAGGAGGCCCAGATTGACATGTCATTGGAGAGCAGGAGGGGGAGTTATAATGGTTGGCTATTGGAAGGTGAAGTTGGTTAATGCGTACGGACCAGAGATGTTCCCTGAAGTTGCTACCTATCATGCACTCTGTCTCCTTGACATCTTGGAGAAGATATGTAGCTCAGATTGTGGATCAGGTTGTTGATTTGTTCGCTGAATTCGCTGACACATTTCACCACCACGATAGGTCACATCATCTGTGAGCCTCCAGTGAAGCGTTGGTGTTTTGTCCCACTTGCTATTTACGTGTCTTGATTTGTTGCGGTGGGTGGATACCATTTCTGGTTTTGTTTCTGAGGGGTTGGGAAATGGAGTCCAAATCTATATGTTGTTAATGGAATGTTTGAATGCCAGGCCTCTTGAAATTCCCATGTGTCTTGGTTTGGCTTGTCCTAGGATGGATACATTGTCCCAGTCAAACTGGTGTCCCTCTTCATCTGTGTGAATGGATACCAGTAACAGTTGGTCATGTCTTTTAGTGGCTAGTTGGTGCTCATGTATCCTGGTGGCAAGGTGCCTGCCAGTTTGTTCAATGTAATGTTTGTTGTTAGTCCTTGCAGAGTATTTTTGTGTATGACGTTCATTCTGCTGGCTGTGGGTACAGGGTCCTTTATATTCGGCGGTAGTTGTTTCTGTGTGGTAGCAGGTTTGTGGGCTACCAAATGCCTATAGGTTGGAGTAGTTTGATAGTCATTTCTGAAATGCCTTTGATGTATGGTAGGGTGACTAGATTCTTTGGACGTGTTGTGTCTTCCAGTTTAGGTCCATTATGCAGGGATTGAGCTTATTGAGTAACCATTGTTCCTGAATACATTGTATAAGTGTTTCTCCTTACCTTCTCATAGTTCCGTGGTGCTACAGAGTGTGGTGGCTCATTTGAGTAGTGCCCTGATGCAGCTGTGTTTGTGGGCGATGGGATGGTTGCTTCTGTAGTTGAGTATCTGGCCTGTGTGTTTGGCTTTCCGTTCTATCATGACATGCAAGAAGGGGCAGCGGTTATTGTTCTCTTCTATTTTGATGAACTTTATACCAATCAAGATGATGTTTATATTTCTGCCACCTGTATGCTCCTCAGTGCATCCAACTGCCACTCCAACTGATCCATACGGTCCGAGACACACTTCCTGCAGATATATTCAGCAGGAATACCTGATTGCTCTGACACATCTGACAGGAGGAATGTACCACTCTACTAATTGCCATTTTTGTCCCTATCGCAGCTAGTTTTTTGACTGAACCCTTTTAAAGTTTAAACCAAGTAAATCTGTACCCTTAAACAAAGACTTACAAAATAATAGGCGGAAATACCCACCAGAACTTACCAAATAACTGCTCCTGCTGATCCCACTCATTTTCTGAACTATTTCCTCTGGTCTACTCCGACCCTCACTGGACCTGTGGAGGTAGTAAGGGAAATAAAACACAACAATGTCTCCCTGCCCCTAAACTCCCACACTTACCTCAACTCTCAGCGTTTCACTGTCTGCAGCTAGCACTCTGTTATTGGTTCAACAACCTGAGTGCGGCAACCTGTGACCAACCAGTTGATAACTGTTAGGAGTTCAGGATCTTGGATATCCTGGATCTTATTCTAACCTTTGACATTCAGATTTTGGAGGAATACCTACATGCTGATTAGAAAGTCAGTTCTGTAAGCCTTGGTGATTGTTCAACGCTTTTCTTATCAGCACATTCCATTCAGTCCTCTTTGACACTATTTACAGCCCCAACTGTAAATTCTGATGAAGGGCTTTTGCCCGAAACGTCGATTTTTCTTCTCCTCGAATGTTGCCTGACATGATGTGGTTTTCCAGCTCCACTCTTATCTTGACCCTGATCTCCAGCATCTACAGTCCTCACTTTTGCCTCGCCCCTAGCTTCGCGCCATTGACACTTGGCTATCCATTTATTGATCAGTCATCTCCCTCAGAAGGGGTGATGAAAATAATCAATAGGTGCAGGAGTAGGCCATTCTGCCCTTCGAGCCTGTACCACCATTCAATATGATCATGGCTGATCATCCTTAATCAGTATCCTGTTCCTGCCTTATCTCCATAACCCTTGATTCCACTATCCTTGAGAGTTCTATCCAACTCTTTCTTAAATGAATCCAGAGTCTGGGCCTCCACTGTTCTCTAGGGCAGAGCATTCCACACACCCACAACTCTCTGGGTGAAGAAGTTTCTCCTCATCTCTGTCCTAAATGGTCTACCCCGTATTTTTAAGCTGTGTCCTCTGGTTTGGCACTCACCCATCAGCGGAAACATGTTTCCTGCCTCCAGAGTGTCCAATCCTTTAATAGTCTTATATATCTCAATCAGATCCCCTCTCAGTCTTATAAACTCAAGGGTTTACAAGCCCAGTCGCTCCAGTCTTTCAGCGTAAGGTAGTCCCGCCATTCTAGGAATTGACCTCGTGAACCTACGCTGCACTCCCTCAATAGCCAGAATGTCTTTCCTCAAATTTGGAGACCAGAACTGCACACAATACTCCAGATGTGGTCTCACCAGGGCCCTGTACAGCTGCAGAAGAACCTATTTGCTTCTATACTCAATCCCTCTTGTTATGAAGGCCAGCATGCTATTAGCCTTCTTCACTACCTGCTGTACCTGCATGCTTATCTTCATTGACTGATGTACAAGAACACCCAGATCTCTTTGTACTGCCCCTTTCCCTAATGATTCCATTAGGTCGTAATCTGCCTTCCTGTTCTTGCCACCAAAGTGGATAACCATACATTTATCCACATTAAACTGCATCTGCCCACTCACCTAACCTGTCCAAGTCACCCTGTAATCTTCTAACATCCTCCTCACATTTCACCCTGCCACCCAGCTTAGTATCATCAGCAAATTTGCTAATGTTATTACTAATACCATCTTCTATATCATTAATACATATTGTAAAAAGCAGAGGTCCCAGCACTGATCCCTGCGGTACCCCACTGGTCACTGCCTGCCATTCCGAAATGGAGTCGTTTATCACTATGGCAGGTTATTCCATACATGTGCCACCCCCTGTGTTAAAAATTTGCCCTTTTAGGCCCCTTTTAAGTCCTTCCCTTTCACCTTAAACCTATACCCTCTGGTTTTGGACTCCCCCAACCTGGGGAAAAGACTTGGCTAGTGACTCCATCCATTCCCCTCATGATTTGAAAGACATTTATTCACCCCTCAGTCTCCAATACTCCAAGGAAAATAGCCCCGGCCTATTCAGCCTCTCCCTATAGCTCTAAACCGCCAACTCTGGTAACATCCTTGTAGGTCTTTTCTGAACTTTTCAAGTTTCACAACATCCTTCCTATAGCAGGAATACTAGAATTGCATGCAATAATCCAATAATGTCCTACACAGCCGCAACATGACCTCCCAACTTTTATACTTGATACACTGACCAATAAAGGCAAACATACCAAATGCCTTATCTCTACCAGGGACTCCACTTTCAAAAAAGTATGAACCTGTACTCTGAGGTCTCTTTATGCAGCAACATGCCCCAGGACTGAGGCAGACCTGATGAAGGAGCTTAGGTAAAAGAATCCCTTTGGGGACAGTGACCATAATATAATGGAATTTGCCCTGTGGTTTGAGAATGAGAAGCTGGAATCAGGTGTAACAGCCTTACAATTGAGTAAAGGTAACTGCAGAGACATTAGGGAAGAGCTGCCCAGAGTTGATTGGAAGGTGAGCCTCACAGGGAAGATGGTAGAGCAGCAATAGCAGGAGTTTCCGGGGTAATTCAGGAAGCATAGCAGAAATTCAAAAATATTTCAAAACATATGGTAAATTACAAACCCATTAGTCCCAAAAACACACATTTACAGTACTCACCAGAGAGAATCTCCTTCTTTATCCCATGTAACTTAAATCACGCTTCAGTTCCAATTATTACATGCTGATAGCTTATTCATTCATTCCTCATACAAGTTAGTTTAGACTTTCTCAGCTTCGCTTAACTCCTTCGGAGTTTTCACCAAGTAGTGTTGGTCAAATTCATTTGATTTCTCTCCACTGATGTTGCCAGATCTGCTGAGCTTTTCCAGCAATTTCTGTTTTTACAACATTCGGAGTTCCTTTGATTTTTCTTAACTACCTACCTTTATCTCAAGCAACTATTTTACACACCTGACGTCTGTCAAGACTTCTGTAAACAGCCCAAACTGTAACTTAAAAAGCATTTTTCAAACTATGGGTATTTCTCCGGAGTTTGAAGAAAAATTCCAGAATCTGAAAGCCTAATGTACAACAATGTTTATGTTTTTCGATAGCAAACTCTGTCAAGATAAATAAATTCCCATTAGCCTTCGCAAACGATCTCTGCTTTGTTTTTTAAAGAAATCTGGCTACAGAAATTTCTAAAAGGTATGATTCTTTCAGACACTCCCAAATGCCGTTAGTTGAAAATTGAAAAGTCCAAAACAGATGATATTAAAATATATGATTTTTTTTCAGTAACCAGCTACATCAAAGAAGCTGCTTTGTGGCTAGAGTACTCCCGTATCACTGGGTTTCTCAGATCATCAGGAGTAATGCCTTTTTTGCCTGTGATGTGCCCCAGAAACCATAATTTTGTCTGGAAACATTAGCAATTTTTGTGGTTTAACTTAAAGGTTGGCTTAGAAATTGTCTGGTCTTTTAACGCCTTGAATGTTGAATCAAAGATGGGAATGTCATCCTGATACACAAGGAGCAACTGGAAATTAAACTGTTCAAAAGTTTATCTACCATATGCATGAAGGTTGCAGGGACATTTCTATGTACTCTTAAAGGCCCATGCAACCCATTCAGAATGCCGTTTTCCAATGTCCTGTCCAACGATGGGTAGTTGTGAATAACTATGGGCCAAATTGAGTTTGCATTAATAATTTGCATCTTTGTCAGTTTGTAGTATTTCATAGAATCTCTACAGTGCAGAAAAAAGCACCGATCCTCTGAAGACCATCCCACCAAACCCAGCCCCCTCCTCCTATCTCTGTTACCATGGTTAATCCACCTAACCTGCACATTTATGGTCACTACGGGACAATTTAGGACTGCCAATCCACCTAACCTTTGGACTGTGGGAGGAAGCTAGAGCATCCAAAGGAAACCCACGTAGACATAAGGAGAATGTGCAAACTCCACACAGACAGTCATCCAAGACTAGAATTGAACCCAGATCCCTGGTGCTGTGAAAGCCATGCTGTGAGGCCTATGTTTCCTCAATTCTAGCTGAGAAGTGTTTACCTAGAAGTGGAGTTTTCTGTCTTCACATTGTCCCACGTGGGAGGTCTAAGGACTAGACACTTCTCAGATTGCACCTTGGTGTACTACATAGATACGCTATCCTTTATCCCACAGTGAATAGAATGACTGTCAGCATTAGACCAAATGAGACCTCCACTACTTTTGATGCTTTGCAAATCCTGATGTTGACCTGTTGGCTGACATGAGTTTTCAAGAACTGTGAGGCAGTGGGTGAAGAAAAGTGCCATTGGATTCCCTGCTGCTGTCACAGACCTAAGGCTCCCTACAGGCTGATACACCTTTTGAGTAGAGCAAAGTGGAAGATACCCAACCCATACTGGTCATCAAATGCTTTCTTAGGATATCTGAAAACCTCTTAGCATGTTCAACTCTAACTCCATGGGATTCTCAACTTCATTGCTTCCATTGGCATATCAATTGGGTCATGAACTATCAGAAACCTCAGTGTGATTGGGGACAGATAGTGAGAACTTGATGTTGTCATGATAAGAGGCTTCAGCTGGGGGAAGAGACATTAATCAGCTCACATCCCTCATTAAGATGCTGTCAGAATAAAATGGTGAGTAATGGTTGAGACCTGTGACAATGAGGCATGACGCTTCCATCATGCCAAATTTCATGCCCAACTTTGAGGCAAATTGCTATCTCTCCACATAACAATTTCTTGTCTCCCAATTGCTCCCCTTGTGTACTCACTTCTCCCACATCTGAACTAGCTCTTGGTGGGAGGCCCAACTAATTGAACAACTGGTGAAAGTAGAAGGTTGTTGCATGGGACAGGGTCTCTGTGTCCAGCAACATTAGTAGCTGTTATTGAGGGAAGTTTTATTTTAAATGCCCACTTTGCCACAGCTCCAACACCTCTTTGAAGCATTCTTTGCATGATATTGATCGTGAGGCTTACTGTGGAGAAAGGATAATAAAGGTTAGGTCTGCGCTTGCTGTGTAATAATTACCTGCTTCTTCAGCTTCAGGTCTATCCCTGCCTGCAGCAGCAATCAACTCCCTGATAATGACATCTTTCCTAGTTGTAGGAGTCCAGTCTTTTCTCATGTTCTGGGTAATGTGATTCTGAGTGTCAGTGAAGGATAATTGAGGTTTTCCACTGCAAAACAATGTTCCCTCTAAACTGCATGGCTGTGCATGTGTAACTGCTCTGATGTTCCAGTGTCAGCATGCCAGTTGTGGCTTTGATTTCTTGTTCCTGAACTCTCAATAATGCTTGACACTTGGAAATCAGTGCAGCCATTAAGAAAATTAAACATAATGCTGTTAAACCCTCGCCAACCTCTGCTGAAACTTTCTATCCTCACTGCTTCAGCTGGGAAATTCTTCAACTTCTGTCCTTGGTCAACTTGAAGGCCAGATCCTGGAACTATGCAGCCAAAAGACTTTGCCAGCTCCAGGGATACCCATGCTAATATTTCTATCCTGCTGAAGTATTCCAGTGAAGTTCACTGCAAGCTGGAGAAACAAACTTAATCTTCCCCCGAGGCACTTTACAACGTCTAGTTCTCAATATTGAATTCCATGACATCGGAGCATGACTTCTGTCCTCCATTTTGCTTTCTATCTCTGCCACTCACCCACTCCAATCATGTCTTGTTTGTGCTTTGTTGACATTGTCATGAGAATTAAGGAACCATTTTTTTCCTTTTTGCACATTCATTTACTCCCTTTTTTCATCTCTGTCTCTCCTTCATTGCCATGAACACTCCCTTTGTCTTTTGCTCATAATTGGCTGCACTTACTCCGCCTCTGTCAAAAGCTCAAAACCCACCACTTTCCAGCTTCTCTCAGTTCTGAAAAAGTCATGTCAGACTCAAAATGCTAACTCAATTTCTCGCTCCATAGATGCTGTCTGACTTGAATTTCCCCAGGACTTAATTTTTACAGCATCCACAATGTTTTCATTTTATTTTAAGTTATGAGGGATGAGTTGGCGACAATAGCTGGGGATTTTCATTGACAATCCATTATAATGCCTTTCAATGTCAAATATTTGAGGAAGGAATGCATGCATTGTAACAATTATAGAGTCCTTTTGGGTAAGTGAATGCAACAGGAAAAGTTATCCAACAGTGGCATATAAAATAAATTAAATGTAGTACTCAATCCAAAGAAGAGTCCTAGAAAATTAGTCAAAGCACCAAGCCTGCATTAGGGACTGGAGAAATTTAGAATTCAGTAACAAAGAACTAAGAGTCTGAGAGGAGAAAATAGAGTAAGTTTGTAAGGAACGTAAAGAGCTGTAAGAGCTTTCATTATTATGGAAAAAGAAAAAGATTGGCACAGACAAATATATGCCCTATAAGATTTGAAATCAGAGAATAGATAATGGGGAACAAGTAAATGACAGTGCAGTTATCCAACTACTTTAGTTCTGCCTAAACAGAAAGAGGCAAATAATATCCCAGAAATGCTAAGAAAACATGGGTCTGATGGGAAGGAGAAATTGAAAGAAATTCATTTTGATTTGAAATTAATGGGACATGGCTGATAATTCCTGAGGCCTGATAATCTGCATCCAGGGTACAAATGGAGATGACCATAAAAATTATTGTATTAGTTGTCATCTTCCAAACTTCTGTAGGTTCTGGAACAATCCCAACAAATTGGAGGGTGACAAGTTTAACTCCACTGTTAAAAAAAAATGAAGAAGGGACAAAACTGGCAATAATAGACTGGTTAGCCATATGACAGTAGTAGGGCAAATGCTGGAGTCCATTATAAAGGCTGAATCTTCGGTTTTTTGCTTGGTTTGAGTTGTGTAAAGTATTATGGATGGTTCTTTTCTGTGAGGCCTTGCCAATTTTCTTGCTTTATCTTATCAGATTGGTCTCCTTCGCTACCTACCCCAGCCTAGGGAGACCTCATGATGATTCCAGCCTCATCTTACGACATGCCATTTGTGGAACAACTTGCCACTCAATGAATTTTCCAGAATTAACTGGCATCCCTTGCCCTGGCACCATCTTTAAAAGCCTAATGCATACCTGACCAAGCAGTTCAGACCTGCTCTGCAACGATCCTGACATTTGTCCCCAACATGGCAAGCTGGGGAAATCTGCACCCTGCATTACAGACAGGGACCATGGTGGTGCAGATGCGGGGCTTTCTCTTCGCTTAAGACCAGCAGAGGAGGCCCTAAGCATGCCATCCTGGTCTAAGGTTGCCATCTTTGTCACAACAGTCACAATCATCTGTAGGAATGCTCAGTGACAAGGGTTGTTCTCTTTCTGCAGCATAAATGCCACCATCTCCTGTCAGATACCTCACGTTTACTCTATTACTGCTGCTGCACCTGCTTCTCAACAAGGCTGAAGTTCTAGCACTCTCCCTGCAATGCCTGTGACATCTACCATCACTCACTGTCAACAACCTCAACCTCTGGCACCATTGACACCTCTTCAGCTGCCTACGCACTCTCTTGCAACACCTCCCCACCTGCATGGAAAATAACAACTGCGCCACCCTCTTTGATTTCCCATAATGCCTGCTTGTCTCTAATTCCAAGAGGAAAGCAATCCACAGTAGATCAGAAAGAAACAGGAGGGTGGTTGGCTGCTGACTGTGATGCTCTGCATGGCTGACTGACATGGCAGAGTTGTGTTGGAAGCTATCCTTCACTTACTGTGCCAGGAACTCCTCTTGACTTGACTGGTTCTATCGACAACCGTGACCTTTGTTTCAATGATAAACAGCAAGGTCATACGGAATTAATAGGAAACCTGTCGCTCTGGTTGAAACGGCAAATTGAAACAAAGTAATGCAAATCAGGGATGCTATGAGAATCCAGGTATGCTCACAGTGATTGAGTACTACAACTGCAAGGCAAGAGCCTGGAGATGTAGCCTGATACAAGCCAACATCTGGTTTTGTGTTCTTGAGCACAGAGCTGTAGCATTTCATTGATAGTCGCCGCTGCAGACCAAGGTGCAGTTTGAAATGGATTGTAGCTGTGCCATGAGGGTTCCTAGAGACTGGCACATCTGTATGTGGATGTCAGTTGTGCACAGGGATTTTTCTTTTATTCATTTATGGGATGTGGGCTTGTTGGCCAGCATTTATTGGTGTCCATAATTATCCTTGAAAAGGTGGTGGTGAGCTGCCTCCTTGAATCACTGCAGTTCATGTGCTGTGGGTCTTAGGGAATTCTAGGATTTTGTCCTAGCAGCAATGAAGGTAAGGTAATATATTTCCAAGTCAGGATAATAAGTGCCTTGGACAGGAACTTGCAGGAGGTGGTGTTCTGTCAACCTTGTCCTTCCAAATGGAAGTGGTTGTGGGTTTCGAAGGTATTATCGAAGGAGCTTTGAATTTCTGCACTGTATTATAAAGATAGTATATATAATTGCTACACTTTGTCAGTGGAGGAGTGAATGGATGTTTGTGGATATGGTAGTGAACTGCTTTGTCCTGGATGGCGTCCAGCTTTGAGTGTTATTGGACCTGTGCCCATTAGGCAAGTGGGGAACTATTCCATCACACTCTTGACTTGTGCTTTGTAGGTGGTGAAAAAACTTTGGGGAGCCAGGAGGTAAGTTATTAACTACAATTTTTCTAGCCTCTGATCTCTTCTTGCAGACACTGTGTATATGGCAGGCACAGTTGAGTTTGTGGTCAGTGTAACTCCAAGGATGTTGATAGTGGGTGTTTCAGTGATGTTAATCATTGAATGACAAGGGGCAGTACTTAGATTGTCTCTTATTGTTACTTGCCACTTACCAGCCCAAGCCTGGATATTATCCAATTCTTCATGTATTTGAACATGGATAGTTTCAGTATCTGAGGAGTTGCAAATGGAGTTAGGCCACAGTTAAGTCATGATCTTATTGAATGGTGGAGCAGGGTCAAGGAACTGAATGGCCTACTCATGTTCCTGTATTCATGTGAATGTGCAATGTTGAGCACCAATCACTGGTGACCATCCCACTTCTCACATTATGATGGAGAAAGGTTGTTGACGAAGCAGCTGAAGGTGGTTGACTCTCAGACACTAACCTGAGAAATTCCTGCAGCGATGTCCTGGAGCTGAGATGACTGACCACAAATAACTCCAACTACATGCCAGGTACGACTCCAACTAATGGAGGGTTTGCCCCGATACCCATTGCTTCCAGTTTTGCAAGAGTTTCTTGATGTCACATGTGGTTGAATGCAGCCTTTGGCTATCAGTTTTACCTTGGGCTGGAATTCATCTCTTTTGGCAGTGGTTGCACCATGGATATAGTCAAGTCAGAAGCTGAGTAGCTTTGGTGGAACCCAACCTAAGCAGAGCTGAGCAGGTGCTGCTTGATAGCACTATTGAGGACAGCTTCCCTCACTGTCCTGATGATTGAGAGTAGACTGTGGTAATTGGCTAGGATGGATTTTGTCTACTTTTTGTTTAGAGCAATTTGGGCAATTTCCAAATTATTGATTGCCAGTATTATATTTGGGCAATTTCCAAATTATTGATTGCCAGTATTATAACTGTACTGGAACAGCTTTGTTTAATTGTGCACCACCAGTCATGACTATGGCAGGACTGCCGAACTCAGACCTGACCCATTGATTGTGAGATCACTTAGCTTTGTCTATCACTTGACACTTTTTTTTTAGATTACTTACAGTGTGAAAACAGGCCCTTCGGCCCAACAAGTCCACACCGATCTGCCGAAGCGCAACCCACCCAGACCCATTCCCCTACATTTACCCCTGCACCTAACATTACGGGCAATTTAGCATGGCCAATTCACCTAACCTGCACATTTGCTTTTTGGACTGTGGGAGGAAACCCGAGCACCCGGAGGAAACCCATGCAGACACGGGGAGAATGTGCAAATTCCACACAGACAGTCGCCTGAGGCGGGAATTGAACCCGGGTCTCTGGCGCTGTGAGGCAGCAGTGCTAACCACTGTGCCATCGTGCCGCCCCTTATGCCGTTTCTTTTGCAAATAGTCCTGCTTGGTCGCTTCACCAGATTGATGCCTCATGTTTAGGCGTGCCTGATGTTGCTCCTGGCATGCCATCCTGCACGTCATTAAACCATGTTGATCCCTTCTCTTGATGGTAATGGCAGAGTGAGGAATATACTGGATCATGAGTTTGTAAATTGTGTTGGAGTACAATTCTGTTGCTCACGGAACACCACCCCGTGGATGCCAGTCTTGAATTTCTAGATCTGTTTGAAGTCTATTCCATTAAGCACACTGTTAGTGCCACACAACATAATGCAAAGTATTTTCAATGTGAAGGCGGGACTTTGTCTCCACATGGACTGTGCGATGGTCACTCTTAACGATACTGTCATGGACATATTGGCACCAAGCAGATTGGCAAGGATGAGGTCAAGTATGTTTTTCCCTCTTGTTGATTCCTTCACCACCCGTCGCAAACCCAGTCTAGCAGCAATACCCTTTAGGACTCAACCAATTGAATTAGTTGTACTGCTGCTGCTCCCAAGTCTCCCTTGGTGGTGGAAATTGAAATACCCCACCCAGAGTACATTCTGCACCACCCAGAGTGGTTTATATAATGCAATGATTGTGAAGCTTGAGATTTTGGAGATTTGTAGCTCAGGTTATGAAGCTATTCCAGAGGGTAGTTAAAAAATTAGTAAAATGAGACAGATTTTTTCAACAATGATTTGTCATCGTTTGACCCTTAATCCAGATTTCTATTGAATTCAATTTTTTTAAATTCACTTGTTGGATGTGGGAGTTGCTAGCTGGCCAGCATTTATTGCCTGTCCTTGAGAATGTGGTGGTGAACTGCCTTCTTGAACTGCTGCAGTCTACCTGCTGTGGGTTGACCCACTATGCCGTTAAGGAGGGAATTCCAGAATTTTGACCCAGTGACTGTGAAGAAACAGGGATATATTTCTAAGTCAGGATGGTGAGTGGCTTGGAGGGGAACTTGAAGGTGGTGGTATTCCCATTTAATGGTTATCCTCGTCCTTCTAGATGGAAGCTGTTGTGGGTTTGGATGGTGTTGTCTGAGGATCTTTGGTGAATTTCTGCACCATTGAAGAAATTACACACTGCTGCTACTGAGCATCAGTGGTGGAGGGAGTGAATGCTTGTGGATGCATTGTCCTGGATGGTTTCGAGCTTCTTGTGTGTTTTTGGGATTGCAATCAGGGAGTATTTCATCACATTCCTAATTTGTGTTTTTTTGATGGTGGACAGGGAGTCGGGTGGTGTGTTACTCGCCACAGTATTCCCAGCCTCTGAACTGCTCTAGTAGCCACTCTGTTTATGTGGTGAGTCCAATTGAGTTTCTGGTCAATGATAACCCCCAAGATGTTGATAGTGGAAGATTCAATGTTGGCAACACCACTGAATGTCAAGGAGCCATGGTTAGATTGTCTCTTATTAGTGATGGGCATAGACTGGCATTTGGGTGGCGCGAATGTTACTTGCCACTTGTCAGGCCAGCCCTGGATACTTTTCCAGATCTTTTTGCATTTGGACATGAACTACTTCAGTATTTGAGGAGTTGTGAATGGTGCTGAATATTGTGAAATCATCAGGTAACATCGCCACTTCTGATCAGATCTGACGGAGGGAAGGTCATTGATGAAGCAGCTGAAGATGGATGGACCTAGGACAATATCCTGAGGAACTCTGCAGACAAGTCCATGAGCAGAAATCAATGACTCCAAAAACTATGACCATCTATATGCCAGGTAAAACTCCAAACAGCAGAGAGTTTGCCCCCGATACCCATTGATTCCAGCAAGGGCTCCTTCATGTCACACTCAGTCAAATGCAACCTTGATGTCAAAGGCTGTTATTCTCTCACCTCTAGAATACAGCTCTTTTGTCCATGTTTGAACCAAGGTTGTAATGAGGTCAGGAGCTGAGTCGCCCTGGCAGAATCCAAACTGGACATCACTGAGTAGGTTATTGATAAACCAATGCTGTTTTATAGCATTATTGACAACACCTTGCACAAATTTTCTGATGATCGAGAGTAGACTGAGGGGATGGTAATTGGCTGTATTGGATTTGTTTTGCTTTAAATTGCATTCAATTCTGGTTGCCATACATGAGGAAGGATATGGAAGCTTTGGAGAAAGTGCAGAAGAGGTTTACCAGCATGCTGCCTGGATTGGAGGATATAAGCTATAAGGAGAGGCTATAGAAAAACTTGGATTCTTTTCTCTTGAGCTGCAGAAGCTGAGGGATCAAGTCTGTAAAAGTGAAATGCAGAGAGAAGTAGATGGTCAGAATTTTTTCCCAGAGTTGAAATGTCTAATACTCGTGGACATGCATTTAGGTGAGGGGCGGGGGTGGGGAAGCTCAAAGGATGTGTGAGAGGCAGGTTTTTTTTAACAGTTGTAGGAGTCTGGAATGCACTATCCTGCGGTGGTGATGGAAGCTGATACGATAAGGGCATTTAAGGGACTTTTAGCGAAGCACTTGAATATGCAAAAAATGGAGGGATACGAACCAAGGACAGGCAGAACGGTGTAGATTATTTGGCGTCATTTTCAGCATAACATTGTGGGTTGAAGGGCCCATTCCTGTGCTCTGCTGTTCTATGTTTTATGCTTTTTATGTACAGGATATACCTGGGCAATTTTCCACATTGCTGGGTAGGTAACAGTTTTGTAGCTGTATTGGTAATGGGAACAGCAATATCCAGTGTCTCCAATTTTCTCTTGCTATCACTAGGACTGAACCAATTTGGCTGAAGACGAGTATCTGGAGGTCAAGTTGAATCATCCACTTGGCACTTTTGGCTTAAGATTGCTGTGAATGTTTTGGCCATATCCTTTGCACTGATGTTGTGGGCTTTTCCATCATTGAGAATGGGGATTTGGTGAATGGAGATTCCACTTCCAATGTGTTGCTTTATTGTCCATCACCATTCTCAAACTCTAGATCTGATTTGTTGGTTGTGGGATTGCTTAGCTCTGACTTTTGCCTGCTGCTTATGCCGTTTGGCATACAAGTAGTCATGTTTGGAGGCTTCAAATTGACATTTCATTTTCAGGTGTGCCTGGTGCTGCTTTTGGCATGCCCTCCTGCATTCTCCATTGAACCAGGGTTGATCCCCTGGCTTGATGGTAACGGTTGAGTGGGGGATATGCTGGGCCATGAGGTGCAGATTGTGCTCAAGCATAATCCTGCTATTGGTGGATCACAGTGCCTCATGGATGCCTCGTCTTAAATTGTGATATCTGTTCAAAG
Source organism: Hemiscyllium ocellatum (assembly GCF_020745735.1). NCBI lineage: Eukaryota > Metazoa > Chordata > Chondrichthyes > Orectolobiformes > Hemiscylliidae > Hemiscyllium > Hemiscyllium ocellatum. The sequence continues at coordinate 17,259,124 of NC_083416.1, read as the reverse complement.
TCTGTCCCATTTAGCACCGTGATAGTATGACACAACACAATTGAGGTTATTCTCAATGTGAGGGCAGGATTTTGTTTCTGTAAGGACTGTGCGGTTGTTACTCCTACTGATCCTGTCATGGACCAATGCATCTGCATCTGACAGATTGCTAAGGATGTGGTCAAGTATGCTTTAACCTCTTGTTTTCCTCACCACCTGCTGTAGACCCAGTCAAGCAGTTATGTCCTTTTGGACCCAACCAGCTCAATCAATATTGTTGCTGCCGAGTCATTCTTGGTGGAGGACACTGAAATTCCCCCATCTAGAGTACGTTTTGTGCCCTTGTCAACGTCACTGCTTCTTCCAAGTGTCGTTCAACATGGAGGAGTAGCAATTCATCAACTTAGTGAGGTCAGTACATAGTAATCAGCGGGAGGTCTCCTTGCCCATGTTCAACCTGAGCTATCAGATAAGTCAACGTTGAGGTTTCCCAGGGCAACTCCCTCCCGACTGTATACTTCTGGGCTGCCACCACAGCTGAGCCTGTCCTGCCAATGGGACAGGATGTGTGCAGGGATAATGATAGTGGTGTTTGAAGTACTGTCTGTAAGATATGATTCCATGACTATGACTGCCAAGTCTGTTGCTTGAATAGCCTGTGAGATAGCTTCCCAAAGTTTGGCACAGGACTTATACACTTAATGGAAAGGTCCTGGAGCGTGTTGCTGAACAAAGCGACCTTGGAGTGCAGGTTTATAGCTCCTTGAAAGTGGAGTTGCAGGTAGATAAGATAGTGAAGAAGGTGTTTGGTATGCTTTCCTTTATTGGTCAGAGTATTGAGTACAGGATTCTAGATTAGAGTGGTGCTGGAAAAGCACAGCAATTCAGCCAGCATCCAAGGAGCAGGAAAATCGACGTTTCAGGCAAAAGCCCTTTATCTATTCCTGATGAAAGGCTTTTGCCCGAAACGTCGATTTTCCTGCTCCTTGGATGCTGTCTGAACTGCTGTGCTTTTCCAGCACCACTCTAATCCAGAATCTGGTTTCCAGCATCTGCAGTCATTGAGTATAACTATTGAGTACAGGAGTTGGGAGGTCATGTTGCGGCTGTACAAGACATTGGTTAGACCAGATTTGGAATATTGCATGCAAATCTTGTCTCCTTCCTATCAGAAGGATATCATGAAACTTGAAAGGTTCAGAAAAGATTTGCAAGGATGTTGCCGGGGTTGGAGGATTTGACCTATAGGCAGAGGTTGAATAGGCTGGGGCTGTTATCCCTGGAGCACCAGAGGCTGAGGGGTGACCTCATAGAGGTTTATAAAATCACGAGGGGCATGGATAGAATAAATAGACAAAGTCTCTTCCCTGAGGTGGGGGAGTCCAGAACTAAAGGGCATCTGTTTAGGGTGAGTGGGGAAAGGTACAAAAGGGACCTAAGGGTTAACTTTTTCACACAGAGCATGGTACGTGTATAGAATGAGCTGCCAGAAGAAGTGATGGAGGCTAGTACGATTGCAACACTTAAAAGGCATCTGGATGGGTATATGAATAAGAAGAGTTTGGAGGAATATGGGCTAGGTGCTGGCATGTGGGACTGGATATCTGGTCGGCACTTTTGAATTGGTCCGAAGGGTCTGTTTCCATGCTGTATGACTCTATGATTCTGCTTCTGTGAGACTAACCTGCAGATGTTAGTAAGGAGGACTTTGCAGGATCAGCAGGGCTCGATATGCCGTTCTCTATTCTTGTGCCTAGATTGTGTCAGGTGATCCACTTGCAATCAATTCTTTAAGACTTTGTAGCTATTGGTACAACTGAATGGCTTGCTAGGCCATTTCAGAGGGCAATTGAGAACCAACCCCATTGTTGTATATCTGCAATTACATGGAAACCAGAGCAGGTGAAAATGGCAGATTTCCTTCCCTGAAGTACATCAGTGAATCAGATTGGTTTTTCTGACAATCAACAATGGTTTTATGGTCATTCATAGACTCTTAATTGCAGATTTTTTAAATATGGAATTGAAATTCCACCATCTGTCATGGCAGAATTTGAACCTTGGACCCCAGCACATTACTGAGTCTCTGGATTAATAGTCCAATGAATATTCCAACAGGCCATTGCCTCTGCCTGTACACCTTTTCTTAGGTAAGGAGTCCAAAATGACACTAATACTCCAGATATGGTCTCACTCAAGCTCAGTACAGTTGCAATAATGAACAGGCTTTGTGTGGGTTTAGAATGGGTATGAATCTAAAATGTACATTAGAGGCTAAGAATCTTGATGAGGTCACGACGTGGATAGCTTATAAAAGTGAGGGAGAACATTGTGTTATTATCTCATTGAAAGACAATTAATAAAGTGAAGCACTTTTTGGCAAATATTCGATAGGCATTAGGGAACTGGGTCTTAATTTGTACCAGATTTTCTGTCAGAAGCTCAATAAGGGTGTTACATTTCTCAAAATAGTTACTCAACATCCCTTTTAAATAATCCATAACATTAAAAAACATTTTCCTCTTATGTATATCACTGAACTCTATATAGCATATTCTGTTTGCGTTTTAAAATAAAAGGTATTGTTGGTAACAGTACATATTAATTCACCTTATTAATTGTCTTTCAAGATTCTTAGCTTCTAATGTACATTTTAGATTATATCCATTCTAAACCAACACAAAGCCTGTTCATTAGGATATTTTGTGCAGGCACAATTATTTTACCTGATTGTTGGCGTTCAGATTGGTACCTACTATTCTACTCCCTTTCTCAACTGCATATGGTAAGGTATTATTATAAGCTATCCATGTTTCCGTTTTCAATAATTCCTGTAAGTGTTTACTTCAGAAACCTTTAAACCAACTTCATCTATTGGAATTATTTGAAAACCCAATATCACATCCAACGTTTTTCTTAGAGTACTCCCACAAACCAAACATCAGTTAACTGCTGAAATTGACAACCCAATATATTTGGATATCTCCTTTCTTGAATGAATTGTACATTATGAATCCAAGATGGAACCTTTCCCTGGTTAACTTGTTGCAGATTCTGCCTAAGTTGTTCAATTATCCAATTGCCATAAACACTACACAGGGTCTACACTGCTCTGTCTCTCACCATCTGTTACTTTTTTAAATGTTGATTAATAGTCTTGCATGTCCTTCTAATGTTGTAATCATATAATTATCAGCTTTATTTTCAACTAATTCCCCTTTTGCATTCAATTGGTTGTTTGCATTCATCTGAATCAACACTTGTTTAATCTTTAGTGTTAAAACTCTAAGTTTATTATCCAAATTTGTTAAATCAAATGTATTAACTGTCAACATGTTCGCTGTTGGTAAATTACTAAGCAATTCTTTTTTGCTGATGATTTGATTGAAAATTTCCATTCCTCCACTATTCTCTGTTTCTCGATCTAATAACTTCCGAGTTAAGTGAAAATATTGATCCTTACTTTGGGAAGGGCTCACTTCTAGTAATGAATTCAGCTATGTCTAACATTATTTTCAGGCCTAAGGAAAATTTAAAACAAGTTCTCCTAGTGTTGTAGCTACTTAATCTAATTAAGCTAGTTAAGAAAACTGGCTAGATTAAGTTCTTGAAGGCATCTTCTATAAAAGATAGGCCTAAAGTGTACCCAGCAATGAATGTGACCAGCAAGTGTGTCTAAACACTGAGAATTGAGGTAACTCTGGGAGGTTATGCAAGTGAGGGAGGGAGGCATTGCTGCATCTTGTTCTGGTCGTTTTGGTAAGGGGCTGCTTTGTAGTCAAGGTGCTACTAGTTAGGTCTAAGAGCGGGTTCGGGTGAATACTAGATTTAGTTGAGAAGGGCAAGCAGCAACAAGGTAAGAATAATGTAAACCTTTTCTTTCCCTATGTCTGCTAGTCATTAAAGGGGCAGAGATGTCAGTCAATGGAGTGATAAGGTCTTCCAGTCAGACGTGGGAGTTCAGCGAGCAGTGTCGATGTCTGCAGGAAGTGTTTCTGGTGCAGCCCCTCTCAGACCACATGGATCGATTTAAGCAGCAGTTGGAAGAACTGAGGAGCATGCAGGAGATTGTGTGATAGAAAGTAGCTTCAGGGAGATGATCACACTGCAGGTCCCGTCAGTTGGATGGGTGACGGCTGGGAGATGTAGGCAGGGAGTGCAAGAGTCTCCTATGGCTGTCTTCTCTCAAACAAGTATACCATTTTGGATATTATTGGGGTTAAAGCCTTTCAGGGGAAAGACAGCAGCAGCCAGGTTTGTGGCACCATAATACTGCTGTAAAGCAAGGTATGGCAAATTCCAAGTGAGCAGTTGTGGTTGGGAACTCAAGTCAGGGGCACAGGCATTTCTGTGGCTGCAAGCAAGACTCTGTGATGGTGTGTTGCCTCCCAAGTGCCAGGGTCAAAGATGTCTCAGAGCAGTTGCAGCAAATACTCGAACGGGAGTATAAACAGCCAGAAGTCACTGTACCCACGAGTGAATTAAAAGAAGTATTGCTATAGCGGGAGTGCAGGAATTGATTCCTGGGATATGGGTTTGTCATATGGGGAGGGATAATGTTGATTATATCTGTACTTACTGGAATTCCAAAATCAGGGGTCACAGTCATAGAAAACCTTTTAGACTCAGATGAGGAGAAATTTCTTCACCCAGTGGGTGATCCTGTGGAATTTGCTACCGCAGAAAGCGGTCAACGCAAAACCATTGTGTGATTTCAAGAAAGTATTTGACACAGCACATAAGGCTAAAGGGGTGAAAGGCTACAGGAAAAAGTGGGAACAGGCTGTTTGGTTGGATGATCAGTGATGATCATTATAAATGGTGGAACAGACTTGAAGGGATGAATAGTCTCCTTCTGATTCTATTTTCTATGTTTCTGTGAGTTTGGCAGGGTTGGAGGGCATCTTTTTCTCTTGTATGGAATTCTAGCAGGACTCGGCAAACTGAATGCTGGGATTATGTTTCTCTGGGCAGTGGATTCAGGACAAGGCATCGTGAGACTGAAAGCAGTAGAAATTTATTCACTAGAGAATTCCACTGTCTCACCACCCTTCTACTGAGGTCGTCACTGATTATATTTAAGAAAGAAATGGATTTCTGGAGGCTATCGGTATCACTGGGTTTGGGGAGAGCACAGGACCATGGTGGTGAGATCTAGGATCAACCATGGCCATGTTGAATGGCAGGGGTATGTTGATAGCTGAATGACCTTCTCCTGCTCATGCTTTCTTTATTTTTATTTTAACTACACATATCACTTTACTCCCTGTGTCTCAATAGAGTGTTGATGTACTGTTTGCAAATGTGTGGTATCCAACAGTGGACTTTTTAGATTTGAGCTTTAAGTAACTGTTTTATACAGCTGGTATAAGAAATTTTACTTTTGTTCCTTTGAATTGTTGGACAATAATATAAACTTGCTATTTTTTTTAATGTCTGTTTAGGGCAGTGTGGAACACTGTATAATTGGTGTGATGATCTTAGCTGAACTTACACAGGAAATGAACATGGTATGTATGCATTTCTCCTGATAATTTGCATAGTTTTAAGAGTAAGAACAGAATCCCTGCAGGCTATTTGGCCCAACAGGTCCACATCGTACCTCACCCAGAACCATTCCCCCTACCCTATCCCTGTAATTCTGCATTTCTCATGACTAATGAACCTAATCTGCACATTGCTGGACACTAGGTAATTTAGCATAGCTAATCCACCTAACCTGCACATCTTTAGATTGTGAGAGGAAACTGGAGCACCCGGCAGAAACCCTCGCAAACGCAGGGAGAACGTGCAAACTCCACACAGAGGCTGGAATTGAACCCGGATCCCTGGCGCTGTGAGGCAGCAGTGCAAGCCACTGTGCTGCCTCATTAGTAGACTTTTATAGCTCTGCACAAAGTGAGTCAAAATCGTGTGCAACACTCATACCAAGCAATTTAGCAATGTTTGGACTAAGATGGGGAACAGGATGATCTGAAACAGCAGAAGGAGTAGAACAATTAAATTATTTTTCTCTCCATTAGTAATATGATTTTCAATCTAATCATAATATAAACATAACAAATGAATTAATAAACTCCTGCAAGTGCAGTTCTTCAAACAAAGCCAAACATGGCTCAAGGTCTTCCCTTGGATCAAGTTTCACACTCACTTGGCAGAGGTTTGAGAACCATTCACTCACCCACTCTGGCCAGGGAAAGAAGGAAACATTTTCTGACTTCAGAACAGGGCAAAATGTAGCTAGAATCAAGGTTTATCTAGGCACCTTGATGTTGACTTACTTTGTTTTGTGAATATTATATTGCAGGCTGATTCAACAAGACCATTATCCAAGCAGCGAAGAACAGCTACCTCATTTCGTGATGTGTGTTTACGAGAAATATTCACTTTGGCCTGTACATTACTGAGGGAGGTAAGAGATATTCAGTCCAACAACTTGGGGGATAATCTGAATTCACAAAACATGCTTTATTACTTTGGAGTGCTGTGCACAGATACCATAAATTGTTTATTATACTTGTCTGTAGCCCAAAAGATATTTGATTTAGTTTGGAATATAGTGCAATAACAATATTTTTAGTTTTATCTGGTATTCTATTAGCATCCACCAGACACAGCTAAGTTAATCAAATTTTTGATAAATAAAAAACTAATATGTGTTTTAAGAGTTTAATCAGGACTGCTTGCAACCAAATGCATGGTAGCTTACTAGGGACATTTGTTAGGAAAATATTATTTCCCACAAATTAATGTGGGTCTGTTTCAGCTTCTCCCTAAAACAGTTTAGTTTATTTAGCTTCCATTTCTTGATTGCTTCTGTAATGTATATACCATTCTCCAAATTATAAAATAAAGAATAAATGATATCATGACCAGAAACAGAAATGCAACAGAAATGCTTTAATTTTCTCATGAAGGTTTGCAAAGAAAGAAAAAGAAAAGTTATTTAAATTTAACTCTAATGTGGAGATGTTGAACTGGGTTGGACATGGTCAAAAATTGCACAACACCAGGTTATAGTTCAACAAGTTTATTTGAAAAGACAAACTTTTGGAGCCTCGCTCCTTCAGGTGCTAGTGAGAGAGGGAGAGGTTAACTAATTTGAAAATACTATTTGTGGGGTGCATTCTTATTGCCTAGTACTAAAAATAGTTAGGATAAAGTGTCTTCTGGAATAAACAAAGATATTTGTTGTATTTTATCTATGGTCAACATTGTAAAACTGGAGAAGGAGACTGGGGAATTGGGCTTAGAAGGAGAGAAGAGATTAGAGGTTCACAGAGAGAGAGGGAGAAACTGAGTAATGGGAGTCGAGAGAAAGAGATGAGAGAATAGGTGTTCATGGTCGTACAGTCATAGAAGTCAATAACGCAGAAAAAGAGCATTCAGCCCATTGAATGTTTTTAACCTATGTCCAATCACATAACTATTCTAATCCTATTTTCCACCACTTAGCTCATAGTCTTGTATGCCTTGGCATTACAAGTACACATCAAAATACTACTTAAATGCCATGTGGGTTTCTATCCCTATCACATTTAGAGGCAATGAGTTTCAGATTCCCACAGTAACCTCAGAGAAAAGATTTTCCTCACATCACCTTTAAAACTTCTGCCTCTTCCTCTAAATCTGTGCTGCAGTCAATGATTCCTCCGCAAGGGAATGTTTCTTCCTGTTTGACCAATCTATGGCCCTCAATTTTATACATCCTAATTATGTTCCCCCTTTAGTCTTCTCTGCTCCAAGGAAATTAATCCCAGTCTATCCAATTTCTCTTCATAATTAAAACTGTCTGCCAGACATGAACAAGTTAAATCTCTTCTCCACCATCTCCCATAATTAGATTCCCGAACTGTATGCAATGCTCTAGCAGGCACCTAACCCATGTATCCAGTATTACCTCCCTGATCTTAAACTCTATGGAGTTTAACTCAAAGTATTCCCTAGCATTAAGTTACACACTCACTCTTCTAATGAAGGCAAACATACAACATATCTTCTTAACCACTTACCTGTCCTGCTACCTTACATAAGGGACTAGTAGGTATGCACACTAATGCACTCTGATCCTTGGTGCTTTCCAGGGATCTACCATTCATTATGTATTCCCTTACTTTGTCCTGCTCAAATCTGTCAACTCACACAGATTGAATTCTATTTGATATGGCTGAGCCTGTGTGACTAGTCTATCCATGCCATCCTATAATCTAAAGCCTCCTTGCTATTTACCTGGCTACCAATTTTTTTTAATACTGTATTTGCAAACTTATTGATCAACTATCCTTTATTTGGATCTACACCATTTATATATTCCAGAGACAGAGACATTGGCGGAGGAGGGCAGTGGGACTGGTGAATGGGCATTCAGAGACCTTAGGGAATGGACCTTGGGGAGACTGGGGAGATTAGAGACATGAGAGAATGCAAGATCAGAGATAGAAAATGGGAGTTCAGAGAGAGGGACTTGGGCGCAGGAAGGTGAAGGCTTGGAGACTCGCATTTCTTAGGAGAAAGTGAGGACTGCAGATGCTGGAGACCAGAGTTGAAAAATGTGATGCTGGAAAAACACAGCAGGCCAGGCAGCATCCAAGGAGCAGGAGAATCGACATTTCGGGTATTTCTGAAGAAGGGCTTATGCCCGAAATGTCGATTCTCCTGTTCCTCGAATGCTGCCTGGCCTGCTGTGTTTTTCCAGCACCACATTTTTCAATTCGCATTTCTTCTCAAGTGAACTCAAATTCTCAAAACTGCTTAGTAAGATTTGAATAATTGTACACTGGATTATTTCCTCAGGCCTCTAGAGTCCTCATTCAGTAAGTGTCACAACCATACTCAAAGGTGATTCTTAAAAAAAAAATTTTTTTTTCCATTTCTTCACATTCTATGTCACCAACATTTTCTCCTCCTTCATGATCGTATTGATTTTTGTTGAGTACTTTTTCACAATGCAAAATGGAAAGCAGGTCCTTGTGATTAATACAACATCTGAAGATGTGTTTCATTCACACTCTATCTCGAGGAAAATAATTGTAAAGTTGCCCAAGTTTTTCAGCCTCCAGGATAATCGCCTTTTAATATTTTTATTCTGTTTAGGTGTTGGCGAAGCCCTTAAACTTTCAGGACCAAACACAACACAGTCTGGTGATGCATCTTCTCAAACTTGTGCTGAACTGCCTCAGCTTTGACTTCATTGGGAATTCAACTGATGAATCTACAGATGATCTTTGTACTGTGCAAATTCCAACTAACTGGAGGGCAGGTAAGATGGGACAAATGGAAAAAATGGCAAGATCTATCTCATATATTTAAATTGCATTAAGAACCAAATAAAGAAAAGTGTTGATGGAACTGGCAGCGTCTGTGGAGAGAGAAACAACGTTAACATTTTATTCAAATGTGATGTCTGTAGTCATGAAATGAAGTAGAAATGTAATGGGTTTTGTGCTGCAAGGAAGAAGAATAGAATAAACGATCAGGAGAAGTTAGAGAATGGGAGAATTTTTAAAAATTGATTTATCGGACACGAAAATTTATTGCCCAAACCTCAGTGCCCTTGAGAAGAAGGTAGTGTGCTGCCTTCTTGAACCGATGTAGACTGGTGTGCTTTAGGTAGACTCAAGATACGGTTATAGACAGAATTCCAGAATTTTGACCCAGCAATGCTGAAGGAACAGCAATTGCATTTCCAGGATGGTGAGTGGCTTGAGAGGAATTTGTAGGTAATGGTGTTCCCTTGTACCTGCTGCCCTTGTCCTTCTAGTTGGAATCAGTCATGGGTTTGGAAGGTGCTGTCTCAGTATCTTTGCTGATTTTCTGCAGTGTATCTTATAGGTGGTGCACACTGCTGCAGGAGAGTGTAGGGAGTGGATGTTTATGGATATGGCACCATTTAAGCTGGTGGCTTTGTCTTGGATGATGTCCAGTTTCTTGAAAGTTGTTGGAGCTACACTCTTCCAGGCAATCCAGGAGTATTCCATCACACTCTTGATTTGTGCCTTGTAGATCATTAGATAGGCTTTGGGGAGTTAGAATGTACATTACTTGTTGCAGAATGCCCAGCCTCTGATCTGCCCTTGTAATGACTCTTTATATGGCGAGACCAGTTCAGTTTCTGGTCAGTGCTTGCCCCAGATTGTTGATGGTGGTAACGCCATTTAATATCAAGGGTCAATGATTAGCTTGTCTCTTTTGGTAATGATCATTGCTTGCCATGAATGTTACATACCACTTTTCAGCCTGTGCTTTGATATTGTCTTGGTCTTGATTCATTTGAATATGAAATGCTTCAGTATCTGAGGAGTGGCAAATAATATTGAGCTTTGTGTAATCATTGGTAAGCATTCCCATTTCTGACCTTATGATGGAGGGAAGGTCAGTGATGAAGCAACAGCAGGCCTTGGGCGCTACCCTGCGGAATACCTGCAGCGATGTCCTGAAGCTGAGATGACTGACCTCCAACAATCACAACCATCCTCCTGTGTGCCAGGTATGACACGAACCAGTGCAGAGTTTCTCCATCTTCCTATTGATCTCAGACTATTAAGGCTTCTTCATGCCACACAAATGCAGCTTTGATGTCAAGGCTGTCCCTTTTGTTTCATCTCTGGAAATAAGATCTTTTGTCCAAGGTTGTGATGTGGTCAGGAGTTGAGTGGTACTAGCAAAATCCAAATTGGGCATCACTGAGCATGTTGTTGCTGAGCAGGGGCTGTTTGATATCACTGTTGATAACACCTTCCATCACTTTACTGACGATTGAGAGTAAACTGATGGATCGGTGTTTGCCTCAGTTGAGTTTGTCCTTTGTTTTTTTGTATAGTTACCTGCACAAATTTCCACATTATCAGATAGATGCCAGTGTTGTCGCTGTACTGGAAGAGCTTGGCTAGGGAAGCAGCAAGTCTTAGAACACAGGTTTTCAGTATTATTGTAGAAATTTTGTCAAGGCCCATAGTTCTTGCAGTATCCCGTGTCTCCAAACTGTTTCTTGATATAATGTGGAATTAATAGATTTGGCTGAAGGCATAGATTTATGATAAGAAGGATCAAAGGAGGTGTACGAAAACCTTTTTCACCCAGAAGCTGTTGGGAATCTAGAACTCATTGCTGTGAGGGTGATGGAGGCGAATCCCTCATGGCATTTAACACTCACTAGTATCCATACATACAGATGAGGAAGATCTGGTCCAATATATCCATCCTCGGACAAACCCATCAGAGACATGCATGAGAATTCCTAGAAGCCTGGCATTCCAATGGAATTCTATCAACAAACACATTGACTTGGGTCCCATTTACCATCCCATGATAAAAAACAAACAGGAAATAACATCACCAACCCAAGGAAACCCAAACAAATAAATAGAAAGTGGGCTAGACCACTAGTGCATCGTCCGGAGGCTCACTGAAGATGTTACCTAGTATTGTGACAAAATGTCTGAAAACGAACCTTCAAGCACTGTGAGCAAACCTACATCCATTTTTATGTTTGCGATGCCAAGACATACAATACTATGGGCCAAGTGCTGAAAAGTGACATCAAAATGTTTAGGTGGTTGATTTTTGAGTGACGTGGGCATGATGGGCCGAAGGCCTTTTTCTGTGCTTTAGATCACTATGATTCTAATGGAGGAGGTAGTTCATTGTACGAGTCCAAGAAACTGTGAAATACTTAATACAAGGACAAATTATTGTTCCCCAAGCTTGCATTGAGTTTCACCCAGACACTGCAAAAGTCAGCAATGTGAATATGGGTTCTGGAATGTTGCAGCAGATTGAGGATAGAAAGGCAAACATGAGAGCAAAGAAGTGAATTAAGATGTGCAGAAACAGGAAGGTTGGGGTCATGTTTGTGGGCTGAATGATGTGTCACCCATTCTAAATATTGTCTCTACTGTGTAGAGAAGATTGCAGTTGAGCAGTGAATGTAGTTGGCTGAACCTGGAAGGAGTGTTTGAGTGTTAAAAGGTGCTGAAGGAGGTGGTAAAAGGGCTGGTACTTGCACCTCTATCCTTGAATGGAAAGGTGCTATAGGATATTGAGCTGGGTTATGGAGGATTGAACATAGGTTTTGCAGAGGGAACGGTTTCTTTCGAATGTTGTTGGAGGAGAATATGCGTTTGGTGGTGGAACACCTCTATTTCAGTCTCCTTTTAATTCTCTTGTTCTGATTCTGATGAGGGGAATATACTGGTAATCTAGCTCCATTACCACAGCCATCGTACCTTTGGTTTAAATGTGCAATTACTAAAATACTGAATTGCTTCCCTTGTATACTACTATTAAGAATAGAAGACTGTTTCATCAGACTTCAACAAATTGAAAAATAATCAATTTATTCTCAATAAAACATATTCCTAAAAGTTTTGAAAAAGTTGGTTAAGAACTAAGGTACAATCCAGACTTGAATGATGTTCCTGTAGTCTCTCACAAACACATTTCACAAATCACAAATGGGCAATAAACTCTGTAGATGTGGTATTTTAAGAGATCACTAAAAGAAAAACAAATACTCTAACTGACAAATGTTCTGCAAAATAAAAGATCATGTTTCATATATCCTCTTAGAATCTGTGATTCTTGTGAAGAAAGTCCAACCTTTGCCAGCCATAGCATGTCAGGCTTTAGTTTGGATGGAAATACAGTTAGATGCAGGCTTTTAGCGTAGCATTTTCAGGGTTGGCAAAAGGTAGTCAAAACTGAGATGAGAAGAAATTTCCACACCTTGAGAGGAACATAGAAAATTGCAACCAGAAAATAATTCAGCCCTTCGAGCCTGCTGTGCTATTCAGTATGTTTGTAGCTGATCATCCAACTCAGTGCTGTCTTCCTGTTTTCTCCTCATAGCCTTTGACCCCTATAGCTTTAGGAACTATATCTGTCGCATTCTTGAATAGCTTTCCATGTTTCGGCTTCATCTGCATTCTGTGGGAGAGAATTTCACACACTCATTGTCCTCTGGGTGAAGATGTTTTTCCTCTCATTAGTACTAAATGGCCTACCCTGCATCCTTAAACTATAACCCCTGGTTCTGGTTTCTCCAGTCATCCACAATCTTTGTTGCATTTATCCTGTCTAATCCTGTTGCATTTTATAAGTTTCAACTCTCAAATACAAACATTGATGTACAATTAAATCATATATACAATAGTCATAATTTAACAAAGAAAAGAGAAAGAAAGAAAACAAAAAAAGAAAAAAAAGAAACGAAAAAAGAAAGGAAAGAAAAACTCAACTTTCTACTAATCTAACCTATAACTAACCAGAGTGTGTACCTAAGTCTCTTACATGCTCGGAATGTATAAACATCAAATATAATAAAACCCGTATTCGCGCAGGATTCCTCTCCCAAGGGGCCCCGGAGCAGCCCGGTCTGAAATCTTCACTAAATAAAAGCCCTTGTTAGGATAGCCGAAATATCTGCATTTCTATAATTCAAAAAGGGCTGCCATATTTTATAAAATAATTCAGTCTTTCGGTGCACCATATTTGTGAGGAAGTCAAGGGGGATATATTCCATAATTAATCTGTGCCAATTTGAAAGTCCAGGGGGGCCCTCAGCCACCCAGTTCACCAAAATATTTTTCCTTGCACAGAAAGAGAGAATAGAAAATAGTCTCTTCCCATGCATATCCAGAGATGAGAGGTTCGAAAAGCCCAAAAGGAGAGATACAGGTTCCACCCTAATTTCCGTTCCTAAAATTTCTGTCAGGGTATTTGCCACTTTAGTCCAGTATCTGCGGATTTTCTGACAAGTCCACAGACAATGTACAAGAGTACCCACCTCTATTTTGCATTTGGGACACATTGGAGATGCTCCTGCCTTAAATTTTGCCAGTCGAGCCGGAGCTATATGGGCCCTATGAAGTATCTTTAGTTGGATAGCCTGAGTTCTGTTACAGATAGCAATTCTTCTAGCATTTTCCCAAATGTCATTCCACATATCCTCAGAGATTTCTAGCCCCAAGTCCTGCTCCCATGTTTTAAGCAGGTCATCCATGTCTCCTGAGACTCCATCATGTAGCAAATGGTATATAATACTAACGGAGGATGCCCCCGCTGGTCGTAAGACATTACGTTCTCTGTCTGATTTATAAAGACTATCTATTAATGTAGTCTTCCTCTGTATATAATCTCGAACTTGGAAGTATCGAAAGAGATCCCCATTAGGTATTCCGAATTTCAGACGCAGCTGCTCAAAGGACATCAGGATCCCATCTTTAAATAGGTCCCCTAAGCATGAGATGCCCCTGGATCTCCAGAGTTTAAAGGTGGCATCTGTAATCCCCGGTTGGAATCCCCATGCGCCTACTATTGGTGCATGGGGGGGATGTTTTATGTGAGTTACCCTCATTTTGCCGCATTATATTCCAGGCCTTAATTGTGTTTAATATTATGGGATTTTTACAGTGGTCTGTAATGATTTTCCTCTTATCTGAAAATAAAAGGTTAATAAGTGGGTATTTTACTTGGGAGGCTTCGATATCCAGCCAAATTGATTGTGGATCAGATGAAACCCAATCAGCTATGTAACTTAGTAGGGAGCTTAACTGATATTTCCTAAAGTCTGGGAAGTCCAGTCCTCCCCTTGCCTGTGGAAGCTGTAGCTTCTTCAGCTTAATAAGGGGCCGTCTATGGTTCCAAATAAAGGAGCCCAACCAGCCATATAATTTACGTAGGGCTAGCCTTGGCAGCATCAGCGGGAGCATTCTCATAGGATATAAGAGACGGGGCAGAACATTCATTTTAATTAATGCTATTCTCCCTAGCCAGGAAATCGGAAGGTCTCTCCATCGCTGGAGGTCCTGCCTTATCCTTTCCATTAATTGTACAAAATTAGCCCTATACAGCTGATCAAATACTGGCGTGATAAAAATACCTAAATATAAGAAGCCCTCCAGGGACCAACGGAAGGGAAAAGGGGATCCGTCCATTAAGTGGGGTATCATAGCCAGACCACCCATTGGCATGGCTTCCGATTTTGAAAAATTAATTTTATAGCCTGAGAATGCACTAAATGTATTAATAACTTGAATTAGACGAGGCACTGACATTAAAGGATTACTGAGAAATAAGAGAACGTCACCTGCATAGAGGGTAATTTTGTGTTTACCTGTACCAATCCTCGGGGCCGTTATATTAGGATCAGTCCGGATGGCTTCTGCTAATGGTTCGATTATCAGTGTAAACAACAATGGTGAGAGAGGACATCCTTGACGGCAGCCCCTACCCACACTGAAGCCATCCGATCTTAACCCATTAGTAATAACAGCTGCTTTAGGGTCATTATACAATGTTGAAACCCATTTGGTAAACACCAGTCCAACGCCAAACCTTTCCAATGTGTAAAATAAATATGACCATTCAACCCTATCAAATGCCTTTTCCGCATCCAATGAAATTACTACTCCTGGTATCTTTCCCTGATGACAGGCTTGGATCATATTCAAGACCCTTCTGATATTATTGGATGATCTGCGGCCCTTAATAAATCCCGTCTGGTCCTCCTTTATAATATATGGCAGTACCCTTTCTAGTCTTAGTGCTAACATTTTTGAGAGAATTTTAAAGTCTACATTTAGTAAGGATATTGGTCTGTAAGATGCACAATCTTCTGGGTCTTTTCCTTTTTTGAGGATAAGAGAAATATTTGCTTCTTTCAGCGTGGGCGGGAGACAGACCTGACTATGCGCAAAATTATACATATCCATAAGTGGGTCAACCAATATTCCTGTAAATTCTTTATAGAATTCAGCTTGAAAACCATCCGGGCCCGGTGCTTTTCCGCTCTGAAGTTGCCTAATTGCCTCAAGTATTTCTTGAACTGTTAAAGGGGTATTTAGGGCCGACACCTGTTCCGGAGTCAGGCCCGGGAAGGTCAAATTTTTAAAAAATGACTGCATCCTCCTAATCCTATCTTCACAATCCTGCGATCTATAAAGTTCAGAATAAAATTCTTTAAAGGTCGCATTGATCTTTTTATGATCATGAGTCAGGGTACCTGTACTTTCCTTGATGGTCAGAATAGTTTGAGGGGCTTTCTTTTTCTTTGCAAGAAATGCTAAGTATCTACCCGGTTTGTCGCCATATTCATATAATCTTTGTTTCGCAAATAATATTTCCCTTTTAGCCATTTGAGTAAGCGCGGTGTTTAAAGCTGTCCTAAGAGCTGTAATCCTCTGCAATTTTGTGATAGAAGGTCTATCAGCGTATGCTGTTTCGGCTGCTTTTAGGCGAGCTTCGAGCAGACGCTGTTGCTCTCCGTTCATTTTCCTCTGGGTCGCTGAATAGGAGATGATCAAACCTCGTGCATAAGCTTTGATGGTCTCCCACATCATTGACGGATTGCTAGCCGTACCAGTATTAATTTCTAAAAAAGTTTTAAGTTCTTGGGAGAAGTACTTTAAAAATTTGCTATCTTTTATCAGGAAGGGGTCCATACGCCAATGCCGAGCAGATGTCCCATTGTTCTTTACCTTAGTTTCCATGTATACAGCGGCATGGTCAGAGATTGCTATAGTACCTATTTTACAGGTTGCTATAGAGTTTAGAAAAATCGATGGGGCAAAAAACATATCAATTCTTGTGTGACATTTATGTGGATTAGAGTAGAAAGAAAAATCTCTACCCTGTGGATGGAGACATCTCCATACATCTACCAATCCTAATTCTTTATTCAGGTCCGCCAGTTGTCTAGATCTGGGAGATACTCCAGCGGCACTCTTGGGAATCCTGTCTATTTCCGGATCCATAATACAATTAAAGTCTCCCCCTATAATTGTATGACGGGCACCAAAGGCCATCAGTTTTGAAAAAGCTTCCGTTATGAATTTAAAGGGGTGTGCCGGGGGGCAGTATACATTTAAGATCCCATATTCCTCTCCATTTATGAGGGCTTTAATCAAAATATATCGTCCAGATTCGTCTTTTATCTGATTTAGAATTTTCAAAGGGAAGTTCTTCCGGACAAGGATAACGACTCCCCTGCTTTTTGAATTAAAAGAGGAAAAAAAGGCCTGATCAAATCCGCCCTGTCGTAATTTTAAGTGTTCTTTATCCGACAGGTGTGTCTCCTGTAGGAGAGCTATATCAACTCTCTCCTTCTTAAGATTTGATAATATTTTCTTCCTTTTAACTGGCGAATTACTCCCCCTGACATTCCAGGTGCACCACTTAACCGACTGTTCAGCCATAATCATCTGGACAGATCTGAGACCCCTCGGGAGGGGAAACCCTATCTAGAACATCCCGAGCATGGAGCATACAAGATTTACAAAAGTAAAGACTCTCTGATACACTCAAAACAATATAACAAAAAACTCTTTCTAAGTATAAAAAATATAAAACATTCCGAACTGGAGATTTTCTCCCTTGTTTCCAGGGAGCGTCACTTCCTCTCCCACAGTCCATCTTACCCTCTTCCAACCAGTGCCCCACCCTTGACCCAGGTGTTCCTCAATAAAATGAGAATTCAAATATAATATAAAGCTAGAGTTAACAGTGAACACCCCACCCCCACCCACAACAACATCTAAATATATTTGGGAATATTAATACCATATATAACTATAAGATTACAATCTCAACATGTAATACTTAAATATAATACCACAAAATAACAGGGGAAAGAAAAACAACCCCGCTCCTAAAAACAGAAGTAAAATAGAATAAGGTAACCACCTCTCCCCATCAACATTAACCAAACGCCCCAACATATATATATATACATACACACATAGGGGGAAAGATAAGAAAAGATGAAGGGATGTAAACCAAAATAATGGGAAAGGCAGACCAGCGTCCACAATCTCTTACAGTTTATTTAAGAGAGTCCAAGAATTCCTTAGCCTTCTCCGGTGATCCGAAGTTATATATGGATCCTTCGTGGCTAAGGCGTAGCTTCGCTGGATATCGTAAGGAGTACTGGATATTTAAGTCCCTTAAACGCTTCTTCGCCTCATCGAATGCCTTCCTCTTTCGGACCAAAGCTGGGGAGAAGTCCTGGAACAGCATGATCCTGGATCCTTTGTGGGTCATAGCTTGGGGATCTTTTCCCAGATTTCTTGAGGCTTCCAGGAGCATCTGCCTCTCCCTATAGCTCTGCAGCTGGAACAGGACCGGGCGTGGGCGCTGGGTTGAACCGGGTCCACGTACTGCGACCCGGTAGGCCCATTCTACCCTTACCTGGCCTGATCCAGTATGCAGATTTAAAAGTTGTGGCAGCCAATGCTCTAAGAATACTGTCAGCTGACCTCCCTCTTCCTGCTCGGGCAGGCCCAACAACCGAATATTTTTTCTACGACATCGATTTTCGAGGTCATCAATGTGGTTTTCTAGGTTCTGGACTCGATTCTCGAGAAAACGGATGTGGTCGGCTGTTGATTTTATCCCAGTCTCTGAGGCTGCGGCCTTCGACTCCACCTCTCTGACTCGGTACTCCAATTCCTGAATGTCTCTGCCCTGCTTCTGCAGCTCGGCTGATAGTGCTTCTCTGCTCTGCCGAGACTCATTGATAAAAGCATCAATCTTCGCCTCCCACCTGGCAAACATCTCCTCAAAGCTCATCTTCATTGGTAAATCTCCTGAAGTAGCTGAAGACACCTTTGTTGCAGCTGAAGAGGGAGAGGGTGGGGGAGGGGTCCCTGCTTTCTTAGAGCCGCCTGTCCCCTTCCCTTTACTCATTTTCCAGCTAGTATTAGACTATTTAAATGTACTAATAGGTAACTATTTAAGGTTAACAACTATTATAAATGGTTTAGTGAGTGTGGTGGGGGTGGATAGCCCACTTTTCCCAAGTTTTGGGTAGAGCACTGTGGACTCAGTCTTGCTGGGTCGCCGCCATCTTGGATCCCCCCCTCTTCATTGTTTTAAACTTCACTGAATAATGTGCTAACTGATCCATAGAACATAGAAAGATACAGCGCAGGACAGGCCCTTCGGCCCTCGATGTTGCGCCGATCCAAGCCCACCTAACCTACACTAGCCCACTTTCCTCCATATGCCTATCCAATGCCCGTTTAAATGCCCATAAAGAGGGAGAGTCCACCACTGTTACTGGCAGGGCATTCCATGAACTCACAACTCGCTGAGTAAAGAATCTACCCCTAACATCAGTCCTACACCTACCACCCCTTAATTTAAAGCTATGCCCCCTCGTAATAGCTGACTCCATACGTGGAAAAAGGTTCTCATTGTCAACCCTATCTAAACCCCCAATCATCTTGTACACCTCTATCAAGTCACCCCTAAACCTTCTTTTCTCCAATGAAAACAGCCCCAAAAGTATCAGCCTTTCCTCATACGATCGTCCTACCATACCAGGCAACATCCTGGTAAACCTCCTTTGCACCCGTTCCAGTGCCTCCACATCCTTCCTATAGTATGGCGACCATAACTGCACACAATACTCCAGATGCGGCCGCACCAGAGTCCTATACAACTGCAACATGACCTCAGGATTCCGGAACTCAATTCCTCTACCAATAAAAGCCAGTCCGCCATATGCTTTCTTCACAGCACTATTTACCTGGGTGGCAACTTGCAGAGATCTGTGTACATGGACACCAAGATCCCTCTGCTCATCCACACTACCCAAGTATCCGACCATTAGCCCAGTACCCCATCTTCTTGTTAATCTTACCAAAGTGGATCACTTCACACTTAGCTACACTGAACTCCATTTGCCACCTTTCTGCCCAGCTCTGCAGCTTATCTATATCCCGCTGTAACCTGCCACATCCTTCCTCACTGTCAACAACTCCACCGACTTTCGTATCATCCGCAAACTTGCTCACCCAATCTTCTAGCCCCTCCTCCAGGTCATTTATAAAAATGACAAACAGCAATGGTCCCAAAACAGATCCTTGCAGAACACCGCTGGTAACTGCACTCCAAGATGAACCTTTACCATCAACTACTACCCTCTGTCTTCTTCCAGCCAGCCAATTCCTAATCCAAACCTCCAACTCACCCTCAATGCCATATCTCCGTATTTTTTGCAGTAGCCTACCATGGGGAACCTTATCAAATGCCTTACTAAAATCCATATACACCACATCTACTGCTTTACCCTCGTCCACCTCCTTAGTTACCTTCTCAAAGAATTCAATAAGGTTTGTGAGGCACGACCTGCCCTTCACAAAACCATGCTGACTATCCTTGATCATATCATTCCTATCCAGATGTTCATAAATCCTATCCCTTACAATTCTCTCTAAGACTTTGCCCACAACAGAGGTAAGACTCACCGGCCGATAGTTACTAAGGTTATCCCTACTCCCCTTCTTGAACAAGGGAACCACATTTGCTATCCTCCAGTCTTCTGGCACTATTCCTGTAGACAACGAGGGCATTAAAGTCAAGGCCAATGGCTCTGCAATCTCCTCCCTTGCTTCCCAGAGAATCCTAGGATAAATGCCAACAGGCCCAGGGGACTTATCAATATTCACCCTTTCCAGAATTTCCAACACCTCTTCCCTACATATCTCAAAGCCATCCATTCTAATTAAGTGTGACTCAATCTTCACATCCGCAACAATGTCCTGTTCCTGAGTAAATACTGACGAAAAGTATTCATTCAGTGTCTCCCCAATTTCTTCAGCCTCCACACGCAACTTCGCACTTCTATCCTTGACTGGACCTATTCCTACCCTAGTCATTCTTTTATTCCTGACATACCTTTAGAAAGCCTTTGGGTTTTCCCTAATCTTACCAACCAAGGACTTTTCATGTCCCCTCCTTGCTGCTCTTAGCTCTCTCTTTAGATCCTTCCTGGCTACCTTATAACTCTCAATCGCCCCAATCGAACCTTCACGCCTCATCTTTACATAGGCCGCCCTCTTCCCTTTAACACGGGATTCCAATTCCTTATTAAACCACGGCTCCCTCACACGACCCTTTCCTCCCTGCCTGACAGGTACATACTTATCAAGGACACTCAATAGTTGCTCCTTGAACAAGCTCCACATATCGATTGCACCCTTTCCTTGAAACCTACTTTTCCAAGCCACACATCTTAAGTCATGCCTCACTGCATCATAATTTCCCTGCCCCCAGCTATAACTCTTGCCCTGTTGTGCACACTTATCCCTCTCCATCACTAAAGTAAAAATCACCGAATTGTGGTCACTGTCCCCAAAGTGCTCACCTACCTCCAATTCTGGTTCATTACCCAGAACCAAATCCAGTATGGCCTCACCTCTTGTTGGCCTGTCTACATATTGTGTCAGGAAACCCTCCTGCACACATTGGACAAACACCGACCCATCTAACGTACTCGAGCTATAGCTTCCCCAGTCAATATCTGGAAAGTTAAAGTCCCCCATAACAACCACCCTATTACTTTCACTCTTCTCCTGAATCATCCTCGCAATCCTTTCTTCTACATCTCTAGGACTATTAGGAGGCCTATAGAAAACTCCTAACAGGGTGACCTCACCTTTCCTATTTCTAAGCTCAGCCCAAACTACCTCAGATGGCGAGTCTTCATCCGTCGTCCTTTCCACTGCTGTAATACTATCTTTGACAAGCAAGGCCACACCTCCCCCTCTTTTACCCCCACCTCTGACCCTACTAAAACATTTAAACCCTGGAACTTGCAACAACCAATCCTGTCCCTGTTCTACCCATGTCTCTGTAATAGCCACAACATCGAACTCCCAGGTACTAAACCACGCTGTAAGTTCACCTACCTTATTTCGTATACTTCTCGCATTGAAGTATACACACTTCAAGCCACCTTCCTGTTTACAGGCATCCTCCTTCGAGATTGATGCCATGTTCCTAACCTCCCTACACTCCAGGGCCTGCACCCTAAAGCTACAGTCTAGGTTCCCATGCCCCTGCGGAATTAGTTTAAACCCCCCGAAAGAACACTCGCAAACCTCCCCCCAAGGATACTGGTGCCCCTCATGTTCAGGTGTAGACCATCCTGTTTATAGAGGTCCTACCTTCCCCAGAAAGAACCCCAGTTATCCAGAAACTGGAATCCCTCCCTCCTGCACCATTCCTGTACCATGCATTTAACTGCTCTCTCTCCCTATTCCTCGACTCTCTATCACGTGGCACGGGTAACAAACCAGAGACAACAACTCTGTTTGTTCTAACTCTAGCTTCCAACCTAGCTCCCTGAAAGCCTGCCTAACATCCTCATCCCTCTTCCTACCTTTGTCTTTGGTGCCAATGTGGACCACGACTTCGGGCTGCTCCCCCTCCCCCTTAAGGACCCGGAAAACACGATCAGAGACATCACGTACCCTTGCACCTGGGAGGCAACGTACCAATCGTGAGTCTCTCTTACCCCCACAAAACCGCCTATCTGTGCCCCGAACTATCGAGTCTCCAATAACTGTTGCTCTGCTCTTCTCCACCCTTCCCTTCTGAGCAACGGGGATAGGCTCCGTGCCAGAGGCCTGAACCCCATTGCTTCCCCCTGGTAAGTCGTTCCCCCCCCCCACAAGTATCCAAAACGGTAGACTTGTTCTTGAGGGGAACGGCCGCAGGGGGTGTCTGCAATGGCTGCTTCCTCCCAGTCCCTCTCACTGTCACCCATCTGTCTGCCATCTTTGGAGTTACTACTTCCCTAAAGCTCCGATCTATGACCCCCTCTGCCTCCCGAATGATCCTAAGTTCATCCAACTCCAGCTCCAGTTCCCTAACTTGGAGGAGCTGGAGATGGGTGCACTTCCTCCAAGTGTAATCAGCAGGGACGACCATGGCATCCCTCACCTCAAACATGTTGCAAGAGGAACATTGCACTGCCTTCACTGCCATCCCTCTAAAAGTAACCTTGAAAAAAAAAACTAGGTCTAAACACGAGAATAAGCAAAATGCAGCGCTTACCTTCTTACCACAACGGGTCTTATTATTAGGTTAGAGGAGGAGGGCGGGTGGGAGGCTCTACCTTTGTAGTGCCTCGGGTTGCTCTCTTGCGTGCCTTTATAGGGAAAAAAAAACAACTTACCTAGGTAAGCTTGCGCTACACCAGCTTCCGGGTCCGCTCTGCGCTTTTTAAAAAAAACTTTCAAGTTTAAACCGTTAAACAAACGTCACCGATCCTTCAAGCAGCCATTGCCAAACAGCCCTTACCTGCTCTCTTCATTCTGCCATTCCAGGAATTGGTATGATAATCATTTGTTGCATTTCCTCCATCGCCAAAGCATCCTTCCTCAGCTAAGGAGACTAAAACTGTACACAACTACCATAGGGTCTCCAATGGCCTGAACAATTGCAGCAAATTCCTGCTTCTGTACTAGATTCCTCCCATTATGAATGCCAATATATCATTTGTTGTCTTCACCATTTGCTGCTCTTGCATGCTTACTTTCAGCAACTGGTGTATAAGAACATCCAGGCCTCATTGTACCTCCTCCTGGGCCCCTCCTTGTATCTCCTCCTTTCCAAAACAATTGTCATTCAGGTAATAATCTACCTTTCTGCTTTTGCTTACAAAGTGAATAACCTCAAATTTATCCCCATATTCTTCATTTCATACATTTGCCAACTCACCCAACTTGTCCATATCACACTGAAGGATCTTTGCATCCTCTTCAGAATTCACTCTCCCACTCAGTTTTGTGTTGTCTGTGAATTTTGAAATATTACTTTTAATCCCCTCATCCAAATAGTGAATATATATTATGAATAGCAGAGATCCAAACACTGACCTTTGCTGTAACCTACTAATCAGTAGCTGCCACTCAGAAAAGACCCATTTATTCCTATTCTCTTTTTTCCCTTGTCTGCCAACCAGTTCTCTAGTGAAGTCAGTACATTACACCCAATCCCATGCAATTTCGTTTTGCAAGGTAATCTCTTAAAAAGGACCTTGTTGAAAGCCTTCTGACTTTCTAAGTAGACCACATCAATGGGGACCCCCTTATCAACTGTATGAGTGACATTCCCAAAAATGTACAGTAGATTTATCAAACATGATTTCCTTTTCACAAATCCATACTGAGTCTGTCCCATCCTGTTAGCTGTTTTTCAGGCGCTGTGCTATTAAATCTTTTATAATGGACTTGAGCATTTTCCTCAACGCAAATGATAGGTTAACTAGTCTATAATTCCATTTTGTCTCTTCCTTTTTTGAATAGCGGTGTTATGTTAGCTACCTTCCAATCCATAGGAGCTGTTCCAGAATCTATAGATACTGACCTTGAAAACCAGTATTTGAGGGGGTTTATTGGGCTATGCGGATCTTTCAATTTCCCCAACACCAATTTCCTTCAGATCTTTTCTCTGACTAGACTGTGTTCTTCAACATTTTGGGGATGCTATTTGTACCCTCATTTTGGTCCCGTCTTCACAAAAATGTATTTAGTTGGTCTGCCATCTCTCTCTTCCCCATTTCATCTTCCCCTTTTTCTGACTGTAAGGGACCTATATTTGTCTTCACTATGCTTTTTCACTTCACTAATTTTACAATTAGTTTCTGTTTTACCTGCAAGTTCATTCTCTTATTCTATTTTCCCCTCTGAACCTTTTGTCTTGGTTTGCTGAAGTTTAAATTCACTCTACTTCTTGGCTTTGGTGCATTTTCTGGCCAATTTTTATTCTGCTTCCTTGGATCTAATACTATTCCTAATTTCATTTGTTAGCCATGGTCTGGTCACCTTTCCCATTTTATTTTTGTGCCAGTAGGAAAGAACAATCCCTGCAGTTTCTCCATGTGCTCTTTAAATGTCGGCTATTGATCTTTTGATCAGTCATTGCCTGTCCGTGCCTTTAAATAATGTTCTCCAATTTATCATACCCAGCTGGTGCCACATACCGTCGCAGTTTCCTTTATTTCGATGCAGGACCCTAGACTCAGAATCAACTCCAGTACTCTCCACCTTAATGACCTTATTATGGTAATTCTTTCTGATAGCACATGAACTTCGATTATCAGTCTCATTGGTTCCTCAGCATATTGATCCAGAAAAACATCCTGTACACACTTAAGAATTTTGTCCTTGACAGATTTGTTACTTATTTGATTTGTCCAATCTATATGCAGATTGAAGTTGCCCATTATTTCATCAGAGCTGAAAATGTGTTGCTGGAAAAGCGCAGCAGGTCAGGCAGCATCCAAGGAACAGGAAATTTGACGTTTCGGGCATAAGCCCTTCATCTGCAGACCTCACTTCCCCATTATTTAATCAGTACCTGTATTGCTTGCACTTCTGATTTCCTTTTAATGCCTTTTCCAAAATTAAAACTACAGTTTGGGGACATATATATGAACTCCACTATTAGTTTCTGCCCTTTGGTGTATCTAAGCTCTATCCATGCAGATTCTACTTCCCTGGAGCTAAGATCCTTGTATATTGCATTAATTATCTGTATAAACAGCAGTGCTCCTTTTAATTTTGCTGTTGTTTCCAGTGCTAGGCTGTGCGTCCCAACAGTGGACTGAGGTCTGTAATCTTATATTATTGTCATGTTGTCTTCCAGTGCTGAACTGTTATCTCTTAATATCTGGCTGTAATCACACAGTGCTAAACTGTGATTTCTGGTGTTAGACTGTGATTTCCAGGCTTTGGGCCATGACTTTCTGGGACTGGGCTGTGAGATCTCAGGACTGGAGGTTGATCTAATGATGGGTTTGATCTATTAATGGAGTTGAATGGCATGCCAATGAAGCATTATGATTTATAACATTACTGTATGATTTTTGTTTCTTCACTTGACATTGCTGAACTCAGTTCTGTTGCTTAAACAGAATCCCCTTATTTGTGACTGGGAATTCAAAGATGGTTGCAGCATCTGCTCAACTTCCAAAAAGTCTGTTTGCTCTATTCAGTGTAAACTATACTGTACAGCATTTAAGCTAACATCTATTTATATCACTGATAAAGGTCAGTAAAGTTGTTTTAAAGTATCAATAGCTCAGTCTGTATTTTCTTTTAAAGTCAGTAATCTCAAATTCATAGATCGTTAGGTTCTGGGCTGGCTCTTTGGTCATTGTTGACAGTTAGTGAAACATTATCAGCATTTAATAGAATTGTCAGAACAGAAATTTCCAGTTTCCAGAGTGATGTCAGAAATCGTTGGTAATTATTGAGTTGAACATAATTGAATTAAGCACATCTGCAAGAGTTCATCAAATGAAATGTTGAAGACTAACCATGGCTTAGAGCCATGACCAGTAAAGCTTTCCTAGTTCATTCCTCTGACTTGTGTACACAGATGAATTAATCATATAAAAATATTTTAATAGCTTCAACAGAATTTTTGATGCTAAAATATTAGCCTTTCACCTCTTTTCCATTATTATGTCCTACCATGACACAAAAATTTAAATAAAGGGCCATGTTTTCATTCAAATTGTCCCACAGTTGTAAATTTTAAGATGCTGCACCCATCTTTGTTATGGATTGTTTATGTTTTAAAACCTACTCCCATTCTTGGCTGATAAGGAGTGTTAGTAATGTTTCTGTTAACTTCAATGCTGACATGTTAGTAATGGGAAAAATCTGCCAAGGTTTACCCCTCCAGTCATCATTATGTCACTTAGTTTGGAAACGATGAGGTGTGATTGTATTTGGTTAATGGTAAGCACACTAATTTCCTTTTGACTAGAAGTAAGAGTTCTCCAGGGATTAATATTGGCACTGTTGTATCTTGTTAAAATGAATCATCTGAATATGGATTTGGGAAATGTAAATCCAAAGATGGTGGATGATGCAAATCTTGGCAATGTCCCTTCAACACAACACACCCAGCAGAGGTGGTGGCACAGTCAGGAGGGGTGGCCCTGGTTGTCCTCAGCATTGACTTTGGACCTCAAAGTATCATGCCTTCAGTAAAATATGAGCAAGGAAATCTCCTGTGATTAACATGTATTGTGCTCCCTCAGCTGCTGAATCAGTTGAACAGCGCTTCAAGGAAGCACTGAGGATGGCAAGGGCACAAAAAGTACTGTGGGTGAAGAATTTCAATGTCGACCACCAAGAGTGGCTCGGCCGCAGTAATACTGACCAAGCTGGTCAGGTTCTAAAGAGCATAGCTGATAGATGGGGTCTTCGTCAGGGAGTGAGAGAACGAACAAGAGGGATAAACATAATTGACCTCATTCTTGCATCTGCAGCTGGCAGATTGATATCTGTCCATGATAGTATCAGTAAGAGCGATCACTGCACAGTCCCTGTGGAGACAAAATCCCTCCTTGACATTGGGAATAACTTCCATTGTGTTGTGTGGCACTTTCACTGTGCTAAATGGGACAGACTTCAAACAGATTTAGCAAATCAGAACTGGGTATCTATTAAATGCTGTGGATCATCATCAGCAGAATTGTACTCCAACACAATCTGTAACCTCATGGCCGGGCATATCCTCCATTCAACCGTTACCATCAAGCCAGGGGATTAACCCCAGTTCAGTGGAGAGTGCAGGAGGGCATGCCAGGAGTAGCTTCAGGCATACCTAAAAATGAGGTGTCAACCTCCTGAAGATACCAACAGAATTTCTTGCATGCCAAACAACAGAAGCAGCAAGTGATAAAAAGAGCTAAGTGATCCCACAATTAACGGATCAGATTTAAGCTCTGCAGTCATCCAGTCAGGAGTGGTGGTGGACGATTAAACAACTCACTGGAGAAAGCTCCACAAATATCTTCATCCCCAATGATGGAAAAGCCCAGTACATCAATGCAAAAGATGAGGCTGAAGCTTTCACAGCAATCTTCAGCCAGAAGTGCTATGTGGATAATCCATCTTGACCACCTCCAGTGGTCCCCAGCATTACAGGTAGCAGTCTTCAGCCAATTAGATTCACTGTATATGATATCAAGAAACAGTTGGAGACACTGGATACTTTAAAGGCTACAAGTCCTGACAACATCGTAGTAATGAAAATTTTGGTTCCTGAGCTTGTTGCTCCCCTAGCCATGCTATTCTAGTACAGTTAGAACACGATCATCAACCCAACAATGTGGAAAATTGCCCAGATATGTCCTGCACATAAAAAGCAGGACAAATCCAACCCAATCAATTACTGCCCCATCAGTCTCCTCCCAAGCATCAGAAAAGTGATGGAAGGTGTCATTGACAGTGATATCAAATAGCACTTGCTCAGCAATGACTTTCTCAATGACCCCACTTTGGTTTTTGCCAGGGCCACTCAGCTCTTACCTCATAACAGCTGAAAATGTGTTGCTGGTCAAAGCACAGCAGGCCAGCAGCATCTCAGGAATAGAGAATTCGACGTTTCGAGCATAAGTCCTTCATCAGGAATTCTGATGAAGGGCTTATGCTCGAAACGTCGAATTCTCTATTCCTGAGATGCTGCCTGGCCTGCTGTGCTTTGACCAGCAACACATTTTCAGCTGTGATCTCCAGCATCTGCAGACCTCATTTTTTACTCTTACCTCATAACAGCCTTGGTTCAAACATGGATAAGAGAGCTGAATTCCTGAGGTGAGGTGAGAGTGACAGCCTGAACATGTGTTGCTGGAAAAGCGCAGCAGGTCAGGCAGCATTCAAGGAGCAGGAAAATCGACGTCGATTCTCCTGCTCCTTGGATGCTGCCTGACCTGCTGTGCTTTTCCAGGAACACATTTTCAGCTCTGATTTTCATCATCTGCAGTCCTCACTTTCTCCTGAGAGTGACAGCTCTTGACATGAAAGCTGCATTCACCTGAGTGTGGCATCAAAAAACCCGAGCAAAACTTGAATGTCTGGTTATCAGGGGGCAAACTCTGCTGGTTGGAGTCATTCCTGACATATGGGAAGATGGTCATGAATCTTGGAGGTCAGTCATTTCAGCTACAGGTCATCTCTTTAGGAGCTCCTGAGGGTAGTGTACTGGGCCCAGACATCATCAGCTGCTTCCTCAATGATCTTCCTCCCTCCACCGTAAGGTCAGAAGTGAGGTTGTTTTCCAATGATTACACAATGTACAAAACAACTCAAAACTCCTTGGATACTCAAGCAGTCCATGTTCAAATGCAAGATGATCTAGACAGTAGGAGAAAGTGAGGACTGCAGATGCTGGATACCAGAGTTGAAAAGTGTGGTGCTGGAAAAGCACAGCAGGCCAGGCAGCATCCGAGGAGCAGGAGAATCGACGTTTTGGGCATAAGCCCTTCTTCAGGAATGAGGCTGGTGTGCCAAGCGGGCTGAGATAAAAGTTAATGGGGGCAGGGGGGAATTTGGGGGAAGGGCGCTGGGAATATGATGGGTGGAAGGAGGTGAGGGTGATAGGCCGGAGTGGGGGCGGAGAGGTCAGGAAGAAGATTGCAGGTCAAGAGGGTGGTGCTGAATCCGTGGGTTGGGACTGAGATAAGGTGGGGGGAGGGGAAATGAGGAAGCTGGAGAAATCTACATTCATCCCGTGTGGTTGGAGGGTTCCTAGGCGGAAGATGAAGATGATCTAGACAGCATCCAGGGTTGGGCCGATAAGTGGCAAGTAACATTCATGCCACCCAAATGCCCATCACCAGTCTAACTATGGCTCTTTGACATTCAGTGGTGTTGCCATCATTGAATCCCTGACTATCAACATGCTGGGATTATCATTGACCAGAAACTCAACTGGGCTCACTACATAAATACAGTAGCTACAGGCACAGTTCAGAGGCTAGGAATGCTGCGGCAAGTAGTTCACCTCCTGACTCCCCAAAGCCTGTTCACCATTTATAAGGCCCAAGTCAGGGGTGTGATCAAATACTCCCTACTTACCTGGATGAGTGTAGCTCCAACAATACTCAAGAAGCTTGATGGCATCCAGGACAAAGCAGGCTGCTTGATTGGCAAGCATCCATAAGCACCCACTCCCTCCACCACTGACGCTCAGTAGCCATAGTGTGAACTATCTGCAAGATCCACTGTAAAAATTCACTAAAGATCTCTAGACATCACCTTCTAAACCCACGACCACTTCCATCCAGAAGGACAAGGACAGCAAATATGTGGGAATACCGTCATCTGCAAGTTCTCCTCCAAGCTACTCACCATCGTAACTTGGACATATATTGCCAATCCTTCATTGTCACAAGGTGAAAATCCTGGAATCTCTCTCTCTCTCTTCCCCCCCCCCCCCCCCCCCCCCCCCCCCCCCCCCCCCCGCCCATCTATCCATCTCCGTCAATCTTCATTGGACAGCTCAGTTGACTCACCAATCTTTTGGAAAAAGCATTCCAGATTTTTGCTACCCTTTTTCTTAAAAAAAAATGCTTTCTAATTTCACTTCCGTCAGCATCCCTTTCATTTTCATGTTATTCTCCTTCAATCTGATTTCCTCCATGAGAGGAAATATATTCTCCTTCTCAAATCACTTCCTCATTTTAAGCATTTTGGTCAGATCACCACTCGACTTCCTAAATGTACGTGATGTGTCAAATTTATGCAATCCAACCTCGTCATTCTGATGAATCAGGATAATACACTTTCCAAGGCTAACATGCCCATCCTGCAGTCTGTTATCTAAAACAGCACTGCACTCCAAAAGAAGTCTGACGAAGAGTTTGCATACCATTTTTGACCTTTGTATTCTAACTTCTTTGAGTAAAGACAAATATTTCATAAGTCTTTTTCAACCTTTAGCTAGATTTAATTGAATTCATATATACATGTTCATATAAACATGTTCTGCAATACTATTGTTCTTTCAGCTATGTGCACTGAATCTGACAATTCATTTTTGCACGAGGTGATTTAAACCAATGCACATCTTAACCCTTGTACTATTTGTGACCAACCAATATACACCTCTATGACCAATCAATAGAGTACATAACTGTACCATGTGTAACTCACGTTGTACCCACGTAATCAACAATTGTATTTTGTGTAGTTATTTTCTTTCCTTATGTTTTTGTGGAAAACTCTGTAATAATTAGCCTTTTTTTCTTGAAGTGCTGTTGGATTGCTAATCTACAAATCTTGATGTTTGAGCAACATAAAAAATCGTTCTTAGTAAATAGTACGTGAATTTTAAATCCTGTTCCTTGATATTCTCTTATTTTGTTAATTATTTTTCAGTATTACTGGATATGTCGACCTTACAACTATATTTTGATCTCTATCATAGCATTCCTCCATCACTTTCCCCACTGGTAAGTCTTACTGTATGAATTTGACAGTGATTTCTAAAGCATATTGCATAGCTTAGCTAACATGTTAGCTTTATTAAAAAAAAGTACCTCTGGGACATATGTTTCAATCAACCCCACTCTATTGGATTGGATGTTTCTTCTGCCTTTAGCCATAAGGAGCTTAATGTTAAATTCCTTTATGCAAACTGAATCCAGCTTCATGTAAATTTAGATTTGCAAAACACCACCTCTAACTTGATATTAAATTGGGAATCTCACTCAGAGCAACCATAGCATTTAAATTCTCAATGGTGGTATGAAGGTTGTTTCTCAGTTAGGACTGAGATATTTGACCCAATGCTTTACTTGACATGAGACTGCTTGATACCAAAACTGATAGTTGGCATGGAAAATGTTATACTCACCAACTCTGAAATTCACAAAAGAATTATTTGTGTAATAAACTTTGTGAAAGGTCCAAGCATTTGTTGTTTTTCATTTCAAAGCTATGAAGTTATGTTTTATTTCCTTGATGAGGCAAGTGAGAAATTTATGCTGGTTTAGTATTATAGTTCCTTATACACAAGGGCAGATGATCAATTGGCCAGTGATCACATAGTTGCTCCTGATGAGAATATTCAACTACATCCTGTAAATATGAAGCACATAAAATAATTTTTTGTTTCTTTTTGAGATCATTTTTGAGTGTTTTTTACAGTAGTGAGCCTTCTATTTTCTCCATACTGTCACGGTAATGGCATAACAGATTGTTCAGATTAAAGGTTACAATTTTTCCGCAAGGCACCCAAACTATGAAGGAGCCGGTTAGTAATCCCATCAGGTGCAGTTGGAATTTTCTTTTGTTGATGGACATGATTCCAAGTTGTGCTAATGGCCACAGATAGAGAATCATTGAGCCATACAGCATGGAAACAGGTCCTTTGGTTCAACCCGTTCATGCCGAATATAATCCCAAATCAAATTAGTCCCACCTGCCTACTCCTGGCCCATATCCCTCCAAACTTTTCTTATTCATGTACTTATCCAAATGTCTTTTAAACATTACAATTGTACCTACATCCACCACTTCCTTAAGAGGTTCAAAACACCCTCTGTGTAAAACATTTGCCTCTCGTGTCTTTTTTAAATCTCTCTTCTTTCACCTTAAATATGTGCCCCCTTATCTTGAAATCCCCGATCCTAGGAAAAAGACAACAAACATTAACTCTATCTATACCTATGATTGTTTTATAAACTTGTATAGAGCTGCCTCTCAACCTCCTACACTCTAGTGGAAGAATTCCCAGCCTATCCAGTCTTTCTTTTAACTTAAACCTTCCATACCGGGCAATATCCTCGTAAATCTCTTCTGAACCCTTTCCAGCTTAATAATATCCTTCCTATAATTAAGCAACCAATTCTGGACACAATAATCCAGTAGAGACCTCACCAATGTTCTGTACAACTTCAACATGACTTCCCAACTCGGAGAACTGAGCAATGAAGGCAAACGTGTCAAACACCTTTTTAACCACCATGTCGACATGTGATGCAAACTTCAAAGAATTATGTACCTGCACCCTTTGGTACCTCTGTTTTAAGACATGATCCTTAAGATAGGCCCTACCATTAATTGTCTAAGCCTAACACTTATTGTACCAAAATGCAATAGGACAAATTTGTCCAAAATGAATTCCATGTGCCATTTTTCAGCTCATTGACCCATCTGTTCAAGATCCCTTTGTAACCTTCGAAAACCTTCTTCACTGTCCACTATGCCACCCATTTTGGTGTCGCCCGCAAACTTACTAACCATGCCTTCGATTTTCTCATCCAAATCACTTCAGTAAATGACAAACAAACAAAGGGTAAGGAACCGAGCCCTGTGGAACACTGTGGTGACTGGCTTCTAGTCTGACAAACAACCTTCCCCACCACTCCATCTCCCACAGTTAAGCCAATTGGATCAGTGTTTATTGGGTATCTGGAGCACAGCAAAATTTCTAACTTATCTCATCTCTGCCGAGAGTATTTGAGTTTATAGAATTCCTGATTTCATGCTGATAAGCCTTATTTCTTGAACTCTTGCCTCCCCTCTTGTAGTGTTATACAGCTGATACTTGGGACTGTAGCAAAATTTGTCAGATTTAATTTGCATTCATCTAGTACCTCATCAGTAATACAATCATAGAGACGTACAGCACGGAAACAGACTCTTCTGTCCAACTTGTCCATGCCGACCAGATATCTCAACCCAATCTGGTTCCATTTGCCAGCACTTGGCCCATATTCCTCTAAACCCTTCCTATTCATATATCCATCCAGATGCCTTTTAAATGTTGCAATTGTACCAGTCTCCATCACTTCCTCTGGCAGGTCAATCCATATGCGTACCACTCTCTGAGTGAAAAGGTTGCCTCTTAGGTCTCTGTTATATCTTTCCCCCTCACAGTAAACCTATGCCCTCTATTCTAGACTCCTCCACCCCAGGGAAAAGACTTTTTCTATTTATCAGCCTCCAATGCTCCAGAGAAAACAGCCCTAGCCTATTCACCCTCTCCCTATAGCTCAAATCCTCCAACCCTGGCAACATCCTTGTAAATCTTTCCTGAACCCTTTCAAGTTTCACAACAGCTTTCCAATAGGAAGGAGACCAGAATTGCACACAATATTCCAACGGTGGCCTAACCAATGTCCTGTACAGCTCCAACATGACCTCTCAACTCCTGTACTCAATACTCTGACCAATGAAGGAAACAATCACTGCCTTCACTATCCTGTCTACCTGCGACTCCACTTTCAAGGAGCTATGAACTTGCACTCCAAGGTCTCTTTGTTCAGCAACACTCCCAAAGACTTTACCATTAAGTGTATAGATCCTGCATTTGTTTTCCCAAAATGCAGCACTCACATTTATCTAAATTAAACTGTATCTGATACTTCTCAGCCCATTGGCCCATCTGATCAAGATCCTGTTGTAATCTGAGGTAATCGACTTCACTGTCCACTACACCTCCAATTTTGATGTCATCTGCAAGCTTACTAACTATACCCTTTATGCTCACATCCAAATAATTTATATAAGTGATGAAAAGTAGTGCACCCAGCACTGATCTTTGTAGCATTCCACTGTTCACAGGCCTCCAGTCTGAAAAGCAAACCTCCATCACCACCCTCTATCTTCTATCTTTGAGCCAGTTCTGTATCCAAATGGCTAGTTCTCCCTGTATTCCATGACATCTAACCTTGCTAACCAGTCTCCCATGGGGAATCTTGTTGAACACTTTACCGAAGTTCACCTAGATCATGTCCACCACTCTGCTCTCATCAATCCTCTTTGTTCCTTCATCAAAAAAATTTGTGAGACATGATTTCCTTGTTATCTCATTCCTGAAGACTTCCCATTTTCCAGCTGTATTTTTCCCTCTGAACATCTGCGCCCAATCAGCTTTTGAAAGTTCTTGCCTAATACTGTCAAAATTGGCTTTCCTCCAATTTCGAACTTCAACTTTTAGATCTGGACTATTCTTTTCCATCACTATTTTAAAACTAATAGAATTATAGTTGCTGGCCCCAAACTGCTCCCCCACTGACACCTCAGTCACCTGCCCTGCCTTATTTCCCAAGAATAGGTCAAATTTTGCACCTTCTCTAGTAGGTACATCAACATACTGAATAAGAAACATTTCTTGTACACACTTAACAAATTCCTCTCCATCTAAATACTATGACAGTTCCAGTCTACGTTTGGAAAGTTAAAATCCCAATAACTACCCTATTATTCTTACAGATAACTAAGATCTCCTTGCAAATTTGTTTCTCAATTTCCCTCTGACTATTTGGGGGTCTATAATACAATGACAATAAGGTGATCACCTCATTCTTATTTCTCAGTTCCACCCAAATAACTTCCTTGGATGTATTTTCGGGAATATCCTCCCTCAGGACAGCTGTAATGCTATTCCTTCTCAAAAATGCAGAAATGTGGCTCAGAGATGGACAGGACTGGCAGCTTAATGTTCCAGGATACAAATGCTACAGAAAGTTCAGAAAGGGAGGCAAGAGAGGAGGGGACTGGCATTTTTGATAACATTTGGCCACTAGACCTATGCAATGTAGAAATTATGTTGCCATGCATGCTAAATGGTAACTCTGGAAACAAGTATTATTCTTGCCATTGTTTCCTTGAATGAAGGTCTTAAATTCTAATGTGCACTGAAATGC
This sequence comes from Hemiscyllium ocellatum, assembly GCF_020745735.1. Taxonomy (NCBI): domain Eukaryota; kingdom Metazoa; phylum Chordata; class Chondrichthyes; order Orectolobiformes; family Hemiscylliidae; genus Hemiscyllium; species Hemiscyllium ocellatum. Next base: position 17,223,903 of record NC_083416.1, on the reverse strand, counting down.
AGCTGACTATTATGTCTTGGAAAAGTGACAGTAAACTGGTAAATGTTCACAGACTGAATAAAACTTGAAAATTTGATTTTAATTAGTCAATTTTACTTCATTGATTGGAAGTTTCTTCCTATTTAGTTGAAGAATTTAAATGTCAAATTTGACTCTAAATGAGCTCAACTGTGCTCATGTATTGATTAATATCCAGTTGTGATAGGGGCATTGTTTACTCCTCCTGTTGCGATTTATCCTTGTATCCTTGATTTCCTAGGCACTTTCCTGTTTAGCCCAACTTGCTTCAGTGAGGAGGTCATTGTTTAGCAATACAGAAAGAGCAACATATCTTACTCGCCTGATGAAAGGGATACAACGAATACTTGAAAATCCTCGGGTAATGACTTAAGAAACTTGGTCATCACACAACCTTACCATGTAGTGATAATGAAATGTCGAATGGTTTGAAAGATTGGCCTGAGTAGAACACACAGAATTTGTTTGTAAAGCTATTTAAGAATTTGAGTTAATGTTTAACCAATGACCATTTGTTGCACCGTTACCATTGGTTGTCATTTTGAACCATGTTGGAGCAATTGGCTTGCAGAAGAACCCTTCCCGCACAGATAATTTAACTCAAATCTATCGCATTGTTTTATGCAGAGTCAAACATGTTTCCTAACTTGTAAAAGCAGTGCTGTAAAATTTTATATTTTTTAATTTAAAAATTGTTTAGAAATGGGGAAATGTCTTTGGTAACAATATTAGTTACATTTGAAAAGTTTTGGTATTGCTACCTTGAGAATGACTTGGAAGACAGTTAACTGCTGAATGCTGAACTTTTAAACCAAAAGTGGTCAGTTTTTAATGGGTGACTGATGACATATGGCAGAAATTAGCTTCACTTTTTAAAGTGAAATATCATGGTCACTGTTTGATTTTTTTTTGTGGAACTTATCTTAAATAAAAGATTTGAATTCACGAATCTTTAGTAGGTTTCAGACTATTGGTTACAGCTGTGTTACTGAATGGGGATGAAATGAATTATGCAGTGGGTGACTTGCTAGTAGTGGTCCAATGTAAGGGAAAGTAAACCACGCCACACAAACCTTGAGTTAATTAGTGATCTCGGGAGAGACAAGTCGACCAAATGGTCACAAGTCACTCCGAAGAGATACAGAGAGTTGCTTCATCATATAGGTCATAATCATTTATCAATTAGCAAACTGTTATTTGCAGGATAATGATCAAGTTAGGTACTTTGCCCAGTCACTAGCCTCAGACACGTGGTATCGGAACAGTGTTATTAAGTTGCTGATAAGCAAATGTTAGTATACCATAGGTTCTTGCCAAAGAGAAGAACGATGCAAGGAAAGAATTCATTTTTCAGGTAGCAGTACAGCTGCAAGGCCAACTGTCTTGCTGAGCTTGGGAAAGTACCAGCTTGACAACCAGACTCTAATATGCGATTCAAAATGGTTTCCAGGCTTTTACTATGTAAATAAAATGGCTGCTTTGAATTGAACAAATCTCCAACAGAAGCATTCATCAGTGAAAAAATTCCGGTTTCTTGAGAATTTTTAAGAGGTTTTACAGGATAAGTGCAAACTACGTTGGAAATGTTCATCATCTGAAGGTTAATATTTTTGGTGAGATTCTTCCTTGAAACTGAACAAATAATTTACATAAATTTTATTTCACATTTTCAGCATTTCTAACTTGGTCTTTTTATTTTTAACTTACATAAAAAAATCAAAAATACTTTTTTTGGAAAATTCAGACTACATGTGTTTAATAAATTTGTCATATAAATATAGAAGATAACTGTCTTATTCTTAGCTCAGTAGCACATTTGAGATTGTGGTGCTGGAAAAGTACAGCAAGTCAGGTAGCATTCGAGGAACAGGAGAATCAATGATTTGAGGGTAAGCCATTCATCAGGAATGAGGCTTGTGGGCCGGGAGGCTGAGAGATAAATGAAAGGAGGTGAGATTGGGTGGAAAGTAGCTAAGAATGCGATAGATAGATGAAGGTGGGGGAAAGGTGATAGGTCAGAGAGGAGGGTAGAGCAAATAGATGGAAAAGGTGATGGACAAGTAAGGAGGGCGGTGCCAAGTTGGAGTCATGGGACTGGGATAATGTTTGGAGGGGGCGGGGAGGGAGGGGGTAGGAAATGAGGAACCTAGTGAAATCCATAGTGATCCTGGTTGGTTGCAGTGTCCCAAGTTGGAATATGAGGTGTTACTCCTCCAGGCATCGGGGTGGTAAGTATTTTGGCGATGGAGAAGGCTCAGACCCTGCATGTCCTTCGCAGAGTGGGAGGCAGAGTTGAGGTATTCAGCCGTGGGACCTCACCAATCTCCTCATTTCCCCTGCCCACTTACCCAGTTCCAAACCTCCAACTTGGTTCTGCACTCCTGATGTGTCCATCACCATTCCCATCTATCCGCTCCACCCTCCTCTCCGACCTATCACCTTCTCCCCAACCTTCATTTCATTATCGCATTCTCAGCTACCTTCCCCCAAATCCCAATTCCCACCCATTTATCTCTCTGCTCCCTCAAGCCCACAAACCTCATTCCTGATGAAGGGCTTATGTCCGAAACATCGATTCCCGTGCTCTTCTGATGCATCTTGACCTGCTGTGCTTTTCCAGCACCACATTCTTAACTCTGACCTCCAGCATCTGTGGTCCTCACTTTCTCTAGTAGCACATTTGGCTTTGCATCAACAATTATAAAGAATTCAAGCCCTACTTCGTTGTAATCTAAACTGACAGTTCAGTGCAACCCCACTGAAGGTGATATATTTTAACATGATTAATGCAAGACTAATATCCCATCCTCCTCTTCTTTGACTGCCCCTCAGGACTGAAGATGATCTCTTCCAGTCTGGTGTTGTGGTTCCAGAGGTGACTGAACAGTTCAGTGCTGGATCTGCACACGCAGGTGGGGCAGATGGTGTTTGAAGAGGTTGGTGTGTGGGACGCACAGGTGGTTGCATGTCCTTCTGCTGTTTGTACAGGGGTTTCACCTGGGCCTGTTGGAAATACTTAAGTTGGTTCACTTCAGTTTGGGTGATCTCAGGCAAAAGATTTCGAAGAATCAATGGGGACATTCCTTTTTTGCATTGAGGCATTAGAGACGTCCTTAAAGGATTTTTTCTGCGCTATGGCGACCAATTGCCATGACCAAGCTTAAAGTAGAGAACTTTGAAAGTTTGTGGATGATGTGCCCTGTCCAATGCAGCAGATTGGCAGTAACCAGTGCTTCAGTGCTGCACATACTGGCATGAAAAAGGACACTGTGCCTAGAGAGCCTGTTCTGCCAGTGGATTGGCAGGATTTTGCTGAGGATTGTTGGTGATAATTTTTGAGAGATTTTACTTGTCTGCTGTTCATTGTCCCATCACAGTTCAAAAAATAGACAAGAGATGTTCCTGGCGCCTGTACAAAATTTATCCCTCAACCATTACTCAGTAGTCAATAACACCTGCCTCCTTCCCCCCATGTGTATCCTCTGATGCTGTCTGCTTTCACCTTGAGCATCCTCCTGTCATCTTTGATATTCCCATTTCTACAAATGCCTGTCCTTCCTCCCTGCCTCCAAGGCTTGACTCCTCAAGCTCTTCCGTCTCTGATATCCCTGCTGTTCCAAGTGTTGTTCAATTTAGAGGAGTGTTCATTCATCAGCTGATTGGGATTGGGGTTTGGGGAGTGTGCATTTATTAAGACCTTTCCTGTCCCATGTTTGATCTGAGGCTATGAGACTTCATGGGATCCAGAGGAAATGCTGAAGACTGCTTGCACAATTCCCTCTTAAATCCTTGCAGCTGTTCTGCCACACCTGTTGGGTTTGTCCTGCCTCTAAAGATCACACCCAGGGCCCAAAAACATGGTGGCTTAGTGTTTAGCACTGCTGCCTGTCAGCACCAGGGACCCAGGTTTGATTCTAGCCTCGGGTGAATGTGGAGTTTGCACTTTCTCCCTGTGCCTGCATGCGTTTTGTCCGGGTGCTCTGGTTTCCTCCCACAGTCCAAAGTTACATAGATTAGGTGAATTGGCCAAGCTAGATTATCTATAGTGTCCAGGGATGTGTAGGCTAAGTGGTGTAGGTGGACTGGATTTGGGTGGAGATACACTTTGGAGAGTCAATGTGGATGTGATGGGCTGAATGGCCACTTTCCACACTCTTAAGGATTCTATGAACATTACCTTGGTATCAGGGTTACTTGGTCTAGTGGCAATACCACTTATGGCCATGCCTTTACTGGTGCGCAAGGCATTCTACCAACCTCCCCAAATCCTCCCCCAAAGCAATTCCATACTGACCAGCAGCCTGCCTGATTTTCTGCACTAAAGGGCATATTGAAATGTTAGCACTGATGCTTACTGAAGTATTAGTGTGCTAACAAGTATGCAACATGGCAAGGCATAGAGACTGCAAGTGTTCAGGTAAGTGATAAGTGAGTGCATACCAAGAAGCTGAGGTGCATCCTGTGTTCAGGAAGTGGTAATGGCCCCAAGTCATGCTGTCACTCAACTAAAAACCCAGAGACCCAGGTAATGATCTTGGGATCGGGTTTTGAATCCCACCAGCAGGATAACGGAGATGGTGAACAGTTTGGGTGGAGATGTCCTCAACATTTACCCCACATCCCATGAAATCTAATGGCATTAGATCACAAGATTTCCTTGCTCAAATTTGATGAGCAAATACTACCGCTCTCCCACTCAGCTGATGAATTCGCACCCTTCCACTTTGAACAACACTTGGAGGAAGCACTGAGGGTTGCAACGCTATAGAATGTAACATAGGTGGGGCATGTTAATGTCCATCACCAAGAATGGCTAAGCAGCACCATTGCTGACTGAGTTGACCAAGGCATAAAGGAGACAGTGAGGTCTGCAGATGCTGGAGATCAGAGTTAAGAGTGTGTTGCTGGAAATGCATAGCAGGTCAGGCAGCATCCGAGGAGCAGGAAAATCGACGTTTCGGGCCGGAGTCCTCCTTCAGGAATGAAGCTGAGAGCCTCAGGGATTGAGAGATAAATGGGAGAGGGGTTGGGATCGGGAGAAGGTAGCTGAGAGTGCAGTAGGTGGATAGAGCTGGGGGTAAAGGTGATAGGTCGGAGAGGAGGGTGGAGCAGATAGGTGGGAAGGAAGATTGACAGGTGGGACAGGTCATGAGGGTGGTGCTGAGCTGGAAGGTTAGAACTGGGGTAAGGTGGGGGGAGGGGAAATTTGGAAAATGGTGAAGTCCACATTGATGCCCTGGGATTGAAGGGTTCTGAGGCAGAAGCTAAGGTGTTCTTCTTCAAGCTGGGCGATGAGGGAGTGGCGATGGAGGAAGCCCAGGACCTACATGGTCCTGGCATAAAGGACATAGCTGTTAGACTCGGTCTATAGCAGCTAGTGAGGACACTAATATTGACCTAATCCTCACCAATCTGCCTGGCACACTTGCATCTGTCCATGACAATATCAGTAAGTGTAACCACAACACCATCCCTGAGGAGCTAAAGTCTCATCTTCACATTGAGAATATTCTCCAATGTGTTGTCTGGCACTTCCACTGTGATAAATGGGATAGACTTTGAACAAATCTGTATTGTACTCAATCATGGCCCAACATATCCCCCATTTTATCGTAACCATCAATTTAGGGATCAAACTCTGTTTCAATGATGAGTGCAGGAGGGCATGCCAAAATATCACTTGGTGTGCCTAAGAATGAGCTGTTAAGTAATCCTGTTTTTGGCTTCATTAGGTTATGTGCCAAACAGCATAAGCAGCAAGTGATAGACAAAGCAAACAGAGCAGATCTAAGCTCTGCAGACCTGCCACATCTAGCCATGAATGGTGGTGGACAATTAAGAAATTCACATGAAGAGAAGACTCCAGAAACATCCCCATCATCAATAATTTCAGAACCCAACATATCAATGCAGAAGATAAGAATGAAGAATTTGCAAGAATCTTCAGCCAGAAAGGCCAAGTGGATCATTTAGCTCAGCTTTCTTCAGAGGTCCCTAGCATCGCAGATACCAATCTTCAGTCATTCCCTCCATGTAATACCTTAATATGTATATGACTAGCCCACTTCACTTTCTGGTCAGTGGTAAACTCCAGGATGTTGAAAGTGTGGGATTCGCTGATGGTAATATTATCGAATATCAAGAGGTGACAGTTAGATCTTCTCTTTTTGAAGTGCCCTCACTGGCCTATGGGCAAGCTCAACTCCCAATTACTGTACTAGAACTGGAAGTTTGTGACAGAAAATGTAAACTGCACTGCACAAAATGATTGCTGTTTCTTGAAGGGGTGGAACAGGGAGCAGAGCAGGGGATTAACTGCTTCACAGTTCATGTAACTGGCCAAATGCTCACTGAAAAGTACTCAAGTCACTATGCTCAAGTGATTCCAGCTTGCCGCTGCCTTAATACCTAATTTTAACTTTTCATTTTCAGAAATATTTGAATCAATCATTTCGGAAGTGGTAACAATAACAGATATTGCTGGTGAAACTCAGCAAGTCTGGCAGCACCTGTGAGAAGAAAAGAGTGCTAGTGTTTTAGGCCCATTGACTTCTCATCAGTTTGTCCAGCAATTTCTGTTTTGTTTCATATCTCTGACATCTGCAGTTCTTTGTTTTGTTGTGATGTTCAGAGATAGTGATGCACACCTCTGAGCAGGTGGGACTTGAACCTGGCCATCCAAACGAGAGTCAATACTAATTTAATTGTTAACTTTAAATCTGAAACATAAATTTTTTAATGAAGCAAGGATATCAAGAAATATAGGCCCAAGGCAAGTATATGGAGTTAGGAGACAGATCAGCTATGATCATCTTGAATGCTGGAGCAGGCTCAAGGGGCTGAATGACCTACTCCTGTTCATGTGTTCCTGCTGGCTCAGAGGTAGGGAAACTACCACTGTCATAGAGATGTACAGCATGGAAACAGACCCTTCAGTCAAACTTGTCCCTGCCGACCAGATGTCCTAAATAAATCTAGTTCCATTTGCCAGCATTTGGTCCATATCCCACCAAACCCTTCCTATTCATATACCCATCCAGATTCCTTTTAAATGCCATAATTATGCTGTTATGGCATAGAGGCGAACCTTTTCTGCTAATTAAACCGAACAGCCAGAAAAGCTCACCTCGCCTGGTAATGTTAAACTATGAGTTACAGAGGACATGTAAATCTCACTATTTAAAGAAAATAACATTAATTTATTTTATTACTGCAAAAGTGGACATTAAGCAAAACAAACTATTCACAAATCTAAACCCCTCTTAACTGCTTACTCTCTGACTCCAACTCTATAACAATATACTGTTCCAATAAGATACTTACAAAAAAATGAATTAGCTTAATCTCAAAACCATACAGTCTCTATCTTATTCTGTGTCTTCACTCTCCTGAGTTGATCTACTGAGCTACTGATCTCCCTGGGTTGTCCCCTTTCCTTTTACTGTTAGTATGTTTCACATGAAAAGATAATTTTGATAGTGTTTTCTAATTTCTTTGAGAGCAAGTTGTTAGATGGGCAATTAGCTTTCCAGCAGTTTCTCTGTCTATGGCAATTGCTCTCTGACCAATTTTCAAATTGTCTGCGTTTCTATACCTGCCAATGTCGGATCGTCTCATTGTTTAGCCAACATCAACTAATAAATTCAAACTTGATTGGGTTTTAGTATCCTGGGGCATAATTTAAACTGGTTAAACTTGAATTATTGTCAAACAGCATCCAAACTCAGGTATCCATTTTGCAGCCAAATGTTACATATTTTCAATTTTTCAATACACTCTGGGACTGTCTTCTTGTCATAGTTCCTTGAAAGTGGAGTTGCAGGTAGATAGGATAGCGAAGAAGGCCTGGAGATCACGTTGCGGCTGTACAGGACATTGGTTCGGCCACTTTAGGAATATTGCATGCAATTCTGGTCTCTCTGCTATAGGGAAGGATGTTGTGAAACTTGACAGAGTTCATAAAAGATTTTCAAGAATGTCTTTCACAGTTGCTTGTAATCTCTCAGTTCAGAATAGCATTCTCCCTCTCTTAAAGGTACAGTTACATACCTTCAACTTCATAATAGTACCAGCCTCCACTACTTCATCTTACAGATCATTCCATACATGCACCATCCTCTGTGTACAAAACTTATCCCGTAGGTCTCTCCTAAATCTTGTCCCTCTCACCTTAAGTCTATGCCCTCTACTTTTGGACTCCTCCAGCCTGGGGAAAATACCTTGGCTATTCACCCCATCCCAGCTCGTCATGATTTTGTAAATCTCTGTGAGGTTACCCGTCAGCCTCTGACGCTCCAGGGAAAATAGCCCCAACCTATTTAGCATCTATAGTTCAAGCCCTTCAGCCCTCCAATAGCAACATTGTTCCATTCCGACCCTCCGAAAACGAACCCACTCGGACCTTTTTCCCCATCTCTATTGTTTCACATTTCACCTGACTAATGCCCCTAACCTATATATCCTTGAACACTATGGGCAATTTAGCATGGCCAGTTCACCTTATCTGCACATCTTTGGACTGTGGGAGGAACCTGGAGCAACTGGAGGACAGTTGCCTGAGGCTGGAATTGAATCCGGGATCTTGGTGCTGTGAGGCAGCACTGCTAACCACTGAGTCACTGTGACGTTCTACAATTATGGCCCGGATTTTCTAATAGTCATTATTCCAGCATAGGTGAGAGTTGCTCATTGGGAATCCTGCAGAATTTCTGACATAAAAGACTGAAGGAATTACCTGGGAAATTAATGATGATACTGGGCAATTCCTGTGTGATTGAAACCTTCTGAAAGTCTCCATTTAATTTGGAGATTTCTTTTACACACAGTGTCTAATCCCTGAGTAATGAGTCAGTTGGACCCATACTTCAATCCCCACTGACTACACCGTCCCTCTGCCACCCCCAAAAGCACTTATAAACCCCTGGAGACAGTGACCTGACACATGACCTGTCTCCTTTTGGGAGCCATCCCATGCACCCTGTAGTCCCCTTACTCCTCTCCACACTAGCTGCCCTCTCTTCGTGCTTCAGTCTCTCCAACCCCCTTCCATGCTCCAGACTGAGCACCATCTATCCCCATTATGGACCTGCTGTTCCCTTTTATCCTGCTCCAGAGCCACCCACTCACCCACCTTCCTCTACGCTAGACAGGGTGTCCCATTCCTCTGTTCTAAACGTGATCTGAGTCAGATTCCCCACCTACCCCCCATTCCCCTTCCTGGACCCCCTTGTCATCTCTGGACCTATCTGCCCAAGCCATTCGTTCCCCCACTGCTCAGCCAATGAGCCTGGACTTGGCGAAGCCTCCCCTCACTTCTCCCACTCTGGACTTGCTGTCTCCCTTCTTCCATTATTCCCCAAGAACTGCCTTGGCTGCTGCCTGATCTGCTGTGCTTTTCCAGCACCACCCTCTTGACTGTTTGTTTGAATACTGACTCTTAAGACTGCTTCCCCTTAGCTCTTCAGTTGCACATGTCCTTTGGTTAGTGGGCAACATGGTGGCTCAGTGGTTAGCATTGCTGCCGCACAGTTCCAGGGACCCGGATTTGATTCCAGTCTAGGAATCCATGACCCCTACTAATCTGTATGAGATTAGTATTTCTCAGAAAATGTGGTTCTAGAGTCACTAGCCACTGTTTGTTTGAATGGATGAAAGTGAGTGCTGCAGATGCTGGAGATTAGAATCAAAAGTGTGGTGCTGGAAAAGCACAGCAGGCCAGGCAGCATCCGAAGAGCAAGAAAATCGACATTTCGGGCAAAAGCCCTTCATCAGGAATGGGCCATTTCTGAAGGGCTTTTGTCCGAATTGTCAATTTTCTTGCTTTTTGGATGCTGCCTGATCTGCTGTGCTTTTCCAGCACCACCCTCTTGACTGTTTGTTTGAATACTGACTCTTAAGACTGCTTCCCCTTAGCTCTTCAGTTACACATGTCCTTTGGTTAGTGGGCAACATGGTGGCTCAGTGGTTAGCATTGCTGCCGCACAGTTCCAGGGACCCGGATTTGATTCCAGTCTAGGTTGACTGTCTGCTTGGGTTTCTTCCGGGTGCTCTGGTTTCCTCCCACAATCCAAAGATGCGCAGATTAGGTGAAAGTAGCAAGGATTCCCTCTCTTTTTGTTCCTACCCAGCACTGCTACATGGAGGGAAATGAATGACATTGAAAGGTGAGAGAAGAGGATAAAGAGAACATAAGCTGGCAATGAAGAAGAAAGTACAGAACGATTATATAATAAGGAAAGAATTGAAAGAAGGTGCAAGCTGGGAAAGACACCTTTGGGTGGAGAGAAGTGCCATTTTTAGCTGAGATGCTATGGAAAGGGGCAAGTCAACATTAAATAAGGCGGGGAAAGGGTTTCAAATCGAATGCGTGAAAGGGGAAAAGAATGCTTTAAAGCCAACTTGAAATGGAAAAGAGGCCAGAGTGATTAGTTTCTATGAGTTCCCTGTTTAGTATTTATGTAGCTCGTCTCAGCAGTCAGAAGTTAGTGGGTTCAAGCTGAACTTGAGGATTTGAATACAACTGGGGTGGTGCTCTCCTGTAGCAAAAACAGAGAATGCTGTAGCAACTCAGCAGGTCTGGCAGCATCTGTGGAGAGAGAAACAGAGTTAACGTTTCGAATCCTGTGTGACCTTTCCTCAGAACAGAATCTTCTGAAGAAGATTCATACTGGACTTGCTTTATTAAAGTAAGATTATGAAGTGCTTCCTGTTCATTTTTGTGACATTTTATTCAATTAGCTTTTCACTATGTGACTCCTACTGCCTCATTTGGGAGCTGTTCGGCCCATTCTGCTTGCCCAATTCTGTTGTGAAGTGCCAACCTCCTGCCTTTCCCTCATATCCCTCGATACCATTTCTTTCCAAATAATCATTCAGTGCCCTCTTGAATAATTCAGTTGAACCTGCTTCCATCACATTACCAGGCAATGCAATTCATTTCCTAACTACTCGCTATGTGAAAGAAGCTTTTTTTTTCTCACATCACCCTTGCTTTGTTAGAACATCATTCAAATCTATGCTCTCTTGTCCTTATTTCTTTGACAAGTGGAAACATCTGGTCCATATCTACTATCATGATTTTGGAAACCTCTGTCAAAGCTTCACTCATTGCCTTCTCTCCAAGGAGAACGGTGCTAACTTCCTCAAACTATTTTCATGACTAAAGCTTATCCTTGAACAATTCTTGTAAATTGCTTCTGAACTACATTCAATGCATTCACATTTTTCCAATTGCGTGCTGTCTACAACAGTGCACAATATTCTCGGTGAGGTCTAGTGTGTGTCTTGCACAAGTTGAACATCACCTTCTTGCTCTTGTATTCTGTCTCTATTAATAAAACTAAGAGCAGTGTATACTTTATTAACTGCTCTCTCGATCTGATTTGCCATCATCAATGATCTGTGCAAATAAACACCCAGATCCTTCTGCTCCTGCACCCCCTTTTGAATTGTGCCCTATTAAATTGTTCTTTTGACCAAAATCGCCTCCAACCTTGCACTTTACTATATTGACCCTCGCATTGATCCTCCCCCTCTACCAGGTTCTAGTTCTGATTACTGTTTTAGCAGAAGGTGCAGAAATTAGCAAAATGATTCCAGGCTTGGATTCCAGGAATTCCAGATTTATTTTACTCCATGATTGTCAATGATCTGGAATTCTCTGCCAATCTGGACTTTTTCAAAGTTTACATATTATTGACATTTTTTCCAAGAAAATGTTCCAATATCTTGTAGTTCTGGTATTGTGGTATCAAAATTGATTAAATTCCTGTATTAAATGTTACTGTTAACTTAGAACAGTAAAATATTTACTTCATACTGTCTTTTTCTCACAACAGGGTTTATCTGATGCAAACAACTATCATGAATTCTGTAGATTTCTGGCTCGTTTAAAGACCAATTATCAGCTAGGTGAAATAGTGATGGTGGAAGGTTACCCTGAAATCATTAGATTGATTGCTAATTTCACAGTCACAAGTCTGCAGGTAAGAGGTGTTAACTTGATTGAGTCCCTGGCTATTTTGAGTTTGCAGTTTTGCCAAGTAACACCAATGCTACCCTAGCATTGAGGAAACATGTTCTATGATTCCAAATATTCTTCTGAAGCAAAATGCTCTATGTCAAAATGTTACTCCAGTTTTATCTTTGCTCTATGATTTTTAGTTGGCATAAGTTTGTTGTAAAGAAATTCATTAGTTTCTTCTTACTGTTTGTGGTGCTTCTTCTGTGTAATGCTAATTTCCAGCTATGAAGCACTTTGAACTGCTTTGTTGTGCTCATAAATTTAATGAAGGAGCTTTGAATCTTGTTTTGCATGTTGTTTCTCTTGTGCTGATTCCAAATTTTATCTATAGCTCCGACTTCAAAATAGATAAATTGAAAGCAAGTCAACAAAGTAAAGCAAAATTACTTTATTCCTGATGTGACAGTTTCAGCCTCTTAGTAGATTTGACAGATGAACAATTCTTCAGTCAAATAGGTAGGTTTTGAGTTGAATCGAAAGGAGGAGAAACATGAAAAGGTTTACAGAGGAAATTGTAGAAGCCAAGGCCTAGGTAATTCAAGGCATTACCGACAATGATGGAGTGAAGAGATAACAAAGAATCAAATTGCTGATCGCCTATTATAAGTATCTTTTATTGTAACCACTATAATTTTTGGAAAAAGCATTCTTTTAAAAAATCACCAACCTTAAGAAATGTGCATACAATGGACAGCTTGAATTTTGCACCATTGGAGGGCAGATACCCTGTTTATTTCAGTGAGGGAAAAACAAGAGGAATAACAGAATAATGGGGAATACATCTATTTGCAAGTTCCTTTCCAACTAGCAATCCACATTGGCTTAGAACTATGTCACATTTCCCCACTGTCACTGGGTCTCAATCCTGGAAATACCTTCCTAACAACACTTTTGGTGTACCTACACTAGTTGGGACTGCACTGATTCAAAGAGGAACTTAACACCATCTTCTTAAGGGTCATAGGCAAGGACAGTATGTTTCCCTTGCCAGAGATGTCCATATCCTATGAATGGATTTGAAAACAAAAGACTTCGGAGGGATGGCTTTTGACGATAATACCTAGGTTTTGTGTCTATTGAAACACATGGCTAATAATAGGCCTTCATCATGATTTGGAGGTGCCAGTGTTGGACTGGGGTGGATAAAGTTAAAAATCTCTCAACAACAGGTTATAGTCTAACTGGTTTATTGGAAGTATAAGCTTTTAGGGCACTGCTCCTTAAATCAGTTGCAATGATAAGCTTTGTGGGTATGCTGTAAGACGATAAAAATAGGAACAGGAGTAGACCATTCAGCTTCTTGAGCCTTCTGCACTATTCAGTAGGATCATAGCTCCTCATGTCCACTTTCTTGCCCTTTGCCCATCAACCTTGATTCCTACACTAATCAAGAATCTATCTTAGCCTTTACGACATTCAAGGATTCTGTCCTTACAGTTCCCAGATGCAAAGACATCAGTCCTTCAAGAGAAGAAATTCTTCCTCATTTCAGTCTTAAATCGGCTTTATTCAGAGACTATGCCCACAGATCCCATGAGGAGAAGCATCATCTCAGTATTTATCCTATCAAACCCCTTAAGAATTTTATAGTTTCAATCATCTCGCATTCTTCTAAACTCAAGCGAGTAGGGTCCCAACCTGTTTAACCTTTGCTCATAAGAGAATCCCTCCATATTGTCTAAGTGAACCTTCTGGACTGCTTCTAATGAAATTATATCTTTCCTTAATTAAGAGACTAAAGCTACTCTCAGTACTGTCAATGTGGTCTCACCAACATCTTGTACAGTTGCAGTGAGACCAGGTATACTCTGTTCTTGTACTCTAACTCCCTTGAAATAAGGGCCAACATTCCTGATTACCTGCTATACCTGCGTGCTAGCTTTCTGTGTTTCATGCACAAGTGTTCCCAAGTCCCTTTGTGTTACATCTTTCAACAGTTTCTCACCATTTGAGTAATATTCTGTTCTTTTGTTCTCCCTTCCAAAATAAATAACTTCACATTTTCTCACATTATACTCTATTTGTCAACATTTTGTCCTTTCACTTAGCTTATCAATATCTGTCTGTAAACTGTTTGTATCCCTCTTGCAAACTGCTTTTCCAATTATTTTTGTGTAGTCTGCAAATTTGGCTATAGTAAATTCACTTCTTTCTTCCAAGTCATGAATATAAACAGTTACAGTCACAACACTGATTCTTGTGAATCCCACTGCTTGTAGATCACCAATCTGAAAAAGAATCCCTTATTTCCACTTGCTGTTTCCTGCCCATGAGCCAATTCTCTATCCTATGTCAGTACACTACTTCCAACACCATGGGCTGTTATTTTATGACTTAAACTTTTATGAAGTTATTGTGTCGAACATCATCTGGAAGTTCAAATACAACATATCTACTGGTTCCCCTCTGTCCATTCTGGTTGAGACTGCCTCAAAGAAACCTCCAACAAATTAGCTATGCTGACTGTTTGATTAGATTATGATTTTCCAAATGTTCTGCTGTTACTGTACCTCCTTAATAATTGATTGCAGTACTTTCCAACAATAAATGTTACGGTATTCTGCCTATAGTTACCCACTTTTTGTTGGCCTCCCTTTTTGAATGAGCTATCACATTAGCGGTTGTCCAATTCTCTGGTACTGCTCCTGAATGCAAGTGTTTTTGGAAAGTTGCAACCAATACATCGATTATTTCTGTAGCTACCTCTTTGAGGATCCTAGGATGTAAACTGAGGGCTAGGGAACTTATCCACGAAATAACCATCTTCCCGGACTCATTTTCTAAGGGGCCGATTTTCACTTTGACTTCTCTCTTCCTTTTTAAAGAAACTCTTAGTTTTTATATTTCTCACTTGTTTTCTCTCATAGTTTATTTTCTCCATCTTTATGAACCTTTAAGCCCTCCTTTGCTGGATTCTGAATTTATCCTAGTCGTTGGGGCTATCACCGAATCTAATACATATTAATGTGATGGAAGACTCTCTTGTCTTCTCCTGCTATTAAAGGCGACTTATAGTCATTCAGACATAGAAATGTACAACATGGAAATAGATCCTTCGGTTCAACTCATCCATGCCGACCAGATATCCCAACCCAATCTAGTCCCACCTGCCAAAATTTGGCCCATATCCCTCCACACCCATCCAAATGCCTTTTAAGTGTTGCAATTGTACAATTCATCTGACTGCACATCTTTGTAATTGTGGGAGGAAACCGGAGCACCCAGAGGAAATTTGCACCAGACACTGGGAGAAATACAGCATCTAGCAATATTTTGTCATGATCTTTCAGTAATTTGATTTGGAGGTGCTGGTGTTGGACTGGGGTGTACAAAGTTAAAAATTGCACAACACCAGGTTCTAGTCCAACAGGTTTATTTGGAAGCACTAGCTTTCGGAGCACTGCTCCTACATCAGGTAGCTACGGAGTATAAGATATAAGACACAGAATGTATAGCAAAAGTTTACAGTGTGATGCCAATGAAATGCTATATTGAAAAAGACCTGGATTGCTTGTTAAGTTTCTCATCTTTTAGAATGACCGTGTTGGTTTCAGTTCTTTCATATGTAAACCCCAGAACATTTTTTTAAAGTTACATTCTCAAGTGAACTTTAACAATAGGTGCCATGTCAGCCCAGATAATGCACTGAAGGTATGAGGTTAAAGTATGTCTGCCTGTGCCCCAGTATTCAGACTGATTCTATTTCTAAAAAAGGGATTTACATAAACTTACATTGATTCATGCAGTTTTTGAGCTGAATAAAATGTAATTCTGCAAGTACAAGTTCACCCCACAAACTTAAGTGTGTGTGTATGTAGAGGGGGCGGAGGGGAAGCGTCTGAGTGTCTGTGAGAGAGTATGTGTATGTGCGTGTAAAGGGGTATAAATCTGTGAGAGATTGCGCATGTGGGAGTGTGGGGATGTGTATGTGCAAGCTGTTGAGAGATGGTCTGCGTGAGTGTATGGATCTGTAGGGGTATGTGTGTGTGCGCATGCAAGCGAGAGAGTGGTGGGGTCATCTGTAGTGTGACATGAACCCAAGTTCCTGGTTGAGGCCATCCCACAGAACCGAACTTGGCTATCAGCATCTGCTTGGCCACTTTGCATTGTTGCCTGTCCGAAGTCTGCTTTAGAGAATGGTCACCCGAAGACCAAATGTCTCGGACCGCTGAAGTGTTCCCTGACTGGGAGGGAACACTCCTGGCTGGTAATTGTCGTGCGGTGTCTATTCATCCAATAATGTAGCCTCTGCTTGATTTCGCCAATGTACCATGCCTCAGGGCATCCTTGCCTGCAGCATATGAGATAGACAGTGTTGACTGAGTCACATGAGTACCTGCTGCGTACATGGTGGGAGGTGTCCCCAGTGTAATGTTGGTATTCGTTTTGACACTGACGTGTCTTGCAGTGTCTTATGTGATGGGGTCGTATGGTGTTGTCATGGAAGCCGGGCAGTTTGATGCGAACAATAGTCTGTTTGAGGTTTAGTGGTTGTTTAAAGGTGAGAAGTATAGGTGAGGAGAAGGTCTTGGTGAGGTGCTCATCCTCATCAATAATGTGTTGCAGGTTGCGAAGTACATGATGTAGATTTTGGCCTCCTGGGAAGTACTGGACAACGAAGGTTACCCTGTTGGTTGCAGCTTGTGTCTGTTTACTGAGGAAGTCATTACAGTTCATCGCTGTGGCACGTTAGAACTGGTGGTTGGTGAGTTGAGCATCGTACCCCATTGTTATGAGGGCATCCTTGAATACTTGCAAGTACCCGCTGCATTCCTTCTCGTCTGAACAGATCCTGGTATGCGTAGGGCTTGTCCATAGGAGATGTCTGTTTTAATGTGTTTTGGTTGGAAGCTGGAGAAGCGTAGCATCATGATGCTGTCTGTGGGTTTGCAGTAGCGTGAGGTGCTGAAATGCCCATCCTTGATGGAAATGCATGTGTCCAAGAGTGAGATGAGACAGATACCAAAGACTGGTCCATGGTGAGCTTGATGGTGGGATGAAACTCATTGATATCACTGTGTAGCTGTTTCAGTGACACCTCACCATGGGTCCAGAGGAAACAAATGTTGTCAATATACCTGGTATAGTGTTGGTTGGAAGTCCTGTGTAGAGAAGAAGTTTTGTTCGAACCTGTGCATGAAAATGTTGGCATACTGGGGTGCAAACTTTGGCCCCATGGCTGTTCCATGTGTCTCGATGAAAATCTGGTTGTCAAAGGTGAAAATGTTGCGGTCGAAGATAAAGCAGATGAGTTATAGGACGGTGCTCGGAGATCGGCAGTTGGTGTTGAGTACTGAGGCTGTTGCTACAATACCATCATTGTGAGGGATGCTGGTGTAAAGTGCTGAAACTTCCTTTGTGATGAGGAATGTTCCTAGTTCAATTGGTCTGTGGGTGCTGAGTTTCTGTGAGAAATCTGTAGTGTCGCGACAAATTTCAGCAAAATGCCCAGATTAACAAAAGGCAAATCCTGCTTGCTAATTGCTTGATGGTGCTGCAACAATACTGCTGTTTAGTCTTCAGAAATGAATATAAGCTCAATCAACTTTGATTAAAGTAGAAAAAAAAATTCCATAGGTGCTGAACAAACAGTTAATCTGACAATGATACAATATCATTATGAATTAACTATGGGAATCAAAGTTTCATGGCATATTAAAATTACAGATGTTACAATGCAAGAAGCACTTTAATCTTTTGTTCTGGTCTCCTATACGTTGAAACGTCATATCTTCCTTTTCTGGAATTCTACCAAAGCAACTGCAAAATCAGAGAGAATTCTTCAAATATTATTGAGAGGAAATTTTCTTTGTGTTAGCAAATATGCCCACAATAACATGGGCATGTCTTTTTATCCCATGAGATAAATGAGCTGAACGTTTGAATATACAGCCTAAGAATGAACATTGTCAGAATACAAGCTTGAACAAACCAAGAATTTGTCTGTATTTAACAAATGAGGCTGTTATTTCCTTTAAAACTTGTTTGAGAGGTTTTCCCTGACTTTTTAGATAGCCACCAGAAAAATACTTTCACCAATAATGCCTCCTTAATGTAATTGCAGGCCCAACAGGCAACCTTAAATGATGGTTAAAACAATTAACAGAAAATGCCCACATACGCCTCCAGTTACCTTGTGAGCCAGAAATGTAATCACCAAATTACTGTATACAGGCTAAAATTATGCCCAGACTTGATAAGTCGAATAATATGCTGAAGGGAAAAGATAGGTAAGATGCATCAAGTTTATAAATATCAAACGTCTGTACACACATTGTAATTTGACTCTTGGGGGGAATGCATAGCTGGATGCTGACCAGCCTTTTGTCGTTGCAGCAATTAGACCATTGTGACAGCTGAACTGGAGAGACACATATCCAGTTTACCTCTTTGAAATCTTAAGATGGGGCTAGGACAGGGACAACCATCCAGAGAAGATACAGGGTGAGAAGACATGACTGCAAGAAAGTAGGAAACCTATTGCAGAACTCCTGCACTCCAGAAGCCTCAAAAATACTGCAATATTTGCCTACAGATGGTCTGTTCAGATTCATTGCCCGGGGCGACTGGATATTTTTAATCAATCTGTTCAGCTATGTTGCAACACTTGTCTGGGGCAGGTGGAACTTGAACCCTGGCCTCCTAGCTTAGAGGTAGGGACATTAGCACTGTGCCACAACAACCCAAACACTAACCACCAGAATTGCGGTCACAGTTTGAAAACAAGTCACTCAGTTCAAACTGAAATGAGTTTATTTTTATTGAGTGTCATTAGCTTTTGGAATTCTCTTCCATAGACTGCTATGAATATTGGGTCATTGAATTTATTCAAGGCTGTTAGATATTTAATTGATGAGAGATTTGAGGGTGATGGGAGACAAGGAGCATCAGGCATGATCTTATGAAATGGAGGAAAAGGCAGAATGGACCAAATAACCAGCTCCTGTTCTAATTTCTTATGATCTTACTGAAGTCTTGGATATAAGGCTAAACACTACACAGAAATTCCTGGCTTTTAAAGTACTTTTGACATTAAAGCATATTTAGTATGTAAGTTAGTTCGCTGAGCTTGAAGATTTGTTTTCAGATATTTCGTCAGCGTACGTGGTAACATCATCAGTGAGAAACTCTGGTGAAGTGCTGGTGGTATGCCCTGCCTCTGCATTTATAAGTCTTGGTTTCTTTAGATGGATGATGTCATTTCTGGTTCTTGTTTTTTCAAGTGAGGGTAGATAGGTCCAAATTGATGTGTTCATTGAAGGAATTCTGCTTAGAATGCCATGTCTCTCTTGCATGTCTTTGTTTCACCTGTCCTAGGATATGTGTTGTTCCAGTCAAAGTGGTGTCCTTCTTTGTTTGTATATATGGAAACTACTGATAGTGGATCGTGCCTTTTGGTGGCCAGTTGGTGTTCATGTATCCTGGTGGCAGATTTCCTTCTAGTTTCTCTGATGTAGTGTTTTTTTTTACAGTTCTTGCGTTGTATCTCGTAAATGAAGTACGTTTTGCTGGTGGTATCTAATGGATCCTCTAAGTTCATTAGTCACTGTTTAAGTGTGTTGGTAGGTTTGTGGACTATCATGATGCCAAGGGGTCTGAGTAGTCTGGAAGTCATTTCTGATATGTCTGTGATGTAAAGAAATGTGGCTATAGTTTTGGTTGCATTGTGTCTGCTTGTTTGGGTTTGTTTCTGAGGATGTTACAGCCATTTTCACATCAATTAACATAGACTTGGCCAAAGAAACATTGGCATCACTACTAGGAAAACCAGGACCACAAACACAAGACAGCACCAACTTCATCACCAAAGATAACATCCTCAAGCTAGTGGACCTGTGCCTCACAACGCTCTTCACATTCAACAACAAAACCTGCAAACAAGTTAACAGAACACCCATGGGGTCACCAATATCCGGGCTCATTGTGGAAGCAGTAATGCACAGATTTGAACAAGCTGCCTACCCATCTACACAGCCCAAACTTTAGGTCTGCTCCGTAGATGTCACCTTTGTCATCACAAAATAGAACAAATTAGTGGAAACATACAACACCATCAGCATTATCCTGAAAGTCATAGAATTCACAAAAGAGGAGGAGAACGACAACAGACTCCCATTCCTAGACATGACAGTTGAACAGTTAACAGAGAGCTTCAAACCAACATCTACAGAAAAACAACACATACGGACCAAATACTTAACTTCAGAAGCAATCATCCCAACACCCACAAATAGAGCTGCATCAAGACATTATCTCAATGAGCCACATCACCCTGCAGCACCCAAGAACTACAAAAAGCAAATGAAAAATATGAATACAATGTTTTCAAGAAAAATGGGTACCCAATAAACACAATCTACAGAATCCTCAAAAACAAACCCAAAAAAGCAGACATTACACAACCAAAAACTATAGCCACATGACCTTACATTGCAGACATATCAGAAATGACTTCCAGACTAATCAGACCTCTTGACATTGTGGTAGCCCATAAACCTACCAACACACTTAAATGTGACTATTGAACTTAAAGAATCCATTAGATACTACCAGCAAAACTAATGTCATTTACCAGATACCATGCTTCAACTGTAAAAAACACTACATCAGACAAACTAGCAGGAAACTTGCCATTAGGATTCATGAACACAAACTGGCCACCAAAAGACACGATTCACTATCAGTAGTTTCCACATGTACAGACAAAGAAGGACTCCACTTTGTCTGGGACAACACACGTCTTAAGACAGGCGAAACAAAGACACGATGAGAATTCTTAGAGGCATGGCATTCTAGCCAGGACTCCATCAATTAACACATCAACTTAGACTGTATCTACCCTCCCTTGAAAAAAAGAACCGGAAATGACATCACCCACCTTAATTACCCAAGGCCTATAAATAGAGGCGGGACATACCACCAGCACTTCACCAGAGATTCTCACCTGATGATGTTACCTCGTATGGTGATGAAATATCTGAAAACAAACCTTCAAGCTCAGCAAGCTAAGTTACATATTTATCATCAACCTGAGCTACAAATCTTCTCAAAAATCATTAAACATATTTTTTGAAGTCATTACTCAATTGAGTACCTTTGTCAATAATAGAAGAGTGACACATCTCAGTTGTGGTCATATCGTTCCATTCACCATTTTAAGACCCAGAGTGGAAATTAATCTCCAAGAGTTTAGCATCAAAAGTAATTCATATTCATTAGGTCTGTGGACGATCACATAGAAATCAACAATGAGACACGTATTAGGTAATGAGACATGAATATGGAACTCTAATAGTACATTTGCTGCATTCTCATTATTAGGACATGCCAGTGTTGGACTGGGGTGGACAATGTTAAAAATCACACAACACCAGCTGGTGGTCCAACAGGTTTATTTGGAAGCACTAGCTTTTGATGCACTGCCTCTTCATCAGGTGGTTGTGGAACAGGACTATAAGACACAGAATTTATAGCAAAACAGTTACAGTGTCATGAACCTGTAATGCTATTTATTAAAAAATTAGATTCAGTCTGTCATCTTTTAGAATGGGATATGCTAGTTTTGGTTCTTTAATATGTAAATCCCAGAAATCCTTTTAAGTTACATTTTCAAAATAGCTTCAGCTTTTCTAGCAATAGCTGCCACTTTGTGTGAGCTAATGTATTAAAGGTGTAAGGTTAAAGTCTGTCTGTGTTCTAATGTTGAGTCAGACTGGTTCTGTTTCTAAAGTGTGCCTTACAGAATCATTCATGGATTCATGCAGTTTTTGAGCAAAATGAAACGTAAATCTGCAAATACAAATTCATCTCATTAATTTAAATGTGTGCGCGTGCAGGAGAGACAGAGTGAGTCTGTGCATATGAGTGTAAGTGCGTGTAAAACAGTGTGTATATATGTGTGTGTGTAGGCTTGGTCAGATGTGTGTATGTGATAGGGTATATGCCTGTGAGAGGGTGTGCGCGCAGGTGTGAGTGTAGGGGGCGCGTGTGTGTGCTTATGAGAGAAAGAGCTTGTATGAGAGAACTTCCACACGAGACATATTAAAACAGCCATCTCCTACAGCCAAGCCCTACGCTTACACAGTATCTGTTCAGCTGAGGAGGCATGTGAAGGTCACGTGAAAGTGCTCAAGGATGCTCTCATAAGAACGGGTATGATGCTCAACTCATTTACCACCGGTTCCGACGTGCCACAGCAAGAAACTGTAATGTCCTCCTCAGGAGACAGACACAGGCTGCAACTCTCCAAATCGCACTCTCTCTCGTTCTCTCACATTCTCTCACACACTCTCTCTCACATTTGCGCACATGTGTGTGCACGCACACACACACCCCAACATACTCCCACTCTTATGCAGACCCTCTCTCATACACAAGCTGTTTCTCATATGCACACAAATGCACCCCATGCATGCATCCTCTCACAGGCTTATACCCCATCTCACACACACACATACTTAACCAAGCTTACACATACGCACACTCTTTCACATGTACTCACACCCACATGCCAACACTCACGTGCACACACTCACTTGGTCTCTCCTATAAGCGCGCACATATAAGTTTATGAGGTGAATTTGTATTTGCAGAATTACATTTATTTTGCTCACCAACTGCATGAATCTACATAAGATTCTATAAGTCCCACTTTAGAAATATAACTTGACTGACTCAACACTGGAACACAGTCAAACTTTAACCTTTAATGCATTATTTGAGCTGAGATGGCACCTATTGTGAGAAAAATTGAAGCTACTTGAGAATATAACTTAAAAGGAGTTCTGGGATTTACATATTAAAGAAGGGAAACTAGCATATCCTACTCTAAAAGATGAAATACTTCATCTATTTTACTTTTAAAATAGCAAGACAGCTCTATGACACTAACAATTTTTCTATAAATTGTGTGAGATAAGAACCTGTTCCACAACCACCTGATGCAGAGGCAGTGTCTCGTAAGCTAATGCTTCTAAATAAACTTGGTGGACTATAATCTGGTGTTGTGTGATTTTTAACTACATTCTCATCGAATGAGTTGGTGAAGACAACTTGTAGTAAATACATGTGCATTGATTTTTCACAAGTTAACCGCACCACAGAAATAAAATTTATAGAAGCCCTCCAGAAATAACACTGACCATTTTATTACAGTTTGCTCAAACATTTCAAATCATATAAAATAGATTAGGAATTCCCACAATTTTTAATTTTATTATTACTTTTCTTCCTTCTCTTACACAGCATTGGGAATTTGCTCCAAACAGCGTACACTATCTACTGAGTCTTTGGCAGCGAATGGTTGCATCAGTCCCCTTCGTTAAATCTACTGAACCTCATCTAATGGAGACTTATGCACCAGAAGTCACAAAAGCTTACATTACTTCAAGGCTGGAGTCAGTGCCTGTAATCATAAGGTACCCCCATTACAGTTTGGATTTGCTGCCCAGACATTCCATTCTAATTGTCTCACAAATTGCACCTACAGCTGTCTAAACCCAAAGTTCTGGAATTCTGATCTTGCATCTTGTTCCTGTTCTATCCCACTTTCCATTATGACATTCCTTAAGCCTTTGATGGCCTGACCCTAACAACTCTTCATGTGGGTGTTTCATATTTTATTTTATAATGCTGCTATGAAATCCCTTACAAACACTCTTTTATTTTATAGCCTATATTTATATCTATGAAGAATTGCTTCAGTCCTCAACTGCATACCCAAAATGGTCAGATGGTATATGACTTATTGTTCTATTCAAACCACAATACAAAGGAAAATATTGCGGATGCTGGAAGTCTGAAATAAAACAGAATGGCTAGAAATCATTAGCATCTGTGTGGAAAGAAATGGAATTAATGTTTCTTGCTCCACAGATGTTGACAGATCTGTGTATTTTCATTATTTTGTGCTCCTATTTTAGATTTGATCCCCATTGAGTGTGAAGTGAGCTGGTCTCAGTCAGTATTGTGATTGTGTAAGGTATAGGTACATCAGACTGACTTGAAGTGTCAAATTGAATACTGCTAATAATTTTTCTTTATTTTGTAATAATGTTAGCTTTTAACTTTTAGTAAGTAGAGGCATATCATTCTTAAATTGCAATACCTTAAAATAGTCACAATTCAAAGTTTGTATCCACTCAGCTACTAAACAAAATCAACAGGGCACATGGGTAATGAAGGTTAACAAACTGTGAAGGTCGAAAAGTGTGATGCTGGAAAAGCACAACAGGTCAGGCAATACCTGAGGAGCAGGAGAGTCACTGCTATGGGCATAAATCCTTCATCAGGAATGTGATGACAAAGGACACGCAGAGATTCTTCCTTTGTCTTGAAGAAAGATGAATTAATTTCCTGGGTGATGCAAGCGATAGAGGAATATATAACGATGAAAATATGTATTTAAAAGAGTGCGAGTTGATAATCCAACAGAACATCATGCTGAATATAGGAGCCTCAGGGAAAACAAAAAAGAAAATTAGAGACAAAGAGTTGGAATCGGAAGAAACAGGCAGCTATCAAGAAGGTAGTCTAAAAGTAGTCTTTAGGCATTTAATACAGAAAAAGGCTGGGAAAATTGGGGATGTGGCCTAATAAGGACCTGAAAGGGATCTTCATATGCACAGGGGGCAAGACTGAGGTGCTAGCGAACAGTTTGCATCTGTCTTTTCTGAGGAAAATGGTGCTATCAGAATGAAAATTAAGTGTTTGAAGTATTGGATGGGCTAAGATTTATAAAGAGGAGGTATTAGAAAGCTTGCTTCAACTCAAACAAGGGCCAAATGAATGCATTTCAAGACATCCTGTGTAACTGAAAATACTTGTGAAGCTTGATTTCAGCCAGAATTAGTGTAGCCTACTTGAAGAGTACCACATCCACTAATGTAAACATTCCCTTCTTCCACCACTGGTGCATAGTGGTCACAGTGTATACCAATTACAAGATGCACAGCAACAATGCACTAAACCTCCATCAATAGCAGCTATCCAATCCATGTAGAAAGACAAGGGCAGCAGATGCACGGGAACACCATCAACTACATGCTCTTCTGCAAGCCACAAGTCATCCTGACTTGGTACCGTATCACTATTCTTTCATTGCCACTGTGTCACGCTCTTAGAGCCACTTTCTAACACTCTGGGTGTGCATACACGATTTGAACTGCAATGATTCAAGAAGGTGGCTCACCAGTCCTCCTTAAGTTTGGGGTTGCTGCCAAAAGACTGAAGATTTGCAAACACTGCACCCTTATTCAAAAGTATATATGGATAAACCCAATCACTATCAGCCAGTCAGTTCAACTTTAGTGGGAAAACTTGTAGAAATGATAACTGATGACAAAGTTAGCAATGAAGTGGCTGAGTGTTGATCAATTAAGGAAGACATATCAAAATTTGTTAAAGGCCAATTATGTTTCACTAGCTTGATTAAGTTTGATAAATTAACAGAGAGGGTTCCTGAGGAAATATCATGCAACATGGTTGTCCATAGGGTGTTTCATAAAGTGTTATATGATTGGCTTGTCAGCAAATTAATAAAAGGGACAATGGCAGCATGAATTTGAATTTGGCTGAGTGATAAGAAATATCAGTGAACAATTGTTTTTCGCACTACAGGAAGGTATGCAGTGAGTTTTTCTAGCAGGTAGTACTTGAACCACTAGTTTCCTTAATATATATTAATAATCTAGACTTAAATGCATAGGCACAATTGCAAATTTTGATGAAGTCTCACTTGCCCCAGAGATGTGTCAAAGCATGTCACAGCAGGTTGATTAAAAAATAAGCGCAATGTGATTCAAAAGGAATCTGAAAACTTGGGCTTTTGAAATAGAAACTGAGAATATTATAGCAAAGTTATGATAAATCTGTATCAAGCACTATTTTTGGCTCCAACTACAGTATTGCGTCTAATTCTGGCCACTATGCTTCAGGAAGAACATGAACACATTTAGAAAGTTTGCATTCATTGTTTACGAAACCATTATGGTGATAAGGATCTTCAGCTACATGTACAGATTGGAAAAGCTAAGATAGTTCTCTTTCATGGAAAAGAGAACACTAGGGGGAGATTTGCTAGAGGTGTTCTAAATCATGAAGTACCTGGACAGAGTCAATAGGGAAAAACTCTTCCTAATGACAGAAGGAACAAAAGCCAGAGAACACTGATTTAAGGCGAACTGTAAATTAAACTGCAAGTAAGAAAACACTGATGAATTGGTAAAACAGTTATGAAATGATAGAACACAAAACATCAGAGTGCAGCACAGGCCCTTCGGCTCGTGATGTTGTGCCAAGCTGTGGAACCAATCTGACCCCCATCTAACCTACATTGTTGTCCATATCCCTATCCAATGACCATTTAAATGCCCTTAACGTCTGCGAGTCTACTACTGATGCAGGCAGTGTGTTCCTCTCCCCTGAGTTCCTCTGAGTAAAGAAACTACTTCTGACATCCGTCCTATATCTGTCACCCCTCAATTTAAAGCTATGTCCCCTCGTGCTAGCCATTGCCATCTGAGAAAAAAGGCTCTCACTGTTCAACCTATCTAACTCTCTGATTATCTTAGATGTCTCAATTAAGTCGCCTCTCAACTTTCTTCTCTCTAACAAAAACAGCCTCAAATTCCTCAGCCTTTCCTCATAAGACCTTCCCTCCAAACCAGGTTTCATCCTAGAAAATCTCCTCTGAACTCTTTTCAAATCTTCCACATCCTTTCTATAATGCGATGACCAGAGCTGTACACTATACTCCAAATGTGGCCGCACCAGAGTTTTGGACAACTGCAGCATGATCTCATGGTTCCAAAACACAATCCCTCTCCCAATAAAAGCTAATACACCGTACGCTTTCTTTACAACCCTATTAACCTGGGTGACAACTTTCAAGGATCTATGTACCTGGACACTGAGATCTCTCTGCTCATCTATCCTACCAAGAATCCTATCATTAGCCCTGTACTCTGCATTCCTGTTACTCCTTCCAAAGTGAATCACCTCACACTTTTCTGCATTTAACTCCATTTGCCACCTCTTAGCCCAGTTCTGCAGCTTATGTATGTCTCTCTGTAACCTACAACATCCTTCATCACTATTCTCAGCTGCACTGACCTTGGTGTCATCTGCAAATTTACAAACCCATCCTTTTAATCCTTCATCCAGGTTATTTTATATAAATGACAAACAACAGTAGACGCAAAACAGATCCTTGTGGTACCTCACTGATAACTGAATTCCAGGATGAATAGTTCCCATCAACTACCATCCTTTGACTTCTTTCAGCTAGCCAGTTTCTAACCGCTAAATCATCCTCAATCCCATGCCTCTGTATTTTGTGCAATAGACTACCATGGGGAACCTTATCAAATGCCTTACTGAAATCCATATACACCACAGCAACCACTTTACTCTCATCACTTGTATGGCCACCTTTTCAAAGAGCTTAATAAGATTTGTAGGCACCACCTACCCTTCACAAATCCGTGTTGACTATCCCTAATCAACTTATTCCTCTATAGATGATTATAAATCCGATCTCTTATAACCCTTTGTGGGTGGCACAGTGGTTAGCACTGCTGCCTCACAGCGCCTGAGACCCGGGTTCAATTCCCGACTCAGGCGACTGACTGTGTGGAGTTTGCACGTTCTCCCCGTGTCTGCGTGGGTTTCCTCCGGGTGCTCCAGTTTCCTCCCACAGTCCAAAGATGTGCGGGTCAGGTGAATTGACCATGCTAAATTGCCTGTAGTGTTAGGTAAGGGGTAAATGTAGGGGTCTGGGTGAGTTGCGCTTCGGCGGGTCGGTGTGGACTTGTTGGGCCAAAGGGCCTGTTTCCACACTGTAAGTAATCTAATCTAATCTAATACTTTACCCACAACCAAAGTAAGGGTCATAAGTCTAAAATTTCCAGGGTTGTTTTTACTCCCTTTCTTGAAAAAGGGAACAACATTTGCTATCCTCCAGTCTTCTGGCACTATTCCTGCAGACGATGACACCTAAATATCAAAGCCAAAGGCTTGGCAATCTCCGCTCTGGCTTCCCAGAGAATTCTAGGATAAATCCCATCTGGCCTAGGGCACTTATCTGCTTTTACACTTTTCAGAATTGCTAACACCTCCTCCTTATGCATCTCAATCCCACCTAGTCTAGTAGCTTATATCTCAGTATTCTCCTCAACCACATTGTCTTTTTCCAATGTGAATACTGATGAAATGTATTCATTTAGCACTTCCCCTATCTCCTCTGACTCCACATACAACTTCCCGCTGCAATGATTGATTGGCCCTAATCTTACTCTAGTCATTCTTTTATTCCTGATATACCTGTCAAAAGCCTTAGGGTTTTTCTTGATCCTATCCACCAGTGACTTCTCATATACCCTCTTGGCCTTTCTTCGCTCTCTCTTTAGGTCTTTCCTGGCTAATTTGTAACTCTCAAGTACCCTAACTGAGCCATCACATCTCATCCTAACATAAACCGCCTTCTTCTCCCTTGACAAGATATTCAACTTCCTCAGTAAACCACGGCTCCTGCGCTCAACAACTTCCTCCCTGCCTGACCAGAATGTACTTATCAAGGACCTGCAATAGCTGGTCCTTGAATAAGTTCCACATTTCAATTGCGTCCATCCTCTGTAGTTTCCTTCCCCATCCTGTGTATCCTAAATCTTGCCTAATTGCATCATAATTGCCTTTTCCCCCAGCTATAACTCTTGCCCTGCCGCATATACCTATCCCTTTCTATCACTAAAGTAAACATAACCAAATTGTGATCACTGTCACCAAAGTGCTCACCTATCTCCAAATCTAACACTTAGCAGGGTTCATTACCCAGAACCAAATCTAATGTGGCCTCGCCCCTGGTTGGCCTGTCTACATACTGTGTCAGGAAACCCTCCTGCACACATTGGACAAAAACTGACCCATCCAAAGTACTTGAATTATGGTATTCCCAGTCAATATTTGGAAAGTTAAAGTCACCTCTAACAACTACTAGAAACATAGAACATAGAAAAATACAACGCAGTACAGGCCCTTCGGCCCTCGATGTTGCGCCGACCAAAGCCTACCTATCTAAACCCCTAATCATCTTGTACACCTCTATCAAATCTCCCCTAAACCTTCTTTTCTCCAATGAGAACAGCCCCAAGTGCCTCAGCCTTTCCTCATACGATCTTCCTACCATGCCAGGCAACATCCTGGTAAACCTCCTCTGCACTCGTTCCAATGCCTCCACGTCCTTCCTATAGTATGGCAACCAAAACTGCACACAATACTCCAGATGAGGCCGCAGTAGAGTCTTATACAACTGCAACATGACCTCAGGACTCTGAAACTCAATTCCTCTACCAATAAAGCCCAGTACACCATATGCCTTCTTCACAGCACTATTTACCTGGGTGGCAACTTTCAGAGATCTGTGTACATGGACACCAAGGTCCCTCTGCTCATCCACACTACCAAGTAGCCTACCATTAGCCCAGTAATCCATCTTCTTGTTACTCCTACCAAAGTGAATGACTTCACACTTAGCTACATTGAACTCCATTTGCCACCTTTCTGCCTAGCTCTGCAACTTATCTATATCCCGCTATAACCTGCCATATCCTTCTTCGCTGTCCACAACTCCACTGACTTTCGTGTCATCCGCAAACTTGCTCACCCAGCTTTCAAGCCCCTCCTCTAGATCATTTATAAAGATGACAAACAGCAATGGTCCCAAAACAGATCCTTGCGGAACACCGCTAGTAACTGCACTCCAAGATGAACCTATTCCATCAACTACTACCCTCTGTCTCCTTCCAGCCAGCCAATTCCTAATCCAAACCTCTAATGCAACCTCAATGCCATACCTCCGTAGTTTTTGCATTAGCCTACCATGGGGTACCTTATTGAACGCCTTGCTAAAATCCATATACACCACATCTACTGCTTTACCCTCGTCCACCTCCTTAGTCACCTTCTCAAAGAACTCAATAAGGTTTGTGAGGCACGACTTGCCCTTCACAAAACCATGCTGACTATCCTTGATCACATTATTCCTATCCAGTTGTTCATAAATCCTATCCCTTACAATTCTCTCTAAGACTTTGCCCACAACAGAAGTGAGACTCACTGGCCTACAGTTACTCGGGCTATCCCTACTCCCCTTCTTGAACAAGGGGACCACATTCGCTATCCTCCAGTCTTCTGGCACTATTCCCGTAGACAATGACGACATAAAAATCAAGGCCAATGGCTCTGCTATCTCCTCCCTAGCTTCCCAGAGGATCCTAGGATAAATGCCATCAGGCCCAGGGGACTTATCTATTTTCATCCTTTCCAGTATTCCCCAGACCTCTTCCCTACATACCTCAAGGCCATCCATTCTAATCACTTGTGACTCAATATTCACATCAGCAATAGTGTCCTGTTCCTGAGTGAATACTGACGAAAAGTATTGATTTAGTGTCTCTCCAATCTCCTCCGCCTCCACGCACAACTTCCCACTACTATCCTTGACTGGAATTATACCTACCCTAGTCATCCTTTTATTCCTGACATACCTATAGAAAGCCTTTGGGTTTTCCCTAATCCTACCAACTAAGGACTTTTCATGTCCCCTTCTCGCTGCTCTTAGCTCTCTCTTTAGATCCTTCCTGGCTACCTTATAATTCTCAATCGCCCCAACTGAACCTTCACGCCTCATCTTTACATAGGCCACCCTCTTCCCTTTCACAAGGGATTCCAATTCCTTATTAAACCATGGCTCCCTCACAAGACCCTTTACTCCCTGCCTGACTGGTACATACTTATCAAGGACACCCAATAGCTGTTCCTTGAACAATCTCCACATATCATTTGTGTTCTTCCCTTGAAGCCTATTTTTCCAATCCACGCATCCTAAGTCATGCCTCACCGCATCATAATTTCCCTGCCCCCAGCTATAACTCTTGCCCTGCAGTGCACACTTATCCCTCTCCATCACTAAAGTAAAAGTCACCGAGTTGTGGTCACTGTCCCCAAAGTGCTCACCTACCTCCAAGTCTAACACCTGGCCTGGTTCATTACCTAGAACCAAATCCAGTATAGCCTCACCTCTTGTTGGCCTGTCTACATATTGTGTCAGGAAACTCTCCTGCACACATTGGACAAACACCGACCCATCTAACGAACTCGAGCTATAGCTTTCCCAGTCAATACCTGGGAAGTTAAAGTCCCCCATAACAACCACCCTATTACTTTCACTCTTCTCCTGAATCATCCTCGCAATACTTTCCTCTACTTCTCTCGGACTATTAGGAGGCCTGTAGAAAACTGCTATCAGGGTGATCTCACCTTTCCTATTTCTAACCTCAGCCCAAACTACCTCAGATGGCAAGTCTTCATCCATCGTCCTTTCCACCGCTGTAATACTATCCTTGACAAGCAATGCCACACCACCCCCTCTTTTACCCCCATCTCTGACCCTGCTAAAACATTTAAACCCTGGAACCTGCAACAGCCATTCCTGCCCCTGTTCAACCCACGTCTCTGTAATGGCCACAACATCGAAGTCCCAGGTACCAACCCACGCTGCAAGTTCACCTACCTTATTTCTTATACTTCTGGCATTGAAGTATACACACTTCAAGCCACCTTTCTGTTTACAGGCACCCTCCTTCGAGATCGATGCCTTGTTCCTAACCTCCCTACACTCAAGGTCCTGTACCCTAAAGCTACAGTCCAGGTTCCCATGCCCCTGCAGAGTTAGTTTAAACCCTCCCAAAGAGCACTAGCAAACCTCCCCCCAAGGATACTGGTGCCCCTCAGGTTCAGGTGTAGACTATCCTGTTTATAGAGGTCCCATCTTCCCCAGAAAGAACCCCAGTTGTCCAGAAACCGGAAACCCTCCCTCCTGCACCATCCCTGTAGTCACGCATTTAACTGTTCTCTCTCCCTATTCCTCAACTCTCTATCACGTGGCACGGGTAACAAACCAGAGACAACAACTCTGTTCGTTCTAGCTCTGAGCTTCCAACCTAGCTCCCTGAAAGCCTGCCTGACATCCTCACCCCTCTTCCTACCTATGTCGTTGGTGCCAACGTGGACCACGATCTGGGGCTGCTCCCCCTCCCCCTTAAGGACCCGGAAAACACGATCAGAGACATCACGTACCCTTGCACCTGGGAGGCAACGTACCAATCATGAGTCTCTGTCGCCCCCACAAAACCGCCTATCTGTGCCCCTCATTATTGAGTCCCCAAGAACTATCGCTCTACCTTTCTCCACCTTTCCCTTCTGAGCAACGGGGCCAGGCTCTGTGCCAGAGGCCTGAACCTCGTTGCTTACCCCTGGTAAGTCATCCCCCCCCACAAGTATCCAAAACAGTAGACTTGTTCTTGAGGGGAATGACCACAGGGGGTCCCTGCACTGGCTGCTTCCTCCCACTCCCCCTCACTGTCACCCATCTCTCTATAACTTTCGGAGTAACTACTTCCCTAAAGCTCTGATCTATGACCACCTCTGCCTCCTGAATGATCTGGAGTTCATCCAACTCCAGCTCCAGTTCCCTAACACGGCCTTGGAGGAGCTGGAGATGGGTGCACTTCTTGCAAGTGTAATCAGCAGGGACGCTAATGGCTTCCCTCACCTCATACATGTTGCATACTGTGTCACTCTCGCTCCTATCAAGGATCATCTTTGCTATCCTGTACTCTGCATCTCTGGACCTATTTGGAGGCCAATAGAAAACTCCCAACAGGATAACCTTTCCTTTCCTATTTCTAATCTCAGTCCATGCTACCTATATTTGCCACCTGACATATGATGTAATTTTTATTTAAAACTTAGTTTAAGAATGTAAGCTGTCATTATTGCTGGACATTTATGGAAAGATTATTTATCTCCTTTAATTCTGCAGAGACTGTTTAGAAGATCCTTTGGATGACACAGGCATGGTCTTCCAGCAGTTGGATCAGCTGTGTACTGTGAGTCGCTGTGAGTACGAGAAAACATGTGCACTCCTTGTACAGCTGTTTGATCAGTCTGCTCAGACATATCAGGAACTCCTGCGTGCTCCCAGTGGCAGGAACATGGAAATTGCAATCCAGGAAGGTGAGTGATCCTTTTCCCTCAGAACTATGAAATGAATTCCTCATGAAGGTATATTTGATTCTATAATTTTTGCATAAGCTTTGTTTAGAGTAGATTCCCTGCAGTGTGGAAATAGGCCCTTCGGCCTAACCAGTCCACGCCGACCCTCTGAAGAGTAACCCACCCAGACCCATTTCTCTCTGACTAATGTCCCTAACACTGTGGACAATTTAGCACGGCCAATTCACCTGAATATCTTTGGACTGTGGGAGGAAACCGGAACACCTGGAGAAAACCCACGCAGACACGGGGAGAATGTGCAAACTCCATACAGACATTCGCCCAAGGCTGGAATCGAACCTGGGACCCTAATTCTGTGGCAGCAGTGCTAACCACTGAGCCACTGTGCCACCCACGGCAGTTGCTACTTGTCATTTATCTAAGCTAATATGAACAACTTTACAAGCATATTGAGAAAGGCATGAAATGAATTTAAACCCAAATACTCTGCATCTCGACCCATCCAACCTACTACAGACCGAATTCCACACTCATGAGTTTCTTGAGTTTATACTCTTCCACTGTTACTTGGTATCATGCATTTTGCCTCACTCTCATCCAACCTCCTCTCCCAGCTGCAACTGTCCCATTTTAGATGAAAGTCTATGAGGCTCCTGAGATAACTTCTCAGAATGTGTATCAAGTCAGCTCGTGAACGTGCCCATTGATGTTACAATCATATCTCCACGTCCTCTTTATCCACATCCTCCCAGTGAAGGAAACAGACAGAAGGATGTATTTGTTTGGAAAACTTTATCCAGAATGTGTCTCTGGATGGAAACCAGGCAATTAGAAATACCTCTGCACGTTACCCCCTTCATTCCTGCTGTTCTCCCACTGTTGTGATGTCAATCTGATTTTCTACAGCAGATGAATAAGGCATCCACTATGCTGCAGTCTGAAATATATAATCAAGCTTCCATAGCATCAGCAGGATGCTTTTCTGACACTGTTAATCAGAAATCGTAATATGTGGCCTTTGTGGAGAATCCCATATGGCTTTCCAACTAGCCCAAACAAGGCTAGAAGAGACATTTATCCGTTCCAGCAAATGAGATAGCTTCTGTTTCCCTGCCAAACACCATGCATGAGGTTCAGGATAAAAACTTACAGCAAATATGCATGTGTTCTGAAGAATTAATTTTCCTGGCCTCATACCTGGGCAGATACCAGCTATTCCTGTGAAGAGTTGTTGGGACAACAAAGCCAAATTTAATTGACTGCTCATTGTAGACTAAAGTGGAGGAGAAACAGACTAAGGTTTCCCCTATTGTAAGGAGAGGGTCAGCTATCAGGCAGAAGCTAGATTTCTTTGATGATCTTCCTACTTAAAATGCCAAATCCACACTCTGTATCCTCAGTGTTGCTGAGACATTCGAGATACATCACAAGATGTCCCTCAATCTTATCAAAAAAATGATAACAAACATTATTCTTGGACAGACATTGAGTGCCATTATGTTTCAGGAGCACATTATTGTGCATGATTTGATGTTAATATATCCTTTTCTGTTGTCAGTTGGCAACCAATGCATCAACTGCTTTGTTGAGCCCCATGCTGTGTGATGTATCATCTTTTGGATTCCCTATTACTTAACGTTAGCGATAACTACAAATCTTGAAGTGGGGGTGGCACAATGGCTCAGTGGTTAGCACTGTCACTTCACAGCACCAGAGATTTGATTCCTGCCTTGGGCGACTGTCTGTGTGGAGTTTGCAGATTCTCCACGTGGGTTTTCTCTGCGTGTTCCGGTTTCCTCCCACAATCCAAAGATGTGCAGGTCAGGAAAATTGGCCATGCTAAATTGCCTACAGTGTTAGGGGAAAAATATAGGGTAGGGGAATGGGTTTGGGTGGGTTACTCTTCGGAGGTTCAGTGTTGACTTGTTGGGCTGAAGGACCTGTTTCCACACTGTAGGGAATCTAATCAATGTATTTAAGATTATTTAGTGATATCAACACAGGGCAATTCCACTGAGAAACATTGAGAGTGAAGTTACATAAAATAAGTATGTTGCAGCCATCTTAAACTGTTCACCTTGAGAAGTGAGGTTATATGTATTTTTATTGTTTCAGAAAACATCTTGTAGGTTTTTGTTTGACACAGTAAATGGAGGATAGTTGGGATGTGCAAGTTATGGTTGTCCCTTGCTATAACATGTTTTATTGCGGAAGCTTAACCTTGCTCTGTTTCCTTATTCTGAGAACCGTTTCACATCTAGCGCTCCTTTGGAAGTAAGTTTTGATTCCCTTTCTTTCTGAACATTCTGGACCCCGCTTATGGCTGTAGCTACCTTTTTTATATACCTGTGCAGGCTATTTAGCTGTGAGGCAACACAGTTGAGCCCGTTGAGTCCATTCCTGTCCTACATGCATGCACTCTCACATTCTACTTTCTTTCTCATTGGTTAGCAAGCATGGGCTGGAGTGATAGCAGATTCTTTTACCTGACTCCCAATCTCAGGGTCTCTGAAACTGATTGCTATGTTCCCACTGTCACTCTAGCTCATAATCAAACTCAATTCACACCATGTAATCCAAGCTACAGCTTTGTGTTTTCAGGAAATAAAAAGCATGTCTAGTAAACTGGTTAAAATCTATTCTCAAAAATAGAAAATACAAAGTCGAGTGGGAGTTGAGTAGGGTGGAGTGGAGTGGGAAGACATGGAGTAGCATGTTTTATCAGCATCTTCACCAAACCTGGAGTCTGGAATATAAACTTGAAAGAACAAAGCAACGGTGGGAATTATATGACATTTTGAGAGAGGAGTAGCTGCATATCCCTGACTCTGTCAACTGAATAAATCCCAGATTGGTTCCTCAGTTTTACTGAACACTGACTCATTTTGTTATCATATTGTGGTATTAGATTTTGATACCATTCTGTGCCAAGTTTTTTTTACCCAAGACAGGTATGTCTGCTGTTCTCTGGTTGCTGGCTGATCTCAGCCGAGCAGGAACATTAAGCTTTGCTCAGGACCTGCCACTGGGTGACCATAAATCTTTCTCCCCACAGGAAAAGCGCTTCTTTTAAAACAAAATGCTCTTTAAGTTAGTAGAAGGAAATCCATTACTGAGATGATTCTAGCTGGAATTGGCAAAATGTGGACTTAAGATCTTTTGATGGCTTTAGTATCTCTCTATGTGAGCATATCCCCCCTATAGTACGCTTCATCATTAAGCTGAATGAAGAAATAAATCAGATTCACCAGACTGAATTACAGTAACTTGACAAATAATGCGTAAATTTTATAGCCTGAGTCAAGATGCACTTGGGTAAAGAAATACAGCTTCATGGACTATGGAATCACTGGTGTTGCAGACCAGCAACTAAGACAATCAGTGAACATTATTTCTCAATTTTAAACATTATGAAGGGATAGAGCCCATACTGCAGGATAGCATGAAAGTTAAAAAAGTAAGAGAAAGACCAAGCAAATTAGTAATTAGTATAATCAAACCTAGAATTTAGAGACTCTTCAATTCAAAATGAAGCGTAGGAGTTTTGAGAAAAGATAGCCAGACTGCACTTATAAAATATTTTGTCAGTCCTCAGAGAAGTAAATCAAAGAATATCTTGAAGTGGGTGTCTGCTATTCTGTAGGCAATCATGGTTGACATCTTGTTCATAAATTTAAAAAAAAGTTAGTCCAATTCTAGTGGTGTTGCATAAACCAGTAACTGTTCAAAGCATTAGTGAGATCACATCTGGGGAATATTGCATATAGTTTTAGCCCCCTTACTCGAGGAGGGATATAGTTGTTTTGGAAGCATTTCAGAGGAAGTTCACGGGATTGATTCCAGAGATGAGTTTGTCTTATGGACAGAAAATGAGCAGTTTAGGCCTATACTGTCTGCATTTTTGAATCTAATTGAGGTATATACAATGGTGGAGGGGATTGACAAAGTAGATGCAGAAAGGATGTTCCTTCATGTGGGCAATCTGGAACGAAAGGTTCTCGAGACGATTTTTGCATGAGGAGAAATTGTGTGTCTCAAAGCATTGTGAGATTTTTAATTCATATTGTGTTGTAATACATTGAAGGATTATGGAGAACAGGCAGGAAAGTGAATTTGAGGCTTAGATGAGATCAGCCATGATCATATCAAAGGATGGAGCAGGCCCAAGGGGCTAAATTACCTACTTCTGCTTCGAGGTCTTATGTTATTTTAACCATCAAAATTGAATTACTTTAGTGTGATTGGAAAACTGGCAAAATTATGCAATAAAATGATCCCACGTATTCAAGAAGCAAAGAAAACAAAAGTTCAACTCACAACCTCAGTGGAGGAGTGGGAGATGAAAGCCACTAATTTAGTGTTTTCAGTGAAAAGGTGAGGTTCCTGTGTCTTTCCTGGGACACAATTGTGCAATTGAAAATGCAACATAAAACTGAATTGAGAACAACAAATTCCAAAATTTGATGTTTCTGATCAGATTTCTTTCACAGGATTTCCAGCCTTGCTACTTAATATGAGATAATTTTATTGTAAAATGTTGCCACTTTTCTTAAAGCATGTTGATCACAAAAAGTTCAACTTTAATGTTTGAAAAGATAATTCCTGGCATTGATCCATGCAGATCAACAAAGTGACAAGTGATTTCCAAGGTAACTGAGTTTGACTCTGGTCACACTGAAATTGCAAAGCAATAATTTCAAATTGAGCAGGAGTCCCGTGTGCCAAGCTTCTGACTCCTGATCCAGATCATACTGGAAATGTGTTATTAATGAAAGATCAGAAAACAATAGCCTGAATTGACACTGCTCTCCACCTTTAGTTGGGTATGTTGTTGACGATCTCTGACTTGGCTCAAGAGTGACAGCTTAGGATGGTTTATAGTCACTGTTTCATCTCAAGCCTTTGAAAGTAATATGCAAATGGCAAAAAATAAATTTAATCTGATATGAAATAAGTATTGATCACACATTTTCTAGTTGCACTACTGTTACTCAGAGGGATCTCTTTGCTACTAATGGTGCAATCAGCAATTATATATTTAGAAACTCAAGTCTCTTGAGTGGTGGGGTCGCTACCTCTGAGCCCAAAGTCCCATCTGTTGCAGATGTGTCATAATGTGTATTAACAGGTTGATTAAAGATTGACAGTTAAGAGCTGTATTCTTCAGGTGATTCATACTGGAATTGGTAAGAAGGCAGGCGAAGATCTTTGATTAGTTTCATGTTTGTGGACAAAACCAAAGAGAATCACATGATTCTAGGTTGGATCCCAATTATGTGCTAAGTTAGCGGGTGCAGCAGGACTGTGACTAGAATACTTTGTGAAGTGAGGACCATAAATCAGCCAGAGATCTTTTTTCTGATTACTGCCTGCTGACATGTGTGCACTTGAAGGCAAGTACAGGGTTGTACAGAAATGGAAATCTGTTAGAGCTCAAGAAAGCCATAGTCAAAAGATGTGGCACTGGAAAAGCACAGCTGGTGAGGCAGTATCTGAGGAGCAGGAGAGTTGATATTTCAGGCATAAACCCTTCATCTAGAATGATACCATGCTTGTTGAAGGGCTTATGCCCGAAACATCGACTCTCCTGCTCCTCGGATGCTGCCTGACTTGCTGTGCTTTTCCAGCACTATACGTTTTGCCCCTGATCTCCAGCATTCACTTTCTCCTCAAGAAAGCCATACCTCAGTTCAATATGAACCTGTTCAAAGAAAGGAATTCATACAAATAAACTGTAATGTTAGTCCTCTCTTAAGTTTGTGGTTGCATTCCTGAAAGTGATTAAAGTTTAAATTCCCATTAGAAGTTGGTCAGTGTTAAAACTGGAATCTGTTTCTTTTGGGCAGGAAAATATCCACAAGAACCAATGTACAAGTTGAAATACTGTGCCATGAATATGCAGTAGTGTATTTCTAATTGAAATAACTTGCGAAACTAAAATAAATCACAAACTATAAAATAAAACTGTAAAGTTTATGTACTTCTGGACTTTGCTCTGCAGAAAACAACTTTAAAAGTTGAAATCAAGTACTTTTCTATATGTCTGCAACTCTTAAAATAACTTTTTAAGAACTTTAAGCACATAGAAAAAATGTAATACAAATGTAACTACTGTAAATTCACATGTTCATCTGATGAACCTTTTAATTGACCAAGCCCCATCTAATGGCAGAAGATGGTTGGTGCAGTTGTAACTGAAATCCAGAACAATCTTCACTGACAACTGCTACCGCTAGTTGGAGCTCAGAGCCTCACTGCAAATGCAAAATGGGAGTCACGAGAGGGAGGATGCAGGAGACTTCAAAGGTGAAAAAAGAGGGTAGGAGCAGGAGCCAGTTGAAGGTGATGTTGAAAATAGAACTGAGGGCAGGGCCGGGAAAGCCAAGTAGCCTTTAAGGACAGAGTGTGGGAGTAAAAGACTGGGAAAAAGATGTACAGACCTCAGAACATGAACTCTATGGCAAACAACATTAAACTGACAGGTTTAATTGGAAGCACACTAGCTTTTGGAGCGATGCTCCTTCATCAGGTGATTGTGGAGGGCTCGATCATAACACAGAATTTATAACAAAAATTTGCAGTGTGATGAAACTGAAATTATACATTGAAAAATTGATTGTCTGTTAAGCCTTTCATCTGTTAGAATACAGTGATAGTTTCACTTCTCTCATGTGTAAATCACAAAACCCTTCTTTTTAAAGTTGCATTCTCGGCTTAGCTGCTAACAATCACCTGATGAAGGAGCGTCGCTCCGAAGGCTAGTGTGCTTCCACTTAAACCTGTTAGACTATAACCTGGTGTTGTGTGATTTTTAGCTGTGTACACTCCAGTCCAACACCGGCACCTCCAAATCATGAACATTAAACTGAAACTCATCATATGAATAAATTGCATTATTTTATTAAGAATGTTGGAGAGAAATAACTTTTAACTGAGTCAACTTTAATTAGGTTTACCTATATTCTATGAAATATTAGTCTTAATCTGCACATCATCTTGTCTCTTGAGCAACCAACTTTCTATAACCTTGTTCAGTTTTTATAAAAAAATTAGCTCAAAGAAAGCACAACCACTTTCAAATCGCTGCTAAGTACTATAGTAACTATCCACTGCACATGTTGTGGCTTGGTTGAGATGGACATTTTTTCAAATCTAGCCCTATATTGAGGCTAGCAACATTATTTACAAAGGTACATTTTTTCCCACTTGTGGAAGTGTTTTAGACAGGTGGCCACTTATTTCACTGTATTAAGTACATCAGAGCTCCCGGTTTGCCTATTCTTCTTCTTTAGCACCGACAGAAAGCACTCCATAGCTGTATATATTTCTTTGTTTCCCCCATAGAGTTGCAGCTCTCATGTCACAGTTGACAACTGTTCAAATGATTTGTGCAGCGATTCATACCTTCAGCACCGATTTTATTTTTCAATCTAATCAGCTCTTAATTAGTCAGAAACTCTAAGTATGGTAGTGACAACTTTGAGACATCCACAGCAGCCTTATGCTGATTCATGGTTTATATTTCAGAATGTCACTGCTAAATAAAACATGGGAAATTTCCAATGCCACACTGCCTAACAGTGCCTTTCACCAGTAAATTGATTCAGATCATCCTTGAAGCTAAATTGTTAAGAGCTTGGTGGCTTGGGGTATTTAACTGGAATAGTAATTCAGCAAGATAAATCAAGCTTTTCTAGTGATTTTGTCAGTATCGAGGGACTCCAATTGTATGACCTCTGTGAGCATTTCAACTCATAGTGCTTTCATATATTGAACAGTAAGGATAGGAAGGTTATAAATAGAGGAGGAATATGTTAGGAAAGATCTGCATTTACTAACCTGATCTTTTTTAGGAGCGACATCAAATCCAGAAATTGAACTGAACTAACCATATATATACTATGGAAGCAAGAACAGGTCAAAGGTGAGGAATCCAGTGACGAGTAGCTCATTTCCTCTTTCCCCAAGGTCTGTTCTCTATCTACAAGGCAGAAGTCAGGAAAGTGATGGAATACTTCCCACTTGCAAGGATAAGTGCAGATCCAAAAGCACTCAAAGCTTGACATCATGGAGGACAAAGCACCACATTTGTAAACATTCACTCCATCCACTGCTAACATATAGCTACAGTATACAGCATCTAAAATAAGCATTTCAGTATAGCAGCCTGCAACTGCTCAAGTGAAATAAAATTAATTACGTAGGAAGGCCAGAAATACAGCCACAGCAACTGAAACAAACATCAGAATTGGCCAAAAGGCAAAGTATGGTGGGGGTGCCTGAGCCAATGCTGCCTAGGGACAAGTCCTTGCAAGATCTAACCCCAA
Organism: Hemiscyllium ocellatum; assembly: GCF_020745735.1. Lineage (NCBI taxonomy): Eukaryota > Metazoa > Chordata > Chondrichthyes > Orectolobiformes > Hemiscylliidae > Hemiscyllium > Hemiscyllium ocellatum. Next base: position 17,182,464 of record NC_083416.1, on the reverse strand, counting down.
ACAATTGACACCAGAGAGTTAACTAAAAACATTAAGAAGTGTGAAAGGGCAATTTAATCCTTCCTTACAAACAAACAGCACTAGATGTATGGGGCAGACATGCCTCAATAAGACAAAAGACCAGGTGTATATTCTGGGATGAAATCAGACCTCTAGGCCCAAGAGCAGACACATCAAAGGGTTTTCTGTTAAGCAAGCCATTAGCAGCATTTCAAGGTGATGAGGCCAATTAATTTTATACTTTTTAGAATTAGAATTAGAATCCCTACAGAATCAGAATTAGAATCCCTACAGTGTGGAAACTGCCCCATCAGCCCAACAAGTCCACGCTGATCCTCTCAAGAGTAACCTACCCAGACCCATTCCCCTACTCTATTATCCTATATTTACCCCTGACTAATGCACCTAACCTGTACATCCCTGAACACGATGAGCAATTGAGCATGGCCAATTCACTTAACCTGCATATCTTTGGACAGTGGGAGGAAACCCACGCAGACACAGGAGAACGTCGAACTCCACACGCACAGTTGCCCAAGGCTGGAATTGAACCTGGGGCAGTGAGGCAACACTGCTTACCACTGAGCCATCGTGCTAACTTCTGATTGGTCAAGTCCTTGGAAAGTTCCAGAAGGTAGCCAGGAGGGTAAAATAACCCAGCCTGGCAGGACTGTGGGAAGCCCATGTCTCCAGCCTACGCAGAGGCATGTTAGGATATAGCAGCGACTAGAGCAGATTATCCTCCGACCAGAGAGAGAATCAACACATGAAGAGAGGAATAGATCAAATAATTTGACACACTGGCAAAACCACAGATATCTGGAAAATATTTTAGGTTTCTAAAGAATGAGATAGTTAGAAATAGAGTTGTTAAAAGTGTAAAGTTAACACTCTTTCTCTTCAAATAAAGTTGCGACCTGGTTCACTGACTGCAGACGTGTGCTGTGTAGCTTTTTCCTGATACATACCGAGGTGTCTGGATAAATTAATATTGTGTACAATGTTTGAGGAGTCTGCAGGGTCTTAGAAACATCCTGTTCCAGATAACAGCAGGAATTTACTGAGGGCAATAAGTGCTGGCCAGCCAATGATTTTTAAAAGAATCAGCTCTGATCATGTTGAGTGATCAAAATACAACTGTGTGTTGGGGTTTGGGGAGGGGGCAGGGGTGGGACACGATGGAGCTGAATGCTTTTGTTTTTGTTTTTTGTATAACAGGAAAAACAAGGAAATTGGCTTTGTTCTTAAAATAAATATACTTCAATCTTGCCCTGAATTTTGCTCAAACAAAGGAGACGATAGATTAGATTAGATTCCCTGCAGTGTGGAAACAGGCCCAACAAGTCCACACCGCCCCTCCAAAAAGCAACCCACCCAGACCCATTCCCCTACATTTACCCCTTCACCTAACGCTATGGACAATTTAGTATGGCCAGTTCACCTAACCTGCATGTCTTTGGACTGTGGGAGGAAACCCATGCAGACACGGGGAGAATGATAAAGCTCCACACAGAGTTGCCTGAGGTGGGAATTGAACCCAGGTCCCTGGTGCTGTGAGGCAGCAGTGCTAACCACTGTGCCACCCGCGATAGTAGGGTGACAGAGGAGTTGGCTAGAGTGGCAAAGACTTCATGGTGGCAAACAATGGAGAATTTTCAAACTGCTCAGCAAATGTGTGTATTAGTGAAAAGGAAGGACTGTAGGAAAAGTGGTAATCTGCCATGAATATGTAAGGAAGTGAGAGAGGCTGACAAATTGAAAGAGAAGGCACACAAAGTGGCAAAGATCAGCAGGAAACTAGAAGATTGGGAAAACTTTAAAGGTCAACAGAAAGCCACAAAAAAGCTATTAAGAAAAGTAAGATAGATTATGAGAAAAATCTAGCTCAGAATATGAAGACAGACAGCAAAAATTTCAATAAATATATAAAATAAAAAACAATGGTTAAAATAAAAATTAGACCTTTAGAGGATGAGAAGGGGGATTTAGTAATAGGATATGAGGAAATGGCCGAGACATTGAATAAGTATTTTGTGTCGATCTTCACAGTGGAAGACACGAATAACATGCTAGTAATTGACAAAGAGATGAAGGTAGGTGAGGACATGGAAACAATCATTATCATGAAAGAGCTAGTGCTGGGCAAGCTCATGGCGCTAAGGGTAGATAAATCTCGTGACCCTGATGGAATGCATCTCAGGGTACTAAAAGAGATAGTGGGAGAAATAGCAAATGTACTTATGGTAATTTTCCAAAATACTCTGGACTCTGCGGCAATTCCAGGAGATTGAAACACCACAAATATGACACCACTGTTTAAAAAGGAAGGGAAATTATAGACCAGTTAGCTTAACTTCTGTAGTAAAAAAAATGCTTGAGTGTAGTATCAAGAAGAACTGGCATGGCATTTGGACAGAAATTGTTCAATTGGGCATACGCAACGTGGGTTCATGAAGGAAGGACACATCATACTTACCTAATCTACTGGAATTCTATGAAGACATTACAAGCATGGTGGACAATGGGGACCCATTGGATGTAGTATACCTAGATTTCCAAAAGCATTCAACAAGGTGCTGCACAAAAGGCTGCTGTATCAGATAAAGATGCAAGGCGTAATGGCAGTGTATTAACATGGATAGAGCGTTGGTTAACTAAGAGGAAGCAAAGAGTGGGCATAAATGAGTGTTTTTCTGGTTAGTAATCAGTGACTAGTGGTGTGCCTCAGAAATCAGTGTTGGGACTGCAATTGGTCACAATTTACATAGATGATTTGGAGTTGGGGACCATGTGTAGTGTGTCAAAGTTTGCGGATGATACTAAGATGAGTGGTAGAGCAAAGTGTGCACAGGACTGTGAAACTTTGCAAAGGGGCATAGTTTAAGTGAGTGGGCAAAAGTCGGACAGATGGAGTACAATCTAATAAATGTGAAGTCATCCATTTTGGTAGGGATGACAGTATAAAGGACTGTTACTTGAATGGTAAAATAAAATCGCAGCATGCTGCTGTGCAGAGGGACTAGCATGAATCACAGAAGGTTGGTCTGCAGGTACAACAGGTAATTAAGAAGGCAAATGGAATATTGTCCTTCATTGCTATAGGGATGGAATTTAAAAACAGGGAGGTTATGCTGCAGCCATATAGGGTGCAGCATAACCTCCCTGGAGTACTGCGTACAGTTTTGGTCTCCTTACTTGAGAAAGGATGTACTCTCACTGGAGAGTGTGCAGAGGAGGTTCACTAGGTTGATTCCGGACTGGAGGGGCTTGGCTTATGAGGAAAGTCTGAATAGACTCGGATTATATTCATTGGGATTGAAGAATAAGGGGTTCTTCGAGAAATATATAAAATTACGAGGGGAATTCGGAAGCCTCAAGGTTAGGGGCAGCAGTTTTAGGACTGAGTTGAGAAGGAACTTCTTCACCCAGAGGGTTGTGAATCTGTGGAATCCCCTGCCCAGTGAAGTAGTTGAGGCTTCCTCAGTAAATGCTTTTAAAATGAAGATTGATAATTTTTGTACAGTAATGAGATTAAGGGTTATAGTGAGAGGCATAGAGATGTACAGCACAGAAACAGACCCTTCGGTCCAACTTATCCATGCTGACTAGATATCCCAACCCAATCTACTCCCACCTGCCAGCACCTGGCCTTATCCCTCCAAATCCCTCTTATTTATATATTCATCCAGATGCCTTTTGAATGTTGCAATTGTACCAGCCTCCTCCACTTCCTCTGGCAGCTCATTCCACCGTCTGCGTGAAAATGTTGTACCTTAGGTCTCTTTTATATCTTTCACCTCTCACCCTAAACCTATGCCCTCTAGTTCTAGACTCCCCCATCCCAGGGAAAAGACTTTGTCTATTTATCCTATGCATGCCCCTTGTGATTTTGTAATTCTCTATAAGGTCACCCCTCAGTCTCTGATGCTCCAGGGAAAACAGCCCGAGCCTACTCACCCTCTCCCTAAAGCTCAAATCGTCCAACTCTGCCAACATCCTTGTAAATCTTTTCTGAACCCTTTCAAGTTTCACAACATCTTTCCGATAGTAAGGAGACCAGAATTGCATGCAGTATTCCAGCAGTGGCTTAACCAATGTCCTGTACAGCCGAAACATGACCTCCCAACTCCTGTACTCAATACTCTGACCAATAAAGGAAATGCCTTCTTCACTATCCTATCTACCACTTTCAAGGATCTATGAACCTGCACTCCAAGGTCTCTTTGTTCAGCAACACTCTGAGGACCTTACCATAGGTCCTGCAATGTTTACTTTCCCAAAATGCAGCACGCCACATTTATCTAAATTAAACTCCATCTGCCACTTCTCAGCCTATTGGCCCATCTGATCAAAATCCTGTTGTAATTTAAGATAACCTTCTTTGCTGTCCACTACACCTCCAATTTTGGTGTCATCTGCAAACTTACTAACTATATGTCAGAGTGGAGCTGAGGTCACAAAAAGATCAGCTATGATCTTACGGAATGGCGGAGCAGGCTCGAAGGGCCAGATGGTTTACTCCTGCTCCTAGGTCTTATGTTCTTATCATGAAAGGAAGAGTTTTTTTTTCTGCCTGCTTTAGGTAATTGAAAAGGACCAACACAATGTTGTGTCAAATGCTGTGGGTCAGGTGTGTGCCATCTTTTCTCCTCTGCATTTCTACTTTCTGCAGTGCGTCAGACAAGTGTTGAGTGGTCTGCAATGAGCTTAGGTTAACCACGGCAAGCGAGGTATCAATTCTGTTGTCTAATATCCCATCAAGGAACTGGAGCTGTAATCTATCTGTTATCCTTCCGAACTTGAGGTGACTGAGATCTATTGCAGCCCAAATCTTACATCTCAGTCAAAATGGCACAGGTGGAGAATAGAACCCAAAACTCTGATCTGTTTGCAATTGAACTGGTCTTTTGCTCAATTTACCAAACCAAAACAGATTCAAAATAACTTGCAAGTGAATTTTCTGTTATTGAACTCGGACAATTATGCAGTTCTGTAGATCACAGATTATCAGCTGAAATCGTTGGGTTTCAGTTTTAGTCAGGATTTTGATACCTTAATCTGACATGTTCCATTCAAGACAATGCACCAAATATAATTTCTAATAAAGTCATGGTTGTTTTGAGTTGATCAGTTCAAGCCTTGGAATTAATGTTTACCATCAAATTGTGAAATACATCCATTATAATGTTGAAGAATTTCACATTTGTTCTTTATATCTTCAGGTCGTTTGGCTTGGCTAGTGTATATAGTTGGTGCTGTAATTGGAGGCAGGTTAACCTTTACTTGCACTGATGAACAAGATTCAATGGATGGAGAATTAGTTTATCGGTAAGTTATTGTTTTCTTTTTGAAATATGCTATTTTTGTAAACTTGGAAATGCCATTTATGATGAAATATGGATCTTATCATATAAAATTACATGGTATGAACTTTGTCTCAAGATGCTGTCCTTCCACAGATGAAAGGATTAAACTCTCTGAGGGTCTCTTTGTTTCTTTGAATTTTGAGTGATCATTACTGTTTATGGATTAAACGGAGAGGGTGTCTAGTTTCAATGACTCGAGGAATGTTTACCAATTGACAACAGCTACTTACTGCATCAGTCCAGATAAATAAGTAATTTAGTGTTGGAATACTCTTGTGGTGCAGTAGTAGTGTCCATACCTCTGAAGTTAAAAGTCTCACCTGTTGCAGAGGTGTGTAATGACATTTCTCTGAACTGGTTGATTAGAAGATGTCTATAATTTAGTGCAGTACTGATGGAGTGATGCATAATTGGAGATGTGCTATTTTCCAATGCAATGTTCAGTTGAGGCCTGGCTTGGCAGGTGAAAGTTGCATATTCTTTGGCCATTGTCAAAAGTAGACAAGACAGTTGTCCTGGTATCCTGCATTATCAACAACACCAAAACGATGTATATATTTAGGCATTCATCTTGATTGCTTTTTGTGGGACCTTGCTGTCACCTGACCTCAAATGTAAATGTTTGTTGATAAGCCATTTTCAGATGTGATGTAGTACTAGATACATTTTATTTTTGTTTTTGTTCAGTGATCTTGTTCTACAATCATAGTTTTATATTAAATTATGTTCAAGACATAACCACTTGATACGTTTTGCTATCTTATGTACACTTTTGAAATCCCTCTCAGTTATCCTCTTTCAAACTCTGCGTTTTCATATATGCAAACATGGAATGCTGTTGGAATATTTGTCAGTTTTAAACATGTATCAGCATTTTCAAGTATCATCAAAGAAAGCTGCAGTTCCTTTTTTTAACTCAGTTATTATTAACAAGTAATCAAAACACTTGGAAAGCTGAAACAGAGTTGTCAAAACTAAACAAACCAATTGCTTGAAAGAATTTAAACCCATTACCTGACAAATTCACGACTTCCTCTTGTTAAAATTAGGTATAATAGTTGAAAAATAAATTGACAATTTCAGGTATAGCACAATTTATTTTATTTGTCCCTACAAGAATTGAAGAAACAAATAGGCTACTGGAGCTTTTATTCATTGTTCTCAAAGAAAATGTCTGGCCATACGGGCCTGTTATATGCAAAGTTTATTTTTCTTGAAGACAAATTTTGGCTGTATGTTTTAAGATAAAGGAGTTTTTGTGTTCATGGTTGAGTATTCCTATCATTGCACTTAGATAATTAGAAATTGAGTGTGTGTGGCAGTGTGTGAAAGCTGTTCTTTTCCCTTTCATTTCCTTCCACGCCCATGTCTTCTTCTGATTTCACCCTTACTTTATTTTAACAATGTCCTTCAACCTTCCTCTCTGACCTTATCAATTTGTTCTTAACAAAGACCTCATGTACATCCCGTTATGCCCCACTTTGATGAGGATTGTCCACTTCTAAGCGCTCTCCAGCTTATTTCTTTGTCCTCAAAGTTTCCCCTGTACAGTGGACTTGTTCCCTTTTCCAGTGCAGTGAAACTCTGTTTAAAGTTGCCTATTTTAAGTCATTTTGCTATATTGTCTGTTTCCACCAGGTGAAAAGTGGACCTGTCCAACACGAAGCTGTACCTTCACCAATTAAAAATTCTGTTAACTATGTTCTGCTGTGAACAAGAAGTAGCCAAGCAACAAGGTTTTCTTGAGTTAAAGAAATAAATTTATGATCTGTTAAACCTCAGAAATAATACAAATGTGACATCAAGCACACAACTACTGTAACCACATCTGGACACACACACACAGTTAGAAGGAAATTGTGTCCAATACAAAGGAAAATTACAAAGTTTAAAATTCTTTGTTTAACTTTTTGACTTAGGTTGTTTAGCTGGTAACTTGCATGTAGCCAGTTGTGGTGAATGTTTCAGAAAGTGAAAAGATCGTGGTTTGCAGTCTCTATTCTTTTCAGGCTTATTTCATTTTGCAAAACTGGGTATCACTTCCAGAAGACAGAGTCAGGAGAAAGGGTCCTTGTTCTAGATTTACTACGAGTTCCTGGATGTAACACTATCTTTCTGGATCCTTGTAACAAAAGCCACAGATAATCATGCTTCTCCTAAGAGTGGGGTTTGAACTGGTTATTCGCCAACTCTGGGGCAATCCATTTGTAGCAGCACCTGCAGTTGTGAAGTCTCCTCCTCATAGACATTCAGAGGTCGCATTGAGATTTGTAAATTCCAGATGATGAATTTCGATGTCCAGGTAATTGCTACTTAGATAGTCTTTTCAGATTGAGTCTCATCCATCCTTCATGACGTGGTTGTATGCTTGTAATGTCACTGGACTAATAATCCAGAGTTCCAACCTAAAGTCCTGGATCATGGAGTCAAATCGCACTAAATCGAACAGATGAAATTTGAATTCAGTAAAAATCTAGAATGAAAACTGGTCTGATGGCAGCCGTGTAACCATTGTCAAGTATGTTAAAGCCTATCTGATTTAGTAATGTCTAATAGGGAAGGAAAATAATCATCCTAACCTGTTCTGGCCTACATGTGACTCCAGATCCTCAGCAAAGTTGTTGACTCTCACCTGCCATCTGAAATTACTCAGTTGCTACAAAGCCTAAATAATGGAATGAAACTGGATGGACCTCCGAGAATTTACCTCAACACCATAAACAATGATGGAAAAGTCGGTCTGTTGACCCTGCAAATCCTAGCATCTGGGGGCATGTGCCAAGATTGGGACTGCTGTCCCACAGACTGGTCAAGCAACAGTGGGGGTGGGGGTGGGGGGGGGGGGGGTGGTCTGTGGTGGGCATGTATTTTTATCCACTATTCGGTTCTGCTTCGCTTTGAAGGCTATGATATTGTAGGCTTTGCCACAAATAGCAGGTGTTCGTGTGGTCAGTTTGAGTCTGTAGCTGAGTCCAGTATTGCCTCTTGGCATCTCTAATGGCCTTACAGAGGTTGCATCTGGATTTCCTGCAAAGATAAGGGTAATCTGATTGGACTTCAGTAGGTAATGGATCTCCCAGTTCATCCATGGTTTCTGGTTGTGGAAGATTCAGATTAACTTCTTTGGCACAGAGTCTTCTACACACTTGCTAATAAAGTCTGTAATGGTACATAGAACATAAAAAAAAGCGCAGTACAGGCCCTTCGGCCCTTGATGTTGTGCTGATCCAAGCCCACCTAACCTACACTAGCCCACCATCCTCCATATGCCTATCCAATGCCCGTTTAAATGCCCATAGAGAGGGAGAGTCCACACTGCTACTGGCAGGGCATTCCATGAACTCACGACTCGCTGAGTAAAGAATCTACCCCTAACATCTGTCCTATACCTACCACCCCTTAATTTAAAGCTATGCCCCCTCGTAATAGCTGACTCCATACGTGGAAAAAGGTTCTCATGGTCAACCCTATCTAAACCCCTAATCATCTTGTACGCCTTTATCAAGCAAGTAGTGACATGCTTATTTAGATTGGCTGCTGTGTTCTTGAATATGGACTTGTCTTCACAATGAGGATACATTCCATCATGTGTTAAATTAGATCAATTTCTAAGAGATCAAGACTGGGCATCCATGACCATCAGCCACAGAATTTTATTCAACAGCAATCTGTAACCTCATGGCCTGATATATCGTCCTATCTACCATCACCATGAAGCCAGGAGATCAATCCTGTTTCATTGTAGAGTGCAGAAAGGTACCTGCCAAATGTAGAAATGAGGTGTCAACCTGGTGAAATTGCAACTGAGGACTATTTACATGGCAAAGAGAAGTAGTTGAGAGGGCTAAATGATTCTGCAACCAATTGATCAGATCTCAAATCTGTAATCCTGCCACATTCAATTGTGAAGGTTAGTGGATAGTTAAACAACTAACAAGCGAAAAGACTGCCACAAATATGCTCATTGCCAACAATGAGGAGCCTAGCACATCTGTACAAAAGATGAGATTGAACCATTTGCATCCATCTTCAACTAGAGTGGGTGATCCATCTCATTGATCTTCTGAGGTCCCTAGCATATTAGATACCAGTCTTCAATCAATTCAATTCAGTCTTCATGATATCAGAAAATAGAGTCATTGGGATCTACAGCACAGAAAAACATGCCACACTGGTCTGAAGCAATCACCTAACTATTCCGGTCCCACTTTCCAGCACTTGCCCATACCCTGGTGTGTTTCGCATTGCAAGTGCACATCTAAATGCTTTTTAAATATTATGAAGATTTCTGCTTCTACCACCCATGGATTCCAGATTCCCATATCCTTGTGGGTGAAACAAAATGTCCTCACATCTCTGCTAAACCTTCTCAACCTAATACTTTAAATCCATGCCCCTGGTCATTGTTACCCCCATCAAGGCAGAAAGCTTCTTCATGTTGATGCTTTCTGCGCCCTCCTAATTTTATACAAGGAAAATAACACAAGTCTGTCAAATCTTTCTTCATAACTGAAACTTTCCAGCCCAGCCAAGATCCTTGTAAATCTTCTCTGCACCTTTTCCAATGTACTCTTATACCTTCTATATTGTCGATTCCAGAACTACACACAGTACTGTTCTTAAACTCTACTTATCTATTAAAGGCAAGCATACCATATGTCTTTTGAACCACTTTATCCACCAAACCTGATACTCAACGGGACCAGTGTACATGCACACTAAGCTTTCTCTGATCCTCAGTACTTCTCAAGGGTCCTACCATACATCATGTATTCCTTGCCTTATTTTTCCTTTAAAGACTGCAATTACCCTTCCCACGTGGTTAAAGATGCCCTCCAATGCATCTCGTCCACATCCCGCACCTCCGCCCTCAGACCCCACCCCTCCAACCGTAACAAGGACAGAACGCCCCTGGTGCTCACCTTCCACCCTACAAACCTTTGCATAAACCAAATCATCCGCCGACATTTCCACCACCTCCAGAAATACCCCACCACCAGGGATATATTTCCCTCCCTGCCCCTTTCCACCTTCCGCAAAGACCGTTCCCTCCATGACTACCTGATCAGGTCCACCCTTCCAGAAAGACCCCCCCACCCCACCCTCCCATCCTGGCATTTTCCCCTGCCACCGCAGGAATATTAAAACCTATGCCCACACCTCCTCCCTCACCTCTACCCAAAGCCCTAACGGAGCCTTCCACATCCATCAAAGTCTTACCTGCACATCCACTAATATCATTTATTGTATCCGTTGCTCCCAATGCGGTCTCCTCTACATTGGGGAGACTGGGCGTCTCATAGCAGAGCGCTTTAGGGAATGTCTCCAGGGCCCCCGCACCAGTCAACCACACCGCCCCATGGCCCAACATTTCAACTCCCCCTCCCACTCTGCCGAAGACATGGAGGTCCTGGGCCTCCTTCACAGCCGCTTCCTCACCACCAGACGCCTGGAGGAAAAACGCCTCATCTTCCGCTTCAGAACACTCCAATCCCAGGGCATCAATGTGGACTTCAACAGTTTCCTCATTTCCCCTTCCCCCACCTCACCCTAGTTCCAAACTTCCAGCTCAGCACTGTCCCCATGACTTGTCCGAACTTGTCCTACCTGCCGAGCTCCTTTTCCACCTATCCACTCAACCCTCTTCTCCCTGACCTATCACCTTCATCTCCTCCCCCACTCACCCATTGTACTCTATGCTACTTTCTCCCCACCCCTACCCTCCTCTAGCTTATCTCTCCACGCTTCAGGCTCACTGCCTTTATTCCTGATGAAGGACTGTTGCCCAAAACGTCGATTTCGCTGCACTTTAATGCTGCCTGAACTGCTGTGCTCTTCCAGCACCACTAATCCAGAATTATTTTTCCTGTCCCAAGTTCACACTTATCCAGATTGAATTCCATTTGCCCATCAGCCCATATATATCTTGAAGCCTAAAAGTTCAGCTCCTCTCTATTTAACACCATATTCAAATTTTGTATTATCTTGAACTTACTGATCAACCCTCATGCGCCCAAATCTAAATCGTTTATATAAAGTACAAGTAACAAGATGCACAATGCTGATTCCTGTGGGATCCTGCTGAACACAGACTTCCAGACAGAAAAACACCCCAACAGTCACTCTTTGTTTCCTGCCATTTCAGCAGTTGTGAATCCAATTTGCTGAATTCTTTTGATTTCCTGGGCTCTTCCCTTGCTGTCAGTCTTCTTTGCAGGACCTTATTAAAAGCCTTGCTGCAACCCAATTAAAAGCATTGCCTTTATCTACAAACTTGGTCACCTCTGAAAAATTCAATCATGTTGGTCAGACATGACCTCCCCTAAACAAAGCCATATTGACTGTCTTGATTCATCCCTTGCAGATGCCGGTGTTGGACTAGGGTGTACAAAGTTAAAAATCACACAATACCAGGTCCAACAGGTTCAATTAGAGAGCTGCTCCTTCATCAGATGGTTGTGGAATACACAATTGTAAGACAGAGAATTTATAACAAAAGTTTACAGTGTGATGTAATTGAAAAATACTTTGATTGTTTGTTAAACTATTCTGGACCTGACTTCTATACCTTCTCACTTGTGAGCACCAACCCAAAATATTCATTTAGAACCCTACCTACACCCTCTATCTCCACGTACAGATTACCTCTGTGATCCTTAGTGGACACCTTACTCTTCCCTTTGTTTGTTCAGGACAAAAGGATAACAATCAAAGCATTTTTCAATGTATGATTTCAGTTACATCGCAACTGTAAACTTTTGCTGTAAATTCTGTGACTTCCAATTGTGTGCTCCCCAACCACCTGATGAAGGAGCAGCATTCCGAAAACTAGTGCTTCCAATTAAACCTGTTGGACTATAACCTGGTGTTGCATGATTTTTAACCTTGATTCATCCCAGCCTCTACCATTACATTTTGATTTTTCTCTCAGAATTGCTTCCGATGGCTTCCCTACCCCTGAGATTAGACAGTTTCCTGGCTTATCGCTCGCTCTCTTCCTAAATAACAATACCACATCGCCGGTCTTGCAGTCCTCTGGCACTTCTCTTATGGTCAGACAGAAATTGAACATTTTTGCAAGTGCCTCTGTTATTTCCTCCCTTGCCTCACTCATCTGGCCCTAAAGATTAATTTACTTTAAAGCTTGTCAGACTACTCAGAATCTCCTTTCTCTGTTAATTTCTTAATTGTATCACAGGCCTCCCTGATTTCTATACCTTCTCACTAGTGAGCACTGACCCAAAGTATTCATTTAGAACCCTACCTACACCCTCTGTCTCCATGCACAGATTACCTCTGTGATCCTTAATGGACTCTACTCTTCCCTTTGTTATCCTTTTGTCCTTAATGTGCCTATAAAACAAATTAGGATTTTCTTTTATCTTACCTACCAATATATCTTCACATCCCTTTTATCTCTCCTAATCTCCCTTTTACGTTCCTCTTGCACATTTTATTCTCCTCCAGGGGCTTCTGCTGTTTTGAGTTCTTGGTATCTGTCTTAAGCTCCTCTTTTTCTTTTAATGAAATGATGTATAGCCTTTGATATCCAGGGTTCATAGGATTTGTTGGTCCCACTCTTCTGATTTATTGGAATATCTTGGCCCTGTACTTTTCTAGTTTCCTTCTTGAATGCATCCCATTGCTCTGAGCCAAATTTTCTTCAAAGTAAATCTGCTCCCAGATTTGATTTTATTTGATTTGATTTTATTAAAATCAGCCTTTTCCCCAGTTGCGAACTTTGATTTCAAGCCCATCCTTGTCCTTTTCCATAATGATCTTAAATTTATCAGAGTTGTGATTAGTGTCTGCAAAATGCTCAACCACAAGAGGCTTTCTAAATACTGGCGTAAAAACCTGCTGCTGATGTATTTTAACTATTCTGTTCTCTCCAAACCTTTCATACTTTGTGTACCTTAGTTAGTTAGGGAAGTTGATCCACTATTATCACTATCCTATAACTGTCTGAAATGGCTAAAGACTGTAGAACATAGAACAGTACAGTACAACAAAGAGCCCTTTGGCCCACCATGTCTGTGCTGACTATGATGTCATTTTAAACTAATCCCATTTGCCTCCACATGGAACATAACCCTTTTTTCCCTGCCTGTTCATGTGTTTGTCGAAATGTGTGTCAAATGTTTTTATGTATCACCTTCCTGACACTGCGTTCTAGGCACTGTGTTCCGGACGGGATGTGATGGCTTAGTGGTATTATTGCCGGACTGTTAATCCAGAGAGCCAGATAATGTTCTGGGCACCTGGGTTTGAATCCTGCCATGGCAGATGGTGGAATTTGAATTGAATTTAAAAAATGAGGAATTACGAGTCTAATGATGACCATGAAACCATTGTCAATTGTTGGAAAACCAGATTGGTTCACTAATGTCCTTTAAGGAAGGAAATTGCTATCCTTGCCTGATCTGGCCTACATGTGACTGAAGGCGCACAGCAATGTAGCTGACTCTTAACTGCCCTCTGGGCAACTAGGGATGGGCAATAAATGCTCCCCATCCCATGAATGCATAAAGAGAACAAAAACCTAAAACCCTCTGTATATAACACTTACCTTGCATGTCTACTTCAAGCTTTTCCCCGCTCATGTTAAACTTATGTTCCCCAGTATTTAACATTTCCACTCTGGGAAAAAGACTTTGACCGATCTATGCCTCATTATTCCATTATACTTTTATCAGGTTGCCCCTCAGTCTTTGATGCTCTAGCGAAAAACATCTGAGTTTGTCCAAGCTCTCCTTATAGCTACTGCAATTCAATCCAGACAACTTGGCAAACCGCTTTTGCATCGAGTCCAAAGCCTCCATATCCTTTCTGTGGTGTGGTGACTAGAACTGCACGTAATAATCCAACTAGAGCTTAACTGAAGTCTTGTACAGCTGCAAGGTGACTTGCCAACTTTACTCAATGCCTCAATCAAAGAAGGCAAGCATGCTGTTTTGTCTTTACCACCTTATCCACTTGTGCTACCACTTTTAGGGAGCTATGGACTTATACTCCAAGATCCCACTAAATATTAATAGTTCTATCATACTTCCCTCTTGTGTTTGGTCTCCCACGATGCATCACATCACACTTGTCCAGATTAAACTCCATTGGGCAGATTTGTCTGCCCAACTTTTCAAATGATGCATATCCTGCTATATTCTTTGGTGACCTTCCTCACTATCCACAACTCCACTAATGTTCATGTTATCTGCAAACTTGCTAATTAGACGATCAACATTTTCATCCAAATCATTTATGCATATTATAATAGAGGTCTCAACACTGATTCTTGAAGGATACCACTAGTCACAGACTTCCAGTAACACCCTTCCTCACCTATCCCCTGTTTTCTATGACCAAGATAATTATGTATCTAGATAGTAGAATGGATAAGGGTCCTGACAACATTCTGCCAAACATCCTGAAAACTGGTACTCCAGAATTAGCCAAAGTAGCAGATGCATGGGAACACCCCCAACTGCAGTTTGCCGGTCCGCGACTTGGAACTCTGTTTGTTCCCAGTGTGGCAATGCTGACACTTTAAGAGGTTATTTTTGTCCTTTTGTTTTGAAGAGAGTTCATAAGGCAGAGGGGTGGAGCTGTCCCTAAGAAAGTACATATGAACAGTTAGTGAGACCTTAGGGTTTATTTTTAAAGTTGGAACAATCATTGTAGCCTGGGTGTGGCCACAAAGCTTTCCAGTTTTTTTTAATAATCATAGAATCCCTACAGTGTGGAAACAGGTCATTTGACTCACAAGTCTACACCGATCGTCCGAAGAGTAACCCACCTAGACCCATTCCTCTGTTACTCCACATTTACCCCTGGTTAATGCTCCTAACCTACACATGACTAAACACTGTGGGCAATTTAGCATGGCCAATTCAACTGCACATCTTTGGATTGTGGGAGGAAACCGGAGCACCCAGAGGAACCCATGCAGACACGGGGAGAATGTGCAAACTCCACACAAATAGTTGCCTAAGGCTGGAATTGAACCTGGGTCCTTGGCGCTAGTCACAGAGCTACAGTGCTGCCCCTACTGAGCTACCCCACCATTTCATTTTGAGCAGAAGCCTTTTATTAGGAAGAAATGTGGAAAATCCTTGGTAAATTCGTGAGAGTTTGGCTATGTCCAAGTAAGGTTAATGATGTGGCCATTTTAGAATAAAGCAGCTAATTTTTAACGCTGTCATAAAATCCTTTTCAAACTGTGTTAAAGTTGTTTATGAGATGTCTGCGTTTTAATTATCCATATTTTATATCAGCATGTGATATTAATCATGGGATCCTAATCTTCATTGAGTATTACAGGTTTTGTTTTAATGTCATTTTGAACTATGCCTACTATAGGATTTTGTGATTTGGTTCAAATCATTTTAAGATTGTTTTTGCTACCAATCTACCATTCTGCATTTGGTCTCTGCCAGCCCCTGACTGACTGACTGTCTTGTTGATCCTCTAGCTCATGGCCTTTGCCATTCTGACAATTTCTCTTGCTGCCTCTTCCGCTCCCAACCCTTCCTCTCATCACCAGTCTTACAGTATGTATCAATGACTTGAATAATTCTGCTCACTCCAAACTTTTCACACGATGACTATCCCAGTTAATGTTGGGGAAGTTGCAATCCCCTGCTATCACTACCCTCTTATCACTGAGATGGCTGAAAGCTGTCAATATGACAATGGCTATGGGCACTGACAACATTGCAACAATTTGTACAGAGAACTGGTACTCGAGAATTAATCATGTTCTCTAGCCAAGCTGTTCCAGTACAACAACACTGGCATTCATCCAGCAATATAAAAAAAGCCTAGGGATTTCCTATTCGCGCACACGTGATGATCTTGCTGAAAGTATAGTTGTGAAATTGGCTCACACTAATATTGTAAAGAAAGTAAGTTGTGAACAGGACATAAGATATCTGAACATGGATATAGCTTGTTAATTGAATCGGCAAAAGAGCTGCAAGTTAAGGACAATATGAGTATTATTTTCAATTATTCTTGGGATGAGTGTGTTGCTGGCAAGGCCGACATCTGTTGCCCATCCCTAATTGCCATTGAATCAGTTGGTTTGCTAGGCCATTTCAAATGGCAGTTAAATGTTAACCTTGTTACCTGGCTCTGAAGTACCAAGAAATCAAGGTCAAGGAAGGCTGACAGATTTCTTTTCCTAATGGACATAAGTGAATTGAATGGGTTTTTACAACAATCAATGATGGTTTCATGGTCATCATTACTCCGACTTCTTGCAATTCCAGATTTTATTAATTGAATTTTAGTAATTGTGTATTAAAGTTCCAGTAGCTATCTTGGCGTGATTTGAACCATGCCACCTCACATTTGCCCAGACCTCTAGTCTGGATTACTGGATAATATTGCTGGATTACTAGTCCAGCAATATTATCACTATTCTGCTCCCTCCCCTCATATTGTAAACGTGTCCATTACGGCCAAATTTCAAGTGTTGACAGTTGAATCACAGGCGAAAAGGTTTGCGCGATAGGGTAGGATTTGCTGACCAATTTGAATGCACTAGCACTTCCAGTAATTACTAATTTGTCATAATCAGTCCAGCACATCATGTGGTTTATGTATGCTTGCTAGAAATAACAAACATTCATTCACAAACATCTGTTGTCTGCAAGCAAAAGGAGTATTCTCAACCTTTACACCTTTTTTAAATTACCCATGCATTAAGGGAGCCAATAGTTCCCCACTGCTTTCTCAACGGGCCATGCTTTTTCCAGTCACAGTCAACTTGCTATCCAAACAGCATCCCTTGTTTGTCCTAATGAGTGTTCAGCATTATTCAAAGTCTATACCTGAATAAAATGATGGAACTAAAGGAGGCCTTCTGGCCTGCCTGGCTTCTGCTGCCTACAGGTAGAGAATTCACCATTTGGAAAGTTAAAAGTCACACAACGCCAGTTTATAGTCCAACAGGTTTATTTGGGAACTTTGATAAGGTTCAAAATAAACCTGTTGGACTGTAACCTGGTGTTATTGTGATTTTTTAAAAACTTTATATACCCCAGTCCAACACCAGCATCTTCGAATCATAATTTGCAGTCGGCAAGTTGAGATTAATGCAGTCAGCTGACCACACGAGTTGGGTGCAGAATGTTCCTTTAGTAACAAGCAGTTCACTTAGTTCAAAATCTGTAATCTGTGACTACTGTCTATAAAATGAATGTATAAGGGGGGCTTATGCTCAGTAATTTAAACTAACACTGTGACCCAAATTCCCAATTTAAGGAATCAGGAACTGCAGAAATGCAGTCATAGCATCATACAGCACAGAAACAGACCTTTTGGACCAACTTATCCATGCCTACTAGATTTCCTAAACTGACCTAGTCCCATTTGGCTCACGTTGCTCTAAACAAAGATCAAAGAAAATTACAGCACAGGAACAGGCCGTTTGGCCCTCCAAGTCTATTTTCTAAAGATCTGTATCCCTTTGCTCCCTGTCCATTCATGTATCTGTCTAGATAGATCTTAAATGCTATCGTTCCTGCCTCTACCACCTCCACTGGCAATGAGTTCCAGGCCCCCACCACCCTCTGCGTAAAAAACTTTCCATGCATATCTCCCCTAACCTTTCCCCCTCAGTTTGAACTCGTGACCCCTCGTAACTGAGTTCCACACTCTGGGAAAAAGCCTTTTGCTATCCACCCTGTCTGTACCTCTCATGATTTTGTAGACCTCAGGTCCCCCCTCACCCTCTATCTTTCGAATGAAAATAATGCTAATCTATTCAACCTCTCTTCATAGCTAGCGTCCTCCATACCAGGCAACATTCTGGTGAACCTCTGCTGCACCCTTTCCAAATCATCCACAACTTTTTGGTAATGTGGCGACCAGAACTGTACGCAGTATTCCAAATGCGGCTGAACCAAAGTCCTACACAACTGTAACATGACCTGCCAACTCTTGTACTCAGTATCCTGTCCAATGAAGAAAAACATGCTGTATGCCTTCTTGACCACTTTACTGACCTACATTTCCACCTTCAGGGAACAATGGACCTGAACATCCCGATATCTCTGTACATCAATTTTCCCCAGGACTTTTCTATTTACTGTATAGTTCACTCTTAAATTGGATCTTCCAAAATGCATCACCTCCCATTTGTCCACATTGAACTCCATCTGCCATTTCTGTGCCCATCATTCCAAACTATCTGTATTCTCTGACAGTCCTCTTCACTATCTACTGTGTCATCTGCAAATTTGCCATGTCATCTGCAAATTTGCCAATCAGGCAACCGATACCTTCCTCCAAATCATTTATATATATCACAAATACAGTGGTCCCAGCACGGATCCCTATGGAACACCACTGGTCACAGGTCTCCATTTTGAGAAACTACCTTGCACTACTATTCTCTGTCTCCTGTTGATCAGCCAGTTCTCTGTCTATCTAGCTAGAACACTTTGGAACCCATGTGACTTCCCTTCTCCATCAGCCTACCATGGGGAACCTAATCAAACACCTTATTAAAGTCCATGTATATAACATCTGCAGCCCTTTCCCCATCAACCAGCTTTGTCACCTCCTCAAAGAATTCTATTAGGTTTGTAAGACAATACCTTCCCCGCACAAAAACAGCTGCCCATATGTGATAAGTCCATTTTCTTCAAATGGGAATAGATCCCATCCCTCAGTATCTTCTCCAGCAGCTTCTCTACCGCTGACATAAGGCTCACCGATCTATAATTACCTGGAGTATCCCTGTTATCCTTCTTAAACAAGGGGACAACATTAGCAATTCTCCAGTCCTCCGGGACCTCACCTGTGCTCAAGGATACTGCAAAGATATCTGTTGAAGTCCCAGCTATTTCATCTCCCACTTCCTTCAGTAACATCGGGTAGATCCCATCCAGACCTGGGGACTAATCTACCTTAATGCATTTTAGAATACCCAAAACTTCCTCCCTCCTGATGCCGAATTGACCTAGAATACTCAAAGATCTATTCCTAACCTCAGCATCTGTCATGTTCTTCTCCTCAGTAAATACTCATGCCAAGTATTCATTAAGAATCTCACCCATTTTCTCTGACTCCACTCATAACTTTCCTCCTTTGTCCTTGAGTAGGCCAACCCTTTCTCTAGTTACTCTCTTGCTTCTTATATATGAAAAAAAGGCTTTGGGATTTTCCTTAACCCTGTTTGCTAAAAATATCTCATGACCCCTTTTAGCCATCTTAATTCCTCATTTCTTATCTGTGTACCTGTTCAAATGTTTTTAAATGTTGTAATTGTATTCGTCTCTACCACTTTCTCTGGCAGCTCATTCTATATATTGACCACCCTCTATATGAAGAAGTTGCCTTCAAGAACCTTTTAAATCTTTCCACTCCCTCCTTAAACTTATCCCCTCTAGTTTTTGATTCCGTGACCTTGGGGAAAAGACCCCGGCTATTCACCTTACCTATGCCACTCATGATTTTGTAAAGTCTACAAGATCTCCCCTCAGCTTCTACACTCCAGAGAAAAAGGTTCCAGCTTATCTGGCCTCTCCTTATAATTTAAACCCTTCAGTCTCGGTAACATCCTGGCCAAACTTTCTTGCACCTTTTCCAGTTTAATGACCTCTTTCCTTTGGCAGGATGACCAAAATTGCATGCCATACTACAAATGTGGCCTTTCCAATGTCTTGTATAGCTGTAACATGATGTCCCAATTCCTGTACTCAATACTCTGACTAATGCGTGCCAAATTCCACCTTCACCACCTGTTTGCCTGTATCCACTTTCAAGAAGCTATGTACTTGCACCTCTCAGTCTCTGTTCCTTAACGCATCCTAGGGCCCTGGTTTATCTTGCCAAAATGCAACACATCACATTTATTTGCATTAAACTCCATTT
Organism: Hemiscyllium ocellatum; assembly: GCF_020745735.1. Classification (NCBI taxonomy): domain Eukaryota; kingdom Metazoa; phylum Chordata; class Chondrichthyes; order Orectolobiformes; family Hemiscylliidae; genus Hemiscyllium; species Hemiscyllium ocellatum. The sequence continues at coordinate 17,162,218 of NC_083416.1, read as the reverse complement.
ACCATTTATCAGCCCACTGGCCCAGTTGATCAAGATCCGGTTGTACTCTTGGATAATCTTCTTTGCTGTGCACGATACCACTAATTTTGTTGTCATTCGCAAACTTACTAACCGTGGCTCCTATATTCTTAGCCAAATCATTATATATGTTGAACAATGGTGGGTCCAGCACCAACCCTTATGGCACACCACTGATCGTAGGCCTCCAGCCTGAGCAACAATCCTCGACCACCACCCTCTGTCACCTATCATCAAGCCAGTTTTGTATTAAGTTGGCTAGGTCTTCCTGAATCCCATGTGATCTAACTTTACTAATCGGTCTATAATGCAGAACCTTGTCGAATGCCTTGCTAAGTTCCACGTAGACCGTGTCTACTGCTCTGCCTTCATCTACTTTCTTGGTCACCACATCTTAAAAAAAAAACTCAATCAAATTTGTGAGACGCCATTTCCCCCACACAAATCCAGGCCGACTACCCCTAATCAGTTCTTGCCTTTCCAAATGTAGATCATATCACTCAGAATCCCCTCCAACAACTTGCCCACCACTGTCTTCAGGCTCATCGGTTCCCTGGCTTTTCCTTGCAGCTTTTGTATAAATAATGGTGCTCTGTTTGCCACCCTCTACTCTTCTGGCACCTCACCCATGGCTGTTGATGATACAAGTAACTCTTCTCCCTCCCCCCCATACCACCCCTTCTCCCTCCCCCCCTTGTCCCTCACCCCCCCATACCCCCTCTTCTCCTTCCCCCCTTCTCCGTCCCCCCATACCCTCTCTTCTCCCTCCCCCCCACATACCCCCTCTTCTCCCTCCCCCATCTTCTTCCTCTTCTCCCTCCACTCCATACCCCCTCTTCTCCCTCCCCCTCAATACTCCCTCTTCTCCCTCCCCCTCAAAACTCCCTCTTCTCCCTCCCCCCACACATACCCCCTGCAAATTTTTCTCTAGCTTCCCACAATGTCCTGGATACACTTGATTATGTCTGGGGATTTCTATACCTTTATACATTTAAGACCTTCTCTACCGCAATGTGAACTCTTTTCAAGACATCGCTATTTATTTCCCCGAGAAGCCTAGCTCCCATATCTTCCTCCACAATAAATACTGACGTGAATTATTCATTCAGAATCTCTCCCATCTCATATGGTTCCACGCATAGACTGCCTCACTGATTTTTAAGAGACCTTATTCTCTCCCTAGTTACTCTTTTGCCTTCATGTACTTGTAGAATCTCTTAGGATTCTCCTTAAACTTACCTGAAAGCTATCGCATGTCCCCGTTTGTCCTCCTGATTTCTCTCCTAAGTGTATTCCTATACTCAAGGGATTCACTTGACCCTAGTTACCTATACTTGATGTATGCCTCCTTTTACTTGACGAGAGTTTCAATATCTCTAGTCATCCAGTGTTCCCTTCTCATGCCAGTCTTTCACTCTGAGCAGGAAAATGCTGGCCCTGAACTGTAATTATTTTGCTTTTGAAAGCCTCCTACTTGTCTTCACCTAGGCCTCCCCATATCCACTTTTGAAAGTTCCTGTTTAGAACCATCAAAATGGGCCTTGCCCCAATTTAGAACTGTAACTTGTGGATGAAACCTATTTTTAAACTAATAGAATTATGGTCACTGATCCCAAAGTGCTCCCCAGTCACGTCACTGCCTTATTTCCCAAGAGGAGGTTGAATTTTCCCCCTTCTGTAATAGAGCAACTTGCATATTTATTGAGAAAGCTTTCTTGAGCACCCTTAAACAAATTCATCCCTATCCAAACCCTTAACACTACGGCATTCCAGTCTATGTTTGGAAAGTTAAAATCTCTTACTATTACAACCCTAAGATTCTGACAGTTATCTGTGATCTCTCTACATATTTGCTCCTCAATTTCCTGCTGACAGTTGGACAGCCTGTAGTACAATCCCATCAAAGTGATCACTCTCTTCTTATTTCTCAGTTCCACTCATATATCTTCACTGGATCATCATCAGGAATATCCTCTCTAAATACTAAGTACTATACTGTTTTTCCTAATCAACAATGCCGCTCCCCCTCTCTTGTCCCCCCACCCTCACTTCCACCTTTCTTATGGCATCTGTGTCCTGGAACATTCAGTTGCCAGTCCTGTCCTTCCCTCAACCATGTCTCCTTAATAATTATGGTATCCCAGACTTGTACCCAAGAGGCCTGAATTCATCTGCCTTACCTATCAGGCCTCTTGCATTGAAATAGACATATTTTAATTCATCAGTCTTTCTTCCCTCATTCTCTGCCATGTTCTTGCCCACCTTGTCTATTTAAGTTGCTCTGTTTATCTTCTGTACCAGAAGAGATCTTAATGATCACAGAAACCTGAATCCCTGCACCATTTCCTGTTTCGACTCTTACATGCACATGGCAATGCAAGTAATCCAAAGATTACTATCCTTGAGGTCCTGCTTTTTAACATCCGGCCTAACTTCCTATAATTACTCTGCAGCATTTCATTCCTCCTTCTGCCTATGTCATTGATACCAATGTGTACAATGCCCTCCAGCTTCTCACTCACCCCTTTGAGAATTTATGCCTACTGCTCCGGGATATCCTTGACTCTGACACCAGGGTCTACTTGTTATAGACCAACCCGACCCCTCAAAAGATTCTTAGGTAGCCCAGACCATAACTTCGCTATTGTTTCAGGTAAGTGTATAGTGGATATTCCCTGAGTAAGTTAGCAAATCTCACTGCTGAGTTTTAAAGAAATATAATTTATTTACAAAATTTCAGAATGGATCACAGTGAATCGAAAATAGAATACCTGAATAACTTATCCTATCTGAACCCGACAGGCTATCCTGACTTAATGATGCTGTTCCAAAATAGTTGCAACAATCCCAGTAAACAAACCCCTTAGCACAAAGAGTAAAAATGACACAAAAAAGCTTGCGGGTTATGAAGTCAGAGGGCAGAAGGAGGGGGAGAGCATCCTGTTTCAACTGTGACCCTGACTCAACTAACCCCTGAACTGAAATCACCTGCTCAGCTAGAGAGCTGGCCATGCCCCTTTGATTATACCAGTTTTTATTTAGAAGTCTTGAGAGCTTTCTGCCTGAAGCATTATCTGTTACCTATAAACAAAAGGCCCTCAATGAGACATTCTAACTTCAGACCTGTTGGAACCTTGGGTCTTTTAGAACCTCTCTGAAAAAAATCAAGGACAACATAACCTTGTAAAAGGACTAGCTTTGTGACAAACTAAATAACAGCAGAGATAGCAGTTTTTAAAGCATGACTGATAACAATCAGAGAAACTATAGTTTCAGCATGCAGAGTGATCCATGGGCAATTTAAAAGATGAATGAAAGCTATCTTGAGTGGAGCGGGAACATCATCTTACACCAACTAGACAATATTGTCTGTTTCCATGTACTACATTTTGTGTGATTCTGGGCAAACACAGATATCATAGTGACACATGAAGAACTTATTGAACTGTCTAGGTGTTACCATTACCTAGGGTTATATACAAAGGATATACAGCACACAAACTGGTCAATCGGCCATATTGGTCCATGTTGGAGTTTCTGCTCCACTTGAGACTCCTGCCATCTTTCCTCCTCTAACTCTATTAATGCAACTGACTATTCTTTTGCCCTGAAGTATGTGTCTAGCTTTTCAATAAATGTGTCTATGCTATTATCTTTAAACACTCCTTCTGGTAAGGAGTTACAAATCCCCACCAATCTCTGGGTGAAGGGTTTCTTTCTGAATTCCCTACTGAATTTCATGATGGCTGTCTGACATTGATGGTATTTAGGAGAAAGTGAGGACTGCAGATGCTGGAGATCAGAGCTTAAAAATGTGTTGCTGGAAAAGCGCAGCAGGTCAGGCAGCATCAAAGGAACAGGAGAATCGACATTTTGGGCATAAGCCCTTCTTCAGGAATGAGGAGGGTGTGCCAAGCAGGGTAAGATAAAAGGTCAGGAAGAGGTACTTGGGGGAGGGGCATTGGGAATATGATAGGTGGAAGGAGGTTAAAGTGAGGGTGAAAGGCTGGAAAGGGAGTGGGGGCGGAGAGGTCAGGAAGAAGATTGCAGGTCAAGAAGGCGGTGCTGAATCTGAGGGTTGGGATTGAGAAAAGGTGGGGGGAGGGGAAATGATAAAGCTGGAGAAATCTGCATTCATCCCTTGTGGTTGGAGATGAGGCGCTCTTCCTCCAGGCGCCGTGTTGCCATGGTCTGGCGATGGAGGAGGCCAAGGACCTGCATGTCCTTGGCGGAGTGGGAGGGGGAGTTAAAGTGTTCAGCCACGGGGCAGTTGGGTTGGTTGGTTGGTGCGGGTGTCCCAGAGGTGTTCTCTGAAATGTTCCACAAGTAGGCGGCCTGTCTCCCCAATGTATAGAAGGCCACATCGGGTGTAGCGGATGCAGTAAATAATGTGTGTGGAGGTGCAGGTGAATTTCTGATGGATATGGATATCCCTTGGGGCCTTGGAGGAAAGTGAGGGGGGAGGTGTGGGCGCAAGTTTTGCATTTCTTGCGGTTGCAGAGGAAGGTGCCGGGAGTGGAGGTTGGGTTGGTGGGGGGTTTGGATCTGACGAAGGAGTCGCGGAGGGAGTGGTCTTTCTGGAACGCTGGTAGGGCAGGGGAGGGAAATATATCTTTGGTGCTGGGGTCTGTTTGGAGATGGCAGAAATGAGAAAGGATGATGTGATGTGTCTGGAGGTTGGTGGGGTGGTAGGTGAGGACCAGTGGGATTCTGTCCTGGTGGCGGGGTTCAAGGGCGGAGGAGCGGGAAGTGGAGGAGATGCGGTGGAGAGCATCGTCAACCACGTCTGAGGGGAAATTGCGGTCTTTGAAGAAGGAGGCCATCTGGGTTGTTCGGTATTGGAATTGGTCCTCCTGGGAGCAGATGTGGTGAAGGCGAAGGAATTGGGAATATGGGATTGATGGTATTTAGTTATGCTTTTTGTTGTAAAATGAAACTTCTCTGTACTCTATCAAAATCATCATAACTTTAAAGAGCTCCGTTGCTGCTGATCTGGTTTTACTGTGCAAATACAGAATATTTAGAATATGCAAAGGTAAAGAAAATATTAACTTTAATAAGAACATTGTTCTATATTTTGTTTTGCTACAAAGCAGCAAGAGGAAACAAGATTTTGCAACATTGCTGTGAGTGTGAAATAGCAAACATTGATATTTTTTGAATGCAAATATTTTCCCAATTTATAGGACAGGGGATTGATGGTTCCATGGAGGTTTAAATTCCTTAACAGATTAGTTGTTCCAATGAGTTTATCCACTGTTGCACATCTGTCTAGTTTTAACAATTCCATTTTTAACTTGAGTTCTTCCTATAGCCAGCTCATCCCTTCCAAAGGTATCATTGAACCTCTCCAAAATGTTACTGGAACTTTCTAAAAGGGTATGCAGCTTTTTCAAATAATTTTGCTATGTGTTGGCCTTTTCCTACAGTGCAAAATCCACACATGCTACTAAATAAACAAACTAGGTCTGTCTGAAGGTAGCTGTGCTTTTCAATTTACAAAATATAAGGAAAATAGCAGTTGCTAGTTTCAAGCTAAGATTTTTAGAATCAGAACTCTGCAACTATTTAGATTTCAGATCAAAACCCTTCCTGTTTCTGTGAAAATTGAGGCCTTATGCTCCATCTCTTTTGTTATGTGGAGGAGCTCTGTCTTTGCTTGTTCTACCTTCTACCTCACAGTGATTCATCTCAACTGTACTTAAAAAATCTGTTTAAAGCCTATCTTTTCCATTACAATTTTGCCTATCATTCTTCGATTCCAGTTTACCTCTGCCAGATCTGTCGATTCTTATTACACTGAAATTAGCCTTTGTCATATAAAGTATTTTTTACTTTACATTGGCCCTTGCCCTTTTCTATACCTAATTGAGGCATTCCAATACAGCAATCATGGCTCTCTAAATATTCCATCACTCTCTCGGCGGAGCAGGTAATGGCTGTCTGGTGGTGTTTTTTTAAGTCGCGGGTATAGTCCAGTTTTTGTTTTTTAACGGCTAAAATTTAAAGTTTTTTTTAAGCGCCTAGCCGACCCGGAAGCTGGTTCCGCGCTAGCTTACCTGGGAAGGTTTTTTTCTTATAAAAGCGCGCAGGCGAGGAACCCGAGGCACTACAGGGGTAGAGCCTCCCACCCGCCCTCCTCCTCTAACCTAATAATAAGACCCGTTGTGGTAAGCAGGTAAGTGCTGCATTTTGCTTGTTTGTTTCTCTAGATCTAGTTTTTAAAGTTTACCTTTTAGAGGGATGGCAGCGAAGGCAGTGCAATGTTCCTCTTGCAACATGTATGAGGTGAGGGAAGCCATTAGCGTCCCTGCTGATTACACTTGCAAGAAGTGCACCCATCTCCAGCTCCTCCAAGACCGTGTAAGGGAACTGGAGCTGGAGTTGGATGAACTGTGGATCATTCGGGAGGCAGAGGTGGTCATAGATCAGAGCTTTAGGGAAGTAGTTACTCCGAAAGTTATAGAGAGATGGGTGACAGTGAGGGGGAGTGGGAGGAAGCAGCCAGTGCAGGGACCCGCTGCGGTCATTCCCCTCAAGAACAAGTCTACCGTTTTGGATACTTGTGGAGGGGATGACTTACCAGGGGTAAGCAACGAGGTTCAGGCCTCTGGCACAGAGTCTGTGCCCGTTGCTCAGAAGGGAAGGGTGGAGAAAGGTAGAGCGATAGTTATTGGGACTCAATAGTGAGGGACACAGGCGGTTTTGCGGGGGCGACCGAGACTCACGATTGGTATGTTGCCTCCCAGGTGCAAGGCTACGTGATGTCTCTGATCGTGTTTTCTGGGTCCTTAAGGGGGAGGGGGAGCAGCCCCAGATCGTGGTCCACGTTGGAACCAACGACATAGGTAGGAAGAGGGGTGAGGATGTCAGGCAGGCTTTCAGGGAGCTAGGTTGGAAGCTCAGAGCTAGAACGAACAGAGTTGTTGTCTCTGGTTTGTTACCCGTGCCACGTGATAGAGAGTCGTGGAATAGGGAGAGAGAACAGTTAAATGCGTGGCTACAGGGATGGTGCCGGAGGGAGGGATTCTGGTTTCTGGACAACTGGGGTTCTTTCTGGGGAAGGTGGGACCTCTATAAACAGGATGGTCTACACCTGAACCTGAGGGGCACCAGTATCCTTGGGGGGAGGTTTGCTAGTGCTCTTTGGGAGGGTTTAAACTAACTCTGCAGGGGCATGGGAACCTGGACTGTAGCTTTAGGGTACAGGACCTTGAGTGTAGGGAGGTTAGGAACAAGGCATCGATCTCGAAGGAGGGTGCCTGTAAACAGGAAGGTGGCTTGAAGTATGTATACTTCAATGCCAGAAGTATAAGAAATAAGGTAGGTGAACTTGCAGCCTGGGTTGGTACCTGGGACTTCGATGTTGTGGCCATTACAGAGACATGGGTAAAACAGGGACAGGAATGGCTGTTGCAGGTTCCAGGGTTTAAATGTTTTAGCAGGGTCAGAGATGGGGGTAAAAGAGGGGGAGGTGTGGCATTGCTTGTCAAAGATAGTATTACAGCAGTGGAAAGGACGATGGATTAAGACTTGCCATCTGAGGTAGTTTGGGCTGAAGTTAGAAATAGGAAAGGTGAGGTCACCCTGTTAGCAGTTTTCTACAGGCCTCCTAATAGTCCGAGAGAAGTAGAGGAAAGTATTGCGAGGATGATTCAGGAGAAGAGTGAAAGTAGCAGGGTGGTTGTTATGGGGGACTTTAACTTCCCAAATATTGACTGGGAAAGCTGAAGCTCGAGTTCGTTAGATGGGTCGGTGTTTGTCCAATGTGTGCAGGAGGGTTTCCTGACACAATATGTAGACAGGCCAACAAGAGGTGAGGCTATACTGGATTTGGTTCTAGGTAATGAACCAGGCCAGGTGTCAGACTTGGAGGTAGGTGAGCACTTCGGGGACAGTGACCACAACTCGGTGACTTTTACTCTAGTGATGGAGAGGGATAAGTGTGCACTGTAGGGCAAGAGTTAAAGCTGGGGGCAGGGAAACTATATGCGGTGAGGCATGACTTAGGATGCGTGGATTGGAAAAATAGGCTTCAAGGGAAGAACACAAATGCTATGTGGAGATTGTTCAAGGAACAGCTATTGGGTGTCCTTGATAAGTATGTACCAGTCAGGCAGGGAGTAAAGGGTCTTGTGAGGGAGCCGTGGTTTAATAAGGAATTGGAGTCTCTTGTGAAAGGGAAGAGGGTGGCCTATGTAAAGATAAGGCATGAAGGTTCAGTTGGGGCGATTGAGAGTTAGAAGGTAGCCAGGAAGGATCTAAAGAGAGAGCTAAGAGCAGCGAGAAGGGGACATGAAAAGTCCTTAGTTGGTAGGATTAGGGAAAACCCAAAGGCTTACTATAGGTATGTCAGGAATAAAAGGATGACTAGGGTAGGTATCAATCCAGTCAAGGATAGTAGTGGGAAGTTGTGCGTGGAGGCGGAGGAGATTGGAGAGACACTAAATCAATACTTTTCGTCAGTATTCACTCAGGAACAGGACACTGTTGCTGATGTGAATATTGAGTCACAAGTGATTAGAATGGATGGCCTTGAGGTATGTAGGGAAGAGGTCTGGGGAATACTGGAAAGAATGAAAATAGATAAGTCCCCTGGGCCTGATGGCATTTATCCTAGGATCCTCTGGGAAGCTAGGGAGGAGATGGCGGAGCCATTGGCCTTGATTTTTATGTCGTCATTGTCTACGGGAATAGTGCCAGAAGACTGGAGGATAGCGAATGTGGTCCCCTTGTTCAAGAAGGGGAGTAGGGATAGCCCGAGTAACTATAGGCCAGTGAGTCTGACTTCTGTTGTGGGCAAAGTCTTAGAGAGAATTGTAAGGGATAGGATTTATGAACATCTGGATAGGAATAATGTGATCAAGGATAGTCAGCATGGTTTTGTGAAGGGCAGGTCGTGCCTCACAAACCTTATTGAGTTCTTTGAGAAGGTGACCATGGAAGTGGACGAGGGCAAAGCAGTAGATGTGGTGCATATGGATTTTAGCAAGGCGTTCGATAAGGTACCCCACGGTAGGCTAATGCAAAAACTACGGAGGTATGGCATTGAGGGTGCATTAGAGGTTTGGATTAGGAATTGGCTGGCTGGAAGGAGACAGAGGGTAGTAGTTGATGGTATAGGTTCATCTTGGAGTGCAGTTACTAGCGGTGTTCCACAAGGATCTGTTTTGGGACCATTGCTGTTTGTCATTTTTATAAATGACCTAGAGGAGGGGCTTGAAAGCTGGGTGAGCAAGTTTGCGGATGACACGAAAGTCGGTGGAGTTGTGGACAGCGAAGAAGGATGTGGCATATTACAGTGGGATATAGATAAGTTGCAGAGCTGGGCAGAAAGGTGGCAAATGGAGTTCAATGTAGCTAAGTGTGAAGTCATTCACTTTGGTAGGAGTAACAAGAAGATGGATTACTGGGCTAATGGTAGGCTACTTGGTAGTGTGGATGAGCAGAGGGATCTTGGTGTCCATGTACACAGATCTCTGAAAGTTGCCATCCAGATAAATAGTGCTGTGAAGAAGGCACATGGTGTACTGGGCTTTATTGGTAGAGGAATTGAATTCCAGAGTCCTGAGGTCATGTTGCAGTTGTATAAGACTCTGGTGCGGCCTCATCTGGAGTATTGTGTGCAGTTTTGGTCGCCATACTATAGGAAGGACGTGGAGGCATTGGAACGAGTGCAGAGGAGGTTTACCAGGATGTTGCCTGGCATGGTAGGAAGATCGTATGAGGAAAGGCTGAGGCACTTGGGGCTGTTCTCATTGGAGAAAAGAAGGTTTAGGGGAGATTTGATAGAGGTGTACAAGATGATTAGGGGTTTAGATAGGGTTGACAGTGAGAACCTTTTTCTGCTAATGGAGTCAGCTGTTACTAGGGGACACAGCTTTAAATTAAGGGGTGGTAGGTATAGGACAGATGTTAGGGGTAGATTCTTTACTCAGCGGGTTGTGAGTTCATGGAATGCCCTGCCAGTAGCAATGGTGGACTCTCCCTCTTTATGGTCATTTAAGCGGGCATTGGATAAGCATATGGAGGTTATTGGGCTAGTGTAGGTTAGGTAGGCTTTGGTCGGTGCAACATCGGGGGCCAAAGGGCCTGTACTGTGCTGTATTTTTCTATGTTCTATGATCCGCTTGTTCAGCTGACCTACCTCATACTCAAGAACCAAATTTAACAATATCTCCTTTCTTATTGTGCTGGAAATGTATTGGCCAAGAAAACTCTCCAGAAGACACTTCAAAAACTCTTCACCCTCCTGGCCCTTTCCAGTACTAGCATTGTAGCCAGAGAGATATGCAGCACATAAAAAGATCCATTAGCCACTTATGTCCATTGATGATTAGTGTGTAATTTCCTTGTCAATTTGATGTTGTTGGTTCAAAGAGTATATCCATAAAGTATTAACATATGCACTGTTTCTTAACTCTAAGCAGGTAGATTATGCCTTTGACCCCTCTGGCACACCTGTCTGAAAAATAGTAATATTCTCCATAGTTACTACTGCCCCATCTCTTTTGTTTATTCTCCTATGTATCCAGAGCAAGTTAAGCCCAGTTCTCCCCTTTCTTGAGCCAGGTCTCTGTTATCACTACAACAGAATATTTCCACATGGTTAAGCCTGTGGTTCACTAAGCTTGTTAGCCCCATCCTGAACAATTACACCAGGGTTTTTTTTTCGACTGCTTAATTCCTAATACTCTGATCTTACCATGTTTTACTCTGGTGCTATCTGTCTCTGTCAATCCTTTATGCACTTCATTTCTTATTTCTATTGCTACATCCTAGCTCACATCCTCTTGCCAAGTTAGTTGAAAACATTACCACAAAATTAGCGAACCACTGTGAGCATCTTTTTGCAGCTTCTGCTGAGGTACAGCTGGTCAGCCTGTTGAGCTCAAACCACCCCTCGAGCCAGCTTCAATGTTCCAGAAATCTAATCCCTCCCTCCTGCACTATTTAAATTTTAACTCTGATGTAGGAATTCCCAGTTAAGATTCACTGTTTTGTTTCTCATGACGTACATTATGAGCTTTATGTATGATTGCATCAATCGATTATGTTTTCTATTATTTAAAGTTGTTTTCAGTTTGCTTACATATTTTGTGTTGCATGTATCTTTTTTTCCCATGGAGCCAATTAAATATGAGGAGTAACATTAATCATCAATATGGGTACAGTAATGTGCACATCCTGGCTGTCAGTGGTTAGATCTAACTGAGATCACAAAATTCTTATCCATTTTTGAAGTCTTTTTCAACTTCTAGTTTAGTGCTAAGGTTATATTGTGCCTGTTACGTATCTGCATCACCCTTGTCAATGCATTAAATGTAATGCCAGCCCTTTGCTATTTTACCAAATGGCCATTGTTCAAGTGGAAGTCCAGGTAGTGTTATTGCATTTCTGGTCCCAAAGAGAGGTGTCATCTTCAGGGAAGATGGAGAATAAGGAGGAATGAGGGATTCATTTTGAGGGAAGTAAGAGGGTAACATGAAAGGGGAACATGGCAGGGTAGGGCAGACGAAGAGCTATAATGGTTTCACTCTGTTTAGGCTACAGTGAAAGATCAACCAAACTGCTATCTAACAGCCTAGGATGATGAGGAGAGAACTGAGTCCAGCTGTGCTGGAACACAGAGTCATAGAGATGTACAGCATGGAAACAGATCCTTTGGCCCCACTTGTCCATGACAACCAGATATCCTAAATTAATCTAGTCCCATTTGCCAACGTTTGTCCTTATCCCTCTAAACCCTTCCTATTCCAATACCCATTCAGATCTTTTGAAATGTTGTAATTGTACCAGCTTCATCACTTCCTATGGCACCACCCTCTGCATGAAAAAGTTGCACTTTAGGTCCCTTTTAAATCTTTCCCCTCTCACCTTAAAGCTCTGCCCTCTAGTTTTGGATTCTTCTACCCTGTAGTTTTGCCAATATTCATCATGCATGCTCTCATATCATTAATAGATAATGTAGTGAGTACCATGAACAATGTGTTGTTTCGCACCATAACCTCACAAGAAGAGGATGGGGAAATATATTAGTGACAGCAATAAAATTTGGAAAAGTCTGTGAGCCTCACTGAAAGTCATCCCTGTCTGTCAGCCTGGTAGAGTGGGGTGTCAATTCTTTATCTATTCCTCCTTGCCTTCACTTCTCCCAGAAAGCAACTCTTATTTTTTTAGAGTCAAACACAGTAGTAGTGGGCCCTTAGTTTAGGCTTTTATTACCCTATTTATTCTTGACGTACAAGCTTCATTACTTAATTTCTTGATTATATATTGCAGGTGTCATAATAAAGCTATTAATATCCAACCTATGAGCAGCTGCTAAACGTAAACATAAAGCTAACATCCTCAACCAAAGGATCTGACTGACATTATAAACCAGGTCAAATGAGGCACACTCTATTAACCTTTGACTTTCTTCTGCTATTTCTTTTCTCAGCTGACCCATTTTAACCAGATGATTTTTCTAACATACTGGTCCCATCTAAGATTGACCTGAACAAAGGATAATCGGGTACCAAACTGAGAGATGGCCTAAATTGCCTCATTCTCCATGGAGATATATACTCTTAGTGCTGTGATGTTATGTATGACTTTTTTTTTAGATTACTTACAGTGTGGAAACAGGCCCTTCGGCCCAACAAGTCCACACCGACCCGCCGAAGCGCAACCCACCCACACCCCTACATTACCCCTTTACCTAACACTACGGGCAATTTGTCCTGGCCAATTCACCTAACCTGCACATCTTTGGACTGTGGGAGGAAACCGGAGCACCCGGAGGAAACCCACGCAAACACGGGGAGAACGTGCAAACTCCACACAGTCAGTCGCCTGAGTCGGGAATTGAACCCGGGTCTCCGGCGCTGTGAGGCAGCAGTGCTAATCACTGTGCCACTGTGATTGAATGGGTTGGAAGCAGAAGATCAGCTTCTAAATGGGGTAAATATCTCCCCCTTACTGACTTTTTGTTTTTGCTTCCCTTTTTTCTTACACTGAGTTGTTGAAATTCTCCCTCTTGTTTCCCTTATTCTGCATCGAAACTATGCTGTCATTCTTTGAGAACTTTGGCTCATCTTTGGCAGGTAGTGATACATTCTAATTGCAGCAGCAAGTAATGCATGACTTAAAGATTATCCAGCTCTTTCTTAACCTGTACCCATCTTGTGGATATTTCTCAAGTGATCCCCACATCCGCCAGTTTCCAAGCGTCCCAAAACGAAATGTATTTTATATAAATTATTTCCTCCTCACCAGTACCACTTCATTTGTTTTAAAGTCAGTTTCTCTGTGGATTTTGTATCAGTGCCTTATTATCTTAAATATGCCTTTGTACTTTTCCAGGTCATAAGAACTATTTTGTCAAATCAAGAAATCTGTTTTTCAGTGCATTTTCACCATGCAATCCCTCATATTAGTTACTCTAAATGTCAGATTCGCTTTTGCACACTTACTCTGGTATCCCAAGATCGTGCACACATTTCAGGCAATCGTGTTGGAAAATGAAAAGTCAGGGTAGGATGGGGTGCATGCATCTTTTCTATTTTATCCAAATGTTACGTGTGGTGAATAAGTCAATAAGTTTAGTTCTATTTTTTTTAAAAAAAAAGCTTTCACAGGTAAGACCATGCATTGCTGAGAGAAAGCTGTCAATTATTTAATTTCATCTACATTTTCCTTTCATTTGATTCCAATTGAGTAGTCATTCCCATTCCCATTTGATACTTTTTTTCCTGTCGCGAATCTTTTATTCTAAGTGGGGCCATGCCATTAATTGCTATCTTATCTGATTCAGGAGCCCTGAAGAAACCTTACTATCCAATCTAAACAAAAAGTTTGTAAAAACTTCAAAATAGACAAACAAACATCACTGTGTGGTTTAAAGCATTCCTAAATTCTGCTTAAATAAAAGCCAAAAGAACTGTGCATGCTGGAACTTAGAAACATAAAGAAAGATTGCTGGAAAGGCTCAGCAGATTTGGCAGCATCTTTGGAGAGAAATCAGAGTTAACGTTTTGATTCAGTGACCCTTCCTCAACACCAAATTCTGCTTGGTCATCGTTCCTTGCATTTTTATCGAAAGTAACTGGCTAGATTATGCGTAATGTTTCTTTTTAAATTATTCCAAGTTCAAATATGGGAACAACATATTGTGTACAGTCTCTGCAATGTTGAAATAATTATATCCAGGATTGGTGCTTTTAACTGGTGCTTTAATATTGAAGGCCCAAATGTTCGCAGTTCAAGTTTCTCCTGTTTTCAATGACTGAGATTCCTAGCCAAAATCACGCATCTAGCTACACACAAGGTATACAATAAGATTTTTAAAAAAAAAATAACTATTTGCAGAAAGAATGCTATTCTGAGAAGAGGCAGGCCTTAAGTCACCAGGTGACATTGTGTCATGCTGTTACATATTTTGCTTAAAGAAAAGCTGTCAGCCTCCTGATAATTTCACATTGGCTTTTTATATTTTTATTGTCTTAAAACCTTAAAACCACCTTCAAATCTATGATTCTGTGAGTGTGTAGGCAAAATACTTGTCATTCTAAATTCTGAGTTCAAATTGATGTCTTCCAAAATGCAGCTTAAATATATACTGTTTCAAACCATTTTTTTCTGTGATATGATCTTTTCCAAAGCAATTTTAAAAACTAATTTTTAAAATCTTTTTCAATAAACTGAAATTTAAAAGATTTTATGATGCTGTGGACTGTTTTAGTACTGATTTCAGTTGACTGTAAGGGATGTGCTCATTGTAACACACATGGGAACTCTGTGAATATTACCTAATTTTACAGAGGGCTTCTTGAACTTTACTGGAGGAAAGGGACATGTTGATCTCTTCCTTAACTGTACCTAAAAGTACAATTCCTTTGCACAACCCTTCTGACTCCTGGGTGACATTGCACACTAACTGTCTCAATACATAACACGGAACGTTTGTTGTTGATTTCCTTACACAGCCACAAAAAAACTCAAACATTCAGGTTAACTTTGCGTTTATTCATCCAATCCCAGTCTTTGGCTAGCTAAATGGAATTCTGTCTAATCCACTGTCTGGGCTCTCCATCATTTTGCTACATATGGACAATCTCGGTCTGATGCCAGTCTGATCTTCATTCAATGTCCATCTCCCACATCTGTTAAAGTCATCAATCTTTTTACACATACATTATTTACATTTCATTCTTATACCATAAAAAATCTTCCATTCTTTCCACAGGAATCTGTTTAAACCTAGCTTACTCTCAAGGTCGATACAAGCCTTAGGGTGTACAAGGTATCTCTGTAGTCATTTCTGTTCATGTAGACACTTAAGATGTTCAAGGTTCAGGCATGCCAAAATGTCCCTCACAGCTTGTAAGATGTGGCCTTAGTCCTGCAATGCCTTTTCATAAAATCTCATTAAATTCTCACTACAATTTTATATCTGTAACAGCCTGAAACTGAAAGCCATGATAAAAACAAGTAGCTGGTTATGATTGAAAATGCGTACATTCACGTTGCTAGCCAATGTACACAGTAATAGTTACTGTGAATAGGTCTTCCAAAATGGAATTCTGGGAATTTTGTCTTGTTTGGCATTATTGATGTCAATGTGCTTGATGGTTTGTGTTTTGGCAAAAAAAATGGAGCAAATTATTGAAAATTAAATTTAGTTATGGTACATTTATGAATAGTGTTAAATATTCACATGGAGATAGATCAGAATTCCATGATATGCACCATGAAGGGGAGTAATGTGACAGTTTAACTCATTTCTGTAACTGTTGGTTACTCAGGAACAGCAGAACAAAGTCAAAATATAAGTGGATGCAAGGTTAAAATCACACATTGACAGATTTGGCACCCTTTTCTTAAGAAATTACTCTTTGAGTAAGTGCAATATAGCAGGAGCTGTTATGGAGATGGTTTTGGAGAATTAAGTTGAAAGCAGTATCAGTAGGAGAGTACTTTGATATTGTGAATATAATTCAATCAGATTTAGTTTACTAGTAGAAAGGTACAGAGACCAAAAGTACAAATTTTAAATTGATGCCAATTTACTGAGCTAAGGCATGAGTTGCAAATGTGAACTGGTAAATGATGGTAGGTAAATCAATGTCAGATATTGGGACGCATTTGAGGAGGCGATAGAGGTCAGGACAAATGTATTCACAGAATGGTCCTAAATCCAGACCAACTTCAATCTCAAAGAGTTTGCTAAGTGGAATAAGATAAAATAGGAAGCTTATGCCAAATACCAAGAGCTCTGCTGCAGAAATCCTAAAGTATAGAAAGTGTTTAGGAAAATGTAATGGGCATTAGGGAAGAATAAAGCAAGGATAAAAAGTTTTGACAAGTGAAATTAAGGAAAACTCAAAAATATAAGAGCACAGTGGTTAGCACTGCTGCCTCACAGCGCCTGAAGACCCGGGTTCAATTCCCGACTCAGGCGACTGACTGTGTGGAGTTTGCACGTTCTCCCCGTGTCTGCGTGGGTTTCCTCCGGGTGCTCCGGTTTCCTCCCACAGTCCAAAGATGTGCGGGTCAGGTGAATTGGCCATGCTAAATTGCCCGTAGTGTTAGGTAAGGGGTAATGTAGGGGTATGGGTGGGTTTCGCTTCGGCGGGTCGGTGTGGACTTGTTGGGCCGAAGGGCCTGTTTCCACACTGTAAGTCTAATCTAATCAAAGAGCAAACAATAACTAGGAAAGTCCTAGTTAGAGTCCAAAACTGGAAGATGTGAGAGAGTGGAAGATGTGAACATGGTTCTCAATGAATGTGTGTGTTTGTTTACACAAACAAGAGGGAAAGGGCAAAAATTGTGTTAAGAAAAAAAATGTTCAGAATAATGCATGGGGAAAGCAGAGAGAGAAGGGAAAGCATGTTTGGTTGAGAAACGATCAGGTCCAGGCGAAATGTTTCCCAGACTGCTAAGAGAAGCAAAGGAGGAACAATGGAAACTCTGACCATCACTGTGCAATTCTTTCTGATTACAGGATTGGTGCTAGTGGCCTGGAAGTTTGCTTATGTTTTCCTATTTTTAAAAAAGGGACAAATGGTAGACTGAGTAGTTGCAGGCCAGTCAATCTAAACTCTGTTTTGGGTATATTATTGAAAATGTTCTGAGTGAAAGAATATCATGTCATTAACTATGGAATTTGTTAAGGGAAGGTTATAGCTGAGTCACATAATTTTGAGAGGCTGATAAGGAATGTTAATGGGGATGATATGTTTGATGTGCTCTACATAGATTTTAACAAGGCATTTGACGTGGCTGACATGGCAGATTTCATTTTTGAAAACAGTGAGACCATGGAGACCAATAGGTTAAAAACAATGACTGCAGATGCTGGAAACCAGATTCTGGATTAGTGGTGCTGGAAGAGCACAGCAGTTCAGGCAGCATCCGAGGAGCAGTAAAATCGACGTTTCGGGCAAAAGCCCTTCCTCAGGAATAAAGGCAGTGAGCCTGAAGGGTGGAGAGATAAGCTAGAGGAGGGTGGGAGTAGGGAGAAAGTAGCATAGAGTACAATAGGTGAGTGGGGGAGGGGATGAAGGTGATAGGTCAGGGAGGAGAGGGTGGAGTGGATAGGTGGAAAAGAAGATAGGCAGGTAGGACAAGTCATGGGGAGAGTGCTGAGCTGGAAGTTTGGAACTAGGGTGAGGTGGGGGAAGGGGAAATGAGGAAACTGTTGAAGTCCACATTGATGCCCTGGGGTTGAAGTGTGCCGAGGCGGAAGAGTAGGTGTTCTTCCTCCAGACGTCTGGTGGTGAGGGAGCGGCAGTGAAAGAGGCCCAGGACCTCCATGTCTTCGGCAGAGTGGGAGGGGGAGTTGAAATGTTGGGCCACAGGGCAGTGTGGTTGATTGGTGCGGGTGTCCCGGAGATGTTCCCTAAAGCGCTCTGCTAGGAGGCGTCCAGTCTCTCCAATGTAGAGGAGACTGCATCGGGAGCGATGGGTACAATAAATGATATTGGTGGATGTGCAGGTAAAACTTTGATGGATGTGGAAGGTTCCTTTAGGGCCTTGGATGGGGGTGAAGGAGGAGGTATGGGCACAGGTTTTGCAATTCCTGTGGTGGCAGGGAAGGTGCCAGGATGGGAGGGTGGGTTGTAGGGGGGCGTGGACCTGACCAGGTAGTCATTGCGAAAGGAGGAAAGGGGTGGGGAGGGAAATATATCCCTGGTGGTGGGGTCTTTTTGGAGGTGGCGGAAATGTCGGCGGCTGATTTGGTTCATGCGAAGGTTGGTAGGATGGAAGGTGAGCACCAGGGGCGTTCTGTCCTTGTTACGGTTGGAGGGGTGGGGTCTGAGGGCGGAGGTGCAGGATGTGGATGAGATGCATTGGAGGGCATCTTTAACCACGTGGGAAGGGAAATTGCGGTCTCTAAAGAAGGAGGTCATCTGGTGTGTTCTGTGGTGGAACTGGTCCTCCTGGGAGCAGATACGGCGGAGGCGGAAGAATTGGGAATACAGGATGGCATTTTTGCAAGAGGTAGGGTGGGAAGAGGTGTAATCCAGGTAGCTGTGGGAGTCAGTGGGTTTGTAAAAAATGTCGGTGTCAAGTCAGTCGTCATTAATGGAGATGGAGAGGTCCAAGAAGGGGAGGGAGGTATCAGAGATGGTCAGGTAAATTTAAGGTCAGGGTGGAATGTCTTGGTGAAGTTGATGAATTGCTCAACCTCCTTGCAGGAGCACGAGGTGGCGCCAATGCAGTCATCAATGTAGCGGAGGAAGAGATGGGGAGTGGTGCCGGTGTAATTACGGAAGATCGACTGTTCTACGTAGCCAACAAAGAGACAGGCATAGCTGGGGCCCATACGTGTGCCCATGGTTACCCCTTTGGTCTGGAGGAAGTGGGAGGATTCAAAGGAGAAATTGTTCAGGGTGAGGACCAGTTCGGCCAAACGAATGAGAGTGTAGGTGGAAGGGTACTGTTGGGGACGTCTGGAGAGGAAAAAGCGGAGGGCTTGGAGGCCCTGGTCATGGCGGATGGAGGTGTAGAGGGATTGGATATCCATGGTGAAGATAAGGCGTTGGGGGCCGGGGAAACGGAAGTCTTGCAGGAGGTGGAGGGCGTGGGTGGTGTCTCGAACGTATGTTGGGAGTTCCTGGACTAGGGGGGATAGGACAGTGTCGAGGTAGGTGGAGATAAGTTCAGTGGGGCAGGAGCATGCTGAGACAATGGGTCGGCCGGGGTGGTCAGGCTTGTGGATCTTGGGAAGGAGGTAGAACCGGGCAGTGCGGGGTTCCCGGACTGTGAGGTTGGAAGCTGTGGGTGGGAGATCTCCTGAGGTGATGAGGTTCTGTATGGTCTGGGAGATGATGGTTTGGTGATGGGGGGGGTGGGGTCATGGTCGAGGGGGCAGTAGGGAGAGGTGTCCTCGAGTTGGCGTTTGGCTTCAGCGGTGTAGAGGTCAGTGCGCCAGACTACCACTGCGCCCCCTTTATCCGCTGGTTTAATGGTGAGGTTGGGATTGGAGCAGAGGGATTGGAGGGTTGCGCGTTGTGAGGGTGAGAAGTTAGAGTGGGGGAGGGGGGTAGACAGGTTGAGGTGGTTAATGTCTCGGCGGCAGTTGGAAATGAAGAGGTCGAGGGCAGGTAATAGGCCAGCGCGGGGTGTCCAGGTGGATGCAGTGTGTTGGAGGTGGGCGAAGGGGTCCTCGGAAGGTGGGCGGGAGTCCTGATTGTGAAAGTAAGCTCAGAGGCGGAGGCGACAGAAGAATTGTTCAATGTCACGGTGTGTATTAAATTCATTGATGCGTGGACGGAGGGGGATGAAGGTGAGTCCTTTGCTGAGGACTGATCGTTCGTCCTCAGTGAGGGGGAGGTCTGGGGGGATGGTGAAAACTCGGCAAGATTGGGAGCTGGGATCTGGTGTGGGTGTGGAGCTGGGAGTGGGGTCGGAGCCTGTAACTGGAGTGGGTGTGATGGTGGGGGGAATGGGGGTGGAGTCATGAGCAGGGGTAGTGTTCCCCTCAGGGTTCTGGGGGGTGGGGATAGTGACAGTGGGGTCTGTGGGGGACATGTCAGCAGAATGCAGGTGAGTGGCGCTGGTGAGGGCAGAAGTGGTGGCAGACACGGCAGTAGGGGTGGCGGAAGTCACTGAGCGTGTGGCATCAGCGATGATGTGAGGGCCGGAAGTGGCTGTGGGAGCGGCCATGATGGGGGCGAAAGTGACATCATCAATCAGCGTGGGGATGGAAGCTGCATCAGCCGCATGGCTAATGGCATTTCCGAGGCCAGGGGAATCTTCTGGAGTGTTTGAGGAGCGCTGGTTATGGAGGTGGGTGGATAAAAGTTTGTTGTACTTACAATTTTTGATGTTTGAGATGGAATTGAAATACTGTTTGTTGAGAGTATGAATTCTCCTGAGGATGTAGTTCAGAGTGGGTCCTTTGCAATTCTGAGAGAGTATGGCCCTCAGCTGAGGCAGGGCTGACTGTAGAGAGGTTAGGTGCCGGCACATTGCTGCAAGTGTGGAGCGGAGGATCCTGAAAGAGAACTGTTGCTGGTGTTTTTGAATCTGTAGTCTGTACTGTTTGTCCTGTTCGGGTCCAAACTCTGCTGGTTTAAAGGTGGTTCGGAGTCCGTGTGGGATGAGTTGGTTTCGGAGGCAGGCACTGAGGAAGCAAATGTGGCTGTGGTACCGAGTTTGTTTCACAACCTGTTAAAATTGCCCATAGTGTTCAGGGATGTGTAGATTAGGTGTATTAGTCTGGGCTAAATGAGGCCGGTCATTCTGGCCTGAGACTTCAACTGTGTCATTGATGCAGATTGAAGATCCGGCGGAGAAGGGGGACAGTAAACTGGGTGCCATGTCCAGAGCCCTGATGGAAACGGTCAAAGAAGTCAAGCTGCACGACGTCTTCAGCACCCTGCAGACGGAGCGCAGCGTAGATACACCTGGTCACGGGCAGACGAGTCTATCCGCTCAAGAATAGGCTACCTGTTTGTGTCCCGAACATTCTCGGTCGGATCCACTGAAGTCAAGCCAGTGTTCTTCTCTGACCACTGCCTCCTGCTGGCTGACTGTCACCTACAGGACAAGCAGCAGGCTGGTAAGGGAACGTGGAAACTGAACACTAAGCTGTTGACCCCCGGGAAACATCGAGGAGCTCAAGCGGGGTTACACAGGTTGGAGAACCGTGTAGCCCCTCTTTGAGTCTCCAGCAGACTGGTGGGAAACAGTAAAAGGAAACATCAAGAGATTCTTCATCCTCAAAGGTGTTCAGGAGGCGAGAGAGAGGCGGGGAAAACTGTCCCAACTCCAGGAAACTATGCAGAACGTTCTCCTGTTGCAGATGTTGGGGGTCGATGTCACAGAGGACCTCCAGGAGATGAAGGGCCAGCAAGCCTCGCTCTTTGCTTCGGAGGCCTCTAAAATAATCTCCCGGTCCAGAGTCCACTCTGTGGAGCTGGACGAGACGTGCTCACGTTTCTTCTTCCAGAAGGTGCACAAAGAGAGCTCCGTGCTCAGCAGCCTGAAGGAAGAAGATGGCTCGGTAACGTCATCTCAGGCTGACATCATGAGGTTCAGCAAATCCTTCTATGCCAGTCTGTGATGACCCAAAGCCAACTGAGATCGCGGCCTCCCAGTCGTTCCTGCCCTCTATCACGGAGGTCTTAGATGACGATACACGAGAGAGGCTGGACCTCGAGCTCTCGAGTCCTTTGAAAGGAACCAAACTCCCGGAAGCGATGGCTTACTGTTCGAGATCTATTCTGCTCTTTGGGCCTTGATTGGCCAGGACCTGCTGGAGGTGTATGTCAGTAGGCTTCTGGCAGGTACCATGAGAAAAGGCATCATCACCCTCATCTACATGCAGAAGCAGGAGAGGGAGGAAATTAGAAATTGGAGACCAATCTCACTATTAAACACAGATTACAAAATCTTGTCAAAGGTCGTCGCCAACCGGGTCAGGTCTGCTTTGGGACCGGTGATTCACCCTGACCAAACCTGTGCTGTACCGGGCAGGAAGATCGCTGAGAGTCTCGCACTCTTCAGGGATATGATTGCCTACGTGCAGGATGGGGGGTGGACACCTGCCTCATCAGCCTGGACCAGGAGAAAGCCTTTGACAGGATATCGCATACATATATGAGGGATGTTCTCTCCAAAATGGGCTTTGGGGAGGGAATCTGTAATTGGACCAGACTGCTCTACACCAACATTGTCAGTGCCGTCTCAATCAATGGGTGGAAATCAGATAGCTTCCCTGTAAGATCTAGAGTCAGGCAGGGTTGCCCTCTCTCTCCTGCCTTGTTTGTGTGTTGCATAGAGCCATTTGCCGAATCCATCAGGAAGGATGTGAGCCTGAGAGGGGTGACTATTCCGGACAGTGGAGGCCTACAGGTGAATGCCTCCCTGTATATGGATGACGTCACTGTTTTCTGCTCGGGTCCGCTGTCCGTGCACAGACTCAGGTGCATCTTTGACCAGTTCGAGCGGGCCTCGGGGGCCAAGGTAAATCGACACAAGAGCGAGGCCATGCTCTTCGGGAACTGGGCCGACCAATCCTCTATCCCTTTCACCGTCAGGACCGACCACCTGAAGGTGCTGGGTATTTGGTTCAGTGGGGCTGAGACGTTCGAGACCTGGAAGGAACGGATCAGGAAAATGAGGCAGGAACTAGGCAGATGGGAGCAATGGTCACTCTCCATCGCCATAAAAAACCTGGTCATCAGGTGTGAGGTTCTGTCAGTATTGTTATATGTGGCACAGGTCTGGCCTATCCCCAGAACCTATGCCGCAGCAGTCACCTGTGCCATCTTCCACTTCATGTGGAGATCAAAGATGGACCGGGTCCGAAGGGACGCAATGTGCAAAGACCTGGGCAATGGGGGGAAAAACACGCCTAATGCCACCCTCACCCAGATGGCCACCTTTGTGTATGGCTGCATCAAGCTGTGCGTGGATCCCCGGTATGCAAACACCAAGTGTCACTATGTACTGAGGTTCTACCTGTCCCCGGTGTTGCGAAGGATGGGCCTGGCCTCGCTCCGAGTAGTTGGACCGTTCTGTAACACCTGTCCTTCGTGGAGAAATTTACAAAGAAAATCACCTTTGACTACAAGTCCATCAGGAAGTGGTCAGCACGTGGTGTCCTTGAGACCTTCGGGAGAAGGAGAGGGCGGATCTTACCGAGGGTTCCCTGAGCAGACTGTCAAAGTGGCCCCCGAGGCCCGCTCGAGCTGGTCACAGATGCATCTGAGTCTGTGCACGGACAGCGGATCCGAGCAGAAAACGGCGACGTCATCCATGTACAGGGAGACCTTCACCTGTAGGCCTCCACTGCCAGGAATAGTCACCCCTCTCAGGCTCACATCCTTCCTGATGGATTCGGCAGATGGCTCTGTGCAACACACAAACAAGGCAGGAGAGAGAGGGCAGCTCTGCCTGACTCCAGATCTTACAGGAAAGCTGTCTGATTCCCACCCATTGATTGAGATTGTACTGACAATGTTGGTGTAGAGCAGTCTGATCCAATTACAGATTCCCTCCCCAAAGCCCATTTTGGAGAGAACATCCCTCATATATGTGTGCGATATCCTTTCAAAGGATGCCTAATTGCCAGAACTTTCCAACAAGCACCAAGACATGGCTTGGCTGGTGGTGAGAAGGGCTCTGCCTGTGAGATCCTTTATGCACGCCCGGACTCTCTGCCGCACCGCAGGCTGCCATCGAAGCGGCTGCGGGGGGGACGAGAGACTGTCACACATCTCCTTCTGGAATGAGCCTATGCAGAGGAAATCTGGAGCGGACTGCAGTGGTGTTTGTCGAGGTTCGTCCCAAGCAGCGCCGTGACATGGGACTTCGTGCTCTACGGCCTGTTCCCTGGGACGCACACCGAGATGAACATCAACTGTGCCTGGAGGATCATCATCTCGGTGAAGGATGCTCTTTGGGCGGTCCGAAACCCGTTGATCTTCCAGCTGAAAGAGTTGACCCCGACTGAGTGTTGCAGACTGGCACATTCCAAGTCTAGGACTACGTGTTGAGGGACATGCTGAAGCTTGGGGCAGCTGCCGCCAAGGCGCGGTGGGGAAAGACCACCGTGTCACATCTGTCTGCCTAAGAAGAACAGGGGGCCCACCCAGTCATTTGGGCTCTGCTGACGCCTCAGCAGAAGAGCTGGATAGTTAATGTACAGACTTGTATACAGGAAAAATAAATTTCGATGTCTGGACGTAAAGCAAAAAAAAATAGAGCAGTAGAGCACCTGAGACGAACGTCAACTGTGCCTGGAGGATCATCAACTAGGTGAAAGTCGCTCTTTGGGCGGTTCGAAACCTGTTGATCTTCCAGCTGAAGGAGTTGACCCCGACTGAGTGTTGCAGACTGGCACATTCCAAGGTTCAGGACTATGTGTTGAGGGACATGCTGAAGTTTGGGGCAGCTGTCGCCAAGGCGCAGTGGGGAAAGACCACCATGTAACGTCTGACTGCCTAAGAAGAACGGGGGCCTACCTAGTAATTGGGCTCTGCTGACACCTCAGCAGAAGAGCTGGATAGTCAATGTACAGACTTGTATACAGGAAAAACATAATTTCAATATCTGTATGTAAAGCAATGTAATGTGTGCACAAGAATGGCATAGCCAATTGTATAGAGATCCAAATAATTTTATAAATAAAGTATATTTTTGAAGTTAAAAAAAATGTAGACCAGTAGGGGAATGGGTCTGGGTGGGTTACTCTTCAGAGGGTTGGTGTGGACTTGTTAGGCCGAAGGGTCTGTTTTCACCCTGAGAGGATTCTATATATAGCTCCTATTGCTATTTTTTGTGTTCTTGTATCTGACTGATCCTTAGTTAAAATGAAATCTTCTCTTTTTAATATAAATAGCATTACCCAATTGTAAAGAAGATACAATTCTTTCACTAAATATCTTGTCAGTTCAGTGTCTGGATTTATTTTCAAATAACTGATCTATAAAAGGAAAAGATTCACATAGTTTCTCTGCAGTAAACGTGAAGTTTGAAAATCACTTCCAGACTCCCATTATTGGATTTTTGAGATAAAAGCCAATTGAAAGTACTTAAAGCTGTGTCATACTTTATGGGAAGTGCTTTGTGGAGGTCAAAAGATTCTAACTTAACTTAATGAGAAAAACAATTTTGGAATTTGTCAAGATGACACATATTTTCGTGACCCAGTTCCAGGCTTTTATTTGGATTTAGCAAAATGTTCAGCGTCAAGTAATTAAGTTTTCCACTTGGTGGCGCCAAACCTTAAGTAGTGCTAGGCCAGATTGCAATTGTAATGTGCAAACATTAAAAAAGGAACAGGTGAAGACCATTCAGTCCTTTGAATCTGTTCTGTCATTCAGTATGGTTCAACTGGTCATCCAACTCCTCCTCCTCCATCTCCAAATATATTAGGATCCCTTTACCCCTGAGAACGGTTTGTAACTCCTTCTTGAAAACATTCAGTATTTTGGCCTCAACTGCTTTCTGTGGCAAAGAGTTTTGATCAAACTGACTGGCTGTGAAGTGACAAACGTGTCTGGAAATTGGAGTTAAGTCCAAGAAAAACAAGCAAGCAGTGAAGTTTCACAGCTGTCCTTGGAGAGACTTTATTATCCAGCTACTTACAGCTGGGGATCAGCGAAGTGATTGTTTTCAAGCCTGATGAAACAAATTTTAAAATTTTTTGTAAATCTACAGCAGTAAATAAGGTGACTTTTTTAAAAAAAAATATGTTTTACTGAAAATGTCTCTTGACTAATTTTTTTTCACATACAACATACCTACTAAGTTATCCTAGAGCAGTAAAATTGTGCTATTTTCTGGGTCTGCAGATAGAACAAAGACAAGGCACTTGGTCCCTTCCAGCTTGCACCGACAGATTTTGCCTTTCTATTCTAAAACTGTCTTTACTTATCGGATCCTTATCCCCCAATTCCCTCTCTATTCATGTATTCATCCAGGTGCTGCTGTTGTGTTTGCCTTCCACCACCTCTGGCAGCACATTTTTGGTACTCAACCACCCTTTGTGTGAAAAACATGCCTTGCACATCTCTTTTAAACTTGCCCCTACCCCTGCATCTTGAACTTACGTCCCCTAGTAATTGATCCCTTCACACTGGGAAAAAGACTCATAGCTGCCTCACAGCGCCAGGGTCCCAGGTTCAATTCCAGTCTTGGGCGACTGTGCGGAGTTTGCACATTCTCCCCGTGTCTGTGTGGGTTTCCTCTGGGTGCTCCGGTTTCCTCCCACAGTCCAAAGATGTGCAGGTCAGGTGAATTGGCCATGTTAAATTGCCCATAATGTTAGATACATTAGTCAGAGGGAAATGGGTTGGTGTGGACTGGTTGGGCTGAAGGGCCTGTTTCCACACTGTAGGAAATCTAATCTAATCCAATCTATCCATGTCATTCACAATCTTATAAATTTCTATCAGGTCACCCCTCAACCTCCTGCATTCCAGTGAAAACAAACTCAGTTTATACAACCTTCCTTCATAGCTAAAATCCTCCATAACTAGGCAACATCCCAGTAAACCTTTTCTATACCATCTCCATAGCATCCACATCTTTCTGGTAGTGGTGACCAGAACACAATATTACCAGTGTGGCTTAACTAAAGTTGTATAAAACTGCAGTATATCTTGCCTATCCTTATACTCAATGTCCCATCCAATGAAAGCAAGCATGCCATCGGCTTTTTTAAAACTACTTTATCTACCTATGCTGCCACCTTTAATGATCAGTGGACCTGCACATCCAGATCCCTCTGCATTTCAGTGCTCTTAAGGGTTCTTCCAGTCACTGTATAATTTCCATCTGTAGTTGACCTTCTAAATTGCATCACCTCATATTTGTCCAGATTAAACTCTATCTGCCATTTTTATGCCCATGCCTCCAACTGACCTATATCCTCTACCTTCTAACAGTCCTCAGTATATGCAACTCCACCAAACTTTGTATCGTCCAAAAACTTACTAATTAGACAAACCTTGTTTTCCTTCAAATCCTTTATGTAGATCACAGATAAATGTCATCGGGACCTGGGAACGTATCTATCTTAATACTTTTTAAGACACACAACACCTCTTCCTTTTTAATAGCAACTTGGATTAGAAGCTCCCTTCCCTGAGATCATCCTCTACCAAATCCTTTCCTTTGCTGAATATTGACACAAAGTATTCATTTCACACCTCACTTACCTCTTCTGCTTCCACACATAGATTCCCTTCTTTGTCCTTGAGTGGACTAACTCTTTCCCTGGCTACCCTCTTATTTTATTATATGTGTAAAGAATCCTTGGAATTCTCCTTAATCCTGTTTGCTAATGGCTTTTTATGACTCCTTTTAGCCTTTCAAGTACCTTGTTTAAGTTCTTTCCTTTTTTCCTTGTATTCTTCAAGAGCTTCATCAGTTCCCATCCTCTGTAACCTTCCATATGCTTCCTTTACCTTGCTGCTCCTGAACTCTTTCTAAAATGCCGTTTCAAATATTCCCAGATGTCCAATGTGGCTTTACCCTCAAACAACTGCCTCGAATCAAAATTGTTCAGTTCATGCCTAATATTGTTATAATTTTCCTTCCCTAAATTTAACACCTTCACCCAAGGACTGCTGTTATCCATATCCATGGGTATTTTAAATCTCACGGTATTACGGTCACTACATCCGAAATGCTCCCCCACTGAACCTTCACTCACCTGGCCAGGCTTGCTTCCCAAAACCAGGTCCAGTGTAACCCCTTCCTTGGTTGGACTGTTTAAATACTGTGTCAAGAAACCCTCCTGAATGGTCTTTACAGATTTTGCCCTATCTAAGCCCCGAGTATGAAGTGGGTCCTAGTCAATATAGGGGAAGTTAAAATCACTCACTACAACAACCTTGCTGTTTTCACATCTTTTCTGCATATTCTCTCTTCTATCTCCTGCTCGCAGTTGGGAGGCCTGTTGTATACCCCCAGCATTGTAATTTCACCTGTTCTGTTCCTGAGTTCTACACTTATTACTTTGTTACTCAGGTCCTTTGATGTATCCTCCTTCAGCACAGCTATGAATACTCCTTTTTTAGTAATGCAACTCCCCCACCCTTTTTGCCTCCTCTTCTACCACATCCACGTTCTGGGACATTCTGCTGCCAGTCCTGTTTCTCTTTCAGTCAAGTCTCCAAAATCGCAAAAAATGTCATAGTTCCAAAAAGCACTGTCATAGAGTCATGGAGATGTACAGCATGGAAACAGACCCTTCGGTCTAGCCCATCCATGCGGACCAACTATCCCAATGCAGTCTAGTCCCACTTGCCAGTATCTGGCCCACATCCCTCCAAACCCTTTCTATTCATATACCCATCCATACCTCTTAAATGTTGCAATTGTACCAGCCTCCACCATTTCCTCTGGCATTCCATAAACATACCACCCGCTGTGTGAAAAAGTTGCCCCACTGTCGATTGTGGTTTTAGTAGAGTGATGTGCTTTCCCTGTCCGATGTAGTAATTCGGGAGAATTTCAATGTTCCTAATAATTATGTCTGCAGGAAAGATGTTTGGTTGCTAATCCTATTGGATCACATGGGTCAGTTGGAGAGGCAGTTAAAGGCAATGAGGAATTAACAGGAGCCAGGGGGTGTGATGGATGGCAGTTTTAGGAAGGTAGGAAAACCGCAGATACAATCAGATTGTTTATCTCGAGGAAAGGTAGGAGGGGTAGGCAGATAGTGTAGGATTCTCCAGTGGCTATCCCTATCTCAAACAAGTAGGCTGTTTTGGAAAATGTAGTGGGTGATGGACTCTTGGGAGTGTAGTACTGACAGCCAGGTTCCTGGTACTGAGACTGGCGGTACTGTAACGAGGGGTACGTCCAGTTTGAAGTGATCGATTGTGACAGGGGACCCTTTAGTTAAAGGTGCAACCGACAACAAGGCATCAGAATGGTGTTGCCTCCCTTGTGCCAGAGTCACAGATGCCTCAGAGAGAGTGCCAAATATTCTCAAAGGGGAATGGGACCAGCAGGAGGTTGGTTATACATTGGTACCAATGACATAGGACGAGAAAAGGAAAAACAAATATAGGAACTTAGGCAGGAAGTTAAAAAGTAGGTCAAGGGTAGTAATGTCTGGTTTACTCCTGGTTCCATCTGCTAATACAAGTCAGAATAGAAGTTCAAAGCAGATGAATGCATGGCTGGGAAGCTGGCGTAGTGAAGAAAGATTCACATTTTGGATCATTGGAATCTCTTCTGAGTTAGAGGTGACCTGTATAAGAAGGATGGGTTGCACCTGAATTGGAATGGAACTAATTTACCAGCAGGGAGATTTGCTAGTGCTCTTTGGGGGGTTTTAAACTAGTCAGGCGGGCAGGGGTGACCCAAAGGGATAGTAAGAAAAGAGATCAGTTTGAGGCTGGTACAGTTGAGAAGAGGAGCAAGTCAAGGCAGGCAAAAGCAAGGCAGAGAATGAGTTAGGACTGATAAATTACACTGCATTTATTTCAGTGCAAGAGCCCTGACAGGTAAAACAGATGAATTCAGGGTATATTTGGGAACATGGGACTGAAATCATAGCTGTGATAGAAATGCAACTCAAGGATAGATCATTCTCGCAGTTTAATGTTCCAGGGTGTCAATGCTATACAAAGGATAGAAAATAGGGTCAGAGAGGAGGGGAAGTGGCGTTTTTGGTTAGGGGTAACATTACAGCTGTATTTCGGGAACATATTCCAGGGAGTGTGTCCAGGGAGGTTATTTTGATGGGATTAAGAAATAAGAAAGGGATGATCAGCTGATTTTAATTATGTATATATATTTTATATATCACCTCCACAATGCCAATCTGAAATTGAGAAGCAAATATGTAAGGAGATTTGAATTATCAAAAAGAAAAATAGGGTTGTAATGGTTCAGGGATTTTATCTTTCCAAACATAGACTGGGACTGCCACAGTGTTAAGAGATGGAGAGGAATTTGTTAAGTGTGCACAAGAAAATTTTCTGATTCAGAAAATATACCAACTAATTTGATTGAATTTTTTGAGGAGCCAACAGAGAGGGTGTTAAGTGGAATACATTTGATGAGATGAAAATAGACTTCCAAATGTATTTGACAAAGTACACACAACAAGCTATAGGTCAACTATAGGTGGAAATAATACAGTGAATGGCAAACCCTTGGGCTTATTGATATGCAGAGGGATCTGGGTGCAGGTCCTCAGATCACTGAAAATGGCAGTAAGGTAGTAAAAAAGGCTTATGGTGTGTTGGCCTTCATTGGATGGGGTATTGAGTATAGGATAAGCAGGTTAAACTGCAGCTTTATAAAACTTTAGTTAAGCCACATTGGGAATATTGTGTATAGTTCTGGTCACCACTACCAGAAGGGTGTGAATGCTTTGGAAAGGGAACAGAAAAGGTTTACCAGGATGTTGCCTGGGGCGATCTTAGCTATGAAGGAAAGTTGAATAGACTGGGTTTATTTTCACCAAAATGCCGAAGGTTGAGGGGCGACCTGACAGAAGTTTGTAAAACTGTAAATGGCATAGATAGAGTGGAAAGTATGAGTCTTTTTCCCAGTGTGAAGTGGTCGATTATGAGGGGTCACGGGTTCACGGTGCTTGAGGGCAAGTTTAAAAGAGATGTTTGAGGCATGTTTTTCACACAAGGGGCAGTGAGTGCCTGGAACATGCTGTAAGAGGAGGTGGTGGAAGCAGACACAATGGCAGCATTCAAGAAGTATCTGGATGAATACATGAATAGGAAGGGAATAGAGGGATATGGATTCTGGAAGCAAAAAACAGTTTTAGGATGGAAAGTCAAAATTTGTCGACGCAGGCTTGGAGGGCCAAAGGGCATGTTCCTTTGCTGTATTGTTCTTTGTTTTTGTTCTTTGTTGATGTTTCTACCACTTCTTTTTCCCACCCATTTCCATCACGTCCTCCTCCTTCACATCTCTCTGTCCACTTTCACACCCTTACGACTTCTTCCACTTCCATACTTCCATCACTCCATCCCTTTTCTTATCTCTGTCATTCCCTCCCTTGTCAGGATCTTCACCATCTCCATATCACAGGAAACTCAGATCCCAAAAATCCTCAAATAATGGCACTCTTCAATTACTAGACATTCCAAGATGTATTGACGCTGACCATGGCCAGGATACTGAGAAGAGGTCTCCTGCTTTTCTTATAGTACTGTGAGATCTTTACATCTACCTGAGAAAGCGGAAGGGCTGTGATTCAACTTCTCATGTGATAAGCGCTATTTCTGGCAGTACAGAACTGCAGCAGTTTAGAATTATTCTCAAGTCTCTAAAATGGCTCATAACCTCAGGATGCTCTGATTCTGAGGCAAGATTACTTTCACTGAGCTATAACTGTTCATTGGTAATTAAATTTTAATGACTTTTTTTTAGTGTGTTTCAGCTGGTGAATTTGGTAGACTCTAGGCTGCCACAGTCAGGAAATGAAAAAGTCGAGCTTGCTATGCTTAGTTTCTTTGACCAGTTTCGTAAAACATACATCGGTGACCAGCTTCACAGATCCTCAAAGGTAGGCCCTTGACTTCTGGTTCAGTAGTAATACTTTAAAGAATACAGAGAATATAACATGCTTGATATAAAGTATAATCAATTGCTTCTGCTTCATGTGATTGAGGAATGCTTTATGTATTAAATAGACCTGGCAATGGGTCACCTGTGTATTGCATTGCTTCACCTTGGCAGTCAGGCTGCTGAATCAGTATGGTATAGATTGATAGGTTGAGAGGAAGTGAGCTAGGAGTTGACCCGTACAGCGTAAACACTAAAATCAACCAACTGGGTGGAAGGTCTTGTTTTATGCTCTAATTTCTATGCTCCAACTTTTTTTTAATCGCTTGTTTCCTCTTGTCAGTTTTTTCCCAGAATTTGACACTTCCCCAGTTGACTTTTCTGGGAATTGTTCCTTGGAAGCTGTTGGCTATTTGATTACTCTCACATGTGGCTGTTATTCTTGTATTTGTCCAGGCTGGTCTTTCACAGTTCTCACTCAGAGTCCACATGACTGCTCTACCAGTGGGAGCTGCTTGCTCAGTCTAGGATTGCTTTGACTGTGATTTATTTTTCAAAATTTTCCTCTCAACCAACGTCCTTATTCCACTCCCACAAACCCATTTTCTACCTTAGCCTAGGAGCATTGAGGCAAATTGTAATGTCCCATAATATTGAATCATAAAGTGCCGAAGAAGCTATTTAGCCCATTGAATCTGTACTGTATAAAATATACTACTACCTACACTAGTGCTGCTTTCCCACACTAGGCCTATAGCCTTGAATGCTATGATACTTCATGTGCTTATTCATGTATTTTTAAAGATTGTAAGGATTCCTTGCCTTAACTACCCTCCTATGCAGCGTATTCCTGATTCCCACCATTCTACGGATGAGGTGGTTTTTCCCTCTCATCCTTTCAAAACCTCCTGCCTTTCACTTGAAAATTATGTCCCTTCAACGAAGGGGCGCAGCTGCTTTATATTCACCCTGGCCATGTCCCTCATAACATTATACACCTCTGTCAGATCCCTGCTCAATCTTCTGTGCTTTAAATAAGCAGTTTGAACTTATCCACTCTTTTTTCATTGACAAAATACTCCATGCCAGACAAAGTACTGGTGAATCTCTGAGCTTCCACGTGTCTTGCCATTCATTGAGTACTCCTTTATCGTCTTATTTCTTCCAAAGTGCATGACCTCACATTTATCAGGGTTAAATTCCATCTGCCACTGATCTATCAATCTTATTTTTATATATTTTTATATCTTCCTGTAACCTAACAACTTCCTCTTCGTTATCAATCATCTGGCCAATCTGTGTACCTTCGAACTTGCTTATCATTCCATCACACTTTCTCATCAACATCACTTACGATTGCAAAAATTAGGGAAACAGCACTGATCCCTGTGTATGTCAAGATGCACCGGACTCCAGTTACAGAAAGAACTTTCAACCACAACCTTTCTCTCCTGTTACTAAGCCAATTTTAGAACCAACTTACCAAGTTACCCTGGACCCAATAAGCTTTACCTTCGTTTTCAGTTTCCCATGTGGGATGTTGTCAAAGGCCTTGCTGAAATTCACATAAATTACCAGTGTTCAAAAGCTTAGAGAAGGTACAGCATGGAAACAGACCCTTCAGTCCAACTCGTCCACGCTGACCAAATATCCTAACCTAATCAAGTCCCATTTTATAGCACATGGCCCATATCCCTCTAAACCCTTCCAATTCATATACTCATCCAGATGCCTTTTAAATGTTGCAATTGTACCAACTTCTACCACTTCATCTGGCAGTTCATTACACACACGCACCACCCTCTGTGTAAAAATGTTGCCCCTTAGGTCCCCTTCATATCTTTCCCCTCTCACCCTAAACCTATGCCCTCTAGCTCTGGACTCTCACACCCCAGGGAAAAGATTTTCTCAATGTGTCCTATTCATGCCCCTCATGATTTTATAAACCTCTATAAAATCACCCCTCAGCTCTGATGCTCCAGGAAAACAGCCCCAGTCCATTCAGCCTCTCCCTATAGCTCAAATCCTCCAATCCTGGCAACATCCTTGTAAATTTTTCTGAACCCTTTCAACTTTCACAACATCCTTCTGATAGGAAGGAGACCAGAACTGCACACAATATTCTAAAAGTTCCCTAACTAATGTCCTGTATAGCCACAACTCCTATATTCAATGGACTGACCAATAAAGGAAACCATATCAAAAGCCACCTTCACTATCCCATCTACTCTACCCTCAAGTAACTATGAACCTGCACTCCAAAAGCCTCTTTGTTCAGCAACATTACCTAGGACCTTACTGTTAACCTTACCACGAGACCAGGTTTTGGTCCAACACAAGCTTTCAGAGCAGAGTCCCATCATCCAGTGATGAAGAGGTTATGCTCCAAATGCTTGTGATTTCAAATAAACTTGTTGGGCTGTAACCTAGTGTCGTGTGACTTCTGACTTTTCCCACCCTAGTCTAACACTGGCACCACCTCCTCATACCCTTGATTAAACCTTGCCTCTCTAAATAGAGAGTATGTTGGTGATGTGAGACTCATTGGTTTATACTTCTTTGGTCTACCTCTACTATCCTTCTAGTAAAGTGGAAACCACTTTAGCTGTCCTCCAGGCCTCAGGCATTTCCCCTGTGGCCAGGGGCGATTTGAAGATTTTGATCAGGGCTCCTTTAATTTCCTCCTTCGTCTCCCACAGCAGCCTGTCCACTTTGGTTTTGTCCACTTTTAAATCTGCCTAAATCTCCAACTTTTCCTCACTCTTCAAATGAATCTGGTCAAGAACTTCACTGTCTATCTATTTGAATTCTGTACCTGCATCCGCTGCCTCCGGCGTGAAGACTCCATCAAGCTTACCAAACCAAGATTGATCTTGTAATTTTGGTCATCGAGGTATGGCTCAGGTACAGTTTTGGAAAGGTATCATCTTAAGTATGATATGGCTAAGCCTGACCTGTCCTACTGATTGCTCCATTAAATATGGAGTGTATCATGAGCATATGTGCAGGTGTTGACAGCACTCCACTGTTCCTGCCCAGGAGTGCTATGATGTACCATGGAAATCAGTAACGTTGACTTTCAATTCACATCCCATAACATATTAGATTCTGGCATTTTCCAAATGGTTCACATTCAGGTCTAGTCTCCTTGAAGATAACGTGATGAATAATGCTAGACTGAATATTATCAATTTGGGAATGGAAATTAGTTATGTTTTTAATCAATGTTTATGTTGTTTGCAAAAAGGGAAGTGATCATTTTCCCTCATACACTCCTTATTATTATCCCTGATGTCTTCAGTAACAATTAAACACCTGGACTGAGTTTCACTGTGGCTATTTGCTTTGGTAATGCCAAGGATTTGTACCAGACAAGAGATTATATTAATTCCTTGAATTAGTCAAACTTTCATGGATTTTTTTTTGGCCCTTCGATAGTTCATTATCAACGCAATTTAATGCCTTTAATATGTAAGATTCACAATGTCTTCCAGACAGATCTCTTCACAATGTCTGAAGGAAGTCTACATTAATTCAGTAATTGTTTCACTTCCAAGCAACTAAGGGCAAAGTAACAAAGGTATCTAAAAACATACAGGTCCTATTTGTTGAATGTTCTTACATTCTATGAAGTAGATGATGATTCAGTTTGATCTGCAACTTCCTGAAATGCAGGAAATCAGGCTGAGCTATGGTTCAAGTTAACTGCTTCTGTACCGAGGATGTCCTTGAATAGCTGTGACATTGGGATTTACGTAACAATATGGAAGTTTGCCGAGTATTTCCTGTTTGCAGAACTCATCAAAGCAGGGAGTTTGGGCTTGCTATTCAGTCAAAGGAGAGAATGCCAGCCCTTGGTTGAAGATCATATGCATGCGTTTTGTGTAGTGATGAAATATGAAGCCTCTGGCTACGTTTCCCCCTCTTTTTTTTTAACACTTTCCTTCTCAAAAATTACTGAGATTAACGTTGTAACTTCCCCATCTTGATTGATCCATTCACCAGAAGTAAGTCACGGGACCTTCTGTGGTTTGTATGGTTCCATAATCACTGTCCATTGAAACTGAATTACAGATAAGAATTTAGTTTAGATTAGATTACTTACAGTGTGGAAACAGGCCCTTAGGCCCAACAAGTCCACATCAGCCTGCCGAAGCACAACCCACCAACTCCCCTACATTTGCCCCTTCACCTAATACTATGGGCAATTTAGCATGGCCAATTCACCTAACCTGCACATTTTTGGACTTGTGGGAGGAAACCGGAGCAACCGGAGGAAACGCACGCAGACATGGAGAAAATGTGCAAACTCCACAAAGTCAATCGCCTGAGGCAGGAATTGAACCCGGATCTCTGGCGCTGTGAGGCAGCTCTGGCACTGTACCACCGTGCCACCCAGATAATTTACATTTTTTGTTGAAAAATCTGCAGCACCGATAAGTTGTTTGTCATTGAAAAGTAGCATTTTGAGGACTGTGTTAGAACCAGGTAAGACCATAAGAAATAGGAAGAGGAGTAGGCCATTCAGCCCCTCAAGCATGTTCTGCCATTCAAGCTTGGCTGATTCGTCATTTCTCACTTCCACTTTCCTACCTTTACCCCATAACTCTCGATTTCCCAACTGATCAAGAATTGATCTGCCTAAGACTTAAATATATACAAGGACTCTGCCTTTACAGCTCTCTGTGGCAAGGAGTTCCAATGACTCTCAGTCCTCTGAGAGAAAAAAATCCTCCTCATTTCAGTCTTAAATTGGCATCCCTTTTATCTGATCCTAAACTCTCCCATGAGGGGAAATATCCTTTCAGCATTTACCCTGTTGTGTTTCCTGACAATCCTGTGTTTCAATTATATCACCTCTCATTCTTCTTAACTCCAATGAATAATCAGATTCCCAACCTGTTTTGCCTTTGTTCTTAAGATAACCTCTCCATGCAGGGATTATCCTCCTGGAGCTTCTCCGAACCCTACCTCCAATGAAATGATATCTTTCCTCAAATAACAGCATTAAAACTGCTGATAGTACTCACGATGTGGTCTCACTGCACCTTATACAGTTGTAATAAGACATCCGTACTTTTATTTCAAGGGATTGAAAGATAAAGGCCAACATTCCGTGAGCCTTCCTGATTACCTGTGACCTAGCTTTCTGTGTTTCATTCATGAGTACCCTCAAATCTTTGTGTTTCAGCTATCTGTAGTTTTTCTCCATTTAAGTTATATTCTGTTCTTTTGTTCTCTTTTCCCAAAAAAACTTCACGTTTTCCCCCGTTACACTCCATTGGCCAACCTTTTCCTATTTACTTAATCTGTCAATATCTGTCTAAAAAACCTTTTCTATCCCTCTCACAACTTGCCTTTCCATCTATTTTTGTTTCATTTGCAAAGTTGACTACAGTGCATTCACTTCCTTCCTCCAAGTTATTAATATATATTGTAACCACTTTCAGTCCCAACTCTGATCCTGTGGAACCCCACTAGTCACAGGTTGCCAATCCAAAAATGAACCCCTTACCTCCACTCTCTGCTTCCTGCCTATAAGCCAGTTATCCATTCATGCCAATGTACTATTTCTAACACTGTAAACTCTTATGGCTTCACCTTTTGTGAGGTAATTTGTTAAATGCCTCCTGAAAGTCCAAATACAATGCATGTACTGGTTCCCCTCTATCTATTCTCTTTGAAACATCTTTGAAGACCTCTAATAAGTTAGTCAGACATGATTTGCCTTTCATGAAGCTGTGCTCATGCTCCTTGCTTCAATTATGATTGTCCAAATGTTCTGCTATTATTTCATCAATAATCGATTCCACAGCTGATGGATATTGACTATTTTGCAAATACACCACTACTGTAGAGTTAAAAGATTTCAGTAGCCAATTACAGGTTTGACACTGGTGATAAGGTCAGACAAATTCACAAATATCAACAGAGTAAGTACAAATGATGGAGCCCAGTAAGCTCATTTAGTTTTTTATCCTTGCTATTAGCAGCTGGTTCAATAATGACTCTAGATCTTTCATCTCTATTTGTACATTAATTTGTACCTTTATATTCATATAAAGTTTCAGCAATTTTACTATAGGTTGGCATTGGCTCTTTTTTTTAATAGTTCTTACTTAGTTAATTTCAGTCTGAGAAATCACATCCCACCTTAACTCTGAATGTTGTTACAACTCCTGTTCGGTGAATCAACAGGTAGCTCGGGAAAGGAACAAAGTTATTTAATTCGTGTGTGTGTGTGTGTGTGTGTGTGTGTGTGTGTGTGTGTGTGTGTGTGTGTGTGTGTGTGTGTGTGTGTGTGTGTGTGTGTGTGTGTGTGTGTGATCTTTAAGTAAATTTAAAACGTAAACTTTAAACCTTTGAATTGGATGCATCCATAAACTGGCAGAAAGCAATAACAATTATAATCTGCATTATTGGCAAATTCAACTTTCCACTGATGTTTTATTAGGCAGTCCCTGCTTAATAGGCAGAAATAAATGTATTTGCTCACTGGACATTCCTTGAAATGATGTATTGAACAGAACAATAAAAAACAGAAAATGCCAACAATACTGTTCTGATCATAAAGTTATCAGCTCAAAATATTTTATTTATTTGTCTGTCCGTGGATGTTGCCAGACCTGCTGAGTATTTCCAACAGTTTCGGTTTTTATTTCTGATTCCAATACTGCCTGCAGTATTTTACTATTGTGTATATAAGTAACACCGTTAATGTCCAGTTACCTTTTGTGTATGTAAAGTCTTCTAATACCTTTTGAGTGATTTGAATTACAGCTTGTATGGACCATTGTTTGCCAAAATAAAATTCAGTGGAAGGCAATGATTCTCAAAATCAACTTCCTGAATAAATCAAGGAGCTGTCTTAAATCACGCAGCATGACTTGGTACAGCATCTTAGTTTTCCAAGATTAATGGATGTCATCATGGTGAAACTATGTGTATTCATATAGTTGGCAGCTTTTTAAAAAAAAGGTGGTAACTCTCTCCCTCACATCAAACATTTTATTTTGGAGCCCCCTTAGATTTGGTCCTTGAGGATCTCCAGTGGAATAAGATAAATGGGAAAGGGTTTTAAAAATATTTTTAGAAAATGAATACTTAGCACTATAGTTGGAAATTACTTATCAGTTTCTGATACTCTTGAGCTTTGGAATCTAAACAAAGGAGTGTTTATTCATTATCCAGAAATGAGTTTGAATTTTACATAATAGGATTACTCTTCAGGACATTTGGAGTGAGAGTCCATCTAAAAGAATAATCTGAAACAGAACCAAACATAAGTCGAGTAAAAGGTGCAAAAGAGCATAGAAATGCAGCACATCTACCTTCTTTTCCTAGAGATCAATTAAGTTATTTTGTCACTTGTCAGTCTTACACTACTTATGCATTTGTTTGGCCACCCTTCTTGAAACTTTGAGTGTTTCCAATCCAAAAGGCAACTGCTTTGTTCATAGATTCATTTTGTTTGCTAACATTTTATAATTGTTATCCTAATATCAGTCAGGCATCTGTCCTTGAAAATGTATTGTTTTGAGTTTTTCAGCTTTCCTGCAATATCCGCATGATTGATAAAGTCTTCAGGGTTCAATTTCTACATGAGCTCTCCCTAGCCCTATACTTTGGTGCCTGATCAATGGAATCCTTTGATGTCTATCAACTTCTGCTGATTTTGTCATTTTAATTTGGACAGATAACTGCAGCTGAAATCAGGAGGATAGAGAGAGGCTAAGTAGATTGACAAGAAGGGTATTCAATGAATTTTCAAGTGAGAAAGAAAGGGCAATGAAAAATTTTGGAAAAATGAATAAGGAAGCTTTGGTATATCTAATGGCCAAACTTTTAAGAAGAAGGAATCAGAAATTTAAGAATTCAAACTCACAGACCTTTAAAATAAGAAGATAGAACTGATAAAGTTGTAAAAGAGCATATGAATAAAAGCATTGAATACAAATGCAAATAGGCAATGCTTAACATGCACAAATCATTGGTTTGGTCCCAGAAAGACTTGTGTTCGGTTTTGTGTATTCTTTCAGAAGGCTCTTAAGGCATATGGAGGAGGTTCATTGTTGACAGTGGAGGTTCACGATAGGCAAGGCACGAAGGGGATTCATGATTGTGTTAGAACAAAGACAGACAGGTGAATCAAATCAGTCTTTCTACCTTTGTATTCGCTGCATTGTAAAAATAAATGCTTGGAAGACCCTCAATAGTTGCTGCAATAGTTCCTAATCAGACCTTTGAGTAATCAATCCCAGACTTTGTGAATTATTAATTTCAGATACAGTTTTGACTCTCTGGGCTTCCACAAATTGGTGAAAGAGGTAAGGCAGGGAATTTTCACACGTTCATGTTGTGTCAGCAGCAGCCAAACCCATCTCCCCAGAAAATAAAAGAAGAATTGAACTTTGAGTTTTTTGAAGAAGTAACAAAGAAGATTGATGAGGGCAGAGTGGCGTACGTGATCTATATGGACTTCAGTAGGGCATTTAGCAGGTAGACTGGTTAGCAAAGTCAGATCACATTGAATACAGGGAGAGCTAGCCATTTGGATAGACAACTGGCTTGAAAGTAGAAGACAGAGGGTGGTGGTGGAGGGTTGCTCCTCAGACTGGAGGCCACTGGTGTGCCACAAGGATTGGTGTTGGGTTCATTGCTTTTTGTCATTTATATAAATTATTTGGATGTGAATGTAGGAGGTATAGTTAGTAAATTTGCAGATGACACCAAAATTAGAGATGTAGTGGACGGCGAAGAAGGTTAGCTCAGAGTACAATGGGATCTTGATCAGATGGGCCAATGAGTCGAGGAGTGGCAGATGGAGTTTAATTTAGATAAGTGCAAGGTGCTGCATTTTGGAAAGGCAAATCAGGACAGGTCTTATCCAATTAATGGTAAGGTACAGGAGAGTGTTGCTGAACAAAGAGACCTTGGAGTGTAGGTTCATAGTTCCTTGAAAGTCGTCTCTCAGATAGATAGGTTAGTGAAGAAGGTGTTTGGTCTGCTTTCCTTTATTGGTCAGAGCTTCAAATATAGGAAGGATGTTATGAAACTTGAGAGGGTTCAGAAAAGATTTACAAGGATGTTCCCAGGGTTAGAAGGTTTGATCTATAGAGAGAGGCTGAATTGGTTGGGGCGTTGGAGGCTGAAGGGTAACCTTATAGAGGCTTATAAAATCATGAGGGGCATGGATAAGGTAAATAGACAAGGTAATTTCCCTGGGTTGGGAGAATCCAAACTAGAGGGCATAGGTTTAGGGTGAGAGCGGAAAGCTTTGAAAGGGACCTAAAGGGCAACTTTTGCACTCAAAAGGTGGCTGTATACGGAATGAGCTGCCAAAGGAAGTGGTGGAGGTTGGTACAATTGCAGCATTTAAAAAGCATCTGAATGGGTAAATGAATAGGAAGGGTTTAGAGGAATATGGGTCATGTACTGGCAAATGGGACTAGATTAATTTAGGACATCTTCTCAGCATGATATGGACCGAAGGGTCTGTTTCCGTGCTGTACATCTCTAAGACTCTTTGGTTCTGCCCTGATAGACTGGCAGCCTTCTGGCAAGGCCTCCATTACCATTCAATATGTGTCTTCTGTTTGAACACAGGGTCCCTTCTAGACTTGCCAGAAAGACTTTGCAGGTACTGACCTCATCAGTAACCAACTGATATCTGTTTAAACACAGTGCTCTTTCTGGGATTGCTGTGGCTGTAGGAACTTTTTTAATCGAGCATCAATCTGCAACTAACTTCCAGTCCTGGCCTCTCAAACCAACAAAAGCTTGTTTGCACTGTTCTTTTCCTGTTACCACAAGTTGTTTCCCAAAGTCCATAAATCATTTCCAGCTCTCATTCCCAGTTCACTGCTCCAACCTTGAAAAAAGAATAAAAATAATAATGAAAAGTAAATCAGCAAAGGTTTTAGCATTGGGCAATGTGTGGAGGTGTTTCACAATGGACAAGGTGTGGAAGCGATTCATAGTGCACAACGTGCAGGGGGAGTTTCACAGTTGTCAAGGTGCTGAGGAGTTTCACATTGCTGATTTGGAGGTGCCGGTGTTAAAAATCTCACAACACCAGGTTATAGTCCAACAGCTTTGTTTGGAAGCATTAGCTTTCGGAGCACTGCTCCTTCATCAAGTGGTTTTGGAGTATAAGATCGTAGGACACTGAATTTATGGCAAAAGTTTACAGTCAGATGTAACTGAAATTATATAT
This sequence comes from Hemiscyllium ocellatum, assembly GCF_020745735.1. Classification (NCBI taxonomy): domain Eukaryota; kingdom Metazoa; phylum Chordata; class Chondrichthyes; order Orectolobiformes; family Hemiscylliidae; genus Hemiscyllium; species Hemiscyllium ocellatum. The sequence goes on along the minus strand of NC_083416.1, from coordinate 17,120,493 downwards.
TGAAAAAGACCTGGATTGTTATTAAGTCTCTCATGTTTTAGAATGGGCATATTGGTTTCAGTTCTTTCATATGTAAATCCCATAACTTTCTTAAAGTTACATTCTCAAATGAATTTTAACAATAGGCTGTCTGTGCGCCAGTGTTCAGACTGATTCTAATCTACAAAAGGGGTTTACAGAATGCTATATGGATTCAAGCAGTTTTTGAGCAACATAAAATGTAATTCTGCTAGTACAAATTCACCCCACAAACTTTCATCTGTGTGTGTGGTGTGTGAGTGTCTGTGAGAGAGTATGTGTATGAGTGAGATTATAAAGGAGTAGAAGTCTGCGTGTGGGAGTGTATATGCGAGAAAGCTTGTGTATGAGAGAGGGTCTGCATGAGTGCATGGGTCTGTAGGGGTGTGTGTGTGTGTGTGTGTGTGTGTGTGTGTGTGTGTGTGTGTGTGTGTGTGTGTGTGTGTGTGTGTAGTGCTATGGGGTTACCTGTGGTGTGACATGAACCCAAGGGCCCATTTGAGGCCGAGGTCAAGGGTACCAAACTTGGTTATCAGCCTGTGCTCAGCCATTTTGCGTTGTTGCCTGTCCCAAAGTCAACCTTGGAGGATGGTCACCCGAAGATCTGAGATCGAATGTCCCGGACCGCTGAAGTGCCCTCTGACTGGAAGGGAAAACTCCTGTCCATTGATTATTGTGCAGTGTCCAATAAGAGTAGCCTCTGCTTGGCTCACCAATGTACTATGCCTCAGGACATCCTTGCCTGCAGCGTATGAGATAGACACATTCACTGAGTCACATGAGTACCTGCCACGTACATGGTGGGAGATGTGCACACATGTAATGGTAGCATTCGTGTCGACACTCAGATCTATCTTGCAGCGTCTACTGTGACAAGGTTGTATGGTATTGTCCTGAAAGCTGGGCAGTTTGCTGCGAACAACAATCTGTTTGAGGTTTGGTGGTTGTCTAAAGGCAAGAAGTGGAGGCAGGGGGTAGGTCTTGGCGAAATGCTCATCCTCATTGATAATGTGTTGCAGGCTGCGAAGAACATCATGTAGTTTTTTGGCTCCTGGGAAGTACTGGACAACAAAGGGTACTCTGTTGGTTATAGTTTGTGTCTGTCTGCTGAGGAGATCATTACAGTTTCTCGACATGGCACATCGGAACTGGCGATCAATTGTAATTGCAGAATTACACTTCATTTTACTTAAAAACTGCATGAATTCAAGTAACATTCTGTAAATCCCTTTTTTAGGATAGAATCAGTCTGAACATTGGGGCACAGACAGCTTCACACAGGGCACCCCTCACATCTTCATTGCATTATCTGGGCCAACATGGCACCTATTGTTAAAATTCACTTGAGAATGTAACTTTAAGAAAGTTCTGGGATTTCCATATGAAAGAACTGAAGCCAACATGCCCATTCTAAAGGATGAGAGACTTTACAAACATCCCCCCTGTAAACTTTTGCTGTAAATTCTGTGTCCTACAATCTTATGCTCCACAGCCACCTGATGAACGAGCAACGCTCCGAAAGCTAATGCTTCCAAATAAACCTATAACTTGGTGTTGTGTGATTTTTGACTTTGTAGGCATTACTGATTAAAGCCAATGGTGAAAAGGAGAAACTGACTTCTTTTATGCAACAAAATGTTAAGGAATCTGATAGTAACGTTCAAAATTAAGAAAGAGTTTGATAAGATTGGAAAGTAAACCTTGCCTCTAGCTGGGTAAATTGGTAACCAGAGGACAATAATTTAAGAATTGTTATCACTTAAAAACATGGAAACAGAGAAATATTTTGCACCAAGGTTTGATTGGTTATAGAATGCCTCATTAGAGACAGTTGTAGGAGCAGCACCCATAATAATTTTAAAAAGTACAAATAATGGCATATGGAGACAATCTTAATCCTCTGCACTGACTGTTTAGCTCTTATCAGAGTAGGTGACGTAGTACTCCAAGAGAATTAGTGATTCTTTCTCTGGACTTCTGTGTAAAGGTACTATTTATATGATAATAACCTTACAGGTCCTATTTAGTAGTTTGAAGTGTATGGGTCCTGAGTTTCTTTGAGCTGGATGTTCCTGTTTGATAATCAGAAATCGCTGCCAGAAAGCGTATTTGTGGGTGGATATTGGGTTCTGATTTGGTTGCAATGCCTACGTTTGTTGAATAGCCTGTCTGTTTTTCAATCTCTATCAAAATGAATGATGAATTAGTTGAAGCATAGGGCAGATGATTATATCTTTAAAATGACAATAGGCAGAAAATTTGGCAAAGAGAAGATCATCAAAAGTAAAATGTGAATGAATGCGATGCAATCAGTGTGCGTATAAGTAATAATTCACATTGATCACAAAGAAACGTTATAGTCCTAATTTGACTACAGTAATATTGTAACTCAACGACTATCTGTATTCACATCCTTTCAAGATAACATCTATCTATATCTTAATATGTGGCATATTAGCAATTTAGTTGAACATATTTGATATTGCTTCAATGATGCACAGCATGTTCACAGGAAGATTGTGATGCAGCATGATATAACAAATTCAACATTCAGTACAATATTATAGTAAATGAGAGACTGTCTCAGCTATGTAGAATTTTATTGTTACGCTGACTGTCTCATAAAGAGCAGTGTTGCAGGGATGCTGCTTATTGCTGACAAGATTAAACTTGCAGTTTTAGGATAATCTCTTAAATTAATTTCCAGTGATAACCTTATAGATAAACACATAGGCTGGTGTCACCTTTCAAGTAAATAAATCAGATTTCTCTAGGTTTTCCAGCCAGTGTTGGGTGAGCTGATCTTGGCTGGTGCAACAAGGGAGATGTAATGATTTGCCTTTGATTCTGGGATCAGGGAGGAGAAAAGATCACATTCGATCCCAAGAATGAAGATGTGGCGATTAGTTGAGGACAGGTTGAAATTAAATTCTGTCTTTCTTTTCTCATGGTCAACAAGTTTGAATAGCTCAAATTTCTCAGGCTTTCCTCACTTTCTTAGTATTTTGATGCTGTGAATGAAAAATGTGGCTGATGAAGACTGAAGTGGGTAGCAGATAATTGTGTCCAACCATAGAATACATTCTAGCACAGTCAAAACCTTCAGGAAGTGAGTGCAAAACTAATCTCTGTATTAGGGAAGAAAAACAATATTTGAAACTTATTGGCTGTCATTCTTCCTCTGTTTCCCACTGCACCACAAAATGAGCTAGGGAAGACCATTGTGCTCCAATCATAAACTTGCTGTAAACGTAGAAGCAAAAGAGCTCAGTTATTGTGTCAATTAATCTGAAATATTGCTAACATTTGTGTACTCTACTGCTGAACCAATATGCCTGCATTCCCAATTAGCATTACCCCTGGCCTGGATTCAGGATTCAAAGCAATCAATTTGCAAATGCTAAAAAATCTAAGGGGAAAATATTCTGGGAAATTAGTTTAGGAATTACCTAAGATGTAACTTGATAGCAAAATGACAAATGTCATTTAATAGATGCATTGCATATAAGAAGAAATGGTTGATAAACTGATGTAACGAGACTATTGCCAAAAAAAGTTAAGGATTTGCTTTCATTGTGGAGCAAGGTCAACAAAACAAATATAACGGTTGTTTATGTAGAAAAGAAAGTAGAGTGCACATGAGAGTAAGTCATGCTTGGATTAATACATGCTCTGGTCAGATTGCATTTTATGTTCTGTGTTCACTTTCTGTTAAGGTAATTGATTTGCTGAAGGCTCACATACAAGTTGCAAAGTTAATCCCTAACGTATGAGGATTGAGATTTGAGCAAAAACTGGAGAAATATGGTCTTTATACTTTAAAGACAGAGTACAATGTACTGATCCAGCAGGTGACAGCTACAACGGAGAGCTATTGAACAGACTCTCACTGGAAAGAAAAGTGTTTTTGGTGAAAGGAAGGCTAATGGGAAAGAAAGACAGACAGACAAAGTATTTCTCAGACCAGTGTTAACCCACAGGCTTTGTTCCATGTACATTCTGTAAATAACTCTTTGTTTCACTTTAATTTCCCTTGCTGTCGGTAACAAATTGATGATAGTGGAATAAAAAATTCCAGCTTCCTGATCTTTGAGCTGTCTGCATGTTCAAATCCCTTGTGTAACAAGATACGCTGACTTTTTTGTACTCTTTCTTCACTGATGCTGTCTGACCGGTCTGGCCTTCCATGAGAGAATCATCAGAATTCTGCAGCTGCAGAATTCTGAAGTTCAGAATTTCAGGGGGACATTAAATTAGCTGTCGTAGAGCTGTCAGTTGAGATACTGACACTGTATTTTGGAGGATAACACAGAGGTGGGATCTGCATATGTTGATAGTTTGTGTGTATGTGTGTACTGGAGCCAAGGAAAGGGATCCTGAGTGGAAGCATAACTCACCAGAGGGTGAGGTCACACAGAATTATTGATGTAGAGGACTAAGATGAGGACATGAATAGGCCAATGACAGAAAAAGATTGATGGAGATGTGTACATAGTGGAATGCTCAGAGCAATGGAAATGTTACCAGAATGCCTGCATTCAGTGTCAAGAACAGTGGAAAAGTCCAGTCCCAAGTTTGCACAGGGCTTTGTGCACAACTTATTCATCATCCTTCCCAGTGTGAAGCTATGGTCAACACCACACTTACACTAGTGAAACTAACCATGATGCCATGGCTGATGTTTCTAGTTTTCATTGCTGTAGTCACCCAATGTTTGGGTACAGTTCTCGTGGCTCAAGATACCACTATTCAAAGGTGATGCTCGGGTTTCACCATTGTCCAGCTGTCTGTTGTAAAACAGATAGAGAATTACTTAGGCACCACCATGCAGTATGGAAGGATCATAATCTCTCATTCCTCCCCTTCCTTTCTGTTTCCAGCTAGTCAACCCAGTCACCCGTGCTGAGTAGGTGAAGTCTGAAGTTGCACTTTCTATACTCACCTGAAGACCCTGCTATGGCTCTGAGTGACATTTCAATTTTTTCATTGCGTGCATCACTGATAAGACCAGCATCTGTTGTCCATCCCTAATTGTTCTTGAGAAAGTGGTTGTGAGTTGGTTATTTAAACTGCTCCAGTCCACCACATGTCAGTACATCCACAATACTGTTAGGAAGGGAATTGCAAGATTTTGAATGAATGATGTTAAAAAAATGATTTTGTTTCAGGTCAGGATACTATGCAGCCTCGAGGAAAACTTGCAGGTCGTGGTGTTCCATGTGTTTGCTCCTCTGTCCTTGATGTGGAAGGTATTGGCAGAGGAGATTTAGCAAATTGAAGAGTTAATGTTCATCAAGGTTAGGAGAGAAAGGCCAGCCTTTCAAGCCAAGCAAGTGTTAATGTAAGTGACTGAGGAAAAGAGAAGTGCGACTGCTCTATGTTGCAGCTCCGCTCACTCCTTTTTCTTCAGGCACCACCTCACAATTCCATCTGAACCTCATTACTCATTCACCCTCTTTTTGCCATTTCACACCCAACTTCAAATGATCCTGCACAAAATATTGTCATCCTCTCTATGTGGGTTTCTGAATTGACATTGCTTTTTGGGACTTTAACCATCCACCTCCTGCAGTTGAGGATACCTTCTTTTAGCAGTTAAAGACCGGTGCAAAATATGATGAGCTCACGGAATGGACCCAAGGTAAAAACTTCTGGCGTTCTAGAGAAATAGTTGAGGATGTGTGGAGAGAAACTGAAGATTTTCTAGAATGACGAGCAAGTTTTTCTTATGAGTCACGTAGTCTTGTTACATTTTCATGAATTATTTAATTTTAAAAATGAGCACCTATGAAAATAAATCAAGACATAAAACAGTTTTCTTCAGTACTTAACTGAAATTGCAATCATTTTGCAATGAAACCTTGTTTGAAAAAATGATTCCTTAGATCAAGGGCCAGCCAATTGATGAAATTGATCAAGCTGTAAATTTAAGTCAACTGATGAACTTAAATTGCTGTGTTCTTGACATTAATTCCATAGTATGTCACCGGACTTAATACAGAAGAGTGCATTCTTCCCTTAACTGCAGAATATACCTGATACAATCTGACTTTGTAAAAGAAGTATTGTCATGCTGAGACTAGTTCTGATACTTAAACTGGAATGAATGTATATTAGAATTATTTTGTGGATGAATAATTGTATTGATCTGTCTGTTGGGGCATGGCACTGGAGAGGTGAATACATTATTGGAATTGTTTAAATCTACTATTTTAACCCCAGACATTTTGCAGAATTCTGGTGGTTTGTTTCAATAAGCAAAGGACAAGATGATCAGTCCCAAAGATCTTAATTATGTTTCAGATTTTACCTCTCAATGACTCAAACCTTTCTTTCTTTTGAACTTGTTTATTCTGCTTGGTTTGAAGATTTTCCGAGGTAGTTATTTTCCTACTCTGTCACCCCTTTGAAGAAAATGTTCCATTTCACTTTCATTTTTAACTTAAACTTACTCTGTGCCCTGCTATTCAAGCTCCTCAAGTGTTATGGTTCTGTTCGCCAAGCTGGGAATTTGTGTTGCAGACGTTTCATCCCCTGTCTAGGTGACATTCTCAGTGCTTGGGAGCCTCCTGTGAAGCACTTCTGTGCTCCTTCCTCCGTCATTTGTAGTGGTTTGTCTCTGCCGCTTCCAGTTGTCAGTTCCAGCTGTCCGTTGCAGTGGTCGGTATATTGGGTCCAGGTCGATGTGCTTATTGATTGAATCTGTGGATGAGTGTCATGCCTCTAGGAATTCCCTGCTGTTCTCTGTTTGGCTTGTCCTATAATAGTAGTGTTGTCTCAGTCGAATTCATATTGCTTGTCATCTGCATGTGTGGCTACTAAGGATAGCTGGTCATGTCATTTTGTGGCTAGTTGGTGTTCATGGATGCGGATCGTTAGCTGTCTTTCTGTTTGTCCTATGTAGTGTTTTGTGCAGTCCTTGCATGGGATTTTGTACACTACATTGGTTTTGCTCATGCTGGGTATTGGGTCCTTCGTTCTGGTGAGTTGTTGTCTGAGAGTGGCTGTTGGTTTGTGTGCTGTTATGAGTCCTAATGGTCGCAGTAGTCTGGCTGTCAGTTCGGAAATGCTCTTGATGTATGGTAACGTAGCTAGTCCTTTGGGTTGCGGCATGTCCTCATTCCGTTGTCTTTCCCTTCGGCATCAGTTGATGAAATTGTGCGGGTATCCGTTTTTGGCGAATACATTGTATAGGTGTTCTTCTTCCTCTTTCTGCAGTTCTGGTGTACTGCAGTTTGTTGTGGCCCTTTTGAATAGTGTCTTGATGCAACTTTTGTGTGGGTTGGGGTGGTTGCTTTCGCAGTTTAGGACTTGTCTGTGTGTGTGGCTTTCCTGTATACCTTTGTGGTGAATTCTCCGTTCGGTGTTCTCTGTACCATCACGTCTAGGAATGGGTGTCGGCTGTCCTTTTCTTCCTCTCTAGTGAATTGGATTCCTGCGAGTGTGGTGTTGATGACCCGGTATGTGTTCTCTATTTCTGTGTTTTTAATGATTCCAAAGGTGTCATCCACATATCTGACCCAGAGTTTGGGTTGAATTTGCGGTAAGACTGGTTGTTCTAATCTTTGCATTACCGTTTCTGCAATGGGTGATGGGTTTGCAGAATGGGAGATGGGTGAGCCCATGGGTTTGCCATTAATTTGTTCATATATTTGGTTGTTGAATGTGAAGTGTGTTGTGAGGCACAGGTCCAGTAGTTTGAGTATGCCATCTTTGTTGATAGGTTCAATGTCCTGTTGTCTGTTCTGTATGTCCAGCAGGTTGACTATTGTTTCTCTGGCTAGGGTTTTGTCGATAGAGGTGAACAGTGCCGTTATATCGAATGAGACCATGGTTTCTTCCTTGTCTATGTGTATGTTTCTGATGATGTCCAAGAATTCCTGTGTTGATTGTATGGTAACGTAGCTGATCCTGTGTCTGGATCCGCTGATCAGGTGTTTCAGTTTCTGCTGTAGCTCTTTAGCCAGTTTGTGTGATGGTGTCCCTGGTAGTGATACTATGGGTCTGAGTAGGATGTCTGGTTTGTGCACTTTGTGCAATATACCGACTACTGCAGCGGACAGCTGGAACTGACAACCGGAAGTTGCAGATTCAAACCACTACAAATGCCAGAGGAAAGATCACAGAAGCACTTCACAGGAGGCTCTCAAGCACTGAGGATGTCACCTAGACATGGGACGAAACGTCTGCAACACAAATTCCCAGCTTGGCGAACAGAACCACGACAACGAGCACCCGAGCTACAAGTCTTCTCACAAACTTTTAAGTTCCTCAAGTGGCAGTCAATTTGCCTGAATTCATTTGTTAACTACTCTCTGCAATAAAAACTTTGATGCGATCATTTTGGAGTTACTATTTTTAAATTGTTGTGATGGACAACTTACATAATTTGAAACAAGACTAGAAATTGCTGGAAAAGCTCAGCAGGCCTGGCGACATCTGCGGATAGGTCTCTCAACCCCAAATGTCAACGTTGATTTCTGTCCACAGATTCTGCCAGAGCTGCTGAACTTTTCCAGAAATTTATATTTTTTGATTCTGATTTACAGTATCTGCAGTTGTTACAGTTTTTAATTTCAAAATTTGAATATATTTACACTAGGATGGAGAAATTTAGAGGGTAGAAGCATCAAAAATAGGTGAACAAATAGGCCATTTGGCCTTTTGGAATTGCATCATCATTCAATATGATCATGGCTGATCATGCAACTTCACTATCCCACTCCTGTCTTCTCTCCATATCCCTTGAACCGTTTTGCTGTAAGGGCCACGTCCACCTCTCTTTTGAATACATCTAATGAACTGCCCCCAACACTTTCTATTGTAGAGAATCCCATGGGTCACAATTTTGAAGAAATGTTTCCTCATCTCAGTCCTGAACAGCTTACCCCTTATTTTTAGACTGTGACCCCTTGATTCTTTGATTTTAAAATGATGAATTTATTTGAGAAGAATTAAAATATGATTTGCAATGAGTTGAATCGGTTGCAAAGTGGCACAGACACCAGTGCATTTAGAGTTAGCAGATGTGCTATAATAGTCCAATAGAGTTCAAAGTGACAGTCTTCTCTTGTGACACAATAAACAGCTGTGTAACTTCAGATTGTATTAAGTTTTCTCTGGTAATAAGATTATCAAGAGCAAAATAAAAGGAGAAATTAGAAAAAGTGCTTCATACAAAGTGTCAGTAGAACATGGAATGCTTTGCTGTGCAATTTTTAAGGTAGAGGGTATGATGTTATTAAAAGCAGAATTGGACAAGGAAAAAAGAAGATGCAAATTGACACAGAAATGGCAGTAAAATAAGGTTAGCATTGACTACTTTAGTTATGATAAACAAAAGAGATGCATTCTTTAATTTTGCCCTTTCCTTTTGAGTGCTGTGTTTTATTTTTTACTTATTCAGTCAACTGCAATATAGCATTTTTTTTCTCTGAATTGGAGGTAGTTATTTTTAAGGAGATGTCTATTCTAAATGTAGTGTTTGTGTTAATTGTCCCTGTCGTTGTTGAGTGCAAGGAAGTATAACTATATATTAAGGATAAGTCAGAAGCTGAATGAGGAGGAATAGATTGTGATGAGTGATACTTCCCTGGCAGCACATGAGTACTTAATCTCTTTTGTTGACTTGCTTATCAGTGTAAAGTTAGGCTTTCTTTTATAGTCCATGTTCATTCTCCCAGTCATCTCCCAGATGACTGGGAGAATGAACATAGACTATAAAAGAAAGCCTAACTTTACACTGATAAGCAAGTCAACAAAACAGATAAAGTGTTCATCTGCCGTAATCAGAACTTACAATAACCTACCCCTTTCTTGAAATCACAACTGATATTTTTGTTATTAATGTAAATAATCTTGAAATCATTGATTGTGATTTTTGTGAACTTTATTGCTTGACATTGCAGCTACAACAAGGTAAAACTTGTATGCAACAAGTCCTTTTGGTCTTTGGCTTTTTTTCTTTTCTAGGGTTAATTTGAAAGTGAATTGCTTGCACAATTATTTAGACATTAAAACTTCTGTAGTGATGCAGTGGCTTCTCCTTGGCAATAAACTTCATGTAGTCAGCACCCTTAACTTGGAATACTAGACCATCTAATAATAATACATTATGAAAGGCTTAAAAATCCATTATTGGTAATAATTTAGAAGAAAAAAAATCAGTAGAAAACTGGTTCAAATGAAAAGTCATAAAGGGAAGAACCCCTTGTGTAATCATTATTGAAAGTATTTGAGATGCAAGAATATTTAGTAAAGCTGTTGCCTTTCCTGTCTTTTTGATTAATGGTACTTTCTATTTTTGAATAATTAGCCTTTGAAACTATAGCATTATATTATTCAATTATAGAAAGATTAGGAGCTACATACTGACAGTCAGTGCAAATTAGCAGGCATCTCCAAAATGTGCTGTGCTTTGGAAATTAGATATCATTTTTAATTCAACTTGGGCCAACTAGTAAATAAGATTAATCCCATAAATATTCAGCTGATTTTGAATAAGCAATTGATAGAAAGTAGATAAACATTGCTATAGGGGTAGATTAATTTGTCTGTAAAGAGGCAGTGATAAATGGTATTAATGTGCTGGTCACTGAAAGAGCAGAACCAATGGGGATTTGATAGGTTACTCACTCCAGCTACTGTCAGGTTGCATTTAGACTCGACCTTTCAAAGCAAAAAGAGTACAGTCAGTGGATCATCTGAACGCTGAAATATCAGAAAGAAATATCTTACAGCCGAGTGGATTCATTTATTTTTATTTATATGTTTTATGCAACGTAGTTATATAAAAAAGTACGACTGTTTTAATAACCTTGTTCTACCGCTGGGAATAAAATATATGCAGGATTATAATGTGTCTAATGTTTTACTCTAGCCTGTAGGAAACGAAAAATGATTAAGTTGCTCAAGTTTTTAAGCATTTTTACAGTGGCTGTGGGGTGTATTACTTCACTACACCATCAGTTATGTTTAATTGCATGGAATGTTTCCAGGCCTTTTGCTACTGAGAATTTGGACAATTGTTAAGCTTACATAACACAGTTGTAAAGTGTCTTTAAATATCCAGGGTTTTGAATCAAGCTATATAGGAAAGTGCTTTTTCTTCAGTGACCTAGTTTTATTATGGTATTAGAAATACAGCCTGTAGTATGACACAAAATGTGAATTCTGTTTTCTATAGTTTAATAAGATATACCAGTTGCATTTAATTTGTCATGAGCCAAAACAAACCCAAAAAAACCATTTGGAGATGTGCAGATAAGCTAGATACATTTGGTAGTGTGACTTGAAGACTTGAACACCATTTATGAAATCCTGTGCATACAAACATGAAAGCAGATTTCTGGGCTGCTATTACTAAAATGTTTTATGTTTCTGTTGAAAGAGAATATCATATCTAAGGTAATAAAGTAAATGCATCTTCTTCTTGTACACAGTCTCTGATTTATCTTGGTCTATGTTGGTAACAATGAATATTATACAATATATTTAGAAAGGTTTCTAAACTTGTGTTTAGAAAGAAATGTATTTGTCGTAAATGTCACAAAATTCTTCATATGCAATGACTTATCTTGAAATCCAACAGCAGTTGTTGTGTAGGCAGATAGAGCAGCTGTTTTATGTATCCCAGAACCAGCAGTAAGTTTGGAGGCCTCGACACACAGTCTAGAGAATATAAATTTTAATCCCACTATGGCAATTTGAAAATTTGAATACAGGTATAAATAAATCTGGAAATAAAATACTGGTGTCAGTATAAGTGGCCTTGTGTTGGATTGTTGTAAATTTGCAACTGGTTCATTGACATTCTTTCGAGAAGGAAACCTGTTGTCAGCCCTATATGTGACTGTAGTCCCACACCAATCTGGCGAACTAGCAAATGCTTTAGCTGCTTAAGATGAGCAATAAATGTTGGCTTTGCTCAAAGTACACACACCCTGAACATGTGCTTTTTGCAAGTTGAATGTAAATTGCATGGAGACTGATGGATTGAAGCAATTGTTTTAATTGCATATAAAAACAGAAAATGGTGGAAATGCTCTACATGTCCGGTAGTATTGATGGAGAGCGGAAAGAATGTGTTTTGCCAGCTCCAAGTTGGCCACCTGCTCATCCGTAGATGACAGCTGTGACATGACACTCGTGTGACAATATTCCTTGCCAGAATGCCTTTGCACATGCATGGCTCTTATCTCACAGAGACACGGAGAACTATAAAACCCTGTGGTTCACTTGCACAAATCCCAATGAATGTGTGATGTATATGCATGAGGCTTGTGGGCCGGGGGGTGCTGAGAGATAAATGGGAGATGGATGGAGCTGGCGGGGTGAAGGTAGCTGAGAATGCGATAAGAAGATGAAGGTGAGGGAGAAGGTGATATGTCAAAGAGGAGTGTATCGATGGGAAAGGTGATGGACAGGTCAGGAGGGTAGTGCCTCATTCCTGATGAAAGGCTTATGCCCAAATTGTCCTCAGATGCTGCCTGACCTGCTGTGCATTTTCCAGCACCACGCTGTCAATTCTGATATCCAGTATGTGCAGTCCTCACTTTCTCCTGTATGGATGATAATGTGGAAATGGCCAATTATGTTTAAATTGAAAGAATCCCAAGGGTGATATAGACCTATGCTTTTTCATGGATGCTATGGCAGCATAGTGATGCCAATTTAATTAAACTACAAGCTAAGATGTTAATTTTGTCACACTATAATGATGTCATTATGCAGGAATCAGCAACCCACAGTCATATGAATGGACTGAATTAACTTGGTATTTTACTGAACTAATCTTCTTTCAAAGTTGTAAATATCATAGTGAAATGTTTTTTGTCAACCATCACAGCAGGAGGTGGAATGGCCATTGATTTCAGTGAGCTAACACTTAGGAGTTTGTTACATAAAGTGCTGTAGAAACTTGTATGTAGAGAGAGAAAACCAGAGGATCTCTAGTATCTGCTGTATTTTGCTTTTATTTCTGGACTTTTAATCTGCTGTGCAGTGTGGTGATAAGAGCAGCACAATATTTGTTCCAGGTAGCTACTTCCTGTGTAGATCTGCAGTAACATAGTATTATGCAGCTGCAGTTTTGTGTGTGGTGTGTGTGTGTGTGTGTGCACGTGTGCGGGCACTGCCCCACCTAGCCATGTTGTTGTTAATGCAGCAAGATGCAGATGTGACTTGTCATCAAAACTCTTCCATAGGTGTCAGTAGTGGCTTAGTGAGTAGTGTTCTTATTTCTGAGTCAGAAGTTTGTTGATTCAAGCTCAACTTTAGAATCTAGGGCTCAAAATCTGGGATGATGTAGAGGTAAAAAAGCTGATTGAAGAACCTCTGCAATGTCACAAGTACAATTCTTTCAAAAAGCAACTCTGCGAAAAGTGACAGACCTGAAACAATAATGCTGGGTAAAACTTTTCCGTGCCTTGAGCAACATGGGCAAAGCTGAGAATTGATTGAAAATTTAGTGAGAATGAAAAAAAAACTGACTGTTGATGTCAAGAAAATAAAACTCTGATTTTCCCTTTAAGGTTTCAGTAGCAAGATCAGATTCTTGCTAATAAATAGTGACTTTACCTAGTTTAAATGTATTTGTATCTCATTAATATCTCAATTGTATCTCGTTCTCCCCGTGTCTGTGTGGGTTTCCTCCGGGTGCTCCGGTTTCCTCCCACAGTCCAAAAGATGTGCGGGTCAGGTGAATTGGCTATGCTAAATTGCCCGTAGTGTTAGGTAAGGGGTATATGTAGGGGTATGGGTGGGTTGTCGCTTCGGCGGGTCAGTGTGGACTTGTTGGGCCGAAGGGCCTGTTTCCACACTGTAAGTAATCTAATCTAATGTTCCAACTTGCCAGGTTTGAATGCAGTTTGCAATTCTCCTCACCTTTTCCAAGAAGCTAGATGGTGATCATTCTTGGCTGTGAAAGAGCAATTAGCTGGACGATGAAGCTTACTCCTCCAGGCTTCGGTTTAATGTCCCCTCACCAACAAGTCCTTGAATGCTGCATTGACAGTTACTGCCTCCCACTTTGTCCACCAAAGTTGACATCAACAAAACAGCAGTCTCACCACATTTTTGCTGTTGATCTCGGACCAAAACAGAATTCACTTCAAGTGTTAGCTTCGTAGATTGGGACATCCTTGGCTTGTATACTCCTGTCAGGTTGCTTCTTGCATTTGGACACAACCATCTCATTCATCTACACAGGATGTATCTTATGGATCTTGATTTCTCAGTGCAAACTCTTTTTGTGCTTATTTAAAATTTATTCATTTTGTTGGATGTGGGTGTCGCTAGCTGGCCATTAGGGAGGGAATTCCAGGCTTTTGACCCAGTGACGGTGAAGGAATGGTGATATATTTCCAAGTCAAGATGGTGAGTGACTTGGAGGGGAACTTGAAGGTGGTAGTGTTCTAATATATCTGCTTCCCCTGTCCTTCGAGATGGAAGTGGTCGTGGGTTTGGAAAGTGCTGTCTGAGGATCTTTGGTGAATTTCTGCAGCACATCTTAGATTTTAGATTAAATTCCCTACAGTGTGGAAGCAGGCCCTTCTGCCTAACAGCTCCACACTGACCCTCCGAAGAGTAACCCACCCCGACCCATTTCCCTCTGACTAATGCACCTAACACTATGGGCAATTTAGAATGGCCAATTCACCTGACCTGCTCATCTTTGGACTGTGGGAGGAAACCGGAGCACCTGGAGGAAACTCAAGCACACATGGGGAGAATGTGCAAACTCTGCACAGACAGTTGCCCGAGGCTGGAATCAAACCTGGGACCCTGGTTCTGTGACCCTGGGACCCTGCTAACCACTGAGCCACCGTGCCGCCCGCTATCTTGTATATAATACACACTGCGGCTACTGAGTATCGATAGTGGAGGGAGTAGATGCTTGTGCATGCTTAACTAGAGTGTACCAGGTTCTGTGGACTGCATAGCTGTTTAGACAGAAGGTAGAAAGGATAACTAGATGTAGAGAATGAGGTAACTGAGACCCAATGAGCGAAGGTGCTGCATGCAATTGTAGGGTTGGTAAGTCCATGAGCATCGGTGCTGTTTGTTGTACAATGGCACAATAAGAATGTGTGTGAGGTAGCAGAGTGAACCTTGCAGAACACTAAAGCTTATTGATGTTTTTCCTACAATTCTGTACGTTTCAACAGACCCTAGAGATAGCACTGTATCCAGCCTGGTTATATTTGGTGCCTTACCCTCCTCTGATGGTCTACCTGGTAAAGGATAGTCATCTCTCGAAAACCCTATATACCAGAATCTCCAGGTCCCTATCTGGAAAGTAGGATGCCAATATCCTTTCTAAGACATTTTGGTTTCCTAAGACAAAAGTATGAGATAATCCTGGCTTGCAGCATCTGAAATAGTATTTAATGTGGTGACAGAAGGTCCCAACAACAATGGGTCTTTGGGCTTTGCTGTTGCCTGATTGCATGAGAATTTTTACTACTGAGAATTTTTCTGAGCTGCAAGTTGTTTTATAGAAGTGGAGGTAGTTTTTAATATTAATACTTAGAATCATAGTCATACAGAATAGAAACAGATCCTTTGGTCCAACACATCCATGCCAACCAGGTTCTCCAAACTAAACTAGTCTCATTTGCCTGCATTTGACCATTATCCCTGTAAATCGTCCTATTTTATGTACCTATGCAAATGTCTTTTAAATGTTCTAACTGCAACTGCATCTACCACTCCCTCTTCAGTTCATTCCACATACAAACCACCCTCTGTGTGAAAATGTTGCCCCTCAGGTCCCTTTTAAGTCTTTCTCCTCTCATCCTAAAAATATGCCCTCTAAAAATATACCCTTATAAAGCTCTATTAGGTCATCTCTCAGCCTCCCTCGTTCCAGTGAAAAATGTCCCAGCCTATTCTTATTAGCTCAAACCCTCCAGTCTCAGCGGCACAGTGGTTAGCACTGCTGTCTCACAGCGCCTGAGACCCGGGTTCAATTCCCGACTCAGGCGACTGACTGTGTGGAGTTTGCACATTCTCCCCGTGTCTACGTGGGTTTCCTCCGGGTGCTCTGGTTTCTTCCCACAGTCCAAAGATGTACGGGTTAGGTGAATTGGCCATGCTAAATTGCCCGTAGTGTTAGGTAAGGGGTAAATGTAGGGCTATGGGTGGGTTGCGCTTCGGCGGGTCGGTGTGGACCTGTTGGGCTGAAGGGCCTGTTTCCACACTGTAAGTAATCTAACCTAAATCTTTTCTGAAACTTTTCCAGTTTAATAATAACTCTACACAACATTCCAAAAGTGGCCTCACCAACGTCTTGTACAACGTCCCAACTCCTATACTCAAATTGTCTGAGCAATGAAGGCAAGCGTGCTAAACACCTTCTAAACTGCCCGGTCTCCCTAATGCCACCTTCAAACCTACGTACACAAACCTCTAGGTCTCTATCAACAACACTACCCAGGGCCCTATCAAAAACTAGGTAAGTCCTGGCCTTGTTTGCCTTCTCAAAAGGCAGCACCTCAAGTGGGAATCATTTTCCCTTTTGACAGGATCATAAGATGGTCAACATTACATTGACTGCCTGTTGTTCTTACATTGAAATGAGTGGATTTATCTTCAAAGAGGGTCTGTAATCCCTGCATGTACTGTGTGCAGAAAAGTGGATTGATAGAGATGAATCTAATATAGGAAGTGGCAAGACAGATTACAAACTATTTGCATTGAAGATCTTTTTCATTTTATGGCCTGAAATTAGTAATGAAGACCAAAGAGGAAACCATACACATTTGATATACATTCAAAATGACACTTTCCCTACATCCACCACCCCCACAGATATGTAGAGGTTAGGTAAAGATCTATGAGCCAACAGCTGAGCTTATCTTTCTGTGTGAAGAGTTGTTGATACTATATTGGCAGAAAGCACATAGTGCTGCCTCAGTAAATGTTGCACAACGAAACTGTCATAGAAGAATACTATCAAGTTGCAAGTCTGCAATGTAACCAATGTGCCAAGGTCAGAATCTTTAGATGGAAGGTGAATTATGAATGAAGGATCTTTTGTCACACATATCGTGAAGACAATATGAAAAGTTTTTTGTTGCCACAATCTGGCGCCATTATGAGTTAAAATAAGGATTAAAAGAAATTAATTAAATTAGAGTTCATCTTCTGTTCAAATTGGAGTCTGAAGCATGACTTCCAGGCTTCAGCAAGGTCACCACAGAGTGTTCAAGTCCTCAAGGAGTTCTGCTCTGTGGACAGCCACTACCAGGAGTCCAGGCTCTGGGCCCCCTGCCACCAGGAGTCCTGGCTCCAGCGCCACAGCCGCCAGGAGTCCTGGCTCCGGTACCACTGCCACCAGGACTCCCAGCTCTGGGCTCACCGCCACCAGGAGTCCTTGATCCGGGCACACCGCTGCCAGGGGTCCAGGCTCCAGGCCCACAGCAGCCAGGAGTCCTGGCTTGGGGCCCACCACTGCCAGGAGTCCAGGCTCCAGGCCCACAGCAGCCAGGGGTCCAGGCTCCAGGCCCACCACCACCAGAAGTCCAGACTCCGGGACCACCCATTCCAGGAGTCCAGGCTCCGGCCTGCCACCACAGAGGTCCAGGTTACGGGCTTACTGCCACCAGAGAGCCAGGCTTACAGCTGCCAGGCGACCAAGCTCTGGGCCTTCTACAGCTAGGGCACAAGGTTTACCGCCACTAGAAGTTTAGGCTCCAGGCCTACCACCGCCAGGAAACCAGGTTCCGGGCCTACCATTACAGGAAACCAGGCTTTTAGCTGCCAGGAGACCAGGCTCTGGGCTGACCATGGCTAGTCTCCAGGCTTTCTGCCACTGAGAGTCCAGGTTTCAGGCTTACCACCATTAGATGTCCCTGCTCTGGCTACCATCACTGTCAGGAATCCAGGCTCTGGCCTACTGTCGTTAGGAGTCCAGTCTCCAGGCTTACCATCGCCAGGAGTCTAGGCTCCGGGCACCTGAATATTCATACAGCTTTATGTCAGCTGCATTTCATTTTGTAAAATGCTATTTTTTTTAAAACCCTAACCCATTCTTTTTTCCACATAAAGAAAGAACTTTGAATGCTGGAAAACAGAAACAAACTCAGCAGGTCTTACAGAAACTGTGGAGAGAAAGCAGAGTTAACATTTCCAGTCGAGTGGCCCTTCTTTAAAAGGGACCTAAGAGGCAACCTGTTCATGCAGAGGGTGCTGCGTGAGGTGTTGCCAAAGGAGGTGGTGGAGACTGATGCAATTACAACATTTAAAAGGCATCTGGATGGGTATATGAATAGGAAAGATTTAGAGGGATATGGAACTGGCAAATGGGACCAGGTAAGACTGGAATGTCTGGTCAGCATAGATGAGTTGGGCTGAATGGTCTGTTTTTCTGCTGTGTGACTCTATGTCTTGATGTCTGCATTCCCCCAGCCTGTTGCATAACTCTGATTTTCATATCCTTTCCTTTGGCAGCTATTTCTTCAGCTGCCTGTGCCCTAAATTCTTCACTTCCCTTTCTGAACTCTTCTCCACCTTTCTTTTTTGTCATTCACACTTACCTCTTGACTGAAACTTGAGTTATCTGACCTAGTATATCCTCCTGTAGTTCAACATTAAATTTTGTTTGATAATGTTCCTATGAAGCACTTTGAAACTTTCCACTCTGTTAAGCATGTTATGTTAACATGGTTTCTTATTTGTAGTGTTTTATGGGCATTTAGAATCTGAATGAAGTGGTTTTGTCTTGAATGTATTAGCAGTTAGTCTTGTTTTTAAAGTCAACTGAGGTGCTGTCAAAATGTAAAATTGATGAAAGTGTGTGTAGCTGATGATCCCAAGTAGAGCACAGATGAGGGAGTCTTAGTTGACCTCTCGTGAATCTGGAATGAAGAAATTCATACATTTCCTCAATGTGTTACTTAATGAACGAACCTTAGAATTTCATCAATATTATCCAATTTCTCACTCTTACTCTGAATCTAATTTCACCTTGAAAAAATGCATCGGTCTCTGTTTGAGTTCTTTTGTACAATTAGCAACAAAGAACTCTGATGAAGGGTCCCGATGTGAAACATCAACTCTCCTGCTCCTCCAATGCTGCCTGACCTGCTGTGCCTCTCCAGTTGCACTTTTTTTTGACTGACTTCCAGCATCTGCAGTCCTTACCTACCTCCAAAATTGCAACAAAAATTGATTTTATTCCAACCTCTCAGTTTCTCAGTTTTGAAATGCTCATCCTTTGATAATGACATCTCAACCAAACAATATAGTGTTTTGTCTATTCTATTCTATATCCTATCAAAACCCTTCATAATTTATCAAAATCGTTTTGTGATCTCCTCTGCTCCGATAGAAATATTTGCACCAAATACATCTTCATAAGTATATTTTATAGTTCCTCCCATTAAACTGGTAAGCTTATGCTGTTTTTTTTCTCCAACTGTTGTAAGAATATTTAAAAGTAATGTGTGTTTCGTCCACACGAATTTGCTGTAACGCAATGGACAAATTGGGGTGCTGTTTCTAAAGCGCAACCTTTTAAAATGTGTGTTGGCTACAAAGCAATTACATGGCCATCACTTTAAACGCTGTTTCTATTGCGCGATTTTTCTGTAATGCAAGGTTGCACAATAATGCAAACATCACGTGATAGAAGAACTGACTGTAGCTAAAATTGATCAAAATGCCCTATTGCACTGCTTTTGTATTTTGTCCAAGACATGCGTCTAGAGGACAGGAAAAGTCTATTAATAAACAGAAGTCTGGCAAATAAAATGCCAGAATATGATAGACACACAGTCAAGAATTAACCCAGCTGTAAATGCAGCTGTTGCTAAGAAACCATGTACTTACATAAGAGAGAATACAAGATAATGTGAATTATGAAGGACTTCAGGACCACTTGGACTGTATTAAAGATGTTTTATACAATAGAAAAAAAGCCTGATAAGTTAAAAGGAGGATAGATACCAAAATATGTGGCCTCAGCCAACATGAACATAATTAACTGTTCTATATAAGTACAGCCCAAACAAAGCTATGAGTAAAAATAAAATCTTTTCCTTCCTAATTTGAGAGCACTCTTCAGATAGGCAAAAGTCAATTGAAAATTATTAGTAAGTTTAAGTCAGACGAATCTTTATCAATGGCAAACAGCTGTATTAATTGCTCACCATTCAATGCAATCTTTCTTTATTGTGATGTTGATATTGCTCGTAAGGCCAAGATGTATTGCCCATTTCTGAATGCCCTTGAGAAGGTGATGATGAGTTGTTTTCTTGAACTGCAGCAGTCAATCTGCTACAGATACACACACAATGCTATTAACATATAACCCTGTTATGATGAGCCCTTAACCTGTGTGTTAATATTTTGTTGAACAACTTATTGAATTCCTTTTGAATGTCCAAATATATTGTATCTAATGAATCCCTATTATCTATCCTGGTTATATTCTCAAAAAAAAAGTCCTCAAAATTGTCAGATTTAATTTTCCTTTTATAATATCACGATGACTTACCTGATGATATAATTTAATGCATTGGTAAGACTTTTTCACAATATATTCCTTCATTTTCCCAATTACTGGTGTCAGACTAACTTGCCTGCCGTTTTTTGTTTTCACCTGCCCTCCTTTCATGAATAGTGGTGTTACATTTGCTAGCTTCCAATGTGCTAGACCAATTCTAGAATCTAGGAAATTTTGGAAAATCAAAGCAACAGCATCCACTGTCGCTGCAGTTGCTACTTCTAAAACTTTAGGAAGTAGGCCATCAAGTCCAAGTGGCAGGATGAACAGGGTTGATGCAGGAATGATGATTTCCCCTGGTCAGCGTAGATGATGGTGGTCGTTAACCAGACAAGGAGTAACAGTCTCAGGATTCACAGTAGGCTTTATTGGATTGACATGAGAGAAATTTCTTCACTCAGGGTCGTGAACATGTGGAAACCTTAACCACAGAAAGCTGTGAAGACCTGATTCTCAAAGAAATAGGTATCGAAAGATGAAGGATGTCATCTGGTATGCGGAAAGAGAGAGAGTTTGGTATTCAGATAAGAAATCAGTCACGATTATAATGAATGAGTGGCTGCTTCAATGAGCCAAATGGTCTACTCCTTTTCCTAGTTTCTATACTCATAAGTGATTTATTCTCATTCTATATTTTTACCTTTTTATCCACATTTTGGTCCCCTTTTGTTCTTGCAGAATTCATCCAGTCTTCAGGATTACTTTTTGTGCTGCTATCAACTCTTCCTATACATCTAATGCCAACCTTAACTTCAACAGAAACCCACAGATGATTCTTTCTTGCAGAATTTTATTTTTAGTAAGCATATCTTCTTGAGCGTTTTGAATTCCTTCTTTCAATGTTTTTCCATGTTCATTTTCTATTATACTTTATTGTGATGCACTGCCAATATATGGCTTGATTGATTGTTTTTTCCAGAGTCGTGGAGGCTCAGCAGACCTTTAAAAATGCTGGATGGTGCACCATTCCATGATTCAGGCTCCCATCCTGGTGCTCCATTGTTGGCATGGGGGAAAGTTATGGGCAGCTTGGCTTCACTCTGCATTCTGATCTGACTGGTCCATTGCAGTGTAGGCATCTCTTAAACCTCTCCAATATTTGTGGAGTTGGGCCGGCTTCTCAAGGACCCATGGTTTGCAGCCCTTCAGCCGAGTGATGAACCACAGTCTGAATTTTTTGTCCTTTGAAGGCTAACTTTAAAAAGCTGTTGCTGCCACAATCTCATAAAATCTCATATCAATAAGCCAGGCTTTTAATATCTCAGATGTTCTCCCCAGGAGGTGGAAGGAAGAAAGCCAGCACATATCTGGGGCTATTTTAAAAAAACATGTTTATGGGATGAGATCAATGCTTTGTCTTTCCAAACTCAAATATTAACGTTTTATTCTATTTGAACCTATCCTCCTTTCATTGATGATCTGTTTCTTTCCCTTGTTTCTCTGCCCTGAAAATTGTCTCACATCTCTTTGCATTAACTGGCAAATTGCGTCCAACAAAAAGGAATTTGTCATAGCATATAGAATCCCTACAGTGTAAAAGCAGGCCATTCAGCCCATCAAGTCCATACCAACCTTCTGAATAGAATCCTCCCTGGATCCACTCCATCCCTGTAACCTTGTATTCCCCATTGCTAATCCACCTAACTTACATGTCCCTGGATACTATGGGCAATTTAGCATGGCCAATCTACCTTACCTGCACATCTTTGGACTGTGGGAGGAAACGCACACAGTCAATCATAGAGACATAGAGATGTACAGCACGGAAACAGACCCTTGTGTCCAACTCGTCCATGCCGACCAGATATCCCAACCTAATCTAGTCCCACTTCCCAGCATCTGGCCCATATCCCTCCAAGCCTTCACATTCATATCCCATCCAGGTGCCTTTCAAATGTTGCAATTGTTCTTGCCTCCACCACTTGCTCTGGTGGCTCATTCCATACATGTACTACCCTCTGCGTAAAAAGCTTGCCCCTTAGGTCTTTTTTTATATTTTTCCCCTGTCACCTTAAACCTCTGCCCTCTAGTTTTGGACTCCCCATCCCAGAGAAAAGACGTCCCAATATGACCTCCCAACTCCTGGACTCAATACTCTGACCAATAAAGGAAAGCATACCAAACGCTGCCTTCACTATCCTATCTACCTGCAACTCTACTTTCAAGGTGCTGTGAACCTGCACTCCAAGGTCTCATTGTTCATCAACACTCCCTAGGACCTTACCATTAAATGTCTAAGTCCTGCTAAGATGTGCTTTCCCAAAATTCAGCACCTCGCATTTATCTCAAATAAACACCATCTGCCACTCCTCAGCCCATTGGCCCATCTGACCAAGATCCTGTTGTAATCTGAGGTAACCTTCTTTGCTGTCTGCTACACCTCCAATTTTGGTGTCATCTGCAAACTTACTAACTATACCATTTATGCTCGCATCCAAATCATTTATATAAATTACGAAAAGTAGTAGACCCGGCACCAATCCTTGTGGCTCTCCACTGGTCACATGCCTCCAGTCTGAAAAACAACCCTCCATCACCATTCTCTGTCTTCTACCTTTGAACCAGTTCTATATCCAAATTGCTAATTCTCCCTGTATTCCATGACATGTAACCTTGCTAACCAGTCTCCCATGGAACCTTGTTGGATGCCTTACTGAAGTCCATAAAGATCACGTCTCATCAGTCCTCTTTGTTACTTCTTCAAAAAACTCAATCAAGTTTGTGAGATTTAATTTTCCATGCACAGAGCAATGTTGACTATCCCTAATCAGTCCTTGCCTTTTCAAATACATGTACGTCCTGTCCCTCAGGATTCCCTCCAACACCTTGCCCACTACTGACACCGGTCTCTAGTACCCTGACTTATCCTTACCACCTTTCTTAAATAATGGCACCACGTTAGCCAACCTCCAGTCTTTGGGCACCTCAACTGTGACTCCTGATGATACAAATATCTCAGCAAGGGGCCCAGAAATCACTTCCCTAGCTTCCCACAGAGTTCTAGTCCTGGGGATTTATCCACCTTTATATGTTTCAAGACATCCAGCACTTCCTCGTCTGTAACATGGACATTTTTCAAGATGTCACCATGTATTTCCCTACATTCTGTATCTTCCATGTCCTTTTCCACAGTAAACACCGATGCAAAATACTCATTTAGTATCTCCCTCATCTCCTGCGGCTCTATACAAAGGCTGCATGCTTTGAGGGGCCCTATTGTCTCCCTAGTTACCCTTTTATCCTTAATGCACTTTTTAAACACCCTTTGAATTCTCCTTAATCCTATTTGCCAAAGCTATCTCATGTCCTCTTTTTGCCCTCCTGATTTCCCTCCTACTGCCTTTATACTCTTCTAAAGATTCTCTAGATCTATCCTGCCTATACTTGACACATCGCCCGAGGCTGGAATTGAACCCAGTTCCTGGCACTGTGAGGCAGCAATATAAACCACTGAGCCATACATCCTTATGCCCCATATGGAAGAGTAATTTCTCAATAAAGATAGCAAAGATTATATTAATCCAGACTGCACTTTTTAAAAAAAATGAATTGCTTAATGTTTCTTTGCAGAAATGGTTGTCTTTTATTAATAAACACTGAATCCGTAATAATCTCACATTTGTGAGATATTAAAAGCATAGTTTTTTTTAATAAATAAAAGTTGCTTAGTGTAAATGTTGAGTTGTCAACTGTGACAATTAACTATAACTGGGTGTAATGAAGATATAAATATAAGTATAACATTTCTATATCTTTAATTTTAATGAGAATAATAGGCTGCAGCGGTTCAAGAAGTTGGCTGATCAGCTTGCGGGTATCTTTCACCCTCTCTCACAACCTCACTGAGCTTCCAAGCCCCCTCAGCTCCTAGGACATTTCAAGGGTAGTTACAAATGAGCAATATATGCTGATCTAACCAGGGATGCCACACCCCAATTAATGGATAGTCAGAGTCTTTTTTTCTCTCAGGATAGAAATGTCAATTACAAGGGGTTTAAAGTAAAATGGAGAAAGTTTTAAGGAAATGGGAGAAGCAAGGTTTTTACACAGAGGGCGGTAGGTGCCAGGTAAGCTCTGCCAGAGGAGTTGATAGAAGCACATACAACAGCAATGCTTAAGAAGCATCTTGATAGACTCATGAATAGGCAAGGAATAGAAGGACATGGGCCACTAGAGGCAGAAAGTTTTTAGTTTAGAAAGACATCATATGTGACACCTTCTTGTTCGGCTGTATTGAAAGGCCTGTATACTTACTGTGTGACTCTGACTATCATGTTACAGATAATACATGCATCTTGCACTGACTTCTAATCAACTAATCTTTCTTCTGGATAAAAACAATGACTGCAGATGCTGGAAACCAGATTTTGGATCAGTGGTGCTGGAAGAGCACAGCAGTTCAGGCAGCATCCCATTCCTGAATCTTTTGTTATGTGTGTTTAGTACCGCATCCACGAGTTGAGGTTCAAGACAGACTGGTTGAGAAGAAGTTAAAAATCACATGACACCAGGTTATAGTCCAACAGGTTTAATTGGAAGCACACTAGCTTTCGGAGTGTCGCTCCTTCATCAGGTCCAATTGAACCTGTTGGACTATAACCTGGTGTTGTGTGATTTTTAACTTTGTGTACCCCAGTCCAACACCGGCATCTCTAAATCATGGTTGAGAAGAAATTGCCTTGGGCTTCTTTATAACATTGTATATTATATAATATTGTATAATTATCTCCTGCATGTGCACAGATGTAAGTTGATGGGGTGAATTTGTATTTGCAGAATTACATTTTATTTTGCTCAAAAACTGCATAAATTCATGTAAGATTCGGTAAGCCCCACTTTAGAAATAGAATTGACTCAACATTGGTACAGACCTTACTTTCACACATTTAACGCATTGTCTGAGCTGAGATCGCACATAGTATTGGATAAGCTAACGCCACCTTTAGAATGTAATTCTGGGATTTACATATTAAAGAACCTAAACCTCCATTTCCCATTTTAAAAGGTGAAAGACTTAATCTAAATTTGTTTAAGAACTATAAGCTGGTGTTGTGTGATTTTTTGACTAAAGTTGTTTAATATATCATTATAATTCCATGACACTAATCGTTTTGCCATAAATTCTGTGTCGTGTAATCATATTCCACAACCTGATGAAGAGGCAACGCCTCAAAAGCTAGTGCTTCAAAGTAAACCTATTGGACTATAACCTGTTGTTGTGTGATTTTTAACTATTATATAAGATCAAATATTATGCATGGAAATCAGATGTACCAGTCACTAATCTTACATATGACTACAAACCCACAGCAATGTGGTTGACACAATTTGGGATGGGCCATAAATGCTGTCCTAGCCAGCAATGCCTACATCCCAAAGCAATGTATTTATTCCTGTGAATGAGTACAAAAAAAATTATAAGACTATTCCATAAACTCTAATGCCTAATATTGTTCAGACCACTTCACATGCTTCTCTACATTTATTTCTAACATTCACAGAGCTAAATTTCATGCTTTTGTCCAGCTCTATCTGTTTCTGTCCACGTGTCTCAAATCTGCACACACTGCATTATTTATGCCCATTGAGAAAAAGCTTTATCAAGCCACTGCAACTCCTGGGGCTTAAAACCATGATGCAACACCAAAGCGAGGGTAAAGGAGGACCTTCACAGACTTTGTCTACCAATCCCACTGGGACCATGTAGAAATATTCCACTTCCGTGCAGTTCATGCTGTTGTGGAAATCCTGTGGGATGTGGACTCTGTGTTAAAGAAAAAAAAATCATTAATGGTTCCCATTCATAATCAATCAACGGGTGGCTTCTGTTGCAAAGTTTCAATGCATGATGAATATCAGATTGGCCTTAACTAAACAGGTTGCCAGTACATTTCGTACATATAAACAAAGACAGGTGAAGAGCAGACAGCCGTGTCATGAATTGACAGATGTTGCCAGGGGAATTTCAACCAGAGTGAGTCGGGTCAAGAGAAGAAACTAAATCATGTTAAAATTTTATTTACAGGGATAGATGCATTTTTGTAAGAATTATATTATACTATAAGAAACAAAAAGAGAGAAAAAGGTAATTTCAGGGGGTATTCAGTAGTTAATAACATTAACTAAGCAGCTCAGCAGTCTCTTTATTTCCTTTCTTTACAAAATAAAGCAAATAATTCTGAAAGTTAATTAGTGGAAAACATTGTGCTGTAAGGTACAACGCAGATTAATTGTGCAGCTGTTAATATAATGAGAATATTGTGTTGTTCGAGCTTTGCAGCCATCATTTGGAATATTGGTGTCCATTAAATGCCACATTAAGCAAAGCACATAATTACTGTTTGGGGCCAATAATGATTGCAGTGCTCCAACAGTGCTGCTCTAAGAAGTACAGGCAATATTTATAGTCTAATATTCAAAGGTTTCTTCAATATTAATAGTGTTGCTTATTAAGACAAATTATAACATTTATGAGAATTGTGGAAAAGCATGTGAAAGGGGATGGTGCAAAGTGTTTAAATGAATCACATCTACAATTTGAAAATTATATTTGTTACTGAGCTTTGTTTAACCCACTGAGCT
The DNA here is from genome assembly GCF_020745735.1 of Hemiscyllium ocellatum. Classification (NCBI taxonomy): domain Eukaryota; kingdom Metazoa; phylum Chordata; class Chondrichthyes; order Orectolobiformes; family Hemiscylliidae; genus Hemiscyllium; species Hemiscyllium ocellatum. The sequence continues at coordinate 17,093,384 of NC_083416.1, read as the reverse complement.
TCGGTCAATTATTTTACAAAGCGTAGTTGTTATTGTAATCACTGTTATTCCATCAGTCCAGGAATGCTCTTAATTAAGAATTATTCTTGATACATTTTCTGATTTACTATGAGATTTAGCAGTTGATTTTTATGAAGGAGTTTTGTGTAAAGCTTCATCATTGGCTTAGTTGGTCAGCACTGCCTGCTGTAACAATGTGCCATACGTCCTGAGGATGCCAAATTTAATTTGTGACAGCTGATACATTAGTTAATTGGGGCACCCCTGCTGAAATAGTGTGCTGATATTCTCTGTGTAGGCTTACATGGGAAGAATATACATTTGGATAAGAAATTCACTCCACTGGAGAGTGAACATATTCAGCAGAGGAGGTAGGATGAATAATGTTACTCCTACATTAGAATATTAGAACTGTTTGGACTAGCCAAAAGGCTAATCATCTTTTTGTCTTCTGTTAGGTGATTGTTACTACGATTATAAAATAGGAATGGGAATAGACCATTCAGCAGCTCAAGCCTGCTCCACCCTTCAAAAAGTCATGGCTGATCCAACACTCCTTACTGGACACTTTATTGCCCTATTCCTGTACCCTTAGAGTTTTGATCAGTAGTGGAATCATCTACCTTAGCCTTAAACATATATGAGTACTTTGCCCACCGCAGCTTTCTGTAACAAGGAGCTCCAAAGACTCTCAAACCTCTTAACCTCAGTCTGAAATTGGCACTCCTTAGTTTGGAGACTCTGCACTCTGATCCCAGACTCTCCCACGAGGAAAAACATTCTCTCAGCATTTACCCTGTCAAGCCATTTAAGAATTCTTTATGTTTCAATGAGATCACTTCTCATTCTATTAAACTCCAGTAAGTGGAGTCCCAACCTGCTTAGTGTTTGCTCATAAGACAATCCCTCCAAAGCCCAGTGACCCTTCTCTGAACTGCTTTCAATGAAACAATATCTTGCTTTCAGCAACGTGATTGAAACTGCTCACAGTACTCCAGATGTGGGTGCGTCCAATACCTTGTACAGTTGCAGTAAGACTTCTCTACTTTTATACTCTGACTGCCTTGAAATAAGGACCAACATTTGATAAACGACCTGATTACCTGTCGCACCTATGTGCTTGCTTTCTGTGTTTCATGCTCAAACACTCCCAAAGTCCCTTTGTGTTGCAGCTTTCTGCAGTTTTTTTTTCTACATTTGATACCCTGTTCTTTTGCTCTCCCTTCCAAAATGAACAATTTCACGATTTCCCACGTTATGCTCCAGTTGCCAACCTTTTCCCATTTACCGATCCAATCAATATCTGTTTGTCAACAGTTTGTAACTTTTTCACAACTTGCCTTTCCACCTATTTTTGTGTCATCTAAGGTTTGACTACGTACACTCACTTCCTCCCTCCTAGTCATTAATATATGCTGTAAACAGTTGTAGTCCCAGCTCTGATCCCTCTGGAACCCCAATGGTCACAGCTCGCCAACCTGAAGATGAACCCCGTATCCCCTCTTGCTACTTCCTGCCCATTAGCCAATTCTCTGTGCATACAATTTATTACCTCCAACAGTGTGAACTCTTATGATTTAACCTTTTGTGAGATCTATTGTCGAACTGGAAGTCCAACACATCCATTGTTTCCTCTCTGTCCCTTCTGGTTGAGACCTTGTCAAAAAACTCTATAGTAAGACACAATTCCCTTTTGTGAAATCATGCTGGCTCTGCTTGATTACCATATAATTTTCCAAATGTTCTTCCATTGCTTCCCTAATTATGATTCCAACATTTTCTGGCAATAGATGTTAGGCTAATTCACCTATTGTTAGCCACTTGTTGCCTCCCTCCTTTTTTGAAAAAGTGTGTCACATTGGTTGTTTTCCAATTCTTTTATATTTCTCCAGAGTCCAAGGGATTTTGGAAAATTACAATCAGTGCTTCCACTGTCTCAGCAACTACCTCTTTTAAGATCTTAGGATGTAAGCCAGGAGTGCCAGGACTCATCTGCCTTTAGAATCATTCGTTTGTCCAATACAACTTCTCGACAAATGATGATCACTTAATGCCTCTCATGAATCCTTTCATATTAATGGGATGTTTGAAGTATCTTCTATTGTAAAGATTGATGCAAAATATTTGTTTAACATCTCTGCCATTTCCTGTTCCCCATAAACGTACCCACAGTTTCATTTTCTAAGGTGCCTATGTTCACTTTGACCTATTTATGTAAGTCCTATATATTTAAAGAAGTTCTGGTCGTTAATTATATTCCTTGCTAATTTGTGTTCATAGTTTATTTTCTCTGTGTTTGTTGTCTTTTTAGATCTCTTTTTTGCTGGATTCTGAATTTATTCCAGGCTTCTGGTTATCCTGACTTTTGTCTCCTCGTATGCTTTTTCTTTCAACTCAATACTCCCCTTAACTTCCTTGATTAGCCATGGTTGATTTATCCCTGTCTTTATATCTTATCTCCTTACTGGGGTGTATTTTTTTTCTGAGAGACATTAATTACTACCTCAAATATTTGCCACTGCTTGCTTACTGTTATCCGTACTAAAATATCCACTCAGTTCCTTTCAGCTAACTGTACCCTCATTTCATTATAATTTTCTTTATTAAGTTAAAAACAGTTGTTTCTGACTCAAGTTTCTCATTATTGAATTAAATATTAAGTTCACCATATTATAATCACTACTTTTGAGGCGTCCTTTTACTCTAAGGTCATTTACTAAACCTATCTTATTGTTCATTAACAGATCCAAGATGGCCTGCTCCTGAACATTCGTTCTATAACCTTGCTTGAGGAAACTATTGTGATACAGAGGAACCTCAATTATTCAAACGAGATGAGCGGCACTATTTCGTTCGGATAATCGATTGTTTGGTTAATTGATTCAATGCCATTCCTCTGGGGATCGGAGTTTTCTGTTAAGTCTGGTTCCCGTTCAGGAGACGAGTCACCAGTACACCACACACAAACCCCTGCCCCCGCCCACCGTACCCATCCCCTGTCCGCACCCCCATCCAACTCCAACACCATCCCCGCCCCCGTCCCCGTGTGCCACCCCCCCAAACCCGTCCAACATCACGCCCCCCCAACCCTGTTAAAGTCACCCATAACTACTGCTCTATTCCTGATACACATTCCTATTATGTATTGAGTTATATGCTTTCCTAGAGAGTGGCTACTATTTGAAGGCCTGGACACTACTCCTACAATGTTGCCTTTCTATTGCTGTTTACTTTATCTCCACCTAAATGGACTCTACATCATCCGAATCTAGGTCAGCTCATTCCTGATGAAGGGCTTATGCCCGAAACGTCGAATTTCCTATTCCTTGGATGCTGCCTGACCTGCTGTGCTTTAACCAGCAACGCGTTTTCAACTGTGATCTCCAGCATCTGCAGACCTCATTTTTTACCCCAGCTCTCATAACTGTCCTCATTTAATCTCTTATTAACAGTGCTACCCAATCACCTCTTCCATCCTTCCTGACACTCTGGTCAAATATCCTCACATATTACATTCCAATTTCAGATCTCCTTGTAGCCATGTTTCAGTAATGCCTATGAGACTATTCATTTAACTTGATTTACAATGTCAGTTCTACTACCTTATTCTGAATATTTCGTACATTAAGATGCAAAGCCTATCATTTGTTTTATTATGAATTTTCCCAACTTTAAGGCTCCTTAGTGTAATATGACATCAAGATTTTTTGTCCCTTCCTTTAATTTGCTGATATCAATCAGTCCCATCACTAATCTACAATTCTAATTTCTCCATTGTTGCATAATTCTCCGTCCTTTCTACCTGGAGGAGCTGGTGTTGGACTGGGGTGGGCAAAGTTAAAAATCTCCCAACTCCAGATGTGCTGCTCCTTCATCAGGTAGTTGCCTGCTGCCAGCTACCTGATGAAGGAGCAATGGTCTGAAACCTAGCGCTTCCAAATAAACCTTTATCAAATTACTATTGGACTATAATCTGGTGTATTGTGATTTTTAACTCTTTTCTACCTGTCTGTGTTTCCTCTCTATGTGTGTGTGTGTGTGTGTGTCTCTCTCTCTCTCTCTCTCTCTCCCTCCCTCTCTCTCTCATGGGCAATAGAAACTGTATGTCTGTATGCATGAATCATTGGAGGTGGGACTTAATGGCATTGCAATTTAGCTGAAGTTTGTCCTATGGTCCATGAACCTTAAGATTTTAGTAGTGGGCAATGTCTTCTCACCTTCAAAATATTAATGCCCCCAATACTGCTCACTGATGTCAAATAACCTATCATCTTTTAAACTCTAATGCAGTTATATATAAGCTTTACCAAATACAAGAGTAGGAGATATTTCTTTACTTCCACGACTATGTTAATTCATTGTGGAGATCAGGGATCTCTGGGAAGATTATTCATTTTCCCTGAAGGCAGTTAAAAGTCAGCCACATTTGTGTTGGGTAGAGTTTCTTTAGGTGGAACCAGGTGAGGATAATGGGTTTCTTTCCCTCAGGGACATGAGTAAGCCTGTTGGGATTTTAAAAACAGAGAAAGTAGTCATCTCACCAGATTCATTTTTACTTATAATTTTTTAAAAACTGAAGCCATTTTCTGGGTCACCAGTACAGGCCTGCTGCATCACTAATTCTGTACAATTGTATCATATATATTCCTTTAATTTAAGCTTTTGGATGTAGTTAATGTCACTGGGTGTCTTTCACAGAAAAACGTGAGAGAGTCTGGCAGTCATGATCTTTAAATTTGTACAAACAACATACTGAGAAAAATAAGAAAAGAAGTTTGTAATGATGGTAGTGTTTTAAGATTTCAGATGTTGGTTCAGTTATATCATTCAGAAATTCAAACTAAAGAAGACAGCATCGTTTATCAAATTACTGCATATACATACTTCAGATTGAGAAGCTAATTCAAAAAAAAATTGGAAAGCCATGAGTTTCAAGAAACCGAATTAGCTTTCATAGATAGTTATATTAAATGTGTGTTTGTTTTTGATTTTTCTGAAAGCTTGTTTTAGTCTTCAAGTGACTGGGCAATGATTGCAAAGTTCAGAAGAAAACTGGATGGGTAAGATGCAGGTCCCTTTCAAAATGTTGATTATTTTCATCCATAATTTCAATATAGTAGAACCTGGTGGTTTTGACTGGGGATTGACAATCTCTCATGCCAACCTCTGGATTTATCTAACAATGTATAATATTTAGGCAGTTACAAAAACTCACCTCATTGCCTTCTCACTAAAAGATCAGAGATTCATTTGGGGACACACAGCAATCTCTATTCTTCTGTTATGTAAAACAGTTTCTAATTATTAATGTTGGGAAATGGTCTGATTTAGTATTCATTAAGTCCAGAGAAAGTCCACAGATTATGGACTCTGTTAAATCTTAGAATGTGCTCCTAATACCCGATGGGAAGATTTAGTAGAGTTTTCCTTTACTCCTGTTCCATTCTTTCAAATCAGTGTCATGCAGAAGTCACTTGTTGGAGCTGAAGTTAAACTAAAATGGCTGCCTGTAGTTTTTAGCTGACATAAGATGGCTGAAAAGAATAAATAGTTGAGGCAGTGGTTTCCACAGTCAGAATTGTGGCCTTCATACACATAGTAACCAGATAAGATAATGAAGTGCTTCATAGAAATGTTAGTGGGAAAGAGCAAAAAAATGCAGACATCAGACCTTTCTGATAAGGGAAGCTTGCATGGAAGCCTTTTAGCAAGCTAATTTAAAATTTGTTATTTGGTATAGATAATAGTGGAGAAACTGGACTCACCTTAGTTAAGATGTTTTAGTCAATTATAAGTACATATACATGTGCACACATATATATATATTTGTACAATAATAGTAGTAGCTTTAACTTTAATGCATCGGGGTATTTAATTATATTCCTGTAAGCAGTCAGCTCTAGGTAAAGAGACAATCTTGATAAGGAGTATCCTTGAAAAATCTAGATAAGCTTCTTGTACCAACTAGTTCAAAGTTTTTATTTTGTGAAGTATAGAAGGGAAAGTCCAATTCCACCATAATCAGAGACTTGTTTAGATAAATTCATGTTGATATACTGAAATTTTAAGTGCAACTAACAAGCTAACTTTAAGGAATTTAGCTGAATTCCTAAGACAAATAGCTGTGGATAGTAGAGAGAAGCCCCCATCCAGCGATGACAAATGGTGTAGACACCAAGGACCAGAGGACAAATGACAAATGGTGTAAATATCAAGGACTGGATGATGGAAAAGAGATGGTATAAATAGATTTCATGAAAGAATGCCAAGAAACAGATAGCATTGTAAGAGGGCAATTGTAAAGCATTACTTATTAGCATTAGTAATTATGAGCTCCAGAAAATAAACAATCACAGCTTCACACAGCAACAAACAGCATCTATTCAGTAAGATGCAGCTGGCAAATATCTGGAGGAGCTAATGGTCAAAGGGAATGAGGCAAGCACTAGCATCAATGTTGCACGTAATCATTGTAATGTAGAATGTATAAGTATCCTGTACTTTATTGAGAGGGGAGGATTTTAGCTCGTCTGGCAGGGAGGTGGCATCCAAGGATTCATTCACTGGAGTAGGGAGACAAAAGAGAAGGTTGAGGACAGTGCAGATGTTAATGAGAGAAAGTTAAATAGTGAAGGCTGTGTTGGTAATTCTAGTAGAATGCAGGGCAGGCAAGAGCGCAGCAGGAAGCAAGGGAAGTCTTGCATTTATTTCAATGCAAGAGGCCTGACAGGTAAGGCAAATTAACATGGGGCATGGATGGATGCATGGAACTGGGATATTACAGCTACTACAGAAACATGGTTGAGGAAGAGACAGGACTGGCAGCTCAATGTTCCAGAGTGCATATGCTATAGGAAGGATAGAAGGAGAGGCAAGGGGGGAGGGAGAGTTGCACTTTTGTTTCGCAAGAAAATCACAGCAGTACTGAGAGGACATTCTTGATGGTTCATCCACTGAGTCTATATGGGTAGGACTGAGAAATAAAAAAAGGAGAGATTACTTTGATAGTATTGTACTGTAGGCTCCCAAATAGTGGAAGATTGGGGAGCAAATATGTAAAGAGATCACAGAGAGCTGCAAAAATAATTGGGTTGTCATAGTAGGGGATTTTAACTTGCCCAGCATCGACTGGGACTGTCATAGTGTTGAGCACTTGGATGGAGAGAAATTTGTTAGTGTGTTCAGGAAATACTTCTCATGCAGTATGTAGATGGTTTTACTAGAAAAGGGGGAAAGTCTGACCTCCTCTTGGGAAATAAAGCAGAGCAAATGACAGAAGTGTTAGTGGGGGAGCACTTTGGGACCATAGATTATAATTCCATTCGTTTTACAATAATTATGGAAATGAATAGACCTGGTTCACAAGTTAAAGTTCTAAACTGGGCCAAGGCCAATTATGATGCCTTAGACAGCAACTTTTAAAAGTTGATTGGGTGAGGCTGTTTGCAGCTCAATGGTCTAAAATTCCTTGGCTTGTGTTTACCACCCTTCTTCAGGCAAAGGGATATCAGGTAAATGGGAAGCTTTCAAAACTGAGTTCATGAGGGTCCAGGGTCAACATGTTCCTGTTAGTGGAAAGGTCTCTTTGTTCAGCAACACTCCCCAGGACCTTACCATTAAGTGTATAAATCCTGCTAAGATTTGCTTTCCCATAATGCAGCACCTCACATTTATCTAAATTAAATTGCATCTGCCATTTCTCAGCCCATTGGCCCAGCTGATCAAGATCCCTTTGTCATCTGATGTAACTTCCTTTGCTGTCCACTACACCTCCAATTTTGGTGTCATCTGCAAACTTACCAACTATGCCTCTTGAGCTCATATACAAATCATTTATACAAATGACAAAAAGTAGAGGACCCAGCACTGATCCTGAAGGCATTCCATTGGTCACAGGCCTCCAGTCTGAAAAACCACCCTCCACCACGACCCTCTGTCTTCTACCTTTGAACCAGTTCTGTATCCAAAAGGCGGGTTCTTCCTGTATTCCATCAGATCTAACCTTACGAACTAGTCTCCCATGGGGAACCTTATCCAACGCCTTACTGAAGTCTATATAGATCATGTCTACTGCTCAGCCTTTATCAATCCTCTTTGTTACTTCCTCAAAAAACTCAATCAAGTTTGTGAGACATGATTTCCCACGCATAAAGCCATGTTGACTGTTCTTAATTTTGATTAGACTGATTAGACTTACAGTGTGGAAACAGGCCCTTCGGCCCAACAAGTCCACACCGACCCGCCGAAGCGCAACCCACCCATACCCCTACATTTACCCCTTACCTAACACTACGGGCAATTTAGCTTGGCCAATTCACCTGACCCGCACATCTTTGGACTGTGGGAGGAAACCGGAGCACCCGGAGGAAACCCACGCAGACACGGGGAGAACGTGCAAACTCCACACAGTCAGTCGCCTGAGTCGGGAATTGAACCCGGGTCTACAGGCGCTGTGAGGCAGCAGTGCTAACCACTGTGCCACCGTGCCGCCCATTCAATCTTTGCCTTTCCAAATACACGTACATCCTGTCCCTCAGGATTCCCTCCAACACCTTGCCCACCACCGACATAAAGCTCAATGGTCTATAGTTCCTTGGCTTGTCCTTACCACCCTTCTTTAACAGTGGCACCACGTTGGCCAACCTCCAGTCTTCCGGCACCTCACCTGTGACTATTGATGATATGAATATCTCAGCAAGGGTCCCAGCAATCACTTCCCTAGATTCCCACACAGTTCTAGGGTGTACCTGATCACTTCCTAGAGATTTATCCATTTTTATGGATTTCAAGACATCTAGCATTTCCTCCTCTGTAATATGGACATTTTTTAAGATAACACGATCTATATCCCTACGTTCTATACCTTCCATGTCCTTTTGCACAGTAAATACTGATGCAAAGCACTCATTTAGTATCTTCCCCATCTCCGACGGTTCGACATAAAGGCCGCCTTGCTGATCTTTACGGGTTGAAAAATGTGGTGCTGGAAAAACACAGCAGGCCAGGCAGCATCCAAGGAGCAGGAGAATCGACGTTTCGGCCATAAGCCCTTCTTTAGGAATGAGGCTGGTGTGCCAAACGGGCTGAGATAAAAGGTAGCACGGAAGGAATTTGGGGAAGAGGTGCTGCGAATACGATAGGTGGAAAGAGGTGAGGGTGGTAGATCGGACAGGCGATGGGGGCGGAGAGGTCAGGAAGAAGATTGTAGGTCAAGAGGGCGCTGCTGTATCCAAGGGTTGGGACTGAGATAAGGTGGGAGGAGGGGAAATGAGCAAGCTGGAGAAATCTACATTGATCCCGTGTGGTTGGAGGGTTCCTAGGCGGAAGATGAGGCACTCTTCTTCCAGGCATCGTGTGGCCAGGGTCTCGCGATAGAGGAGGCCAGGGGCCTGCATGTCATTGGCGGAGTGGGGGGGGCGGAGCTAAAGTGTTCAGCCACGTGCGGTTGGGTTGGTTGGTGTGGGTGTCCCAGCGGTGTTCCCTGAAACATTCCGCAAGTTGGCGGCTTGTTTCCCCAATGTAGAGGAGACCACATTGGGTGCAGCGGATACAGTAAATGATGTGTGTGGAGGTGCAGGTGGATTTGCGACAGAACAACTCAAATCGCCCCTCCCCCCTACCTTTTATCTCAGCCCGCTTGGCACATCAGCCTCATTCCTGAAGAAGGGCTTATGCCCGAAACATCGATTCTCCTGCTCCTCTGATGCTGCCTGGCCTGCTGTGTTTCTTCAGCACCACATTTTTCAATTCTGATACTCCAGCATCTGCAATCCTCACTTTCTCCTAGTTGATCTTTGAGGGGCCCTATTGTCTCCCTAGTTACCCTTTTGTCCTTAATGTATTTGTGAAAACCTTTTTGGATTCTCTTTAACTCTATTTGCCAAAGCTATATCATATCCCCTTTTTGCCCTCCTGATTTCCCTCATAAGTGTACTCCTACTGCATTTATACTCTTCTACGGATTCACTTGATCTATCCTGTCTATACCTCACATAAGCTTCCTTTATTTCTTAACCAAACCCTCAATTTCTTTAGTCATCCAGCATTCCCTATATCTACCAACCTTTCCTTTCACCCTAATGGGAATACACTGTCTCATTTCTGAAGGCTTCCCATTTTCCAGCCATCCCTTTACCTTGAACATCTGTCCCCAATCAGCTTTTGAAATTTCTTGCCTAATACTGTCAAAATTAGCCTTCCTCCAATTTAGAACTTCAACTTTTGGATCTGGTCTATCCTTTTCCATCATGTCCTTTCTATCGGAAGGATACTGTGAAATTTGAAAGGGTTCAGAAAAGATTTACAAGGCTGTTGCCAGGTTTGGAGGAATTGAGATATGGGAGAGGTTAAATTGGATGGGGCTTTTTTCCCTAGAGCATTGAAGGCTGAGGGGTGATCTTAGAGATTAGATTAGATTCTCTACAGTGTGAAAACAGGCCCTTTGGCCCAAAACGTCCACACCGACCCTCCGAAGAGTAACCCACCCAGACCCATTTCCCTATGACTAATGCACCTAATACTATGGGCAATTTAGCATGGCCAATTCACCCACCCTGCACATCTTTGAACCGTGGGTGGAAGCCGGAGCACCCGGAGGAAACCCACGCAGACCCTGGGAGAATCTGCAAACTCCATACAGACAGTCGCCCGAGGCTAGCATTTAACCTGGGACCCTGGTGCTGTGAGGCAGCAGTGCTAACCACTGAGCCACCATATCGCCCCAAGCATCTTTTAGAGATTTATAAAATCATGAGGGGCATGGATAGGATAAATAGACAAAGTCTCTTCGCTGGGGTGGGGGAATCAAGAATGAGAGGGCATAGGTTTAGGGTGAAAGGGAACAGATATAAGAGACCTGAAGGGCAACTTTCTCTCACAGAGGGTGGTACAGGTATGAAATGAGCTGCCAGAGGAAGTGGTGGAGGTTAGTACGATTTCAGCATTTAAAAGACATCTGGTGGGAATATGAATAAGAAAGGTTTGGAGGGATATCGTTCGGGTGCTGGCAGGTGGGACTAGATTGGGTTGAGATATCTGGTTGGTATGGACGAGTTGGACCGAAGGGTCTGTTTCCATGCTGTATCTCTCTATGACTCTATGTATAGGCAACTGGGATCAAGTGAATTCCTTAGTATAGAAGTTGTCGAGTACGCTTTAGAGTGAAATCAGGAGGGCTAAAAGTGGATACAAGATGTCTTTGACAGCTATTGTAAAGGAGAATCCAAAGAGATTCTGCAAGTACATGAAGGCAAAAGAGTAAGTAGAGAGAACAGGGTCTCTTAAAAAGCAACAATGTTTTCTGTGTGTGGAGCCACACGAGGTGGGTGAGATCCTAAATGAATTCTTCTTGTCAGGATTTATCATTGAGAAAGGCATGGATGCTAGGGAACCTGGGGAAATAAATAGTGATGTCTTGAAGAGAGTGCACATTGCAGAAGAGGAGATGCTGGACATCTTAAAATGCATTAAGGTAGATGAATCCCCAGGGCCTGATGAAGTGTATCCAAGGAAGTTGCAGGGTTTGTGGCGGAGATATTTATCATAGAATCATAGAATCCCTATAGTGTGGAAGCAGGTCATTTGGCCCGTCGAGTCCACACCAACCCTCTGATGAGCATCCCACCCTACCCGGACCCAGCCCCTTTCCCGATCCCTGTAACCATGCAATATCCCATCCCTGGACAATATGGGCAATCTAGCAAAGCGAATTCACCAAACCTGCACATCTTTGGACTGTGGGAGGAAACCAGAGCACCAGGAAAAAATCCACACAGACCTGACAAGAATGTGCAAGCTCCACATTGTTATGGATCAGGCCAAACACCCTCAAAGCATTTCAATAACGTAGCCCAGGCCCTAACGTTGTTCGTTGTTTTAAGCAAGTGTAATGTGGATATTCCAAGAGAGATGCAGCTAGTCAAACCACTTAGTTTTAAACAAATCCAAAAATGTGCAGCTTAGGTGAATTGGCCATGCTAAATTGCCCATAGTGTTCAGAGATGTGTAGGTTAGATACATTAGTCAGGGGAAATATAGAGTCATGGGGGAGGGGAATGGGTCAGTGTGGACTTGTTGGGCCCAATGGCCTGTTTCCACACTATAGTGATTCAATGATTTAGTGAAAACGCAATTTGTTTACAAGGTTACCGAATAAACCACAAACAAAGAGAGCAGAACACTGAATAACTTAACCTGTTGAAAAATTCAACAGATTATCCCAACTTAATGATGCTGTTCCAAGCCCTTGCCTCAATTCCCATAACCATTTGTGGCACAAAAGGTAAAATCAGGCACATAGTCTTATTGAGAGAGAGAGAGAGAGAGAAAAGAAAATGGTAGTATGGAACACCCTCTTCCATGTAACTGGATGAGCAGCCTCAAAACTGCCTGAGTACTTGCAGTGAATGGCCAGACTGCCAAATCCAAATCAAACCAGAGAAAAGCTGAGCTGGGAGAACTGGCCATTCCCCTTTCATTGTACAAGTGTTTTTTTTCTAAACACTTGAATGCATTTTACCTGAAACAGTATCTGTTAGCTATAATCAAATTGGCCCTAAAACACTTCAAACTTAGACTTTCTTATTCAACTTCTCTGGAAAAAAGAAAGCCAAATATAAAATTATCTTGTTAAAGGAGCGGCATCATCACAACACATACCGGCTGGAATCGAACCCGGTGCTATGAGGCAGCAGAGCTAACCACTGAGCACTATGCCAGCATTATATCATTAACAACCATGGGTGAAGTGCCTGGAGATTGGAAGATGGCTAATGTGCCATTTTTTCAAGAAAGGTTGCAGGGAATTGCCTGAGAAAACAGGTGAGCCTAATGTCTGGTGGGTAAGTTGTTAGAGGTGTTTCCGAGAGAAAGGGTCCACAGACATTTGAAGAGGCAAAAACACCTTTTGGGATTGTCAGCATGGCTTTGTGCATGGGAAATAGTGTCTCATGAATTTGATTGGGTCTTTGAAGGGATAACCAAGAAAGTAGATGAGGGCAGTGCAGTAGATCTTGTCTACATGGACTTTAGCAACGCTTTCAACAAAGTATGATATAGTAGGTTGTTAAATAAGGTTAAATTTCAAAGTATCCAGAGAGACCTAGCTAATTGGATACAAAATTGCCTTGATGGTAGAAGACAGAGTGGGAGAGGGTTGTTTCTCAAACTGGAGGCCTGTGACCAGCGATGTGTCATTAGGATCGATGTTGGGTCCATGTGTTATTCAGCATTTATTTGAATGAGAATTTAGGACGTGTGGTTTGTAGTTTGCGTCAGACACCAAGGTTGGTGGTATAGTGGACAGTGAAGAAGGTTAACCGTGAGATCTTGATCAACTGTGCCAGTGGGCTGCGGAATGATAGATCGAATTTAATTTATATAAATGCTAGGTGTTGCTTTTTAATAGTCAATGAGAGGGCCTTAGGGAATGTTATAGAACAAAGGGACGTTGGGGTACAGGTTCATAGCTCCTTGAAAGTGGAGTCATGGGTAGATAGGATGATGAAGGAGACTTTCAGCATTCTTGCTTTCATTGGTCAGAACATTGAGTATAGTAGTTGGGGCATAGTGCAGCTGTTCAAGATGTTGGTGAGGCCATATTTGGAGTACTGCATGTAGTTCTAGTTGAGAAAGGATGTTATTAAATTAGAAAGAGTGTAGAAAAGAAACCATAACTCTTTAAGTTTAGAATACTGGTAAACAAAGATGAGTGGTCCTAAGGGAAGAGTACCAAACTGGGCCAAGGCCAATTATATCAAAATTTGACAGGAGCCGGAAAATATGGATTGGGGGCAGCTATTTGAAGTGAGTCCGCAATTGATATGTGGGAGGCTTTCAAAGATAGTTTGAATGTCCCTTTGAAAGCAAAGGATAGGAAAGGCAAGATTCGTGAACCGTGGATGACAGGAGAAATTGTGCGACGAGCCAAGAGGAAAAGGGAAGCTTACGTAAGGTCTGGGCAGCTAAGAACAGAACAGGCTTTGGAGGAATATTGGGAGAGTAGGACCAATCTTAAATGAGGAATCAAGTGGGTTAAAAGAGGTCATGAAATAACCTTAGTGAGCAGAATTAAGGAGAATCCCAAGGCTTTTTGTTCATATATAAGAGGCAAGAGGGTAACTAGACAAATGGTTGGTTGACTAAAGGATAAGGAAGGAAGGTTATGTGTTGATCCTGAGAAGATAGGTGAGTTTCTCAATGATTACTTTGCATCAGTGTTCACTGAGGAGAGGGACATGATTAATATTGAGATTAAAGATAGAAGTTTGGTTACTCTGGCTCACGTTGACGTAAGGATGGAGGATGTGTTGGGTAGGCTAAAGAATATTGAGGTGGACAAATCCCCAGGATTGGATGGGATCTATCCCAGGTTGCTGAGGGAGGCGAGGGAGGAAATAGCTAGGGCCCTGACAGATACCTTTGTGGCATCCTTAAACACAGGTGAAGTGCCGAAGGACTGGAGGGTTGCTATGTTGTCCCCCAGTTCAAGAAGGGTAGCAGGGATATTCCAGGTAACTACAGACCCGTGAGCCTGACGTCAGTGTTGGGAAGGTTGCTGGAGAATGTACTGGGGGATAGGATCTATTTATATTTGGAAGAGAATGGGCTTATCCATGATAGGCAACATGTTTTGTGCAGGGGAGATCGTGCCTTACCAACTTAATAGAGTTCTTTGAGGAAATGACCAAGTTGATGGATGAAGGAAGGGCTGTAGATGCCATATACATGAACTTTAGTAAGGCATTTGATAAGGTTCCCCATGGCAAACTAATGGAAAAAGTGAAATCACATGGTGTGCAGGTGTTCAAGCAAGGTGGATAAAGAAATGGTTGAGCAACAGGAGACAGAGACTAGCAGCTGAAGGGAGTTTCTCAAAATGGAGAAAGGTGACCAGTGGTGTTCCACAGGGATCAGTGCTGGGGCCACTGTTGTTTGTGATATACCTAAATGATCTGGAAGAGGGCATTTGTGGTCTAATCAGGAAGCTTACAGATGATACAAAGATTGGTGGAGTAGCAGAAAGCATAGGGTATTGCCAAAAAATACAGGAGAATATAGATAGAATAGAGAGTTGAACAGAGTGGTAGCAGGTGGAGTTCAATCCAGGCAAATGTGAGGTGATGCATTTTGGAAGGTCTAATTCTAGAGCGAACTATATTATAAACGAAAGAGCCTTGGGAAAAGTTGATGAGCAGAGAGATCTGGAAGTTCAGGCCCATTGTGCCCTGAAGGTGGCTGCGCAGGTGGATAGAGTGGTCAAGAAGGCATATGGTATTCTTACCTTCATTATATTGAATATAAGAACTGGCAGGTCATGTTAAAATTGTGCAAGACTTTGGTTCGGCCGCATTTAGAATACAATGTACAGTCCTGGTTGCCACATTACCAAAAGGATGTGAACGCTTTGGAGAGGGTACAGAGAGGGTTTATGAGGATGTTGTCTGGTATGAAAGGTGCTAGCTATGAAGAGAGGTTGAGTAGGTTGGGATTGTTTTCCTTAGAAAAAAGTAGATTGAACGGGGAACCTGACTGAGGTCTACAAAATCATGAAGGGTATAGACAGGGTGGATAGAGATAAGCTTTTTCCCAGGGTGAGCAATTCAATAACGAGAGGTCATGCGTTCAAGGTGAGAGGAGGAAGGTTTAAGGGGGACACATCTGGAAAGTACTTTACATAGAGGGTGGTAGGTGCTTGGAATGCGTCGCCAGCCGAGGTAGTAGAGGTGGACAGATGCATGAGTAGGTGGGGAGCAGAGGGATACAGTGCCTTAGGAATTGGGTGATAGGTTTAGACAGTGGATTTGGATTGGCACAGACATGGAGGGCCGAAGAGCCTCTTCCAGTGCTGTAAATTTTCTTTGTATTGAGTTTCTACCTCACTCGAAGGCTTGAGTTATAAGGAGAGGTTGGATAGGCTGGGACTTTTTTTTTCCCTGGAGCGTAAGAGATTGAGGGGTGATCTTACAGATGTTGATATAATCATGAGTCATAGATAAGGTAGTAGCCAACAGCTTTTCCCCATGGTCGGAAAGTCTGAAACAAGAGGGCATAGGTTTAAAGTGAGAGGGGAGAGATACAAAAGGGTCCAGAGGGGCGGTTTTATCATACAGAAGGTAGTGAGTGTCTGGAATGGGCTGACAAAGGTAATAGTGGAGATTGGTACAATTTAAAAAACATTTAGACAAATACATAGATGGAATAGATCTAGAGGGATATGAACTGTGCCCAGTCCAACCTCACCCACTTCGAATGCGCAACGCTCCATTCCCTTCGCACCAATCCCCGTTTCACATCAAACCTGCTGACAAAGGTGGGGCTGTGTTAGTCTGGAGGATGGACCTTTATGTCGCAGAGGCCAAACGTCAGTCGTCACCACATCCTACCTCCCCTTTGACTGTGACCCCACCATGACCACTGGCTTTTTGTCAGCCATGTCAAACAGTTCCTCTTCAGTACATGCACAGGTACTGTTCCCCAATTTTTCCGCCGTGACATTCATGACTATACCCAAGCTGAACTGGAGCAGTTCATCAACTTTGCCAACAATTTCCTCTTTGCCCTTAAAATCATTTGGTCTATCTTGGGACACCTCCCTTCCCTTCCTTCATCTCTCAGTTTCCATCTCCAGCAACGGTTTACAGACTGACATTTACTACAAATCCACTAGAAGTATCTGGACTACACCACCTCCCATCCTGTATCCTGCAAAAACTCCTTCGCGTTTTCCCAATTCCTCCGTCTGTGTCACATCTGCTTTGACAAGGAGAAGTTCCACTCCCGAGCATCCCAGATGTCCACCTATTTTGAACAATATGCTTTTCCCCCGTCTGTCATCCAGACAGCCTTCCACCGCACCTCCTCCATTCCCTGCTTCACTGCTCTAAACACTGCCCCCTCCAAACATAATAAAGAGAGGGTCCCTCTTGTCCTCACTCTTTATCTCACCAGTCTACACATCCAATGTATCATCCTCAAACAATTCTGCCAACTCCAATTTGACCCCACTACCAAGGACATCTTCCCCTCCCCACACCTCTCCACCTTCCACAAGGACCATTCCCTCTGCCACTTCTTGGTTTGCACCACCCTCCCCACCAACCCCTCAAACTCCCCAGTACATTTCCCTGCAATCTTAAAAGATGCAAAACCCGCTGGCACACCACCCCCCTTCGTCGCCATCCAGGGTCTCAAACAATTCTTCCAGGTAAGACAGAAGTTCACTTGCCTCTTCTCCAACCTAGTTTACTATATCCAGTGCTTCCAGTGTGATCTTCTGTACGTCAGTAAGGCCAAGTGTGAATGAAGAGCATATTTCACTGAGTACCTCAGCCAGGCCCTTAAGGATCAGCCTGAGCTGCTGGTCACAGGCCATTTCAATGTCCCCTTTCCATTGGGGTGTCTTGAGATTTTGAGAGGTGTCATAGTAATAGTCATAGTAATACATAGCCATTTTGTTTGATGTTGACATTTAAATGCAAAATGAGGAAAACTGTACTGTTCTCCAATACTGACATTCCTTGTTCTAATGCAAGACTTAAAATGTTAACTTTGTTTCCCTGATGACGATTTTAAAATTCAAATGCTGCAAGGTAAAGCAAAGCAAAGGTTTTTCGTTGACAGTTTAAGCCTGTTCACAAACAATTACAAAAGTTAAATAATGGGTCATTTGTACTTAGGACTAATGTAGAATAGACCTGGAAATGAATTGGTGTGGAGTTTGGATGACCCTCAAGATTAAGATAAGACTTTTAGTCATTTACAATTGACTTAAGTAAGGGAACAGGGAGCGAAGAATGTAGTGGAAGGAAAGATTGTAGATTTTTAAAAACTAAAATTACTCGGTGATCAAAACGAAAGTCAGTACCAATAACCTGGCATGTAAAGAAGATCCTGAGAATCTTTTGGTTTCCAATATCTGTCAGTTAGGGTTTTTTTAAGCTTGCTTTGTTAATAAGCAACCTAAAGCAAAGCGGCAAGGCCCAGAGTGGAGGGCACCACCAAATCTGGAGGTGGTAAACAATGTAGAAAAGAAAGTGAAGCAATTTAGGTCATATGAATATTAATAAAGTTTATAAAAGGGAGATGGTGGACTGACGGTGGTGAGTGGGAGATTGAGCATGTAAATCTGCACATTTGGAGCGATACAGTGATATGAATTGTGGAGGAAATGCTCTGTTGTCACTCAGCTCTTTTACAGGACTGTGAATAGTGTATGTCAGATTAAAACCCGTACAACCTAATAATTGAAAACAATTGCATCAAATGTATTGTACAGCAGCTGTCATTTTTCCTGATCATTGTAATTCTCATGAACTTTTAAAAATAGATTGATGTATGCATGAAAATAAAAACTGCCTGTGTGAGGGGGAATGATGGTTCTGGTATTTTTAAAAATGCTCTTTGTTGAAAATAGGTTATTCAACCTCACTTAAAATATATACCAAGGTTTTTTGATTAAGTTCCATGCTGTAAGAGATTGCTCCCAAGATTATATCTTTTCTTACAGACCTTTACAAAAATGCTGATGGAGGATGAGCACCATACATCACTTTTATAATAGTGGGCTATTAAAAGGTAAATGTGAAAGCAGTTTGAGGCCCATAAGTGCTGATAATAGCTCCCGCTTTAATGAATTCCCTCTTAGATGTCCATTAAATGCTCATGGCAAATGTACTCTTAATGGAAATGACTAATCCGAATGGGATGATATGAATAATCCATGGAGTCGAATAACGGTTTGAGACCCTCTTTGCATTTATTTTCAGAATGGCACAATTTAGTTTTTATTGCATTTTAGTATAAAGAGGACAGGGAGTAATTGATTGCTTGGAGCAGATGAAAATCGATTTGTTTCTTTTCTAAGCATTGCTCGTGCTGGCTCTTGCCAAGTGTTTTTTTTAATATTTATATTAGCTTAAATGGTTGAAAGTTATTGTGAAAGTTCTTTTAAAACTCTCTTCAGCTTGCTGTTTTGTACCTTGTACAGAGAGATGTTTTTCTTATGGAGATTTATGACTGGTGTGCGAATGGTTGGCAATCTGTATGTTGAGTCATTTTGACTTTATTGTAGGCATAATGAATCAATGATATTCCCATCATCGCTGTAATACTGTTTGCAACCCATTAGCACACAGAAATTACAACCCATCATACATCATTACAGTGATTGAGACTTTATTGTCTGTGTTCTCAATTTGCTGCTTGCTCTGGGACTAAATAGACACAAGATCACTGTGTATATACAATGGAATAGATGAGCTTCTCTTGAAGCCCAGTAATGAAGAATGACTATATCTTATGATGTGACGAACAACAACCAATTTTTAAACTAGATATTCCCAGTTTAATACAACTGAAATTTTGTTTCCAAAACATTGCTGCTGTTATGTTAAATATCTTTCTACACGGGCTCACAATTTGGGCATTGGACTGCTAATTAAATGTGGGATGCATGGATTAGTCAATTAAACAAATATTAATCAGCTGGTACATCAATAGCAGCTTAAACCTACTGATGTTTGATTGTATTTTAAGTTTGAAACGATTAGCTCATTATCAGGGGAAGGAATAGCACTTCCCTGACATGGAGTGAAAGGAGATTGAATGACAAGTGCACTTACTTCTCTGGGGCTCAGGGCTTTGGGACAGTGAAACAATGTTTAGAGGTCTAAAATTTGGATTGCAACCTTCTGTGGTACGCAATTGTGGGATGTGGGAGCAAGGTTCGTTGGGGCATGGGAATGTGGGCAGTGCTGATGAGGAGCAAGATGCGTCAGTCAGGGATTTTGAAAAAAGCCCTGTGTTTCGCAATGTATTGCAAGGGTCTCAGTTTGGGATTAGGCGAATGAAGGCGAATGAATGGGCGTGCCAGGAAGGTCATAAGGTCAGGAGAGGAAGCGAGGCAGAGAATCATGATCAGGAATTTTGGGGGGGATGGAGAGTAATTATGGATTGAAGAACAGTGCTGGGAATTGGGAGTCTGGAAATGAACAATGACCTGAAATGTTAATTATGTGTCAGTCTCCCTCAAAGCTACATAGTCTACTCGAAATTTGAAGTATTTGCTATGTCATTTCACTATCCCAATATATGCAGTATCTTAGCTTTGCGTTAATGTAATTTGATGTAATTATTTTCCATACATTTATTCTCTTTTTTTTGTATGGTTACACAATCCAGCCAATTATAACTGTCAATGCAATGAAATTTGGCATTACAAAGTAATGGATATGTTTAAATGTTTATAATTTTCTTAATATTTTGAATATGAGTATTTAACATGTCCACAATTGAGCCACTTGGTTTGATGTTGAACTTGTTCCAGTTGTTTGGATAATTTTTTCATGTTCACAGTTGTCTGATTCAATTGGATATGTTTTGCAACAGTCTGTCCAACTGAGTAGTGGGTAATTATGATTACAACTCTATTATGATAATGATAATGTGGTTACCTTTGAAGTGTACACCAGTCACCTGCAATCTCACTTTATGGCTTTAACAATCACTTATAAATTACAGATAATCAACCTCTTAGCAAACTGTAACTAACACGTTCCACTGTACATCAGTTGCAGTTTCTTTGCTGTTGGGACTTGAGCCAGAGAGGGGAACAAACACCATGGAGTAGTCAGTGTTGATTCAAAGGTCTTTCATTGGTCAACCAAATTGCTGCCCTTAAAATATATTTGTTGGAGGCACTTAAAATGGAAGCCCTGTCTTGTATTCAGTTTCAATGCATGACTGCTCATTGGGAAGGATTAAAAAGCAAATATAACAGGGTAAGTGGTTGAATAGAAAAATAAACTGTTTATAATATTATTTTGTAATCTTTGGTATAAAACTCCAATAAATTTAAATTGCACCTGAATGTAGTCTTGGCTGCTGCTAAGTTAACACAGTTACCTGCATCTCCCTTATTATTTTGCCTTTTAGTGGACTTGGGTGAATCTTGACATTCTTTTGACTGTATATAATTTGCACCAAATTCTTTGGAGAGTCTTTCGTCATGCGGCCCAGTGAGTTTTCTCACAGGTATATTGCTAAACTCACTTCATCAATTCCTTATTTGGCTCCATAACGTTCCTCACATCTGATTCCAGCCCCATCATGCCATGTGCCACTGCTGGAACAATTTGTGAATTCTGGAATATCCCAGAATTAACTGGCATCTGCCACATTTGTGCCATTTTTAAAAGACCATTGTGCACCCTGTCAGGCCCTTTCTATCCATCACTGCTCTGCAGTTACTGACATTTGCCCCAGACGTGGCAGACAAGTTAAATTGGCATCCCCCGGGCAGGGTGTGGGGTGGAATTTCCTCTTCCGCAATCTTATGCTTGGAGGCAGAGGATGTGGGTGAGATCCTAAATGAGTACCTTGTGTTGGTATTCACCCAGGAGAAGGATGCAGAAGGATGAGATTTGTGTGGAGCATGATAATATGCTAGGGCAGTTTGACGTCAAGAAATAAGTGGTGTTGGGCTTCTTGAAGGGCATTAAAGTGGAAAGATCCCCAGGTTATTGAGAAAGCAAAGAGAGGAGATTGTTGATGCCTTGACCAAGTTCTTTGTATCCTCACTAGCCACTAGAGAGGTCCTAAGTAGCTAATATTCAAGAAGGAAAATAGGGATAACTCAGAAACTATAGACCGGTGAGTCTCATGTTGGTGGAGGTTGGGAAGCTATTGGAGAAAATTCTTCGGGGTAGGATTTATGCATGTTTGGAAAAGCATGGCCGAATTAGGAACAGTCACATGAGTTTGTGTGGGACAGATCATGTCTTACTAACTTGACTGAATGTTTTGAAGAGGTGGCAAAGGTAATCGATGAATGTAGAGCAGTGGATGTTATCTATGTAGATTTTAATAAGACTTTCAACAAGGTCCCTCATGGTGGGCTAATCCAGAAGATTAAGATTAATGGGATAAACAGTGACTGGACCGCATGGAAGCCAGAGGGTAGTGGTGGAAAGGTGTTTTTCACACTGGAGGTCGACTGGTGGTGTTCTGCAGGGAACCATATTGTGACCTCTGCTGTTGTGATATATATGGTTATCAAGTTTGCAGATGATACAAAGTTCAGTGGGGTTGTGCATAGTGTAGAGGTTGTCAAAAGACACAGTAGGATATAAACCAGTTGCAGATATGGACGCAGAAATGGCAGATAGAGTTTAATCCAAATAAGTGTGAGATGCTGCACTTTGAGAGACTAAATATTAAAGAAAAGTATACAGTTAAAGCAGTATCCTGAACATTATTGATGTACAAAGGGAGTTTGAAGTTCAAGTCCATTGCTCCCTGAAAGTGGCCATGCAAGTAAGTAGAATGGTAAAGAAGGCATTAGGCATACTTGCCTTATTGGTTGGGAAACTGAGTACAAGAGTCAGGATATAATGTTGCAGCTTCATAAGACTTTGGTTCGGCTACACTTGGACTATTGCACTCAATTCTGGTTGCCACACTACAGGAAGAATGTGGAAGCCTTGGAGAGTGTGCAGAAGATGTTTACCAGGATGCTGCCTAGATCGAAGAGGCTAGAGAAACTCGGGTTGTTTTTTCTTGAGCAGCAGAGGCTGAGGAGAGACTGGATCGAAGTCTGTAAAATTATAATTGGCATAGATGGGGTGGCAGTCAGTATCTTTTTCCCAGAGTTGTAATGTCTAATACTAGAGGGCATACATTTATGATAAGCAGCAGGGAAATTCAAAGGCGATATGAAGGGCAAGTCTTTTACATAAAGAGTGGCAGGAGTCTGAAGTGTGCTGCCAGGGGTGCTGGTGGAGGCAGATACGATAGGAGCTTTTAAGGTACTTTTAGGTAAGCATAAGAATATACAAGGAATGGAGGCATATGAACCAAGGACAGGCAGAAGGGATTAATTTAATTTGTCATCATTTTCAGCACAATATTGTGGGCTGAAGGGCCCGTTCCTGCGCTGTACAGTCCTATGTAATGTAAAAAAAATCAATGTCCTTCTCCACTCCGCCAAGGTAAACGGCACTATCTGTTCTCTGTCACCTTCTCACAAAGGTCCACCTCTGCTTCTGTTACACACCAGGAGAAAGTGAGGACTGCAGATGCTGGAGACTAGAGTTGAAAAATATGGTGCTGGAAAAACAGCAGACCAGGCAGCATCCGAGGAGCAGGAGAATCGACAATAGACAATCGGTGTAGGAGTAGGCCATTTTCCCCTCCGAGCCTGCACTACCTTTCATTATGATCATGGCTGATCATCCTCAATCAGTATCCTGTTTCTGCTTTATCTCCATAACCCTTGATTCCACTATCCTTGAGAGCTCTGTTCAACTCTTTCTTAAACGAATCCAGAGACTGGGCCTCCACTGCCTTCTGGGGCAGAGCATTCCACACACTCACTACTCTCTGGGTGAAAACGTTTCTCCTCATTTCTGTCCTAAATGGCCCACCCCTTATTTTTAAGCTATGTCCTCTGTTTCGGGCAAAAGCCCTTCTTCAGCTGTTACACACCTCCCACCATGGTTCATGCTGTACCACTCTCACTATCACCAACAATATTTTCCCTCATTTGCTGTCGCCCCATCCTACCCCTGATAGCACCAGTGCTGTATTTTAGTTTCGCTGCTTACTCGTTCACCTCACCACCTTGGCAGAAAGTAACAACTATACCACCTACTTTTATCTGCGATAATACCTCCTTACTATGATCTGAAATCCCACCTGTTTCACAAAGACCACAATCATCTGGTGCCAAAGAAAAATTATGCAGTGTCCCTCAATAGCTATCCGAACTCCATAATTATGAAGTGCTTCGAGAGGTCATGGCTCATATTAACCCCAGCTGCAAATGTGTTGCTGGAAATGCGCAGCAGGTCAGGCAGCATCCAAGGAACAGGAGAATCGACATTTGGGGCATAAGCCCTTCTTCAGGAAGGAGGGCTTATGCCCGAAATGTCGATTCTCCTGTTCCTTGGATGCTGCCTGACCTGCTGCCCATTTCCAGCAACACATTTTCAGCTCTGATCTCCAGCATCTGCAGTCCTCACTTTCTCCTCATATTAAACCCAGACAACCAAATTGCCTTGATTCTTTGCAATTCACATACTGGCACAACAGGTTCACAGCAGACAGCATCTCCCTAGACCTACGCTCACCCCTGGAGCATCTGGATAACAAGAATACCTATGTCAGGTTTCTACTTATTGATTGCTGTTGCACCTTCAATATCATAATTCCAAACAAACGTATCTCTGAACTCAATCTCAACTCCCTCTCTTTAAGTGGATCCTCAATTTCCTGACCAATCGACTGCAATCAGTAAGAATAGGCAACAACACCTCCTCCACTGTAGTCCTCAATACCAGTGCCCTGCAGGGCTATGTGTTCAGCTCCCTCCTAGATCTGTGTATGCTCATGACTGTATGGCCAAATTGTGTCCCAACTCCACTTACAAGTTTGATGATCACACCATTGTTATAGGTCAGATCTTAAATGATGACAAGATAGAATTTAGGAAAGATTAATTGCTTAGCTGCATGGTGTAAAAGACAACAATTTGTCCATCAATGTCAGCAAAACAAAAAGCTGGTTATTGACTTCAGGAAACTGAGTGGAGGGCACGTCCCTGTCTGCATCAGTGGTGATGAGGAGTAAATGCCCGAGTGTGTCAAATTCCTGGTAGTGATGATCATTAATAATCTGTCCTAGTCAACCCATGATGACGTGACGATCAAGAAAGCACAAGAATGTCTCTGTTTCCTCAGGAAGCCAAGGAAAGTCAGTATCTCCATGAGGACTCTGACCATTTTTTTTATAGAAAGCATCCTACCTGGATGCATCGCAGGGTGGTAAGGCAGCTACTGTTCCCAAGATTGCAAGAAAGTACAGAGAGTCTTGAACAAAGCCCAATTCATCATGCAAACCACCCTTCCATCCATTGACTCCATCTACATTTCCTGTTACCTCATGAAAGCAACCAACATAATCAAAGACTCCTCTCACCCTATTTATACTGCCTTCCACCCTCTTCCGTCAGGCAGAAGATATAAAAGTTTGAATTCAAGAGCAGCTTCTTCCCCGCTGTTACCAGACTTTTGAACTGACCTCACAAATGTTACTTCTGATCTCTTCCCCTGCACGTGCTCTGCAGCTGGAACACTGTATTCTGCTACCTTGATGCACTTCATATAATACGATATGTCTGGAGATCATGCAATACAACGCTGTTCACTGTACAGTCTGATATAACGCGATAGTTCCATTTTCATACAATCTCACGATATAAGCAAATTACGTAATAGCTGCACCATTTAAACTAATGGGACTGAGACCTCATTATAATCAAAACAGGTAAGGAAGGTTTGTGTTCTACAAGCAACAGTCTAAATTCTTCAATTGTGTTAAAGCCAATTCGCATTGAAGAACACACTTTTTAGCAGAACTGACTATCTTTGTACATGTGACAACAATAAGTCAGTCAATCAATCAACCAACCAATTAGTTTCTGCTTCTTTCTCATTCCAGGTGGAAAGCAGCCCCCAATAGGGCAGAAAGAGTGAAGGTAGATGGTGGGATGTCTGAACTCAATTCTTTGCTCCTTTTATGGAGAGAGCCATGACTTTGACCATATCAAAGTCTTTGGGCTGGTATTAAAGCTGCCCTTGACTTCCTGCACTAGGCCCAGCTGAGTGAAGGCTAATCCCCCTTGATTTGTCTGAGACCTGCTGCTAGCCCTAATAACCTTCCTTCCTTTGTCTGCAGTGCAGGCCATGTTGCAGCATTAAAGTGCAGAAGCATTCTGTAAGCGGATCAGAGATATGCCATGAATGCCCTTCGGGATTAGCACATGCCAATGTTTATGAATGCAGAATGGGCTGGGAAACAATGAATGTACTCTCACAATGCTATTAGACAGGTGGGCAGTTCGTAAATTTTGACCTGTTCACATTTAGGAAACGGTGATATGTTTCCAAGTCAGGATGGTATGTGACTTGGAGAGGAGCTTGGAGGTAATGATCTCCTTGAGGTGGGGGAGTGGTGTCAAGAAGTCTTCGTGGGTTGTGGCAGTTCAACTTGGGCGGCACGGTGGCACATTGCTTAGCACTGCCAGAGATCCGGGTTCAATTCCCACCTCAGGCAACTGACTGTGTGGAGTTTGCACATTCTCCCTGTGTTTGCACATTCTCTGGGTGCTCCGGTTTCCTCCCACAGTCCAAAGATGTGCAGGTCAGGTGAATTGGCCATGCTAAGTTGCCCGTAGTGTTAGGTGAAGTCGTAAATGTAGGGGATTGGGTCTGGGTGGGTTGCGCTTCGGCAGGTTGGTGTGGACTTGTTGGGCCGAAAGGCCTGTTTCCACACTGTAAGTAATCTAAATCTAATTCTTGTAGATGGTATTCACTGTGTGCCCACAATAGTAGAGGGATTAAATGATGAAAGTACTGAATGAAAAGCCAGTCAAATAGACTGCTTTGACCTAGATGATATTGAACTTCTTGAATGATTTTGGAATTAGATATGCCCACCAAGTAGAGAATGTTCTATCGCAGACCTGACTTGCGGCTTGTAGATGGTGAGCAGGCTTTGGGAGTTGGTAAGTAGGTCTTCTGATGTTGTCAATTACCTTTGTGACACAGTAAAGCATGGACCTTGTGAAACTACACTGTTGAAAGGAGATAATGATCAGGAAAGGAATGAGTTTAATTTGAGTGACTGTTCCACTATTACTCATTTTCCACCTGGTGATAAAAGTGAGAATTCAACCTGTTGTTTTTGTTATATTGTATTCAGTGCAATGAAAAGAAAAGCACTAAAAATGCCAACACAGAGTTTATGATTACTGTATTATTAAGGAAGTTGATGAATTCTATCTTAAGGGAGCTTATGTTAGTCAATATGAGATTAATCCCTTGGGATATATTAATATTGCATCTTACTGAGGAGCTACATAGCCAAATAATTACTGAAGTCTGTTAACAATTATGTCATGCTCCAGCTCCAACTTTCAGAAAATAGATACACTTGATTTTTTAAAAAACCGGTTGAGTAAATATAAAAAGATCAACAAAAGGCTACATTGACTAGGTCTGAATTATAATGCCTAAGGGGAAAAACTGTTATTGTCTAAATGAAGCTAAATCCAAATTCGAGGTCCAGTGGAACCCACTGGAGAATCACAATGAGCTGTTGTTTCTGTTAAAAGGTGAGTGCAGCCTTAAATTGGATCATGTTCAGTTGGCATCTGAACGTTGTGGAGTGCCACTCCCTCAAGGGAGAAATTTTACGCTAGGTCAACAAGAACTTGCTTTAATGTGCTGCAGTAAAAGTAGAATAAATATCCAAAAGGCACTTCACAAAGGCACAAAGAGAGGAATTAATGTTGAGCTGAAAAAGATAAGCCCAAAAGTTGATGAATTTCAAGGGAGTCTTAAAGTAGAGCACAGGTTGTGCGACACCATCTTACTGTTAAATGGATCACATTTAGAAGTTCATACCTATGAGGAATTGTGGATTATGAGCAGCTGTAGAGTTATACACCTTCACAGTTTGTGTCCCATGTTCAATCATTGCCATTGAGCCAGGATTGCTTGCAGAATACTTAAAAACAAGAAACCAATCTGGTGAAGCAATTTTCTTGTATGCCAAACAACTGAAGCAAAGAGCCAATGAGAAGAAAAGTTCATGAACATTCTCATCCTTCATGATGGAGAAGCCAACACATCAGTGCAAAACATAGTGCTAAAGTGCTTGCACTCATCTTCAACCAGGAATGTTCCTGCTAAATCACAGATGCCAATCTTTAACTAGTTTGATTAACTGATGTAATATCAAGAGTAGATAAGCACATTGAATACAGAAAGATAATGAGACCCAAAATACCCTGGTAGTTGTACTAAATGCTCCTGGCAAGCTAGGAACAGTACCAGATGTACCAAAAAAATGAGGTGTAAATCTGGTAAAGCTACAGCATGAACTACTTGCATGCTAAACAGTGAAAGAAGTTGATATACTTTATCAATCCTGACTTCCCAGCATCTGCAGTCCTCACTATCTCCAAACAGCGAAAGAAACATGAGTCATAGAGATGTAAAGATAGACAGGTCTAAGCAATTCCACAACCAACTAATCAGATCTCAGTTCTGCTTTCCTACGACATCCAGTTGTGAGTAGTGTTGAATTGTGAAGGATCTAATACAAGGAGGTGTCTCCATAAATATCCCCATCTTCAATGAAGAGGGAGCCCAGTATATCAGTACAAAAGATAAATCTGAAATGTTTGCATTTATCTTCAGCCATATATGCTTAGTGAATGATCCATCTTGGCTGCCTCCTGAGATCCCAGCTTTACATGACAGAGGCAGGAGCCCAGCATGGGCCGAGATAGCAACAGTGGCAGTCAGAAATGAGATGATGGGCAAGAGGGACATGAAGGCTGCAGTTAGTGGCAAAGTGGTGGTCGCGGCTGACACTTTGTGATTGGTAGTGAGGCCTGGCATGCCTGGTGGCGGTCGGCAGTAGCATTTAGTGGTGAGGGCAGCTAGTGAACACAGGCATGCCTTAGCCCAGCCCAGGAAAGCATGCACAGTACTGGGAGAGCAAGCCCTCTTTGGGTAAGCCCAGCTTGGAGCAACTGCAGGCCCATAGATTAAGAAAGGATTGTAATGTTTGACTTTTTAGCTGCATTTCTTTATTTTCCTTTTTCAACTAAGAATATGGTAGTACTGAACGTTTTAACTTATTTCTTTATTTTTCCACTTCTGTAACTAAGATCTTGTACATCGGTATTTTACACTTAAGATGGCATTGTGTGTGGCAACATTGTAACTTTTCACTGCCTTTCTTTACCCCTCACTTGACAATAAAGTCTACACTGAAAATCTAAATGTACAGATGTCAGTCTTCAACCAGTTTGATTCAGCCTAAGCTAAAAGCATTAGATAGTGCAAAAGCTGAGGGTCCTGACAATATTCTGGTGATATGACTGAAAACTTGTGTTTCTGTGCTAGCTGTCTCCCTAACCCCAGCTGTTCCAGTACAGCTGTCATTTACCCAATAAGTAACCCTAACCATAAAATTGATGATTCAAAGCATAAGTCAGTGTCTTAGATGGCAAGAGGTAGAAAACTGGGGCTAGAATTTGCCCAAAGAACAATACCATAATAATTTATAATACATTATAAAACTGTAGTACTTTGAAGAGATTGGTTTACATGCTGATTGTGGAGTGTTTGAAACAGATGAAATTTACACATTAAAGGAGAGGTTTCATGTGTACATGAAGGAAACAGGAAATAACAGCAAGGTGAAAAGAGTGTTCTAGGTTTTGAAAAGGCTAAGACGATGCCCACATAATCAAATAGATTGTTTCTGTGCTGAAGATTATATATAATGCAATATGCAATGCTCTACTGCTAAAGCAGGACTGAGTTACAGCTTGGTAAATGCTAATGTATTGGTGTGCAATGTACGTTATCTTATGAGCTGATTATTGGGGAGTTTTTTTTAAGATATAAACTTCTGGCTGGATTTGGAGATGTTGGACATGCATTTTAAAAAAAAACTATTTCTGTGAACTGAGTGTCATGGGGAAGGCAAACATTTCTTGCCCGTTTTCGGTTGACATGATAAGTTATCATCTTGAACTACTGCAATCCATGCACTAAAGAACAGGGAACTTAATTGGGATTGCCAAGGTTTTGACCTTGTGACAACGAAAGAATGTTGATTGATGGAAAACTTGAGATGATGTGTTACTTGGAGGTGGTGGTATTGCTCTTTTCCTTTTTAGGTGGTCAGGTTTGTTGGTTTGGGACATGCTATTGAGTCTCCCTAGTACCATTTAACTCTTCATACGAATGATGGAGTGTCAAATTCATTTTGAGTATTAGATCTCTCATGGGCTCATTTCTTTCTTCTTTCTACTTCTTTTGTCCTGAAATTATTGACTAATACAAAGGTGCAGATCTGTGTCTTCTCGCCTTTACCTGCACTGCACTGACCACTTATTTATTTATACATTCACTCTGTCGTATTGTGGATGATATCACAATTGAGCCCTGTCCTGCCCTCATCTGGTTGCTATGTAAGCACTCTTCCCAGTAGGCACTGGAAAT
Organism: Hemiscyllium ocellatum; assembly: GCF_020745735.1. Lineage (NCBI taxonomy): Eukaryota > Metazoa > Chordata > Chondrichthyes > Orectolobiformes > Hemiscylliidae > Hemiscyllium > Hemiscyllium ocellatum. Next base: position 17,063,304 of record NC_083416.1, on the reverse strand, counting down.
TGACCTGAAGAGGGCTGATTAGTTTTCTTCCTGGCCTAATGGCAGCTGAGGTCAGTAGCAATATCAAATAGTGCCATGGGTGAGATCAACTGACTCAGCTCAACATCAAACATTCCATTTACCCACCATGTTACTAATTCATTCTCTATTTACAATTATTGTGCAAGTTTGGTCCAAAGTTGTAAGTAACAACACAGAATGATATCTAGGAGATTATGCTGAATTCTTCACTCCTGGAAATGTCTATACCTATGTGTCCAGTATGAAGGGAGAGCATAATAACTTCATCTATCATTATTACATTTGTTCTTCTACTCTGACATGGAGAAAATTCTATATTTACTCATAATAAAAGAATTAGTGAAGCTGTCAATAAATTTTCAGGCATAATTTAATCACTTGGTACCTAAAAGGTTGATAATATGATCTGCCATTTACACATAGCTGTCTAGAGAAAATGATGGATTAATTGACTGATGGCTAAAGTTTCTTCTAAATATAATGCTTAGTCAGTTTATTTGATTTGAGTAAAGTAACTTTCTCTAATATAAGATTTGCTCAAAGGCAGTAGGAGAATAAATGGTTATCAAACCAAACTTAATTAGTCCATTCTAGATTGATGTTACTTTGGGAGTCTTAGCTATAATTGTGGAGAGCAGATTGTTGAGAGTTTGGTTCATTATTTTCTTCGTAAGCTAAATTACGCAAACTATCTATGGAATATTAAAATGTCAATTCATTTTAATAAATGCTTGTAAGTAAATTAAGTAATTAAGCAAAGATAAAGATGATTTCTTTAATCATTTCAGATGCTTGACTGGCTCTGTCTATTTTACCACTTTCTTGTGATAATCTTTTGATGTTCTGTAATTTCTCATTGAAATGTCATTCTTTTAAAGCATCATTTGTTAAAAATGTTGTGGTTTCCTTATGACATCAGAATGTAGTTAAGCATCTTCAGTGTTTGGCTTGATGGTGACTGATTCCCACTTCAGGCACCTTGGTCCTGGTTTATAATGGAGTTAATGCAGAGGAAGACTCCCTCGATTCTACCCAACAGTATATCTTTCCAAGTGCTTAAGAATATCACGCGCTGTTAATGATACATCGCATTTCTCTTTGCTGCCATGTTGTAGTTTGTCAAATTGTGTCTAATCTAAGTTGTGATTAAACAATGGGAACACATCAAAATTAAACTAATCAAAAGCTTAAAGGTTGTTTTCATTTCAAAGCAAAAGGACATTTCCAGGCTTTTGAACAACTACTAGAGCATTATATTGATTGTCTGATGAATAGCAAAGCAAGTGTGCAATAGTAAAGTGACAAAGTCATTGTTTGAGAATTATGCGATCCTTATGTTAATGCATATGGAATGTAAAACATTCATGCTTTCTTCTCCGTTGGAGGCTGTATGTTAATGTTAATTGTGGTATGCAATCTGCAAGATGATTGATGTCATCCTAAGTAACAATGAGCATTTGCCAGAACTGGACTACAAACCTGAGAATGGAAAAAATGATCTGGAGAACTGAACTGATTCTGAGATGTTAAAGCCTAATATTATTTAATCTATGCCTTTGTCACTTGCTGATGCATATTGAGTATTGCTGAGAAGAGTGACATGGTGGCAAAGCTTTTCATCTTATGCTCATTACAGTAAAAATAAGAATGGCAAATTTCAAACAACCACAATAATTTATACCACAGGAGAAACAAGTGCTATCTAATATACTCCTTTACCTTGATGTGTTAGTTGAGAAATCAGCTGATGACTTTTACTTCACTGTCTATCACAAGTCTACTTTCAATGGTCAACATACCTATTGAGATTGGATCAACAATCTTGTAAATAAGATCCTAGCCATTTGTTCACCTCCCAAGCATGACAGTAAAACGATATGCAGGAACTGGCAATCTTGATCAGATCATTGCTTGCTGTATTCCATACAAACTCACAAATCAGTGTTGGGACTGCCATTTTCAGACTTAAAAAGAACTCCTTCTATTTCAACTTACCCTGGAAGATATCTCAAAACTTTGAACAACAAGTTAAGCAAGCATGCTCCTAATATGTGGTGCCTCTGTCAGTAGTATTTTCTAACATGATTTATGAGTGCCACATAATTGAACAAAGTCATGCGTAAATTTTAATGACCATTGATATTAGATACATGGGTTATGCAGTGCTGTAATTGACTGATTAATTTAAGCAATTTTTCTCAAGAGGTTGTGGAAAAGGGGACAATTAGGAGAATGGGAACTAGAGCCATAGGTTAGCAGGTGGAGTGTTTGAGAAGAAGGTAGATGAATAGTCAAATAAGTCTAATAGGAAGAATAGGCCAGGGTCAGGTTTATGAGCACAGCAGGACTGATGGTCTGATGTGTATTTTGTTTTGATGCGAGAGTATAACAGCTAAGGCAGGTGAGATTAGAGCCTGGATCAGTACATGGGACAATGACTGTTGTAGCTATTACAGAAACTTGGTCCTAGGCAGGACTGGCAGCTCAGTGTTCCAGGGTTTAAATGTTTCAATGCTAGGGGTGGGGGAGTTTGTTATGGACCAGACCAAATCCCCTCAAAATAGTCAGAAGATAGTCTAAACCCTTACATTTTCTTCTTTTAAAAATAAATGAAGGTGTTGCGTTCCAGGTGCAATTCGATTGGTCAACCTACCAGTTTAAAGCAAAACACGCTTCATTTATCCACTATAGTTAAAATACACCAAAAAAGGAACGAGTTTGAATAACTTAATGTGATTGGAAAACTTACCAGAATAATGGATACAGTAACTATTACTAATTAGCTGTTCCACTATAGTAACATCCCATAAGCACACCCTTGGCAAATAGCAAATTCAGAAAACAGATTGTCTCACATATAACTCCAGTAACCCAGGAGGTAAAACATCAAGAGAAAACTCCAAAACTGTGCTGCAGCAGGGAGAGATTTACCGCAGCTTCCAATCCTGCTGAGACCTCAACAACTGCTGAAAGCTCAAACTAAAATTCCTGGTTGTATGGGAGCTTGACCAAACCCAATCAGGCTATTATTCCAACATTTTAAAAGAAGACCCAAGGCGACTCAAACTATTTAGTTGTTCTGGAAACTGCTCGGTATATCTGCCTTAAAACCTCTCTTTTAAATAAGTAACAAAATGCACCTCTTAAAGCCACAAGTTGCATACCTAATTAAGAAGAATGTCATAACTGCACTAAGAGAGGGAATCTTGGAAGATTCATCCAGCAAGACCAGAAAAGTGCAGTCACTGATGGGATTATACTCTAGGCCTCCAAATAGCCAGTGGGAGTTACAGGAACAGAAACGTAAGCAGATTTTCAAAAGATGTAAAAACAGCAGGGTTATTTTAGTAGGTGATTTTAAATTCCCCACTGTTGATTGGACTCCCTTAGAATAAGGGACTTAGAGCAAAATTTGTTAGGAGGGTTTTTAAAAATAATATCTAGATGGTCCAATGAGGGAAGGGACCATACTAGACTTTGTATTGGGGAATGAGCCGGAGTGATCTAAGTTTCAGTGAGGGGTGCATTTTGGGAACAACGATCATAATTCTGTAAATTTATAGGTAGTTATGGATAAGGATATGAATGGTCCCAGGTCAAAATACTAAATTGGAGGAAGGCTAATTGCAGTAGTATTAGGCAGGAACTGGAGAAATTAGATTTGGGAAAATGTTTGAGAATAAACCCACATCTGACATATGGGAGTCTTTTAAAGGCCAGTTGATCAGAGCTTAAAATCCAGCATGTTCCTGTGAGGATGAAGGATGAGGATGGAAAGACTCTGGAATCCTGGCTGACAAGAGATATTGAAAGTTTAGTCAAAAGGAAGCCTATGTGAGGTTTAGAACAAAATTAGACAGGGCCATTGAGAAATATAATGGAAGCAGGAAAGAATTCAAACTAGCTATGAGGAAGGCTAAAAGCAGCTATGAACTGGCGTTTGGAGGTATCATTGAGGAGACTCCCAAACATTTTATATGCACTTTAAGAGCAAAAGGGTCATCAGGGAAAGGGTAGGTCCACTGAAGGACAAAAGAAATTTTTGCATAGACCTAGAGGAAGTGGGTGAGGTGCTTAATGAGTACATTGTATTGGTATTTACAAAGGAGAAGAACATGGATGACGGTAAGATTGGGGGGGCAGGGGCATATTGATATTCCACGGCATGCTGCTATTAAGAAGGAGGTGTCTGGGTGTTGGATGTGTTGAAATACATTAAGGTAGGGAGGAGATTGTTGTGGAAAATACATTGAGGTAGGGAGAAGATTACTGAGGAAGTGACAGAGATCTTTATATACCCTTTAATCACAAGCAAGCTCCCAGAAGACTGGACAATTGTCAATCTTGCTCCTTTGTTTAAGAAACACTACTGGGATAATCCAAGAAATTATAGGCTGATGGAGTCTGACATCAGTGGTAGAGAAATTATTGGAGAAAATTCTTGGGGCTAGGATTTACTCGCATTTGGAAAAGAATGGACTTATTAAGAATAGACAGCCAGGCTTTTTGTGGGAGGGGTTTTGTCTCAAACTTGAATTAGGAAGTGACAAACATGCTTGGTGAAGGTTGTTGTCTACATGGACAAGTGACATTCCTGCATGGAGCATGTTGTCTACATGGACTTTTGACAAGGTGTGTCCTGTTAAGCTGGACCAGAAGATTAAGTCACTTGGGATCCACGATGAGTTGGAAATTTGGATACAAAATTGGATTGACTGTAGAAGATAGAGGGTAGTTGTGGAGGGATGTTTTTGTGAATGGAGGTCTGTGACCAATGGTATTCCCTAAGGACCGGTGCTGGGAGTTCTGTTGTTTGTGCAATATGTATAATAAATGATTTGAAGGAAAATAGTCTGATTAATAAGTTTGCAGGGGAACAAATATGTAAGCAGATTTTGAAAAGATGTATTTAAAGATGTTATTAAAGTGGTGATTTTAAATTCCCCATGAAAATTGGTGGGCTTGTGGATAGTGAGGAAGGATGTCAAAATTCACAGCAGGGTATAGATCAGTTGGAAATTTGTGAGGAGAAATGGCAAATGGAGTTTAACCCAGAGAAGTGTAGAGTGATCATTTTGGGAGTTCAAATAGAGTCATAGAGATGTACAGCGTGGAAACAGACCCTTCGGTCCAACCCATCCATGACGACCAGATATCCCAGCCCAATCTAGTCCCACCTGCCAGCACCCGGCCCATATCCCTCCAAACCCTTCCTATTCATATACCCATCCAAATGCCTCATAAATGTTGCAATTGTACCAGCCTCCACCACTTTCTCTGGCAGCTCATTCCATACACGTACCACCTTCTGTGTGAAACAGTTGCCGCTTAGGTCTCTTTTATATCTTTTCCCTCTCACCCTAAATCTATGCCCTCTAGTCCTGGACTCCCCGAACCTAGGAAAATACTTTGCCTATTTTCCCTATCCATGCCCCTCATAATTTTGTAAACATCTATAAGGTCACCCCTCAGTCTCCAACACTCCAGGGAAAACAGCCCCAGCCTGTTCAACCTCTCCCTATAGCTCAAATCCTCCAACCTTGGCAACATCCTCGTAAATCTTTCCTGAACCCTTTCAAGTTTCACAACATCTTTCCGGAAGGAGACCAGAATTGCACACAATATTCCAAAAATGGTCTATCCAATGTCCTATACAGCCACGACATGACCTCCCAACTCCTGTACTCAATACTTTGGCCAATAAAGGAAAGCATACCAAACGCTGCCTTCACTATCCTTTCTACCTGAGACTCCACTTTCAAGGAGCTATGATCCTGCACTCCAAGGTCTCTTTGTTCAGCAACACTCCCGAGGACCTTACCATTAAGTGTATAAGTCATGCTAAGATTTGCTGTCCTAAAATGCAGCACCTTGCATTTATCTGAATTAAACTCCATCTGCCACTTCTCAGCCCATTGGCCCATCTGGTCAAGATCCTGTTGTAATCTGAGGTAACCCTCTTCACTGTCCATTACACCTCCAATTTTGGTGTCTTCTGCAAACTTACTAATTGTACCTCTTATGCTCACATCCAAATCATTTATATAAATGACAAATGTAGAGGACCCAGCATCGATCCTTGTGGCACTCCACTCGTCACAGGCCTTCCTGATGAAGGGCTTTTGCCCGAAATATCGATTTTCTTGCTCCTCGGATGTTGCCTGAACTGTTGTGCTTTTACAGTACCACTCTAATCAGAATCTGGTTTCCAGCATCTGCAGTCATTGTTTTACCCTGAAAAATAATCCTCCACCACCACTCTCTGTCTTCTACCTTTGAGCCAGTTCTGTATTCAAATGGCTGGTTCTCCGTGTATTACGTGAGATTAGATTAGATTACTTACAGTGTGGAAACAGGCCCTTCGGCCCAACAAGTTCATACCGACCAGCCGAAGCGCAACCCACCCATACCCCTACATTTACCCCTTACCTAACACTACGGGCAATTTAGCATGGCCAATTCACCTGACCCGCACATCTTTGGACTGTGGGAGGAAACCGGAGCACCCGGAGGAAACCCACGCAGACACGGGGCGAACGTGCAAACTCCACACAGTCAGTCGCCTGAGTCAGGAATTGAACCCCAGTCTCAGGCGCTGTGAGACAGCAGTGCTAACCACTGTGCCACCATGCCGCCCACAGATGTAACCTTGTTAATCAGTCTCCCATAGGGAACCTTGTCAAACGCCTCGCTGACATCCATATAGATCACATCTACCGCTCTGCCCTCATCAATCCTCTTTGTTACTTTTTCAAAAATCTCAATCAAGTTTGTGAGACATGATTTCCCACGCACAAAACAATGTTGACTATCCCTAATCAATCCTTGCCTTTCCAAATACATGTACATCCTGTCCCTCAGGATTCCCTCCAACAACTTGCCCACCACTGACGTCAGGCTCACTGGTCTATAGTTCCCTGGCTTGTCCTTACCACTCTTCTTAAACAGTGGCACCATGTTAGCCAACCTCCAGTCTTCCAGCACCTCACCTGTGATTATCGATGAAAGAAATATCTCAGCAAGAGGCCCAGCAATCACTTCTCTAGCTTCCCACAGAGTTCTAGGGTACACCTGAACAGGTCCTGGGGATTTATCCACTTTTATGCATTTCAAGACATTCAGCACTTCCTCCTCTGTAATCTGGGCATTTTGCAAGATGTCACCATCTATTTCCAAATAGTCTATATCTTCCATATCCTTTTCCACAGTAAATACTGATGCAAAATACTCATTTAGTATCTCCCCCATTTTCTGCAGCTTCACACAAAGGTCGCCTTGCTGATCTTTGAGGGGCCCTATTCTCTCCCCAGTTACTCTTTTGTCCTTAATGTATTTGTGAAAACTCTTTGGATTCTCCTTAATTCTATTTGCCAAAGCTATCTCATGTCACCTTTTTGCCCTCCTGATTTCCCTCTTAAATATATTCCTACTTCCTTTATACTCATCTAAGGATTCAATCGATCTATCCTTACATATGCTTATATATGTTTACATACGCTTCCTTCTTTTTCTTAACCAAATCCTCAATTTCTTTAGTCATCCAGCATTTCCTATATCTACCTGCCTTTCCTTTCACCCTAACAGGAATATACTTTCTCTGGATTCTTGTTATCTCAATTCTGAAGGCTTCCCCTTTTTCCAGCCGTCCCTTTACCTGCAAACAACTGCCCCCAATCAGCTTTCGACAGTTCTTGCCTAATACCGTCAAAATTGGCTTTTCGCCAATTTAGAACTTCAACTTTTAGATCTGGTCTATCCTTTTCCATCATTATTTTAAATCTAATAGAATTATGGTCGCTGACCCCAAAGTGCTCCCCCACTGACTCCTCAGTCACCTGCCCTGCCTTATTTCCCAAGATTAAGTCAAGTTTTGCACCTTCTCTAGTAGGTACATCCACATACTGAATCAGAAAATTGTCTTGTAGACACTTAACAAATTCCTCTCCATCTAAACCCTTAACACAATGGCATTCCCAGTCTATGTTTGGAAAGTTAAAATCCCCAACCATAACCACTCTTTTTTTCTTACAGATAGCTGAGATCTTCTTACAAGTTTGTTTCTCAATTTCCTTCTGACTATTAGGGGGTCTACAATAGAATCCCAATAAGGTGATCATCCCTTTCTGATTTCTCAGTTCCACCCAAATAACTTCTCTGGATGTATTTCTGGGAATATCCTCCCTCAGCACAGCTGTAATGCTACCCCTTATCAAAAATGCCACTCCCCCTCCTCTCTTGCCTCCCTTTCTATCCTTCCTGTAGCATTTGTATCCTGGAACATTAAGCTGCCAGTCCTGCCCATCCCTGAGCTATGTTTCTGTAGTTGCTATGATATCCCAGTCCCATGTTCCTAAGCATGCCCTGAGTTCATCTGCCTTCCCTGTTCAGCCCCCTGTATTGAAATAAATGCAGTTTAATTTATTAGTCCTACCTTCCTCCTGCCTGCTCTGATTGTTTGACTCACTTCCGTTCTCAACTGTCTCAGCTTGATCTCTTTCCTCACTATCTCCCTCAGTCCCAGACACCTTCCCCTTTCTCCCCCCCACCACACCCCCGCCGATTACTAGTTTAAATCCTCCTGAGCAGCTCTAGCAAATCTCCCTGCCAGTATATTAGTCCTCATTCAATTTAGGCACAATCCATCCTTCTTATACAGGTCTCTTCTACCGCAAAAGAGATTCCAATGATCCAAAATTGTGAATCCTTCCCTCATACACCAGCTCCTCAGCCATGTATTCATCTGCTCTATTCCCCTATTCCTGCCCTCGCTAGCTCATAGCGCCAGGAGTAATCCAGATATTACTACTCTTGAGGACCTCCTTTTTAAATTTCTACCAAGCTCTCTGTAATCTCCCTTCAGAATCTCAACCTTTTCCCTTCCTACATCGTTGGTTCCAATGTGGGCATGACCTAATGCTGGCCCCTCTCCCCGATGAGAACATTCTGCACCCTCTCTGAGACATCCTTGATCCTAGCATCAGGGAAGCAACACACCATGCTGCTTTTTTGCTGCTGGCCACAGAAACGACTGTCTGTACCTCGAACTAAAGAATCCCCTAACACAATTGACCTCTTGGAACCTGACGTACCCCTCGTTGCATTAGAGCCAGTCTCCATACCAGAAACTTGGCTGTTCGTGCTATGTTCCGCTGAGAATCCATCACCCCCTACATTTTCCAAAACAGCATACCTGTTTGAAGTGGGTATATCCACAAAAGACTCCTGCACTAGCTGCCTACTTCTCTTACCTTTCCTGGAGTTATCCCATCTACGTGACTGTATCTGAGACTTCCCCCCCCCTTCCTATAATTGCCATCCATCACATACTATTGCTGTTGCAAATTCCTCATTGCTTCTAACTGTCTCTCTAACCGATCCATTCGATCTGCTAAGATTCGCAGCCAGCAGCATTTATATTTGCAAGAGTAAATGACGGGACCTTTAGGAGCATTGATAGATAGAGGAATCTTGGGGTACAAGTCCATAGCTTGCTGAAAGTAGTAACACAGCAGTTAAGATGGTAAAACGTTAAGATGTATATGGCGTGTTTGCTTTTATTGGTCAGGGTATTGAATATAAAAGTTGGCAAACCATGTTGCAGCTGTATAAAACTTTAATGAGGCCATATTTGGAGTATTGTATGCAGTTCTCGTCACCATTCTATTGCCAGGATGTGGAGGCTTTGGAGAAGGTGCAAAAGAGGTTTACCAGACTGTTGCTTAGATTGGAGTGCACTAGTTATCGGAGAGGTTGGACAGACTTGACTTATTTCCACTAGAGCATTGGAGGCTCAGAGACAACCTGATAGAAGTATATACGACTATGAGGTGCGTAACTGGGTGGATAGTTGCAGACTTTATCCTGTGTTGGATATGTCAAATACTAGGAACCATAGGTTTAAGGTGAGAGGGAAAAAATTAAAAAAGATGTGTAAGACATGGTTTTACACAGAGGATGGTAGGTGCTTAGAACTTGCTGAAAATGTGTTGCTGGTTAAAGCACAGCAGGTTAGGCAGCATCCAAGGAACAGGAAATTCGACGTTTCGGGCCAGAGCCCTTCATCAGGAATCCTGATGAAGGGCTCTGGCCCGAAACGTCGAATTTCCTGTTCCTTGGATGCTGCCTAACCTGCTGTGCTTTAACCAGCAACACATTTTCAGCTCTGATCTCCAGCATCTGCAGACCTCACTTTTTACGCTTAGAACTTGCTGCCAGAGGAAGCAGAAATGATCGCAGCATTTAAGATGCATTTAGACAGACACAGGCCATTCTCAAACATCCCACCCTTCCAAACTCAAGACAAAATCTGCTAGATGTGATCTGCTCTTGGGAACGCTTGTTGAACAGTCCTGCATTTTCTAAAAGCTCCACTAACCACCAGTTTAAGATAATCAGTCAAGGTCATAATGTACTTACATACATATGCTTGCTAGAAGTAACATACATTCAAAGGCAGAGAACTATTGTCTGCTAAGTAAAGGAACAAGTCCATCTGACGCATCATAGCATGAGAGCATTCACTTCTCAGACTGGCCATATTAGCTGAGTTTGCTTAAATTGCTTTCAACCAAGTTGCTGTGGTTCTAAATGAAATGGTATTTGTTAATTATTCTATCATCCTGACTGTACCATTCTTCAATGTGGGTTTCGTCAGTTCAGGCCATTCGCATGAATTTTTACATTGCTGTCCATGTTACAGATTGTTTAAACAAAGACTAATTTATCCAAAGTATTTGGACTTGACTGATTCTGATGTAGCTGTCAAATATGTCTCATGAACAATGAAGCTGCATTTAAAACATGAGGAACAGAACAAGTATTTGCAAAGAACGAGACAAAGATATTCTCTCAACATAGAACGACAGAGGAGAGGCCTTGAAATAAACCAATGGAGCCAAACATGTTAAAATTCATAAAGTCATGTAGCATAGAAATAAATCCTTTGACCCACCATGTCTTAGCTGACCATTAAGCACCAAACTGCAGTAATCCCATTTACCTACTAATCCCATAGCCTACTATGCCCTGGCATTTTAAGTCACAGGTTACAATAATGATACTCACATAGAATATCGCTTGCAATATTTGAAAAGGACTGTTTCAGTACTGTGAAGGGGATATATCCATATCTACCTGAAGGAGATGGCCAAGCAGCTCATACTATTGAAGGGGTTCCTTCACTTCATGTCCTTCAGGTTAGCTGCAGGTCAGAGTTGAGTGTCAGAGGTGGTGACTTTCAGGTAGGTATGAAGTCAAAACCCCTTCAGCATCTTCAGACATCTGCTAAAAATTGAAAGATAGTGCTCTGAAAAAGAACTGGATGCCTTCTGGGGGTCTGGGGGCACTATCCTTACTCAAAATGTTATCAACTTTTAAGGATGTCTTTGGGCCAGCTTAGTCATAATATTGCTCCCCTGTTAGCTGAGAAAGAACATGATTTGGTTACAGCATTTGTGCAGCTACCTTTAGGGGTGGGAAAATTTTGTTTTCTAACTCAGCTAACTTCTGAACTTTCATTGTAGGCAGATGAAGAAGTTAATCAAGAATTAGCTTTTCTTGAACAACTGTTTTAAATAGACAGTAATATACTATATTAAAAAATGCACTTTAACTGATGCTTAGTACTGAAGATTGATATGTCCCCTTAGTTCATCATTTCAAATTGTGCTCTTTATTAACCCACCAGATGCCATATTTCTCAAAACACTCCTCCAACATAATACAAGCTTTGGAGAAGAGAATCTCTAATTTTACAGCTTCTTGTTTTTTTCTCATATAAGCTACAGACAGATTAGACCGAGTTCTGTAGAACTCTCTCTCCACAGATGCGAACAGATCTACTGAGTTTCTCCAGCTGTTTCTGTTTCAGATTTCCAGCAACCATGGTTCTTTATTTTATTTTAACCTTGGTTTTTAGCCCCATTCACACAAAAGCCAGACAAAAAGCACAGTTAAATGAGTTAAATTAAACCAAAAGAAAATAACAATACTTGACAAATTACTAAACAGTTTTCACCGTGTCTTGTTACCAGGCATACATGAATGTTTCTTGGTTGATTTTCTGAAGATCTTGATCAGTGCCACCTTTTCCGTTCACTCTGAAGAAGTTTCAATAATATTTAAAGCTTCATTTCTACTCTCTGCCCCCTCAGTTGTTGACAACGGGAAGTTCAGCAGGTAGCTTTCAAATCTTCAAGCTATAACATCAACGGCTAAATTCATTCTACCAGAAACTCGGTCCAAAAACCATTTCAAACTCTCCAACCCCTTCCCGTGTTGAACTGTCATGTTGCCTCCCAGACCTACTGTCACCAATTCCCAGGTACTGACCTCATTAATTGCTAAAACGTAGCTATCTGGTCAAACCTACTGTTTTCCCTGATGTCAAAGAATCTGTCGAATCCTTTGATCAAGAAGCAACCTGCAATTAACTTCCAGGCCTGGTCTCTCAAACAACATTTTTTGTCCTCTTTCGCAATGCAATCTGCTGCACACAGTCCAAAGGTCACCTTTCAGCTCTCAGTTCATAAAGTCATAGAGATGTACAGTATGGAAACAAACCCTTCGGTCCAACCCGTCCATGCCAACCAGATATCCCAACCCAATCTAGTCCCACCTGCCAGCACCCGGCCCATATCCCTCCAAACCCTTACTATTCATATACCCATTCAAATGCCTCTTCCACACTAAAATCATAAAACAAATAAAATAATGAAAAATCAGCAAGGGTTCTGACAAAATGGACAAATTATGGAATTTTTCACCTCTTAGTAAGAACAAGAGTGAACTGAAAATGTAATTGCTTACAGCAGTGTCAACTACAAACCTTCATATAATGCATATAAATCAGTTTTGGGTTAACTACTAATGATTACTTGTGTTGCAAGTATTGCACATTGTGCTCGTTATTCATCTGACCAGTTCTCCCATCCACTGCTTCATTGGTGAGAATAAATCATAGAATTCCTACAGTGTGAAAAGAAGCTATTCAGCCCATTGAATCTTCACAGATCCTCCGAAGTACATCTCACCCAGCCCCCTACCCTACCCCTGTAATCCACCGAGCCCAACATCCTAATTACTAAATACTTTAGCATAGCAATTCAGCTAAACTGCAAATCTTTGGAGTGTGGGAGGAAACTGCAGTACCTGATGGAAGCCCATGCAAACATGAGGAGAACGTGCAAACTCGACACAGTCCCTCATGGCTGGAAGTGAACCTGGATTCCTGGCATTGTGTGGCAGCAATGCTAACATTGATGTCCTGGCAGATTAAACACCCCTTCCCCCTCCCCACTTGTGTCTCACGCATTGTCATATAGACACTACATATTGAAAAGCCCTTACTAAATGCCAAAGCCATGTCAGCGAATGTCATCACTCAGTCATTCCCAGAAACTCTTTTTGCAGAATTCTGCATCCACGCAGAAAATTCAATTAGCGCTTATAATGAGATCTGTATCACTCTAATGGATAGATTTTCTGTACTTTAGCTTTCGTAATGCATTTTTATCCATGAATCAAATATCCAGTGAATGCGGTGACGCAGTATCAAGAGCATCAGGTAAATGTTGCCTGTATTCTTGTAAAAATATCAAAAAATCTGAAAGGACATTATACACAAACCCAACACCATACAGCTCACAGACCTGCTAAGTCCCAAATCCATGACACTGCTTTGGCTTCCTGTTACTCTGCACTTCCCTGCCCTAGGCGTCACTGACAGTTTCATTCATCAGGGTCTGGTGCACATTGTGCTCGTTATTCATCTGACACTACACATTGAAAAGCCCTTACTAAATGCCAAAGCCATGTCAGTGAATGTCATCACTCAGTCATTCCCAGAAACTCTTTTTGCAGAATTCTGCTGAACTCCTCTCCTTTGCACCACCCCTCAATAAGCTTCACATTGCTACAGATGTGTGTTCATGTGTGTCTTCACTTGTTCCCCCCACCCCTTGTTCAGGCATATGAATTGGTAATGTCCAATGTGGTCACACACTGCTCCCCCCACTTGGGGCAGCATGGTGGCTCAGTGGTTAGTACTGCTGCCTTACAGTGCCAGGTTTGATTCTACCCTTGGGTGATTGTGAACATTCTCCCCATGTCTGTGTAAGTTTTCTCCCACAGTTCCTCTTGTGCAGATTAGATGGATTGGCCATGTTAAAATGTCCATAGTGTCCAAGGATGTGCAGGCTCGGTGGTTAGCTATGGGAAATACAGGGTTACAAGGATAGGGTTGGGGGGTGGGTTGCTCTTTAGAAGGTTAGTTTGAATTTGATGGGCCAAGTGGCCTGCTTCCACACTGTAGGGATTCTATGACTTGAAGCCAGGATTTTCTGAACATGAACAGTGTCCCTCTGGCATTGCTTTCAATCCTCTCAATGTGTTACCATATCGTCCATTTGTAAATACTGTTGTCCCCTTCACAATTGTCAACCCCCAAAGACTGTAGTCCAGAATTCCAAAGAATAGGTTCCTGAGTCTTTCTGTCTCCCTTTGCCTCCCCATCTCCCTTTCCCCTTGGTTGGTTTCTGTAGATGGTTCAGATGGCCTGACCATGGCCCACCCCATTTAGTGACCTAACTGGATGAAAAATGCCGAGATGCATGACTGGTAATTTTACCACATAAGTCTTATTCCAGGGATTGCTGTGGAGAAACAAGACTGACTGTGATGTACTCCCAAGACTGCAGAGGCATGGTGTCATGACTGTGGATTCCCAACCAGATATCTGACCATGGTCAGTCCCTTCGAATGATATCGGAGGCTGCCCTTCACTTAATTGTGTCGGACCCTCAACTGATGGATGCATCCATGAACTTCAGTGAAGGCTATTCTCTCAGGCTTTGCGACATGGCTGCTTGCTGACCACCCATGCAGTTTGTTGGCACATAAGCTGCTGGAATATCCTATAGGTTTGAAATTGACATAGCACACTGCCGTACAGCAAAATGTCTGACCCCTTGCCTGAGGACTGCTGGCCAGTAAGGTAAGCTGCCTGGCTGTGGAGCTGCATAATAGACAATAGACACTGGGTGCAGGAGTAGGCCATTCTGCCCTTCAAGTCTGCACCACCATTCATTATGATCATGGCTGATCATCCTCAATCAGTATCCTGTTCCTGCCTTATCTCCATAACCCTTGATTCCACTATCCTTGAGAGCTCTATCCAACTCTTTCTTAAACTAATCCAGAGACTGAGCCTCCACTGCCTTATGGGGCAGAGCATTCCACACACCCACCACTCTCTGGGTGAAGAAGTTTCTCCTCATCTCTGTCCTAAATGGTCTACCCCTTATTTTTAAGCTGTGTCCTCTGGTTCAGCACTCACCTGAACATGTTTCCTGCTTCCAGAGTGTCCAATCCTTTAATAATCTTATACGTCTCAATCAGATCCCCTCTCAGTCTTCTAAACCCAAGCCCAGTCGCTCCAATCTTTCAACATAAGATAGTCTCGTAATTCCAGGAATTGACCTCGTGAACCTATGCTGCACTCCCTCAATAGCCAGAATGTCTTTCCACAAATTTGGAGACCAGAACTGCACACAATACTCCAGATGTGGTCTCACCAGGGCCCTGTACAGCTGCAGAAGAACCTCTTTGCTTCTATACTCAATCCCTCTTGTGTTGAAGGCCAGCATGCTATTAGCTTTCTTCACTACCTGCTGTACCTGCATGCTTGCCTTCATTGACTGATTTACAAGAACACCCAGATCTCTTTGTACTGCTCCTTTACCAAACTTGACTCCATTTAGGTAGTAATTTGCCTTCCTGTTCTTGCCACCAAAGTGGATAACTGTACATTTATCCACATTATACTACATCTGCTATGCATCTGTCCACTCACCTAACCTGTCCAGGTCACCCTGTAATCTCCTAACATCCTCCTCACATTTTACCCTGCCATCCAGCTTTGTATCATCAGCAAATTTTCTAATGTTACTATTAATACCATCTTCTATATCATTAATATATATTGTAAAAAGCTGCGGTCCCAGCACTGATCCCTGCGGTACCCCACTGGTCACCGCCTGCCATTCCGAAAGGGAGCCGTTTACTACTATTCTTTGTTTCCTGTCAGCCAACCAATTTTCAATCCAAGTCAGTACTTTGCCCCCAATACCATGCGCCCTAATTTTGCTCACTAACCTCCTATGTGGGACTTTATCAAAGGCTTTCTGAAAGTCCAGATACACTACATCCACTGGATCTCCCTTGTCCATCTTCAGAGTTACATCCTCAAAGAATTCCAGAAGATTAGTCGAGCATGATTTCCCCTTCATATATCCATGCTGACTCTGACCTATCCTGTTACTGCTATCCAGATGTGTCGTAATTTCATCCTCCAGCATCTTTCCCAGGTCAGACTAACTGGTCTATAATTTCCTGCTTTCTCTCTCCCACCATTCTTAAAAAGTGGTACAACATTAGCCACCCTCCTCTCTGCAGGAACTGATCCTGAATCTATCGAACTCTGGAAAATAATCACCAACGCATCCTACGATTTCTAGAGCTGCCACCTTCAGTACCCTGGGATGTAGGCCATCAGGCCGGGGACTTATCAACCTTCAGACCTAACAGTCTCTCCAACACCAATTCCTGGCAAATATAAATTCCCTTCAGTTCAGGTCCTTCAACCACTGTTACCTCTGGGAGATTGCTTGTGTCTTCCCCAGTGAACACAGATGTGAAGTACCAATTCAACTCTTCTGCCACTTCTTTGTTCCCCGTAATATTTTCTCCTGTTTATGTCTCCAAGGGCCCAATTTTAGTCTTAACCATTTTTTTTCTCTTTCACATACCTAAAAAGGCTTTTACTATCCTCCTTTATATTTTTGGCCAGTTTACCTTGGTACCTCATTTTTTCTCTGCGTATTTCCTTTTTAGTAATCCTCTGTTGTTCTTTAAAAGCTTCCCAGTCCTCCATTTTCCCACTCATCTTTGCTATGTTATACTTTTTCTCTTTTGAGTTTATATGTTTCTTAACTTCCCTTGTCAGCCACGGCCACCCCTGCCTCCCATAGGATCTTTCTTCCTTTTTGGAATCAACTGATCCTGCATCTTCTGCATTATACCCAGAAATATCTGCCATTGTTCCTCCACTGTCAGCCCTGCTAAGGTATTGCACCATTGAACTTTGGCCAGCTCCTCCCTCATAGCTCCATAGTTCCCTTTATTCAACTGAAATATTGTCACTTCCGATTGTACCCTCTCCCTTTCAAATTGCAGATTGAAGCTTATTGTAGTTCGACTGTCAAGGCAGGACATCGAATGATGCAAACATGCGGGTGGGCATGTAATGAGTGAGTGCTAAGACAGTAGATGAGTAATCCTGAGATGCAACCTGGTCCAATCCATGAGTTAGATGCCTGTCCCTGTGTGCAACGTGTCCTTGCAGCAGCCTTTCAATAGCAGTTGCTAATGCACTCTGCAATGCAATTTGTTGCTTCCTGAGTGTCCAGCACATGTATAGAGCGGTGTCATGAGGGTTGGAAAATGTCAGATACCAATGGCCATGTACATATGTGGTGTGTTGGATCATGCTTTGAGATATTGTTTAGTCCCGAGCAACATGGAGCTTCCTGCCAGTGAGCAGTGAACTGAAGTTGTCAGGTTCTCAGTCTCATTTTCATGAGATATTCATGGTTTCTTGACATCTAGCTTGTTTGGCATGTTTGGTCAGATGTGAAACTGATTATTAATGAGACACTTTCTGCTGTGTCTAAAACGTTTAACAAACTATGATTACCCTTTAATTGGCAACTTGTTGCTGCCTACTATTAAACTAGCCTTGCTGTTCAGCAAAATCAGATTTTGCCAGAGCAGCGAGGAGAGGAGGAGTGGTGAAGCGAGGGCTGCCGGGAAGGACGGGTTTTCCCACATTAAAAGGGACTTACCTCGCGAGTCGAGCCTCCCATTTTGCCAGAGTGGCGAGGAGAGAAGGAGTAGTGAAGCAAGGGCTGCCGGGAAGGATGTGTTTTCCTGCATTAAAAAGGATTTATCTCATGAGATGGGCCTCCATTTGCTGAGAGATGCAAGTGAGGAGTGAAGGACTTCTGGGAAGTCATATATTTGTGTGCTTGCGTTACCCGAAACACGACTCGGGTAGTGTCTCCCACCCTCCTCCTCCTGTAAACAGTAAAAAAGGTTCTGTGCGCCAGATTGGTAAGGTAACGAGTTTATTTTTTATTCCTTATTTTTCAACAGTCTCTTTGGGAATTTAGAATATTGGGAATGGAGGTGAGGGCAGTTGAATGTTCCTCCTGCAGAATGTGGAAGGTAAGGGTCACCACTAGTGTCCTGCTGACTACATCTGCGGGAAGTGCACCCAACTCCAGCTCCTCGAAAACCACGTTAGGGAACTGGAGCTGAAGAATGAACTTCGGATCATTCAGGAGGCAGAGGGGGTTATTGAAAGGAGTTACAGGGAGGTAGTCACTCCTCAGGTACAAGAAAAAGCCAGATGGGTTACAGTCAAGGGACGGAAAGGGAACTGGCAGGCAGTGCAGGGATCCTCTGTGGCCATTCTCCTCAACAATAAGTATACCGTTTTGGATACTGTTGGGGGGTTGGTGGGGACTTACCAGGGGAAAGCAGTGGGACACAGGGCTCTGGCACAGAGTCTGTCCCTGCTGTTCAGAAAGGAAGGGGGAAGAGGAGCAGAGTAGTAGCTATTGGGGACTCCATAGTTAGGGGGACAGATAGGAGGTTCTGTGGAGACGGGAGAGACTCACGGTTGGTGTGTTGCCTCCCAGGTGCCAGGGTTCATGATATCTCTGATCATGTTTTTTGGGATCCTTTTAGGGGAGGGGGAGCAGCCCCAAGTCATGGTCGACATAGGCACCAACGACATAGGTAGGAAGAGAGATGGGGATTTAAGGCAGAAATTCAGGGAGCTAGGATGGAAGCTTAGAGCTAGGACGAACAGAGTTATTGTTTCTGGTTTTTGCCTGTGCAACATGCTCGTGAGGCGAGGAATAGGGAGAGAGAGGAGTTGAACACGTGGCTACGGGATGGTGCAGGAGGGAGGGTTTTGGATTCTTGGATAATTGGGGCTCTTTCTGGGGTATGTGGGACCTCTGCAAGCAGGATAGTCTTCATCTGAACCAGAGGGGTGCCAATATCCTGGGGGGGGGGGGGAATTCGCTAAGGCTATTGGTGTGGGTTTAAACTAATCCAGCAGGAAGATGGGAACCAAAATTGTAGTTCGAGTGTAGAAAAGGTTGAGAGTAGGGAGTCCAAAATCAAGTTTCAAGGACGCAAGATGGCACCGGCTAGCAAGAAGTTGGCTTGAAGTGTGTCTGCTTCAACGCCAAGAGCATCCAGAATAAGGTGGATGCACTTGCAGCATGGGTTGGTACCTCGGACTTTGATGTTGTGGCCATTTCAGAGACATGGATAGACCAGGGGCAGGAATGGTTGTTGCAA
Organism: Hemiscyllium ocellatum; assembly: GCF_020745735.1. Classification (NCBI taxonomy): domain Eukaryota; kingdom Metazoa; phylum Chordata; class Chondrichthyes; order Orectolobiformes; family Hemiscylliidae; genus Hemiscyllium; species Hemiscyllium ocellatum. The sequence goes on along the minus strand of NC_083416.1, from coordinate 17,043,852 downwards.
GTTCCAGGATTTAGATGTTTCAGTAAGAACAGAGAAGATGGTAAAAGAGGGGGAGATGTGGCATTGTTGGTCAAGGACAGTACTGCAGTTGCAGAAAGGATGTTAGGGGACTCGTCAACTGGGGTAGTATGGGGTGAGGTTAGAAACAGGAAAAGAGAGGTCACCTTGTTGGGAGTTTTCTATCAGCCTCTGAATAGTTCCCGAGGTGCAGAGGAAAGGATAGCAAAGATGATTCTCGATAGGAGTGAGAGAGACAGGGTAGTTGTCATTGGAGACTTCAACTTTCCAAATATTGACTGGGAACACTCTAGCACGAGTACTATAGATGGGTCAGTTTTTGTCCAGTGTATGCAGGAGGGCTTCCTGACACAGTATACAGAAAGGCCAACAAGGGGCGAAGCCACATTGAATTTGGTACTGGGTAATGAGCCCGGCCAGGTGTTAGACTTGGAAGTAGGTGAGCACTTTGGTGATAGCGATCATAATTCTGTTATGTTTACTTTAGTGATAGAAAGGGATAGGTGTATACCAATGGGTAAGAGTTATAGCTGGGGGAAAGGCAATTATGATGCGATTAGGCAAGATTTAGGAAGCATAGGATGGGGAAAGAAACTGCAAGGAATAGGCACATTAGAAATGTGGAGCTTAATCAAGGAAAAGCTCGAGTGTCCTAGATAAGTATGTACCTGTCAGGCAGGGAGGAAGCTGTAGAGCGCGGGAGCTGTGGTTTACGAAGGAAGTGGAATCTCTGGTCAAGAGGAAGAAGAAGGCTTATGTTAGGATGACATGTGAAGGCTCAGTTAGGGTGCTTGAGGGTTACAAGGTAGGCAGGAAAGACCTAAAGAGAGAGCTCAGAAGAGCCAGAAGGGGACATGAGAAGTTGGCGGATAGGATCAGGGTAAATCCTAAGGCATTCTATAGGTATTAAAGGAATAAAAGAATGACAAGAGTAAGATTAGGGCCAATCAAGGATAGTAGTGGGAAGTTGTGTATGGAGTTAGAGGAGATAGGGGAAGCATTAAATTAATATTTTTCGACAGTATTCACTCTAGAAAACGACAATGTTGTCGAGGAGATTACTGAGATACAGGCTGCTAGACTAAGTGTGATTGAGTTTCACAAGGAACAGGTATTAGAAATACTGCAGAGTGTGAAAATAGAAAGTCCTCAGGCCGGATGCGATTTATCCTAGGATCCTCTGGGAAGCCAGGGAGGAGATTGCTGAGCCTTTGGCATTTATCTTTAAATCATCATTGTCTACAGGAATAGCTCCAGAAGACTGGAGGATAGCAAATGTGGTTTCCCTGTTCAAGAAGGGGAGTCGAGACAACCCTGGTAATTATAGACTAGTGAGCCTTACTTCACCTAGAGAAAAATAATTTGATTAGGGATAGTCAGCACGGTTTTGTGAAGGGTAGGTCGTGCCTCACAAACCTTATTGAGTTCTTTGAGAAGGTGACCAAACAGGTAGATGAAAGTAAACCGGTTGATGTGGATTTCAGCAAAGCGTTCGATAAGGTTCCCCACAGTAGGCTATTGTACAAAAATGGAGGAATGGGATTGTGGGAGACGTAGCAGTTTGGATCAGTAATTGGCTTGCTGAAAGAAGACAGAGGGTGGTGGTTGATGGGAAATGTTCATCCTGGAATCCAGTTACCAGTAGTATACCGCAAGGGTCGGTGTTGGGTCCATTGCTGTTTGTCATTTTTATAAATGACCTGGATGAGGGCGTGGAAGGGTGGGTTAGTAAATTTGTAGATGACACTAAGGTCGGTGGAGTTGTGGATAGTGACGAAGGATATTGTAAGTTACAGAGAGACATAGATAAGCTGCAGAGCTGGACTGAGAGGTGGCAAATGGAGTCTACTGCGGACAAGGGTGAGGTGATTCACTTTGGTTGGAGTAACCGGAATGCAAAGTACTGGGCTATAATGGTAGGATTCTTGGTTGTGTAGATGAGCAGAGAGATCTCGGTGTCCAGGTACACCGATCCTTGAAAGTTGCCACCCAGGTTTACAGGATTGGTAAAAATCTGGATTAGTGGTGCTGGAAGAGCACAGCAGTTCAGGCAGCATCCAAGGTGCAGTCTGAACTGCTGTGCTCTTCCAGCACCACTAATCCAGAATCTGGTTTCCAGCATCTGCAGTCATTGTTTTTACCCCTCCAGGATTGGTAAGAAGACATACAGTGTTTTAGCTTTTATTAATAGAGGGATCGAGTTCCAGAACCATGAGGTTATGCTACAGCTGTACAAAACACTGGTGCGGCCGCACTTGGAGTATTGTGTACAGTTTTGGTCACCACATTATAAGAAGGATGTGGAAGCTTTGGAAAGGGTGCAGAGGAGATTTACCAGGATGTTGCCTGGTATGGAGGAGAGGTCTTACGAGGAAAGGCTGAGGGACTTGAGGCTGTTTTCGTTGGAGAGAAGAAAGTTGAGAAGTGACTTAATAGAGACATATAATATAATCAGAGAGTTAGATAGGGTGGGCAGGGAGAGCCTTTTTCCAAGTATGTTGACATCGAGCATGAGGGGGCATAGCTTTAAATTGAGGTGTGATAGATATAGTTTCTTTACTCAGAGTAGTAAGGGTATGGAATGCTTTGCCTGCAACGGTAGTAGATTCGCCAACTTTAAGTACATTTAAGTCGTCATTGGACAAACATATGGACGTACATGGAATAGTGTAGGTTAGATGGGCTTCAGATTGGTATGACTGGTCGATGCAACATCGAGGGCCGAAGGGCCTGTACTACACTGTAATGTTCTATGTTCCTGTTCTAAAATCATAAAAGATGTGGTGAAATGTTCCCAGAACTGAGATATGCCTTGCTATAGTGCCAGCTAGATTCTGCACAAATTTCATCGTAGCCCATGTCACTCAGATCCTGCCATTAGTGTTCTGAATGTTACATCATTTTTGTTATACTCTATTGTAATTTGTTATTTAAAATCTAAAAGATCATCTCAGAAAAATGTTACCTACTTTCAATGCACTACTGCAGTTTCCTTTACATTCTTAATCTTTCCTAAAACCACGTAATAGTTAAATTGTCGAAGTTTGGATTTCATAATAAGCACATTGTCCGTTGTGTTGGAAGTCCAATGTGAATAAGAACATGGTGAAGTTCTCCATTAAATATTATTTGTTTTTGTTTTAAGCTCTAATTGTATCAAAATGAAAATAACCCCTGAGACAACATCTAACAACAGGATAACTTTTTTCAAGTTATGCAAATGTGCCAAATTCATTTGCTTAATAACAGTAATTTCACGTTTATAACTTCTGTAGCAATTGCCTTTAATTGCTCACATTCCTCCAGGAAAATAGAGAATTCTCAAGGTTGTTGGTAATGCAGAAAAGTACATTGGAAGGAATGATTGGCCTCCTATTGACTTCTATACACATTAATAATACTGCAATTATTTTAGCAGTAAAACAGTGCAACACTTATAAAGCTGATTTTTTTCGGCATGTAAACTGAATATCTTTCAAATTTATTTCATTGATAATAATATGGTGTATACTTTGTGCATGAATATCTTGGTTCAGACTTGTCTCAAAAGTATTTCATAATTTGTGTGCAATGTTATCTGTGTGTTTGTGATTGCCTCTGAGTCAGAAGGTTCTGGGTTCAATTTTTACCGCAGAGACTTGAGTTCAAAAGTCTGAGCTCACATCAGTTCATTATTGAGAGGGTGCTACACTTTTATGCTCTCAGATATGAGGTAAAGTTGCCATATTCCGTCCGGCTCATAGGGCTACGTTTTTATTAGAGAGAGGTGACCGATGGTGGTTTAACCTGAGCGTCAGTACAACTCTGGTGGGGGAACAATGAGAAGGAGAGTCCTTCATGAACCTCAGCCAGTACAGGAATTGAACCAGGCTGTTGGCATCACTCTGCATCACAAACCAGCCATCCAGCTAACCAAGTCCCCACTTCTCAGAACACACATTAAACATACACCCTTTTTACTGTGCCAGGGAATGTAAAAAAAGTCCCAGAACAGTATTTTGAAGTGGAACAGGACAATTATCCTTTGCATCCCAATTGATAGTTATACTTCAGTAAATATTGTGACAGATGTTTATCTGGTCATTTTCTTTTTACCCTGTTGCATTTCATGTGATTCAACTGTGAATATAGAGTCGTAGATGTCATAGAGATGTACAGCACGGAACAGACCCTACGGTCCAACTAGGAGAAAGGTGAGGACTGCAGATGCTGGAGATCAGAGCTGAAAAATGTATTGCTGGAAAAACGCAGCAGGTCAGGCAGCATCCAAGGCGCAGGAGAAGGGCTTATGCCCGAAACGTCGATTCTCCTGCTCCTTGTATGCTGCCTGACCTGCTGCGTTTTTCCAGCAATACATTTTTCAGCCTACGGTCCAACTCCAAATATCCCACCTAACCTTGTCAAACACCTTACTGAAGTCCATATAGATCATGTCTACTGCACTGCCCTCATCAATCCACTTTGTTACCAGTTCAAAAAACTCAATCAAGTTCATGAGACATGATTTCCCCTGCACAAAGCCATGCTGACTATCCCTAATCAGTCCTTGCCTTTCCAAATACATGTAAATCCTGCCCCTCAGGATTCCCGCTGATAACTTGCCCACCACTGACGTCAGGCCCACTGATCTATAGTTCCCTGGCTTGTCCTTACCACCCTTCTAAATAGTGTCACTATGTTAGACAACCTCCAGTCTTCCGGCACCTTACCCGTGACTATCCATGATACATATATCTCAGCAAGTGGCCCAGCAAGGACTTCCCTAGCTTCCCACAGAGTTCGAGGGTTTACCTGATCAGGTCCTGGGGATTTATCCACTTTTATGCATTTCGAGACATCCAGCACTTCCTCCTCTGTAATATGGACATTTTTCAAGATGTCACCATCTATTTCCCTACATCCTATATCTTCCTTGTCTTTTTCCACAGTAAACACTAACGCAAAATACTCATTTAGTATCTTCCCCCATCTCCTGCGGCTCTACACACATAGGCCCCTGGACTTTAAGATGGTTCTGGCAGATTGTAAAACAGCACATGTGACACCACTGTTTATAAAAAGAGGTAGACAAAAGGAGGGTAACTTTAGGCCCATTAGATTAACGTCTGCAGTGGGGAAGGTGCTTGAACCTGTCATCGAAATGGAAATAGCGAGACATCTGGGTAGAATCTTTCCCATTGGGCAGATGCATATGGGTTCATGAAAGGCAGGCTATGTTTAATTAATTTACTGGAACTCTGAGAACATTATGAGTAGGGTTGTCAATGGGATGGATGGTGTATTTGGATTTGCAGAAGGCATTCAACAAGTTGGCACACAAAAGATTGCTGCATTGAATAAAGGTGCATGGCATCATGCATAATGTATCAGAATGGATAGAAGATTGGTTAACTAACAGAAAGCAAAAAGTGAGGATAAATGGGTTTTTTTCTAGTTGGAGATCAGTGGCAATTGCTGTGCCTCAGGGATCAGTGTTAGTGCCGCAATTGTTTACAATTTACATAAATGACTTAGGGTTTGGACAAAGTGTGGTTTGTCAAAGTTTACAGATGGCACTAAAGTGAGTAGTAGAGCAAAGTGTGCAGAGGAGACAAAGTTGGCAGAGGGATATAGGTAAGTGAGTTGGCAAGGGTCTGGGAGACGGAGTACAATATTGGTAAATATGAAGTCAGTCATTTTTGTAGAAATAACAGCAAATGGACAATTACTTAAATACTGAAAAATTACACCATGCTGCTGTGCAGAAGACTTGGTTGTCCTTGTGCATGAATCACAAGGTTGTTTTGCAGGTGAGCAGGTAATTAAGGCAGCAAATGGAATATTGTCCATCATTGCTCGAGAGATGAAGTTTAAAAACATTGAGGTTATGCTGCAGCTGTAAGGTGTGCTAGTGAGGTCACACCTGGAGTACTGTGTGCACTTTTGGTCTCCTTCCTTGAGAAAGAATGTTTTGACATTTGAAGGATACAGAGGAGAGTCACCAAGCTGACTCTGGAATGGAGACGGTTGGCTTATGAGGAGAGATTGAATAGACTGGGACTATGCTCATTGAAATTTGGAAGAATGAGGGGGGGATCTTATGGAAACATATAAAGTTATGAAGGGAACAGATAAGATAGAAGCAGGGAGGTTGTTTCACTGGCGGATGAAACTGGGGTTATAGCCTCAATATAAGGGGAAACAATTTAGGACTGAGTTGAGGAGGAACTCCTTCACCTAAAGGGTTTTGAATCTGTGAAATTCCCTGCCTAAAGAAAAAGCTGAGACTACCTTGTTGAATGTTTTTAAGGTGAAGAGAGATTTTTGAACAGTAAGGGAATTATGGGCTAGGGTGAGAAGCTGTGCCCATAAAAATATCAGGCACTGTTATTGAACAGTGGAGCAGGCTCGATGGGCGAGATTACCTACTCCTACTCTTATTCCTTATGTTCTTAGCAGCTGATTTTTAAAATGGACATCTTGTTTGTTGATAGACTTTCTAAAACCAATTGCTTGTTCTCATTATCACTTAATGCAATTTATGTGTGACAAACTGATACTGATTTTCCTGCATGGTTGCATTTTCCATCCTATTGAAAATGTGAATTTTCGTCAGAAACGGATTTCTAATCTATCTTCAAACATCTGTTCTTGTCACCCAGCTATAGGAATGATATTCTTCAATTGGAGAAGGTTCAGAAAACATTTACCAGGGTGTTGCTGGGAGAGTAGAACTTCCATATAATTTGTGAAAGACTACCAAAAAAAATGTAGTTTCTATCCCTGTAAAAAGTTTACTTCAAGAACTAAATGAAGTTCTTGAAAAGTTGACACTTCTTGAAGATTACAAACATTTTTGAGCAACAAGACACAAGTTTGTTTCACAATAGAAGAGAAAGGCAAATATATATATATATATATATATATATTACAATGAAATAGGTCTTAACACCAAAAAAACCAAATTTTCAACCTGCTTTCCAATACTATCCTTTTAGAGATGCTTAAACCACCTTCCTCTATTTCAAAATAGAAATAACAAATTATTGTACATGCATTTATTCTGCACCTTTTTTCATACTTCTGTACATTTCTCGATAGGTCTTATAAATTGGGCAATTCAAAGACAAAGAACAAAGAAAATTTACAGCACAGGAACAGGCCCTTCAGCCCTCCGAGCCTGAGCCAATCCAAATCTACTGCCCAACTCATAAGCATCTGGATCTCTCTGCTCCCCACCTACTCATGCATCTGTCCAGAGGCATCTTAATGAATCTACCATGCCTGACTCTACCACCTCTGCTGACAACATATTCCAGACACCCACCACCCTCTGTGTGAAGTACTTAGCCCGTGTATACCACTTAAACTTTCCTCCTCTCACCTGGAAAGTGTGACCTCTCATTATTGAATCCTTCACCCTGGGAGAAAGATTGTCTCTACCCACCCTGCCTATACTTTGCATGATTTTGTAAACCTCAATCAGGTCCCCCCTCAATCTCCTTTTTCCTAATGAAAATAAAACTAACCTATTCAATCTCTCTTCATAGCTAGCATCTTCCATACTAGGCAACATTCTCATAAACTTTCTCTCCAAAGCATTCACATCCTTTTGGTAATGTGGCGACCAGAACTCTACTCAGTATTCTAAATGTAGCCGAACCAATGTCTTGTACAATTTTAACATGACTTGCCAGCTCTTATACTCAATACCCCGTCCAATGAAGGCAAGCATACGCGTTCTTGACCACTGTATCCACCTGTGCAGCAACCTTCAGGGTACAATGGACCTGCACTCCCAGATCTCTCTGCCCATCAACTTTTCCCAAGGCTCTTCTGTTCATTATATAATTCGCTCTAGAATTAGTCTTGCCTAAATGCATCACCTCGCATTTGTCTGGATTGAAATCCATTTCCACCCAACTCTCCAGTGCTTTCCTTTATTGGTCAGAGTGTTGAGTACAGGCTTTCAGAGGTCATGTTGCGGCTGTACAGGACGTTGGTTAGGCCTGGTTGGAATATTGTCTGCAGTTCTAGTCTCCTTCCTATCGGAAAGATATTGTGAAACTTGAAAGGGTTCAGAAAAGATTTACAAGGATGTTGCCAGTTGGAGGATTGAGCTATAGGGAGATGTTGAACAGGCTGGGCTGTTTTCCCTGGAGCGTCTGAGGCTGAGGGGTGACCTCATAGAAGTTTACAAAATCATGAGGGACATGGATAAGATAAATAGGCAAAGTCTTTTCCCTGGGGTCGGAGAGTCTAGAACTAGAGGGCAAAGGTTTAGGGTGAGAGGGGAAAGATATAAAAGAGGGTGGTACGTGTATGGAATGAGTTGACAGAGGAAGTGGTGGAGGCTGGTACAATTGCAAAATTTAAGAGGCATTTGGATGTCTATATGAATAGGAAGGGTTTTGAGGGATATGGGCTGGGTGCTGGCAGATGGGACTAGATTGGGTTAGGATATCTGGTCGGCATGGACGGGTTGGACCGAAGGGTCTGTTTCTATACTGGACATCTCTGTGACTCTGTGACTGTATATCCTCCTATATTCTTTGACAGTCCATTATGCTTTCTGCTACTTCACCAATCTTCGTGTCATCTGCAAACTTGCTGATCATACCAACAGTGCCCTCTTCCAGATCATTTATGTATGTTATAAACAACAGTGGCCTCAACACTAACCCCTGTGGAACACCTTTCAACTACTACTCTCTATCTCTGGTTGCTCAACCAGTTCTTTATCCACCTAGCTAGAACACACTGCACACAATGTGACTTCACTTTCTCCATTAGTCTACCATGGGGAACTTTATTAAATGCCTTACTAAAGTCCATGTATATGACATCAACAGCTCTTCCTTCATCTGTCAACTTGGTGACTTCCTCAAAGAACTCTATTAAGTTGGTAAGGCACTGCACAAAACCATCACTGATATGCCCATTCTTTTCTAAATATAAATAAATCCTATCCCTCAGTAGCCTCTCCGGCAACTTTCCCACCACTGATGTCAGGCTCAGTGACTGAGACTCAGACACTGATGTCTGCAGTTACCCGGCATATCCTTACTACTCTTCTTGTACAGGGGGACACCATGAGCAACCTTGTCGTCTTCTGGCACATCACCTGTATTTAAGGATGCCACAAAGATTTCTGTCAGGGCCCCAGCTATTTCCTCTCTCACCTCCCTCAGTGACCAGGGATAGATCCCTATCCGGTCCTGGGGATTTGTCGACCTTAATAACCTCGAGCCTACCCAACACATCTTCCCTACTTATGTCAACGTGATCCAGGCTAATCAAATTTCTATCTCTAATCTCAATATTCATCATGTTCCTCTCCTCAGTGAACACTGATGCAAAGTAATCACTCAGAATCTCACCCATTCTCTCAGGTTTGATACACAGCCTTCCTTCATTATCCTTTAGTGGACCAATCCTTTCTCTAGTTACCCACTTGCTTCTTATATAAGAATAAAATGCTTTGAGATTCTCCTTAATTCTGCTCGTTAAAGCTATTTCATGACCCCTTTTAGCCCGCTTGATTCCTCGTTTAAGACTTGTCCTGCTCTTCCGATATTCCTCCAGGGCCCATTCTGTTATTAGCTGCCTAGACCTTATGTATGCTTCCCTTTTCCTCTTGGCTAGTCGAACATCTCCCGTCGTCCACGGTTCGCGAATCTTGCCCTCCCTATCCTTTGCCTTCAACGGGACATGCCTATCCTGCACTATCTTGAACCTATCTTTGAAAGCCTCCCACATATCAAATGTGGACTTCTCTTCAAATAGCTGTGTCCAATCCACATTTCCGAGCTCCTGCCTAATTTTGATGTAATTGGCCTTGGCCCAATTTAGTATCCTTCCCTTAGGACCACTCTCATCTTTATCTACAAGTATTCTAAAACTTACAGAACTGTGGTCACTGTTCCCAAAGAAATCCCACACCGCAACTTCTACCACCTGTCCCGACGCGTTCCCCAGTACCAGGTCCAATATGGCCTCGTTGGACTAATGACATACTGCTCTAGAAAACTCTCCTGGACGCTTCTTACAAATTCTACCCCATCAAGACCTCTGACACTAAGTGTATCCAAGTCAATATTGGGAATATTAAAATCCCCCATCACTACTACCCTATTGCCTCTACATCTTTCCATAATCTGTTACCTATTTGTACTTCTACCTCACGTTCACTATTGGGAGGCCTGTAATACAGCCCCAATAATGTAACTGCATCCTTCTTATTTCTCTGCTCCACCCATAGTGCCTCACTACTCAAGACCTCCATAGTGTCCTCCTTTAGCACAGCCGTGATATCATCCCTGACCAGCAAAGCAACTCCACCCGCCCCTTTTACTTCCCTCCCTGTCCTGCCTGAAACACCTATATCCTGGAACATTTAGTTGCCAATCATGCCCTTCCTTCAACCAAGTCTCTGACTGCAATAATGTCATACTCCCAGGCACCAATCCAAGCCCTAAGTTCATCTGCCTTACACACTATACTCCTTGCATTAAAGTAGATGCATTTCAGGCCACCAGTTCTTTTGTGTTCATCTGCTCTCTGCCTACTCTTCCCTTTATTGATGCTATCTACATGATTCTTACAGTCTCCAGTCTCCACCTTGCTGCCCACTTGTTTTCTCTTCTGGTTCCCCCTGCCGCATTAGTTTAAAACCTCCCTAACAGCAGCAGCAAAAACTCCACCAAGGACATTGGTTCCAGTCTGGTTCAGATGTAGACCGTCCATTTTGTAATAGTCCCACCTTCTCCAGAATCTGACCCAATGTCCAACAAATATGAACCCCTCCCTCTTACACCATCCCTCAAGCCACATGTTCATCCTACCTATTTTTCCATTTCTACGCTGGCTAGCACGTGGCGCTGGTAGTAATCCTGAGACTGAGGTTCTCCTCTTTAACTTCTCTCCTAGCTCCTTGAATTCTTCTTTCAGGACCTCATCTCATTTTTTATTTATATCGTTGATGCCTATATGCATCAAGACAACTGGCTGTTCACCCTCCCATTTTAGAATGCTCTGCAGCCGATCGGTGACATCCCTGACCCAAGCACCTGGAAGGCAACTTACCATCCGGGACTCCCGTTTTCGGCCACAGAATCGCCTATTTACTTCCCTTACAATAGAATTCCCAATGACTATGGCCCTACGAATCTTTTTCCTGAACAGCAGTGCTTGCCATGGTGCCATGTTCTTGACAACTGCTGCCCTCTCATGGTGAGCCATCTCCCCCAACAGAATCCAAAACGGTATACCTGTTTGGGAGGGAGATGACCGCAGGGGACACCTGCATTGCCTTTCTACACTTTTTTTGCCTTTTGGTCACCTACTCACTGACTCCCTCAGCAATTCTAACCTGCTGTGTGACCAATTCACTAAACGTGTTATCCACGGCCTCCTCAACATCGCGGATGCTCCACAGCGAGTCCATCTGCAGCTCCAGAACTGTCATGAAGTTAAACAAGAACTACAGCTTGACACACTTCTTGCAAGTGTAAGAATCTGACACGTTCCTAAGCTCCCACATCACTCAAGAGGCACATGCCATGTGTCTGAGGCTGCCTATCACTGTAAGCTTAGCTTCATATGAACTAACTAAAACCAAATAATGCACTTAAATATATGAAAATGAAAGACAAAGAAAAAAACTAAAAGCCTTACCTTACAGAGTCTTTTTCTTCTGGTTAGAGGAATGGGGGTGGCGGGAGGAAGATGCTACCTGTGTAGTATCTCGGGTTTACCCACTGCCCAAATATAAATTCAGCCCTTACCTTCCTGGTAGCCCTCGCTTCACTCCACCTTCTCTCCTCGCTGCTCTGTCAAAATGGAGGCTGACTCCCAAGGTAAGTCCCTTTTTAAGTGGGAAAGCTTACCCTCCTGGCAGCCCTCGCTTCACTCCACCTTCTCTCCTCGCTGCTCTGTCAAAATGGAGATGTTTGTGTAATTTCTGTGAACAATCTTTTCCACAGTTCGCAATCTTAAAAGGGATCCGAACTTCCCCCGACAAAGAATCCCTGACTTCTACACCCAAGGGATACCTGATGCTTCCCTCTCACCACTGTACTCAAGTTGCCCAGAGGTCATAATTCCATGAGTATCTCTGTTCTCCATCAGGGTATCCTGGCCATCCACAGGAAATGGACTGAGAATGGTAGTGTTCTTACCTATTCTAATCTGCACACTCTGAATTACAGACATCAGGAACTCCAAAATCTAATTTCAGTGGAGCTCATTTAAATGGAGGATTATGCATATGCAAACTATGGCGCGATGGCAATCCCATCTCCAGGGAAATAAGAAATGTGGGATCGGAGGAGGGACCAGGAACTTGTGATTTATTTTGTCAGTGGAAGTACTCTTCACTGTGACAAGAATCAAATCTTGTGTGATCTTAAAGCTAATCCAAGGATGTCCTTTGGACTGACTGGAATTATAAGGTGCGGAGAGCAGAAGTCGGCCGTTCAGCACATCAATTTTTTTTCCACCTTTCAATAAGATTCAATGAATCTGCACACGAAATTGTAAACTAGAATGGTTAGATTAAGTAGTCAGAACGGATAATATTAGATGATGATTCTATCAGAGAGCTTGTTGTTAATTTAATAAATCCTTTGTCTTAAATCCAAACTCAAAACCTGATTTGATGCTCTACCTTTGACTGCTTTTAAAAACTAAAAGACCGAAGATAGTCCAGTAATAAGTAGCAGCTGATGTTAAGGACCTAACATTCATTTTTTCCTGACCTCAACAGAAGGAAAGACATTTTTAATGCATGGACTGTAGTTAGTCGCCCAGGAAGCAAGTTGTTGTAGGAAAGAAGGTTATAAAGAACCCAGTGATTTGCAGTCGTGGAATATGGATGGTGATTTTGACAACCAAATTTTGAAATGAGTGATAGTTAGAAGTCCGACCATCTTTTCATAAAACTCATGAGTAATACTGAGGCATGATTCTTTTTCAGTAAACAGCAAATTGATTAGTGGGGCTAGTTAAACATAATCAATTAGGGCGGCACAGTGGCTCAGTTGTTAGCAGTGCTGCCTCACGGCACCAGGGACCTGGGTTCGATTCCCACCTCGGGAGACTATCTGTGTAGAGTTTGCACGTTCTCCCCATGTCTGTGTGGGTTTCCTATGGGTGCTCCAGTTTCATCCCACAGTCAAAAGATGTGCAGGCCAGGTGAATTGGCCATGCTAAATTGCCCGGAGTGTTAGGTGCAGGTAAATATAGGGTAGGGGAATGAGTCTGGGTGGGTTGCTCTTCGGAGGTCAGTGTGGACTTGTTGGGCCAAAGGGCCTGTTTCCATAGTGTCAGGTACCTAATCTAATCTAATCACTTTAGCATCTGTGTTGATACAGTCTATAGCACTCAAGAAACCACTGAGACTTGAACTTTTGTAAAACAACTATTTCATTGATATAATTGTATTTGATAGAAAGCTAAGTGTTCAAAATTTAGAAAACCGTTGATCATGAACATTGAAATGATGTATTCACAGTGATGCAACCCTATTTGAAATGATCAGAACCTGGCCCCCAATGGATCCCAGTAATTCCCCAATTCATTCCCATTCCAGATGGGGACCAAAACTGTTTAGCTCCTGGGTGAGGGATCTGGCTGCTCTCCTTTATGTATCCATTCCCTTGGTTGGATGAAACAAGGTCAATTGAAAAAGGATCCTTTCCCATGTGGTTACTTTTCTCCCAGAACTAAATCAACTTTGGTTTTAAAATTAACCAATTTAACCAGGCTTTAGAGCCATAGAGATCTACAATGCAGAAAATGGTCCTTTGACCCTTCGTATACATGACAGTCAGAAACAAGCACCTGACTATTCTAATCTCATTTTACAACACTTGGCCCACAGCCTTGTATGCCTTGGCCTCAAGTGCTCATCTAAATATGTGAACTGAGCATCAAGACCAAAGAAACATTGGTTAGAATAAGGGAGTCATCCAGCCAATTGTGCATCCTATTTGCCAAATTTCCTTGGATCCCATGGGCTCTCCCCTTTGCTATCAGTCTTCCACACAGGGCCTTATCAAAAGACTTGCTGTCACCCAGGTAGACTACATCCAAAGTATTGCCCTCATCTACACATTGAGTCACTTTTTCGAAAAGTTCACTCACGTTGGTCAGATATGATCTGTGTTGAAAATGTGTTGCTGGAAAAGTGCAGCAGGTCAGGCAGCATCCAAGGGCAGATATGATCTGCCCTTAACAAAACCAGGCTGACAGTTGTTGATTGATCTCTGCTTCCAAATGCAGATTAATTCTATCTGTGCGAATTACTTCCAATTGTCTCCCGACTAGGTTAGACAAATTCAGGCTGGTACACATAAGCTTGTGGTTCCTTGATTTGCCCAGTGCTACTTTATGGAACCTTTTTTCTGCTTATAATAATTTCTTTAATAGTGTTGCAGACTTTCTGATTTTATACCCATAGAGTCCCTCTTACAGTAAACACCGACCCAAAGTATTCATTTAGAACCCTATCAAATCCTTTGGTTGCATCCATGAATGGCAATAAACAGCAGTGATCCTGGGGCTGTGGCCTACCACCTCCCCTGCCTGGGTTGATTAATGGGTGGAAGCTGAACTCTTGGGTCATCCCGCAGTAGCAAAGGAGCTGGTTCATATTTTGGAAGCATGTGTTAATGAGACAGCAGTCAGTGAGGAGGCTGTGTCAGATGGCCACACTGCTGTTTCTACTTCTGACTGTCATAGTCAACCTAAAAATTATTATAGATACACAAAGAGCTGCAGCTGAATAGGAATAAAAAAATTTAAGAAAGAATGGCGTGATAGCTCCAGTTAGCACTGCTGTCTCTTGGCCAGGATTCGATTCCACCCTCGAGTGACTGTCTGTGCAGAGACCGTGCATATTCTTCCTCTGTCTGCTTGAGTTTCCTCCAGGTCATCTGGTTTCCTCTCACAACTCAAAGATGTGCAGGTCAGATGTATTGGCCATGCTGGACTTGCCATGCTAATTGCCCATAGTGTCCAGGGAGAAGCAGGTTAGGTGGACTAGCCATGGGAAGTGGATGGATAGGGTAGGGGGGAGTGGATCCGTGTGGATGCTTTATGGAGGCTCGGCATGAACTTGATGTGGTGAATGGTCTGCTTCCGCACTTAGATATTTGATGATTCTGTATGCCATGATATTCAAGGTTCACAGAATGTAATGGTCCTACTATTCTTTCCATTATTGGCCCTATACTCTTCATATTTCCTTCTTGAATCTAACTCACTGTTCCACGACAGATTTCATAGAGTCATAGAGATGTATAATATGGAAACAGACCATTCAGTCCAACTTGTCCATGACGACCAGACATCCTAACCTAATCTCCCATTTGCCAGCACCCAATCCATATCTCTCTAAACCCATCCTATTCATACATCTATCCAGATGCCTTTTAAATGCTGTAATTGTACCAATTTCCATCACTCCCTTTGGCAGCTCATTCCATACATGCACCTCCCTCTGTGTGAAAAAGTTGCCCCTTAGGTCCCTTTTATATCTTTACCCTCTCACCCTAAATCTATGCTCTCTAGTTCTGGACTCCCCCATTCCAGGGAAAAAGCCTTTGACTATTTATCCTATCCATGCCCCTCATAATTTTATAGATCTCTATAAGGTCACCCCTCAGCCTCCGATGCTCCAGGGAAATAGCCCCAGCCTGTTCAGCCTCTCCCTAGAGCTCACATCCTCCAACCCTGGCAACATCCTTGTAAATCTTTGCTGAACTTTTCAAGTTTTACAACATCCTTCCGATAGGAAGGAGACCAGAATTGCACACAATATTCCAAAAGTGGCCTTACCAATGTCCTGTACAGCCACAACATGATCTCCTAACTCTTTTACTCAATGCTCTGATCAATAAAGGAAAGCTTACGCCCAAACACTCTCCTATCTACCTGCGACTCTATTGTAAAGGAACTATGAACCTGACTCCATGGGCTCTTTGTTCACCAATACTTCCTAGGTCCTTACCATCAAGTGTATAAATCCTGCTTTGATTTGCTTTTCCAAAATGCAGCACCTCGCATTTATCTAAATTAAATTCCATCAGCCATTCCTCACCCCATTTGTCTGGGATCAACATCCTGTTGTTCTCTGAGGTAACCTTCTTTACTGTCCACCATAACTCTAATTTTGGTGTCATCTGCAGACTACTAACTATACCTCCTATGTTCACATCCAAATCATTATATAAATGACAAAAAGTAGTGGACAAAATTATTTGCTCCTGATCCACTGTTGCCAAATCATATATTTTAAAATCAACCTTCTTCCAGTTATGAACTTTGATTTTAGGCCTTTTCTTGTTCTTTTCCAGAACAATCTTGAATGAACAAAATTGTGTTTATTCATTACTGTATGTGAGAAGAAATGCTACCATAGAAAACAAACACACACTCACAGACATACACATGCACTGATTAGAAGTTTTATCCAAAACGATAAAATATAAGGAAAGATTACATGGATCAATCTCTGAATTGTTCATGAAGATACTTGAACATTGCAGGTGGTTACTGGCAACATTGCCATTAGTAGTTGAAATGTTAGTTTTGTGATCCTTAGCTTTGCAGATTGTTTGAGATTCTGTTGCCCAGATTACTTTTCACTGTGACTGTTTTCCAACATACAGACAACCTCTCATTGTCCTTTTTCCTTCTGTATGACTGCTTTCTAGTATTCTGAATGAGTGATCATCTTTATCTGGAACATGGTGGGCATAGAATGATACAGCACAGGAACAGGCCCTTCAGCCCTTCAAGCCTGCGCCCACACATTTTGCCCTTCCATACCAAAACTGTTTTCACTTACAGGATTCTTATCCCTCTATTCCCTTCATGTATTCATCCAAGCATTTCTTGGATGCTGTTATTGTGTGCTTCTACCACCTCTGGCAGTGCGTTCCAAGCACTACCCACCTGTATTTGAAAACCTTGCCTCGCACATCTCTTTTAAACCCCCTCCTCCACCACTTGAATCTGTGTCCCCTAGTACT
The DNA here is from genome assembly GCF_020745735.1 of Hemiscyllium ocellatum. Taxonomy (NCBI): domain Eukaryota; kingdom Metazoa; phylum Chordata; class Chondrichthyes; order Orectolobiformes; family Hemiscylliidae; genus Hemiscyllium; species Hemiscyllium ocellatum. The sequence continues at coordinate 17,026,819 of NC_083416.1, read as the reverse complement.
CCCCTCCACCCTGGGAAATAAAACCTCATACTTCCCATTCTATCCATGCTATTCACAATCTTTTGTCAGCTTCCCCCCTCAACCTCTTGCATTCCAGTGAAAACAAACCCAGTCTACCTAACCTTGCTTCATTGTTAAAATCCCCATACCAAGCAACATCCTGTTAAACCTTTTCTGTAACTTCCTCAAAGAACCCACATCCTTCTGATAGTGTGGTGACCAGAACTCTATGCAGTAGGGTCGTAGATTAGGAGTTGGTAGTTTTTCGGCTATGAACCTCACAGTACAATAACCCTCAAATTCAGACTGGTACACATGAGAATGTTCATGCCCACTCGCATTCTAGTGGGGTTCAAACTCGCTTTTTGATCATTGTACTTGTGTATTCTTAAAAGGAAAAACACAAAATAGTCCTGCAGTTTGGGTCATAGTCTACAAGGAGTCGCTTGCTGTTGAGTAGGGTATTGTCAATATCTTGGTATCTTAATCACAAGAGATCACAATCCAAATTGCTTTGACCAGCCTTTTTCACCTTCTTTGAAGTGTCATCATTTAATTTTGCATTCACTTCCATGTGTGACTTTCCTGTAGGTGACTCTCTTTCTAGATTGCCACTTAATTTCCATCCACAATCAATTTTAATTAGCAAACTGCTAAACTGATTTCAGTTGAAGCAGGAATGGTATGCCTTACTCATTGTCTAATTCTACTGAATCTTTGTCTACTTTTCCTTGGCTTCCATTTCTATAATGGGACACCTAGAATTACATGCAGTAAGTGTCAGTCTCATGGTCCACACAATATCCGGTGCAAATGCAATGTCATCCCCTTGCTTTAATATTTAATCTCAAGTTTTTAGAGTAACTAATACAGACATCTTATGGGTGACGAACATCTAACAAGGAGCATCGCATTTATCCATGTCTCATCTGTGGGTTTGTTGTATAAAAAGACCTACATAGTAAAAGTTCGCCCCCAATGATTTTGTGGTCATAGACCTGAAATGTTACAACAACAATGAGATGATGGTCAGGGAATCTGCTTTTAGTGATGTTGGATCTGAAGAAATTGTTCAGAGAAAGGAAGACCTGGAGACAACTTCTAGGACGTTCAAAGGTGAGAGGAAGACCTGGAGACAGTCACCAGCCTTCATCCACCTTCTCGGTACAGGGACTGTTGGACTTGCAAAAGATACTGCTATTCAGGCATCAGATAAAGACACCTCTACTCAGATAAAGACACCTCTACTCAGATTACAGATATACAGAAGGTGAAGCTCAGGGCCTTCACTAATCTTCCAGAAGCAGAGTTATTTTAACTTGCAGAAGAGACCTCAACTTGTACAGTGGGTAAAGAGTGGGCTAGTCTCAATCTTCATTCACCTTCTGGGAAGTGAGCCAGTTGCATCTGTGGGAGATACCTCTACTTGGGTCTACTCAGCAGCCAGGCTGAATGGATCAAAAATCTAAAAGAGACATTTTACAAAAACTGCAGGTACACTGGTCAGTGAGAGGGTGTTGTTAGCACATGAGTTTAAAACTAGAAAAAACTTATCATTTATGAAGAAGTGGTTACTTGGATTTCAGTAAGGAAGACTACCTTAAGGGAAACTAAAGTTAAGCCAAATCAAATGAAGTAAAATATTAAAGTAAACTGAAGGACAATAAAATCAACTTAAGTAATGTCCAATTGCTTTGTTTAAAAAAAAATTATACTTAATACAAATTTGACAATAGCTTTTCGAGTTATGGGCTGGCTGGGCAAGTAGAGTGTACATCATGTGGTATGTGTAAAATCATGGACATACCATGTATCCTGACAAGCATATTTGCAGAAAGTTTCAGTGGATACATAGATTTGAGTTCTGGGTTTTTAGAACTTGAGCAACAGCTGGAAACTCTGGTTTGCACATGTGGAGCAGAGGACAACATAGATTGCACATATAGGGAGATGGTCACACAGCTGGTTAGAAGTGCAGATGGAGCAGGAGTAGTTATCCAACAGGCAGTCTAGGAGAACCAGATAGATAGTACAGGACTCCACTGTGTCTATCCTGTTTGTTAATAGGATTTCACCAGAAACTGGTGAGGGTAATGATTCCCCAGGAGCGTAGCCAGGGCTAGGTTTGTGGTACCACTGATTTTTCAGTTTTACAGGGCAGACGAAAAAAAAATAGAGAAGTGTTAGGGGATTACATATATTGGGGATTTGAAAGAGATCTTTTGTTCCATTAAACATGACTTCAAGATGGTGAGTGACCTCTCTGGTGCCAGGGTCAAGGATGTCATGGACCAAAAGTAGGACATCCTTCCAGGAGAGGGTTGTTGACCATAAGTCCTGGTCCAAATTAGTGTGAATGACACTTCACTGTAGAAAGAGAGATGGGGTCCTGATAGTGATTTCAGGTGGGAATTTAAAAGCAGAACCTGCATTTCCTGTGCCATGCTCTAGTGATCAAAAATACAGTAGGATGATTTATTATGGATGATTTTAATCTGCATATAAACCGGGTAAACCAATTGAGTACGAAAGCTGAGGAGGACATGTTTCTAGAGAAAAGTGGCAGAAAAGTTAATTGATTACTGACTTCACTGAGGGAGATACAAGAAATCTCCCAGCATTAGATGGAAAGTAACTGGAGAAAATGGCAAGTTGAAAGAAATTAGTATTAGCAAAAAGCTTGTACTGGAGAAATTCATGCAGCTGAAAGTTGATGAGTCCCTGGCACCTGATGGTCTGTATCCAAGAGAGCAAGAGGAGGTGGATAAACAGACGGTCAATGCATTGGTGATCATCTTCAAAAATTCTGTAGATTCTGGAGTGATCCTTGCAGATTAGAACCTACCTAATGTCAGCCCATTATTGAAGAAGGGAATGAAAATAAAACTGTTAACTATAAACCTGTTAGCCTTGTCTTAGTAGTAAGGAAAATTGTAGAATCTATTATAGAAGGTGGAATAGATAAACACTTGCATAATAATGATTTGATTGGGTATAGTAAAGTGATCATTGATTTGCAAATGGAAAGTTGTATGACAAACTTATTGGAGTCTTTTGAGGATGTTAATGACAAAATTGACAAAAGAGAAAAGGATAGAACCATACCATCCCTACAGTGTGGGAGCAGAACATTCAGCCCATCGAGTCCACACCGATACTCAGAGTATCCAACCCAGACCTACCCCATCTTAACCTTACATTTTCCATGGCTAATTAACCTAGCCTACATACCCCTGAACACAATGGGCAATTTAGGATGGCCAGTACACGTGACCTGAACATCTTTGGTCTTTGAGAGCAAACCAGAGTACCTGAAGCAAACCCATGCAGAAACTCCATACAGTCGCATGAGTGTAGAATTGAACCCAGGTCCCTACTGATGTGAGGCAACAGTGGTAATCACTGAACCACTGCGCTGCCCCTGATTGGATGTAGTATATTTGGATTTTCAGAATACTTTTGATAAGGTGCCACTCAGCAAGTTGGTAAGAGGAGGGCGACCAATGTCCTGGCAAGCAGATTAGCTAGTGCTACAAGGGAGGGTTTAAACCAGAGGCTGGAAGGTGTGAGGCTGGAAGGAAATACAGTAATCAGAAATAGCAAGTTGAAGAGACAGGTCAGGCTGGAACACAACAGGGATCAAGGAACTGAAGAATGGACTTAGGAGAGCTAGAAGGAGACATGAAATGCTTTAGCGGGTAGGATTAAGAAAAACCCTAAGGTGTTCTGCACTTACATTTGGAACAAGGGGATGGCCAGAGTGAGGGTACGGCTGATCGGGAATAGCGGAGCGAACTTGCAGCTGTAGTCGGAGGAAGTAGAAGAGGTCCTTAATGAATATTTTGCTTCAGTATTCACTACTGAGGGGGACCTTGACGTTTGTGAGGACAACGTGAAACAGGCTGATATGCTTGAACAAGTTGATGTTAGGAAGGAGGATGTGCTGAAAATTTTGAAAATCATAAGGATAGATAAATCCACAAGACCAGATGGGATATACCCTAGGTTACTACAGGAAGCGAGGGAAGTGATTGCTGGGCCTTTGACGATGATCTTTGCATCTTCACTTTCCACTGGAGTAGTGCCAGATGATTGGAGGGTAGCAAATGTTATTCCCTTATTCAAGAAAGGGAATAGGGATAATGCTGGGAATTCTAGAACAGTCAGTTTTACATCTGTGTTGGACAAAATGTTGAAGTGAATTCTGAGAGACAGTATTTATAATTACATAGAAATCCATAGTTTGATTAGAAATAGTCTTCATGGTTTTGTGAGGGGCAAGTCTTGCCTCACAAACCTTACTGAATTCTTTGAAGATGTGACAAAACGTGTTGATGAAAGTAGAGCAGTGAATGTACTGTACATGGATTGAAGCAAGGTGTTTGATAAAGTTCCCCATGGTAGGCTCATTAAAAAAGTAAGGCAGCATGGGATACCGGGAAATCTGGCTGTCTGGATACAGAATTGGCTGGCCCAAAGAAGACAGAGGGTAGTGGTAGATGGAAAGTATTCAGCCTTAAGCACAGTGACCAGTAGTGTTCCACAGAGATCAGTACTGGGATCTGTGCCTCTTTGTGATTTTTATAAATGACTTGGATGAGGACGTGGAAAGGTGAGTTAGTACGTTTGCCAATGACACAAAGATTGGTGGAGTTATGGATAGTGTTGTAGGTTGCAATGGGACACTGACAGGATGCAGAACCGAGCTGATAAGTAGCAGATAGAGTTCAGCCAGGAAAAGAGGGCAATTATTCACTTTGGAAGGTTGGAATTGAATGCAGAATACAGGCTTAAAGGAAGGATTCCAGGCATTGTGGAGGAACAGAGGGTTCTTGTGGTCCAAGTCCATAGATCCCTCAAAGTTGCCACTCAAGTTGATAAGGTTGTTCAGAAGGCATATGGTGTGTTGACTTTTGTTAGCAGGGGAATTGAGTTTAAGAGTCACGAGGTTATGCTGCAGTTCAGTAGAGCCCTGGATAGACCACATCTGGAATATTGTGTTCAGTTCTGGTTGCCTCATTATAGGAAAGATGTGGAAGCTTTATAGAGGGTGCAAGGAGATCTACCAGGATGCTGCCTGGACTAGAGGGCATGTTTCATGAAGAAAGGTTGAGGGAACTAGGTCTTTCCTCATTGGAGCGAAGCAAATGAGGGTGACTTGATAGAGGGTCGGTGTGGACTTGTTGGACCAAAGGGCCTGTTTCCATACTGTAGGGAATCTAATCTAATCTAATCTATTAGGGCAGGATAGATGACTGAGGTGACGGTGGGGGAGCACTTTGGGGCCAGTGACCATAGTTCTATTAATTTTTACATAGTTATGGAGAGGGACAAAACAGGCCTGTTGGTTCAAGTTCTAAATTGGGAAAAGGTGAATTTTGATGGAATTAGACAGGAGCTTTCAGGGGTTGATTAGGGTAGTTTATTTGCAGGCAAAGGGACCTCCAACAAGTGGGAGGCCTTTCAAAGTGTGATAGCTAGAATTCAAGCTCTATATGTTACTGTGGGGGTGAAGGTCAAGGTTGGCAGGAGTAGAGAACCCTGGATGACGAGATATTGACGCTTTGACCAGAAAAAAGAAGGAAGCATGATTCAGGTACATGGGAATTTAGGGAATCCCTGGAGGTAATTAGGGGATACAACAATTTACTAAAGGAAATCAGGAGGGCAAAGACGGGGGATGATTAGGGTGAATCCAAAGAGATTTTTTAAGTATACTAAAGGAAAAAGAATAACTAGCGACAATAGGACCCCTCAAGAACCAAAGTGGACGTGTGTGTGGAACTGCAGGAGATGGAAGAGGTCTTCAATGAGCATTTCACCTCTGTGTTTACCGTGGAGAAAGATCTGAAGATGTGGGGAAGTTAGTGGTGATATCTGAGGATGGTCTACATTACAATAAAGGAGATGTTGGATGTATTGGAATATGTGAAGGTGGATAAATCCCTTGGTCCTGACCAGATGTATCTAAGAATCCTGCAAGGGGCTAGAGAAAACATTGCAGGGGCCCTGACTGATATATTTGCATCATCATTACCAGCAGGTGAGGTCCCGGTAGACTGGAGGGTATCAAATATTGTAGCTTTATTCAAGAAGGGTTGCAAAAAAAAACCTGGGAACTATAGACCAGTAAGCCTAACAACTGTGGGAGATAAGGTACTTGAGAAGCTTCTTAGGGGTAAGATTTATATGCATTTGAAAGGACAGGGTTTGATTAAGAGTAGTCAGCATGGCTTTGTGTGTGGGAGATCATACCTCACAAATTTGTTCGAGCTCTTTGATGAAATAACCAGCAAGATTGATGAGGATAGGGTGGTAGACAAAGTCTATATGGATTTCAGTAGGCCTTTGATAAGGTTCTACATGATAGGCTGCTCTGGAAGGTTAGATTGCATGGAATCTGGGGAGAGCTGGCAGATTGGATACAGAATTGGCTTGGTGGTAGGAAGCAGAGGGTAATAGTGGAAAGCTGCTTGTTGGACTGGAGGCCTGTGACTAGTAGTGTGCCTCAGGTCAGTGCTGGGCCCATTGCTGTTTGTCAACTATATCAATTAATTGAATGAGAATGTACAAGGCATGATTAGTATGTTTGTAAATGACACTAAAATGTGCACTATCATGCATAATGAGGAAGGTTATCAGAAATTGCAGCAGGATCTTGATCAGCTGGGAAAGTGGGCCAAGAAATGGCAAATGGAGTTTAATATAGATAAGTGTGAGGTCTTCAGTTTTAGAAAGTCAAATAAAGATAGGAGTTTCATGGTGAATGGTAGGGCCTTAAGGAGTGTAGTGGAACAGAGGGACTTTGGAGTTGAGATGCACAGTTCTCTGATAATACAGTCACAGGTAGACAGGGCAGTGAAGGCAGCTTTTGACATACTGGCCTTCATCAGTCAGGGTATGAAGTATTGAAGTTGGGAAGTTATGTTGCAGTTGTACAGAACATTGGTGAAGCTGCATTTGGAGTATTATGTTCAATTTTGGTCACCTCGCTATATGAAGGATGTTATTAATCTGGAAAGAATGCAGAAGAAATTTACAGGGATGATGCCAGGATTTAAGAGACTGAGTTTATAGGGAGAGTATGGACATTTTAAGACTATTTTCTTTAGAGTGTAGGAGACTGAGGATGGGGGGGGGGGTTCTTATAGAAGTGTATAAGATCATGAGAGGCATGGATAGGGCAAATACACTCAGTCTTTTTCCAAGGGTTGGGCAATTAAGGAATAGAGGGCATCAGTTTAAGGTAAGAGAGAAGGGAAAGAATAAATGGGAACCTGAGGGGCAACTTTTTTTACACAGAGGGTGCTACACATTTGGAATGAGCTGCCAGCAGAAGTGATTGAGGCAGGTACATAACGTTTAAAAGGCAATTGGACAAATACATGGATAGGAGAGTGCAGGGAAATGGGGTTAGAGTTGATGGACATCTTGGTCGGCATGGACCAATTTGGGCTGAAGGGCCTGTCTCCAAGCTTTAAGACTCAATGACTCTACATAATGTACTGGCATGGATTATGAATTTGCTAACGGGCAGAAAACAGGGAGTAGCAATAAACAAGTCATTCTCATGTTGACAGGCTTTGACTATTGGGGTACTTGGGACCCCAACTGTTCACAACATATGTTAATGATTTGGATATGGGGACTAAATATCATATTTCAAAATTTACCAATTTTGCAATACCAAGTGGGACCATATGGTGCGAGGATGATGTAAGGCAGCTTCAGGACAACTTGAATAGGCTTAGTGATTGGGGAAGAACAAGACAGATTATATAATGTAGAAAAATGTGAAGGTATCCATTTTGGTAGGAGAAGCAGATGCGTAGTATGTTTCTTACATGTATTGAACAATGTAGATGCCCAAGTCACCGAAGGCTTGCAGACTGGTCTGGAAAGCTGGCCTTTATCCCAAGAGGATTTGAGTACAAGAGTAGTGAAGTCTTGCTTCAAGTGCACAGAAGCTTAGTCAGATCGCACTTGGAATATTGTGTGCACTCTTTCTCTCCTTACCTCAGTAAGGATTTTATTGTCATAGAGGGAGCGCAATGAAGGTTCACCCAATTTGTTTCCGGATGCTGGGACTATCCTATGAAGAGACATTGGGAAAATTGGAGATGTTGGTGATGGACTGGGGTATACAAAGTTAAAAATCACACAACACCAGGTTATAGTCCAACAGGTTTAATTGGAAGCTCACTAGCTTTTGGAGTGCCGTTCCTTCATCAACTGGTGTGCTTCCAATTAAACCTGTTGGACTATAACCTGGTGTTGTGTGATTTTTAACTGGGAAAATTGAGGCTGCATTCTCTTGTGTTTCGAAGAATGAGAGATGATGTAATTAAAATCTGTGAAATATTTAAAGGGATCGACAGGATAAATGCTGGTTGGGGAGTCCAGAAACAGAGGGCACAATTTAAAATTAGAAGGATGCATTTAGAATGAAGGTGAAGGGTTTTTTTTAAAACTCAGAGGATTGTGTATCTTTAGAATTCTGTCTGCAAGATGGCTGTTAAAGTTCAATCTTTGAGTACTTTTAGAGAAAAGGTTGATAGATTTCTGATTATCAATGGCATATAAGGTTATGGAGATAGTGTAGTTAGGTTACCATCGATCAGCCACCAAATAGACTTAACAGGTTGGATTGTCTATTTGCGTTCCTATGTTCCTAAGATATCTCTCCTGCTGTCCTTTAAGTAGTGCTATGGGATCTTTTATGTCCACATGAGAAGGTTTAAAGGGCCTTAGCTTACCATCTCATCCAAAATATGACATTTATGGTGGTGCAAGGCTCCCTTTATATTGGATTGGCGTGTCAGTCTGGATTTTATGCTTGAATATAGGAGTGGAATTTAAAACTTTCAGCTTTCTGACTCAGAGGCAAGTGTACTCCCATTGATAAAAAAAAATTGCCATTTCCATTTCACAGAGCTATTCCATCTATTCAGTTTCCTGCTATGTAGGTACTGTTGTCCATTCTGTATGCTGGAATTTTTGTGAGTTGTTTAATTTTGATTTTATATTGGCATCAGTGTATGAACCAATCTTTGCAATAGCTGATCATTGGTCCACACTGATGGATTATGGGTAGTGAGAAAATACAGCAAATTTATCCAGTGACAGTCCACAACTAATAACAGAAATAATATTAGATACATTTCTGGATCACAACATAAATAACTGGATTTCAAAAAATTAACATCTTCCAAAGGAAATATTTCTATTTTATCTAAAATGTATGGAAAGGCAGCATTTTAGGAAACCTTCTGAATCAATTATTATTGTGCTGTAATTGTTGGCTGATGTGAGGAAAACTCCATTTTTTTCCTGGCTGTGTTCAGCTATTCAGTTTCTAGCCAGTTTGAAAACACATCCTCATACACAAAATACAGTTTGCTACCCTGAATTAAATTTGTTACTTTTTATTTCAAAACAGAGTCATGTCCTTAAATACTTGGTCATATTTGAATTTTCCTAACTTAAATTCTTAAGCTTTGAAAGTTTAGCTTTTTTTCTTTGTCTTTCAAACTGAACCTTGTGTAGACAATAACATGTTTTTCTGTTTATTTAGGATTGATTTAATGATTTCTTTTCAATTTTTTATGAGGAAGCACTTACTAGTAGGAGTTTGACATTTTGTCTGACCTTAATCATCAGGAGTACTATGAGAGGTTTATTCAGTGGTAAGAGAACTGTTACAGCTCTGGAGCAAATGATAGGAAGTAAGTTAACAGCCTTTCAAATCTTCTGCAAAAAATCAATGGGGTTTAAATATGATGGACGTTGTGGACTTTGGTGTTTCAGCTACTTAAGGACTTCAACCTTTTACTGGGAAATGTGTGCTCAAAGTGTCAGCAAGATTTTTTTAATGCATGTAATCTATCACAGTGGACTTTTTGGCCAATTGAGATGTAACCTGTATTGACAAGCACAACTCCATGCTTTGCAAACAAAGTTTCCGAATTGTAGTTTTGGACTTTTTTGATGTAGTGTGCTATGTTCACTGAAAACAATTGCAAAACAAAAGCAGAACATGCTCAATGGCTGTGCAAACAGGGTTGTAGTGGTGTGGAAGCTGAAAAATGTGTTGCTGGAAAAACGCAGCAGGTCAGGCAGCATCCAAGGAGCAGGAGAATCGACGTTTCGGGCATATGTCCTTCTTCAGGAATGAGGAATGTGTGCCAGACAGGCTAAGATAAAAGGTATGGAGGAGGGACTTGGGGGAGGGGCATTGGGAATGCGATAGGTGGAAGGAGGTTAAGGTGAGAGTGATAGGCCGGAGAGGGGGGTGGAGGCGGAGAGGTCTGTAGTAGTGTGGGTTTGATTTTTCTTTTCAACGTGGCCTTCTGTATTCTGTGATACTTTTCTTAGTTGATATTCCCATGCATTAAAAGAACTTCACCTGATTTAGCTTTTTGAAATTTCTAAGAAAACCCATGTTATCCAGGTGTTTGAATCTGAACCAATCACTTCAGTTGACAATTTCTCTCCTATAAAAACAGAAATGCTGGAAATACTCAGGTGATCAAAAATAATTTCTGAAGCAAGAAAGAATATTCATGTTTCAGGTCTGTGACCTTTAAAAATTTGTTTTTTGTGTGTTCACGGGATGATGTTGCCCAGGTTAGACCAGCATTTATTGTCCACATGTAGCCCAGACCAGGTGAGGATGAGAGTTAACTTCGCTAAAGTTAGTGAATCAGATGGGTTTATCTGCTAGTTGATAATGAATTCATGACCATCATTTGTCCTTTAATTCCAGATTTATATTTAATTCAAATTTTACTATTTGGCATAATGGGATTCAAACCCAGCGACCTAGAACACTATCTGAGTCTTGGGGTTAATAGTCTAGAGATGTCACTAGGCCATCACCTCCCAACTATCATCAGAATCTGAGGTTTTAAGCAGATTTTTAAAAAAATTACAGTTACCTGACTGTTTGTTTCACACTGAATTTTCCAAAATCCTTTACTCTAAGGAACCTTCTGATTTCAAAGACTTTGGTTTTGCAATAAGGAACGAGGTCAGATATGAGTTCTTTGATTTTATTTGAATTTCCCTGTCATTGCATGTCTGCTGTTTTGGAAATGAAGTGGAGAGTGGATTCTTGGATTAAGTATTAATGGTGGTGAAATTCCCAAATTAAAGATTTACAATACAAGATTTTGGAATGACTTATGTTCTCTAACTCTCTTAAGCTTTTTTACACTTGAGACAATCTGTTTGCAATCAGACAAACAACTCAAATCCTTGCAGCAGATGTCCACAAGGTTACATGAGAAATAGTATGACGATCAGAGATAAGTTGGTTACCTCTCTCAAATTGAAATCTGCCAGCCTGGATCATCTGATCGAACAAAATTTGTCATCCTCTTTGTTTCTACAAAGTCAGAAAAGCATTTTAGCTGGAAATTAGCATCAGTGATAAAACAGTGATTCATACAAAAACATTGAGTTAAAACTTTGCTCTTTTAACGGTGTTATAAAATATATGTTTACTTTATTTAAGATTTATTTTCCCAGATCCAAAAGAAAATTAATTTTGTGCCTCCTATGATCTCTGACTCCACAACTGTGGCAAGCCATGCTGTAGACATCTGCAAAATTCCTGATGAAGGGCTTATGCTCGAAACGTCGAATTCTCTATTCCTGAGATGCTGCCTAACCTGCTGTGCTTTGACCAGCAACACATTTGCAGCTGTGATCTCCAGCATCTGCAGACCTCATTTTTTACATGCTGTAGACATCCCCCTGAAAAACAAGCAGTTGATGGAATACTAGGGATATCTTCAGTTCCAGCTTTGATAAACACATACCTCACTATACCCTCAGTCTAACCTTTCTCTTTGTGTGTCATCATGACTGAATTCTGGGCTGTTTTAGGATTCCTAGGGCGGTGGTAGAAGGCTATTTGTGTGTTTGGAGCCCAGCGTGTTTGGAGTACGACATGGATCAGTGTTGAGTCTCTTACTGTTTGTGAAATTCATAAATGATGGAGATGAGAATGTGGCGGGGATGATAAGTAAATTTGGGATGACACCAAGATTGGCATTACTGCAACTCTATAAGATGTGCTGGGACATCTGGAGTAACATAAGCATTTTTGGTCCCCTTAAAGACATTGTTTCATTGGAGGCAATTCAGAGAAGGTTCCCAAGGATGATCCTCAATATGGCGGGATTGTCCTGTGAGCAAAGGCTAAACAGGTTGGGACTCTACTCATTGGAGTTTAGCAGAATGAGATGCAATCTTATTGAAACATCTCGGATTCTTAAGGGGTTTGACAGAGTAAATGTTGAGAGGACGTTTCCTCTCATTGGAGACTCCAGGGCCAGAAGGCATTGTCTCAGAATAAAGGATTGCCAATTTAAGACAGAGATGATGAGGTATTTCTTCTCTCAGAGAGTTGAGAGGCTTTAGAGCTCTTTGTCACAGTTATAGATGTAAAGTCCTTGTGTATATTTAAGGCTGAGGTAGATGAAATTTAGTAGGGGAATCAAGTGTTTTGTGGAAAGGGCAAAAAAGTGGACGTGAGGAATGTCAAATCATGCATGGTCCTTTGAATGGTAGGACAGCCTTGAGGGGCTAAACAGCCTACACCTGTTCCCACTCCTTATGGTTAGGTTATTAACAGGGAGGAGGAAAGTGTTAGATTACAGCTATGCAAGTAGTCCCCGGGTTGCAAATGAGTTCCTTTTTCGAGTCTGTTCATGAGTTGATTTCTATACAAGTTGGTGTACACTGCAGAACAATATAAAGGAGCTGTTTGTAAGTGCTGGAAATGTTTGTATGGCAGGTTTTTAAGGTTACACCCTTGTATGAGATCGCATTTGTATATACAAGCCTTCATAAGTCAGATATTTATAAATTGGAGACCCCTATAAGTTAATTGATCAGAAGGGCGGATCAGAGTACCTGGAATTTAACGGCAATAGATGTGAGATGATGCACTTTTGCAAAGGGAACAAGACAAGGGAGCAAGTTGCTAGGAAGCTCAGAGGAAAGGAAGGATTTTAGGGTGCTTGTCCACAGATCCCTGAAGGTGACAGAACAGGTTAATAAGGTAATTAAGAAAGCATTTGGGATACGCCTTTATTAGTCATGGCACAGCTTATAAGAGTAGGGAGGTCATTTTGGAGCTCTGCAGAACTTTCCGTAGACCACGGTTGGATTAGCATGTGTAATTCTGGTCACCACACTGTAGGAAGGATGCACTGGAGAGGTGCAAAGGACACTTACCAGAATGTTCTCTGGGATGGAACATTTCTCCTATGAAGGGAGACTAGATAAGCTCAGGTTGTTTTCGTTAGAGCAGGGAAGACTGAGAGGAGACCTGATAGATGTGTATAAGATTATGAGCAATTTAGTCAGGGTGAATAGAGTCCAGCTTTTCCCCTTAGTTGGAGGATCAGTACCAAAGAGGCATAATCTTAAAGTGAAAGTCAGGAGATTTAGAAGGGATTTGAGAGAAAACCTTTTCACTTAGAGAGTGGTAACGGTCTTGGGAGCACTGCCTGAGGGCGGCATAATGGCTCAGTAGTTGGCACTGAGGGTCCATGTTCAATTCCACCCTTGGGTGACTGTATGGAAATTGCACATTCTCCCCATGTTTGCAGAAGTTTCATCCAGGTGCTGCAGTTTTCTCTCGCAGTCCAAAGAGATGAGGGTTAAGTGGATTGGCCACTTTAGATTGCCCATAATATCCAGAGATGTGCAGGCTGTGTGCATTGGCCATGGGAAATGTCGGGTTATAGGGATGGGGTGCGTCTGGGTGGGATTCTCTTCAGAAGTCAGTGTCAACTCAATGGTTAAATGGCCTACTTCCACATTGTAGGGATTCTAGATTCATAGAGTAAAAAATGAGGTCTGCAGATGCTGGAGATCACAGCTGAAAATGTGTTGCTGGTCAAAGCACAGCAGGCCAGGCAGCATCTCAGGAATAGAGAATTCGACGTTTCGAGCATAAGCCCTTCATCAGGAATCTTCCTGATGAAGGACTTATGCTCGAAACGTTGAATTCTCTATTCCTGAGATGCTGCCTGGCCTGCTGTGCTCATTCTAGATTCATAGTTGAGGCAGGAAATCTTCAAAAGGTATTTGGATGAACACTTGACGTGTCATAGCATTCAAGGCTATAGACCTAGTATGGGAGAGTGGGACTATTGTAGGTAGTAGTATATTTTTGGTGGCACAGACTCGATTAGCTGAAGGGCTTCTAATGTACTGTATTCTATACCAACACTTTCAGGGACAATCCCGTCCATTGTGAAAATTTTTCTGTTGGTCACATCTGATGAACCTGATTGAATTTATTGACTTCGATACCAAATTATGAAACACTGTAGTTTAATATCTTTATTCCCTATAATTATCAGGGGTATAAAGTGAAATTTGGTGCTTCGGTTTATTTTGTTAGGCAGTCTAACTTCCAGTTCACATTTCTCCATAGGCTGCATGCCTAATACAGCTCAACAGAATTGAAAATTCCTTATTTGTGTAGGGGACGAAGCCAAATGTAACATTTAGGTATATTTTGATTGTGTTCAGTTGCCATTGATACAGAGGTTGGTTTAGAAGACACAGCATTTTCTGACACATTTGTAGTAACTGATTTTTATCTCTGTGATTTGAGATCACATCTCTGTTTTGCTTGAAAATTCTTTATGGGTAAATTTGATTGACAGTTTGAATGCAAGAACAGTTGCCACTCAACAAGGAATGGTAATGTTAAATCCTAATTAGGTTGAAACCTGTCTACAGTGACAACCTTTGGGACTAACTTTCAGGAAGTTAAATTTATTTTTAATATGAGTTCAAATCTGATTAATTTGTGGTTGAGACTGATCCTAACTGCTTGGTTGAGACATGAGATATCTATATATAGTTAGCTTATTTTTATGTGCACTATGTGTATAACCTGTATGAAAACTTCAGATGTATTTTGTAACTGAAATGATTCATTTTCCTTTTACGCTAGAAACAAGTAATGCTGTTATTGAAACCTTGTCAAATGACACAATTATTTCACATCAGTTAGTATACCTTTTGCCTACTTTGCTTAGATATTTTAATTTTTGATATCAAGCATAAACAGTCCTAAGAAGAAAAACTTTGCAACTGCCCTTTTCGAATAAAATATAATTAAAAGGAAAAATCCTCCAGCTGCTCTTTGCATAAAAAGATTTATTTAGAGATTTCAGAGCACCTCTGAATGATTTCACCTTCCTGCTTTTTGAATATTTCCTTGAGTGAAATATTGAGTTGCAAAATAGAAAGATTTTAGAGGACTTCAGAAATTTATGATGAAATGTTAATGCACTTTTTTTTTCAATCATTTAAGCAAAACCAGGTATAGAGTTAACTATGTGAATGCAGTGCTTGATATTCAGATTGTTTGTTGTTCAACCTTAAGAATAATTAATTTTAAAGCGAAATAATTTTTGTTTAAAAAGATTAGAATTTCCAAACTTGCTCAAAAATAACGACTGAAATGGAAGCTTGGGGAATAGAAACTGGAAACCAGAAACCGTTGATATAATTAATGAAAACATTTCTAAAATCTGTAAATATGTCAAAGCATAAACCTAGAAATCATTAGTGCAGGGCCATTACATGTGGTCAGTTTACTGGAAGGGATCTGTTAATACAGTGATGCTGCTTAATAATTAATGTTGGTAGAAATAGACCTTGCCGAAGATTTTCTAATCTGTTTTAATAAATTTTTAATGTCTCACACCACTTGAAGCAGGGTGAATTGATGTTATTGTACTATTTGTCTACCTTGCCTTTGATCTGCCTGTGTAACTTGCATACAGATTTGAAAATGTAATATCAGATTTCAATAGCTACATTTATTGCTAAAGAAATAGAGTATTAAAGTATGAGATTGGACAAGGTGTTGTTGAGACCACATCTGGGGTATTGCATATAGTTTTGGTTCTCTTACTTGAGGAGGGATGTAGTTGCATTGGACGTAGTTCAGAGAATGTTCACTAGATTGATTCCAGAGATGGGTTTGTGTTATGATGAGAAATTGAACAGTTTAAGCTTAAACTGTCTGAAGTTGAGAAAAATGAGAAGTGTAATTGAGGCATATAAGATACAAAAGGAGACTGACACAAAGTAGACGTAGAAAGGATGATTCCTCATGTCTGGCTGTATAGAAGGAGAAGTCATAGTTTAGGATAGGGGTAGTAGATTTTAAACAGATGAGAAATTACTTCACTCAAAGAATTGTGAATTTCTGAAATTAACTACCCCAGAGTGTGTTGGATGCAGGAACAACATTAAATGTAAGGAGGAGATATTAGATTTTTGTAAAGTAATGGAGATCGGGCAGAAAAGTGGAGTTGAAGCCAAAATGAGATCAGTCACGAATCTATTGAATAGCAGATTAGGCTTAAGGGGCTGAATTGCCTACTTTTGCTTCTAGTTCTT
The DNA here is from genome assembly GCF_020745735.1 of Hemiscyllium ocellatum. NCBI lineage: Eukaryota > Metazoa > Chordata > Chondrichthyes > Orectolobiformes > Hemiscylliidae > Hemiscyllium > Hemiscyllium ocellatum. The sequence goes on along the minus strand of NC_083416.1, from coordinate 17,010,376 downwards.
ATGTTTTTCTGCTCTCCTTATGATTTAACTCCAGTAAATTTAAGTGGCATGCCTTCCAAGGGTAATATATAGTTCCCAAGAAACGATGCTTGGAATTGCTCATGGTACTCCAAGTGTAGTTTAATCAGGGCATTGTAAAAACATGACATCTGTCTTCTGGTTCCAATTCATTAGATATGAAGGTCAATATTTCCTAGCCTTTTTAATGATTTTCAGTATCTGTCGCAAAATTATATTATCTGTGTTAATCGAGCTCACTGGGTAATGCACTGGAAATCAAGTCCTGCTATTCCTGGAGATGGCACAAAAGTTAAATATTCAATTGAAGTACACAAAATTCTCCAACTTACCAGTTTTTAGCCCCAGGTTTACGGAATTTATAGAGGTTTCTATACTTAGCATGAATTGCTATTTATTGCAAATAAATAGACTCCAGTTACAGGAAAGCAATGATGAACAGATGGAATGTAACTCTACTATTTAAATAAACTCCCCTTATACACACACACACACACACGTAAAGAAACAGGGAAAACAAAAACATGGGTGTTATGGACGAAAGGATGATAAAGAGAACACTTCAGTGATCTCTGTTAGCAGAATCTGCTGAGATAGTTCTCATGCTGATCACTTAACACTGTAGCCAAAACGTACAAGGAAACAGTCAATTTTCTGGATACCACAGTCTTCAAATTGATTTAAACCAACAGGCATGAGTTAGCAACATTTATTTCTTCAAATTACCAGCATACTTCTACATGCAGAACTTCCATATAAAGGTAACTGGAATCAGAAGAAAACGCTCCACTGCTTGGAGTCTTATATGGCACAAAGGAAGATGGTTGTAATTGTTGGAGATCAATCATCCCAGTTCCAGGACATTTCTGCAGGAGTTCATCAGGGCAGTGTCCAAGGTCCAACCAAGTTCAGCTGCTTTATTAATGGTCTTCCTTCTATCATAAGGTCAGAAGTGAGATATTTCCTGATGATTGTGCAATGTTCAGGCACCATTCTTGTCTCTTCAGATACCAAAGCAATCCGTATCCAAATACAGTAATACCTGGACAATATCCAGGTTTGGGCTGACAAGTGGCAAGTAACATTCACGTCTACAAGAACCAGCAATGAGCATTTCCTACCAGAGAGAATCAAAACAGTCCCATTGACTGAATCCCTCAGTATCAACATCCTAGGAATTGCCATTGACCCAGTCACTGAACTACACCAATCGTATGTGTACTGTGGCTACAAAGGCAAATCAGGGGTCAGGACTCTTATGGTGAGTAATGCACTTCCTGACTCCCCAAAACCTGTCTGCCAAGTATGAGCCACAAGACAAGAGTCTGATGGGATAGTACCCATTTGCCTGGGTGACAGCAGATCCAAAATCATTCGTGAAACCTGATAATAAAGGACAAAGCAGTCTGCTTAATTGGCACCACATCCACAACATTGTGGATGCACTGCAGAAATTCACCAAGCCTTCTGAGACAGAGTTTCCCAAAACCATGACCACTGGCATCAAGAGGGCAAAGGCAGCAAATATATGGGAACAACACCAACTGCAAATTCCCCTCCTAGCCATGCACCATCCTGATTTGGAAATATATTGCCATGCCTTTAGTGTCACTGGGTCAAAAACCTAGAAATTCCTCCCCAATGGCATTGAAGGTCTACCTACAGGAAATAGATGGTGGTAGCTCAAGTGGCTTACCATCGACTCAAGAGTATAAATGAACAAGTTTTGCTGATCAGGTATTGCTGATAGCACTATTAATGATTCACTGGTAATTGAGAGTAGACTGATGGGGCGGTAATTGGCCCTGTCAAATTTGTCCTGCTTTTTGTATACAGGGCATCCTTTGGCAATTTTCCACATGATTTTGTAAATGCCAGGGTTGTAATTTTTAGATTAGACTTTAGATTAGACTTACAGTGTGGAAACAGGCCCTTCGGCCCAACAAGTCCACACCGACCCGCCGAAGCGCAACCCACCCATACCCCTACATTTACCCCTTACCTAACACTATGGGCAATTTAGCTTGGCCAATTCACCTGACCTGCACATCTTTGTGACTGTGGGAGGAAACCGGAGCACCCGGAGGAAACCCACGCAGACACGGGGAGAATGTGCAAACTCCACACAGTCAGTCGCCTGAGTCGGGAATTGAACCCGGGTCTACAGGCGCTGTGAGGCAGCAGTGCTAACCACTGTGCCACCGTGCCGCCCCGTAATTGTACTGTAAGAGCTTGGCCAGGTGTGTGACAAACTCTGAAGGACAAGTCTTTATCTTATTTCTGGAATTTTGTGAGGGCCCATAGTCTTTGCAGTGTCCAGTGTCTCCAACTTGATATTATGTAGAGTGCATCAAAATGAGTCAAGACTGATACCAATGATGCTGGGGCCCACTGAGGAAGGTAAGTTGGAGCATCCACTCACTATTTCTGGCTAAAGGTTACTACAAATACTTCACCCTTACATTTTTAAAAATTCATTCATTGAATGAGGTCATCGCTGACTAGGCCAACGTTTATTTCCCAAACCAATTGCCCAAAGGGCAGTAGAGTAAACCACATTGGTATGGGGTAATGTACACCAGAGCCAATAAGGATTGCAGTTTTCTTTCCTCAGTGAATTCAAGATTATCATTAGACTTTTATTTTCAGGTTTCTTTTAAAATCCAAATTCCACTATCTGCCATGGCAGGATTCGAGCCCAGGTCACCAGAACATGTTCTGGGTCTCTGGATTAACCATCCAGTGATAATACCATGAGATCATAGACTCCATAGTTTATTCTCTACTCTGATGTGTTCAGCTTTTCCATCATTGATGCTGGTGATATTTGTGGAGCCACCTCTTCCTCCAGTGAGTTGTTGAATTGTCCACCACCATTCACGACTAGATATGGCAAGACTGCAGAGGTTAGATCTGATCGGTTGGTTGTGGAATCACATAATTCTTATCTATAATTTGTTAGTTATGCAGTTTGGCATGCAAGTAATCCTGCCTGGTAGCTTCACCAGGTTGACAACTTATTTTTATGAATTTCTGTGCATCTTCTGGCATGCACTCTTGTACTCTCCATTAAACCAGGATTGGTCCCCTGGCTTGATGGTAATGCTTCCATGGGGAATATACAGGGTCATGAGATTGCAGATTGTTTGGAGTACAATCCTGCTGCAGTTGATATCTCTCAGCACCTCATGGACATCCAGGCTTAAGTTGCTAGATCTGTTCAAAGTCTGTCCCATTTAGCACAATGATAGTGCCAGACAGCACAATGCAGGGTATTGTTCATGTGAAGGCAGTGCTTCATCTCCACAAAGGCTGAGTGCTGGTCTCTGTTAGTGATACTGTCAAGGACAGGTGCTTCTGCAGTCAGCAGATTGGTAACGATAAAGTCAAGTATGTTTTTCTCTCTTGTTGGTTCCCTCTCCACCTGCCACTGGACTCAGTTTAGCAGCTATACCCTTGAGGACACAACCAGCTCAATCAGTAGTGCTACTGCTGAGCCACTCTTGGTGATGGACATGGAAATTCCTCACCTAGAATACGTTTTGCACAATCAGGTTTCTTGCCCATTTTGATGTGAAGCCATGAGACTTCATGGGGTCCAGAGTCAACGTTGAGGACCTCCAGGGCAACTCACTCCCTTTCGTATACCATTTGCTGCTATCTCTGCTGGGTTTGTCCTATTGGTGGGATAGGACATATCCAGGGATGGTGATGTCGGTCTCAGGACATTATCTGGAGTAAGACTATGTCAGGTTGTTGCTTGAGTAGTCTGTGAGACAGCGCTCTCAATTTTAGCATTTTGCAGGGCCAGCAGAGTTGATTCTGCCATTGTCTTTTCCAGTGCCTGGTTGACGCCTGATGTCTGTATGGTTTCATTTCTTTGCCGAGACATTGTAGCAATTTGTGCAACTGAGTAGCTTTCTAGGCCATTTCAGAGGGCAATTGAGAGACAACCACATTGCTGTGGCTCTGGAGTCACATGTAGGCAAGACCAAGTGAGAATGACAGATTTCCTTCCCTGAAGGACATTAGTGAACCAGATAGATTTTATTTTGACAATCAGCAATGGTTTCATGGCATCAATAGATTCTTAATTCCTGATAGTTTTTAATGAATTCAAATTCCACCATCTGTCATGGCATGATTTGAACCTGGGTTGTGAGAGCATTAGTTGAGGCTCTCAGGCCATTCACTCCCTCCTGTAACCTTCTTGCAGTGACTTCATTTCCCCTGACACTCTATGCACAGGATTCTTGATCTCATCAAAAAGCTCATGTTTCTAGCCTTGGTCAAACATGAACCACGATCCTGTCCTTAGCTAATGTCAGCTATGATTCTAGCCTTGGCAAAATCATCTCTCCTGCATCTTTGACTAAAGGCTCCACTGATGACTTCCCAACTGCTATCATTGATTTCTTAACTCATTGGTGCTCTTCACTCACAGGTTGCTTCTCTCTCCCACACTTGATTTCTGATAAATATGCTAGCAAAACTATCAATACTTAAGAGGCAAATCAGGAGGGCAAAAATGGGACATGAGATAGCTTTGGTAAATAGAGTTAAGGAGGATCCAAATTGATCTTTATAAATATATTAAGGACAAAAGGGTAATTAGAGAGAGAATAGGACCCCTCAAAGATCAGTAAGACAGCCTTTGTGTGGAGCCACAGGGGATGGGTGAGATACTAAACGATTACTTTGCATCAGTGTTTACTGTGGAAAAGGACATGGAAGATATAGAATGTAGGGATATAGATGGTGTTATCTGGGGAAAAAAAAGTCCTTATTACATAGGAGAAAGTGCTGGACGTCTTGAAATGCATTAAAGTGGATAAATCCCTAGGACCTGATCAGGTGTACCCTAGAATTCTGTGGGAAGCTAGGGAAGTGATTGCTGGGCCCTTGCTGAGGTATTTGTATCGATAGTCACAGGTGAGGTGCCGGAAGACTGGAGGTTGGCTAACGTGATGCCACTATTTAAGAAAGGTGGTAAAGACAAGCCAGGAAACTATTGACCGGTGAACCTGACGTCAGTCATGGACAAGTTGTTGGAGGGAATCCTGAGAAACAGGGTATAAATGTATTTGGAAAGGAAAGGACTGATTAGAGATAGTCAGCATGGCATTGTAAATGGGAAATCATGTCTCACAAACTTGATTGAGTTTTTTGAAGAAGTAACAAAGGGCATTGATGAGCACAGAGCAGTGGACATGACCTATACGGACTTCAGTAAGCCATTCGACAAGGTTCCCCATGGGAAACTGTTCAGCAAGGTTAGATCTCATGGAATACAGGGAGATGTAGCCACTTGGATGCAGAACTGGCTCAAAGGTAGAAGACAGAGGATGGTGGTGGAGGGTTGTTTTTCAGACTGGAGGCCTGTGACCAGTGGAGTGCCATAAGGATCGGTGCTGGGTCCACTACTTTTCAGCATTTATATAAATGGTTTGTATGTGAGCATAAGAGGTATAGTTAGTAAGTTTGCAAACGATACCAAAATTGGAGGTGTAGTGGACAGCAAAGAAGGTTACCTCAGATTACAAGATGTTTGTCAGATGGGCCAGTGCGCTGAGGCATGGCTGATGGTGTTTAATTTAGATAAATGCAAGGTGCTGCATTTTGGGAAAGCAAATCTTAGCAGGACTTGTACACTTAGTGATAAGGTCCTAGGGAGTGTTGCTGAACAAAGAGACCTTGGAGTGCAGGTTCAAAGCTTCTTGAAAGTAGAGTCGCAGGAGATAGGATAGTGAAAAAGGCATGTGGTTTGCTTTCCTTTATTGGTCAGAGCATTGAGTATAGGAGTTGGGAGGTCATGTTGCAGCTGTAAAGGACATTGGTTAAGCCACTTTTGCAATATTGCATGCAATTCTGGTCTCCTTCCTATCAGAAGGATGTTGTGAAACTTGAAAGGGTTCAGAAAAGATTTACAAGGATATTACCAGGATTGGAGGATTTAAGCTCTGAAGAGAGGTTGAATAGACTAGGACTATTTTCCTTGGAGCGTTGGAGCGTGACCTTATATAGGTTTATAACATCATGAAAGGCATGGATAGAATAAATAGGCAAGTCTTTTCCCAGGGGTGGGAGAGTCCAGAACTAAAGGGCATAGATTTAGGGTGACAGGGGAAAGATAAAATAAAGACCTAAGGAGCAACTGTTTCACACAGAGGGAGGTACGTGTATGGAATGAACTGCCAGAGGAAGTGGTGGAGGCTAGTACAATTGCAACATTTAAAAGGCATCTGCATGTGTATATGAATAGGGAGGGTTTGGAGGGATATGGGTTGGGTATTGGCAAGTGGGACTAGATTGGGTTGGGATATCTGGTCGGTATGGACGAGTTGGACCGAAGGATTTGTTTCCATGCTGTACATCTCTATGACTCTGTCTCTTATAATAAGCATGATAGCCTTGCAATTAGAGATGCAAGTCCTCATTATTTCCTTTGATTCTATTTACTGTAGTGACTTTTCTCTGGTCATCCCTATAATTCAACTTTTCTTGGCATCTTGGGGACATTCAGGGGTGAATTGGCCTGGTACTAGCATGTACTCTAGTTAATGGCACAAACAGCATTAGGCTAGTCTGGTTTCCCTCTGTTGGTTTTCTTAAATCGCACAATAATATTTTAATTGTAGTTTGGTTTTATTAATTAATGGAACATGGGCACCACTTGCTAGGTCAACACTTATTGCCCATATGTAATTGAGAAGATGCACGGTGGCCCAGTGGTTGGCACTGCTGCCTCACAGTGCCAGAGACCCAGTTCTGTGTGGAGTTTGCACATTCTCCCTGTGTCTACGTGGGTTTCCTCCAGTGCTCCAGTTTCCTTCTATAGTCCAGAGATATGCAGGTTAGGTGAATTGGCCATGGTAAATTGCTCATAATGTTCAGGGATATGTAGGTAAGGTGCATTCGTCAGGGGAAATGTCGAGCAATAGGGTAGGAGAATGAGTCTGGATGGGTTCTACTTCCGAGGGTCAGTGTGAGCTTGTGAGGCCAAATGGCCTGTTTCCACACCTTTGGAAGGTCTATGGTTCCTATGATAAAGGACGCTAACATCTGTATAGTTCAGGTGGGACCATCCCAAAATGTGACGGTTTCATTCTGTCCTACTGTTGGTGCCCATGTTTGAGGAATAGAAACCTTCGTTCTCACATTACCTCTTCAGTCATCTTACCTTAATCCTCATATTTTCAGTTTCCTAATCTCTTATCAAAATGCCAGTAAATTGCATTTCATGCCACTTTTACCATATCCTCAATGTGTATCTGCTGTGTGATCATGTGCATTACTTCATGTGGCTGAGTGCCCATTATTCCAACAGCAGTCACAATTTCTTCAAGCAATGGCTGCCTTTTGTGCTACCTCCATTTAAACTAGCATGATAGGTCAAAGGTTGACCTGAAAGGGTTCAGAAAAGATATTCAAGGATTGTCAAGGTTGGAGGGTTTGAGTGACAGGGAGAGGCTGAATAGTCTGGAGTTGTTTTCCCTGGAGCATTGGAGGCTGAGGGGTGACCTTATAGAAGTTTATAAAATCACGAAGGGTGTATAGAGGCCAAAGTCTTTTCCTCAGGGTAGGGGAGACCAAAACCTGAGGACATAGGTTTAAGGTGTGAGGGGAAGGATTTAAAATGGATCTAAGTGGCAACATTTTCACAAAGAGGAATGAGCTGCTAGAGGAAGCTTTGAAGGCTGGTAAAATTACAACATTTAAAATGCTTCTGCATTAGTATATGAATAGGAAGGGTTTATAGGAATATGGGGCTAATGCTGGAAAATGGGACTAGATTAATTTAGCATATTTGGTTGGCATGGACAAGTTGGACTGAAGGGTCTTCTTCCATGCCGTACAGCTCTGGTCAGAAAGACAAAGCTCATGGACTGAGCATGCAGAATCCATGTGCACAGCAGACCTCATTTGAGAGCGGGGCTGCCACAAGGGGCTATATATCACAGATTCAGCATCCGAAAGCAATGTTTTTGCGGGCAGGATTACTCTGCAGGAACCCTGTAGTACTCAGTCAAAAGGCTCACAAGCAGCTTTGTAATGTGTTGCATGCCACGCAACCTTGTCACTAGCTATGAGATGGGAAGCTGAGGAGCAGGGAAAGAAGGAGAAAATGCAACGAGATGTGGAGGAATAGAAGAAATGATGGAGAAATGATGCAACATTGCCAACGGTAATGTAAACTGTGTCCTTGTATTCCCCAATATTCGCGCTGTATTTAAATTTCCTCTATTACTGCACTTAACATTGCCTATCTCTAACACTGTAAAATTAAATACCACAAGAGTATGTGAATTCTAAACCACATTTATAACTCAAATAGTCATATAATACATATAAACTTTACTAATTAAGTTTCTACATTCCCTTAGTGCCTATCTCTTTTGTGCCTTTTTCTATCTTGGTACGACTATGAAGTGGTACCCCAGTGACTGCAGCACAGTTAGTGAAGAACTGCTGATTTAGTCATGAAAGCTGCAATTAACTTGCGGCGGTGTGGGGTGGAGTAACCTTGGCCCACTCAGTCTAGAATGGCAAGGTTGGGAGTAGAAATGCTATCATCCTGACAGGTGACTCCATGGAAAAATGTCCACTGCAATGTTCTTTTTTGATGAAAGCTGTTTGAGCTTCAACAGAGGATGTGACATCAGCCACCTGATGGGTTCTGCAGATGTGTATGGAGGTGACTATCCATTCTATGTTGGATGGTATAACCTTATGCCAAGTTGATGTCCATGTTCCTTGATAGTGAACACAAGTTTTCAGGCAGCAGTTTAAATGCACATAATATTTTGATGTATACCCCTAGTTGCCTTTTTTCCATAGCTTGGCTCCGAAAAGTCCTTATGGTTTCTCTTTGCATGTGTGTTCCAATGAAATTACATTTACAATTTCCCATCCCCTGGCTCTTGTGCATTTATGGCCATTGTCTCACTCCTTATATCATTCTCGTATTCTTCTCTAAAGTACATGGAGTCACAGTGGCAGTGAGTTTAAAATCAATTGGCAGTACCTCTTCATTTTCACGTCCACCACTGACTGGGAAAGATGCTAATTCTTCTTATCCTGAAACCAAAAGGGCAAGGCTTGTGCTGTGCTGAGTGAGGACAAAGTAAGAAGTGCATACTTAAATTGTCTGCAATTTGCAATTTAGGTGAGGGAAAAGTGAGAAGGGAGAAGGATTCAACGTGCAGATACTTGAACATCAACCCTTCCATACCAGTGCTGGTAATGACCAAAACAGTGTCCCAGATGAACTGCATTGCATCCTCCATGCCACTGCAGATGTAATCCTTCCTCCTGTCTGCTATTATCTACTAACTTCTGCAAGGAAGAGGAATTTTCTTCCGTGGTATTCATTGAGTCATAGAGCTGTACAGCACGAAAACAGACCCTTTGGTCCAACTCGCCCATGCCGACCAAAACTCCAAAATTAACCTAGCCTCATTTGCCAGCAGTTGGCCCATATCCCTCTAAACCTTTCTATTCATATACCAATCCAGATGACTTTTAAATTTTGTAATTATACCAGCCTCCCTCACTTCCTCTGGCAGCTCATTCCATACACGCACCAGCCTTTGTGTGAAAAAGTTGTCCCTTTGGTCCCTTTTGAATCTTTTCCCTCTCATCATAAACCTATGCCCTCTAGTTCAAGACTCTCCCACGCCAGGAAAAAGATCTTGTCCATTTACCCTATCCGTGCCCCTCATGATTTCATAAACTTCTATAACGTCACCTCTCAGCCTCCGACGCTCCACGGAAAACAGCCCCAGCCTATTCAGCCGCTCCCTATAACTGAAACCTCCAACCCAGACAACATCCTTGTAAATATTTTCTGAATGCTTTCAGGTTTCACAGCATCCTTCCCATAGGAGGATATGGCCTCAACCAGGACCTGGTGATCATGTCACACTACAGGTGACCCCACTATACTATATGTCATCAAGTGACATACCAAATATTTGGGCAATGTTGTGATTGAATAGCTGACAATGTGATCAAGCTGAGAGTTAAGGCTCAGGGCTTGAAATATTGTTAATTGGATAAGTGTGAGGTAAAGCACAAGAATGATGTGGTTGAGTAATGATAGGGTATACAGTGATTGTGCATTAAATGAGATTAATTAGAACAGTTTATACAAAATGTCACTGGAGGGTGAACTCCCCTTCACAACTCCTATCAGATTGTTAATTTTTTTATGGAACTGCATCCATATTTGTTGAACAACAATTCTATATTGATCTCTGCTACGACTACTTCTAATCTAGAGACCCTTCAGCTCCCACCCCTCCCTCAGGACATTGGTCCTTCCACCTCTTCTGTCAATACTTCCTTGTATTGTCTGAAATCCATGGTGAAAAAGCTCCATCGCTTTTGGCAGCCTCAATACACCTTCGTTTTAAATGATCCAAACTGGCTTTACCTAGCTGTATCCACTCATTGATCCCCTATCACAGCCTCTGAGTCACGCAGTGACTGCTGGCTGCAGTGTTTAAACCAATGATCAGCATGAGCGTATTGTGTTGCATGCAATGCAAGAAACGAATGCAAGTTCATCGCATTTCACAATGCACATGCCTACTTTCAGCTGGTAAACAGTTTCTCCTGTATGTACAACACTTACTCTTATTTATATTCTACTTGATCCCAAAGATGATCCTGAAAACATGAGTTTAGGAAAGACACTGGCATAGATTTTTTCAAAAGTCAATTCCCTGATGGAGTCTCCTTCACTTGCTTCATCTCCTTGAGGGAGGATTCTGCCTCAGTACCTTTTATTGATAGAATGATGTGGCTTAGGTATAAAAGGACAGCAATATGAAATACTCTTCACAGAGAGAAAATCTGTTTAAAAAACTGAACGTACTGTCTGATTGAAAATTGACAGGACTGTGATCAAGTGCACTGACCATGTTTAAAATAATGTCAGTATCTCTATTATAATATGCAAGTTGTACAAAGCCACATTAATGCTTTATATAATAAATAATCTTTCAGGTCATAGCGTCATGAAAGTTTTTTTTATTCTTCCACCCTCTCCTGTTCCCACTTACCCACCAAGTTTAGGAGAGAGGGGGTCTAGCTTTTTCAAAGTACTCCTGCATAAAAAAATTCACAAGTGTAATTTGGAAGTGATTTTCCACTATCTGAAGAGGAATGCCTATCCTCCACACTTACACTTGACAGCATAGCTAAGATTGGGAGTTCTATAAGTTGCTAACAGAGTCTGGAGTTCCATTGGCCTGTCAGTCACTTCCCAAGGCTGATCCTGAAAAGGTGACTAAAATATAAATCATTGATTGTTTAGATTGTGTTTTCTTTTTATTTCTGCAACTTTGCTCTTCTGAAAGCAATGATTCCATTTTAGTGTCAGGTGCCTTGGCTGTCAGCCATCCACCAAACATTGCACAATTAAAGTTTGTTGCTCAGCTCCATTAAATCTTCAGCTGATGGGCACAGAAGTATAATTGCAGGTGTTAGATAGTCCAGAGGAGCCATGCATGTTTGTAGCAGGGTTTTCGAGATGTGATGAGGGTTTGGAACCTTGAACAGTTCCCTTTTCTTTCTTGTGATGAAGTGACAAGTATTTCTATTGCCATCTTATTGTGAATCAACCTGTGATGTTTCTGTGGTTCTTCTCCCATATATCCGTGATTACTTGAAGAGTGCCAGAGCTACAGTGAATTTTCGACTTTTATGTCATCCTGGGTATGCTGTAAAATTCACATTTGTGATAAGAATCAAGTTGATGCACCCACCTTGGTTCAACATATCTGAGTCTCCTCTATTATTGGGTGTAATGTTTATACATTTGAGGTCTCCAGATCTAGCTCAATGGATCAACTGTTCTGGTTGATGAAATCACATACCTCATTTGCTGCCTTCATTTTTCAGTGTGGAGGAAACTCAGTGAATTTTGGACTCAAATGATAACATCTAATGACAGTGTAAAGTTTCAGTTTGTGCTCCTCTTCCTTTTTGTTTGCTCTCTGATTAGATTCCTTACAGTATGAAAAAAGGCCAAGTCCACCACCAAACCTTCAAATAATAACCCACCCATTCCCATATTTACTCCTGACTAATGCATCTAACACTATGGGCAATTTAGCATGGGCAATTCACCTAACCTGTGCATCTGTGGATTGTGGGAGGAAACCCACGCAGACACGGGGAGAATGTGCAAACTCTACACAGACAGTTGCCTGAGACTGGAATCGAACCTGGGTCCCTAGTGCTGTGAGGCAGCAGTGCTAACCACTGAGCCACCGTGCTGCCCAAGTGTTAAAACGAAATATGGTTCCACTTCAATACAGATGTTAACTTGAGTTATTTTCCTCTATCATTTCAATTGCTAAAACCTATTACGTTTCTAACATTTCACAGTTCTGATGAAAAGTCACAGACCTAATATGTTACCTGTTACTCATAGAGATGTACAGCATGGAAACAGACCCATCGGTTCAACCCGTCCATGTTGACCAGATATCCCAACCCAACCTAGTCCCACCTGCCAGCACCTAGCCTATATCCCTCTAAACCCTTCCTATTCATATACCTATCCAAATGCCTCTTAAATGTTGCAATTGTACCATCCTTCACCACATCCTCTGGCAGTTCATTCCATACATGTACCACCCTCTGCGTGAAAAAGTTGCCCTTTAGGTCCCTTTTATATCTTTCCCCTCTCACCCTGAGCCTATGCCCTCTAGTACTGGACTCCCTGACCCCAGGGAAAAGAGTTTGTCTGTTTATCCTATCCATACCCCTTATAATTTTGTAAACCTCTATAAAGTCGCCCCTCAGCCTCCGACGCTCCAGGGAAAACAGCCCCAGCCTGGTCAGCTTCGCCCCCATAGCTCAAATCCTCCAACCCTGGCAACATCCTTGTAAATCTTTTCTGAACCCTTTCAAGTTTCACAACATCTTTCCGATAGGAAGGAGACCAGAATTGCACGCAATATTCCAACAGTGGCCTAACCAATGTCCTGTCCAGCCTCAACATGACATCCCAACTCCTGTACTCAATACTCTGACCTATAAAGGAAAGCATACCAAACGCCTTCACTATCCTATCTACCTACGACTCCACTTTCAAGAAGCTATGAACCTGCACTCCAAGGTCTTTTGTTCAGCAACACTCACCATTAAGTGTATACCTCCTGTTAACATTTGCTTTCCCAAAATGCAGCACCTCGCATTTATCTGAATTAAACTCCATCTGCCACTTCTCGGCCCATTGGCCCATCTGGTCAAGATCCTGTTGTAATCTGAGGTAACCTTCTTTGCTGTCCACTACACCTCCAATTTTGGTGTCATCTGCAAACTTACTAACTGTACCTCTTATGCTCACATCCAAATCATTTATGTAAATGACAAAAAGTAGAGGACCCAGCACTGATCCTTGTGACACACAAGCCTCCAGTCTGATAAACAGCCCTCCACCACCACCCTCTGTCTCTACCTTTGAGCCAGTTCTGTATCCAAATGGCTAGTTCTCCCTTTATTCCATGCGATCTAACTTTGCTAACCAGTCTCCCATGGGGAACCTTGTTGAGCGCCTTACTGAAGTCCATATAGATCACATCTACTGCTCTGCACTCATCAATCCTCTTTGTTACTTCTTCAAAAAACTCCGTAAAGTTTGTGAGACATGATTTCCCACATACAAAGCTGTGTTGACTATCCCTAATCAGTCCTTGACTTTCCAAATACATGTACATCCTGTCCCTCAGGATTCCCTCCAACATCTTGCCCGCCACCATCAGGCTCACTGGTTTATAGTTCCCTTACTTATCCTTACCACCCTTCTTAAACAGTGGCACCACGTTAGCCAACCTCCAGTCTTCTGACACCTCACCTGTGACTATGGATGATACAATTATCTCAGCAAGAGGCCCAGCAATCGCTTCTGTAGCTTCCCACAGAGTTCTACAGTACACTTGATCAGGTCCTGGGGATTTATCCACTTTTATGCGTTTCAAGAGATCCAGCACTTCCTCCTCTGTAATATGGACATTTTACAAGGTGTCACCATCTATTTCGCTACTTTCTATATCTTCCATATCCTTTTCCACAGTAAATACTGATGCAAAATACTCATTTAGTGTCTCCCCCATTTTCTGCGGCCCCACACAAAGGCCCCCAATCAGCTTTTGAATGTTCATGCCTAATACCATTAAAATTGATTTTCTTCAATATAGAACTTTAACTTTTAGATCTAGTCTATCCTTTTCCATCACTATTTTAAATCTAATAGAATGATAGTCACTGGCCCCAAAGTGCTCCCCCACTGACACCTCAGTCACCTACCCTGCCTTAGTCTACCTTTTCTAGTAGGTACATCCACATACTGAATCAGAAAAGTTTTTTGTACACACTTAACAAATTCCTCTCCATTTAAACCCTTAACACTATGTCAGTCCCAGTCTATGTTTGGAAAATTAAAATCCCCTACCATAACCACCCTATTATTCTTACAGATAGCTGAGATCTCCTTACAAGTATGTTTCTCAATTTCCCTCTTATTAGGGGGTCTATAATACAATCCCAGTAAGGTGATCATCCCTTTCTTATTTCTCAGTTCCACCCAAATAATTTCCCTGGATGTATTTCTGGAAATATCCTCCCTCAGCACAGCTGTAATGCTATCCCTTATCAAAAATGGCACTCCATCTCCTCTTTTGCCTCCCTTTCTATCCTTCCTGTAGCATTTGTATCCTGGAACATTAAGCTGCCAGTCCTGTCCATCCTTGAGCCATGTTTCTGTAATTGCTATGATATCCCACTCCCATCTTCCTAACCATGCCCTGAGTTCATCTACCTTCCTTGTTGGGCCCCTTGCATTGAAATAAATGCAGTTTAATTTATTAGTCCTACCTTGGCCCTGCCTGTTTGACTCTCTTCTGTTCTCAACTGTACCAGTCTCAGATTGATCTCTTTCCTCACTATCTTCCTGGGTCCCACACCCCAACCTTACTAGTTTAAATTCTCCCGAGCAGCTCTAGCAAATTGCCTTGCCAGTATATTAATCCCCTTCCAATTTAGGTGCAAACCGTCCTTTTTGTAATTTCCAGCATTTTCTGTTTGTAGTACAGCTAGTCCTTCTATTTTTATCATCATTCATTTACTGCTACTATACTTTTTCCTGTTCTAGTTGAGGTAAACTGGCATTGCAACTGAAGAGAGCCCATTTTTCACGACAAATCATTGCAGTTGCATGTTAAACAACAGCATTGACTTTTGACATGAGGAATGCAAAATTGCATAACGATTTAAGTCATCTGACAGATATTTGTGATGATAAACAGCATCGTCTCTGAATGAAAGAGACATTAGACCCAGCTGTATGAAAGTAACCACGTCAGTGCCTGTGGAATGACGGAGTTAGTTCTAGTCTTATTTAATGCAAGAAATCTTATTTTAGTTTGACTCTTGCTGGAAGAATCATTTGTTTATAATTCATGTGGCTTCTTGAGATATAGATCCCAACTGTGTATTTTGTACACTAAAAATCTGAGCGTTCTGTCACAAACCAACATGAATTGTTCAGTACTTCAGCCCGTGGAGATAAAGCTGTCCCTTCTGATTCATGTAAAAGCAGCCCAAAGTACATAGGAAACTCTGACTTATTTTCATAGAACATAGAACATAGAAGGATACAGCGCAGTACAGGCCCTTCGGCCCTCGATGTTGCGCCGACCGAATCCTACCTAACCTATACTAGCCCAATAACTTCCAAATGCCTATCCAATGCCCGCTTAAATGACCATAAAGAAGGAGAGTTCACCACTGATACGGGCAGGGCATTCCATGAACTCACAACCCGCTGTGTGAAGAATCTACCCCTAACATCTGTCCTATACCTACCACCCCTTAATTTAAAGCTATGTCCCCTAGTAACACCTGACTCCATTAGCGGTAAAAGGTTCTTAGTATCTACCCTATCTAAACCCCTAATCATCTTATACACTTCTATCAGATCTCCCCTAAACCTT
Source organism: Hemiscyllium ocellatum (assembly GCF_020745735.1). Lineage (NCBI taxonomy): Eukaryota > Metazoa > Chordata > Chondrichthyes > Orectolobiformes > Hemiscylliidae > Hemiscyllium > Hemiscyllium ocellatum. The sequence continues at coordinate 16,994,351 of NC_083416.1, read as the reverse complement.
CTCTTCTCCAATGAGAACAGCCCCAAGTGCCTCAGCCTTTCCTCATAAGATTTTCCTACCATTCCAGGCAACATCCTGGTAAACCTCCTCTGCACTCGTTCTAAAGCTTCCACATCCTTCCTATAGTATGGCGACCAAAACTGCACACAATACTCCAGATGAGGCCTCACCAGAGTCTTATACAACTGCAACATGACCTCTGGACTCCGGAACTCAATTCCTCTGCCAATAAAGCCCAGTACACCATATGCCTTCCTCACAGCACTATTTACCTGGGTGGCAACTTTCAGAGATCTGTGTACATGGACACCAAGATCCCTCTGCTCATCCACACTACCAAGTAGCCTACCATTAGCCCAGTAATCCATCATCTTGTTATTCCTACCAAAGTGAACGACTTCGCACTTAGCTACATTGAATTCCATTTGCCACATTTCCGCCCAGCTCTGCAACTTATCTATATCCCGCTGTAACCTACCACTTCCTTCCTCACTATCCACAACTCCACCGACTTTTGTGTCATCCGCAAACTTGCTTACCCAGCTTTCAAGTCCTTCCTCTAGATCATTTATAAAGATAACAAAAAGCAATGGTCCCAAAACAGATCCTTGTGGTACACCGCTAGTAACTGCGCTCCAAGATGAACATAATCCATCAACTACTACCCTCTGTCTCCTTCCAGCCAGCCAATTCCTAATCCAAACCTCTAATGTATCCTCAATGCCATACCTCCGTAGTTTTAACATTAGCCTACCATGGGGAACCTTATCGAACGCCTTACTAAAATCCATATACACAACATCTACTGCTTTACCCTCGTCCACTTCCTTAGTCACCTTCTCAAAGAACTCAATAAGGTTTGTGAGGCACGACCTGCCCTTCACAAAACCATGCTGGCTATCCCTGATCACGTTATTCCTACCCAGATGTTCATAAATCTTATCCCTTACCATTCTCTCTAAGACTTTGCCCACCACTGAAGTCAGACTCACTGGCCTATAGTTACTAGGGCTATCCCTACTCCCTTTCTTGAACAATGGGACCACATTCGCTATCCTCCAGTCCTCTGGTACTATTCCCGTTGACAATGACGACATAAAAATCCAGGCCAATGGCTCTGCTATCTCCTCCCTAGCTTTCCATAGGATCCTGGGGTAAATGCCATCAGGCCCAGGAGACTTATCTATATTCATCCTTTCCAATATTCCCAAAACCTCTTCCCTGCATATTTCCAGGGCATCCATTCTAATTATTTGTGATTCCATATTCACATCAGCAACAGTGTCCTGTTCCTGAGTGAATACTGATGAAAAGTACTGATTTACTGTCTCTCCAATCTCCTCCGCCTCCACACACAACTTCCCACTACTATCCTTGACTGGACCGATACCTACCCTAGTCATCCTTTTATTCTTGACATACCTATAGAAAGCCTTTGGGTTTTCCCTAATCCTACCAGCTAAAGACTTTTCATGTCCCCTTCTCGCTTCTCTTAGCTCCCTCTTTAGCTCCTTCCTGGCTACCTTATAACTCTCAATCGCCCCTACTGAACCTTCACGCCTCATCTTTACATATGCCGCCTTCTTCCCTTTCACAAGGGACTCCAATTCCTTACTAAACCACGGCTGCCTCACAAGGCCCTTTACACCATGCCTGACTGGTACATACCTATCGAGGACACGCAGTAGCTGCTCCTTGAACAATCCCCACATCTCATTAGTGTTCTTCTCTTGAAGCCTGTTTTTCCAATCCACACATCCTAAGTCATGCCTCACTGCATCATAATTTCCCTGCCCCCCATCTGTAGTTTCCACAGTAGTGGCCTTGATACCCAAGTGGAATTCAATTTAAATAGTTTTTCAATTAGTATTTTCCATTTCTATCCCTTTACTCTCCCAAGCATTGGTGATCCATGCCTAAGTAGGTGACAAGTTGCCTTTTAGAAAGGCATGTACATATTCCATTCTTAATTTAAACATGGAATGCATAAATAGGTAGACATCAACTCTGCCCTCACTGAGGAGTCTCAACTATCCTGCTCTCTTCCCATTCCTTTAAAGGAATGTGACCCTACTCCCAAATAGCCCACACCTTCACACATTAAAACAAATGTTCGGTGTTAATTCACCTTCTGACCCAGCACTAGTTGGATATTCTTAATTGTTACACTGGGAGGTTCAGCCTTATTTTGTTGAAGAGGCAATTTTGGCCTGGATAGCAAGGAACTCACTGTCTTTCTTTGAATAATGCCATAATACCTGTAACATCTTTCTGAATCATTTAAATAAACAAGAGTAATGTTGTAGATTAGTATTGTTTCTTTTAATGTGTGAAGGTGGGGGTTCAGGAAGGGACTTTCACCGGGTAGGTCTTCAACAAAGTAGTTTGTAGCGAGTGTGATACTTGCTACATTGATTTTAATTTTCTAAACATCCTTAGATTTGGTGGCCATTTTCTGGGAAGTTAGTGAATGTAATCCTTTACTCAAAAAGGGAGGAAAGCAGGAAACTAGAGGGGAGTTAGTTTAACATCTGTCATCAGGAAAATGTTAGCTATTATTAATAAAACTCTTAACAGGCCATTTGGATAAGTTCATCCTAATCAGACAAAGTCAATGTGGGTTTGTAAAAGGGGAATCATGCTTGACCAATCAGTGGAGTTCATTGAGGAGGTCACACATACTTTGGATGAAAGAGATCTGTTGGATGTATTATATTTAGGTTTTCAGGAGGCATTTGATGAGGTGCCACATCAATGAATGTTATGGAAAATAAAGGTTCATGGCAAAGAGGACAGTATATTGGCATGAATAGAAGATTGGCTAGCTAACAGGAAGGAGAGATTAGGTGTAAATGTCTCTTTTTCAGGTTGGCAGGATGTAACAAGTACTGTGCTGCAAGGATTAGTGCCCCTCATGATTTTATAAACTTCTACAAGGTCATCCGTCAGTCTCCCATGCTCCAGCAAAAAAAAACAACCTTTTCAGTCTTTTCTGATAGGTAAAATCCTCCAACCCTGGCAACATTCTTGTGAATCTTTTTTGAACCCATTCATGTTTCACACCTTCTTTCCTTTGAAATATTTATTTATCTGCTCAAAGGTATCTTCAGATGTGATTATCAAAATAGCAAAAGTATGGATCGAGGGATTTAAAATGTTAAAGTTTGTTGAGTTCTAACCTTCTGTGCTTCTATGAAAGTAATTTCCAATTAAAATTATTCTGGTATTCTGACACTTTGTACATTATAATCAACTTGGCTCAGTTGGGAACCAATGTTAATCTTCACTTCTGCTGTACTCCACCGAAAGCCTACAAAATGCATTGCGACAACTCACCAAGACTTCTTAAACAGCACTGCCCAAAGCCATGACCTCGACCACCTAGAAGAACATGAGTGTCAGATGGATGTGAAGACCAAGTCATACACCATCCTTACTTGGAACAATAGGTTGGCATTCCTTCCCTCTCACTGGATCAGGAATGATTACACAGCAGCACTTTCAACACATGAATTGCATTGATTCAAAGAGAGTCTCTGTTACCATTTTCTTGAGGGTGGTGGTGAATGGGCATGGGCATTAACTATTCACTTTCCCAATAACACCGACATCTTGACACTAAATGACAAAGTTTTGGAAGAAGGAGGAACAGTACACTGGAAGGATGCCAACCAGAGTAACCCCTGCCAACATTCTCTCCGAAACATGTTCTCCACAAAACATGTCTGTACAACAGGGTGTGTTTGTATCCTGATGCCAACATCACTAGATGGAGCTGCACATTTTCTGCTTTCGAAGAAGGAGATTACAGGATGCAGCTGGAGACCTGATGACACACCTAGCTCACCATAACTTTGGTTGTTTGTAAAACGTTAAGTTGCAATTGTGATGCTTTCAGAATGAGTGAAAGCATGCATGGCAGTGTGATTCAATAGTTTGCACATTCTCCTTTGCAAAATACAAAGAAATTATCTCAGCCATATCACCAGATATTGGCAGACCCACCTGGCAACTATCATATCAACTGTCTTTGCAGGCTGCAGATCAAATTAGAGGCAGATACAGAGAACTACCATCTAGTATATGAAGCTCTGCTGCTCTGCAGATTAAGGTTGGCAGTCAGTGGTAGCCTTATCAACATCCTCCTAGAGAGCTGATAATGCCTGCATTGTTTACAATCCACCAGCTTCGTTTTTGAGTCTAATGCATGTCGAGTTCCGATTTCATAAGAAGAATTGGAGAAGATCATCAGCCTCTGAAAGAACAGCTCATCCAGAAGCAAAGAGCTGTACAAACACAGGTCCAGGAACCAAGGGTTGTTGATCAACCAGTCAAGAAACAACTAATAGTAAACTTAATTAAGCCTCCCAGACTCATGCCATTAGAAGAAAGAATCAAGTGAAATCACTTATATTGATGTAAGAGAGCTTTTTTACTTTGTCAACATAGAGGAAGTCACAATCTTCATAGGATTTATGGAAATGTTTAATCCTTTGTCTTCCAAATCAGAACAATACCTGTAACAGAGATATTGCTGGGTGAGCTGCAACCTTTCACTAACATGACTAAGTGTCCAAATAGTTCACTCACCAATCAAACAATCACAATGGGCAACTGCAGGCGCCTAGCCTGATTAAGAACTTGAGAGAGATACGTTGCAGATGACTCTATGGTTATTAGTTCAGTGTTCTCAGATCTAAGACATGGTTAAGAAGAAGAAACTGCCTGATCTAAGCATCCAGAGTTTTCCAAAAAAAAGAGACTGCCTGGTATAATAGGATTTTGAAAGAGATTCTCTGGTACAGAAATCGAGGAAACTACAAGGAATAAAATACCTCTTTCAACAGAGCAATTGTCTTCCAGGAATGACATTCAGGAAATTAAAGAACATTGAAAACCTTACCTCATATTGAGCTTAAATCATCTGGTATTCTGCCAAATACCTTCAAGAGGGGATCCCAAAGCTTGTTTCCTGGGTTTACCTGTAAATAACAAGGCTGTTAGTCTTTCTAAATGGACATGCAAAATCTAATTGTATCTGCAGAGTTCAGGTATGAGAACATGGAGCTTTAATTCCTTCTATGGCTCATGTTCTTTGCTATGTTTGAGTATTTTATATTAAATATAATTGGACAATATTGAAGATAACAGGGCATCATTCTCGTAGAGTATTGCATCTTTGGAAGATGATGTATTTACCTTACTCCACCTTGCTGCTTGACATAATTTTTCTGAAATTGATTAATCATTATGTTACAATATTTCTATTACTCAGCGTGAGCGTTTACAAAATGTGAGTGGCATTAATTTTGAAAGAGACAAGAACTTTTACATCAATAACATCAACAAATCCAAATCAGATTGCTGAATATTTCAGAAATCTAACCAGTTGGTGATAAACTAAACTCTTGAAATAGTATGACACTCATTCACCTCCCTTCCCAAAAGAACATTATGTGCACTTTTTGTGGTTGACATTGATGTACACTTTTTGAATTATTTGTTTGTACCATTGATTTGCAAACACATCACTTTAATGAGTGTAAAAGGAGTAGGTCTCCTTGGTACTGACCTACACAGCATGACACTGCCCTCTACTGTACTATACGGGAAGTTGTTCAGTGTCCACAACATAAAACCAACTATTCTGGATCTGAGCAAAATGTTAGGCAAACACATCCGTACCCTCTAATTGAGAAAGACACTAAAATCTTGTTTTAAATGCATACTACTTAAAATCCTCATAGTTCATAGCTTTTTGAAATAAAAATTTTCTTCTTTTCAACAGCCTCTTGTCCTGCTTCCTACTTTCTTCCTGATTGCCTCGTTTTGTAGAGCCTTTGGAGAGGGTACAGAAATGGTTTACCAAGATGTTGCCTGGTTTGTAAGGTAATAGCATTGAGGAGAGATTGAACAAGCTTCCTTTGTTTTCACTTGAACATTGAACATTGAAGGGTGAGGGGTGACCTGATAGAAGTTTACAAAATTATGAGAGGCATAGATTAAATGGATAGTCGGAGTCTTTTTCCCAGGATTGAAACATCAGCTACTTGGGGATATAGTTTAAGGTAAAAGAGGGCAAGTTTAAAGGAGACGTGGGAGGCAAGTTTTGTTTTCGCAGAGGGTTTTAAGTGCCTGGAATGTGCTGCCAGAGGACACGGTGGATGCGATACAGTACCAATATTTAAGAGGCATCTTGACAAATATATGAATAGGCAGGGAATAGCGGGATACAGACTATGTAGAAGCAAAAGGTTTTGAACTTAAAAAGGCATCATGTGTTGGCACAGTCTTGTTGGGCCGTAGTACTTGTTCCTGTGCTGAACTGTTCTTAATTCTTCATCTTTTTCTGAGTTTATACATGATCTGTTTCTCACTTCTTGTGCATTTTGACGTATTCTCACTTTGCCAGTAACTTTCTCTGATCCACATTTTCTCTTGAATTCTCATGTTGTTTCACCACTTTCATCATACATTTCTTCTCCAATCCAATTTGTCACACATTTGTTCACTCATGATTTCTATTTTACTGAGTATGATAACTAGCTCTGATTTAGAATGCACAAATAATTAATACAAATCCCATGACAGCAAGTTGTGAAATTGAATTCAATAAAATCTAGTCGTTTGTCAGCTGACAATGCAAACCAGTCTTATTCATTAATTGAATCCCAATGAATCCACTTCACTTATTTATCCATCCTAAATGCCGGTTATCTAGTCATAGAGTCCTACAGCGTGGAAGACAGGCCCTTTAGCCCAAAATAGTCCATGCCAACCAAAATGTTCATCCACTCTAATCCCATTTCCTGCACTTGGCCTATATCCTCTAAGGAGACAGTGATGTCTGCAGATGCTGGAGATCAGAGTTGAGGGTGTGTTACTGGAAAAGCACAGCAGGTCAGGCGGCATCTGAGGAGCAGGACAATCGATGTTTCGGGCCGGAGCCCTTCATTAGGTGACCAAAACTGAATACAATACTTCAAGTGCAACCTCACCAACATCCTGTACAACTGCAACAAAATTTACCAACTTTTATACTAAATGCCCTGACTGATGAAGTCCAGTGTGCCAGAAGCCGCCTTCACTGCCTTGTCTACCTTGACTCCACTTTCAGAGAACTATGCACCTGAACTCCAAGGTCTCTCTGTTCCACCATACTCCTTAAGGCCCTACCATTCATCATGAAACACCTACCTTAATTTGACTTTCCAAAATTAAAGACTTCATACTTAACTATATTAAACTTCATTTGCCATTTCTCGCACCACTTCCCCAGCTGATCAAGGCCCTGTTGCAAATTCTGATAACCTTCCTCATCATCCACAATACCGCCTATTTTATTGTCATCTGCAAACTTACTAATTATGCCTTTATACATTTTCATCCAAATTATTGATATACATAACAAGCAGCAATGGACACTAGTCACAGGCCTCTAGTCTGATAAGCATCCTTCCACTATTACCCTAAACTTCCTACCATCAAGCGTGTTATCTAGTCCTCCAGTATGTGGTTGGCTTTTAAGGTCTTCCATGCACAATAAAATAGTTGTTAGCTGATTGATTGTCACCTACATGCCATGATCAAACGTTAAATAATTATTAATTTCTTCATTTAAAATGTTCTGAAGAAGGATCATGATTCTGCTTTCTCTCTGTAGATGAGAGAAAGTCATCTCTGTAGTCTCAAAAACAGGAAGGCAGATTATTATCTAAATGGTGGTACATTTGGAAATGAGTGGTGCAATGAGAGATGGGTGTCTTTAAACACCAGTCACTGAAAGTAAGCATGCAATTGGAACAGGTGGTATTTTGGCCATCATTGTGAAAAAAATTGAGTACAGGAACTGGGATGAATTGCAGCGTCTTGATGAGACCAGGCCTGCAGTTTTGGTGTCCTTAACTGACTAAGGAGGGAGTACAGCAAATGTTTACCGCACTGATTCCTGGAAAGGTAGAACATATGTATGAAGAGAGACTGAATCGGTTAGGAATATATTCACTGGAGTTTAGAAGAATGATGAGGGATCTTATAGAAACCTAGAAAATTGTAACAGGACTAGACAGGATAAATGTGGGAAGGATTTTCCTGGTGACAGGGAAGTCCAGGACCATGGATCACAGTCTAAGGTTACAGTGTAGGCCATTACAACTGAGATGAGGAGTAATTCTTCATTCAGGGAGTGGTGAGCCTGTGGAATTTTCTGCCTGAAAAAGCAGTTGAAGCTTGATCATTGAATGTTTTCAAGAAAGAGTTTAGAGATGGTTCTTCTGGTAAGGTTATAACAGGGTAGGTGGAAAAAGCAAGAACAGTGTAATGAGTTGGATGATTAGCCATGACCACATTGAATCAGAGTAGTCTCAAAGAGCTAAATGGCCTACTGCTGCTCCCATCTTCTATGTTTCTTCTGAAGCACAAGGTTGCTTAAAAAATAAATTAGGAGAGTGAAACGAAGATATGAAAAAGCATTGGTGGACAACAAATAGGAAATTCCAGGGGTATTTTATAAGGTAATTTAGTCATAAGAGAACAGCTAGGGAAAGAGTAGGGCCCATTAAGGACTAAAGTAGTAATCTGTGGAGCAGAAAGACATTACTGAAGTTTTAAATGAATATATTTACACATTTAAGGCTGGCCTGACTAGACACCCACATCCTGTAAATGAATAAACCAAAATTATAATGGAACCACTGAACGGTCTCTTTCCATGCTGTAAAAACTCTGACTTCCCAATGAGAGACCAAGTATTGTGGTTTAAGTGCAGTAATGAAGATGAGTGTGGACACAGTCTCATGGCTGGTCAGGTTGACTGCTTTCATCTGTATGGTCTCAGGCTTCTTTTGTAACCATCCAATATTTTATCATTCTCCTGATCTGAGTCATCTTGCCAGTGGAGAAGCTTTGAGAGGGATGACAATGTGAACCACTTATTGAAAGGTTAGTTCAATTCGGCTATTGGCGACTCTTTTGGGTTTTCTGAGTGGATCTTACTGACATGTCTCTGAATTTCAATTTAATAGATGCATTAAAAAGACCATGCTGGCCTAGAATATGGATAGTGCCAGTTCTGGCAATGTGATTGGCTAAAAAAAATGATCCTATGATTCTGTACTCAAGTTAGTGGATGTTGATGGATTCTTACATGATGTTCATAAATAATTGCATTCCCACTGTAATGTAAAAATATGTTCAAAGCTTTGGTGCTTGAGCTTGTGTAGGAGGTCCCTACCCCTCTTAAACACTAAAGAATGTGGATAAATGTTTTTATCTTAATATTTATGAAATATGATTGGTACAATTGAAAACCAGCATTCATCCAATAGTGTTGCATATAGTGCTTTCTCATGTGAGTGCATATACAAAACGCTGTGCTTTTTATTATTACTTAACATCTGTTTGTGTGTGTGTACTCTACCTGACAGATACTTTAGTGTATTGTCGAACATTGATTCTTGGTGTGGAGTTCCACTGCTGTGAATCTCACTTCATTATGGAAGAACACATCAACTACAAAAAGGAAACCATTGAAGCTTTATGGATCAAAATTATTTACCTTTTGACTTTCATTCCACTGCCTGAACACTACAAGGGCAGAACGTTTATACTGAGGAGAATTGTAACAGAATGGATGTTCCGGCCCTTAAAATTATGACTATGTTTTGACAGAGGTGTAGTTCTGAATTAATTATGTAAATATTACTATAGTTCAAAACAGTTATTGGAATTTATGAATAATCCATATTCATAATAATGCAGAAAATTGATTTTGAGTTCATCATGAGGAAAGGTAACTGTTTTCTGTATCTGCTGACAAATGTGATACTACTACCATTTGGTCAGTAGAGGGCAAGAGCATGCAGCTTTCATATCAAGTCTTTTCATATCAATGAAAAGAATCTTTCATGCGAAGATTCCTGTAACATTTATGGTGTCCATGGACCACAACTACTTGCACATATGTTCAATGTGTTTATGTATGGTGGCAGAAATGTAAGTGAAATGTATAATATAGGACCTTCTATGTGTACAGGTGGAGTACACAAGTATGAGATATCAGAAGGTTGTTGAAGCAGAGAAAAGCTGGGCCTGAGCATCTGTTGCATCTCTGCATTTTATAGCAGGTAAAAGATTATTGGGTTGTTGTTATTGAATGTGGTTACCCTATTGGTTGATAAGAGAGAAGTAAAGTGTGGTCAATGATAAGAAAGCATTTAAGTGCATCCTCCTGTTTGAGGAAGAGGCTGTGTATGCCCAGGAAGCATGTGTCATTTGTTATTGAACTGCTGCATATGAGGCATTAAGCAATTATAAATTAGACACAGAGTTCTGATGATACTCCCAGCACTGTGTGCTCAGAGGGAAATATCAGACAAAAGTAACTTAGGAACAAGTTGCAGTAAAAATAGGAGAAATATCAATACTATGCATTAAAGTAGATTTAAAAAGGGACAAAACAAAAGCTGCCATGGAGAAAGCACTAATCGGAGTAAACCTGCTTGGTTTAACATTTAATCAAAAACTTTGGATGTAAACTTTCAAATATCATTAATTGATGCATTCTCATGGTTACGTTTTGACCAATCAAAGTCCACTTGCCAATCAATCAACACTGTCCTGTGGTGCAGTATTAGTGGTAATCTCCCACCATATTGATAGTGGAGGATTCAACTGTGGTAATGCCATTGAATATCAAGGGGCATATTCTCTCTTGATAAAATTATCATGACCTGATATCGTGTGGTGCAAATGGTACTTGCCATTTATCAGCCTAAATCTGGGTATTAGAAACAAAAACAAAGATTGCTGAAAAAATTCAGCATGCCTGGCAGCATATATGGAGAGAAAGCGGAATTAACATTTTGGGTCCAGTGACCCACTTTCAGAACTAGCTTTCAGTAACTAGTAGCAAACAAATTAACAAGTTCAGGGTTTTTCATAATACACAGTCCAATTCTTCTTATCATTTCAAGTATTTGATTTTTTTTCTAAACAATGCATTTATTGTTTTATGATAGAATTAAATTGATTTTGAAAATACATATAAATTCTATTACTTTTACAGTTCAAGCATTCTATTATTTACTACTAACAGTCTTTCCTTGCTTTACCTCTAACATTTCTTGTTAAACATCAAAGATGATTTGGAGCAGAGGAGGTTGAAGGATATTTGATTAAGGTGTATAAGGTCAAGGATTCATTTGCTAAGCTGGTGTGTTTTTTTGCAAACATTTTGTCACCTTGCTAGGTGACATCATCAGTGTGCCTTTGACAAGGTGTTGGTGGTATGTTCCATCTGGTTTTTATATGTGTCTGTTTGTTGGTACTTCCGGTTCTGTATCTGAGTGGTTTAAATATGTCGTCCAGTTCAATGTGTCTATTGATTGAGTTCTGGTTGAAGTGCTAGGCTTCAAGGAATTCTCTGGCATGTCTCTGTTTTCCTGTGCTAGGATGGTTATATCATCCCAGCTGAATTTGTGAACTTCGTTGGTTGGTTGGTTGGAAATGAGGGAGTGCTGGTCGTGTCTGGCAGTGGTGAGTTGATGTTCACGCACTTGTATGGTCAGTTTTCTTCCTGTTTGTCCAATGTGGTGTTTTTCACAGTCTCTGCAGGATATCTTGTAAATAACGTTCATCCTATTGTATGTGGATGTCAGTTTTTAATGTTTGTTAGGAGTTGGTGGAAGGTGTTTACTGGTTTGTGGGCTACTAAGATTCACAGGGGTCTGAGTAGTTAGATAGTTTAGGTCTTTGATGTATGCTATGGTCACTATCGTGTCTGGTCATGCAGTGTTTTCTTCTTTGTCCTATAAGTACCGGAGGTTCATGTCCTTGAGATACTAGTTTCATTTAAATCCCTTGAATAGATGTTCCTGTTTTGCCTTGCAATGTGTCTTTGCCCATTTAGATAATGTCCTAATGCAGGTCTGTTTGTGTGCGTTGGGGTGGTTGCTGTTATAATTCAGTATCTTGTCCATATGGCTGTTCTTCCAGTATGCACTGGTATGGAGTTCCCCGGCATTTGTGCAGACTGCTAATACATCCAGGAAGGGGAGTCTGCTATTGTTTTCCTCTTCTTTAGTGAACTTTATTCTGGTGAAGATGTTATTGATGTGGTAGTGGGTTTCTTCCAGTTGTGCACATTTAATTATGACAAAGGTGTCATCTACATACCGGATCCAGAGTTTGGGTTGGACGGTGGGGAAGGCTGTCCATTCTAAGCATTGCATTACTGCTTTTTCTATCAGTCCTGATATCGGGGACCCCATTGGTGTGCCGTTGATTAGACTGCATACTTGTCCATTGAATGTAAAGTGAGTTGTGAGGCATAAGGCTAGTAATTCAAAGTTTGTGAGAAGATTTGTAGCTCGTTGTTGTGGTTCTGTTCGCCGAGCTGTGAGTTTTTCTTGCAAACGTTTCGTCCCCTTTCTAGGTGACATCTTCAGTGCTTGGGAGCCTCCTGTGAAGCGCTTCTGTGCTGATTCCTCCGGCATTTATACTGGTTTGAATCTGCCCCTTCCGGTTGTCAGTAGCTGTCCGCTGCAGTGGCCGGTATATAGGGTCTAGGTCGATGTGTCTGTTGATCGAATTCGTGGATGAGTGCCATACTTCTAGGAATTCCCTGGCTTTTCTCTGTTTGGCCTGTCCTATAATAGTGGTGTTGTCCCAATCGAATTCATGTTGTTTGTCATCTGAGTGTATGGCTACTAGGGATAGCTGGTCGTGTCATTTCATTGCCAGTTGGTGTTCATGGATGCGGATCGTTAGCTGTCTTCCTGTTTGTCCTATGTAGTGTTTTGTGCAGTCCTTGCATGGGATTTTGTACACTACATTGGTTTTGCTCATGCTGGGTATCGGGTCCTTTGTCCTGGTGAGTTGTTGTCTGAGAGTGGCTGTTGGTTTGTGTGCTGTTATGAGTCCTAGTGGTCGCAGCTGCATAAAAGGATACAGACAGTGAGTGGATTCAACTATGGTGATGTCATTGGATGTCTTGTGTCTTGTTCAGTTCTCACAGTTGTTACTTCTCCTAAATTGATCAACACGATTTTGAGTAAAATAGGTGAGCGCAATCTGCTAAGTTATGGATAAAGGTTTGGTAATTAATTAACTCATAAAATGCTGTTGATGACCACCTGGAATTTTACATTATTAAAGCAATACAAACACCAGAATGGGACACATTTAATATTGCTGCCCGATGGAAATCACGTATTTCCCAACCTGGATTAGTACCGTTCTATCTTACCATTTAGCAGCTCATTTAGAGCAAAGGCGTAAGAAAAGATTGGTTGCTTAACCACAATTGGTACACAACCCAACTTAAAAAAGACCTGATGTGTTGTTACAAATCAGTTTCACTATAGTAAATATTAAATAATAACAACTCCAGCTCAATGCAAGCAGCAATTATATATTGTTTAGCATTCACTTACACAGATCAAGAGTTTGGGTCAATCCTGAAGGCCTTAAGACTAGACGCACTGTGTGGGAGGAACATTTTCCAACTTGCTGGGGGCAGCAGGTTTGTGTGTGTGTGTATATATGGAGTTAAAGGACGTATTGGAGTCATAGAGATGTACAGCACGGAAACAGACCCTTCCGTCGAATTCGTCCATGCCGACCAGATAGCCCAACCCAATCTCCAAATGCTTCCTATTCATATACCCATCCAGGTACCTTTTAAGTATTGCAATTGTACTAGCCTTCACTACTTCCTCTGGCAGGTCATTCCATACAAGTACCACCCTCTGTGTGAAAAAGTTGCCCCCAGGTCTCTTTTATGCCTTTCCCCTCTCACCCTAAACCTATGCCCTCTAGTTCTGGACTCTCCCACCCCAGTGAAAAGACTTTGTCTATTTATCCTATCCATGCCCCTCATGATTTTATAAACCTCTATAAGGTCACCCCTCAGCTTCTGGTGCTCCAGAGAAAACAGCCCTAGCCTATTCAACCTCTCCCTCTAGCTTAAATCCTCCAACCCTGATAACATCCTTGAAAATCTTTTCTGAACCCTTTCAAGTTTCACAACATCTTTCCGATAGTAAGGAGACCAGAATTGCACACAATATTCCAACAGTGGCCTAACCAACATCCTGTACAGCCACAACTTGACCTCCTAACTCCTGTACTCAATACTCTGACCAATAAAGGAAAGCATACCAAATGCCGGCTTTACCATCCTATCTACCTGCGACTCCACTTTCAAGGAGCTATGAACCTGCAGTCCAAGGTCTCTTTTGTTCAGCAACTCTCCCAAGAACCTTACCATTAAGTGTATAAGTCCTGCTAAGATTTGCTTTCTCAAAGTGCAGCACCTCACGTTTATCTAAATTAAACTCCATCTGTCATTTTTCAGCCCATTGGCCTAGCTGATCAAGATCCCATTGTAATTTGAGGTAACCTTCTTCGCTGTCCACTACACCTCCAACTTTGGTATCATCTGCAAACTTATTAACTATACCTCTTATGCTCACATCCAAATCATTTATATAAATGATGAAAGGTAGTTCACCCAGCACTGGTCCTTGTGGTACTCCACTGGTCGCAGGCCTCCAGTCTGAAGAACAACCCTCCACCATCACCTCTGTCTTTTACCTTTGAGCCAGTTCTGTATCCAAAAGGCTGGCTCTCCCTGTATTCCATGCGATCTAACCTTGCTAACCAATCTCTCATGGGGAACCTTGTTGAATGCCTTACTCAAGTCCATATAGATCACATCTACTGCTATGTCCTCATCCATCCTCTTTGTTACTTATTCAAAAAAATCAATCAAGTTTGTGAGACATGATTTCCCATGCACAAAGCCATGTTAACTACCCCTAATCTGCTCTTGCCTTTCCAAATACATGTACGTCCTGTCCCCAGGATTCCCTTCAACAACTTGCCCACCACTGACGTCAAGCTGACTGGTCCTTACCTGGCTTGTCCTTACCATCTTTCTTAAACAGGACTATCAGTGAGGGGGAGAAAAAGACACGGTAAAAACCTCAGCATGTTTGGCAACATCTATGGGGAGAGAAACAGTGATAACATTTTCAGTCCAATAAAACTCATATGAGTCAACTCTGTTTCTTTCTCTGCAGATACTCCCAGACCTTCTGAGCTTTTTCAGCCCTTCTTGTTTTTATTTCAGATCTTGAGTAATTTGCTTTTATTTGCCACTTGAGCAATGTTGGTTCAGGGTCTTGACATCACTTCATCCCCTATCAGACATAACTGGGGCAGAGTTGAAAATGAGTAGGAAACAGAAAGCAGCAAGGTGGCACAGTGGTTAGCACTACTGCCTTATAGCGTTGGAGACCTGGGTTCAATTCCGGCCTCATTCTCCCCGTGTCTGCGTGGGTTTCCTCCGGATGCTCAGGTTTCCTCCCACAGTCGAAAAATGTGCAGGTTAGGTGAATTGGCCATGCTAAATTGCCTGTAGTGTTAGGTGAAGGGGTAAATGTAGGGGAATGGGCCTGGATGGGTTACACTTCGGCGGGTTGGTGTGGACTTACTGGGCCGAAGGGCCTGTTTCCGCACTGTAAGTAATCTAATCTAATAAGGTTATTCATTAAGTAATTAAAATATGTAAAAGTCAATTAAGAACTGGATTACTTCTCAATTGTGGTTTCCTGGGCCAAGCTGTTTGTTTTCTGCCTTGTCAACAACTGTCCAGGGTTACCACATATGTACAGTGCAGAAAACTAGCAGGTTGGGAAAGCTTTAATCAATAAAGCTGTCATTTTCTGACCCTGGCTGAGCGAGAGACTGCTAATCAAAGCACTTCTCTCAGTAGGTGCTATCGATGCTTGACAGCTGATTGTCAACTTGTTGGAAATTTAGCAGATAAGAGGAACAAATAAATTAAATTATTTTTGCTGCTTTCCTTTTCCATCTATAACAGAGGTGGCTTTTAACTTTTTTTCTGTTCCTTTTTAAAAATAGGCAGTGATGTGTTTCCCTAAAACTCTGTACATGAAATATTATCTAAGAAAGACCAACTGCAATTCCTTAGGGTTAAAACAAAATAGGGTTTATTAATGCATTCACAACCTGGGGAATGGGTTGTCAAACACATTCCCATATAAAAAACAACGGGGAAGAAAGAAAAATAGAAAAAAAATTTAAAATTACAAATAAAATATTGGCATTAATTCATATGAAGTCATAACCAGTGAATCCATGTCCAGTGACATTTTATAGTCAGTTGGTCTGCAAGAACTCCTCATCATTCCATTTTGCATCTCTTTCTTTCGCCACAATTAACAATCCCTTTTTCATATGCATGGACCTTTACACTATCTGTCCACATTGCCCCTCCTCTATCTCGGTCAAAAGTATAAAAAGTAAATTTTTTTCAACTCTCTTCAGTTCCAAAGAAGATTCGTATAGGACTGGATATGTTAACTGTTGCTCCTCCCTCTACAGTTGCTGCTAAACCTGCTGAGTTTCTCCAACAATTCCAGTTTTTGTTTTAGATTTCCAACTGAGTTTCTGTTTGTTTCAGATTTCCAGCTACATTTTCAATTTATAAAACAAAGAATTGCAAATATAGGAATTGTTTCAGATTTCCAATATTTGCTGGAGAAACTCAGCCAGGCACAGCAGCATCTGTGGAGAGAAAGCAGTTAATGTTTTGATAACTCTGTGTTCTCTCCACAGATGCTGCTAGACCTTCTAAGTTTCTCCAACAATTTCAGTTTTTTTTCCAGTGTTTTGCTTTTATCCATTTCATTTATGCTTGGATGCAGATAGCTTGCAATTGAAGGCACAATGTAATTCTTGAAGACTGTAAAATTAGCTCAGTTTCCAGGTAAAATATCGGGTATAAATTGGCTTTCATGGGGTGTTCAGAATGGAAGCAAGTGTAGTTAAGCCAGAAGCTGTTTCGTGTTGACTGGACCAATATAAAAAGCAGACTAAGGAAAGAAGTCAAAGTTGTATCATTAAAGCTGTTCAAAGTTGAGCAGTTTCAGTCATGAACTGGAGGGTCCCAGCTGTAGAGTGATACATCATGGAAATAGACCCTTCGGTCCAACTCTTCTACGTCAACCCAGATATCCTTAATTAATCTTGTCCCATTTGCCAGCATTTGGGCCACTAAACCTTTCCCAATTGTATACCCATGCAAATGGCTTTTAAATGTTGTAGTTGTACCAGCCTCCACCACCACCTCTGACAGCTCATTTCATGCAGACACCACCCCTTGCGTGAAAAGGTTGCCTCTTAAATCCCTTTTAAATCTTTCCCCTCTCACCTTAAACTTACGCCCTCTAGTTTTGGATTCCCCTGTGCTTGACTATTCACCCAGATTCTATGGACTACCTAAAGTACACAAACCAGACATCCCACTCAGACCCATAGTATCACTACCAGGGACACCATCACACAAACTGGCTAAAGAGCTACAGCAGAAACTGAAACACCTGATCAGCGGATCCAGACACTCTATACAGTCAACACAAGAATTCTTGGACATCATCAGAAATATTCACATAGACAAGGAAGAAACCATGGTCTCATTCGATGTAACGGCACTGTTCACCTCTATTGACAAAACCCTAGCCAGAGAAACAATATCCAACCTGCTGGACATACAGAACAGACAACAGGACATTGAACCTATTAACAAAGGTGGCATACTTAAACTACTGGACCTGTGCGTCACAGCACACTTCACATTCAACAACCAGATATACGAACAAATCAACGGAACACCTATGGGCTCACCCATCTCTGGACTCATAGCAGAAGCAGTAATGCAAACGTTAGAACAAACAGTCTTACCGCAAATTCAACCCGAACTCTGGGTCAGATATGTGGACGACACCTTTGTAATCATTAAAAACACAGAAATAGAGAACACACTCACAGGAATCCAATTCACGAGAGAGGAAGAAAAGGACAACCAGCTCCCATTCCTAGACGTGATGGTACAGAGAACACCGCACGGAGAATTCAGCACAAAGGTATCCAGAAAAGCCACACACACAGACCAAGTCCTGAACTATGAAAGCAACCACCCCAACACACACAAACGAAGTTGCATCTGGACACTATTCAAAAGGGCCACAACACATTGCAGTACACCAGAACTGCAAAAAGAGGAAGAAGAACACCTATACAAGGTATTCGCCAAAAACGGATACCCGCGCAATTTCATCAACAGATGCCTAAGGGAAAGACAACGGAACGAGGACATGCCGCAACCCAAAGGACTAGCCACACTACCATACATCAGGAGCATTTCTGAACTGACAGCCAGACTGCTGCGACCACCAGGACTCATAACAGCACACAAACCAACAGCCACTCTCAGACAACAACTCAACAGAACAAAGGACCCGATACCCAGCATGAGCAAAACCAACGTAGTGTACAAAATCCCATGCAAGGACTGCACAAAACACTACATAGGACAAACAAGAAGACAGCTAACGATCCGCATCCATGAACACCAACAAGCCACAAAACGACACGACCAGCTATCCTTAGTAGCCACACACACAGATGACAAACAACATGAATTCGACTGGGACAACACTACTATTATAGGGCAAGCCAGGGAATTCCTAGCGGCATGGCACTCATCCACTGATTCTATCAACAAACATATTGACCTGGACCCAATATACCAGCCACTGCAGCGGACAGCAACTGACAACCGGAAGCGGCAGAAACAAGCCACTACAAATGCTGGAGAAAACATCACAGAAGCGCTTCACAGGAGGCTCCCAAGCACTGAGGATGTCACCTAGAAAGGGGACGAAACGTTTGCAACAAAAACTCCCAGCTCGGTGAACAGAACCACAACAACTCTATCCATGTCCCTCATGATTTTGTAGATTTGTACAAGGTCACACTTCAGCCTCTGAAGTTTCAGGGAAAATAACCCCAACCTATTCAGTCTCTCCCAATAGGTCAAGTCCTCCAACCATGACAACATTTTTCTAATTCTTTTCTGAATCCTTTCAAGTTTCACTCTTTCTTATAGCAGGGAGACCAGAATTGCACGCAATATTCCAAAAATGACCTTACCAATGTCCTGAACAGCCGCAACACGACCTCCAAACTCCTACTCCTATTCATATACCTTCTCCAGATATCTTTTAAATATTGTAATTGTACCACTTCCTCTGGCAACTCATTGCGTACACGTAACATCCTTTTTTTGAAAAGGTTACTCCTCAGGTCCTTTTTAAATCTTTCCCCTCTCACCTTAAGGCTATGCTGTCTAGTTTTGGACTTCCCCATCCTAGGAAAAAGACTTTGACTATTGGACCATATCCATGCCCCTCATGATTTATAAACCTCTATAAAGTCACCCCTCAGCCTCCAGGGAAAAAAGAATTACTTTAGTTAATAATGTGGCTTTGAAGCATCTGATCAAAACCCATTATGTGTTGTACCCGATAACTGTGGGGTCATCAGCACCATTTCAGATGTGAGGAGTTTGAATAGCACTCCTTTTATTCACAGCTCATTATCATGGATATTTTATCTGCAATGGGCAGCACAGTGGCACAGTGGTTAGCACTGCTGCCTCACAGCGCCAGAGACCCGGGTTCAATTCCCGCCTCAGGCGACTCTCTGTGTGGAGTTTGCACATTCTCCCCATGTCTGCGTGGGTTTCCTCCCACAATCCAAAAATGTGCAGGTTAGGTGAATTGGCCATGCTAAATTGCCCATAGTGTTAGGTGAAGGCGTAAATGTATGGGAATGGGTCTGGGTGGGTTACGCTTCGGCGGATAGGTGTGGACTTGTTGGGCCGAAGGGCCTGTTTCCACACACTTAGTAATCTAAGTAACCTAATCACCTTTTTTCAGATGAAGCAAAAAAATATAATTTTGAAAAAAATAGTAGGATATGTAATCAT
The DNA here is from genome assembly GCF_020745735.1 of Hemiscyllium ocellatum. NCBI lineage: Eukaryota > Metazoa > Chordata > Chondrichthyes > Orectolobiformes > Hemiscylliidae > Hemiscyllium > Hemiscyllium ocellatum. The sequence goes on along the minus strand of NC_083416.1, from coordinate 16,974,493 downwards.
GCCTTCTGGTCATGACAGAAAACATTTCATCTGTGAAGTGTAGCACTTAATTCACCTTCAGCTTGACTCCTCTTCCATCAGTCCTCACAATGTCATGGTAACAGCTTATGCAGGTCTTTGCTGCACCTCTGATAAGGGGCAAGAAGAGCAGGAGCAATGTTAAATTATTTTTCCTCCACCTTATGTTCCCTCTGCAGGTTAAAAAGTATGGACAACAAAATCCAGTGGGAAGGAGGAAGATAGTTTAGTTTAGGAAAGCATAGTTTAGGAAAGGAGAACTCTCTCCACCATCACTACCCCGGGCAGCCCCCCTCTACTTCCAGCAGTCTCCCAGTGATCTTTCCCGAGAACAGGGCACTGTGCCCAGCCCGGAATGTTACTCAAGTGCCGGCGGCTCCCAGTTTGGGGTGAGGACAGCTTTCCACCAGAGTCACACTTTGCCTCTCACCAATTTGCATATGTCCCTCTTTCAGAAGAGAAAGCAAAGAGCTGTGGCAATTCATGTGTGGTGAGTGGGAAGCACATAACTGAGACACGAGGGTAAGAGGTAATAGGTGAGTGTTGGCTGCTTTGCTGGGAATGTTAGGTACCTGGAAAGAGAGATATGAGCGGAACTGCAAGGTGTGTTGCCCTGATGAGGGCTGTGGAGCAGAATGCTGGCCAAGTCAGGGTGTGGAGTAGATAAGCAGGATGCTGGAAGTACACAGCAAGCCAGGCAGCATTAGGAGGTGGAGAAGTTGGAGTTTCAAATCAAGACCCTTCATCAGAAGTCAGAATGTGGCTGTTGGCAACAAAATCAGAAATTGTTGGAAAAACTCAGCAACTCTGCCAGCATCTGTGGAGAGAAAGCAAAGTTAATGTGTCATGTCCAGTGACCCTTCTTCAGAACTGATTGTAGCTCAGGAAAACTTGTTATATTTGCTAGAGAAGTGACTGGAGAGGGAGAAAAAGTAAACTGTAGGTCAAGATTGAGCCCAGATAGAGAGAAAAACAGTTTTGCAATGAAGGAATGGATTAAGTCAGTCTAGGAGAATGAATAACAACTAATGGGGACCATTAGTCGCTGAGAATAGGTTGTTTGTGGTAGCAGCCCATGTGATGACAAGGCCTTGTGGGTGAGGGTAGGGAGATGGGAGAAGCTGCTTAGACCCTAAAGTTATTGAACTCAATATTAAGTACAAAAGATTGTAAATTTCCTAAGTGGGAAATGAAGTGTTGTTCTTATAGCTTTTTTATTATTCATTCGTGAGATGAGAGTGTTGCTGGCTGGCCAGAAGTTATTGCCTGTCCCTAGTTGCCCTTGAGAAGGTGGTGATGAGCTGCTGTGGGTTGACCAAGCATACCATTAGTGAGGGAATTCCAGAACTTTGACCCAGTAGTGAAGGAAAGGCAATATGTTTCCAAGTCAGGATGGTGAGTGTCATGGAGGGGAACTTGAAGGTGATGATGTTCCCATGTGCCTGCCACCCTTGCTGTCTCAGATGGAAGTGGTTGTGGGTTTAGGAGATGCTCTCTGAGGATCTTTGGTGAATTTCCACAGTGCATTTTGGAGATAGCACACTATGCTGCTGAGCATTGGTAGTGTAGGAAATGGATGTTTGTGGATTCAGTATCAATCCCGGGACGTTCCTTTGTCCTGGATGTTGTCAACTTCTTAAGTGTTGTTGGAGCTGCGCCCATCCAGGCGAGTGGGGAGTATTGCATCGCACTCCTGGCTTGTGGCTTATAGATGGTGGACAGATTTTGGAGAGTCAGGTGATAACTTACTCATCACAGTATTCCTAGCCTTTGACCTGTTTTTGTCGTGAGTTCAGTTGAGTTTCTGGTCAATGATAACCCTTTGGATGTTGATAGTAGGGATTCAGTAATGGTAACACCATTGTGTGTCAAGGGACAGTGGTTAGATCATCTCTTATTGGTGATGGTCATAGCCTGGTGTTTGTGTGGCATGAGTGTTACTTGTCACTTGTAAGCCCAAGCCTGGATATTGTCCAGATATTGTTGCTTTTGAAAATAGAACACTTCAGTATCTACAGAATTACAAATGGTGCTAAACATTGTGCAATCGTTGGCGAACATCCTCACTTCTCAACTTATGATGGAGGGAAGGTGATTGATGAAGCAGCTGAAGGTGGTTGGGCTTAGGACACTACCCTGAGGAACTCCTGCAGAGATATCCTGGAGCTGAAATAAGTCACCTCTAACAATCATGACTATCTTACCATATGTCAGGTATGACTCCAACCTCTGGAGAATTTTCCTAATGAGTAAAAAGTGAGGTCTGCAGATGCTGGAGATCAGAGCTGAAAATGTATTGCTGGTTAAAGCACAGCAGGTCAGGCAGCATCCAAGGAACAGGGAATTCGACGTTTCGGGCAAAAACCCTTCATCAGGAATGAAAAAAATCATTTTTTAAATTCCTGATGAAGGGCTTTTGCCCGAAACGTCGAATTCCCTGTTCCTTGGACGCTGCCTGACCTGCTGTGCTTTAACCAGCAACACATTTTCAGCAATTTTCCTAATGATACCTACTGATTTCAGTTTTGCCAGGGCTCCTTGATGCCACACTCGGTCGAATGCAACTTTGATGTCAATGGCTCTCATTCTGTCCTCACCTCTGGAATTCAGTTCTTTTGTTCATGTTTAACCAAGGCTATAATGAGGTCAGGGCTGAGTAGTCCTGGTGGAACACAAACGGAGCATCTCTATGCAGGTTATTGGTGATGTGCTGCTTGACAACACTATTGATGATATCTTCCATCACTTTACTGATAATTGAGAGTATATTGATGGGGCAGTAATTGGCTGGGTTAGATTTGTCTTTTTTCTGTGTAGAGGACATACCTAGGCAATTTCCCATATTGTCAGGTGGATGCCACTGTTGTAATGTACTGGAGTAGCTTGGCTAGGGGAGTGGCAAGGTTTGAAGCACAAGTCTTCAGTAATATTGCTGGAATGTTGTCAGGCCCCATAGCCATGCAGTATCCAGTGCCCCCAATCATTTCTTGATATCACATGGAGGGAATCGAATTTGCTGAAGACTGGTATCAGTAATGCAGGGGACCACTGGAGCAGGCCTAAATGGATCGCCACTTCTGGTTGAAGATTGCTGCGAAAGCTTCAGCTTTACCTTTTGCACTGATGTGTTGGGCTCTTCCATCACTGAGAATGGGGATATTTATGGACTCTTCTCCTCCAGTGAGTTGTTTAATCGCTCACCACTAATCATAACTCAATGTGGCAGGACAGCAGAACTTAGATCTGATCCGTTGGTTGTGGAATTGCTTAGCTCTGTCTATCATTTGGTGCCTGTACTATTTGGCATGCAAGTTGTCCTGTTTGGTTGACCTCATGTTTAGGTATGCCTCATGTTGCTCCTGGCATGCCATCCTGCACTATTCATTATACCAGGTTTGAGTGGGGAATATGCTGGGCCATGAGGTTACAGATTGTGTTGGAGTACAATTCTGCTGCTGTTGGTGGCCTGCAGTGCTCATAGATGCTCAGTCTTGAGTTTCTAGATCTGTTTGAAGTCTGACCCATCGAGCACAGTGGCAATGCCACACAATATAAACAAGGTTATTCTCAGTGTGAAGGTGGGACTTCACCTCAACAAAGACGGTACGGTGATTGCTCTTACTGATGCTGTGATGGACATATCCATCTGCAGCTAGCAGATTGGTAAAGATGAGATCAGTATGCTTAACCTAGAGCACTGCGGCAAGCTTGAGACAGAGATGTTGGCCAGGGAACGTGACGATGTTTTGAAATGGTAGGCAACCAGAAGCTCATTTTTGCAAGTGTCCGTTCTGCGCTTTGTCTCCCCAGTGTAGGGAAGACCACATTGTGAGGAGCAGATACAGTAGACTAGATTGAGTAAAGTATAGATAAATCACTGCTTCACCTGGAAGGTGTGCCTCGGATCTTAGATAATGAGGAGGAAGAAAGTAAACGGGCAGCTGTTACACCTTCTATAGTTGCATGGGGAGATGTGTGAGTGGGGGGAGTTGTTGGGAGTGAAGGGGAATGGACCAAGGTATCCTAGAGGGAACAGTTTCCGTGGAAGGCCGACAAGAGCAGGGAGGGGAGGGGAGGTGAGGGGAATATGTGTCTGGTGGTGGCATTCTGCTGGAGGTGGCAGAGGTGGCACCAGATGATGTCGATGATATACCAGAAAAAGAGGTTTGGGTGTGTGCTGGATTAGAACTAGAAGAGAGAGGCATAACGGGTCCATGCAGGTACCAATGACCACACCTTTGACCTGAAGAAAGTGAGAGGGGTTAGACGAGTTAAACGAGTTACAACTCCATGAAAATGAACTTGAGCTTCCAGTTGCTTGCCACTTCAACATGCCACCATGTTCTCTGGCCAACTTCTCTGTCTCAGGCTTGTTGCAGTGCTTCAGAGAAGCTCAGCACAAGCTGGAAGAACATCACCTCATTTTCTGCTTGGGAACTCGGCAACCTTCTGGACTCAATATCGAATTCAACAATTTTAGGTTTGAACATCTTCTCCCATGTCTTTACCTTAATCCCCATTCACTAGACCTTTCATCACATGGGCTGCTACCACACACTATCCATTGTCAGCGACTAATTCTCATTCACAACTACTGGTAATTTTATCTCTGCAGGTGAGAAGGCTGAGTGGTCACCTTCAAAAGATCTGTCTGATTCTAAAGGAGTTAATAAGATACATGCTCTTGGAAGAGTCCAAACCAAGGAGTTATAAATATAAGTCAATTACTAATAAATAAAATGAGGAAATCAGTAAAAGTCTTTCATGGAATGCTGTTTAAAAATTCTTGTTAGCACATACAATAGTTGAGAAGACCAGTTTAATTTAATTGAAGTACATGAAAAAGAAAAGAATAGATGGATATGATGATACGGTAAAGTGAAGGATGTTTTTGTGAGCCAGAAATATCAATATGGGTTTGATGGGCTGAGTGGCTTGTTTCTATGCTGTAAATTCCAGATCATTCTATGTTAGTGTGATTCCATTATTTAGGTGTTGACAGCCATTCTTCAGCTACAAGTTTAGGCAATTAGAGATGTCAGGATGTTCAGCCACGTTAATTGAGCCTTGTCTCGATCAATTCTTTCCCATGATCATGAGCAGAATTTTTGGCAATTTTCAGGTTCCACATCTCTGTCCTATCAAAAAAAACTTGACATTCAAAGGAACACCTGAGTGTTATCCCAACTGAAATCAAGTAGCCCAACACAGACCAGAGATTGAATTTAATATTCTTAAGGAGCTAGTGAGTCTGTAATCCTGGTCTTTCATGAGATAACAATCCACACGCACTAATTTATGCCGAGTATTAAGAAGTTTTTTTAAAAAGGTATCTTAGAATTCAAGTTTTATTCATACCGTTTGTCACTTGTTTATGCATAGTATGATGGTGAACGCATTTTTTTATTTGAGATACTGAGGCATAGCATACGTTCTCTTTACTAATAGTTTCCTAATTTTCCTAGTGTCTTTTCTCCATTCCAACATTACTGAATATAAAATCTACCATGTGGTTCATTACCACTTATTTGACATATTTTATATCAAGTTGTCAGAAAGTTGTGCAATTAGATATAAAGAAATTGCTATTTGTTTACTTTTGCAGATTTTGTGGTGCTCATAATAACCATAATAATCAGTATCAGCATTCTCAATGCCAGGAAAACACATACTGGCATTACTAATATTCCTCTTTCACCTTGTCCTTTTACGTAAAACATAGAACATTACAGTGCAGTACAGGCCGTTCGGCCCTCGATGTTGCGCCGACATGTCATACCAATCTGAAGCCCATCTAACCTACACTATTCCATGTACGTACATATGCTTGTCCAATGACGACTTAAATGTACTTAAAGTTGACGAATCTACTACCGTTGCAGGCAAAACATTCCATACCCTTACTACTCTCTGAGTGAAGAGACTACCTCTGACATCTGTCCTATATCTGTCACCCCTCAGTTTAGAGTTATGCCCCCTCGTGCTCGCCATCGCCATTCTTGGAAAAAGGCTCTCCCTGTCCACCCTATCCAACCCTCTGATTATCTTATATGTCTCTATTAAGTCAACTCTCAACCTTCTTCTCTCTAACAAAAACAGCCTCAAGTCCCTCAGCCTTTCCTTGTACGACCTTCCCTCCATACCAGGCAACATCCTAGTAAATCTCCTCTGCACCCTTTCCAAAGCTTCCGCGTCCTTCTTATAATGCGGTGACCAGAACTGTACACAATAGTCTTGTAGAGCTGTAGCATAACCTCATGGTTCTGTAATTCGATCCCTCTATTAATAAAAGCCTTCTTAACAATCCTGTCAACCTGAGTGGCAACTTTCAAGGATCTGTGTACCAGGACACCGAGATCTCTCTGCTCACCAAGAATCTTACCATTAGCCCAGTACTTTGCATTCCGGTTACTCCAACCAAAATGAATCACCTCACACTTGTCCGCATTAAACTCCATTTGCCACCTCTCAGCCCAGCTCTGCAGCTTATCTGTAACCTACAACATCCTTTATCAGTATCCACAACTCCACCGACCTTAGTGTCATCTGCAAATTTGCTACCCACCCTTCCACGCCCTAATCCAGGTCGTTTATAAAAATGACGAACAGCAGTGGACCCAACACCGACCCTTGCGGTACACCACTGGTAACTAGACTCAGGATGAACATTTCCCATCGACCACCACCCTCTGTCTTATTTCAGCAAGCCAATTACTGATCCAAACTGCTAAATCTCCCACAATCCCATTCCTCTGCATTTTGTACAATAGCATACTGTGGGGAACCTTATCAAATGCCTTACTGAAATCCATATGCACCACATCAACCAGTTTACTCTCATCTACCTGTTTGGTCACCTTCTCAAAGAACTCAATAAGGTTTGTGAGGCAAGACCTACCCTTCACAAAACTGTGCTGACTATCCCTAATCAAATTATTCTTTTCTAGTGATTATAAATCCTATCTCTTGCAACCTTTTCCAACAATTTACCAAAAACTGAGTAGATTGTTTCTATTCCTCTTCTTGAACGGGGGAATCACATTTGCTATCCTCCAGTCTCCTGACACTAATCCTGTAGACAATGACGATTTAAAGATCAATGCCAAAGGCTCGGCAATCTCCTCCCGGCTTCCCAGAGGATCCTAGGATAAATCCCATCCGACCTGAGGACTTTCTAGTTTCACACTCTGCAGTATTTCTAATACCTGTTCCTTGTGAACCTCAATCACCTTAGTCTAGTAGCCTGTGTCTCAGTAATCTCCTCGACAACATTGTCTTTTTCTAGAGTGAATACTGACGAAAAATATTCATTTAATGCTTCCCCTATCTCCTCTAACTCCATACACAACTTCCCACTACTATCCTTGATTGGCCCTAATCTTACTTTTGTCATTCTTTTATTCCTTTAATACCTATAGAAAGCCTTAGGATTTACCTTGATATCCGCCAACTACTTTTCATGTCTCCTTCTGGCTTTTCTGAGCTCTCTCTTTAGGTCTTTCCTGCCTACCTTGTAACCCTCAAGCACCCTAACTGAGCTTTCACATCTCATCCTTTATCACATCATAAGCCTTTTTCTTCCTCTTGACCAGAGATTCCACTTCCTTCGTAAACCACAGCTCCCGCACTCTACAGCTTCCACCCTGCCTGACAGGTACATACTTATCTAGGACACTCGAGCTTTTCCTTGAATAAGCTCCACGTTTCTAATGTGCCTATTCCTTGCAGTTTCCTTCCCCATCCTATGCTTCCTAAATCTTGCCTAATCGCATCGTAATTGCCTTTCCCCCAGCTATAACTTTTGCCCAGTGGTATACACCTATCCCTTTCTATCACTCAAGTAAACATAACAGAATTATGATCGCTATCACCAAAGTGCTCACCTACTTCCAAGTCTAACACCTGGCTGGGCTCATTACCCAGTACCAAATTTAATGTGTTGGCCTGTCTACATACTGTATCAGGAAGCCCTCCTGCATACACTGGACAAAAACTGACCCATCTATAGTACTCGTGCTAGAGTGTTCCCAGTCAATATTTGGAAAGTTGAAGTCCCCCGTGACAACTACCCTGTCTCTCTCACTCCTATCGAGAATCATCTTTGCTGTCCTTTCCTCTGCAGCTCAGGAACTATTCGGAGGCTGATAGAAAACTCCCAACAAGGTGACCTCTCCTTTCCTGTTTCTAACCTCAGCCCATACTACCCCAGTTGACGGGTCCCCTAATATCCTTTCTGCAACTGCAGTACTGTCCTTGACCAACAATGCCACATCTCCCCCTCTTTAACCATCTTCTCTGTTCTTACTGAAACATCTAAATCCTGGAACCTGCAACAACCATTCCTGCCTCTGGTCTATCCATGTCTCCAAAATGGCCACAACATCGAAGTCCCAGGTACCAGCCCATGCTGCAAGTTCACCCACCTTATTCTGGATGCTCCTAGCGTTGAGCTGAAGTAGACACACTTCAAACCAACTTCTTGCTTGCCAGTGCCATCTTACATCCCTGAAACTTGATTTTGGACCTCCCTACTCTCAACCTTTTCTATACTCGTACTACAATTTTGGTTCCCATCCCCCTGCTGGATTAGTTTAAACCCACCCCAATAGCCTTAGTGAGTTCCCCTCCACCCCCCCCAGGATATTGGTACCCCTCTGGTTCAGATGAAGACCATCCTGCTTGTAGAGAACATCAGAGAACTGGCAACTGTTCTTTTGTAGTTCTAAATGGAAAATGCAGCAATTACTCTAAGAGGCTCCATGTATTTTGCTGATATGGAGATGGCTTGTGTTATTCCCCTAGTGATGGTCATGTCCACAGTGCAGGGATTAATCATGCTACCTTCTTTGACATTTCACATTTCCTCCAATATGCTTTAAGTTGAACGATGCACTTCCATGCAGTGATATTCACACTGAATGCATCAATTCTGTCCAAAGCAAACATCAATGGCTCATTAAAACATCATCTCAATGAAAGATGTCATGCACTTCAGTTGTGGACATGATCATCACAAGGGGGATGGCCTTGAAAACCATCTTTGTGCCAATGCTTCACATGGAGCAGTTATCTTCAAAAACGATGCAGTCACTATTGAAAATGACAAGGATTCTATCATCACAGGTGCATGTGCTACATGCACATTTAACAGTAGCAATATCTATACCTCATGGACGAATTGCTCTCTCATAACTCTCAAACATTTTAATACCTTTCATGCTGTCTTCTATGATGCAGTCATTTCCTGAAGCTGCAATGTAGTTGCAAAGCCATCCAAATATCACTTTGGCGTTGGTTTGGTAGATGAGATTGACAGTACTTTCTCCCGTGCAGTCTTTTCGCTCAAGCAAAGTTTTCAGTGCAGGAAACCCTGAAATGCTTTCCATTTAAATAGGAATAAAGGAATGGTTTATCAAGTCTGTGTTCTCATATGCATCATGACACTGCCATTCGGGATGGCAGGAAAATAAACTACACAGCTGACAGATAATGCGATCTGTGTGACTGTTGTGGCTTCTAGTTCATATGGTGCCGTTTCAGCAGCTCATCATCTGTCAGGTTTTTTTCCATAATACCAGCAGTATGTCTTCATTAGCTTGGCATATGGCAATCAGTTTCATGTTTCAAGAGGAGGCTGTAGCTGGGCCATAATTAACCTTTTGAACCAGGATTGGCGGGCTTGTGTTCAATAAGTTGGCAGGCTGGGACAGGGAAGATGGATAGCTGTGCAGCACAGGCATCATTTTGTCAGCTTCACTTTAAACATTACAGTGCTTTCAATAACGTGCAGTTGTAATATAATTTCAAACTACAGTATTGTTAGCTTCAGTCTGTGCAAAAAAGCAGCAAATGGAACAATCAAATTATCGTTAGCATGGAAACAATTTGAATTCAATTTAACTCTTTCCTTGCAATTAAAATTCTTGACCTCCTTTGCAAATTGTAAAGAATGTATAAGATAGGCAATCTTTTAACAGAGGGATCTAACTTGTTTTATTTTTGAATGTATGGTTATCTTGCGTTCTTGCAGATGTCAGCTCCTACTTTGTTGCTGGCTTCCTCTGCCAGTGATTCAGTAACCTGGTAATTATCTACAATAAAATCAGTGTGTCATTACTCACTTGATCCACTTCATTTCTCTATATTGTTTTAAACCTCCTTTGTAAGTCAAGCAATGTATAGGATACTGAAGACTTTCCCTTCATATCATTTGTGAATAGTGTCAGGAGCAGGGAATTTCTAAAACATTCTGATGTCGAACCTCAGCCTCATTTTTGCTGCTTTCAGGTAAAGATTCACTCTGATATCCACGTCGTAGTTGCATGCACCTGGGTTCCATTCTTCAGCTTAATAGTCATGGACCCTATCCATCTACCAATTAGATTGCAGACGTGAACTGCCCTCTGCTACCTCACCAAAAAAAATTGTTTATCATTAATGAACTTAGACTCTGATTGGCTGCAAAATTCCAACCATGGCACAGGCCTGGGTTGAGTACCATCCTGTTCTCAACCAAGATATGCAGACACTTTCTTTCCAGCAGGGATTTCTTCGTAAGCACCCAAAGCTGAATCACTTTTTGCTTCCCTAACCCAAGGTCACTGAGTCTGCCTGCTGTTCCAGTTGAGATATGTCACTCAGAGTTGAACAAGGAAGGGACCTGATTTTAATGTTGAGCGTGCACACTTGAACAAGTTATCACAGTGTATATTTGTCTTTTGGTGCATTTCATTCCACTGTGTTTCTAGTTATAATAAATCGTTTTAATCCATGGTTATAGTAATCAGGAAAAAAGCAAGAGCCATTTTAATACAATATTTTAAAACAATAGTTTAAATATTTTGAATTCAAATTGCAAATCATGATTTAAAATTCAAGGTCTGTCCTTTATTTTAATCCATGTTATTTAAGTTTGTTCTGTACTCAAAATTATTCCCATGCATGAGGTGAAAAACCTGCGTTGGACAAAACCTAAATCCTGATGTCTTTTCAAAGACCTTAAGATCTAACTCAACCTCAACTATGCATAAATGACCAACAATATATACTCTACTACTGTGCCTCAGATGGAGAATTGGACAATTCTCTACTACCGAGCCATGAGTTGGGGGACTGTTTGAGTAACACTGATCCTGAAGAAAATATTTTGAGTTGCTGTGAAAGGGAAGCTGAGAGATCCTGCTCAATTCTTTTCTGCCTATAATGAAGTTCATGTGAAATCCATTTGATTGATGACAAAAGATTCACAGTAAGGAGAGGTCTTGTGGCGCAGTGGTAGTGTCTCTACATTTGAGCTGAAAGGCCTGAGTTCAAGTCCCACATGCTCCAGAGGTATGTCTTGACTTGTCAGGACAGGTTAATTAAAATTACAAAAAAAGTTGGCTTTTGTAGTGCAGTGTTAGTCCCTCAACCAGGATGCCTGGTTCAAGCCCCATCTGCTCCAGGGTGTGTGATAACATCTTTGAACAGATTAATTAGAACATCTGTAGATTCAAACTAAAAAGCATGGATTTTCTTTGTGCAGAGAGTTTAATAGTAGATTTAGTTTACTGTGATTTTCAGCAGGTAATGTGAAGCTTTTAAACAGAAATATTGATGGAAATCATGCTAGGAAAAAAAGACAATTGTTGATAAAATTTCATATTTTGTAAGGGTGAGTTCATTTGAGCAATGTAGTACCAGGTTTAGAGTTGTGAGTGGACTCCTTACTCCTCACACTATGTGCTATGGAGGATGGAAAATGTTTCACTATGTGTCCCTGTGATTCGCACAAGAGAGATTGCAGCTCTTAAAGGAAGCACTGCAAATTAATTAGAAAAAGTAAGGGGATTTGCAGACTGATTTTAATGTAGACAACCTGGTTTTACGCACCTTGAAATCGGAAATGCAAGCATAATGAAGAGAGAGTTCATTTGAGAAATTGGAGAATGAAAAGGATTCTGTCATAATCATTAGTCATCCAGTATTCAGTCAATGGGAAGCTGCTCCGTATAAGGAGAATCGAATGTCGGGAATGAATGTGGAGGCCAGTTATGAAGAGGGACTCAATTGAGCAAGTTTGCTTTCAACTGGGGAAGAGGTTGAAGGGCGTTTGATCCAGATAATTAAAACGTAAATAAGTATTGAAAATATAAGCAGTTGTTTAAGTTACACTTGGATTATATGTCTTGAGAACATATTCCACTTTGGAAAAAATATTATAATTTATTTATGGAATGCTTGCCCAGCAGGTGCAATAGCAGTTATCTCACTCCTTCATAAAACAGCTACAGAAATCTCCACTTGAATGAATTTAAACATAATAAGGAAATGATAATTGCTGTAGCTTGTAACACAGTATGTTCAGGAATGAAACACATTAGAGTTATAAAGTTAGTTTTAAGATTACACAAGAAAACATTTTACAGAGCATTATTGTTTTTCAAGATGCAGCAAGGGAGGTTATTCCAATGCAGGGTGGTAGATTTGTTTCAGTGAAATCTATAACAGTATAAATTATGCACCTGTCTGTAAAAGTAATAGGTTGATTATCCTGTTTTGGCCCAAATTTTCTTATAGCCATTGAAGTGTTATTGCAGCAGTATTTGGAGAAGTTGTTGAGATTAATGCACATTAGTGGGGAAGCAGAGGGTACATTGTAATAAATAGCCCTCATTAAGGGTTCTTTATAGACTTTAAATGTTAATTATTTCATTAACATTTTCCATGAAAGCATATTTTAAAAGTTATCCATAACTGAAGTTGGTTGTATGCATTGGTTCAATTTTCTTTGCAGCCTGTGTTTTTGAACAATTTTAGCTGACGTTATTGAAACAAAATCAATGAAAACTTTTGCTTTTAGCAATTATGAGAAACCGTATTTATTTATTTCCAGAGTGATACATTAATTTGGTTGTATTTAAAGAGACCATGCAACATGTTCTATGGGCATGTTCTATAACAGCTAAGTATTCCAATTTAGATGAGCTGAAAAGGAAATGTATGAATGTTGGGGAGTCTGATATCGCAGCAAAAAATACTGAAAATTTACAATGAGAGTCAATATTTGACACAGAAAAGTGGGGTTATGTTTCCAGAAGGGTGTCTTCATCTTAAACATAAACTCACTTTCATTTTAATTTGCTGAATAACCTGCTGTACATTTCCAATGTTTTATTTTCTATTGCTATTGCGTGCTGTTGTCATTGTTTTCATGTTAACTTTCCTCTTATTTTGTCTATGTTTGTGTTTGGACAGTGACAAATGCAGACAAAGTGCTGTATGGCACAAGATAATTTTTAATACACAAGGAATACAGTGAGCACATTTTGAGCTGGGTTATGTTGTGAAACAGCTATGGTTTATTTTCACCTCTGCAGTGTATCACCATGTTTCCATAGGTTGTGGTTCTGTGGTAATTAAAGCTTTCAAGAATGAAACCAAAGATCTTTGTTACGAAATGGTGTCAAGGCATATGGGATTAAGATTGAAGAATTGAGGAATAGATTGGCCATAATCTAATTGGAGTAGATGAAGGGCATTGCCTTTTCCTGTATTATGTCCTTGGGTTCAGTCATGGGTAGAACCCAAGAAGTTGACTGCAATCCATGCTGTCAAAGGGGATAGGGTACTGCTCTAATAAACACAGATATGCTGGCAAAATCCTAGACTTAGGAACAAAATGCAAAACCAGTAGCAAAGAAATGCCATTAAAACTCACTTATCTAAAAACCTAATTTACTAAACGCAACCCCCAGCTGTATTTTGACTATCCTTAATGTTTTTGTCTTGACATTTGTCTCGCCAAAACTATTCCAGATACTTGTTACTCAATAATTAATTTATATCTGAGATCTCTACTTAAGTTTACATCTCACTCATTCCCATTTATATTGTCACCCTTCCATGCATACCTGGAATGAAGTCTGTTGGTTCACTTTAGATCTCAATTTGCTAGAATATCTTATGCTGACCTTGATATGAGGAAAATTCATTTTTCAGATTGGCCACCTTAGATGTAAAGCCCAAGCACATATTGTAGGACACAAACAAAAGTCAAACGTTTTTAGGCAAGTTAACCAATAATTTTGACTAAATAACCCTTGGTTTGTTAATGCCTGCAAATTGTGGTAGAAGGAATGAATCCTTTTGGACCAGTAATGGTACACAAAGGTCATCCAAATTGTAAGTCATGCCAACAACTGGCCTTCAACCAGTCAAAGAGAAGTCAAAGTGTTCACATTAGTGAACTGAGGTTTGATAAAGTCTGGTGATGTTGATTTACAATATGCAAATTTAAATATAGAAGTCTATCTTTGTTTTAAAGGAAGTGTATTAGGTTGTTCGTGATGTGGCACATTAGTTTAATAGTATACATCTTTGAGCATCAACTTTAAATTTACATTGCATTCATCTCCATTTGTTGTCTTTGGTCCCATTTTTTTCAGTGGGCTGTTCTTGTTCTGCCTTGTCATTTTCTACGTGGTGAATTTCTGATCTCACCTGGGTAACCTATTAGCGTCACATTCAGCAATTGAAAGACAGTAGCCAAGTGGCATCAGACCTAACAACTATAACCTTTATTACATTGAGGAACTATTTAATATCAAAGGGGTAGAAATTACATTATATACAGCATGACCAACATAGAATGATACCATAAATATGAAGACTTCTTCTTAGTTTATTTGGTTTTCAGCATACCCACCATTTTTCCTGTTATAATTTAGTCATAAATCCATTGCCAACAGTTCAACCACCTGCCTGATAACAGCTGTAGTAGTTCATTTTTCTCTGTGTAAAGAAACATCTTGACCACTTTCCTTTCAAACCTGGCCCATTACTTCCGAAAACAATTGCTCTGTTTATTTTCACAATCCTGTTAAGTATTTTATGTAATTGGGATATGATTTTTTTTTCTTCAATTCTAAAACTTTCATTGATTTTTAAATCAAATATTCTTATTACAAGGTCTAGCATTCCAGTCATTGACAGGACAATTTAATCGTGGAATTTGTTTGGGTTGAAACGTATTGTTATTTTAGCGGTGCTCAACATTCTCTTAGTAATATTGTCTGATTTTTGTTCTTATGGGTGATTTTCTTTAAGCTTAGAATGATAGAGTCATAGAGATGTACAGCATGGAAACAGACCCTTCGGTCCAACCCGTCCATATATGCCAACCCAATCTAGTCCCTTATTGTGGTTGTGTTCGCCGAGCTGGGAATTTGTGTTGCAGACGTTTCGTCCCCTGTCTAGGTGACATCCTCAGTGCTTGGGAGCCTCCTGTGAAGCGCTTCTGTGATCTTCTGTCCGGCATTTATAGTGGTTTGAATCTGCCACTTCCGGTTGTCAGTTCCAGCTGTCCGCTGCAGTGGCCGGTATATTGGGTCCAGGTCGATGTGCTTGTTGATTGAATCAGTGGATGAGTGCCATGCCTCTAGGAATTCCCTGACTGTTCTCTGTTTGGCTTGTCCTATAATAGTAGTGTTGTCCCAGTCAAACTCATGTTGCTTGTCATCTGCGTGTGTGGCTACTAAGGATAGTTGGTCGTGTCGTTTCGTAGCTAGTTGGTGTTCATGGATGTGGATCGTTAGCTGTCTTCCTGTTTGTCCTATGTAGTGTTTTGTGCAGTCCTTGCATGGGATTTTGTACACTACGTTGGTTTTGCTCATGCTGGGTATCGGGTCCTTTGTCCTGGTGAGTTGTTGTCTGAGAGTGGCTGTTGGTTTGTGTGCTGTTATGAGTCCTAATGGTCGTAGTAGTCTGGCTGTCAGTTCAGAAATGTTCTTGATGTATGGTAAAGTGGCTAGTCCTTTGGGTTGTGGCGTGTCCTCATTCCGTTGTCTTTCCCTTAGGCATCTGTTGATGAAATTGCGCAGGTATCCAATTTTGGTGAATACATTGTAGAGGTGTTGTCTTCCTCTTTTTGCACACTTTGTCTGGTGTGCTGCAGGACAAAGGACCCGATATGGCACATTGCTTGTGAAAATTGAGTCTGGTTCAAATAAATGACTAGCTTTATCACTTTAATTTTTTTACAAACTACTTACATTATAGAGCCAGACCATTCAGTTGTTAATCCTCCATATCAACTTCCTTGTCCATCTCATCCAATAAATATATAATTCTCCTTTCTCTTGAATATATTTACCTCATTTTCCTTAAGTGGATTTATACATTTTTGTATTGTAGTACTCACTAGTCTTTGGGTAAATACCTTTCATTTGAATTTCCTATTGGATTTATTCGTGACCATCTTATATTTATGGCCCTAACCCTTTCATAACCCTATCTTCATAACCTCAGCAACTTTCCAAGAAAAGAAAGTGTCTCTGTCAATTTGTTCTTTCCTGATAAATATGATCTTCAATTCTGGTGTAATTATTTTCTGCACTTCCTCCAACCCACCATGTCCTTTCCACATTATAGTGACCTGATGTTTTTGAGAAAATAAATTGATTAAAATGATAAGAGTGACTTTTTCACTAATGAACCAAACGCTACATTAGCAAATCAGTGTTTCCAGATTTAGCATAATGGAAACTATCGCGAAATCTAATAAAGGTCTGAGCAGCAGGGCTGTGGAGAGATGTTTGATATGGTCAGGCAATAACTGCGGCAAGGCTCATCTTGATGCTGGGGTCATCTTGTTCCATCTTTTGTATTTTTCACAAGCAGTGTGACAAAATTCTCACTTGGCAGTAGTAAGGTACCAGTTGAGAATGTTAAGTGCCTTGTTAATGCCACGACTTGCCTCATTAATATTCAAACTCCCACCTTGCAGTAAACAAATTAGACATCAAGATAACAAGAAAACCAAAGCACGTACCTAGCCGATACAACTCGCCTCTTTCTTTAAGTGACTTCTATGCTGCCTGCAACCAAGCCACTGCCATGACCATGATCAATAGATATTTCTAAACATATTCCTCCATTGACATTGGCATCTGGCATCTTCCAACTCATCATGACCACCCTGGCACTCCAACTATGCAGTGACAGTGCTCTGTGAAAGCATAGACTTGCATTACAGTATGTACAAGCAAAGTTCATTGAAAGGCAGGAGCATGCCACTTGGCATACAGGGGCAGGCAGCCAATTCCCAGACAAGACTAGGCTACAACTCAGGAATTATTGCCTATTTTCTTAATGCTCTCTCACTTAGTACCTATCTGCAGGCTCACAGCATCCCTGCCTTGTCTTGCATTGATGTGCCAGTTAGCGCAGTGTTGTGCATGAGGCCAGACCCCCTCAAAATATTTTAAGAAGGTAGCTTAGACTACTACTAATTTAAAGGCAGGTGTGGAGTGGGTATTCTAGGTGTGATGCAGCTGGTCAAACCACTTGGTTTTAAGCAAAACTGAATTTATTTAATACACTACGGTTGAAACACGAACAAAAGAAAATGGAATTTAGAATAACTTAATTATTGGAAAACGTAACCGATCCAATACAGCAACTTAATTAAGGAGCTGTCATAATTCAGTAACATCCCATAAACATCCCTTGGAAAAAAAAATTAAAACACAGATTCCTACTGGCAGGAGAGAACAACATCCAAAGAGATTTCAGCGAGAAAGTCAGTCAGGAATCATTTGCTGAAGCTTGCAACCTTCCTGGACTCAGCATCTTGTTACTGCTACAGCTAAACCAAACTAGAAAAAAAATCTGAACTGTGAGAACTGGCCACTCCCCTGCTTTAGGTAAACTAGGCTCTTCCTAGACCTGTCTGCACCTCTGCGTTTATGACCTCTCTTTAAAAAATGTTGTAAGGACAAAATAACCCTTGTTAAAGTGACAGGATCGCCACTCCTCTTCCCCCCCACTTCAAAAAAATCATCAATATACAAAGATAGCTTTATTTTAAACCCCTTTAGTCTTACCATGTTAGTACACCACTATACTTATACATTGCACTGACTGTAACCATGCAAACACTCACTACTGCATTCTTTTTCAGCCTGGTTATTCCTGCCAGCAAACACCTCTGTTTTTCATTCAAGTCTCAACAGCACATCGGCAATTACATTTTCTCATCCTGCCACATGTATAATTTTCAAATTGAATGGCTGCAATAATAAGCTCCATCTAAACAGTCTAGAATTGTTGTCCTTAAATTTCTGCAAAAATCTTTAATTGGAAATGATCAGTACATATGATTGTTTCAGACACATTGCTGGTAACATAAATATTGAAATGTTGTAACGCCAACACCAAGCTCAAGGTCTCCTTCTCGATTGTTGAATATTTCTGTTGATGAATGTTCAATTTCCTGGAGTAATATCCAAAAGGTCTTTCTATCTTCTTATTATCATTTTATAATAGTACAGCACTGACACCCACATCACTTGCATCGATAACCACCTGGAATAGCTTTGTGTAATTAGGTGTGGCTAATACTGGGACTGGGATTACAGAGCTTTCAGGCTGTCAAATGCCTTCTAACAATCTGCTGTCCATGGAAACTTCTTGCATTTCTTCAGTAATTCAGTGAGTGATAAAATTTGGTACAAATTTCTGATAAAACCTGCTCAATCTCCGTCTTCGTCAATCCCCAATAATCTTTGCTTTCAAAATCCGTGGGGCCATCTGTCCGTGTACGCTAACCTGGTCCAGAACATGGCTTGGGCTTTGGTGAATTCACTCTTAGCCAGGTTCATCAGCATGCTTGCCTCCCGAAGTCAATTGACAAATTCCAATAAATTCTGCAAGTGTTCCTTCCTTGTGTCATTTCTACTCACCCGGTGGTCGATGTAGGACCACGCAATTGGATAATCCAGATATGACTTCATTGGGTTAGTCTTTAAAATGTAGCTGGCGCATTTTCATATCAAATGGCATGACTTTAAATTGATACAAGGTAAAAACAATGACTGCAGATGCTGGAAACCAGATTCTGGATTAGTGGTGCTGGAAGAGCACAGCAGTTCAGGCAGCATCCAAGGAGCAGCGAAATCGACATTTTGGGCAAAAGCCCTCCTGATGAAGGGCTTTTGCCCGAAACATCGATTTTGCTGCTCCTGGGATGCTGCCTGAACTGCTGTGCTCTTCCAGCACCGCTAATTTAAATTGATACAGTCCATTTTGGTGTTCCAAAAGCTAAAATTGTCTTCACTCTTTCAGGTAAGGGTACCTACCAGTATCCTCTGAGTAAATCCAACCTAAAAATATAAGGTGCTTGTCCCACCTTTTTATTACAGTCTTCCAAACGTGGAATCAGATACGAATCAGACTGTGTAACTGCATTGATTTTGTGACAGGCTACAACACAGCCATTGGGTACTAATGGGTTTTGGCACCATTACTATGGGTGAGCTCCAGTCACTGCAACTTCTTGAATTATGTTGTCTTAGATTATGCGTTCAATCTCTTTTTGAACCTGTGCCAACTTTAGAGGGTTAAGTCTATAAGATTTTGCTTAATTGGAACAGCATTTCCTGTGTCTACATCATACATAATTAGATTAGTACTTCCTAGCTTATTCCCATCCATCTGGCTATAGGATAGTAATACCTTTTTCAGGTCATTTTAATTTTCCTCTAGAAGGTAACTCAATAATTCATCCCAATTTTTGTTACCTTCCTCATTGTCCAATTTAATTTGAGGACTGTCCAATTCAGAATCTCCTGAACTTGGTTCTTTACTCTGTGTTGTAACTAGTAACATATTCTACTTTTGCTTTCCTTCCCTATCAAAATACCATTTGAGCATGTTCATATGACACATTCTGTTAGATTTCTTTCTGTCTGGAGCCTTTATCAAATAGTTCACCACACTCAATCTCCTTTTGACTTGATAAGGTCCACTAAATCTTGCTTTTAAAGGTTCACCTATCACTGGAAATAACACTAACACTTTACCTCCATTAGCAAAATTGTGAGTTTTTAATTTCTTGTCTGTTTCCATGTATGCTTTTTGATACATTGCTTCAGTTTTTTTTGTCTTTCTGTTGTAACTCATTTAATTTATCTGAGCTAAAAATATCTACTTTATCCTCCACCTGTTGTTGTTTTATCTCAACCATTTAATCAAACATGGTTTCTGATCATTCTACTTCAAATTCCTTATCTGTATTCTTTGATTTCTCCTCCTGTTTCAACTAGTGGCTTTTGACCTTGTTACCACACAGTCAGGAAAAATCCCAGCGTATACTTCCTGTAATACCACAGTTGCCTGATTTTTCACCAGCTTTTCAACTACAGTAGGCAGCACTCTCACCTGTGACCCAGCTATATCGTTCTCAAGGACAAATTGTATTCCTGGAACTGAGAGTTTTTCCAGTACTCCGACCACCACCTCTCCACTTTTCACTGGACACTCTAACCTCACTCAACATAATGGAGCACTTCTTGTCTCACCATGAGTTCCACGTACTAGTACTTGTTCTGGCAACAGTCTTTCTGAGTTACATGTCTCCTCATTTCTCAACATCAAAGATTGACATGATCCTGTTTTTCTAAATACTGTAACTTCTTTACCTGCTGCTCCTGGCCTATGCAAGTAAGCTTTACTTTTGCAAGTAAATGGTTTAAGAAGATCTGGCACTTTTTCGTCAACCAACCTCCGACCAGATTGTACATTCTGGAGCAGCTTTTTAGCCTCTATTGTGCTTTCCTATATTGTTTTGGAGCAGATTTGTAGCTCAGTTTGCTAACTGAGCTGGTAGATTTGTTCTCAGATGTTTCGTCACCATGTTAGGTAACATCATCAGTGAGCCTCCGATGATGCACTTGTGTTCTGTCCCGTTTGCTATTTATCTGTCTTGGTTTGTTGTGGTGGGTGATGTCACTTCTGGTTATTTTTCTGAGGTTGGTAAACGGGGTCCAAATCAATATGTTTGTTAATTGAGTTCCAGTTTGAATGCCAGGCCTCTGGGAATTCCCATGCTTGTCTTTGTTTTACCTGTCCCAGGATGGATATATTGTCCCAGTTGAACTGGTGTCTCTCTTCGTCTATATGTATGGATACTAGTGATAGTTGGTCATGTCTTTTGGTGGCTAGTTGGTGTTCATGCATCCTGGTGGCTAGTTTACTGCCCGTCTCTCCAATGGAATGGTTGTTGCACTCCTTGCAGGGTGTTTTGTATATGACATTCATTCTGCTGGTTGTTGGTATGCGGTCCTTTAAATTCATCAGGAGCTACTTCAGTGTACTGGTAAGTTTGTGGGCTACCATGATGTTTAGGGGCTGGAGTCTGGTCGTCATTTCCGAGATGTCTTTAATGTATGGCAAATTGGCTAGAGTTTCTGGGCGTTTTGTGTCTTCCTGTTTAGGTCTGTTGTGTAGAAATCAGCAGACTGCGCTTATTGGGTAACCGTTGTTCCTGAATACATTGTACAGGTGTTTTTCCTCAACTTCTCTTAGTTCATGGGTGCTGCAATGTGTTGTGGCTCATTTAAATAAAGTCCTGATGCAGCTCCATTTGTGGGTGTTGCGATGAAATTGCTTCTGTAGTTATGTATGGTCTTTGTGTGGCTTTCCTGTAAATGCTGGTTTGTAACTCTCCATTGGCTTTGTGTTCTACCGTGACATCTAGGAAGGAGAGTCTGTTGTTCTCTTCCTTTTTTGTGAACTTTCTACCAGTAAGGATGTTTGTGGGTTTCTTCTAATTTGTTGCGTTTTGTGATGACAAAGGTGTCATCCACATAGCGGACCCAAAGCCTGGCTTCTACCACTCTTATAGACAGTAAGCTCCAGATGCCAACCACCATCTGGGGGAAAAAAAATGTTTCCCCACTTCTCCACTAAACCTTCTACCCCTTACATTAAATCCATGCCCCCGGTCAGTGATTCATCCAACATGGTGCCATCTTCCCCTTCTCCAACATTTTGTGCAAACATTCTTGAGTGTGTAGGGCAGCTTCAGTTAGTGTTTTGGATCGAGTGGCCCTTCCTCAGAATAAATGTCACTCAACCCAAAACGTTAACTCTGATTTCTCTTCACAGGTGCTACCAGACTTGCTGAGCTTTTCTGACAATCTCTGTTTTTGTGGTTATGGAGGTAATTTAATGTAGTGAGTTTGGTGAGATAGGGCAAGGAAACCCGCTAGACAAAAAACCTTTCAAAAACAAACTCGACACCATTTAAGCCAAAATAACTAAGCTTCAGCATTATCAATGCAGTGTTTTATATCAGATTGAGGACACTGACAGATCCAGATTCCTCTCTATTATTGGAAGAGCCATAGTATTTCTATATGCACTCTATTTGAAATGGAATATTTCTGTGACCAATTACACAATAAACGTTGATTGTGTTCTGAACATTTGAATTGCCATTTACATTGCATTAGTGATCAGGCAAAAGCTTTGCTGTTTAAAACTTCCAAATATTGTTTGTTGCTCAGGAGATGAAATAATTGAGAGATGAACATTAATTAATCAATTTGTTTGTTTATTTAACTTTTTGTTGATACTTCTGCTTCAGTAGGTTCAACTCATCCATTACCACCATTTATTTATAGGCTTTTGCAACCTCTTCTGAGAGGCTTCAAATTCAAAATCCCTTGATATTCATAAATTGCATCATGCTCTTGCTTGTTACTTTCACATGCTTGTTCCATCCATAGAAACCAACTTGCATCCTTCAATCCTATGATTTTGACCTCTGTTCTTATTTTCTCCTCAGCATACTACCCCCATTTTATCGTCGGTGTCAATGCCATCAGTCCTTCAACCCTGTACTTGCAAACTATCTCCCTAAACTCCTACTTTTACTACAGCTTCCCCCATCATTCAAGACATCCTAAAATATTATGTGCATTGAATCCTCTCCCTTAACTCTTATTCCCTATTCTTAGCATTGCTCCCTGTATAATTATATTATGTAGAATTACAAAGACTCCTGTGCAAAGAAACTGATTATTCATACCAATTGGTCAATGCAACAATATATTCTCCACTTCAAGCTTTCTCTCAGCCTGATTTTCTCTTCATTCCAATGGCTATCTATTACCTTCTCCATCGTGTATACATAACCTCTTTAATAAATACGTCAACATTATCTGCTAAAGCCACTTTGTGTGATGCCGAGAGCTACATTCTCAAAGAAATTCCTCCTTTGAGCGGCACGGTGACTCAGTGGTTAGCACTGCTACCTCACAGTGCCGGGGACGTGGGTTCGATTCCAGCCTCGAGTGACTGTCTGTGTGGAGTTTGCACTTTCTCCCTGTGTCTGTGTGGGTTTCCTCCCACAGTCCAAAGATGTGCAGATCAGGTGAGTTGGCCATGCTAAATTGTCCACAGTGTTAGGTGCATTAGTCAGAGGGAATGGGTCTGAGTGGGTTACTCTTTGGAGGGTCAGTGTGGACTTGTTGGGCCGAAGGGCCTGTTTCCACACTGTAGGGAACCTAATCTAATCTAAAAACCTTTATTTGATCAGTTGGTGATTATCATAGTTTGATGAGTTCTTAACTCGCCCACAAGTGGAAGCAGTTTAAAGGTATGGTGTGATAGGTTTATGGATTGCTAAATATCAAAGCCTGACTTAATAAATGAAGAAAGTTTTATTAATTACAAATTGGAATAAACATCAGGTGAATGAATACAAAGCTGAACATTTTATTGACAATTTAAGAACATGGTGTGGCCATTTTAGAACAAGATATTTTCTTATGTGGAATCATTTGTCAGAGAAAGTGGTTTGAGGCCAAAACTTTGAATGTTTTCAAGAAGGAATTAGATATAGTTCTTGGGGCTAAAGGGATGAAAGAGTATGGGGAGAAAGCAGGAACAGGATTTGGATAATCAGCAATAATCATCTTCAATGTCAGTGCAAGCTCAAAGAGCTGCCTGGCCTACTCCACCTATTTTCTGTATTTCTATTTTTCAATGTTTAACTTACCTTCTAAGTTTTCTAACTCAACTATTTCAGTGAAGTGACTGATAAAAATAATTTATTAACTTAATACGAATGGGGTTGGGGCCTTAGCTTCAGACCAAATCACCAATGATTATAACAGATTTAATTTCTATGACTCAAATGAAAGGCATCAGGAATTGAACCTCCCTGAAGCCCTTAAGCATTATTGTGGGGAGAAAAGTGCTGTATTTGTTGATCCAAAAGTTTGCAGTATCAAAAAGTGATTTATAGTGTCAATGGACAGTTCTGGCATTATATTCCCAGTGTATGGGCTGGAATAACAGGCGATGACAGCTCAGCATTCTAGATGTTAAGCTAATTTATCTTGTACACACTGTCACCTGCATTGTCAGATTTTTCTTTAATTATGCTGTAACAGTTTTTTGTTGTGAATTTCTTTTTATTTTGCTAATGCCTCCTCATTAGATTGAATATTGTAAATGAGAGTAATTAAGTGTTTCCTATTGCTCAGATGCAGTGATTAACTTGCAGAGCTGCTGTTTATTATGTTTCCTCATTCATCACCATCAATCTAAGGATCATGCAGATTAGTAATAAGTATAATTTATACCAAAATTTATTGCTGTTTGTTAAGCACAGCTTATTAGTGTCTCTTCTGCTTCTGTTCTTGTGCCATACCTTTTCTGAACTGTTTCTCCAATGTTCTATTATAGACATTCATTACCAGTGAAATGACTGGTTTTAAAAAGCTAACCTTTAGCAAAATTGAAAATCTCAAATTATAAATTGAAGACCACATTACCTCATCTCACGAGAAAGTGAAATAAAAGATTAAATTATTAAGTGGGTATTGATTGAGTGGTGCCAAGCTTGTGCTTTGCCTGCTTGAAAATTGTAAAAAGACAGACTGTTAGAACAGGAAACTATTCAGTGCACTTAATTTCATGGGAGAGAGGCTATGTAGAGAAGCATATTGGATCTGTGGCTAAGATGATACAAATGAGGTAAATAAAAGAAGACATCCATGGTGTTAGCAATAAAATTGTGATATATATTGTGATAACAATATGGTTGACCTACCTTTATGCCCCATGCCTCATGAAAAAGCCACATTGCTTTACAAGAAAGGGAGGAGAAGAATTGGAGAAAAATGAAGTCACAATTGAAGAGAGCGGTGTGTAAGATGTGTAGTAGCCACACATTATTCAGGCTTGGAACTATGTTGTTCTTCCTTCAGTGTTGCTGGGTAAAAAGCCTGAAACTACCTTCCCAGAAACACTGAGTGCACTTATCTGTTTAAGAATGCAGCTCACCATTGAAATGACTCCACAGAGACCGGAATCCCATCACCAAGTCACCCTTTGTTTATATGTTGTAAGTCCTTAATTCTGGTACAGTCTTGTCAGAGTCAACTCCCAAAGTGTCAGGATGTCTGACACTTCTGTTTTTATCTGTCAGTCATGGCTCCCTGATTGGATCAAATTAATAGCCCTAATCAGGGAACTCATAATCGGTCAGATCCACTTAGCTGGGGATCTTGTGACAATCACTGCAGAAAGCTACAGAGTTTCCATGCAGAAAATGAGGTGTTCTTTCAACTGGTGCTGAGCTTCGCTGGAGCCCTGCAGCAAGCATAAGACAGAGATGATGGCCAGGGAGCACAGTGGTATGTTGAAGTGGTAAGCAGCTGGGAAAACAGGATCTTTTTCACGGTCAAAATGTAAGTGTTCTGCTATGTAGTCACCCAGTCTACACTTTGTTGCCCAGTGTAGAGGAGACCACATTTTAAGCAGTGAATGCAGCAGACTAGATTGAGTGAAATTCAGGTGAAGCGCTGCATCACCTGGAAAGTGAGTTTGGGCTCTTGGATACTGAGGAGGGAGGAAGTAACTGGACAAGTATTACACCTTCTGCAGTTGCAGGGGAAGGTACCATGAGGGTATGGGGGATTGTTGGGATTGAAGGAGGAGTTGACCAGGATGTCCTCAAGGAAACGGTCCCTGCAGGAAGTTGACAAGGGAGGGGAGAGGAATATGTGTCTGTGGGTGACATCCTGCTAGAGATGGCAAAAATGGCAGCTAATAATCCTAAATGTTGTTTCTTTAAGCCAGAATTCAAAGTTTGGACTGCTATTTCTGCCAGACTGTTGAATGATAGATGATATAGAGCTCTCCTTATATGTTGAATGCCATTTGAGTTTAGGAAATACTCAAACTCCCTGCGGGAAACATTGCCTGTTAACTGACCAACACTTGCTGGGGTCCATGTATTGTAAAAGATGCTCACAGTTTTTCTATCATTGTCCTTATTTGACTAATGAACTCTATGTACATCCACCCACACTGAGTGGGTGTCCACAGTGCCTAAAAGCATTGAGCCCATGTAAGGACCTGCATAGTCAATGTGCATCTGAGTCTAGGGTTTACCCAGCCATTCCTACAAATCTGGGAGAGGTGCTGGCGGTAATGTTTCTAAATGTTGGCTTGCTAGGCACTACCCCAACAACACTGCTATGTCTGCATCTAAGCCTGGCCACCAGATGTATCGTCTCACCAACATTTTCATTTTGGAAACCTCTGAGTGCTCCCTGTGGATTTCAGCCAGTATCTGGCGGTGATGTTTGCTCGGGATAATCATTCTTGCTCCCCATAATAATATGTTATCCTTAACTGTGATTTTGTGTCTCTGGGTCCAAAAAGGTTTCATTCTGGTTATGATGATCCTTTGGTTTCCTCCATCATCACCAGACGTTTTAGTTTTGCCAGAATTGGATCTTTCTGCATCCGAAGTCTGATATTGTCAGTTATGACCAGAAGTGTGTCTAGAAAATTGAAAACCATTGTGGACTCTTCTAGTGGCAATACCACCAGTGGTGTGTCTGTCAGTGGGAGGCGACTCCATGCATCCGCAGTCACTACCTGACCTCCCAGATGTGTTCCAATTTGTAATTATGTGCACTTAGAATTAGAGTCCACCACTGAGTTCAGCCTGAAACTATAGTTGGTACTGCTTTGTCCTCTTTAAGTAGGCCTAGCAGGGGTTTGTGGTCTGATATTATTACAAATTTACATAAAACACTATTGATAGAATTTCCTGAGTTCAAATATGACCGCCAAACTTTCCTTCTCTATCTAGGCATATTAATGCTCTGCATTAGCTAAAGAACTGGATGCATAAGCTATTGGGTGTCCCTCTTCATTGGGCCACCAATGAGCTAATACTGCACTAATGCCAAATAGGGAGGCATCACATTTCAATACTAGATCTCACGTGGGCTCATTGTATGCTAACACCATAGAGGATGATAGCTGTTTCTTCACTTCCCTGAAAGCAATAGCTACGTGACTATTTCCAAGGCTGATCCTGTTTTAGGAATTGAAGCAAAGATGCCAGGATGGAAGCCAGATTATCTATGAACATTTCGTAATAATTTATCAGTCCAAGGAAAGCTCTTGTAGAGACATGGGAGCCGGGGCACCTTTAACCATCTTCACTGTATTTTCCAAAGAGTGTAACCCGGTCTTGTTGACTCTGTAGCCCAAGTGGATCACTTGAGGTGTCTGGAGCACACATTTTTCCCTTCTAAGGCATATGGGTCACCTGAGAGGAGGATAGTTTAAGGACTATTTCCAATTTCTCTAAGTGCTCCCTATTTGTCTTCCTGTTATTAATACATCATAATAATGGCAACCTGGGGTATACCTTGTTAAATGTCCTCTACTGTCCACTGAAAAATTGCACAGGCTGGCAATAGCCCAAATGGCAGTCTCGTATATTGGTACAAACTCTTATGGATATTATTTGCAGCAAATTTCTGAGAATCCTTTTCTAACCATAATGGCAAGTATACATGGATTATGTCCAGCTTTGAGAAGGACAGCATCCCACTGCCTGCTTTGCGAATGAATTCCCTATACAAGGGTTGTGTATTTATCCAGCTATGAAAAGCAGTTTACCATTTGTTTAAAATCTCCACCAAGGTCAACCGACTCGTCGGCCTTCACAATTGGTATGATCGGTGCTGCCCATTCTGCAATCTGGGCTAGTTTGATGATTCCTTTCCAGCCTTCTGATTTCTGTCTGTATTTTTTGCCCGTAAGGTAAATGGCACAGGGCAGGCCTGTAGAATTGTGGAAATGCTTCCTGACCGACATGCAAAGAGGCATTGGTTCCTTTGATTGGTTCCTAGACCTTCCTGAAAAACTAACAGGTATTTAAAGAGGACTGCATTCAGGCACCATTTTCTAATTGAAAATTGTAGAGCCAATCTAGGTGAAACTGTCTCAACCAATTTTGCCCCATCCGGCTTGGGATGAGCCTTTCACTACTAAACCAGTTGCTTCTCGTAAAAGATCAGAACTGAAATTGTACCCTTAATCTGTAAAGGTTCTCCAGTATAGCTTCTCAGTCAAGCCAAGATCTTGCACAAATTTAAGGATTTGCATTCAGGGCAAATTCAGTTAAGGACTAGTTCTGCAATCACTGAAATGCCTTTGATGGTATCAATTATAAGAAATGGGAGACCTGACGTGGTCTAATCTACACTGAGGAGACAGGATGCCTACTTGCGGAATGCTTCAGAGAACATCTCCTGGACATGCACAAAACAACCCCACAGCCCTACGGCCAAACACTTGAACTCTCCCTCCCACTTCCCCTCGTCCATTGCCAAATCCTTACCACCCGATGCCTGGAGGCAGAACACCTCACCTTCCATCTTGGTACTTTCCAACCACATGGGGTCAATGTGGATTTCACTAGTTTCCTAATTTCCCCTCCCCCACCTTATCCCAGATCCAACCTTCCAACTTGGCACTGCCCACTGTCCTACCTGTGCATCTTTCTCCCCACCTATCTGCTCCACCCACCCCTGTGACTTATCATTTTCACCCCCACCTGCATCTACCTATCGCATTCCTAGCTACCTTCCCCCCAAGACCCAGCCCCAGCCCCAGCCCCAGCCCGTTCCCATTTATCTCTCAGCCCCTTGGCCCACAAGCTTCATTCCTGATGAAGAGCTTATGCTCAAAACATTGATTCTCAGGCTCCTCAGATGCTGCCTGACCGGCTGTGCTTTTCCAGCACCACACATTCGGCCTTGATGGTATCAACCTCCACTACATCTGGATGATCATTTAATCAGAAAATTATTTTAACTGGTTCTGATTTGGGTGTTGCTCAGCAATTTAACTGTTCCAAACCAGATGTAAGTAGACTTTCCACGTTATGTGCTTTCCTGTGTTCTCTTACTCAGTTGAGGGCTAATGGGACTCTTTTGCTGTGTTGAATCCGCATACTGGCAGCAACTATAATGGCTTGTGCATCCAGATCCTGAAAGAAATGTTAACCATTTGGCAAAGAGGCGAGAGTGCGGTGCTGGAAAAGCACAGCCGATCAGACAGCATTTGAGGAGCAGGAGAATCGACATTTTGGGTATAAGCCCTTCATCAGTAATGAGGCATGTGAATTGGGGCTGAGAGATAAATGAGAGGGGTGTTGGAGTTGGGGGAGGTAGCCTGGAAAGCTGTAGGTGGATGAAGGTGGGGGAGAAGGTGTTAGGTTAGAGGGGGCAGTGATGGATGGGTCTGGAGGGAGGTACCAAGTTGGAAGCTTGGGACTGGGATAATGTTGGGGGGGGAGGGGAAATGAGGAAGCTGTTGAAATTCATTTTTATCCTCTGTGGTTGCAGGGTCCCAAGACAGAATATGGGGCATTCCTCCTCCAGGCATTGAGTGGTCATGATTTGGCAGTGGAGGAGGTGCACAATGTACATATCCTTGACGGAGTGGGAGGGGTAGTTGAAGTGTTCAGGCACGGTGCAGTGAGGTTGGTGGGTGCGGGTGTCCCAGAGATGTTCTCTGAAATGATCTGCAAGTAGACGTCCTGTCTCCCCAATTTTGAGGAGGCCACGCTGGGTGCATTCCTGGTGAAGGGCTTATGCCCGAAATTCTCCTGCTCCTCGGATGCTGCCTGATTGGCTGTGATTTTCTAGCATCACACTCTTGACTCTGCAGTCCTCACTTTCTCCTACCATTTGGCAAAGGCTTTGTTTTGTTTTGGGGTATTTCTGTGGACAGACCTGTAGTCCCTTGTTCAAGAATGTGTCCTCCACAAAGCTATACAATTGTCTTCACTCAGGTGGTGTATTCCAAGTTCAGTCAGATTGGCGAGGGTGTCCACTTCCATTGAAATACCCTACAACTCATTTGCTCCACTTGCCGCAGTTGTGGTGCCTGTTGGAAGTCCAGTTGGGCTTCAGCAGGAGGTGTTTTGCATGGTTACATCATAAATCCAACATACCAACCAGCCAATCAGCATTTCATGAAGGGTTAAACCAGTCACATGACCCCACTAGTCATCTGAACCTAGTCAAAAATCCCAACACACATTCCCCTGGTGCTTGAATTCCTGAGTAAAAATGACAGCACCTCAGAACTAGAGGAGCTTGGGGTCATAATATTCCTTGACTAAATTTGTCAACCCTTCAAAGGTTTTAGTATGTAGTGTCTCAGGAAAGGTTAGGCTCCGAATAACTGAAAAAGCTATGTGTCCTGTGAATGTCTGTGAACTCCACTTGCCGACACAATCTTTCTGGAGACAGCCAATTAACGAGCCACCATTGGGAATCCCATTCAATTGAAGGCGGCGAGCAGTGTCCTGAGGCTGCAGGACGCACTAGTTTGGAAAACCTTAGCTCTAGTAGAGAGACAGCAAAGAGAACACAAGGATATTCAAAGCTGACAGTTCACTCAAAATGGAGGAGAAACCCCTGCAATAGAGTTTGTTGAGCTGAGGTAGACACGTTTTTTTTAATCAGTAAGGGAATCAAGAGTTAATGGGAAAAGGCAGGGAAGTGGAGTTGAAGATTATTGGATCATATTATTAAACAGACTTGATGGTCTGAATGACCTACTTATGCTGATATGTCTTAAGGACAATACATTTTTTCCTGCTCCTAGCCTTCCCACAGTAGCATGAAGCTCTGGCTCAGTTGACCACACAGTCTGCTGTCAACAGACCAACTCTACTGAGCATGACTCTTATTGGGAGATTGCTCTGACCCTGCAAGTTCCCAGGAACATTCTCCTCAGCCTCCTAATCAGCCTCTTCTGCTCTAATTATTAGTTGTCTGAGAATAGCCATTGCCAGTACGACCCTCCTTTTAGCAAGATTAGCTCCCAGATGCAATCTGCCAGGCCTCTGAGCCAATGGAATGCTTGCCTGTTTTGCTTCTGCTTCTCTGGAAGGTTTTACATGTGGTCTGCACTGGACTGTGCTATATCTGGCCTAAGAAAGCTTGGTGCTGACACATAAATGGAAACTATTGCAATCTGCAGCACCAGTGCCCATTACCCATGTACAAATGCCTTGTCCACTTTGAATGTCTTTCTTTACACACAGTACCAGTAAACACAAAGTGATTTTCATATCCAAGGAAGCAGCTGCACTCCAAAGCTGACACACAGTGCAAGACTCAGCAACATTTCAGGTGGATCTAAGAGTCTCATGATATTATTTTAAGTAGAGCATTTGGTCTTGACCAAATTTACACATAAGAAACACTTAGAAACCTAAGATGTAGTTATTGTTTTGTGCCGATAAAGTCTATAGATGTTTGATGTGCATAAAGTATCTGCTCCATTTTCTACATTTTCATTGGTTGTGATGTTGAAAGGCACTTTATAAATTTCATAATGTTAACATTATTTTAAATAATGTTAATTGTAGAGAGGAGTGCTTCTGATCATCCATATTTCTCCAATCCAATCCAAATACGTTATTCAGAAAAAGATTCCGAGGCAAGCAAGTGGGTGTGACTATCAGCTTCAGAGCCAGGGAGGGGTGGAAAACTGATCAGTTTCTCTTTGTTTCTGGTAAATATTCCTCGTGGAACACAAGGACCTGTAGATGTTGGCCAAGAATGGGATGGAGCCAGCTCTCCATATTCCAGTAACTGGCTGACATTCACTATCTGGGTCCAATCATGAGTCCTATCAATTTGGATAGCGCATTCAGTCTCAGTCCAGTTTTTAAGAGGGCTATTACATTAAAACAGCTTCAAGATATATTGGAAAATTGGAAGGGCAATCTCAGCCGAGTTCTAATCAATTAAGTGATATGTTAATTTGGTATTCTTTGTAAAGGTTTGTCACTTCACTCATATATGGCAACTATTCTGTTTAATTTACCTGCAAGACAATTCCGGGAACTGTGCTGATTTGTGGACAACAAATGAAAGCTGTTTGCTAAGTACATCCATAAGCTGCCAGGAAAATTAGTTGTTGCTTTTCATCTGCTTCAATGTCATTTGTCCAGAAAATATAATGCATTCTTTCTGCATACTGGGCCCTGTCTTTGATAGCAGGATCAAATGAGTCAAACTTTCCAAATAACAGCATGATGCAAAGAATACTTGCCTCAACTCAAAGACAACTGTTGTGAACAAGTTTCTTCAGGACATGCTTTAGTCTCGTCGCCACTGAAATAACTCTGAAGAGGCTGGTATCCTGTTACCAAGTCACCCTTTACTTACACATAGAAAGCCCTCAAATCTGGTAAAGCTTCTTCAGATGTAACTTCCAGTATGAGAGGACGTGTAATACTCCTGTTTTTATCTGTCAACCAGGGCCCTTTGATTGGACCAGGTTAACAGCCCCAATCAGGGAACTCATATTCTATGTGCCCACCTGGCTGACTTTTTTAAAATCACTACAATTATCACCTTCTCCAGGGCAATTCAAATGGGCAATAAATGCTGGCCTTGCCAGAAATGCCCACGTCCCAAGAAAGGATGAACTAAAAAAATATATATAATGCACAGTCGTTTTTCATGGCATTACTTTTGGTGTGTTTACTGGCACATTATTGTAAATCTACTCCCAAGACAAATAGTTCTAATCATGTACTCATCAGTTACAATGATTCAAATGGGACGGAGGCCACTCAGTAGAGTGGCAGTCACTCCATAGGGAGTCAGGTCACAGCTCATTCATCAAGGATACACTTCATGCAGAGGCAAAAGTGTTTGGTATAAAACTGCACAGAATCAACAGTGTGCATTAATACAGCTACCTGAAGGAGACAACAGTCAGTAGACCAACTGCTTCGTTATATTGTGGGTTTTAAGGAGGTTCTGATGGGATGAAAGATAGATAAGTGAAGGGTTTCAGAAGGAAATTTCAGAATATATGACCTATAAAGTCACTGCTGGTGAGGTTAAGGGCACTAGAGGCCAGGATCAGAGTGTATCAAGAAATGTATTACTGATTCATTTCTTTTGAGTGCAGGGTTAATGAACAATGACAAGTGGTGAACAGAGATAAAGAGGTATGCAGGAATTGCAGAAAGTGCAGAATTTTGACAGCAAACTAAACATGAACTGAAAGAAAGAAAAACTTGCATTTATGTGACTCTTTTAATCACATTAAGACATTTCAAATTTGCTTACAGACAACGAGGTACATTGAAATTCAGGAAACGCAGTTACAATTTTGTGCCCAGCAAAGTCCCTTAAATACAATGTGATCTTGACTAGTTCATCAGCTTTGGTGATGTTGATTTTGGGATAAATGTTGGCAAGGACATGGTGAACAACTCTGTTTTTTAAAAATAGTGTCATACAATGTTCTGTCCACCTGAAAGGACAAGTGCTGCCTTGTATTATGTCATATCTGAAAGGTGGGATCTCCCGCAGTACAGCATTTTTTCACTACGTATTGGGACGTTCAACAAGATTTGGTGCCCAAGTCTCTGCTGTGGATCCTGAATGTGGTCCATCAAATCCTTTGTCTTGGGAGATATGATAATTTCAGAGAAGGAGAATGATCCAATATTGATGCATCATTCAAATCATGTCATTCTTCTCCAGCAGTGACCAGTTAATGTCAACAACAAAAATTAAACTTCTGATCCAAGAGAGTCAACTCAGAAATGCATGTAAATACACATGTACTTGAGTGAGATAAATCAAAATGTTTTTACAGCTCATTAAGAGACTGTTACATTATATGAATCAAGATATGACAGATTTGCATTACTGGGTGTTCTTCCAAAACTCCTAATCAGAGTTTAAATATTTAATTCGTAGTCTGAAACAAATTATACTCATGTTCATATTGTACAACTTTTGCAGTATCTTTGCAAAAATCTGCAGTAGCATTTATTTTTGAACTAAGGCAAAATCAATTTTTTTCAACAGTTTTATGCTGCTTTGAAGCTGTCTCAGCATTACAATCCTGTACACAGGAAAACAACACAAAATAAACAAAATATTTCAACAAAATATTCCTGATAATCCATGTAATTTAAACAAGATTTAGCAACATATACATTAGATGCACCTGTGACTTCTAAAATAAATGGTTAGCTCAGTCATTAGATGTCTGATTTGCACTGTACAGTGAAGCCAACAGAAAGGCTTCAATTCCTGCATCAGCTGACATTATTATGAAGAAACATCTTTTTCTGCCTCTCCTGAAACATGGTGACCTTCATGTTAAAACACCACCAGTTATCTCTCTCCAGTGAGACAGAAGGCTGATGGTCGGGTAGCATTGTGGCAACTTTAGAATCATAAAATCCCGAGTGTGGAAACAGTCCATTTTGCCCAACAAGTCCACACTGACCCTCAGAAGAGTATCCCACCCTATTTCCCCTACCTTTTACTCTACACTTCTCCCGACTATTGCACCTAGCCTAAACATCCCTGAACACTATGGGCAATTTAGCATGGCCAATTCATCTAACTTGCACATCTTTGGACTGTGGGAGGAAACTGGAGCACCCGGACGAAACCCACGCAGACATGGGAAGGATGTGGAAACTCCACGCACAGAGTGCCCAAGGCTGGAATTGAATCAGGATTCTAAGTGCTGTGAGGCAACAGTGCTAACTACTGAGCCACCGTGTACTTTAGAAAGCCCAATACCTCACTTTATTTAAAACTAAATTATAATTTAATAAAATGTACATGATTAGAACTATTTGTCTTGGGAGTAGATTTACAATAATGTGCCAGTAAACACACCAAAAGTAATGCCATGAAAAACGACTGTGCATTATATATTTTTTTTTAGTTCATCCTTTCTTGGGACGTGGGCATTTCTGGCAAGGCCAGCATTTATTGCCCATTTGAATTGCCCTGGAGAAGGTGATAATTGTAGTGATTTTAAAAAAGTCAGCCAGGTGGGCACATAGAATATGAGTTCCCTGATTGGGGCTGTTAACCTGGTCCAATCAAAGGGCCCTGGTTGACAGATAAAAACAGGAGTATTACACATCCTCTCATGTTTTTCATGAGTGATCAGTATCAATAGTGAGAGACCAGTATCACAAGTGAGCTCGCTCTCTCTCTCTCATGAGTTTTTAAATGTATTTTTCTAATCAACTTGTTCAAAAATATTATTATGCACATTTGGGGTAGGTGGGCCTTGAATCTAGACCACCTGGCATCACTGAGCTCTTCTGCTCAGTGATGTATTTGTATTTTTTTTTATTTAATCTATATTTCTTAATCAACCTGTTCAGAAATGTTATTGCACATTTCTGGAACAGGTGGGCCTTGAACCCAGATCTCTCAGTCTGGAGATAGGAATGCTACCACTGCGCCACAAGAGTCCACCACTCTCGTGATTGACCTGTTTCCATAATAAATGACATCAGTCCGCAATGAATAACTATTGTGCCTAATGTGTGACTTCTGTCTTTCATGAATGGCCAATTTCTGTAATAACTCTCCGCCAGTCTTCCTTATGAATGACACATGTTCTTACTGAGGAATCACTTCAAAACTGGTTCTGATCAAGCAGTTGACATGCATTCTGACTATTAGTTTTGGACTATTTGCTATTCTCGGTAAAGATGTTGTATCAACTCTGGAACACTGTGCCAGTAATCAGTCATAGAGCTATCTCTTCTGAGGCTAGTATTAAAGCATTTTGAGCCACACATTCAGTGGCATCTTCTTGGTCTCTGAATGGCATGGACAGTAGCAAGTCAGTTGGTAAAACATCGCAAGGGTGGAAAAATGGGATTCTCAACATTCAGGAAAGAAATGTCAGATTTTTCACCTAAAGTTTTAACAGTGAGACAAGAATCTCTTTAGTGAGTGGAGACAGACTGATTTGAGTACCTTAGTATCTCATTATTACGTAATGTCACCACATTTAAAAATACTTTTGCTGTTTTTCCAGGGAGTGCAGAGAAACTAGATGATGACAATTCTTGACATGAAAGTCTCAGCAGGTAACTGGTGGCTGCACCAGTGCCTTCTCTGGATATCTATTTGGCCAGCAACCACTTCTGCTATGTCTATGGAGGTTGGCATCGACAAAGTATGAGTCTCACCATGTCATCATGGCACAATTGGGTCTCACTTGCAACACAGTTCAGCACTTCAATACTGCGCTTTGGAGTTCACTGACATCTTACATTACAGTGCAGCTGCACTCATGCATTGGAACAGGGTGTATTTTGGGGCTTACTCACTTTGCACTTGTTTGAGTGATTGTGGCATCTCTGTGTTGCCTTTTAGTGCAGACAGACTGTCAGGCAGCTTGCAATGAATAATCAACTACGGTCAGTCAGAAAAGACGATAAAGTATCCTGAATGAGCGAGTAGGAAGGGTCAGTAGTTTGAATAAATGGGGTGGGTGAGAACCATTAGGGGAAGATGCGGCATGCAATATTGAGAGTGATAGACATATACCCTGATAAAAGATGGGTGCAATGGCAGAATTAGAGTGAGTGCTAAGTACCAGAGAGAAAGTGAGAGCACTTGCATTTGCAGATCCTAGAATGTCATTAACCAGCTTGCAGCATTGCCTTGTGTTCATTCAGATGGTGGACACTGCACTGACCTGGCTGGCTACTTCATAGCAGAGTTGAGTGTAGTGTATAGCAGAGGTTTAATTGTGTTGCTCACAATGTGAACACCACAGGCTCAGTGAACATTTTGCTGCTGCTGAGTGCAGGTTAGTGTGAGGGGCATAGTACATATTTAATGAGATAAGCAGTGGAGAATCGCACAATATAAGTTGCTAAAGCTCAAGGAGAGAAATCCTCCAAAATTGACACTTAGTGAGTTTTGGTAAAATTCAGTCCATAGCCTCAGTATCCATTGCACGTTGTTTGATTTCTACCCACAAGACATGAAATCCCACTGAGCATGAAAACTATTTGGAATTCAGCTTGTGTCACAGTTCTTTAAGGCAATTCTTTTGATTGTTGTAGGATTCATATTGAGTTCTTTGGAGGACTGAAAAATGTTTCAAAAGCAACAATACGCACTTTGTTTTAATGAGCAGCGTGGCCTTATATAAAATCATGTGTTAGCATAAAGCTATTCAATATTATAACAATAATTGTCTAATGGTATACCTAAAGCATAGCTACCTGAAAGAAGAACTGCAGATGTCCAGCATTTGTGGAACTATAATCAAATACATCTCAGGAAAGGAAGGGTAAAATTGTGTAAAAATAGAAAGGACAAATATCCTGAGTTGTTCATTCTCAGTGAACTTACTATCACATCTGAGTGGATATTAACAAAGTGAGTGGTGAGTAATATAATGATGCTGCACAAATGTTGGAGTTAAAAGTTACTTTGGAAGTCAAAGGCGATCCAGTGCATTAATCACTAATTATTGTATAGCAAGGTAGTTATTTCAATGAAAATATAATTCTTGTTAGTCACTACATATTTATCTCATAGCCCCTTATTGCTCACAAGGTTTTCATACATTCCACTTGAAGGTGTGTATGACCTATGGCTGTAACTACCCACTACTTTGAAATTGATTATCAGGAAGAGTCTTGTTAATGGAAATGCCCAAGACTGCTTCTGCTGTCTTACAGGGAGGACATGTCATATACAGTAGTCTAAATTTCAACTGCCACCAGTGACCATTACTATTTCACATTTGTATTATACAATTCAAATATCCCCTCCCCAGACATGAGCCAAGTTTGGAATGAACAAAATCTAATATTGTGCTATGCAGTTGAAGTGGAGATAACCTTGGATACATTTTGCAAGGTATACTGTTGATGTGAAGTTTTATTTGACAGGATTAAGGGATAGATTTCACCACAAATTGGATATGTTGACCCCTTGTGTCTGCTCCTCCAATTCACATTGCCATTGAGTGATGTTTTGCACCTGTTGCACCATCTCGCAAAATTTACCCACATATTAAAACTTTGTAGCCATCATTCCAAATTACTAAAAACTCAGTGAGAAGAAAGCTAAAGATTATTGCAAGAAAACATTTCACATACATCATTAATTTTTATTGACATGACACAAACAATCATTGATTTAATTCATTTCACCGATTTCTATAGTCAAACCTTTCACTCATCCAGTAAACCTGCCTGAGCTATGGCAGCCCCTAGTTTTAATGGCATATCTGAGGTAATTCATTACATCAATCAATGGGCAGTTCAGCCTTCATTTTATTTAATCCTTATTAAATGTTTGCAATAAATCTTGGAAAATATATTTTTTGTTTCAAATAATTAAAAATTTACCTCAAGTTTGCACCTTAATCCAGGTAGTATCTCTAGGAAGATCTGTGCATTTAAATCAGTGTGATATTGTCTGAACTTTTGCATGTGTAATGTGTTATGCTGTAACTGATAGAAGAAATGGCCATCATTTTATTTACAGTTATTTTTCATTAATGGTCATATAGGGGGCAAACAAGTGCTAATATTCATCCTTCAACCAACTCCACTAAAAACAGATACCTCGTCCAAGCTGCTTGAAACAACAGTGACTGAATTTCTAAAATATGTTTTTGTTTGTAAATTATCTTGGGATGAAAAGCAGCTGTATAATTGCAATTTCTTTCTTTGCCAGTTATTCATCCACCTATAGTTCTTCAGATTTTAAAACCCAACCTTTGTGTCAACTAACAAATTAAGACCAAGTTAAATGCCATGGAGAGAAAATAATGTACAGATTTCCATTCTGGCTTGGTGCCGAAGACCTACTTCATTCTTTGAATTAGAGAACATGTTTGATCACAGGGACAGTAGGAAATGAGATGTTCAAGTACAGTTTCAGGGTCTTTTGAAATACAACTCCAGACACTTTGATGCAATGGCATGGTGTAACAAGAATCAGTAACCAACTTGGCCAGACAAATTTCAACTGAATTCTAAAGGGGCTGTAAGATGGACCAGAATTGATAGATTTTCAAATACTTATTTGATTTAAATAATAAATCATTTATTTGATTTTTCAGCAGCCTCAGAATATCTTCTAAAATCTGCAGTTGATAAAATAAACTCAGAATCATGCTTACATTTAGCTTCTTACGCCATTTTCTTAATAACAGCAAAAAGTCGCAATTGCTTTGGAACTGGCAACAAATCCACTTTGAAAAGGTAAGCTGTTCTGCTAAACTATCCTCTAGAAGCTGGTAGTGTCTCGCTCCCAAAGCCTCCCAGGCCCCTCTCCATCTGAACCTACAGTCAGTCATCCCTGCTGGGCTCTCAGTGCAGCACAACTGGTAAATGAAACGCACACCACCTTACCAAATCAGACTCCTAATGGCAACCTCTGGTGGCTCCTGCAATAAAAGATTAATTTGCTTTATCAAGTTTAAACCTTAGTGGGCGATAAATCATGTCAGAAAGAAATAAAATGGTGAAAACGTGGTGTTCTTTTCACACAAAAGGCCACTGCAATTGCTTTTTTCTTGTAACCCTCCATCCCTGTTACTTCCAACTCCCAGGCATACATCTCTGACAGTATTTGTGATACTATTTATAATTTTAATCTTTTGATTTCAAAATCAAAAGTTTGATCAGATTAAATTTAAGATTCATAATTCTTTCAGATTTTGCTTAAAGACCAATGGATAAGTAACTATGATCAAAGGAAGATCAGATATTAAAATATAAATGAACAAAGCTTTTATTTGCCATATTAAAATGCATATCTTTTTTCTATTTTTCTTTTCATGTTTGTGTAAGTGCACTGCATATGGTAATTGGTCAAAGCACAAGTTTGCATGTGCCTTTTCACTGGCTTGGGAGCTGATTCCTGTTGTATTGTACTCTATAGAGGTTTAGTGCTGAGGGAGGACGTGAAAGAGGAAAAAAATTGCCTTTGAAGTAGAACTGCAGTGCTGTATCTTGGAAGGTTACAAATGTTCAGGCAATCACAGAGAAATGGGTTCGGAGCACAGAACCTGTGATTTTGAAGAGATATTCTGAATATAAGCCACATATTCTTTTCCCATTAGTAAAGGGCAAGAGGTGTCACTTCCATTTCTGTGACTAAAGGTGGCTTCAAATTGCTGCAAGGAGGCAGAAATTGTGCTGGTTTCCAATATATCTTTGGATTCTAGAAAAGTCAGCCATCATTCAATATTCTCACAAAATATTCAATAATCTGAACAGGTCAGAAATCCCAAACTGGCACAGTGATTTTCTGTTCTGTTGATTAATGGTGCCTGGGTTCTGTGTGGCAAACACTGACCATTCACCTTAGGTGAATGCAGACTCTTTCAGAAATTCATTCAGAATCAGTAATGTTAATGTTCCATTTCGGCAGTATGTGGCTTATGAGCGTGTCCATTAAATTTGGCTTATGCCAGTAGAGGGCAGTCAGTCTGTACTTTTCCTGGCTGTCAAAACAAATTTTATCCAATAGGCTATCGGCAAAGTGCAGTTAACATTAACTGAGCATAAGTGATAGTGGATGTGACTTGTGCACCATAGTGACCATGCAGAGAGTCAACGATACCCAAATTGCTAAATGAATGTCTAGATAAAAGCTCTTTACAAGTGACATCATTGGATTTTTTCATTACATTTTTATACAATTATAGTACTGGGCTCTTCCAAATCAGAACTAAAAACATTGTTTTATTACAGTTGCATATTGCAGCCCAGAATGGCTACTAGCCTGTGAGTACTGTGGGTGATCCCAAAATTGGCAAGGATTGCCAGAAACTGTAATATTAAATCTGATATTAGCTGTGAATGGGTCTCATAACAAGTTGCTATAGAAATCTAGCAGAGTGTGCTGGCAGAGCCTGTGAAGTCTGTACAAACTAAATTTGCTGTATGGGAGGAGAGGATGCTTTCTTAAGGGCATCTTTTCATAGTCACCGAGGGATTTCAAAACACAATATTGTGAAGATGTTTGTCAGATCTGAGCAGTATTAAACTGGGTTTTAATTTTAGTCAATAAATGAGATTTGTACCTGTGTGGCATCAAGTCATTGGTTTGGTTATAGTAGATGTTAATGTCATTTAAATTTCAAAGATTGTTAGTTTCCAAAACTGAAGTCCCCTTTCTACAGGGTGCACTAAGAATGAAAAAATTATATTTGCCATATGCGCTGTCCCATGAGAGTGCTTAGTGTTGTTTATGAAGAATACTGGTATCTAATAAACCTACCCAGATTAGGTGAAGCTATGGGAAAAGTAACTGACCAATGCAGAGAGTTAGAGTCTGCCCTTTCATCTTCAGGACATTTATTTGA
Organism: Hemiscyllium ocellatum; assembly: GCF_020745735.1. NCBI lineage: Eukaryota > Metazoa > Chordata > Chondrichthyes > Orectolobiformes > Hemiscylliidae > Hemiscyllium > Hemiscyllium ocellatum. The sequence continues at coordinate 16,933,171 of NC_083416.1, read as the reverse complement.
ATCCAAGAGATCCTCAAGAGATGAAGATTTCATCTGCTAACTGTGAGGGCTCTGTGAATTAACACTGGCCAAGCTCAATCTAGTCAACACAAGCCCACAGTGTGAAGCCATCCCAGATTCTGCACTAGTTGATAGTTTCAGAGAGCTGAAGGGATCCTAGTGTGTAAAGTAGAACATGTCTCTCAATGGCATTATTGGAATAACAAGCAGGGAATTTCAGGTGAAATCTTGTCATCATAGGATCAAGTGGAAACTCTGACTTCAAAGGTCTGTGAACTCCACTTGCCTACACAGTCTTCCTGGAAACAGCTAATTAACGGGCCACCTCTGGGAACCCCATTCAATTAAAGGCAGCAAGCAGTGCCCTGAGGCTGCAGGGTCCATTGCTTCAGAAAACCTTAGCTCTGGAAGAGAGACAGCAAAAAGAACACAAGGATATTTCAAAACTGACAGTTCACTCAGAATTGAGGAGAAACTCCTGCAATAGAGTTTGTTGAGCTGAGGTAGACAGGTTTTTAATCAGTAAGAGAATCAATAGTTAATGGGAAATGGCAGGGAAGTGGAGTTGAAGATTATTGGATCACATTATTGAACAGACTTGATGGCCAAAATGACTTACTTATGCTGATATGTCTTAAGGACAATACATCTTTTCCTGCTCCTAGCCTTCTCACTGTGGCATAAAGCTCTGGCTCAGTTGACCACACAGTCTGATGCCAGCAGACCAACTCTACTGAGCGTGACTCTTATTGGGAGACTGCTCTGACCCTGCAAGTTCCAAGGAGTGTTGTCCTCATCCTCCCAATCAGCCCCCTCAGCTCGAATTATTAGTTGTGTAGTGAATAGTTATTGCCAGTATGACCCTCCTTTTCCCAGATGCAATCCGTCGGGCCTCTGAGTCAAAGCCTGTTTTGCTTCTGCTTCTCTGGGTATTGTAGGTTTTACATGTAGTCTGCAGTGGACTGTGCTATATCTAGCCTAAGAAAGCTTGGTGCTGACACATAAATGGAAACTATTGCAATCTGCAGCACCAGTGCCCATTACCCATGTACAAATGCCTTGTCCACTTTGAATGTCTTTCTTTACACACAGTACCAGTAAACACAAAGTGATTTTCATACCCAAGGAAGCAGCTGCACTCCAAAGCTGACACACAGTGCAAGACTCAGCAACATTTCATGAAGATTTTTGTGGGATCAATGCAAAGTTCATTAACTACGGGTAGATCTAAGAGTCTCATGATATTATTTTAAGTAGAGCATGATGCTTCACCCAGGTCCTGACCAAATTTACACATCAAGAAACGTTTAGAAATGTCAGATGTAGTTATTTGTTTTGTGCTGATAAAGTCTATAGACGTTTGCTGCGCATACAGTATCTGCTCTATTTTCTACATTTTCATTGGTTGTGATGTTGAAAGGCACTTTATAAATTTCATTCTTTTAAATAGTGTTAGATTATTAAAGCCAAAGATGATTGTAGAGAAGAGTGCTTCTAATCATCCATATTTCTCCAATCTAATCCAAATATGTTATTCGGAAAAAGATTCCGAGCCAAGCAAGTGGGTGTGACTGTCAGCTTCAGAACCCGGGAGGGGTAAAAAACTGATCAGTTTCTCTTTGCCTCAGGTGAATAATTCCTCGCAGAAAATAAGGACCTGTAGATGTTGTAGGAGAAAGTGAGGACTGCAGATGCTGGAGATGAGAGCCGAAAATATGTTGCTGGAAAGGCACAGCAGGTCAGGCAGCATCCAAAGAGCAGGAGAATCTACCGTTTCGGGCGTGACCCCTTCTTCAGGAATGAGGAGAGCGTGCCAAGCAGGCTAAGATGGGGAGGAGGGACTTGGCGGAGGGGCGTTAGAAATGCAATAGGTGGAAGGAGGTTAAGGTGAGGGTGATAGGCCGGAGTGGGGATAGGGGCGGAGAGGTCAGAAAGAAGATTGCAGGTTAGGAAGGTGGTGCTGAGTTTGAGGGTCGGGACTGAGACAAGGTGGGGTGAGGGGAAATGAGGAAACTGGAGAAATCTGTCTGGGCGGCAATCGCGGAGGCTGCAAGGTCGGTGGGGGCGGAAGTGACATCATGGTTCGTGGCGGAAGTTGCTGCCGCGGGTGCTGTAGCGGCCGCATACTTAATGGCGCCAGAGTGATTTCGGAGGCCCATGGAAGATTCTGGAACAGTTGAGGAACCCAGAGTGTGGGGGTAAGTACATGAAAGTTTTTGGTACTTACTGTCTTTAATTTCCAATATGGCTAGGAAGAACTGTTTGTTTAGTGTATGGATTCTTCTGTGGATGAAGAACAGTAGAGGTCCTTTGCAAGTCTGTGAGAGTGTTGTCCTGAGCTGGGGTAGGGCTCATTGCAGGGAATGTAGGTAGTGGCGCATGGCTGCAAGCGTGAAGCGAAGGATCCAGAGGGAGGTCTGTTGCTGGCTGAGCCCTACCCCAGCTCAGGACAACACTCTCACAGACTTGCAAAGGACCTGTACTGTTCTTCATCCACAGAAGAATCCATACGCAAAACAATTCTTCCTAGCCATATTGGAAATTAAAGACAGTATGTACCAAAAACTTTCATGTACTTACCCCCACACTCTGGGTTCCTCAACTTCCATCGGTCTCCAGAATCTTCCGTCGGTCTCCAAAATCACTCTGGCGCCATTAAGTATGCGGCCGCTACAGCGCCCATGGCAGCAACCGCCGCCGCGAACCATGGCATCACTTCTGCCCCCACTGAATCTTGCAGCCTCCGCGATTGCCGCCCAGACAACCGCCTCCACGATCGGCAGGAAGACCATTGCCGACAGATTCGCAACCTCCGCGCGGTCCACGGCTGTCGGGAACAACACCGTTTCTGCCGTTGCCACAGCCACTCACCTGCACAACGACCACGCCGCATGTGTCTCCGCCCCCACATCGATCTCTGTTCGCACGCCGAACCCCGCTCCCACGCAGATCTCCGTCAGCACGCCGATCTCCATCCGCATGCCTAACCCCGCCCGCATGCTGAACCCCACCCCCGCCCCGATTCCCGCCCCCACACCTAACCCCGCCTCCACTCCCAGCTCCAGCCCCACACCAGGTCCGTCCTAGCTCCCAGCTCTGCCTTGCTTTCACCATCCCTCCAGACCTCCCCTTCTCTGAGGATGAAAGATCAGTCCTCGGCAGAGGCCTCACCTTCAGCCCCCTACGCTCTCAGATTAACGAGGTCAACACGCGGCGAGACATTGAACAATTCTTCCACCGCCTTCGCCTCCGCGGCTACTTCTTCAACCAGGATTCTCGCCCACCCTCTGACGACCCCTTCTCCCGCTTCCAACACACCCCATCCACCTGGACACCCCGTGCTGGCCTCTTACCCGCCCTCGATCTCTTCATAGACAACTGCCGCCGTGAGATTAACCACCTCAACCTGTCCACCCCTCTCACCCACTCCAACCTCTGACCCTTGGAATGTGCAGCCCTCCTCTCCCTCCATTCCAACCCCAACCTTACTATCAAACCTGCAGACAAGGGAGGCGCTGTAGTAGTTTGGCGCACCGACCTTTACACCGCTGAGGCTAAATGCCAGCTCATGGACACCACCTCCTACTGCCCCCTTGACCATGACCCCGCCTCCCACCACCAAACCATCATCTCCCAGACCATCCATAACATCATCACCTCAGGGGATCTCCCATCCACCACCTCCAACCTCATAGTCCCACAACCCTGCACCGCCCCTTTTCTACCTCCTGCCCAAAATCCTCAAACCTGACTGCCCCGGCCGACCCATTATCTCAGCCTGCTCCTGCCCCACTGAACTCATCTCTGCATACCTCAATACGGTCCTGTCTCCCTTAGTCCAAGAACTCCCCACCTACGTTCGGGACACCACCCATGCCTTCCACCTCCTCTATGATTTTCGCTTCCCCGGTCCGCAACGCCCTATCTTCACCATGGACATCCAGTCCCTGTACACCTCCATCCCCCATCAGGAAGGACTCAAAGCCCTCCGCTTCTTCCTTTCCCGCCGTGCCAACCAGTACCTTTGCACTGACACCCTCCTTCGATTGACTGAACTGGTCCTCACTCTGAACGACTTCTCTTTCCAATCCTCCCACTTCCTCCAAGCCAAAGGAGTTGCCATGGGCACCCACAAGGGCCCCAGCTATGCCTGCCTCTTCGTAGGATACGTGGAACAGTCCATCTTCCGCAGCTACATTGGCACCACCAGCCACCTTTTCCTCCGCTACATCGATGACTGTATTGGCGCTGCCTCGTGCTCCCACGAGGAGGTTGAACAGTTCATCCACTTTACCAACACCTTCCACCCCAACCTCAAATTTACCTGGACCGTCTCAGACTCCTCCCTCCCCTTCCTAGACCTCTCCATTTCTATCTCGGGCGACCAAATCAACACGGACATTTCCTATAAACCAACTGACTCCCATAGCTACCTAGACTACTCTTCCTCCCACCCTGCCCCCTGTAAAAACACCATCCCATATTCCCAATTCCTTCGTCTCTGCTGCATCTGCTCCCAGGAGGACCAGTTCCAATACCAAACAACCCAGATGGCCGAGGAGAAAGTGAGGACTGCAGATGCTGGAGATCAGAGCTGAAAATGTGTTGCTGGAAAAGCGCAGCAGGTCAGGCAGCATCCAAGGAACAGGAGTCATTCCTGAAGAAGGGCTTATGCCCGAAACGTTGAATCTCCTGTTCCTTGGATGCTGCCTGACATGCTGCACGTTTCCAGCAACACATTTTCAACCCAGATGGCCTCCTTCTTCAAAGACTGCAATTTCCCCCCAGACGTGATCGACGATGCTCTCTATCACATCTCCTCCACTTCCTGCTCCTCCGCCCTTGAGCCCCACCCCTCCAATCGCCACCAGGACAGTACCCCACTGGTGGTCACCTACCACCCCACTAACCTGCATATACATCACATCATCCGTTGTCATTTCTGCCACCTCCAAATGGACCCCACCACCAGGGATATAGTTCCCTCCCCTCCCCTATCAGTGTTCCGAAAAGACCACTCCCTCCGTGACTCCCTCGTCAGGTCCACACCCCCCACCAACCCAACCTCCACTTCCGGACCCTTCCCCTGCAAACGCAAGAAATGCAAAACTTACGCCCACACCTCCCCCCTTACTTCCCTCCAAGGCCCCAAGGGATCCTTCCATATCCGCCACAAATTCACCTGCACCTCCACACACATCATTTACTGCATCCACTGCACCCAACGTGGCCTCCTCTATATTGGGGAGACAGGCCGCCTACTTGTGGAACGTTTCAGAGAACACCTCTGGGACACCCGGACCAACCAACCCAACCACCCCGTGGCTCAACACTTCAACTCCCCCTCCCACTCCACCAAGGACATGCAGTCCTTGGACTCCACCATCGCCAGACCATAGCAACACGAAGGCTGGAGGAAGAGCACCTCATCTTCCGCCTAGGAACCCTCCAACCAAAGGGACGAACTCAGATTTCTCCAGTTTCCTCATTCCCCTCACCCCACCTTGTCTCAGTCCCAACCCTCGAACTCAGCACTACCTTCCTAACCTGCAATCTTCTTCCTGCAATCACCTATCACCTATCGCATCTCCAACGCCCCTCCCCCAAGTCCCTCCTCCCTACCTTTTATCTTAGCCTGCTTGGCACACTCTCCTCATTCCTGAAGAAGGGCTCATGCCCGAAACGTAAATTCTCCTGCCTGACTTGCTGCGCCTTTCCAGCAACACATTTTCAGACCTGTAGATGTTGGCCAAGAATGGGATGGAGCCAGCTCTCCATATTCCAGTAACTGGCTGACATTCACTATCTGGGTCCAATCATGAGTCCTATTAATTTAGATAACGCATTCAGTCTCAGTCCAGTTTTTAAAAGGGTTACCACATTAAAACAGCTTCAGGATACATTGGAAAATTGGAAGGGCAATCTTAGCCAAGTTCTAACCAACTAAGTGATATGTTAATTTGGTATTCTTTGTAAAAGTACACTACATTGGTTATGCCACTTTTGGAATATTGCATGCAATTCTGGCCTCCCTGCTATGGGAAGGATGTTGTGAAGCTTGAAACAGTTCCGAAAAGATTTTCCAGGATTTTGCCAGGGTTGGAGGATTTGAGCTCGAGGGAAAGGCTGAATAGGCTGGGCCTGTTTTCCCTGAAGCGTCAAAGGCTGAGATGTGACCTCATAGAAGTTCATAAAATCATGAGGGGCATGGATAGGATAAAGAGACCCAAGATCTTTTTCCTGGGGTGGGGATGTACAGAACTCGAGGGCATAGGTTTAGGGTGAGGGAGTAAGATATAAAAGAGACCTAAGGGGCAACGTTTTCATGCAGAGGGTGGTGTGTGTATGGAATGGGCTGTCAGAGGAGGTGGTGGCTGCTGGTAAATTGCAACTTTTAAAAGGCATCTGGATGAGTATATGAATAGGAAGTGATGGGAGGGATAAGGACCAAGTGCTGGAAAATGGGACTCAATTAGTTGGGATATCTGGTCAGCATGGACAAGTTGGACTGAAGGGTCTGTTTCTGTGCTGTAATTATCTTTGACCCTATGAGAATGGAACCCAGTGAGAGCAGTCTCATCTAACTGAACATCAATGAATGGGTATTGGAGGATGACAATGTGTCGTCAAAAGCTGTAAAGGGGTCAGTAAGAGTTTACCTTCATTCAAGTTATATAAGATAAATTTTTGGCTTTGATGGCAGCCAACTCGATACTGTGACAGGAGAGGAAACTTGATTGGTGGATTTCCAAGATGAAGTTACCAGGATGTCTAGTATCAATTTGGGTGGCACAATCACATCCAAAGTGGAATGGGAGTTTGGAACTGGAGCAATGAAAATTGAAAGGATAACTTTGGGAGGAGGAGAGTAATGAATTAAGATTTGAAACTGAGGAGGATAGAAAATGAGGGAGCTAATACAATGTTGACATGGTTTACAATTGGTGGAAATGAGACTAAGGGAGCAGAAGATGAGTTTCATTGGCAAGATGAGATTTGAGACTCACGATGAGAGATCGAAATGAAGCTGGAAAAAGATCAGTTCAGACTTAACAAGGAGAACCAGTGAGGAGGTTTAGCTAATGGGGTAGAAGAAGAGATGGAAGCACCAGAGGCATCTGAATCCATCTTTGTGACGAAGCATTTTGTGAGCTTATCTCACCTGTTGAAGGTGAGGGCAAAGAAATTCAAGGCAGAGGAGTGTTAGAAGATCAAAGTTTGGGAGAGGATTTGTAGCTCGGGTGCTTGGATTCTATCAACAGACAGATCGACCTGGACCCAATATACCGGCCACTGCAGCGGACAGCAACTGACAACTGGAAGCGGCAGAGACAAGCCACTATAAATGCCGAAGGAAACATGGCAGAAGCGCTTTACAGGAGGCACCCAAGCACTGAGGATGTCACCTAGAAAGGGGACGAAATGTTTACAACAAAAACTCCCAGCTCGGCGAACAGAACCACAACAATGTTAGAAGATAGTTGGAGCGGAAAAAAGAAGTATTTCTTTGTCCAACAGTTTGGTTGAAGAGAATAGCACCTGATAGTGCTTAATATGGCAATATTTGGCTATTGTCTGTCATAAACATTCAAGTTTGCATCCCTGATACTTCAGGAAATGCTGATGAGGGCTATACAAAGGAGAAGAACCAGAGTGGAAGAGGTCAGGCTGTAAAAGGTGGAAGTGACTATGTTGCTAATGAGATCAGCTATGTCACATTGAATGCTGGATGAAAGCCTAGATTGTTGGGAACTTGAAAGTGCTGAGAGACTTTTCCAGGTTTGGTCACTGTTGGAAAAGGAGATGGAAGAGGTACAAAAGATCTGAATAGAAAAAGACTCACTGCTATGATCAGAGATAGCTTTGAGTCTGCTTTGCCATTCATTATGATCATTCCTAATGGTCATCCAATAGCCTGTTTCTGCTTTTCCCCTATAACTTTTGATCCCTTTCACCTCAAATGCTCACGTCCTTCTTGAAATCAACATTGTGAGAGCAAAGTGACCATGTGAGATGACAAAGTTAAAAGGTCTAGATATAACAGGCAAGGTTATATAGGGTAGAAGTCACTCAGGACAGCGGGCATGATGAATTGAGATAGAACATAGAACATTACAGTGCAGTACAGGCCCTTTGGTCCTTGACGTCGCGTCGACCTGTGGAACCAATCTGAAGCCTATCTATCCTACACTATTTCATTTTTATCGATATGTTTATCCAATGACCACTTAAATGCCCTTAAAGTTGGCGAGTCTACTACTGTTGCAGGCAATGCGTTCCATGCCCCTACTACTTTCTGAGTAAAGAAACTGACGTCTGTCCTATATCTATTACCCCTCAATTTAAAGCAATGTCCCCTCGTGCTAGCTGTCACCACCCAAGGAAAAAAGCTCTCAATGTCCACCCTATCTAATCCTCTGATTATCTTATATATCTCAATTAAGTCACCTCTCAACCTTCTTTTCTCTAACGAAATGAGCTTCAAGGCCCTCAGCTTTTCCTCATTAGTCCTTCCCTCCATCCGAGGGAACATCCTAGTAAATCTCCTTTGCACGCTTACCGAAGCTTCCACAACCTTCCTATAATGCAGTGACCAGAACTGTACGCAATACTCCAAGTATGGCCACACCAGAATTTTGTATAGCCACAGCATGACCTCATGGTTCTGAAACTCAATCTCTCCACCAATAAAAGCTAACACACCATATGCCTGCTTAATACCCGATCAACCTGGGTGGCAACTTTCAGGAATCTATGTACATGGACACCAAGATTTCACTGCTCATCTACACTACCAAGGATCTTACCATTAGCCCAGTACTCTGTATTCCTATTGCTCCTTCCAAAATGAATCACCTCACACTTTTCTGCATTCAACTCCATTTGACATCTCTCAGCCCAGCTCTGAAGCTTATCTATGCCTCTCTGTAACCTGCAACATCCTTCAGCACTATCCACAACTCCACCGACCTTAGCGTCATCTGCAAATTTACTAACCCATCCTTCTATGCCCTCATCTAGGTCATTTATAAAAATGACAAACAACACTGGCCCAAAAACAGATCATTGTGGTACACCACTTGTAACTGAACTCCAGGATGAATGTTTCCCAACAACCACCACCCTCTGTCTTCTTTCAGCTAGCCGATTTCTGATCAACTGCGAAATCACCCTCAATCCTGTGCCTCAGTACTTTGCGCAATAGCCTATCAAGGGGAATTTTATCAAATGCATTTTTGAAATCCAAATACACCACATCAACCGCTTTACCCTCATCTACCTGTTTGGTCACCTTCTCAAAGAATTCAATAAGGTTTGTGAGGCACGACCTACCCTTCACAAAACCATGTTGACTATCTGCAATCAATTTGTTCCTCCCTAAATGATTATAAATCCTATCTCTTCTAGTCCCTTCCAACACTTTACCCACAACTGAAGTAAGGCTCACTGGTTTATAATTAACAGGTTCCCTTCTTGAACAAGGAGACATTTGCTATTCTCCAGTCTTCTGGCACTATTCCTGTAGACAATGACAACATAAAGATCAAAGCCAAAGGCTCTGTAATCTCCTCCCTGGCTTCCCAGAGAATCCTCAGATAAGTCCAATCCGGTCCAGGCAACATATCTATTTTCACATTTTCCACAATTGCTAACACTTCCTCCTTGTGAACCTCAATCCTGTCTAGTGTAATAGCCTGTATCTCAGTATTCTCCTCAAACATTGTCTTATTCCAGTATGAATACTGACAAAAAATATTCATTTAGCCCTTCCCATCTCCATGGACTCTATGCACAATTTCCCATTACCTTCTTTGATTGGCCCTAATCTTTTTCTCACCATTCTAGAGAGTAGTTGTTGAAACCACAGCAGACAGGAAGTTACTTGAAGTAAACGTTGAGGAAGGAAAGCAGTGATGATATTGCAGTAAGGGAACTTGGCTTTATAATTGGGTCGATAATGATTTACAACAGGATTATGGGACAGACCATGGTATGATTTGTGGATGAGGCTAGAGCTCGGCGCAGTAAGAGGATACAGTCAGTGGGGAGGTGCAAGCAAGCAAGTTTTCATCAAGCCAAGGATATTGTAAAAATCATGCAAAATAAGCTCATGATTACAAGGAATGTACTCATATTTGAGGGTATATTCTGGAGGGAGGTGTGAATAATGATGGTAGTTATTGAACTCCCAGAAAAGTTCTCAGTGTTGAAACTAGGCCAGATTGTGTCGGGTTGGAAACAGGGTTGATATAATACAGACAAACTGAGGAAGAAGTTTGTGAGAAGGACATGGTGTCAGATGGTGCAGAAATAAGTGAAAATTGTCCTAATGACATGAGCGAGTAGCTCAGATGAAATGAGGAAAAAATGTAACTGATGCACTTAAGTATCTAGTAGCAGACAAAATGCACACAAGAAACTTAGATTACGTGAACGCATTTACGAAACACGATTCACACAGTTAAAATCCTCATAATAGATAGTGAATAGAGAAAAAAAAAGAAGATGCATTTAAATGGAGGTAGAAAGGTGGAGAACATCAGAGAGGGAATCCCGGATAGGACCTCGATGACTAAAGCCTCCGCCACCAATGATATGGTGAATGCAGAAAAGGCTAGAGCCATAAGGACAGAATCAATGCTCATATGTCTTATAGCCTGGAGGATATTAGGACAGAATGAGTCTGAGGAGATTTAAAGAAGATGTCGTTTGTCTATTAACCTGTTACTTTGAAGAATGGCCTGGAATATAAAGAGGACAGACTGATGTGCTCCAATTATTCCTTAAATGGATGCCAATGATTCGCTTAGAATTATGTGGTTATTGTTCACAGGTGCTGTAGTGTCTGTGAAAGATTTCTGGAGACCAAGGTGCAGAATCTCACAATAGTTCTGTCATGGTTACCTTGGATATTAGTAGCAGTGATCAATGACATTAGCAGCCCCAAGTAGAGCTAGTTAGCCTAGATTAAATAATGGCCAAACAGTCTGTAGATCAGAGATGCGCATGGGAATCCTGCATAATTCCAAGTCACTTCAAAGGACTGCCTAAGAAATTGGGCAGCACGGTGGCTCAGTGATTAACAGTGCTGCCTTACAACACCAGGACCCGGGTTCAATTCCAGCATCGGGCGACTGTCTGTGTGGAGTTTGCACATTCTCCCTGTATCTGCATGGGTTTCCTCCAGATGCTCCGGTTTCCTCCCACAGATCAAAGATGTGCAGATCAGGTGAATTGGTCATGCCAAATTACCCCATAGTGTTCAAGGATGTATAGGTTAGGTGCATTGGTCAGGGGTAAATGTAGGGGAGTGGGTCTGGGTGGGTTAGTCTTCAGAGTGTCAGTGCGGACTTGCTGAGCTGAAGGGTGTATTTCCATACAGTAGGGATTCTGTTCTATGAAATTGAATTCTCTGATGGACAATTCTTCTATGCCTGGAACCCACGAAAAATCTCCATTTCACTATGATACTTTGGAGGGTTCCAATAAAATTAAGTAAATCATCCAGGAGTTGAACTCATAAATAGGAACTCATAATTGGAAGCTCGTGCCCCACATAATCAACTACAACTCCCCCAAAACATTTACACCCTTCCTGACCTGCTTTCTCCCCTCTCACTCGCCATACCCGATCCAACCCAAAACTGCCCTGACACTACCCATCTGGCATCCTAAGCCCTCCCCAGCTAGCACCCTATCCAGTTGCCATCCAACTTACCTTGGTATCTAATCCATCTGGTAACCTTACCCCTGTCACTCTAACCCTTCAGCTGACATCATTCAGCATTAGGAGAAAGTGAGGACTGCAGATGCTGGAGATCAGAGTCGAAACATTTGGCGCTGGAAAAGCACAGCAGGTCAGGCAACATTCAAGGAGCAGGAGATTCGACATTTCGGTCATAAGCCCTTCATCAGGAATGTGGGCTGTACCTTTCAGTGAACTGAGTGACAATCTGCCTCTGAGGAATTTTCATCTTGGTGTTAAGTGCATTTTGTATGGTCTGACTCCCAGACAGCACCATTGCAGTTTTCAATGCATCTGGGTTCAAGGTCCAAACTGCCTCTAAGTTAGCACTAATCGGCAATAACTTGCTAATCCAGCCCAATTATGTTGGTTTGCAAGTTAAAGATGCTGCATTGGCACACTGGAGATTGTTCCTCTGAGGTTACAGTTAAAGCACTGTGTTGGAAAAGTAGAAAGACCTTTATCTTGTATGCAACCGATTTGATACAGAGACTTAGGTGTCTATTGAGAGGAAGCACTGATCCATTCATAATAAATACAGTACTAAAGTTATACTTCATATCAGTGCTGTAACCCTTAATATGGAATGGAGGATTGTCTGAAGTGACAATATATAGCTCCCAGAGATACAACAGGATTCATTTCATAGAATGGAATGTCAGTATTCCAAACAATCTGTTCCAGCGAAATTATAATTTCTAACATACATAAACAACTCACGTTTAGCAGTTATTACTTATTTTAGTGTGTTTTTAAGCATAAAATTTTGTAAGTACCTAAGTAAAAGCAAAAATTGCTACTTTACATTCAATTTGTCTTAAATGATTCGATTGTGTTTCTGAAGATGTACTAGGTAAGGAAATTAAAAATTAATGAAATTAAAAATTATTTAAACTTCAAGAACGCAAAGTTCACATATGTTTATTATTTTTCTTGTGCTCTTATGCTTTGGTTATGCTAATTTGACCTTTATATATGTCATTTAAAACAATCTACTCATGACCACTTTCAGTGGAACAGCATAAGCATTCATAAATAAATTGACAAAGGTAATAAAATGATGTGTATTTTTTCGATGTAGACCCTGTTTTCAAAGAATCGCTTGCATAATATTGTTATTACAATTCACTTGTTGCTATACCAAACAAAAATTGTATATTTCTCTCCCAGCTAGATCTACATGGATGTCACAACATGATGAGATCTTCCTTACTATGCAAAAGCATACAAGAACAATTTTATATAACTCCCTGCACCACAGGAACGTTTGGTGCCAACTAGCTGAGCACCAAACTTTGCATTCATCAGTAATGAAGGGGTTAATAAAAATCAAATTACTATTTTGGGCACAGAAATTAGGCATTGTAATCATTCTCATGTTGCTATGCAGCATACACCTCTACTGACTTAAACAAGCAACAAAGAAAATGGATCCCCTCGAGTTTGATGTCCTCTTGCACTTCTCAAAATATATTTATGTTATGCTGTTTAACAGCAGAGCAAACACTGATTGCATGTGTTAGCAATGTGTAGCTTTGAGAAGTTAAGATTACACAGATTAAAGTACTCCCTACATGAAATGAAATGAATTGTGTTTATGTGGATGGCTGTTAGAAATTGATCTCAAGTGATTAACCCTAAAAGAGAATATTAATCAGTGCACTGAAAGAATATATTGCATTTAAAAGCTTTTTATTTTTGGAATCTATAGCTTTCCAGTCAAAGATTTTTAAACATTTGTTTTATACAAGCACAAAAATTTCCAAAATCAGCCTGAGACTGATGTTGCTTTCTCAAGTGCAGTTTGAGCAAATGAGTTTGCTTTGAGCAATGCTTCAGAGCACTGTAGCACTGGAGGAGGCTGGTTGGGCTGTAAATATTAGAAGATGTACAATAAATCAACAGATTATCCTAAGGACACAAAGAGAGCAATTTGTGGCTGGGAGCATTTGACAGATAGTTTGAAGAAAGCAGATGATTGCCCGACTCTCGTTTCAGGTCTCCATGCAGCGCCTGGAGGCATTTCAGTGTTATTGTTGTATATTGATGTTACGGTTACCGCTGAGTGGCTAGCAGTGACAGATGTCTATAATTACAGCCAGAGCTGGCAGGATTCAGAAGCTTGGCAATGTAGAACAATTAGCTCCTGCCTGGTGCACCCCAGAGAATTGTTGAAATTGCTGGTGTAACGGAGTGCAATTGGTGGATACAGTGTCTGCTGCCCTCGGGACAATGGAAGAAATACAATACAACCACCATTGTCACAAGCTATGGTCTAATCATTTCCGAGATTTTCTAACAGGTCCTGGTAAATGTTCTATCATCCATCCTGCATTTTAGCTATGATTTTGTTTTGTTACCAGGCTTTTAATCAAGATCCTACATCGTTTGCGTGAATTACCATAGCCTATGAAGTTTAGTCACCTTGTGTGTATTTTGTAGGGAGAGGCGGAGCACAAGACAGATTTAAATGAAATGAACATTACATCAGCACTGAGCTTACTCAAGAGGATGGTAATCACAAATAGGCATGCATGCAGCATATATATAGAATTGCTGAACTGGGCACAGTACAATTGGGACATATTATGAACCGGTTTGATTCAGAAATATTACCTACTTCCCAACGTGATTTTTATATGTTAAATAATTACATTTCTACTCTTAAATAATTAGCTATATTACATTATTAGCACAGAAACAAGCCACTTGACCTAATGGGTCAATGTATATTTTTAAAAGTCTCAACAGTTCCCACCCAGGTTCTATATCTATCCATTCCCCTCTCCGTCATGTCTCCCTATCATTGCGTTAGTTCCTGCTTCAACCATTCCATATGGCAGTGAGTTCCAAAAGTTCAACACTCATGGTATTAAAGAAACGCTTTCTTGTTCTTGGCTCAACCACAAGTGAAATCAGTTTATCCAAATCCCACTGCATCAAACCATAAGCAGGATTTATCTCAGCCACTTCTGGCTCTGTATACCTTGATATCCTCCCTCAACAACAATCTATTTGTTTTGGTCTTGAAAATTTCAACTAACCCATATTTTGGGACATGGAGGGCAAGTGCTCCAACTTTTCAAACAAGGAATGTGCCACGGCCTGTTCAATCTTTTCTGATAGTTAAGAATATAAATCAGAAATAGAGTAGGTCCTACGGACCCTCAAACCTGTTGTGCCATGTAATAGGATCATGGCTGATCGGACATTTCTTATATCCCTTTTTCTTTCCTTTCACCATAATCCTCAATTATGCTACTGATCAGAATCTATATACCTGTGCCTTAAATATACACAAGGACTCTGCCCCAACAGCTCTCTGTGGCAAGGAGTTCCAAAGACTTTCAACCCTTTGAGAGAAGAAATTCTTCTTCATCTCAGTCTTAATTCTTTATCCTGCAGACATACCATCTGCTTCTAGACTTTTCCGTGAAAGGAAATATCCTCTCAGTATTTACCTTGTCAAACTCCTTAAGGATCTTGTGGTGCTGGAAAAGCAGAGCAGGTCAGGCATAAGTCCTTCATTCCAATGAGTCTCAACCTGTTTATCCTTTGCTCATAAGACAATCTCCGCATACTCAGGATCATCCTCGTGAACCTTCTTTAAATTGCTTCCAATTAAATATCTTTCTTCAAACAAGGGGACCAAAAATGCTCACAGTACTTCAGATGTGGTCTCACTATCACATTGTATAGATGCAATTATACTTCCCTGCTCTTCTACTCTAACAACCTGAAATAATGCCCAACATTCCATTAGCCTTCCTGACTACCTGTATGCTAACTTACTGTGTTTTGTGCACAGATTCCCCCACATTCCTTTGAGTTGCAGATTTCTGCTGTTTTTGTCCATTTAAATATTATTCTGTTCTTTTGTTCTCCCTTCCAAAATGAACAACTTCACATTTTCCCATATTATACTCCATTTGATTATTTTTTACCTACTTACTTAATATATCAATAGCTTTCTATAAACCGTTGTATCCTCTTGCAGCCTGCCCTTCCACTTATTTTGCATCCTTTTAGTTCTGGAAATACACTTGTGAATCTTTTCTGTATTTTCTCCAGGGCTTTGATATCCTTCTTGGCATATAGAGGATGGAATTAAGTTGCCTGGGCGTCATTGGTCCAAAGTGGTGTGGTAGAGAGGAATGAAAGGCTGGTGGTCTGTTTGATCAATGAGGGAAAAACACTTTGGATCCTTGCTGCCTTCCCAACTATCCACCAGGTGGGGCAGGTGGAGCTAATTGAAGCTGTTAAATACCTAACTAAGAGTTTCAACCTGCTGTCATCAAATTCACCCACCAGCAGATGGGGGCTTGCCAGCAGGGGAAGCTGTCCCTTTCAAGTTGAGTAATGCATCTTGAAAAAGTTCATCATCCAGTTTCCAACCAATCATTTTTTTTACCTTTTTCAAAATGACCCAGTTCACGCTTGGCAATATTTAACTTGGCAATACTAAAATACAATATTTAACCCACTCTGTGAATCTATTTGTCTTCCTGTATTTTAGTACGACATTCCATATTATAGGCTATAATCTCCCTTCCACTGAGTTTTCCATATGTTCATCTTTCCCCAACAAATTATGAGAATTGCTGCATGAGGTGAAAACATGTAGCAATTCAGAGGATAGTGAATTGTACCTGAAGTTTAACTGGTGATCGATTGGTACAGTAATCTGTCCTTCAACTATGTTATATTAACGGCAACCGGAACCAGGACATCCGGTGTATGTTGGAGGTAAATAGTATGTTAAGAAAGGGAAATTTTTATGAGTCCGAAAAGGAAATAGCTTGAAGAACTCAAAAGTCAGCAATGTAAACCACGATTTATCAATTATTGAAATGAATCCTGTTGCCTCTTTAGTTTGTGTTTGTCACCACATTAACAATTCAGCAAAATTGAATAATGCTTTCCATTAAAGAGGATTTTAAAGCATTTACTGTCCTCCTCATGTCAACTGCCAAGGAAATGTTGACCAGGCTGGAAATAATAAAGCATAGATTTAGCTGTCTCTGAATTGTCAGACTGCTTGTTCAATATCCAGCACTGGATGTGCAGAAATTTCCTGCAATGAAATATCAGAAGGACTGAGGTCATTGTGTTGGTCAAAGTCTGAAACTCTATTTCCTAGCCATTGACTCAGTCATTCTCCTTTATCATTGTCTAAGGCTGTTCACAATCTTAGTGTCTTATTTGACCTTGACGTGAATTTCCAACTGCATATCCATTCCAAGACTAAGATCATCTGTTTTGCCATCATAATATCACCTGATTCTACTATTGTTTATCTACGCCAAACCCTCTTTCATAGCTTTGTTACCTCTCACTTTAACTATTCCTGATCAACTATTCATTTTTCACCTTCTATAAGCTTAAACATTCCTAAATCTTTGCTGCTTTTATATTAACTTTCATGAAATTCCATGTACCCATCTGTAAACACACACCCCTTTAGTGTCAAATTTAATTTGAGGTACTTTAAGTCATTCTTACTCTGTTAAAGATGTTGCATCAATGCAAATTATTGTAGTAAAATTTAAATAATATTTTGAGCTAAGAAAACTTGACTTTGCTGATATTAACTTTTTTTTTAATCTATTGTGATTTTTCTTCTCTGGTTGAAATCTTGAATCCAGTTCAGAGTTTTTGTGCAATCATCTGTTTAATAGTGAAACATTTTTTTATTCAGTTGACTCTTGAAAAATTATAATCTCAAATGCAGTTATGTTTAGTGGTATGAAACATTTTAATGGGTATTTTCTTAAGTCTTTACAAAGAATAAAGCTTGTTTTTTTTAATAAACTAGCTCATTAATTATTATCAGAATATCCTAGAAGACTTCACAGAAAACAAATTTATTTTGGGTTCCTATCACTGTTATTACATCAAAATGTTATAGCAGCTATTTTACAAGCACTCCACAAAGTTAAAAATGAGAAGTTAATTTTTTTTAGTGGAGTTGTTTGGAGAAGGAATGTTATTCAGGACAGCAGGCAAAGTGTTTAATCTCTGAACAATGGATTAAGTCCTCAAGGGATCCTTCACATTGAGTTGCCAGAAGTTAGATCTTCAATTTAACTTCTGATATTGCTGCACCCCTCACAGCTGCACTCAAGCATCATCTGAGACAATGTGCTGAAGTGAGATTTGAACGCAATCAGTCTGATTTGGAGGAGAACTTTACTAACCAAATCAAACTGGCATATTGCTGATTTTTAATAAAACTGCAAATATTAAAAATTTGAGAAAAAGCTGACAAAACATTGGTATTTCAGCATTTGAGGAAAGGGATTCATCTAGAGATTCTTTATCCTGCTCTGAAGCTGCATTGACCTCTCTTAACTCTTTCAGAGACTTAACAACTCTGCTTTGTTTTCACAGCATTTGTTGCTATTATATTAAACCTGAAATATATCAAACACTGCATAATTTGAAGAAGGACCTCTGGACCAGAGACATTAACTCTGCTTTCTTTCCGCAGATGCTGCCAGATTTGCTGAGTTTCTTCAGCAATTTATGTTTTGGTTTCAGATTTCCAGCATGTGCAGTTTTTTTTGTTTTTAACCATACAATTTCTTTTTGATTTGCTAATTGTTCTCAGTACTGAAACATTGCTTCCACTGTGTTTGCCTTTTTAAACAAGTACGGCTTTCTAGAAGATGCATTTTGCGGCTCTGATTTGAGACAGCAAAATAAAATGAAATGTCTGCTGTCAGTTTTTAAAAGAAGTTTCTTCTCTAAGCCAATTGTATAAAGTATGAGTCTTAGGAAATATTTACAGTGAGCATGACAGAAATGTTATCTAAGGATGTGAAATGGATAATGCTGCTAGACCAGAGCCTGATATTTTCTACCATATATTTTAATCTATTAGCCAAGCCCAGTGTAATGTAGACAGAATTTGTTTCTATTTATTTGTATTCATTTAATAGGCAGATATTGCTACATGGTACTCGTTTAAATGGATTAGATCTGTTTAAAGCTGTGCCACATACATATTCATGGGAACAAATGGTTTCACTTTGAGTAAATTAAAAAAATGCCTCACTTAATGCTCAAACAGGAGAAACAAAAGAAGGTTGTTGTCATTGTTAACGAGTGCCTCAATTTACTGTTCAATGGGGCAGATAAATGGATTTAGGAGCTAATAATCATGCCTGTCATTCAAGGATAGCGTGTGGAATCCCATGGGGAGAGGAGAGCCCATGGGATGAAAGGGCTGATCTGGTGTTTGATGGGATGATGGGTATCCAGACTAATGGATAATAAAAGGATTAGAAATAGTTACAAGGATGATTATAGATTAAATGGCTGTTTCATTGTTACCTTGTTTTTTTTAAACTTCTATTTGCACGCTCCTTTTAGTACAGTAGTAGAATTTCCCTTGTTGGACTTGTGCTTTTGAATGCAAATTAAGACCATACGTTTTATATTTGACTTTTTCTTAATGGCCTTCTGATACACCTGTTTAGTTAGAGGTAAAGTTAATCACATGGTATAGTTCAACTGCATTGCTTTCTAAAACTAATTAGGGCTCTTGTGTTGCACTGGTAATGTCCCTATCTCTGAGCCAGGTGACCCAGATTCAAGTCCCACCTGTTCCTGAGGTGTACAGTGCCATCTCTGAACTGGTTGATCCAAAAACATATCTAGAGTTCATGACCAATAATTTCCCTTATAAACTCCAATTTCTTATTTATTTTTAAAATTATCTGCTACAATTTTGTACAGAGATTAAAAGGAGTAAACTGCAGAAGGTACAAAATTGTAAGCACTGGAAATCCACAGAGGATCACTCAGCATTTGAGAGGAGAAAATAACAGTTTGGCATTTTAGATTGATAGCCATCATCACTTTACGTCTAATTGAAGACATCTTTTTCTCAGTTGTCAACTGATTTGTTGTGTTATCCAACATGTTCCATTTTTCTTAAGCATTTGGATAGATCTATTTTCCATGGGTCATTGGGCCTAATAAGTATATACTGTAGAAAGCCTTTTTATTATATTAATTGTTTTATAGACCTAGCAAAGAGCAAGTAGAGATACATTGGGCCAGGTGGTGTGTTGTATTATGTCATTCCATGTTTGTTTTCAAGCCTAAGTTTGAATAACCGACCATTCGTATGTTTCTTTACCGACCTACAAATAATTGTACAAGAACACAAGACACAGGAGCAGGAGTGAACCATTCAGGCGAAAGTGGGTACTGCGGGTGCTGGAGATTCGGGTCAAGATTAGAGTAGTGCTAGAAAAGCACTGCAGGTCAGGCGGCACCCGTGGAGCAGGACACTTGACGTTTCGGGCCAATGCCCCTCATCAGGAATGAGGCCTGTAGCCTATTGTGCCTACTGCATCATTCAACATGAACATGGGTGATTTTGGGATTCAACTTCACTTCCCTGCCCCCTCCCCATATCACTCAATTCCCTGAGAAACATGTTTTCCATAATTGTATTCGATCATGGAGACTCCAGAACCCTAAATGGTAGAGAATTGCAAAGGTTCTCAACACTTGAAGTGATGAAACTTCTCCCCATTTCATTCCAAAATGATCAGCCCCTTATGCTGAGACTGTATCCTGTGTTTTAGTTTCACTGATCAGTGGAAAAAATCTCTCAACTTCTACCCCTCCTGGATCTTGTATGTCTCAATGAAATTACCTCTTATTGTTTGAAACTCCAGAGGATATAGACCCAATTGCAATCATAAAGAAGTCATTTTCTCTTTTTTCTTTTCTTCAGTGTTGGAGGTTATTTTAACATGATGTGCAATTTGTACTGCATATGTCGATACAAGCACAATGTCAAAGAAACATCTGAACATGAGTTCACCCTAACTGAACTTCGGCAAGTAATGTGAGACTACATAGACCCACAAAGTTTTAATAAAAACATATATATTGGAAATATTCAGCAAGAGCTGGCAGCATCTATAGAGAGAGAAACAGTTGGCATTTCAAATCTGTGATTTTTCTATTACAATTCTTCATCTTTGTGCAAGATGCAATATTACTCTAATCAATTAAAATAAATATCTTAAATTCATGTGTGATCTTAGAAATGTGGGCAGAGCATTGACTGTTCATTTAGTACTTTGAGTAAAATTCTCAGAAATACATTGATGCAAGTGTGTTTTGCATTTTTACTGGCTAATTTCTTTCTTCTGTAAGAAAACAAAAGAGGACAAAGTGAAACTCTTGGGAAATATTTTAAATACTTGTTTCATTACATCTGTTTTCTTTGCTAAAAGATTCTCCACTGTACACAGAGCTGATATGGTTTAATGTTGATGCCAAAGGGAAAGTTAAATTGAGAAGAAGAAAGTTTATATATTAGTTTCCTTCAAGAGTCTAATAATACCTCATTTCTGGCCTTATACTCATTCCCGGTTACCATCATTTCACAATTAGTGGCTGTGTCTTTAGTTCTCTAAGCCCTGAACTCTGGAATTTCCTTGTTAAGCCACTCTGTCACTCTATCTTTTCTTTCCTCCTTTATAATAGCCTTTCTGTAAACTTTCAGTTATTTACCTGGATATATCTATGTATGAAATTTAATACCCTCCCTTGAGAAAGGTAGGTGGTCAGGAATTTAGGACATGTCACCTTCCCAGTTTTGACCCATGTTTGGTGCAGGGAGTTGCGCTGGTGGAGGCCCTTAAAGGTGTGATTAATGCCTCACTCTTCCACTTTTGTTATATAACCAGCTGTGGGCAGGGGAGTCGATATGAAGGAAACCCTCTTGGGATGTGTCACTTGTTTAAAGGCACTCGCAGGTGTTGGGAGGGAAGAAGGTTGTGGAGGTCAGACATTGCCTTTCCTGCCATGCCTCCATCCTCAATGATCCTCATTCTGTCATCGCTCACCTTCAGCTGGGGGAGCTTGGGTAATCCTGGGCTTCTCTTAGATCTAGTCCCAATGGTTCCCACTGCTCCTGCTGGCACTACCTGCAATGTTCAGAGGCTGGCAGGTCTCAGGGTTTAGCTCTTCCACCCCCCCCCCCCCAATGCTGTTGGTCCCAGGAAAGTCTGCTGCTGTCTATTAATTCATTGGACCTAGTCAATGGAGGTGATGCAGTGCTGTCAGTTGCTCTCCAGCATGTGGGCAAGGCTCGCCTTCACCTGCATATATTTTGAAGGTCAAATTCTTTCTCATTACACTCCTGTGGAGTAGCTCAGGAGAAATTGATGCTATGTAAAGTTTTTGAGTTGTAAGTCAAAGTTGAAATGCTCCTCATCCTTGCCAGCCTGAGATACTACACGGTTTTCTGGACTCTTCACCGATGGGCAAGAAAAATTCCAGTCTGACTTCAAACTAAAATCTTTGCTTCTAACTCACAAACTTTATACTTTTACCTACAAATCCATGAATTGATGTTGGTGGATTTTTGCATGATTTTCATTTAAAGCATCTCATTATCTTTTTCCTCAGGTTTACGTCCGAATATCTGAAGCTTTGAGTCTAACCGATGAAACACGTGTTCTTGAAACATTTGTGGCAAAAGTGTGAGTATGTTTCAAACGAATCTTTTCCCTACTCAGTAAGGTAATGTATGATGTGGATGTAAGTAAACCATTCACTTCATGACAAACGTAAATACAATGTTTACTCTTTTGAGATTAATAATCTGACTTTATTCATTACATCCTCAAATTGTTCATTAATTGTTACAGTGCATTTTTGTTTTATTCTTATGCCATTTCCAATTCCCCTAAACATTTCTTAAGTATTTGTGAACCTCTTTAAATAATATTTCTCTCCTGAGAACCTCCTGCTGTCTCACCACAAGTAGACACTTTACTTTATTGATGAACTGCATTATTATACATATCATGAATATCATGGATCAACCTCCTGGGATCTCCAGTGGTTTCAGCTCTCTAATTGAGATACCTGTTGCTAAACATTCTTGTGAGAAACCTTGTCAAATGCTTCATTAAAATCATGGCAAAAATGTTTACTACTTCCGAAGTTAGTTACGTACGCAGTGAGATATATCAAAAGGTTTAGGAGCCAGCGGTTCTTGATATCCCACCCAATTCCCAGTACTACTGGAATGAATTGGAATTGCTTAATCATTTGGGTAATTGTTGTATTCTGTGTGGCTTGCCCTCTACTGTTGTTTCAGTCGTGACTATAGTAAGTTTGCTGGAGTAATGGGTGGCACGGTGGCACAGTGCTGCCTCACAGCGCCAGAGACCCGGGTTCAATTCCCGACTCAGGCGACTGACTGTATGGAGTTTGCACGTTCTCCCCATGTCTGCGTGGGTTTCCTCTGGGTGCTCCGGTTTCCTCCCACAGTCCAAAGATGTGCAGGCTAGGTGAATTGGTCATGCTAAATTGCCCGTAGTGTTAGGTAAAAGGGGTAATGTAGGGGAATGGGTGGCTTGCGCTTCAGCAGGTCGGTGTGGACTTGTTGGGCTGAAGGGCCTGTTTCCACACTGTAAGTAATTTAATCTAGTGTGAGACACACACACACACACACACACACACACACACACATCTTCCCCACCATTACCTGGACAAGTATGCGACAGTCCTCCACCTTCTTCAGTTAATTAACTTGCCTCATGATTTATTGCTTCCTATTTCCATGGCACCTCGCTCTTTGACTTAACCTTTCTCAGTTCCTTATTAAATGGTATCACGAAGGTCCAGATGTGTTAATGGTTCTTTCTGCTCTCTCTTTGGGTTTGATCAAGAAACTGACACAATAAAAATTGGGAACAATCCCTGCTGCTTAAATAATTGTATAACTAGGATGATATGATGCTGTTATTTCTGGGAATCAGTACCTTTATTAGATGCATTAATGTCAACATAGTGCATGCGATAACAAATTTAACAATGGTAATGCAAGACGATGAATATTTCAGAGTTATTCTTTATGACTGTAATGACACAACCAATATATGCTATGTTAATGTAATTTATGTACAACTAAACTCCAAAATGATTAAAAAGGCATTAAACCATGTTTTCATTAAATGTTAGGTTTAGCATTAGGTACAAATTGTTTTCTCAGAGATTCCATTTCAGAAAAAAATGAAACTCTTAAATAAACAAAATAGATGAGCTTGATACCTCAAAAAACTTGGCTCCACAATTTTATTTGCGTCACTTTAAAAGCTAAAAAATATCTGAACCATTAAGACCACAAGAGTAGTTGTTAGTCCATTTCCTTTCGATTAAATTATATTAGGTTATGTTCCCCTAGTGGCCCCAATGATAATAGCAATCAGCACTGTGCAATTCAGCTGTACAGAATGTCCTAGGTTTAAGTTCGCGCTCATCAAGTTAACTATTCTCAGCCTGAATGACAGTAGGAGTGCCAGAATTGGCCTCACCAAAACAGGTGAAGGTTGGAAATCAGACAGCAATCCAATGGTTATCCCAATCCACTGATTCCTACTAGAAGCTGCATTACTGTTAACTTCAGTTACCATTGAGGCATCCATGTAACTCTACACGCTGACTAACCTGTTGGGACTTAGAAATTAAAAATGGCAACTTGTACCGTGGCAAGAGGGAACCAACACCTAGCACAAGTCAGCGTTTGCACTTAGAGGGAGACTAGCGAACAGATACCCATCTTGGAGTCTTTTTAAAGGAGAGTTTTCTTTAGACACTTATTGTTACATTTTTCTTGTCAACATTAACATCCCTCATAAATTAACAAGGCTCATATATCAGTTTAAGACCTATATATTTACAGCAGCAAGTACTTCATCATTATATGTGGATCAGTCACAAGAATGGAAAGCTTTGGTATAAACCAATGTGAACAAATTATTTGTTGTATAAATTCATTAAAGTTCTAAAATGTATTGGGTGTTCTCACATTCCACAGAAGAAATGCCCCGATGTGTTGTTTAACCCATGTGTATTCTGATTAAAATCTTCCACAGACATTAAGAAGGATACTTTATGTCTGTAGTGAATAGTGAACTGTGCTGGGATGAGCTCCATTATAGGTGCTTTTAAACCACTGCAGTGTGAATATACTCACGCATATAGACCTGGGGCCATTTGAGCAATTTTCATTTTGTGCGGTAAACCCTTGCTAATGCTGCTGTGCCTCAGTGCAGTAATCCCATACTGTAAATGGGTGAGTAGATCCACCCGATTCACTAACATCAACCACTGGAAAGGCATAGTTGAAAGAAAAGCCCGAGTGGGAAGTACGCTCAGGTAACCAGAAGGTTTGGGATTTGCACATCAGAATATTTTCTAATCAACTTGTTCAGAGAAGTTGTTACACATCTCTGAAGCAGGTGAGACCTGAGCCTGGACTTCTTAGCTCACTGCACCTCAAGAGTCCAAAATTTGCCCATTAGAAGCTGATGTATAAGTGCACTGTAGCACCTATGTATACATGACTAAAGGTAACAATAATGTAAATGTCAGCTCTGTGGAACATATGTGAAGATGAGGTCACCTGCATGTTCTCTGAATGCTGAAGTGCAATCTCGTCTGATGTTGCATTAAGGAACTGGTTATGGCAACTTAAATGTGTGAAGTCAGTATATGGATATCTGCCTCCAAAGTGAGAAATGTCAAACATGAACGTATCTGTAAAATATTTTGATCATGTGCTCTATGTATTCCAAACAGGAAATGAAGAAAGTGTCTTTATGAAGAACGAGAATAAACAAATCACTTGTTTGTTGCTCCGTCAGTTGACAGTTTTCAGAATTAGATGTTTTCACGTGGTCCAGTAATGAATATCCCTTTTCTTACAGTGTCAACAATCTAAAATGCTGGGGGAGAAGTGAACTGGTAATTTCCAGAACACTGCAGTTTCTTAATGACTTGTCTGTTGGATATCCTTTTTATTGATGTCATGGTGCAGCTACAGTAGGAAAGGTTAGAGTAATGTGTACTTTGAAAACAATGTACATGTTCTGCGAGATCAAAAACTGTTTACTTGGCAAATGCCTCTCTTTCCTTTGTAGAACATAAACCATTACAACATAGTACAGGCCCTTCAGCCCTCGATGTTGCACCGACCTATGAAACCAATCTGAAGCCCATCTAACCTGCACTGTTCTATTATCATCCATATATTTATACAATGACCATTTTAATGCCCTTAATGTTGGCGAGTCTGCAACTGTTGCAGGCAGGGCATTTCGCGCTCTTACTACTCTCTGCATAAACAACCTGCCTCTGACATCTGTCCTATATCTATCACCACTTAATTTAAAGCTTTCTTCTCTTCTCAGCTGGGGTCAAGTCTAAAGGAAAACTACCTTTTTCAACCTTGAAGAAAAAGATACAAGGGGTAAAGTAACTGATAAAGTGGGCGATAAAAAGGCTTGGTCACATCTTGGCCCATTTTAAAAAATCAGTTTATGGGATGTGGATATTGCTGGATATTCAGTTAATAAATCTAGAATTTAAATCTGGTCGCACTTTTGATCCCTTCAGGAAATTCTTTTAGGTAGTTTGACTGGTTGCAAGCTGCTCAGGGTTATTTAAGAATGACCAGGGTATTTTGGCATGTAATCCCCTCTTTCTTACATTATAGTATATTAAACTCTTTCAATAGATTCATGTCTTGCCATAATGTTGAGCTTTATTTGTTTAACTAAATGAAAATCTCTCTACTTGGGTCTCCTTATTCCACCTGAGCCAGCAATGCATTACATTAGCTGTATTTTATTAAATATCTCTAATTTAGCAAACTAATTCTGATATATATCAGCAATAAGAATTGTTAGAAATGAAAAATGAGTGCTCATCCAAGGCATAGCATCTGGCTTAAAGACCAACCCTTATCTTTTTCACACATTCCTACACTTGTGACTCTAATTGCTTGTAGGGGAAAGTTTTACTCATGTGGTAATGTTACTGGACTAGTAACTCAAAGGCAAACACTCTGGACACATGATTTCAATCTAATCATGGCAGCTGTTGGAGTTTGAATTTGGTTAATAAACCTGGAATGCAAATCTGGTCTCAGTAAGAAAGGAAATCTGCCATCCTCACCTGGTCTGACTTCCATGTGATTCCAGATTCACGCCAATATGATTGACTTTTAATTCCCGTATGTGTTTGAGTAACCCACTCAGTTCAAAAGCTATGACAGAAGGCAACAACTGCAAGTGTTACCAGAAACACCCATTTCCCACAAAAGAATAAAAGAATTTCCATCAGCCATAGGGATCTATTTCTTCAATTCTCCTCATAAATTTGTAGTTAGCTATACTCAATTCTGAGGCTGTTGAGAATTGAGACTGAACTGGTTAATTTGATTAGATTAGATTACTTACAGTGTGGAAACAGGCCCTTCGGCCCAACAAGTCCACACCGACCCGCCGAAGCGCAACCCACCCATACTTAACACTACGGGCAATTTAGCATGGCCAATTCACCTGACCCGCACATCTTTGGACCATGGGAGGAAACCGGAGCACCCGGAGGAAACCCACGCAAACACGGGGAGAACGTGCAAACTCCACACAGTCAGTCGCCTGAGACGGGAATTGAACCCAGGTCCCTGGCGCTGTGAGGCAGCAGTGCTAACCACTGTGCCGCTGTGCTGCCCCTATATAAACTGGAAAATCTCAGCAGATCAGACAGCATCTGTGAGAGAAACAGAGTTAGCATTTCAGGTTGATGACCTTTCTTTAGAACTGTCTTTTTCAGGATTTCTTTTTTTCCCAATTTCAGATTTCTAGCAACAGTAATATTTTGCTTTTGTAATTTTTAATATTTTCTGGATTTTAATTTGCAATGTCTAGAGTGCCTGGGTTATGTTTTTAGGTGCATTCAGAAACCTAGCAAGATATTTGATCCAGCTGGATCTCAGGAATTTTACATTCTGGTGTTAGTTGAGGATATTTAGCCTTCCATTCTTTCTGAACATCACTGGCAATTTAGGGAAGAAAGATAGAAAGAATTAACCTTTGGAGCTAGGTTTGTCAGTTGGTTACCATTAAAGGAAGATGTTACCTGTTTATCTCTTAATATCTGAGTCACTAGATGATACGTTACCACTCATCCAAACTGACAACAGTTAGGTTGTGGAGGGTGTGCTTCAAGTGTTTATCAAAGTCTAATCACGCTTGGCTCAGGCCTCTGGTGGTTGTAAACAATAGTGAATTAGTCAAGTTATATTGTTCGATAAGAAAGGAAAAGTAATTTTTATAGATATAAAACCTATATATATCTCAGCAAAACGTAAATGACTTGAAACAAGTTTTTTTGTTTCTAATGCTGTATTGTTATTAAAGTTAAGTTTTAAACCTTTTGCCCCCCCAAGGCAGACAGTGAAAGCTCTGGAAAGTAATACCCACCCACTTTTATACTGAAATTTAATATGCAACTTTTTATTGGAAAATAATCGCACTTGTCTGCCAAAATCCACTGTGCAATATTTCTGTTTGTATGGGTAATGCAATAAAGGCAGAGGGTGCTATTTATCACTGCAAATTTTGAGGTTTTCAGGATTCTTTTTATTATTTTAATATATTTCCAAGGTATTAAATCAAAAAAATGATGAATTACACTTGTCTTTGCTGTGTGGCCATTTTCACCCCAAATACAATACACATCCCAATTTCGGTGGTTATTTTGACTGTTTATGATATGTCTGTTATTTTTCTCTGCGAAGTATTGTGAGTGATCTTGAAATAATATTGCCAAAGTAATTTTCATCACTGTTTTCAGAAGTGGTGCACTGGCTATATGTGCTTTTCAACTTTTCCCGACATCTGTATTGTATCAATAAGCTTTTGTAGTGAGAGAGGATAAATAGAAAAAGGTGCAGATACTTTACTCATCAAAATGTTTGCTTGTTAATTTTGTGTAGATTGGATGAAAATGGTTTATGTCAGTGAATGGGACACCTTTCTCATTTGGTCACCTATTGGACAGTTTGAATTATAGAGAGATGCAGAACAGTGAGAGTTTATTCCCACGGTGTATTTGCATATATGATTAAATGCAGAATGAAGATCCTTTTGCATGAATCCATCAAACGATCCCCAGGGACTTTATAGCCCAGGTTAGCTGTAGAGAAAAGCTTCCTCTGCATTGTCTCATAAAACACTGCCTGGGAAAATGTATCACAGGTAGGCACAGAGTAAATCTCCCACTAGTCTGTTCCATTGAGCTGGATTATACCCTGAAGGTGGGCTGTACATACATCAGTATAAATATCAAGGGCAAGCTGGCCTTCATTTAACCTTTTGCTAGTATGAGGTGGAACCTCTGTCTGTCTTTTGGAGGAAGTCCTGCCTCATATAGTGGCCGGCTAATCAGAGGTCAGCAGCTCCGCACACTGCCCGTGTGAGTAGAAGCAATGTCCAATGCCATTGCTGCAGGCAGACCAAGAAGGTGAGTGACAGCAATGGACAAAGACATGCAGGTAAGACCAATATCTTGTTTGGATCAGGCCAACAATAGGGAGAAGCCTCTAATAAACATTAGAATCTACTAAGAGACAGTCCATTGCCACCACACCTCACTTTCACAGGTCAGCTCCTATAGAGTTAAACCTGCTGGACTGCACCCTGAGCGGTGGCCTATTTTTTGACTGTTAAATGAGAGCAGAATTTACAGGCCTCATTACAGATCAATTGTAATTTTTGTTCTCTGATCTCTGTGACATTGTGACCTTTGACCTTGAAGCAGTCTGAACAGGAAGTTGAAGCCAGAGTTATTTGGCCAGACAGAAAGGAGCATTGCAGAACAAAGGAGAGCTAAAAGCAAGGAAGAGCTTGAAACAGTATGCAATTAGCACATAGATGCAGACAGAGCATTGGGCTGAATTGTGTAGGGGATCTGAGAGATGTGGGATATGGTATCGTTTGTTCCAGAATTGAGAAGCCCGTCCAGACAGCAAGGAGTTGCCAGTTAAGGAGATTATTGCTTGTTAAACTTATTGAGTTTCCTATCTTATCATTAGTTAGACAGCGAGAAAACTGGACAGGGAATCACACCAGGTGAATACAACTTGCCGCTGCTGTCAGGAGTTCCATGTTGCACATTGAGCACCATCATCTCAGGAAACATATGCCCCATGTCCACAGATATTTGAATTTGTTATGCACCAGCCTCTAAGAACCCTCATAACGCTTGTCCAGTCCATTACAAGATGTCTCAAAGCTGCATCAGCAATAATCGTTGTTCTGCTGCAGCAAGGGAGAACATACCCACCTCTATGACTGGAACAAACTGCACCTCTAGGCTCTTTGCTTGTTGTCATAGCACTCTCCTGAACTGAACCTATCTGTGTGCTTACACAATCCCTTCCCTACATTACCTTGGCCCTTCTGTCAGAGTTATCATGCTCCTATTACATCTTTCTTGCTGTATAATTTAGTGCAGACACAGAAGAAGAAAGCTTGACATGGTTGTTGTAGACCTATTAAGGGGAATAGCCTTCAGTCAGGGAGTCCAGGAACAGAGAACCTCCACTAACACTCCATGAGTTTGGACAGGTTCCGTCAGTCACTCAGTGCAATCAGAGTTAGAATATTTTCCACCTGACAGATGAGGAACAGAATGTCAGGCAGCCACTACTCACCTTGAATCTTTTTTTCCTTATTGGGAACTATTTTCCACCTGTCTTGAGAGGGAGAGAGGCAGTTATTACAGGTGATTGAAGCATGGAGATATCCAAAGTGAGTGATCAGGTAGCGCAGAAAGCATGCAAGCTTAGTGGTGCCAGGGTTTAGAATGGGCAATAGCAAGTGACAGAAGATAATGCAGGCAATAGTGAGAGTGATAGAGAATGAGATTCAGTGGGAGATTGGTATTGAAGCAGAGATCATCTAAGTGTTAGATATTGGAGAAAAGATGGTGGTCTTTATGATGAGTGGAGAAGGACATTGACATTCTTCATACAGTAATAGGCATTTCTCCGTGTGGTTGAGACTGATCTAACTTGGGTAGCGACCTCAAACCAAACTGGCGTAGTCTGTGTTGTAGCCTCCACTGCTGGTCCCAGGGCAAGAAAAGATTACTTCTACACCATCCCATCTGGTAGCCCCTGCTGCTTAGAGGGGCACCAATAGCTCCCTATCTGCAATGTTGGAAACCGTGCAGGGCAGTTCTGAATTGACAGTGCTTGTCCAGGTGCATCACAGATTTTTAGAGCTGTTGCAGGCACAAGGGTTGCCAAGTGCATTCCAGAATATCTGCTGAGTGGCACATTACTTTGGTGATGCCACATGTTAAGATGGGGTCAGAATCAGACATGACAGACACCACGAAGGCAGGCTAGATAGTTATTGAGTTGAATTTGGTAAGTTATGGCAAGAAATCTCTCAAAGCCTCATCAAAAACTCTCTCCAAAAAACCTGATGCAGCTTGCACTTAGCCAAACAAAAGTTTAGCTTCAGCCCAGAAACAGAAACCTGGATAATTCATGTGAAGAGAAGAAGCAAATCACTCTCAGGGAGAAGACAACTTTCGTGCTTGAAAGAAAAAGAGACAGGAACTCTTATAGGTACTGTACCAGCTGGCTAATAAAGTCCTAAACCATAGAAAGTTATGTGAATAGCTCAGACATGCTTTAGAGCTGGGTGTTTCTCCAGAAGATGCCAAATGATAAACTGACAGTTGAAAATGAAACCTGGAAAGCTGCACCGTTAGTGTTGTGATGATC
The DNA here is from genome assembly GCF_020745735.1 of Hemiscyllium ocellatum. NCBI lineage: Eukaryota > Metazoa > Chordata > Chondrichthyes > Orectolobiformes > Hemiscylliidae > Hemiscyllium > Hemiscyllium ocellatum. The sequence continues at coordinate 16,901,798 of NC_083416.1, read as the reverse complement.
CCAAGGAGTCAAAAGTTTGTCGAAGGATTTCCTACAATGGAGGTGTTGAAAACTGTTGATAAGACCCCTGACCTGAATAAAACAAAATGTCATGGAACTTCATAATGGCACAGTTAATGGGAATGCTTGTGGTTGTACCTTCATTGCGTAAACTTAAGTAAAATTGACCTTTTAAATTGAAGTCTTATCCATGTTGTATTTTTATTGGTTCTGTTTTGTGTTAAAGGTGTGAAAGTAAAACCATGTTGTTAATTTCTTCATATGGGAACCATTCAATAAATCTGGTATTTTAGATTACCCACGGGAGCAACAATCCAGGATAGTCCTCCTCAAGCACTGTCACAACAAGCACTCCAGGGTGGATACCGTTGACAAGATACAATGCAAGGCTTCTATTATACTCTCCCACTAAACACTGTGGGATGGTTTAAGCATGTATGACATGTAGTGCAAAGCATCCTCTACACTACACCAATAATTATTCACAGGTCAGGTGCAATATAGCCTGGAAAAAATATGTAAAGCTATGTCTGCACAGCCCAATCAAATTCTTGCAGGGCAGATTTGGAAAACTACCCCATGCTGTATGATGATAATATATCTTATTGAAGTTCAAAAGTGTAACCCAACTGCACTAGTGAGGCATTGTTCCATTTCCCACTAAGATCAAGAAAGGAGAGAAACTTATTAAGCGACCCTTCATATTTTTTTTCATAAGTGTGACTAATCCTGTTAGCAGGATTATAATTTGGATCACAACTTTTTCCCTCGTTTGACAATGGTTGTCCTTATGTGGTTAAGCATACTAAGAATTATAAAATCTGTTAAAAAAAACGGATGTATATGTCAGATAATGACAGCTGGGATCAAGTGTACCTATAGGACAGTAGGAGTATACTTAAGAGGGAAATTAGGAGGGCAAAAAGGGAACGTGCGATAGCTTTGGCAAATATGGTTAAGGAAAATCCAAAGAAATTCTACAAATGCATTAAGAACAAAAGAGTAACTAGGGAGAGAATAGGGCCCCTTAAAGGTCAACGAGGTCATCTATGTATGGAACCACAGGAAAGTAGTGAGATACTAAAAGAATATTTCGTGTCAGCATTTACTGTGGAAGTAGACATGGAAGCTAGGGAACTTGGGGAAATAAATAGTGATGTCTTGAAAAGTGTCCATATTATAAAAGAGGAGGAGCTGAAGGTCTTTAAATACATAAAAGTAGATAAAAACCTGGGACCCGATAAGGTGCATCCTAGAACTTTGTGGGAAGCGAGGGAAGAGACTGCTGGAATCCTCACTGAGATATTTGCATCTTCGACAGCCATGAATAGGTACCGAAAGACCGAAAGTATTTAAGAAAGGTTGGAAGGAAAAACCAGGGAACTATAGACCAATCACCCTAATGTCAGTGGCTTGTAGGAGGTGGAGGGAATCCTGAGGGACAGGATTTACATGCATTTGGAGAGGCAAGCATCGATTAGGGATAATCAGCATGGCTTTGTTCAAGGGCAATCATGTTTCACTAACTTGTTTTGAGTTTTTGAAGAAATGACAAAGGCAATTGATGAAGGCAGAACAGTAGATGTCTGTACAGACCTCAGCAAGACATTTGAAAAGATTCTGCATGATAGCTTGGTTAGCAAGATTAGATCACATGGAATCCAGGAAGAGCTAGCCAATTGGATACAAAATTGGCTTGAAGTTAGAAGACAGTGAGTGTTAGTAGAGGGTTGTTTTTCAAACTGGAGACCTGTGACCAGCGGTATGTTGCAAGGATTGGTGCTGGGTCCACTGCATTTTGTCATTTATATAAATGATTTGGATGTGAATTTAGGAGGTACCTTAGTGAGTTTGCAGATGACAGCAAAATTGGTGATGTAGTGGACAATAAAGAAGGTTATCTCCAAGGACAATGGGACCTGGATCAGATGAGTCAATGGTCTAAGGAGTGGCAGAAGGAGATTAATTTAGATAAATGCAAGGTTGCATTTTGGAAAGGCAAATCAGGGCATGACTTATATAGTCAATGAGTCAGGCAGCATCCGAGGAGCAGGAAAATTGACGTTTCAGGCAAAAGCCCTTCATCAGTTCATTCAGGAATGAACTGATGAAGGGCTTTTGCCTGAAACGTCAATTTTCCTGCTTCTTGGATACTGCCTGAGCTGCTGTGCTTTTCGAGCACCACTCTAGTCTAGGCTCTGATCTCCAGCATCTGCAATCCTAACTTTTGCCTTATATATTCAATGGTAGGACCCTGGGGAGTGTTGCCAAACAAAGAGACCTGAGGGTACAGGTGTGTATTTCCTTGTAAGTGTAGTTGCAGATGGACAAGATGACAGTGAAGACGAAAGTGAGAACTGCAGATGCTGGAGATTAGAGTCAAGATTAGAATTGTGCTGGAAAGCACAGCAGGTCAGGCAACATCCGAGGAGCAGGAAAATCGACGTTTTGGACAAAAGCCCTTCATTAGGAATGAGGCAGGGAGCCTCGGGGGTGGAGAAATAAATGGGAGGGGAGTGAGGCTGGGCGAAAGGTAGCTGAGAGTGCAATAGATGGATGGAAGTGAGGGGTAAAGCTAATAGGACGGGGGGGTGGAGTGGATAGGTGGGAAGGAAGATGGACAGATGGGATGGGTCATGAGGACAGTGCTGAGCTGGAAGGTTGGAACTGGGGTAAGGTGGAGGGAGGGGAAATGAGGAAACTGGTGAAGTCCATATTGATGTCATGGGTTGGAGGATCCCAAGGCAAAAGATGAGGCTTTCTTCCTCCAGGCGTCAGGGGTAAGGGAGTGGTGATAGAGGAGGCCACGGACCTCTATGTCCTCGGCAGAGTAGGAGGGGGAGTTAAAGTGTTCAGCCACGAGGCAGTAGGGTTGATTGGTGCCGGTGTCCCGGAGATGTTCTCTGAAGCGCTCTGAGAGTAGGCATTGTGTCTACTCAATGTAGAGGAAACCACATTGGGAGCAATGGATACAGTAAATGATGTGTGAAAGTGCAGGTGAAACTTTGATGGATGTGGAAGAATCCTTTGGGTGGAGGTGAGGGGGGAGGTGTGGGCTCAGGATTTGCAATTCCTGAAGCAGCAGCGTTAGGTGCCGGGAGGGGAGGGTGGATTGTTTGGGGGTGTGGACCTGATGAGGTAGTCGAGGGGAGAATTGTTTTTGCGGAAAGTGGACAGGGATGGATGTGGTGGTAGGATCTGGTTGCAAGTAGCAGAAATGGCAGAGGACGATGCAATTTATACAGAGGTTGGTGGGGTGGAAGGTGGGTGGGGGGGGTGGATTCTGTCCTTGTTGCGGTTGGAGGGGTGGAGTTCGAGGGTGGAGGTGCAGGAAGTGGATGAGATGCACTGGAGGGCATCATCCACCGCATGGGAGGGAAATTGCAGTCTTTAAAGAAGGAGGGCATCTGGTGTGTTCTGTGATGGAACTGGTCCTCCTGGGAACAAATGCGGCAGTGGAATTGCAAATAAGGGATAGCATTTTTGCAGGAGGCAGGATGGGAGTTGGTGTAATCCAGGTAGCTATGGGAGCCTGTGGGTTTGTAGAAAATGTCAGTGTTGAGTTGGTCACTGTTGTTGGAGATGGAGAGGTCCAGGAAGGGGACAGAGGTGTCAGGGACAGTCCCCCGAATTTAAGGTCAGAGTGGAATGTATTGGTGAAGTTGATGAACTGTTCAACCTCCTCGTGGGAGCACGAGGTGGTGCCGATGCAGTCGTCAATGTAGTGGAGGAAAACATGGTGAAGAAGGCATTAGGCAACATTGACTTCAATGGTCAGTGCATTGAATATACAAGTTGGAATGTCATGTTGTGGCTGTACAGTACATTGGTGAGACCAGTTTTAGAATACTGCTTCCAATTCTGGTCTCCTTGCTATGGGAAGGATGTTGTTAAACTTGAATGGGTTCAGAAAATATTTACAAGGATGTTGCCGTGATTGGAGGGTTTATGCTATTGGGAGAGGCTGAATAGGCCCAGGCTTTTGTCCTTGGAGTATTGGAGGCTGGGGGGTAACATTATAGGAATTTATAAAATCATTAGGTGTATAAATAAGTTGAAAAGCCTAGGTCTTTTTCCCAGGGTAGGGGAGCCCAAAACTAGAAACCATGGTTTTAAAATGAAAAGGGAAAGATTTAAAATGGATGTCAGCTTTTCCACACAGAGGTTGGTGCATATATAGAATGAGCTGACAGAGGAGGTGGTGGAGGCCGGTGCAGTACAACATTTAAAAAACATCTGGATTGGTACATGAATAGAGAAGGTTTTGAGGGATATGGGCCAAATGCTGTCAAATAGGGCTAGATCAGTTTAGAATATTTGGTCGATGCAGACAAGTTCGAGCAAAGGGTGCATTTCCTTAAGACTAATGTTGAGCATTCCAGTCATCTGTTCTGTTAGGGCCTTGTTTCCTTGACAAAGAGTTCTTTAATGCCATTACTCTTTAAGTGACAAAGTTCGACTGTTCTTCCCTTTTACTCCTAACACCTTGTTTTCCTGCCTCCTTTGATACTTGAATGCAGTCATCAAATGGAATGCTTTGCTTGAATCTACACTTAAAGAAACATATAGATGAGAAATTAACTTTGCTCTGGTTCATTCTTACACACACATATCCCTAAACTAAACCTCTTAATTGTCTTTGGAATGACATGATTTTTGTCTCCATTCTATCCATTAGTGGGAGGCACAGTGGCACAATGGTTAGCACTGCTGCCTCACAGCACCAGAGACCTGGGTTCAATTCCCGACTCAGGTGACTGACTGTGTGGAGTTTCCACATTCTCCCCGTGTCTGCGTGGATTTCCTCCCGTTACTCGGGTTTGCTCCCACAGTCCAAAGATGTGCAGGTCAGGTGAATTGGCCATGCTAAATTGCCCGTAGTGTTAGATAAGGGGTACATGTAGGGGCATGGGTGGGTTGCGCTTCGGCAGGTCGGTGTGGGCTGGTTGGGCCGAAGGGCCTGTTTCCGCACTGTAAGTAATCTAATCTAATCTGAACTTTTATTGCTTGCTGAAAACAAAACAGTCCCAAAATCCTTCCCCTTTTTCATCACTCAAATGAATTTCTGAATTGTTTTTGGACCCTCTCAAAGTAATAAGATCCTTCTAATGATTACAAATGTGATTGCCTTGCCTTTTGTACTGATATGTAGAGTGCCTCCATTATTGAAGGTGTGGAGCCTCCCCTTTAGTTGTCTCCCACCATCATGACAGGTTGTGGCAAAACTTGAGACTTTCAATCTTAGCTATAGGGATCACTTCGCGCTCTCTGTAACATGGTGCTGCTGCTGTTTAGCAGGACTGGTGCTGCTCCTGGTATGCCCTACTGCAATACTATTATGTCAAGTCCCCTGTCTTGATACTTGTTGTAGAATTTGTGTCATTCCCATTCAATGTTTTAACAGCAGTAGTTTGATTCCAACTATGTACATTTCATGATAACTTGTAAGTTTGTGATATTGTCTGTTTTGCACTCTTACAATGTCATTCTCAAGGTATTGTGGTGCAAATGTATCCATGGATTAAATTGCAAATTCATATCACTCATATCTAGTAGGTATGTACTCAGAACTAACACAACATACTCAATGCAGAAATACAAAAATGTTTAAAATCATCCTTTGCAAACCTTTTGCAGGATGGCTCAGTGGTTAGCACTGCTGCCACACAGCGCCAGGGGTCCGTGTTCGATTGCAGCCTCCAGCAACTTTCTGTGTGGAGTTTGCACATTCTCCCTGTGTCTGTGTGGGTTTCCTCCCACAGTCCACAGATGTTCAGGTTAGGTGAAATGACCATGCTAAGTTGCCCATAGTGTTCAGGGATATGTAGGCTAGGTGCATAAGTCAGGGGTAAATGTAAAGTAACAGGGTAGGGGAATGGGTCTGGGTGGATTACTCTTCGGAGGTGTTTTGTGGACTCGTTATGGCCAGTTTCCACACTGTAGGGATTCTAGAGATAATTGATAGGCATTGCCTGGCAGCTGCTTTTTGTCATGTTTATAATCGACTACTTTTACAGGATATTTAAACCAGTCATGTCACAGAGCTTTAACTGTGCTTCTTTAAGTTCATACCCTTGACATTGCCATTACATACGCCATCTTGAAGAAGTTGGTAAAGATTGATGCAGTTCGGTTCATGCTTCGGAACCACACTGTAAGTAGCTTTTATTTATCAGACAATAGTTTTTATTTTAAAAATGTTTTGCTAACTCGTTGCAGATTATTCTTCTTTGAATGACACACTGTTATTTAGTCATAGAAGCTGAGTAATGACCAGATGTGCAAAATTAAAACCAGGCTAATTATTTACTCCTTGCATTTTCACGAAATTTGGGTACATTTTGTCACATTTTGAATGCTAGCTATTTAACGCAGCTCCTTGAAAGGGCCAGTTCATTTAAGTTCTGTAATATTAACCAGACAATCTGTGTTTAAACCCAATTTTACCAGGCCACATGATTTTTGTTTTTATTAATGTATTTTCTAATCACCTGCTCAGAAATATTATTTCATGCCTCTGGAGAAGATGGGACTTGAGCCCGAGCTTCCCAGTCCAGGGGAAGGGGCACTGTCACTGTGCCACAAGAGGGCTCTAAGCCACATGGTATTAGCCAGTTCACGGAGTGAACTTCAGTTTGTTTAGGGAGCAAATCAAATCAGCTGGGCCTATTAATCCATTTTTGAAAGTTCTTATGTGCACGCATCAGCCAAGAACAGGGCTGAACTCATCTCTTGTGTCCTACACTGTCAAATAACTTGCCTGGCGTAGTCTCTGGGCTCACATACGCAGAAATGTGAGACACTGGAGAGCTACTGATGCAACGCCTTCAGAGACAAAATATGAAAATTGAAGCTTTCCTCTATAGTATTGAAATGAGCGTATATGGTGATTAATTGCACTTTCCTCTGCTTCTCTTTTGGATCATTAGTGTGAACACTTCCCTTTCCTGGGCATCAGTGAACATTTCCGCCTTGGTGATGCTGTTCTGAGATGCCGCACAACCTTCTATACAGCACTGACTCGCCTGCTTCTCATAGACTTGGGTAAGCCGGAAAAGTTCAGCTGTCACATTTGGAAAACGAACTATTTATCACAGCAGCTTGCCTCAGGCTTATACATGAAAATGGTTATTGTTAAAGACTTTTTCTGGGAGATTTTTTTCTTTTTATTAACCCGCCCCTTCGATTCTTTTTAAAATTAAATTTACGAGTATATTGATGAAAATAATATCGTCCTAAAATATAATGTTCCAATTCCTTTTTGTTTAGAACATATTAAAGTGCAGATTTTGTAATTAAATAAACTGGATTGTGCTAAATTTTGAGCTGCTTCTGCTATCACTTGTCAGTCATTCGCGTGGTGCATGGGAGCATCATGTAATATTTCCTGGATTGCAGGGAATATAATTGGTCACACTTTTTCAAAAATGCTTTTCAGCATTCTGGCTTCTTCCTGAAGCTTGCCATTCTCACTGGGCTACAAACGTATGTTTCAATACCCTTCAAAGTGGCCTTTCTTCACATGTGACTGTGGACAGTTGGCTTCAACCAACTATTCAACTGAAGATGCTATCACCACTGAGCCCAAATAATGTTGTCACATGATGATCATAGGCCTGGTACACTAGCTTTTGTTTCCTCCCACATGCCCAATAACATTAAAAGCAGTACCATGCTATAACCAACAGCAAACTACTGCAGATGCTTTAAATTGGAGATAAAAATAGAAAATGCTAAAGAAACTCAACAAGTCTGGCAACATTTGTGGAGAACGAAATAGATTCAACATTTCATAAAAACATAGAAAATATGATTAGATATAGGCTATTCAGCTTTTGAACTTGCTCTGACAATCAAATGATCATCCAATTAAGTACTCCATTCCCTCTTTCTCCCCGTAACTTTTATCCTATTGACCTTACAAATTATATCTGACTCCTTCTTGAAAATATTCAATCCTTTGGACTTAACTACTTTCTGTGGCAGAGAATTCCATTGGCTCACCACTTTCTGCATGACAGAATTTTTCCTCACTTTAATCTGAAATGATCTATGCCACACTCTTAGACTGTGACCCTTAGGTATGGATTCCCTAGTCATTGGGACATCCTTCCTGCATGTATCACTTCTGGTCCAGTTAAAAATGGAGTACTATGTACAGTTCTGGTCACCCTTCTGTAGAAAGGATGTTATTAAATTGGAAAGAGTGCAGAAAAGATATACAAAGATGTTACTGGGACTGGAGTTTGCATTATAAGGCGAGGATGGATATGCTGATACATTTTTCCCTAGAGTGTAGAAGGTTGAGGGGTGCTCTTAGAGGTTAATCAAACAATAAGAGACATAGATAAGGTGACTTGCCAAAGTCTTTTCCCCACAATATGGGGAGTTCAAAAGTAGAGGACATAGCTTTAAGGTGAGAAGAGAAAGATTTAAAAGGGATTTGAGGGGCAACATTTTCTTTGAGAGAGTGGCCCTTATACGGAATGAACTGCCAGAGAAAGTGGAAGGTGCAGGTGCAGTTAAAATATTTAAGACCCATTTGGACAGGTACATGAACAGGAAGGGTTTAGAGGGATATGGGTCAAATCCAGACAAGTGCCAATTGGTTTAGTTTGGGAAGCCTGGTCAGCAGTTCTTATTCATGCAATAAGCTAAATGTCTTTTAAACTTTGTGACTGTACACGCACCACCACTTCCTATGGAAGTTCATTCCACCCATGAACCACCTTTGTGTAAAAAAAAATTGCCCCTTATATCTTTTTTTAAATCTTTCTCCTCTCACCTTAAAAATATGCCCCCAGTCATCTGCAAATTTGGAGAAATTGTGTTTAGTTCCCTCATTTAATTCATGAATATAAATTGTGAATAAGACCAAGCACTGACCCCTGTGGTGCTCCACTAGCCAGTGGGTTTCACTTGGAAATTACTTGGAAGGTAAATTCTTCCTTTTGTCTACCAACCAGTTCCCTATCCATGACAGCGCACTACCATCACTATCTGCTCCCCCCTCCCCCCCACCCCCTCCCCGTCCCAAGCACTTTAGTTTACATGCTAATCTCTTACTTGGGACCTTATCAAAAGCCTTCTGAATGTCTCTTCTTTTTTAAAGTTCTGAAACTGAGTTCTAAAGAAGTGTCAGACTAGACTCAAAATGTTAACTGTTTCCATCTCCATCGATGTGATCAGACCTGCAGCACTTCTATTTCTGCATCACTTTTTATTTTAATTTCACTAGTATAATTTTTCCTCTAGCTCAGTTCAGACAACTCAATGTGGTCAGCAATGAAATTCCTTATATTCTGATTGTGTAGAGAGGAAGTGACTCGTCATGAATAGAGGATGTGAAATCAGAAGGTTTTAATTTCAAAGAGTACAGCATGTGAAAGGAAAGGAATTCTGGTCAGGTTCAGGATTTAGTGTGAAGACAAAGTTATACAATTGGTAACCGTGCTTAATTTTATGCAATAGTGGACATTAGCTGAAGATTCACTTGTTCTGTTATACTTGTGCAAAATATGGGCAGAATGGGCTAATTTGTGCAATATATCTGAAGTAATCCATTGTAAATAAAACACTAGCCATGTTTGAATTGCTGAATAAAAAGAAGAAAAAAAATGCTGAAAATATGAATGATGGGTTGGAAATGCACTGTAACTCTGTCAAATTAGTGTCTCAATGAAATGTTAATTTATGTTTTCTGTGTCATGTACATTTTCAGCACATGAACCTGTTCAGCACATAGGTAGATGATATTTATTTTCAGCTCTGAAATGTACTAACCAACTATCTATTTCTGCTACAGAAAACAAAGTGAAACATCGGCATAAAAGATAATTATTATTTCTAATATATTCTGGAGAAAAAACAAATATCTACAATTGGGTTAAAGACAATAATTCAGTCCCCAGATTCTGCTAGCATTTGTAATTGGAATTACCAAAAGTGCTGGATTGAATTACTTGCTTGTAACTCATTGCTTGCTATCTATTATCTTTTTAATGTACAGTGTATATCGTCATTCGTTCTTTGTAATCTTTAACATATGATTCAACTTGTGGTATTCCAAACATTTTAGGACCGTAGGGCCCTGAGTAGTACCCTCAGCACCTCCAGCCTCTTCAGTGAGATTATGGCTGATTTGATCTTATGCATCCACTTTGACTCCATATCTTTTTGTACATCTATATAGCTCAGATTTAAAATTATTAGTTGAACAAACATTTTACTGTTTTTCTGGGAGACTTTCCAACATTTGAGTTGCCTTTTTCTTCTAATCTATTTATAGAAACATGGATTAATCTTGATAACTCACAAAAGTCTCTCTTCACAGTTCCTTTTCTTGCACCTACTGTGTTTTTTGCCTTGTTTCATTGTTCTTCTGTCACACTATTATTTATATTTTTATGTCCTTTTCCGTTAATTTTACATACTTTTAGATAACTCCTCTGCTCGTCTTGGCTGTTTAATTTAATAAGTATCTCTCTTGTCCCTGAGGGATATAATTTGATCATGACTTTTTTAAAAAAGCCTTAGTTGATCTCCTTTTACTATTCATGGTGGTTTTACTCAATAATAATTGACTAATTTGCTGTTGTCATTTGAATTGACCACACCGTGGTCTAAAATCTTAATAATGGTGTTAAGCTTATCCTTGTTAACCCTAACATTGTGTTCTAACATGTCATGATCTTTTATGTCAATGTTCTCTTCCCATTGACTTATTGACTATCTCAAACTAATTATTAGATCTAGTGTATGCTGTCTGCAAGTTGGGATCTCAAGCATTGGGGTCCAATACACTCAAATTCCTTTGCTTTCTGACTTAAACTATTCTATTCTTTTCAATCCAGATGAAAATTAAATTTCCATTTATATATGCTAAAAATGTCTTTCATCTCCCAATCAATGCTTTCTGCTTTGGTACCGCACTCAAGAGGCACCATTCAGCTCCCATTATGCTTATGTCTTCTTTTATACCTCAATTCTAATTGCATTGTCCCTGCAATTGTTTTCCCTTACTATATCCTTTCTTACTGTTGGTGTAATAATACCTTTTACAAATGAGGGCACTTTTTTTTTCCCCTTATAGTACCCCTATCCTTTTAGGAAAGCCTAACTCCCAATCATGAGTAGCTTTTCACCATATCTCAGTCATCACCATTATGTTAGACTAAGACTGTGTTTGAACATCTAATTCACTCAACTTATTTGATAACCTCATATTTTAGCAAATAAAAATTAATAGACCTTAACTTATGCTGCCACAATGTACTTTTCTCACACATTTAATATGTTAATTATTTGTCACTTGTGTTGTGACTACTTTGTTTTGGGACCAATCCAAGGTGTAACAGCTCTCAGGAACTCACTTTTTTTAAAGTGTTCCAAATATAATTTTAGGTACGTTTATTGGGATCCTCCCTTTAGATTCAAGATAAGCAAACCTTCAGCTTTCTTTTATATGCAGACTCTTCAGCGCAAGTTAGGATCTCTTTCTTCATTTAGACTTTTTCTTCAAGCCTGTTCCCAAGCTAACTGCTTTTCACTTTGAGGTTTCCTGTATATTTCTAGTAATAGGAGCAAGCATAGGTCATTCATGCCCTCGCGGATGGTCTGTCATTCAGTAGAATCATGGTTGATCCAACATCCCTCATGAGCACTTTCTTGCCTTTTCCCTGTAACTCTTGATTCTCCTAATGATTAAGAATCTATCTGTCTCAGCCCTAAATGTATACAAGAACTCTACCCCCATGTTCTCAGAGGCAAGTAGATCCAAAGACACTCTACCCTCTGAAACAAGAAATTCCTCTTCATCTCAGTCTTAACTTTTTTTCTACCAGTTCCAATTATTTTCCCTATCACAACCTTAGTACCCAAAACTGAGCACAATGTCCCACCTGCATTCTGGACTGTGGATGAAATAGTTTGTATTTTCTGTGCTTAAGATGCAGACCTGGCTAACATTTATACTTTTCCTCCCTTGACTCTAAGTGAGTTGAGAAATAGTGAGGACTGCAGATGCTGGAGAGTCAGAGTCGGTAAAGTGTAGTGCTGGAAAAAGCACAGCAAGTCAAGCAGCACCTGAAAAACTCTTTAGGAGAGTCAACATTTCAGGTGACCATGATGCTGCCCAAATTGTTGACTTTCCTAGGAGCTCCTCAGATGTAGCCTGACCTGCTATGTTTGTCCTCGCATCACACTTTATCGACTTGAAGTGAGTTGCAAACTAAAATTTGTAATTGACTTTATGATATTTTCCTGGATTTATAGGAACGCCTCTAAGTTGCTTTTAATAGCTTTCTCTATCCTTCTCCATTGCAGAGAAAGCACCTTATCTTGTCTCCAACGAGAAATATTAATTATCTACTATCTGTTAATTATCTCTGACACAATATTCTTTCACCTTATCATCAGAGGACCACATTTTGTGCAGCACTTTACAATACTGATACTGTTAACATCTCCATGGGTTTCAGAAAACTTTAACTATTTTGATTAAGGACATACCAACAGCTGTGATTTTTTTTTCAAATGGTCACCTCTCTCTCAGTAGCACAGTTTGAGCCTTGCCTTTGATCCTTATTAATTACTACCCAGCCTTTAGTCGATACAGATTACATGATCATTCTCATTTACTTAAAATATAAGAATACAGTCCCAAATTATAATCCTCTTACAAATCAAAAAATATGTTTTTAAGACAAAATAATGATGCAAGCATTGTCATTGTAACCTATCTAGTTGTGAAGTTGATTTCATGTTCACTTAGTAACCCTTCAGTTTTTGTATGACACCTCTAACAAGTGGGAGTTGAACTCAGATCTTCTGACCAAAGATAGGGACAGTATCAATATTTTACAAGACCAGGGCTGTCTCCAAGGAATATCATTACATTATATGTGGTTTGGTGTGAGCAAACATGGAATAGAAGCAGCCTCTGATTGCGTGAACAATTCCTCTCAGATTCTGACAACTCTGTTTACCAAGATGCCTTTGGTTGCTCCCACAAAGGATGTTTCCATTGCAATTCCAGCACTTCACAAGTTGATTCCCCCTCCCCTGTATGTACTTTCAACATTGGTCCCAGTCAGCATAGGCCTTGGGATGGGAAATCTGATTCACCCTGTCCTGGAGTCAGTTCTGCACAAGGTGCTTAATTTTATATTTGTAGTTTACAGTTTTACTGTTCTCATTAGAATGGAAATATTCTGCTGCTCGTCCCAGCAACTGTTGGAAAATAAGTGGTTCAATTACCACTGACTCATCTAGTGTATGCCTATAAGAGCAGAAAGCTCAAAATTCATTGCATATTTTTGGTCTCACGACATGGGCAAAAATAGAAGAACCAGCTGTTGCTGTGAATTGTTCATCTTGCTGAATGAAAATTGCCCACATATCAAAATCAGTTGAAGATTATATTAGGTTTCCATTTCTCTTTTTTTGAAATTGAATGTCTAGATTAGTCATTGGATTGAGGGATGAGAGAAAACACCAACCTTGGTGTTTTCAAACAGTATGCTCAAAATTGGAAAGAACGGAGGGGGGAGCGAGGTGGGAGGGGGGATATAGAATAAAGTTCTCCATGTTTTTATATGTGCTAACAGCCTTTGCAAACCTTAGTTGCATCTTATACAAAAGCAAAATTCTACAACTGCTGAAAGTGTAAATGTTGGAAATACTCAGCTGATCAAATAACATCTGGCAAAAGAGAAATCAAGTTAAAACTTCAGAATTCAATGTGAAAGATCATGCAGCTCAGACATTACCCCTGTTTATCTATCCCCCCCCCCCCCCCCCCATGTACCCAACCAGCTGAATGACCTCTGGATTTCTTTCCTCCTTCCATTTTGTGCATCCTTCCAGTTATCCAGTCTGCAAGGCTGGAAATTCCCTGCATAAACGGATCCATATCATTTCCTTAATTGTCTCCTTTGAGACACTCCTTAAAAATTATCTCCTAGGTCAAGCTTTGGTGTATTAACTGAATAGCTCCTCATATGTAGTTTTGCATCAAAGTTTATTTTGTGACATTCTTTTTGAAGCTTCTCAGAACATTTTAACTGTGCCATTGCTATAATAAAGTGTAAATGACTTTGCCTAACATTTATATGAATTCTCTTTTTCTCTGTCTCCCCCCCCACAAAATATTGTGACTAAACATTTCAGAATTTAAAAATTGCCAGAAGCATTTCAGGTCAAGTAACAAAGTTTGATCCTGTTTGCAAAGCTCCCTCAGTGACCTAATTTGTAAATCAGTATCCAACAACTCGCACAGTCCAAAAATATGCAGGTTAGGTGAATTGGCCATGCTAAATTGCCCGTAGTGTTAGGTGAAGGGGTAAATGTAGGGGAATGGGTCTGGGTGGGTTGCTCTTCGAGGGTCGATGTGGACTTGTTGGGCCAAAGGGCCTGTTTCCACACTGTGAGTAATCTAATCTAATCATGTTAGTTAGGTCAGGAGGTCCTGTCTCCAACTTTGTTGTTGCTTGTCTCAGCTGGAACAGCAATAAACAATGCTCGAATTGGTCTCAGGTCCTAATTAAAGATGTGTAGGATCAGTTAGCATTCCCCTTCCTTACTGATGGCCCGAGATTTTCACAACCACCAGACATCTCTAGGTATTTTATAAAATAAAGTACGATCAAGAGGTAGTAAAATAGACCACTGTTGTACTATAGGAAACACTGCAGTCGATATGCACACAAATCCCTCAATCATCAGTATGTTAATGACCAGTTAATCTGTTTTTATGATGTTGATTGAGTGTTAAATATTGGCCAGGACACAAGATTATTCCACTTCTTTTCTTCAAAATAGTGCCACAGGATTTTTTGCCTCCACCAAGCATGCTATAATTTAAAATGTTGCATTTAAAAGTAATTCTGACAGTGCAACTCTCCCTCAGTAATTTACTGGAGTGTAGGCCATTGTCTTTGTACTCAGTGTCTGGAATGGGACCTGATCTCAGAATCAGGAGTCTGAGAAGTGGCAGTGTTACCAACATAGCCATGGCTGGCACTCTTACAAATGAGCCACCTATTAGCACCTTTAGGGCTCAGGAGGAAGATTTATTATTGAAAATGATGGATAAGTTTATTTGTGTTACTCTAAATGAAACATTGGAGTAGTAATTCAGACATGTAAAAGATATCAAACCAGGTTTTTTAAGAGTATTGCATTTAGTTATACTACAGTCTATGCTGAACTACAAGCTTTTCAATTATAGCATTTCCTACAATCAGGTTAACTCTTTGAGTTACTGTTGTCATTATTTATATGTTGTCAGTTGTAGTTAATGTAATTTCTGTACATAAATAAAGTATAATTAGTATATTTAATTATGTTCTCAATGCAGACAATTAAATACCTTAGTTGTATTGGATTTTAAACAACAAGGTTCAGCAACCAGTTTTCTGAATAAATGCAACTCTTGGTTTATTATCAAAACAAAACTAATAAAAATGCACTAATTTGTTGACATATACAGTCAGGAATAGAGAAGTATAAATGCTTCTAAATATTATTCTTTCTAAATATCCCTAAAACGCATAAGCAAACGTACAATATGCAGGAAAAGAGAAACCGATAAAGCAACAGATTTCTCTGCTCAGATTGGTTTTGTAAGGAAAAAGCACATTAGCTGATGGGCTATACTTGAAGGCAAAGCAATAAAGCATAGATGTTCTAGAATCTGTTGCTCTGATGTTCTGGCACTTGTCGTCAAGTCACTATCATGCATAGTTGTTTCTGAAATCTTTGTAGACATAGCTTGCTCAGGAAATGTCTCTTGAGATTTTCCTTCAATCATTCAAATAGGTTTCATTCTGAAATAATGTAGATAGTTTTCATTTCACGTGGTGGTGGAGGGCCTGTGACCAGCAGTGTGCCACAGGATTGGTGCTGGGTCCAATGATTTTCATCATCTATATAAATGATTTTGATGTGAACATAAGGGGTATTGTAAATGACATCAAAATTGATGGTGTAGTGGACAGCCAAGAAGGTTACCTCAGAATACAACAGGACCATGATCAGGTTGGCCAATGGGCTGAGGAGTGACAGTGTGGAGTTTAATTTAGATTAAAGTGAGGTGCTGCATTTTGGAAAGAAAAATCAGGGCAGGACTTATACACTTAGTGGTAAGGTCCTGGGGAGTATTGCTGAACAAAGAGACCTTGGAGTGCAGGTTCATAGTCTGTTGAAAGTTGAATCGCAGGTAGACAGGAGAGTGAAGAAGGCATTTGGATGCTTGTTTTTATTGATCAGTTCATTGCTTATAGGAATTAGGAGGTCATATTGTGGCTGTACAGGACATTTTTGGAATACTGCATTCACTCCTGGTGTACCTGCTAGAGGATGGATTTTGTGAAACTTGGAAAGATTCAGAAAGGATTTACAAGGATGTTGCCAGGGTTAGACAATTTGAGCTGTAGGGAGAGGTTGAGGCTATTTTGCCTGGAGTGTCAGAAGCTAAGAGGTGACTGTTTAGACATTTATTAAATCATGAGGAGCATGGATAGAATGAATAGTCAAGGTCTTTTCCCCAGGAATGGGTTAGTCCAAAACTAGAGAGCATAGCTTTAAGGTGAGAAGGAAAAGATTTAAAAGGGACCTAAGAGGCAATATTTTTTCACACAGAGGGTGGTGCATGTATGAAATGAACTGCCAGAGGAGGATGTGGAGGCTGATACAACTGCAACATCATCATGGAGAAGTTGAACTGAAAGGTCTGTTTGCATCCTGTACAGCTCAAGACTCTATAAATTGGAGAAATCAGCTGGGTGGCCTGTTCATAGAATCGTAGAATCCCTACAGTGTGGAATCGGGTCATTTGATCCAAAGGGTCCATGCCAACTATCCGAACAGCATCCCACTCAAGCTCACCTCCCTAATCTGTAATACTGCATTTTCCCTAGCTAATCTACCTAATCTACACATCCGTAGATACGATAGGCAATTTAGCATGGCCAGTTTACCTAACCTGCACATTTTGTACATTGCATGTATGTTTTTCTCCAACTCGGAAAACAACCAAATATTGCAGGTGCCAGAGATCTGAAGTAAAATCAAAGGAGAACTTCAGCAGGTCTGGCAGCATCTATGGAGAGACAAAGTCCAGAAGACGAAGTCATATCAGACTCAAAATGTTAACTCTGAGTTGAATTGAATTTGAATCAGCCCCCTACTGTACTCACTGTATCCCCGTGACTGTGTCACCCAATACCAGATTAATGCCATTTATAAGTTTGCTGATGAGACACCTCCATTGTTGGTTGAATGGTGATGAACCAGACTACAGACGGGAGGTGGAGACCTAGAAAAATGGTGCACTGAGAACAACCTAGCTCTCAATGTCTGCAAAACCAAGGAACTTATTATTGATTTTCAGTGCATTGTTACTCATGCCCCCCTACACTTTAACAGCACAGAGGAGGAACGATTGGAGAGTGTCAAGCTCCTGGGAGTTGTCATCCACAACAAGCTTTCTTGGACTCTTCTTGTGGACACACTGGTTACAGAGGTCCAACAATGTCTCTTCTTCCTCAGGCAGCTGAGGAAATTTGGCATGACAGAGAATACCCTTGCCAACTTTTATAGGTGCGCCATCGAGAGCATTCTGTCTGGATGTATCACTACCTGGTGTGGCAACTGTACCATTCAAGATCAGAGATGGTTACAGAGAGTGGTGAATCACTCGGCCCGGACAATCACAAAGGCCAACCTCCCATCTGTAGAATCCATCTACCAGGCCTGCTGTCAAGGAAAGGCTGCCAACATTCTCAAAGATCCCATCCCACCCGAGCAATGTTTTTCTACAACCTCTACTATTGTGGAGAAGGGATAGAACCTGAACACACGTTCCAGCTGGTTCCATAACAATTTCTACTCTTCTGTTGTTAGAATACTGAATGGACTCACAAACTCTTACGTGTTTTTGTTATTGCCACTGTTTACCTATTATTTACTATCCATGCAACTTAACTATGTGATCTGCCTTTAGAGGGGTTTTCTGAATTTATTGATGAATCTAAGATGGAGGATGGGAAAGATTTCTGGCTATAACAGCTGGACCTTTTTTTAGATATTTTAGGTGCTGGAGTTGATTTCCTTACATTCCAGAAGCAGCAATTACTGTTTTATATGCTGTTGCATTGTTTTGGAACTTTGGGGGAAAAAAAAGTCAAAACAATAGCAGTTTTAAAAGGGAGAAGAACAGACAAAGAAAGCACATGGTGAGGTCAGTGCAGGAGAGAGAGAGACAGAAAGAAACTGACACCAGAGTGAACTGCACAGGACTGCCTTTACTGTTTGAATTCATGTATAGCTGGACATCGGGGTGCGTCTGGGAAAATTAACAAACAACGAAATTCACAACTGATCTTGGAGGAACTGTTTGGGCAAAGTTTACAACACAGGATCAGATAAGTTAATTGTTTAAGTGGCTTACAGAAAGTCTGCAGTAGTGAGTAGAGTGGGTTCTTTCTTGATTATATGCTTTTTGAGATATGTCTCTTGATTAAACTTAAAATATAAGCCATAACTATTAATTTGACCTGGTGCAGTGTTTTGTAGAGGAATAAGACGGTGTTATTTTCTGGTGAAGGAGCAAAAATGGCCTTTGCATTGATGTGTACTTCTTGTCAGATGTGTGAGTTTAAAGAGAGTTTAAGGGTTACTGCAGATTATATCTGCAATAAATGCTGTTGGTTGCGAATCTTATCAGATCGAATGGATTGGTTGGAGAGACAGTGAGAAGCAATGAGGAATTTGCAACAGCAACAGAATGTGATTGATGGCAGTTATAGGAAGGGGGGGAAAGTCTCAGATACTGTCACATAGATGGGTTAACTCCAGGAAAGGTAAGAGACATAGCCACTCACTTTCGGTGTGTTCTGTGGCTATATCCATTTCAAACAAGTATGCTGTTTTGGAAAATGTAGGGGGTGATGGATTCTCAGGGGAACATAGCATGGACAACCAAGTTTCTGGTATTGAGACTTGCGCCAATACAACGAGGTGCCAGGATCAAGAATGTCTCAGAGAGGGTACAGAATGTTCTCAAGGTGGAGAGGTGCCAGCAAAAGGTCATGGTCCACATTGGAACCCATGACATAGGGAGGGAAAAGGTTGAGATTCTGAAGGGTGATTACAGAGAGTTAGGCAGGAATTTAAAAAGGAGGTCCTCGAGAATAGTAATATCTGGATTACTTCCAGTGCTAGAGCTAGTGAGGGCAGGAATAGGAGGATAGAGCAGATGAATGCATGGCTGAGGAGCTGGTGTATGGGAGAAGGATTCACATTTTTGGATAATTGGAATCTCTTTTGGGGTAGAAGTGAATTGTACAAGAAGGACGGATTGCACCTAAATTGGAAGGGGACTAATATACTGGCAGGGTGATTTGCTAGAGCTGATCGGAAGGATTTAAACTAGTAAGGTGGGAGTGGGGTGGGACCTAGAAGGATAGTGAGGAAAGAGATCATTCTGAGACTGGTAACATTGAAAACAGAGGTGAGTCAAACAGAGCAGTCCGGGACAAGGTCAGACTAATAAATTAAACTAGATTAGAGTGATGCTGGAAAAGCACAGCAGTTCAGGCAGCATCCGAGGAGCAGTAAAATTGACGTTTTGGGCAAAAGCCCTTCATCAGGAATACAGGCCTGCGTTTACTTCAATGCAAGGGGCCTAATGGGAAAGGCAGATGAACTCAGGGCATGGTTAGGAACATGGGACTGGGATATCATAGCAATTACAGAAACATGGCTCAGGGATGGGCAGGACTGGCAGCTTAATGTTTCAGGATACAAATGCCACAGGAAGGTAGAAAGGAAGGCAAGAGAGGAGGGGGAGTGGCAATTTTGATAAGGGATAGCATTACAGTTGTGCTGAGGGAGGATATTCCTGGAAATACATCCAGGGAAGTTATTTGGGTGAAACTGAGAAATAAGAAAGGGATGATCACCTTATTGGGATTTTTTAATACAACCCCTAATAGTCAGAGGGAAATTGAGAAACAAACTTGTGAGAAGATCTCAGCTATCTGTAAGAATAATAGGATGGTTATGGTAGGGGATTTTACTTTCCAAACATAGACTGGGACTGACATAGTGTTAAGGGTTTAAATGGAGAGTAATTTGTTAAGTGTGTACCAAAAAACTTTCTGATTCAGTATGTGGATGTACCTACTAGAGAAGGTGCAAAACTTGACCTACTCTTGGGAAATAAAGCAAGGCAAGTGACTGAGGTGTCAGTGGGGGAGCATTTTGGGGCCAGTAATTCCATTAGATTTAAAACAGTGATGGAAAAGGATAGACCAGATCTAAAAGTTGAAGTTCTAAATTGGAGAAAGGCCAATTTTGACAGTATTAGGCAAGAACTTTCAAAAGCCGATTGAGGGCAGATGTTCACAGGTAAAGGGACAGCTGGAAAATGGGAAGCCTTCAGAAATGAGATAGCGAGAATCCAGAGAAATTATATTCCTCTTAGGGTGAAAGGAAAGGCTGGTAGGTATAGGGAATGTTGCATGACTCAAGAAATTGAGGGTTTGGTTAAGAAAAAGAAGGAAGCGTGTGTCAGGTATAGACAGGATAGATCGAGTGAATCCTTAGAAGAGTATAAAGGCAGTGGGAGTATACTTAAGAGGGGAATCAGGAGGGCAAAATGGGGACATGAGATAGCTTTGGCAAATAGATTTAAGGAGAACCCAAAGGGTTTTTACAAATAAATTAAGGACAAAAGGGTAACGAGGGAGAGAATAGGCCCTCTCAAAGTTCAGCAAGGCTGCCAAAAATGGGAGAGATACTAAACGAGTAGTTTGCATCAGTATTTACTGTAGAAAAGGATATGGAAGATATAGAATGTAGGGAAATAGATGGTGATACCTTGCAAAATGTCCATATTACAGAGGAGGAAGTGCTAGATGTCTTGAAACACATTAAGGTGGATAAATCCCCAGGACCTGATCAAATGTACCCTAGAACTCTGTGGGAAGCTAGAGTAGTGATTGCTGGACCTCTTGCTGAGATATTTGTATCATCGATAGTCACAGTTGAGGTGCCGGAAGACTGGAGGTTGGCTAACGTGATGCCACTGTTTAATAAGGGTGGTAAGGACAAGCCAGGGAACTATTGACCAGTGAGTCTGACGTCAGTGGTGGGCAAGTTGTTGGAGGGCATCCTATGGGACAAGATGTACATGTATTTGGAAAGGTAGGGACTGATTAGGGATAGTCAACATGGCTTTGTGCATGGGAGATCATGTCTCCAAACTTGATTGAGTTTTTTGAAGAAGATTGATGATTGATGAGGGCAGAGCGGTAGATGTGATCAATATGGACTTCAGTAAGGCATTTGACAAGGTTCCCCAGGGGAGACTGGTTAGCAAGGTTAGATCTCACGGAATACAGGGAGTACCAGCCATTTGGATACAGAACTGGCTCAAAGGTAGAAGACAGAGGGTGGTGGTGGAGGGTTGTTTTTCAGACTGGAGGCTGTGACCAGTGGAGTGCCACAAGGATCGGTGCTGGGTCCTCTACTTTTTATCATTTACATAAATGATTTAGATGCGAGCGTAAGAGGTAGAGTTAGTAAGTTTGCACATGACACCAAAATTGGACGTGTAGTGGACAACGAAGAGGGTTACCTCAGATTACAACAGGATCTTGACCAGATGGGCAAATGGGATGTGAAGTGGCAGATGGAGTTTAATAAATGCGAGATGCTGCATTTTGGGAAAGCAAATCTTAACAGGACTTATACGCTTAATGGCAAGTTCCTCGGGAGTGTTGCTGAACAAAGAGACCTTGGAGTGCAGGTTCATAGCTCCTTGAAAGTGGAGTCGCAGGTAGATAGGATAGTGAAGAAGACGTTTGGTATGCTTTCCTTTATTGGTCAGAATATTGAGTACAGGAGTTAGGAGGTCATGTTGCATCAGTACAGGACATTGGTTAGGCCACTGTTGGAATATTGCGTGAAATTCTGGTCTCCTTCCTATCAGAAATATGTTGTGAAACTTGAAAGGGTCTGGAAAAGATTTACAAGGATGTTACCAGGGTTGGAGGATTTGAGCTATAGGGAGAAGTTGAATAGGATGGGGCTGTTTTCCCTGGAGCGTCGGAGGTTGAGGGGTGACCTTACAGAGCTTTACAAAGCCATGAGGGACATGGATTGGATAAATAGACAAAGTTTTTTTCCCTGGGATCAGGGAGTTCAGAACTAGAGGGCATAGGTTTAGCGTGAGAGGGGAAAGATATAAAAGAGACCTAAGGGGCAACTTTATCACACAGAGGGTGGTACATGTATGGAATGAGCTGCAAGAGGAAGTGGTGGAGGCTGGTACAATTGCAACATGTAAGAGGCATTTGGATGGGTATATGAATAGGAAGCATTTGGAGGGATGTGGGCCGGACGTTGGCAGGTGGAACTAGATTGGTTTGGAATATCTGGTCGGCATTGTACCTCCTAGAGAAGGTGCAAGAAGGTGTTCTTGTGCATTCCGGCCACATGAACAACTTCATATTTTCCAACATTTGCTATATATGCCACATTTTTGCACACTTAGTGAACCGATCTATATTGTTCTACTAACTCTTTATTCATAGTGTTGGCACTTTGGGATCACTCAGGGTTCAACCAAAGGGTCTGTTTCCATGCTGTACATCTCTATGACTCTTAATTGTAGAAAATAAAAGCTCTTGGTATAAACGTAATATGTTGGCATAAATAGAAGATTGGCTTGCAGAAAATAGTGAGAATGCATAAATGGGTCTTTGTCTGATTGGCAGTACACAATGAGTGAAGTCCCACTGGGTATGTGCTAGGATCTCAACCTTTTACAATTTACATGAATGGCTTAGTTGAAGGTATCAATGACGTAATTAAATTTGCAGATGACAGAAAGATATGTAAAAAGTACACTATGAATAAAGAGTTAGCAGAACAATATAGATCGGTTCACTAAGTGTGCAAAAATGCGGCAGATTTAGCAAAAGTTGGCAAATATGAAGTTGTTTATGTGGCCGGAATACACAAGCAGTGTATCACTTAAATAGAAAAAGCCTGTAGAGTTCGAAGGTGAAGGAAGATCTAGGTGTTCTTGTCCCTGAGTCACAAAATGGTAGTATGCAGGTACAGACAGTAATCAAGAAGGCTAATAGAATGCTGTCCATTATTATAAGACTAATTGAAGATAAAAGTAAGAATGTTATGCTTCAGTGTACATGATGAGACTACATCATAAATACAGCATGTAGTTTTGATCTCCTTATTTAAGGAGAAGGCTGTAAAGGCAATGGTGTTGATTCTGATGTCAGGAATGAGTAGGTTGACTTATGAGGATAGATTGAATAGACTGAACTTTTTCCACTGGAGTTTAGAAGAGTGAGGGATAATTTGTAAAAGTGCATAAAATCCCAAAGTGCCTTGACAAGTTGGATGTGGGGAGGATATTTCCTCTTGTGAGTGAGTCCAGACCCAGAGGACACCATCTTAAAATTAATGGTCACCCTTTTAAAGATGGTGTTGAGGAGTTTTATTTTTAGTCTAGTGTTGTGCAGCTTTGGAACTCGCTATCTTAGAAGGCAGTAAAAGTGGCTTCATTGAAGATTTGTAAGATAAAGGTGGATAGATTCTTGTTTGGCAAGGGAATTGAAGCTAGCTAGGAATGTGGAATTCTAAGCATAAAACAGATACTATTGAATGTCAGAGTAGAGTAGGCTTGAGAGGCCAAATGAAGTACTTCTACGCCTATTTCTTTCCTATGCTCATATGTGCGTAAATGCCCACTACTGCATCTATATTGACTTGTCCTAGTTCGCCTATTCACTTTAGCCAACTCTGTAGTTATACACTCATCACTGCCCACATTTTTTTTTAAATGTCTCATCCCTACATCGTATAATATTATTGTCAATGCTGCCTTGAGGTGCCTTCACTCTGAAAGCACTAATGATTGTGCTTTGATTGAATATTACCAGGCTACTAGTGTAGCCCATTTTCTTTTGGCTCCAGGACGTGTTGTTCTTCGATAGTATCCTGATAATATTAAACACACAAAAGAAGAAATTGCTGGAGAAATGCAGCAGGCCTAGCAGCATTTGTGGACAGAAAGCAAAGTTAATATTTTGAGTCCAGTGATAATGGTTAGCACAGCTGGCTCACAGTGACAGGGACCCAGGTTCAACTCCAACCTTGGGTGAGTGTGCAGTTTACACGTCCTACCTGTGTCTTCATGCATTTCCTTCAGGTGCTCCAATTTTCTGCCTAAGTCCAAAAAAGTACAGGTTAGGTGGATTGGCCCTTCTAAAAATTGCCTCGTAATATCTTGGGATGTGCAGACAAGACAGGTTAGTCATGGTAAAAACCTCATGCAGAGTTACGGGATGTGGGGGTGTGGATCTTGATGGGATGCTCTTCAGAGGGTTATGGCAGACTCAATGGGCCTACTGGCTTTTTGTTGCAATGTACAGAGTCTGATTCTATGGCTGTTCTTCGGAACTTCACTTTAGAGGGCGTAACCTCAAATAATGGGTCATCCATTTAAGACAAATGAGGAAAAATTTCTTCTCAAATCATAGTGATTCTGTGAAATTCTTTAATGCAAAGAGCTGCCGAAGCAGCGTTAAGTATATAGAAGGCTGAGGTAGGCAGATTTTTAATCTGTAAGAAAATCAAGAGTGATAGGGAAAGTACAGTTGAAAATTATCATATCAACATTGCAGGTTCAGTGGCCTGACTGGCATACTTCTCCTCTGTCATGTTGTCCTCTACTTCATCCTAAAATATGGTTACTGTTAGGGGCACTGTACACTGTTCCCACATGTGATGTGCTGTATTTATTGTCTCTCATCTCTACTGTTTCCACATTCATGTTTTCCGATCCTAGGTCATTCTATCAAATTTTTAATACCATCATAAACAGGAGGACCTCGCTAACTTTCTGTCCTTCTTAAATGTCCTGTACCCTTCAGGTACCAAACCATGTCATCCTGCAGCCATATTTCTGTAATAGTTACCAAATTATTCTTATTTCTGTTTTCACTATTCTGACTTCTACACTTATGCCGAGCTACAATGGCCCCTGCATTGTACAGGTCAAAAGTCTATGCCAGCAGTAGGTATTCCACTATATCCAGTACTGTTGCTGGTGCCCACAAACCAGAAGCCACTACCCCACAGTTGTCTTTGAGCCGAGCATTCTTTTATCTAATCAATTTGATCTATGCCAGTTAGTACATGGCCCAAGTAATAATCCAGAGATTATTGAGGTTCTGCTTCTTAATTTAGCATCTAACTCTTTATATTGACTATGCAGGACCGCTTTCTTTGTCCTGTCTGTGTCACTGGTGTCCTTCTTAATTTGTCACATATCTATAGTTCAGTCTCCAGCTCAGAAACTCTGCGGCAAAGCTATACAAAATTCGCTCAGTTGCTTCAGATGTGTTTTACCCTGGTTCACATTGGCGTCCAGAAACTCCAGTGTGCTGCAGTTGTGACATATAATTTGTCCTACCATCCTCAATGTTCTAAGTAATTATGTAATTATATTAATTATTAGCTATTTATAAATGTGACTATATCTCAGGAACCCTACCATCCAGTTGCTAAACTATTTTGAACCTAAGAACAAACCTTTATCAAACACTTACCAATTGACTAGCATTGTCTACTGTAAAAAAATTAAAAACCAATTCCTGAAGGCTAGAGCATGGTGGTGGACTGAAGGTCTGTGACCAGCGATATTCTACAGGGATCGGAAGTGGGTGCACTTTTGTTTATTATTTCTATGAATGATTTGAATGAGAATATAGGAGGCATGGTTATAAATTTGTGTATGACACCAAAATTGGTGGTATATTTGACAGTGAAGAAAGTTATCTGAGATTACAAAGAGATCTTGGTCAATTGGGTCCGTCGGGTGAGGAATGGCAGATGGAGTTTACTTTGGATAAATGTGAGGTATTGCATTTCAGTAAAACAAACAAGGGCAGGATTTACAAATGGCAGGGTCCTGGATAGTTTTGTGGAACAGAAAGACCTACGCGTTCACGTACATAATGCTTTGAAATTTGCATCGCAGGTAGAAAGGGAGCATAGGAGGTTGAGCGGTCACCTGAAAGATGTTATTAAATCACAAAGGGCATAGATAAGGTGAATAGCAAGGGTCTTTTTCCCTCACCAGTTGCGGAGTTCAAAAGTGGGGGGCATATTTTTAAGGTGAGAGGAGAAAATGAAATAAAAAATGAGGTGCAACTTTTTTTTACATAGGATATGGTTCATGTGTAGAATGAATTATCAGAGGAAGTGGTGGATGCATATACAGTTACAGCAGTGAAGAGACATTTGGATAACTACATGAATAGAAAAGGTTTGAAGAGATATGAGCCAAGCGCAGGCAAGTAGTAATACTTTAATTTTGGAACATGATCAACATGGATTGGTTGGAACGAAGGGTCTGCTTCCGTACTGTATGACTCTAAGAAAAAGTTATTAAAGCAAATACAGAGGATCACTGTGTCCCCTTTGTCCCTACTCTCCTAATCACCTGCTCCCAACACTCTATTGTAAGTCACCCTCAAGTGCTGAGTCAAACAGTTTGCTTGATGTACATGTATTGATTACAAAAAGGCTACAAGACCCAGTTGCAAATGTGTTGCTGGTCAAAGCACAGCAGGCCAGGCAGCATCTCAGGAATAGAGAATTCGACGTTTCGAGCATAAGCCCTTCATCAGGAATAAGAGAGAGAGCCAAGCAGGCTAAGATAAAAGGTAGGGAGGAGGGACTAGGGGGAGGGGCGATGGAGGTGGGATAGGTGGAAGGAGGTCAAGGTGAGGGTGATAGGCTGGAGTGGGGTGGGGGCGGAGAGGTCAGAAAGAGGATTGCAGGTTAGGAGGGCGGTGCTGAGTTGGGGGAACCGACTGAAACAAGGTGGGGGGAGGGGAAATGAGGAAACTGGAGAAATCTGAATTCATACCTTGTGGTTGGAGGGTTCCCAGGCGGAAGATGAGGCGCTCCTCCTCCAGCCGTCGTGTTGTTGTGTTCTGCCGGTGGAGGAGTCCAAGGACCTGCATGTCCTCGATGGAGTGGGAGGGAGAGTTAAAGTGTTGAGCCACGGGGTGATTGGGTTGGTTGGTTCGGGCGGCCCGGAGGTGTTCTCTGAAGCGTTCCGCAAGTAAGCGGCCTGTCTCACCAATATAGAGGAGGCCACATCGGGTGCAGCGGATGCAATAGATGAAGACCCAGTTACTGATGAACTGGTTGTAGGTTTGCTCGCTAAGCTGGAAGGTTTATTTGCAGACGTTTTGTCACCATACTAGGTAACATCATCAATGAGCCTGCAGATGAATCACCGGTGGCATGCCCGCGGTCTATTTATGTGTTTAGGTTTCCTTGTGTTGGTGATGTCATTTCACATGGTGACATCATTTGCCGTGGTGATATCATTTCCTGTTCTTTTTCTCAGGGGGTGGTAAATGGGATCCAAGTCAATGTGTTTGTTGATAAAGTTACGGTTGGAATGCCATGCTTCTAGGAATTCTCGTGCGTGTCTCTGTTTGGTTTGTCCTAGGATGAATGTGTTGTCCCAGTCGAAGTGGTGTCCTTCCTCATTTTTATGTAAGGATAGTAGTGAGAGTGGGCCATGTCTTTTTGTGGCTAGTTGATGTTCATGTATCCTGGTGGCTAGTTTTTCTGCCTATTTGTCCAATATGGTGTTTGCTACAGTTCTTGCAAGGTATTTTGTAAATGACACTAGTTTTGCTTGTTGTAGGTATAGGGTCTTTCAAGTTCATTAGCTGCTGTTTTAGTGTGTCAGTGAGTTTGTGGGCTACCATGATCCAAGAGGTCTGATTAGTCTGGTAGTCATTTCCAAGATGTTTTTGATGTAGGGGAGAGTGGCTAAGGTTTCTGGACGTGTTTTGTTGACTTGTTGAGGTATTTTTCTGAGAAATTGATGGACTGTGTTCATTGGATACCCGTTCCTTTTGAATGCACTATAGGTGATTTTCCTCTGCTCTGTCTAGTTCCTCCTTGCTGCAGTGCGTGGTGGCTCATTGAAATCATGTTTTAATGCAGCTCAGCGAGCAAACCTATATCCAACACCTCAACCTGAGCTACAAATCTTCTTAAAAGTTGCTAGATGAACTGGTTTCAGATTGCTTCTTTAATTAATTGAGTCCAACTGCACTTCCCCTGGTGGCCTTGTTAATACCCGCTTAAGTCTGGCAACAACATTTAAACTGTGAATCTCAGTCAAAAGTTAACCACAAACAACATTGTACTTGAAAATAAGATTTAGAATTTTCTACTCACCAATTGCCAACATTGGTTTCTTCCTTCACTTCTCTGTTAGTGCTACTGACTGCCAAATTCAGGGTCCTCCTCTCGCACACTCGCCCTAAAGAGTGAAAAGTTATATGTGCTAAGATGTCTGGAGAAAGAACTATTTTCAGGGCAGAACTTATACACTTAATGGTAAGACTCTGGGAAGTGTTGTTGAACAAACAGACCTTGGACGCAGGTTCATAGGTCCTTGAAAGTGGAGTCCCAGATAGACAGGCTAGTGAAGAAAGCATTTGGAATGCTTGCCTTTATTGGTCAGTGCATTGAGTGTAGGAGTTGGGAGGTATTTTGTAACAAGAACTGTAACAAACACTACATTGGACAAACAGGCAGAAGACTAGCCACCAGGATACGTGAACATCAACTAGCCACAAAAAGGCATGACCCACTCTCACTAGTATCCTTACATACAAACCAGGAAGGATACCACTTCAACTGGAACAACACATCCATCCTAGGACAAGCCAAACAGCGGCTCGCACGAGTATTCCTAGAAGCATGGCATTCCAACAGGAACTTTATCGACAACCACATTGACTTGGATCCCATTTACTGCCATCTGAGGAAAAGAACAGGAAATTACATCACCACAGAAAATGAAATCACCAACCCAAGGAAACCTAAAATAAATAGAAAGT
Organism: Hemiscyllium ocellatum; assembly: GCF_020745735.1. Lineage (NCBI taxonomy): Eukaryota > Metazoa > Chordata > Chondrichthyes > Orectolobiformes > Hemiscylliidae > Hemiscyllium > Hemiscyllium ocellatum. Next base: position 16,872,822 of record NC_083416.1, on the reverse strand, counting down.
GGGTCGCACCACCAGTGCTCCATCCGGAGGCTCACTAATGATGTTACCTGGTATGGTGACGAAATGTCTGAAAATGAAGCTTCCACTCAGCAAGCAAACCTACATCCAGAACCTCAACCTGAACTACAAATCTTCTCAAGACTCGCTAATCGTATGCTATACATCAAAAGCCCAGTGATTTTTTAGTCACACATAGCAGGAACATCTGTAGCATTTATCAGAATTGTTTGATCAACTTCAGGAGGTGAGTTTGTTAATAAAGCCAGTTAAGAATGAATTAGCAAAAGCCCAGGTCAAGTTCTTGGGTTACAAGATTTGAAACAAAGGTGATTGGGAAGTTTCCCAAACCATCGACGAAAAGGACAGTACTATGATTCCTGACTAATTTTTATCAGAAATTTGTACTGAATTTTAACAATGTTGTTGCTCCATTGACTGATTTATTGAAGAAGTGCGGAAAATTTCAGTGGACAGTGAACTATCAGAAGGCATTTGACACCCTGAAAGCTGTGGTAACCACTGCCTCAGTGTTAGCTACACCTAATTATTCAAGATTTAGAGATGCCGGTGTTGGATTGGGGTGTACAAAGTTAAAAATCACACAACACCAGGTTTAATTGGAAGCACACTAGCTTTCGGAGCGTCGCCCCTTCATCAGGTGTAGTGGAGGGCTCAATCCTAGCACAGAGAATACATCTGTATTCTACCAGATGAAAGGCTTAACAGACAATCAATTTTTCAATGTATAATTTCAGTTACATCACACTGTAAATTTTTGCTATAAATTCTTTGTGATAGGATTGAGCCTTCCACTATCACCTGATGAAGATGCGACGCTCCGAAAGATAGTATGCTTCCAATTAAACCTGTTGGACTATAACCTGGTGTTGTGTGATATTTAACTAATTATTCAAAGCCATTCAAGGTAGCTATCGATGCAAGTAATGTGGCTGTTTGTGCTGTACTCTTACAGAAAGTCAATGCAAAAATAGAAAGACCTATTGGGTATTTTTCCAGAAAATTAAATAATCATTAACAATTAGTGTAGGATATCTGGTCGGCATGGATGAGTTGGACCCGAGGTTCTGTTTCCATGCTGTACGTCTCTATGACTATATGATTGAAAATGAGAACTTGAGCTTGGTGTTGGTGTTGCACGTTTTCAACATTTACATTGCCAGTAATGTGTCTGAGACAAAAAAAAATACAGATACTAGAATCCAAAGTAGAGGAGCAGCAAGCTGGAGGAACACAGCAAGTCGGGCAGCATTTGAAGGTGGAGAAGTCAATGTTTCAGGTGTAACCCTTCTTCAGGATTGGGAGTGAGTATAAGGAGAGCTGCAGATAAAAAGGGTCGTGGGGTAGGGTGGTGAGGTGGGGATAGGTGAACAAAGGTAGGACGTACAATGGTTGGCCAATGGGAGGAATTAATCCAGTTGATGGCTAGACGGAAGTGTTGATGAGAGGAATGGAAGGGAGGGGGAGGGGATGGAAAAGGAATCAAGATTAGCTCCCTCCCCATCACCCACCTCCCTTCCCAGTCCCTCCCCTCCTTTCCATTCCTCTCATCAACCCTTCCTTCTAGCCATCATCCCAATTCATTCCTCCTCAAAGTTTGTGCGAAGATTTGTAGCTCGGGTGCTTGTTGTAGTGGTTCTGTTCGCCGAACTGGAAGTTTTTGTTGCAAACGTTTCGTCCCCTGGCTAGGAGACATCATCAGTGCTGTGGAGCCTCCTGCTAAGCGCTTCTTTGATGTTTCTTCCGGCATTTATAGTGGTCTGTCCTTGCTGCTTCCGGGTGTCAGTTTCAGCTGTCCGCTGTAGTGATTGGTATATTGGGTCCAGGTCGATGTGTCTGTTGATGGAATTTGTGGATGAATGCCATGCCTCTAGGAATTCCCTGGCTGTTCTCTGTCTGGCTTGCCCTATGATAGTAGTGTTTTCCCAGTCGAATTCATGTTGCTTGTTGTCTGAGTGTGTGGCTACTAGGGATAGCTGGTCGTGTCGTTTCGTGGCTAGTTGGTGTTCATGTATGCGGATTGTTAGCTGTCTTCCTGTTTGTCCTATATAGTGTTTTGTGCAGTCCTTGCATGGTATTTTATAAACTACATTAGTTTTGCTCATGTTGGGTATCGGCTCCTTTGTTCTAGTAAGTTGTTGTCTGAGCGTGGCTGTTGGTTTGTGTGCCGTTATGAGTCCTAGGGGTCGCAGTAGTCTTGCTGTCAGTTCTGAAACGCTCCTGATGTATGGTAGTGTGGCTAGTCCTTTTGGTTGTGGCATGTCCTCGTTCCGTGGTCTATCTCTTAGGCATCTGTTGATAAAGTTGCGCGGGTATCCGTTTTTGGCGAATACCTTGTATAGGTGTTCCTCTTCCTCTTTTCACAGTTCTGGTGTTCTGCAGTGTGTTGTAGCTCTTTTGAATAGTGTCCTGATGCAGCTTCGTTTGTGTGTGTTGGGGTGGTTACTTTCATAGTTTAGGACTTGGTCTGTGTGTGTTGTTTTCCTGTGTACCCTTGTGGTGAATTCTCCGTTCGGTGTTCTCTGTACTATCACGTCTAGGAATGGGAGTTGGCTATCCTTTTCTACTTCTCTCGTGAATCGGATGCCTGTGAGTGTGGCGTTGATGATCCGGTGTGTTTTTTCTATTTCCGTGTTTTTGATGATTACGAAAGTGTCATCGACATATCTGACCCAGAGTTTGGGTTGAATTTGTGGTAGGGCTGTTTGTTCTAACCTTTGCATAACTGCCTCTGCTATGAGTCCTGAGATTGGTGATCCCATGGGTATTCCGTTGATTTGTTCGTATATCTGATTGTTGAATGTAAAGTGTGTAGTGAGGCATAAGTCCAGTAGTTTAAGTATGCCGTCTTTGTTGATAGGTTCCGCCTCCTGTTTTCTGTTATGTATGTCCAGTAGGTTGGCTATTGTTTCTCTGGCTAGGGTTTTGTCAATCGAAGTGAACAGTGCCGTCACGTCGAATGAGATCATGGTTTCTTCTTTGTCTATGTGTGTATTCCTGATGGCGTCCAAGAATTCCTGTGTTGATTGTATGGAGTGTTTGGATCCGCTGACCAGGTGTTTCAGTTTCTGTTGTAGTTCTTTGGCCAGTTTGTATGCTGGTGTCCCTGGTAGTGATACTATGGGTCTGAGTGGGATGTCTGGTTTGTGTACTTTGGGTAGTCCATAGAATCTGGGGGTGTTGTTGCTTTCTGGTTTCATTCTTCGTAGGTCTGCTTTGGTTATCTGTCCGTTTTTTTGTAGATTCCTTAGAGTGTTATTTATTCTATTGGTGAGTTGTGGTGTGGGGTCCGAATCCTTCATTTGGTAGGTGTTGGTGTCTGCTAGTAGGTGTTGTGCTTTTTTGATGTAGTCTGATTTATCTAGGATGACAGTCATTCTGCCTTTATCTGCTGGTAGTATGATTATGTTCTTATCATTTCTTAGTGCTTTCAGTGCTCCCCTCTCCTTGGTGTTGAGGTTATGTGTTTGTCTTTTTCTTATCATCATAGGTACGACCGTTTGTCTCACTGTTTGTTGTGTCTCTTCAGTCAGTCCATTGTTCCTGAGTGTGCATTCCAGTGCTGCTAGGAAGTCTGCTGTCTTGGCGTCCCTGTGGTTGTAGTTGAGTCCCTTGGTCAGTATAGTTCTTTCCATGTCTGTGAGCTGTCTGTGGGAGAGGTTTTTAACCCAGGTGTGTGTTGTAGTGTCCTCTTTTTTGTGTGTTAGTTTGGCCAGTTTTTCTTTTAGTGCCGTTTTTTTGCGATGTGTTGTCCTGTTCTGTCCTATAGTGACGGCCTGTTCTATGGTCCGGGTCCATTCATGATTAGCGGTCTTTGAAATTAACGACTTTTGGCGCGCAATTTCTTGTTTGTATTTGTGCAGTCGGTTGTGAGCGTCTGTGATCATTACCTGGATCATCCTGAGTCCGTTCTGCTTGGCTGTTTCCCTGGCTTGTGGATTATTGACTGGTGGTCTGTACCTGACACATTGAGGAAGGATTTGATTCTTTCGGCATTCGTGTAGAAACCGGAGTTGTTCATATGTTGCGCTTAGGCGGTTAGCGCAGGCTTCCCATTTCCTGGCTTGTCTCAGCGTCTCTCGCCCGTAAGTAGAACTAGGACTCATAATGGCACACAAACCAACAGCCACGCTCAGACAACAACTTACTAGAACAAAGGAGCCAATACCCAACATGAGCAAAACTAATGTAGTTTATAAAATACCATGCAAGGACTGCACAAAACACTATATAGGACAAACAGGAAGACACCTAACAATCCGCATACATGCACACCAACTAGCCACAAAACGACACGACCAGCTATCCCTAGTAGCCACACACTCAGACAACAAGCAACATGAATTCGACTGGGAAAACACTACTATCATAGGGCAAGCCAGACAGAGAACAGCCAGGGAATTCCTAGAGGCATGGCATTCATCCACAAATTCCGTCAACAGACACATCGACCTGGACCCAATATACCAATCACTACAGCGGACAGCTGAAACTGACACCCGGAAGCGGCAAGGACAGACCACTATAAATGCCGGAAGAAACATCAAAGAAGCGCTTAGCAGGAGGCTCCACAGCACTGATGATGTCTCCTAGCCAGGGGACGAAACGTTTGCAACAAAAACTTCCAGTTCGGCGAACAGAACCACTACAACAAGCACCTGAGCTACAAATCTTCGCACAAACTTTGAATTTAATAGATTATTTAATTACTAAATAGCAATATATTAACATCCCAAAAACACACTCTTGGCAAAGGCAAATTCAGTAAAATAGACAAATGTAGGCAAATTTGCCAGCAGGAATAGAGGCTTTTAGTTGTAGCAGACAGAAGAATAACAGCTTCAAGATCCCAGCAATTGCTAAAAGCTAAATTAAAATTCTGGTACTGCTGGAGCTTTACCTCACCCATTCATACTTCTTCTGTTGTTCCATCTTTTTAAAAAGATTCAAATCCTCTCAAGCTGTTTATTTTATTGTCCTGGAACAAATCACTCATTACCTTTGTCTCAACCTTTCTTCATAAGAAACCCAAGACAATATACAATTCCGAAAGCCAGAGTATCGTTACAGAACACTTGTCAAATTGAAGACACTGACGAAAGCATTGTATTGTCATAGAATACAATCACTTTAGCCAGAGTCACTGAGACTGCAACATTTCTGAAAGAAGTCACATGACCTATATGAGTGCAAAATATAGTGATTTTGAACTGACAGCAGGGAGGTTATGCCGCAACTATATAAAATGGTGGTTAAGTCACAGCGAGAGTATTATGCACAGTTCTGGAATTCACGTTATAGGAGAGAAATGATAGCACTGGAGAGTGTCGGAGCAGATTTAATAGGATATTGCCTTCTCTGGAAAGTTTTAATTATGACGAGAGATTGGAGGAGATGTACAAAGTTATGAGGTTGTAGACAGAAAGAAACTTTCCACTTGATGGAGGGATTGATGAACAGGAGCATAAATTTAAGGCAGAAGGTTTAGAGGAGATGTGAGAAAAACTGTTTTCACTCTCAGGATAGTAGGAATCTGAGACTCACTGTGTGGTGGTAGACGCAGAAACGGTCATAACATTTAAGAAGTTTTTAGATGTGAATTTGCGAGGCCAAAGCATTCAAGGCTATGAGCTAAGTGCTGAAAAATGGGAATAGGACAGTTGTGATAAACCCCCGCCAAAACCCCAGGTACCTTCCCCTGCAACCAGAAAAGATGCAAAATCTGCTGGTTTACCATCCCACTCACCTCCATCCATGGCCCCAAAGATTCCTTCCAGGTGAGACAAAAGTTCACCTGCCTCTCCTCCAACCTAGTTTACTGCATCTTGTGCTCCCGATGTGGTCTTCTCTACATTGGTGAGACCAAATGTAAACTCAGGGCACGTTTTGCTGAGCTTCTCAACCGAGCCTGCAAGGACCGAACTGACCTTCTAGTCATCACCCAATTTAATTCCCCTTCTGCTCCCTCTCCAACCTGACCACCTCAGCCTCCTCTATTGCCAAAGTGAATCAGACCGCAAATTGGAGGAACAAACCACATTTTCCATCCGGGCAGCCTACAGCATGGAGGACTCAACATTGAGTTCTTCAATTTCAAAAAGCCTCCCTTCCTGTCACCAGCATCCCTTTCCAGCCCCTCCTCCTCCCTTCCATTCCACTTACTGACCCTTTCTTCCAGCCTGCAACTGTATTAATTCCTCCCATCATAAGACCATAAGACATAGGAGTGGAAGTAAGGCCATTCGGCCCATCGAGTCCACTCCACCATTCAATCATGGCTGATGCGCATTTCAACTCCACTTACCAGCATTCTCCCCGTAGCCCTTAATTCCTCGAGACAACAAGAATCTATCAATCTCGGCCTTGAAGACATTTAGCGTCCCGGCCTCCACTGCACTCCGTGGCAATGAATTCCACAGGCCCACCACCCTCTGGCTGAAGAAATGTCTCCGCATTTCTGTTCTGAATTGACCCCCTCTAATTCTAAGGCTGTGTCCACGGGTCCTAGTCTCCTCGCCTAACGGAAACAATTTCCTAGCGTCCACCTTTTCCAAGCCATGTATTATCTTGTACGTCTCTATTAAGTCTCCCCTCAATCTTCTAAACTCCAATGAATACAATTCCAGTATCCTCAGCCGTTCCTCATATGTTAGACCTGCCATTCCAGGGATCATCCGTGTGAATCTCCGCTGGACACGTTCCAGTGCCAGTATGTCCTTCCTGAGGTGGGGGACCAAAACTGGACACAGTACTCCAAATGGGGCCTAACCAGAGCTTTATAAAGTCTGAGTAGCACATCTCTGCTTTTATATTCCAACCCTCTTGAGATAAGAGACAACATTGCATTCGCTTTCTTAATCACGGACTCAACCTGCATGTTTACCTTTAGAGAATCCTCGACTAGCACTCCCAGATCCCTTTGTGCTTTGGCTTTACTAATTTTCTCACCATTTAGAAAGTAGTCTATGCTTTTATTCTTTTTGCCAAAGTGCAAGACCTCACACTTGCTCACGTTAAATTCCATCAGCCATTTCCTGGACCACTCTCCCAACCTGTCTAGATCCTTCTGTAGCCTCCCCACTTCCTCAGTACTACCTGCCTGTCCACCTAACTTCGTATCATCGGCAAACTTCGCTAGAATGCCCCCAGTCACCTCATCCAAATCATTAATATATAATGCGAATAGCTGTGGCCCCAGCACCGAACCCTGCGGGACACCGCTCGTCACCGGCTGCCATTCTGAAAAAGAACCTTTTATCCCAACTCTCTGCCTTCTGTTAGACAGCCAATCCTCAATCCATCCCAGCAGCTCACCTCGAACACCATGGGCCCTCACCTTGCTCAGCAGCCTCCCGTGTGGCACCTTATCAAAGGCCTTTTGAAAGTCTAGATAGACCACATCCACTGGGTAACCAGGCCATACCATCTGCTTGTGTTCACCATCACTACCTCACCAACCCACCCTTCTCCCCACCCAAAACCCACCTCATCCCTTCCTTCTGTGCAGCTCCTCTGACCTTCAGCCCCAGTCCTGAAGAAGGGTTGTACCCAAAATGTTGACTTCTCCACCTCCTGATGCTGCCTGACTTGCTATGTTCTTCCAGTCTCCTGCTTGTCTTCTTTGTTTCTTATACTGTGCTATGTCAGTCTAATACACATAAAATCAACAATATTGCTTTCTTTTTGAATTCAAAATCTGTTGTCGCCAGTGAAGGAGTGCGACAAGGAATGGGATCCATCCAACCATTCTAAAAGCAGGAAGTTAGCTTGTACAGTTAGCTTCTACATGTGACCTTAAGCACAAAAGTCTTGGCTAAAGCTCTGTGTTTGCCCATCCTACCTGTACAGCTATGTCTTGATTTAGAAAGTGATATTAAGTAGGTTGATGGCCCTCACTGCACTGCAATGGTAGAATAAGGGACATGAGGTGACAGATGCTGAGAGACTGCAGGGATCGTGATGGAAGAATCTGGTGGGATGTTGTAAAATATAGTTTGATGATTATGATCTTGTCAATGTTCCTTGAGTAGTCTGTGGGATAGCTGTAAATGTGTTGCTGGAAAAACGCAGCAGGTCAGGCAGCATCCAAGGAGCAGGACAATCGATCTTTCCGACATGAGCCCTTCTTCAGGAATGAAGAAGGGCTCATGCCCGAAACGTCGATTCTTCTGATCCTTGGATGCTGCCTGACCTGCTGTGCTTTTCCAGCAACACACTTTCAGCTCTTATCTCCAGCATCTGCAGTCCTCACTTTCTCCTGTGGGATAGCTGTCACTGTTTTAGCTCTGGTTGCTAGATGTGCATGTGAGGATGATTTTGCAGGATTGACTAGGCTGTGTTTGGCATTGCTGCATCTTGTGCCTGTGCTTGTGCAAGCTAACTTAGACACAGCATTTAGTAACAGGACAGTGAGCTGTGAAAACGACATACGAAACCTACATAGGATATTTGTTGGTCAAGTGGCAAAGATCTGAGAAATGGAGTACAATGTGTAAAAGTATGAAATTGTCCATTTTGACAAAAAAAAATTATGTATTCTCAAAATGGGGAGAGATTGCAGAGCTCTGAGATGCAGAGGAGATCTGGGTGTCCTAGTACAGATGGTTAATATGTAGTAATATAAAGAAATCATGAAAATTAATGGGATGTCACAGTTTTTTGTGAGGGGGGTTAAGTGTAACAGTCATGAGGTTGTACTTCAGTTTTATGGGATATTAGTGAGACCGCGTATCGAGTACTGTGTCCAATACAGGCCACCATACTTAGAGAAGAATGTTAATGCATTGCAAGCAATTTAGAGAAGGTTTACTAGACTACTAGAATGCTACTACACAATTAGAATATTGTGTGCAGTTTTGGTCTCCTTTTCTGTGATAGAAAGATCTTGGTCTCAAGGGAGAGCATTGAAGGTTTACCAGGCTGATTCCAGGGTTGGCAGCACTGGCGTATGGGGAGAGATTGAGTAGATTAGGATTGTTTTCGCTAGAGTTCAGACGAAGAGGAGGGTTATCTTGGACTTATAAAATTCTAACAGGGGCAAGACAGGGTAGAATCAGTGAGCTTTTCCCGTTGATGGGTGTGTCCAAAACATGGGGCCACAATCTGAGGATTCAGGGTAGACTATTTAGGGCAGAGATGAGGAGACATTTCTTCACCCAAAGAGTGGTAGCCTGTGGAATTCATTACCACAGAAAGTAGTTAATGCCATAACATTTAATGTATGCAAGGTGCAGCTACATATAGCTATTGGACGAATGGGATCAAGGGTTATGGGAAGAAAGCAGGATCAGGCTATTGAGTTGGATAATCAACCATGATCGTGATGAATGGCAAACCAGGATTGAAGAGCTGAATGGCCTCCTCCTGCTCCGATCATCTGTGTTCTATATTCTAATACCAAGAATGAGTGGATTGTCTTATGTATCCTATGCAGTTCGGAGCAGTCAGAGGTGACTTTCTTGAAACATACTGAGAGACTTGACAAGCTGGATTCAGACAGGATGTTTCTTCTTGTGGAAGAATCCAGAACTAAGTCATTGTTTGAAAATAAGGGGGTGCCCATTTAAACATAGATGAGAAAACATTTTTTCTCAGAGGGTTGAGAGCCTTTGGAATTCCAATCCTTAAAAGGCGGTGGATGCAGAATTTTTAGATATTTTTAGGGTAGATAGATACTTAATTACCAAGGGCATGTAATTATTTTTTACTCATTTGTGGGATGTGGGCATTGCTGGCTTGGCAGTATTTGTTGTCCATCCCTAGTTGCCCTTGAAAAGGTAGTGGTGAGCTGCCTTCTTGAACTGCTGCAGTCCATCTGCTGTAGGTTGACCCACAATGCTATGAGGAAGGGAATTCCAGGATTTTGACTCACTGACAATGAAGGAACGATGATATATTTCCAAGTCAGCACAGTGAGTGGCTTGGGCAGGCAACTTGAAGGTGGTGATGTTTTCATATATCTGCTGCCCTTGTATTTCTACATGGAAGTGGTCCTGGCATTGGAAGATGTTGACTGAGGATCTTTGGTGAATTTCTACAGTATATCTTGTAGATAGTACACACTGCTACTACTCAGTGTCAGTGATAGATGGAGTGGGTGCTTCTGGATGTTGTGCCAATTAAGCTTTGTCCAGGATGGTGTCAAGCTTCGTGAGTATTGTTGGAGCTGCACCCATCCAGGCAAGTGGGAAGTATTCCATCACACTCCTGACTTGTGCCTTGTGGATGATGGACAGGCCTCTGACCTGTTTTTGTAGCCACTGTATTTATGAGGTGAGTCTACTTGAGTGTCTGATCAAACCCCGGGAAGTTGATAGTGGGGGATTCAGTCATGGAAGAAGCTGTGGTTAGATTGTCTCTTATTGGTGATGCTCATAGCCCGGCATTTGTGTGGCACGAATGTCAACTCAAGTCGGGAATGTGTTGCTGGGAAAGCACAGCAAGTCAGGCCGCATCCGAGGAGCAGGGCAATCAACCTTTCAGGCATAAGCCCTTCATCAAGAATCAGGCTTGTGGGCCGGGGCTGACAGATAGATGGGAGGGGGGTGGGATGGGTAGCTGAGAAAGTGATAGGTGGATGAAGGTGAGAGAGAAGATGATAGGGGAGGGAGGAATGATGGACAGGTCTGGAGGGCGGTGCTAGGTTGGAGGCTTGGGACTGGGATAATGTGGAGGGATGAGAAGTGAGGAAGCTGTTGACATCCAGATTGATCCCGTGTGGTTGCAGGGTCCCAAGGCGGAATATGGTGGTAACGGTTTGGCGGTGGAGGAGGCCCAGAACCTGCATTTCCTTGACTGAGTGGTGGGGGGGAGTTGAAGTGTTCAATTATGGAGCGTTGGGTTGGTGGATGCAGGTGTCCCAGAGATGTTCTCTGAAACAATTTGCAAGAAGGCATCCCTTCTCCCCGGTGTAGAAGAGACCACACCGAGTGCAATGGATGCAGTAGATGACATTGTTCTAGGTACAGGTAAATTTCTGACAGATGTGAAAGGATCCCTTGGGGTCTTGGATGGAGGTGAGGGGAGTGGTGTGGGTGCAGGTTTTGCACTTCCTGCGGTGGCAGGGAGAGGTGCCAGGAGTGGGGTGTGGGCTGATGAGGGGAACGTGGGCCTGACGAGGGAGTCGCAGAGCGAATTGTCTCTCTGGAACGCTGTTAGGGGTAGGGAGGGAAATATGTCTTTGGTGGTTGGGTCTGTTTGGAGGTGGCAGAAGTAGCGAGGATAATAGGATGTATGCGGAGATTGGTAGGGTGGAAGGTGAGGACCAGGGTGGTTCTGTCCTTGTTGTGTTAGGAGGAGTGGGGTTCAAGGGCAGTGGTGCGTGAAGTGGAGGAGATGCGCTAGAGAGCATCATCAACCATGTAGGAAGGGAAGTTGCGATCATAGAAGAAGGAGGCCACCTGGAATTCTCTGAGGTGGGATTGGTCATCTGGGGACAGATTCTGCAGAGGCGGAGGAATTAAGAATAAGATATGGTGTTTTCATAGGAGGTAGGAGGAGGTATAATCTAAGTAGCTGAGGGAGTCGGTGGGCTTGTAGTACATGTAGTAGATGTCTGTGGTTAGTCAGTCGTCGGAGACGGTGATGGAGAGGCCCAGGAAGGGGATGAAGATGGTCCAGATGAATTTGAGGTCAGGATGGAAGGTGCTGGTAAAGTTGGTAAAGTGAACTGCACAACCTCCTCAAGGGAGCATGAGGCAGCGTCGATCCTGTCATCGATGTAACGGAGGAACAGGTGAGGCATGGTATCCAAAAAACAAGCAGACATAGCTGGGGCCCATGTGGGTGCCCATCACTACCCCTTTGGTTTGCAGAAAGTTGGAGGATTGGAAGGAGAAGTTGTTGAGTGTGAGGACGAGTTCAGCCAGGCAGCAGAGGGTGTCGCTGGAAAGGTACAGGTTGGGACGACATGGGAGTTCCTGGACTACCTCCTACCGAAGATTCACAAGCCTGATTGCCCTGGTCGACCCATTGTCTCAACCTGTGCCTGTTCCACTGAACTCATCTCTTCCTATCTTGCCACCGTCCTGTTCCCCTTAATCTAGGAACTCCCCACCTACGTTCGTGACACCACCCATGCCTCTCATCTCTTCCAAGATTTTCATTTTCCCAGCCCCCAACGTCTCATCATGCCAAACCGTGACTACCTGATGCCTGGAGGAAGAACGCCTTATATTCCGCTTTGGGACCCTGCAACCACACGGGATAAATGTGGATTTCCACAGCTTTCTCATTTTCCCTCCAGCACGTTATCCCAGTCCTAAGCCTCCAACTCGGCACCACCCTCTGGACCTGTCCATCACTCCCCCCTCTGACCTATCACCTTCTCCCTCACCTTCATCCACCTATCGCTTTCTCAGCTACCCACCCACCACCCTCCCATTTATCTCAGCCTCAGCCCATAAGCCTCACTCCTAATGAAGGGTTTATGCTTGAAATGTTGATTTTCCTGCTCCTTGGATGCTGCCTGACCTCCTGTTCTTTCCAAGCAGCATGACTTGACTCTGATCTCCAGCATCTGCAGCCCTCACTTTCTCCTACTTGTCAACCTAAACCTGAATATTGTCCAGATCTTGTTGCCTTTGAACACGGACTGCTTCAATATCTGAGGGGTCACAAATGGTGCTGAATATTGCGCAATCATTGGTGAACATCCTCACATCTGACCTTCTGATGGAGAGAAGGTCATTGATGCAGCAGCTAAAGATGGTTGGGCCAGGAGACAACCCTGAAGAACCCCTGTAGAGATGTCCTGGAGCTAAGATGAATCACCTCCTACAACCATGACCATCTTCCTATGTATCAGGTATGACTCCAACCAGAGAGTTTGCCCCCAATGCCCATTGGTTCCAGTTTTGCACGGGCTCCTTGATGCCTCACTCTCTTGAATGCCACTTAGATGTCAAGGGCTGACACTCTCACCTCCCTCTGAAATTCAGCTCTTTTATCATTGTTTGAACCAAGGCTGTAATGAGATTAGGCACTGAGTAGACCTGGCAGAACCCAAACTGGACATCATTCACGAAGTTTTTGCAGAGCAGGCACTGCTTGATAGCACTATTGATGAAAGTTTCCTTCAATTTACTGATGATCAAGAGTAGACTAATGAAATGGTATTTGGCCAGGTTGGATTTGTCCTGCTTTTTATGTATAGGACATACCTGGGCAATTTTCCACATTATCAGGGTGATGCCAATATTTTCAGTTAAAGTTAAAATCAGATCAACTGTCAGAGAAATCAACCGAACTCAGACCTTGAGCACTGACAAACTTTATTGCCTGGTATCATGGGGAGCACACCTTTCCTTAGTATGGTCTGATGTTTCTCCAAAGCACTCACAGATCACCACGGATTTATATAGTCCGAGCTAGCAGTTGCTCAATCAGACACAAGACTATAAGATAGTCACGAGGTGGCCAATGTGAACATACACTAGGCCGGCCTTGCCTAGACTATACATAATGAGCTATTGTTCTCAGACCTTGAGTCAACGCACACTCCAGATACTACATTCGCCCATTTGTAACGTTTGGCTGAGTTGTGCTTTCTACAAATAAGCAGTTCATATATTAAGTGATAAAAGCAGAAGCTGTGTGGTTGTTACAGAATGTTCTAGCAGGCTAGGGTCACACAGGGCAAGAGGCCAAGCCAGGCGAGAGCAACATCATGACTGAAAATCAGTTCCCACAATCCCTCTTTTTTGATCATAAGATCAAAGCAGTACATCAGGATTACCTGCAAAAGGAGGAATGTAGCTGGAGCTTGGGGGATTAACTGGTGGTGGAGGCTCAGAATCAAAGGGGTACTCCTCAGTATTGGGCTAAGGATTTGCGTGAATGGAATCTTGACCAACCGGGAAGTTAATGAGACTGAGGGCAATAAAAGTGAACCAAAGCACGCACAGCACTGCTTAAGGCAAATGGTAAGAAGTGAAACAATGATGAGAATGACAACAATTATAACAAGGCCCTGCAAGAGGGCCTTTCCTAAGGGACTGAGCCATCCACCCATCCAGCTCCACAGATCCCAAGGGAATTTGGTGTTATGGAGCTTGGAGGCAGACTTTCGAATGTGATCTGCAAGATTGGTAATGTTCTCGGAGTCGGGAATATAGATGCAACATTCGGAGCCAATGAAGGCACAAGTACCCCCTTTCTAGGCTAGTTGATAATCTAACGCCAATCTGTTTTGTAGGGCGACTGTGTGAATGGTAACCACCTCCACAGTAAGTTGGTCAAGGGCTGCCACCATGTCGTTCACTATTTCCTCAAGAACTGAGGCCAGTTTCTTGATCTCCGTTGCCAGTTGAGTGGTTGCGTAAGAGGGGAAGAGAATGGCAAAGAACTGCTCAGTGTCAGTTATAGCTCTCTTGGAGCGAGGCCAAGACCATTGGAACAGGGAGGAATGTGAGTCATAAATAAAGGGGACCACATACCCTAGATGGCAGCTACCACTTCAGGAGAGTGGCCACAATGAAATAGGTTCCATTATAAGTTCTCAAGTAATTGGTCTGATTTCCAGTCTAAAGAGTTGTGAACTTTGCACTTGTAGTCGTCCCACCTCTATTCCTGATGAAGGGCTTTTGTCCGAAAGGTCGATTTTCCTGCTCCTTGGATGCTGCCTGACCTGCTATGCTTTTCCAGCACCACTCTGATCTAAACTCTGGTTTCCAGCATCTGCAGTCCTCACTTTTGCCTACTTGTAGTAGTCTTGTTAGGAACTTCAAGGTAGGGATACTCCCAGAGGAAGTGGATCGGCGTGCAGATGGGATAAGGAGCAGGAAATGGATGCATTTACTGGTTCCTGCATTCCACCCTGACATATGGCTGCTTTTAAAGTGGTTGATCTCCTTGGGTGTTCCCTTTGCAGAGCGAGGGGTGTATGCGAGAGGTTATCGTGAGGCTGGAACCAACCCGTATACTTTTCCTTATTATAACCTGCGGACTCCCAGGCGAACTTATCGTTAGTGGAGTAATTGGTCCCCTTAGCGCCTTGCATAAAAGTCATGAGACTCCCAGTCAAACCTACCTCCCCTCGAGGTGGACAAATCAGAGGACCTTTTTGTTCCAACCACCATTCAGTAGTTTCCAATTCATTAAATGGAATGATTCTTGGGGGATTCCTCATTTACAGTGTATGGAGCTATGGGCGGATACCCATCAGCTATAGCGGTTAATCTTCTGTGCATAAATGTAAGTCATGTAAAGATATGCAACTCCCTTGTGATAGAGTTCATCTTCCCTGTTCCCCTCATGCTCAGCCAGTATGAACAAGGCAATGAGGAGCACAGAGACTGAAATGGCGATCAGTCTCCACATATTGTGGTTGGCGAACGAGCTGATGCCTCCCCCATTTCCTGCTTGTGTCCCTCCGGGAATGTGCTCTCTTGCAGCGGGTTCTGTGCATCCACTCAGGTCTTCCCTTGACCTGGACAGCTGTCTGGGTTACCAGGAGATGAGGCACAGTCTTTTTCACATTTTCTGGGACTGCTGCGGTAAAGTGTGTGCCTCTGTCACTGTTAATACTCCCTGGAATTCCAAACCTAGGGATCATCCTTCATGAGGCATTTGACCACTATGTGGGGAAGGCCTCTACCCATTTCGAAAACGTCAACAATTACCAATATGTCCTTAAAACCCTGTTTAACTGGCACGTGAATGAAATCATTTCATGATTAAAGGGTCTGTCTAGGACTGGTAGATGATTATATTTAGCTAAAGGTTGAACATCATTACTTAGTACTCATGTTAGACATTTTGATATTAGCACTTGTGCTGTTGCTGCAAAGCCCGGTGCGTACCAAATTTGTCATACTGCATGTAACATCCTCCCTTTTCCTGCATGGCTAACCCCATGGGTGGCCATTGCAATGCAGGGACATGCAAGTAGGCTTTAGAGCAAATGAACCTCCGTTCAGGATGCACCATTAGCCCTAAAGAGGATTCCTTACCTCCTGTGCACGTCCAACTGTCTTTCTCAGCTTGATGTGCTTGCCTAGATCTGAGGGTACACTTTATCACAACTACGGTGGAAGGGCGCATAATAGCCTGTAAAAGATTGTTGGTGAGCAGGGCGTGCTGCAAGGGTCTTCCAGAAGAGCTAAGATATTCTCTGTTTCCACAAGCTTCCAAAATCATGTACCACTCCAAAGACGTATCTGAAGTCAGTGTAAATGTTAACAGACCTTTTGTCAGCAAGGATACAGGCTCTGGTAAGGGCAGACAGTTTGGCCGTCTGCACCGAAGTTCCTTCTGGCAGTGCAATGGGTTCAAGGGTTTCAAAATGTGTGCATATCACGTAGTCAGCTTGCATTTGGTGATCTGAGGGCTGAAAAGAGGAGCCATCTGTGAAAAGGATCATGGCTGGGTTGTTTAACGAAGTTTTGGAGAGGCCACGCATGGTTTGACAACCTCTTGGATTACATGTGGACAATCATGGTCCTCTACTGGGGAATCTTTCAAAACAGGAGGTAGGGTGGCAGTGTTTGAAGCGGTCGCGCTGAAGCATAAGATTAGTGCGAGAAAGACCTCCTAGCCAGTTCTCCTTGACAACATAAAATGCTGAGTTGCTGCTGTATTAAGCAGTTGGGAGACCAAACAAGAAACGAAAACCGTACAAGGATAATCTAATACAATAAAGGTGAACTTTTCTACCATTACAGCAGCAGCTGTCACAGCTTGTAAACTGGCTGGCAACCCCCTTACTGCAGGTGGAAACTACACAGAATAAAAGGCGACAGGGCATCAGAGATCCCCATGTATTTGTGTTAGAATGCCAGGTGCATATCCCTCTTTTCGTTAACAGTTGAAAAGGCTGCATATAATCAAGATGCCAGAGCAGGGGCTGAAGTTAAGCATAATTTAAATTGCTTAAACGCTAGTGCTATTTCTGATGTCCAGTTCACCTGGCTGGTTTGGCAAGGATGCCTGGAGGAGCAACGCACCAATAACTCGATACAGAGAAATCTCAATTATCCGAATGACATGGATGGGGAGTATTTTGCTAGATAATCAAGTGCTGGATAACACAATTTAGCCAAGCATCGAGACCTTGCGATCTTGCCGGATAATCCGAAATTCGGACAATCGAGGTTCCTCTGTAGTCTGGTATGCAATGTCTGCAGAAATTCACCATGTCCAAAAAGGACTAAAGCTCAGTTCATGTAGTGGGAGGAGAGAGATTAGTGATGGCTGTGATGCGATCTTGAGACAGTGTTCTGAGACTGTGCGAAAGTTCATAGCCCAAATATTGTACTGCCTTTTGACAGATCTGCATCCTTTCAATAGAGACCTTATGTCCATCCTGAGCCAGACAGCGGAGCAGTGCAACAGTGTCATATTTGCAGGCATCAGATGAATCAGAGGCCACTAATAAATCATCAGCATCCTGAATCTGGGTGCTTCTACATGACAGGTGGGAGGTCTTTCAGGGTCCAGCATACTGCAGAGGCATATACAGTCAGACCTTCCGTGTACCCTTGAGGAAGCCTGTCCATGTATATTGGTGGCAGCCGTAAATAAAGATAAAAATGTACTGGCTGTCTGGTGACAGCTTAATAGAGAAAAAGGCTGAGCAGAAGTCAATGACAGAAAAACAAGTGGCAGTAGCAGGGAGGCAAATAAGGATGGCATTGGTGTCTGCCATTATGGCACAGGGGACAACAATGACATTGACTACCCTCAAGTCCTGTACAAATGTCCACTGTCCCCATTTTCCTGTCCTAGGAATAGGGAGAATAGAAATATTGCAAGGGCTAGTGGTAGGCACCAGGATGCCTTGTGCTAGGAAGGAATAAGTAACTGGTTTTATACCTTCTTTGGTAACTGATGACAAATTGTATTAGGGTAAGACGGCCCCATGTTTCACAGTGACTGTATGAGGCAGAGCCCACATGACTAGGCCCGCATCATTGGAGTGCCATGCCCATAATGATGGTGCCATATTATTGAGCAGTAAGGGGCTGTCATAGGAGGGGGAGGGCGGCGGGGTCTGTAAGGAAAAGGTTGAATCTTCGAATGAAGGAAAACAAAGTACACAAGACTCCTCCTGTCCTAAGTGGGCAATCTTCATGGGGTCGGAATCATCAGGGTCCAGGGGTTTAAATTCCTTTGGCAGACCTCGGAGTGTGTGCACAATAGGCCCCTAACTCCTTTTGGTGCCACAGAATTTTAACAATGATTGAAACATGAGAAAGTGAGGTGGGATTATTTCGGAAAATCAGTTGTTGTTTGGCATTGAGCTGAACTTCAGCAACTAATCCTTCATTTCTAATGTAGTAAAATCCAGGCAATGTCAGTGTAGAAGGCAAATTGAGGTAGGGGTCTACAATAGCGGATAAGGTGGTCCAGAGTCAGTAAGATAAGTGGTAGTGCAATGAAGCTTGCACAGAAAACAGCCAATCTGAATGATCTAGCAAAGGAAGGTGGCTGGGAGCGGGGTGGCATGTGACAAATGCAGGAGGAAAGAGGAAAGATAAGAGCGGAAAGGATTGCCTGGGAAGGTTCATGCGTAAAGGGAAGAAGTAGGAGAGGGTGGAGGCTGAAGAGCGGTCAAGTTGGCCTATGAAAGGAGGTAATTGGATTTCGGGAGCTACAAGGCGAGGCCTTGTGGAGAACAGTGAATGGAAGCATTAAGTTTACAGAGAGTCTGATGACCGAAAGGGCACCCGGACAGGAAGGAGAGGTAATAACAGTGTCAGGGGCTGCCAATAGACTGACGGCAATGGGAATGGGGTTAGAAAGAGGTTTAACCATGGGCACTCCAGAGACACCTATGGTGGAAACTGTGTTGGAGCTGAGTGGAAGGGTGGCTGAGGGAGGTGTAAATGATTGATTGGCTCCGGTGTCCACCAAAACTGAGACAGCATGACCCTCAACCTCAACGTCCATCAAAGGGTTTTCCGACAGGGATTGGGATAGTCTTTTCGAGGTGGCCTGCAAAACCTTCCTCATGCGGCACGCCAAACATTAGCAATGTGGGGAAAAGGATTGTGAAGAGTGAGCACGGCCTGCTGAGGCTGTCACTACGGGGGAAGTTGATGTTGTTGCTGTTGTGACAACTGTTGAGCGAGGCTGGACTGGCGTCCTAGCTCCCAATGGCCTAATTTCCCACATGGTCTGCATCTGACTCTGCTTTTACCCTACTTTGCTATCCCTGTCCCTGGCTTTTTCCGTGATTCCATGCCTGCGTTAATCGAGGATAAGCCTCCGTTTCCTTGTTAAAATTGAAAAGACCCTGTTGATCCATATTGGTAAGGGCAGTGAGGAGGGGATCCCAGTTCATGGATTGCCATTCAAGTTTGAGATTTAAAGATCTGGACATGGCGGGGCTGCATACAATTGAGTGTCTGGACCACTAAACAATCATTGTCTGAGAGAGGGATACCCGCAAATGATTCCCAAACTTCCTTAAAGCAAGCAAAGTAATTAAGCAAAGTCCATTTACCTTTTACAAACAGCTTGTACCTTCTCCAAAGTCCACCCATTGTCATGCTGATATCATAATGGCAGGCTTAACAGTATCCGCAAGCCAATTGCATTATTGCTGGTGCATGGGGGAATACAAGGGAGCCTTTTATGGCTGCCCAATGGGTTCCATCCATCGTGTGGCAAACAATTGTAAATACTGCAGATTTGTACGTGATAATTATAAAGTGGTGTAGGGCATTTGAGTGGATCAGGAGCATCTTGGAGCATGCATGGACCTCAGCGTGGGTCCAAGGCTTATCGAGAGGCATGTCACCAATCATTACTTAGGGATATTGATCCGTGGAAGATGGAGGGCATACCAGGAAGTGGATGTGGTGGATTACAGTGGAGTCAGATTCCTTCTGGTCCGTCCACCAGTGTCGCTCTTGGAAACCTCTTGTTCTTTGATGAGGGGATCGTCAGGGGGTTGAGCTAAAGAATGAGTTATGACAAAAGTGATAATTTTGTACATAAGAGGGTCTGAGTCCGGAGTGGGGATAGGAACTTTAGGATACTGAGGGGCACAAGGTGGTGGGGCAGAAGGTGGGGACCCAGAAGACAAAAGGTTGTTGTGTGGCTGACGACCTTTTTTTTTGGGGGGGCGTGATAACCTTTCGCAAGTTCTTTAAATTTATCTAAACACCTGAGCATGTAATCAGTATCCCAAGAAGGGTCACCATACCCACCTTCAATGTTTGTCCTCCAGTAATCATTTTTTTTTCAATTTATAGGAGCCTTCATAAGGCCAGCTTCCATGGGATCACCCATACATATTGGAAGTGAAAGGAATAACATATCTACTGTCACTGTGTCCTTCCAAACAATAATTGGCTACTGACCCTGGCAGCACCATTGGTGCTACTTTATTTTTGCATCAAACATATTTACCATGGCGCTTCTGCGTCTTTTTCAAGGGAACAGATGGATGTGGGCCATTCTTCTCAGCGAGACATGGTTTACGTCTCCCTGGGGCTGGCCCATCTTTCTTAGATTTAGAAGTCCTTGACCCCATCGTCGCTCCCTCAGTTCTGAAGCACAGATCTATGATCTGTGGAGAAATGAACAAAACAAACGCACAAAGACGTGCAACACAAACATTGGCACCTTTGTCATTCCCTCATGGTCACCTTTAATTGATTTTGGTCCTATGGCACCAATCTTTCCAGTCCCATTTTGTCACAGTGTCTTTCCTAACTTTGGATCAGCCTGTCAATTCAGATCAGGCTCATGCAAGCAGTTGCTTTCTTATTGATTCACTCGGAATCCCATAATTAAGGGCTCCTGCCTGACTACGCTAGATTGTTGAAGAAATCAGCCGGACTCAGACCTTGAACATTGACAAACTTTATTGCATGACATCATGGGGAGCACGCCTTTTCTTAGTATGGTTCAGTGCTTCTCCAAAGCACTCGAAGGTCGCTGCAAATTTATATAGTCTGAGCTGACAGTCATTCAGTCAGACACTGAACCACAAGATAATCATTAGATGGCCTATGTGAACATACATCAGGCTGAGGTCGGCCTTGCCTAAGCTATACATAGCGAGCTATTGTTCTCAGACCCTGAGTCAATGTACACTCCAGATACTACATTCACCTGTTGATAATGTTTGGCTGAATTGTGCATTCTACAGATAACCAGTTCATGAGTTATGTGATAAAAGCAGACGTTATGTAGTTATTACAGAATGTTCTAGCAAACAAGGGTCGCCCAGGGCAAGGGGCCAAGCCAGACGAGAGCAACACCATGATTGAAAAACAGCTTCCACATCAGCAATGATCCATTTGAATGACAGAGCAGGCTCTAAGAGCCAAGTAGTTTACTCTTGTTCCTTGTTAGTATGTTCTTATGAGTCTAGAGGCAGCAGACATTTTCTCAGGATACGGGGGGAGGCCATTTCAGACTGGGTTAAGGATAACTTTCTTCATGCAGAAGGTAGTGAATCTTTAGAATTCCCTACCTGGCAGGGCTGTGAAAACTCAATCATAGAGCATTTGATAATGCTGTAGAAGGATAGAAGGATATCAAGTGTTGTTAAGATGGATGATCAGCTGTAATCTAATTGAATGTGGAACAAGCTCATCAGGCTGAATGACTCACTCCTGTTCCTGTGTTTCTCGATGCAGAAAGAAGGTACTGAATCCCTATCCTGTGACATTTGTCGCTGAGCTATGTCACAAAAGCTAGGTTTTTGTATAGCAGACGAAGAAAGCTAGGTTATCGAACAATGATAAGCAAGCTTAAATAAAAATATAAGTTGCTTCTGCTTAATAAAATAAAAAAGGTCATTGCACCAAGACAATGCAATAGAACATTCTGTGTAAATTTCTGTTCTCAGAGATGCTGTTTGTTTTTTGCAATGAAGCTTAACTGGCATTTTATTAAATTGCATTCGCTTATGGATAAAGAGTCCTATTTGGAACTGTTAGGAAAATGCAAATCTATTCTAAGATGCAGCATTAATCTTACATTAATAGATCTTTACTTTAGATAACATTTGGTTTTTGTTCAAGAACCATCTTGTAACTTGTATAGTGTTGTAGTTAATTAAGCTCATGTGCCTCATGTTGTGATTTTCTGCAACAATACACTTGCTTGGCACTGCATACGGATATATTCATCAAATTGGCACAAAAACTGTTTTTGGAAACTGCATTTAGATTAGATTAGACTTACAGTGTGGAAACAGGCCCTTCGGCCCAACAAGTCCACACCGACCCGCCGAAGCGCAACCCACCCATACCCCTACATTTACCCCTTACCTAACACTACGGGCAATTTAGCTTGGCCAATTCACCTGACCCGCACATCTTTGTGACTGTGGGAGGAAACCGGAGCACCCGGAGGAAACCCACGCAGACACGGGGAGAACGTGCAAACTCCACACAGTCAGTCGCCTGAGTCGGGAATTGAACCCGGGTCTACAGGCGCTGTGAGGCAGCAGTGCTAACCACTGTGCCACCGTGCCGCCCATTTAGTCACCATGAAATAGAAATTGAAATTGCAAAGCAAAATGAACCACATTGTGCAAAAATTCTCATTGGTCGTAAGACCAATTGATTCCTCTTACCCAGGCTGCAAACACATGAGGCTGCTGCCACTGATACCCAAATCTCCAACTCTGACATTTGATCACCCGCATGGTCAACCACTTGTTCAGAGCTTGAAACCAGAAACACACATATCCAGGACAGGGTAGGCAATCTAATTATAATCACCAGCCTTCATTACATTCAGAGCCCCCTTTCTCACTAATCTATTCAATGAGCTTTGTATATTTGTCATCCACTACAAAAATATCTCATCTGTTTGTTCTGAATGGAATCACCACTGTTTTCAGTGATCTCAGTGTGTTGTCATTCCTGAACCAGAAGCATGCATAACTTCCTTGTTCCTTGACTGTACTTAGATCCTAATTATTGAATGAACCTTAATTACATTTCAACCAATCTGCTCAAACTGTGATTATGCAACCACTGTCCAGCAAAGTGCAGTTCAATGAAACTTTGACTCCTACATTTAATACCATACTGAAGCTTCTTGTAATCAGTGCACTTCCTTCAGATTAATTAATATTACCATGTTCCCCTTCTGAATCTTCTGTGCTATGTATTCCATCGAATATGGGATCTGGCAGCTCAGTGGCTAGCACTGCTGCCTCAAAGTACCGGGGACCCAGGTTTGATTCCAGTCTCGAGGCGACTGTCTGTGCGAAGTTTGCATATTCTTCCCGTGCCTGCATGGATTTCCTCTGGGTGCTCCGGTTTCCTCCCACATTCCAAAGATGTGAAGGTCGGCTGAGTTAGCCATGCTAAATTGCCCTTGATATTCAGGGAAATGTGGGTTAGATGCATTAGGGGTAAATATAGGGAAGGCAATGGACCTGGGCGGCTTATTCTTCGGAGAGTCGATATGGACTTGTTGGGCCGAAGGGCTTGTTTTCACGCTATAGGGATTCTAATTCTAAAATTCTAGAAAACCTTGTTTGGACAATTTACTGCATAATGGTATTTCAAAGTACATCTGAAACATGATTCCTTAATTCCTGGGATTCTTGGGAATGTATGGCCTACATCATAGCAGCGCTGAAATTCAGATACCACATTTCTCACTTGTGTGATGGGTAGGACATTTTTTTTGACTTGACAGAACCACCTTGTCAGTCAGAAATCCTGACTGCGGTCTGTATTTATATTGCAAATGCATACTGCAAAGTATGCATGATACATTACAATACAAACTGCAGTACATACTATATTATAAATCCAGACAGTAGTGTATAACGTGATCAGGAACCCAAACTGTGACGCATATAGTATATAGAAAATCCAAAACTGGATTATGTTTAATACATTATCTACAGCAAATGTAATATAATTCATATCAAACTATAAACATATTACAAAACCAGACAAAACTAGTGCAAGTCCACACTTAGTATATACTATACATTACAAATCCAAACTGCAGCAGATTGGAATGAGTGGGTAGCTTTTGATGGTAAGTATGACTGACTGGATTTCTTTCCACTGGGGTTTGAAAGAGTGCAAGGTGACTTGATTGAAGTCAATACGTTCAAGTTAACCGCTCCAGAAGTGTGCCATAACATCTCTGAATAGGTTGATTGGAAAATATCTGTATCCTGAATGGTCTTAAGAAGGTTGACATAGAAAGGATGTTTTCTCTTGTAGATGAATCCAAAAATAGGGAAGTGTTTTAAAATTAAGCACTGCCCTTTTAGGAAAATGATGAAGGCACCTTTTTTTCTCTCTCAGAGGATTATGTGACTTTGGAACTCTGCCTCAAAAGGTGGTTGAGGTGAATTCACTTTTAAGGTGCATGTTGATAGATTCTCATTAGACAAGAGAAGTAAAGATTATTTGAGGTAACAAACGCTCGAGATTACAGCGGGTCAGACAGCATCCATGGAGAGAAAGCAAGCTAAAGTTTCGAGTGGAGATGGAGGGGAATTGGAATTTAAAACACAAATAAGCCATGATCTTATTGAATGGTGAAGTAAGATCAAAAAGCTAAATATTCTACTTTTATTCCTATTTTATATGTTCATATATATTGTATATTACAAGTCCATACTTCCATATATATTGAATATCACAAATCTAGGCTGTATTCTATTTGGTACATGACAAATCCATACTGTTATGCTATATTTGAGCTTTGCAAATCCAGAATATTGTGCAATATTTAAACAAAGTAAATCCAGGTAGCATTTTGCAATTCCAGGTTTCAATACTTGTAGTACAATACACCATATGACATAGGCCATTCAGCCCATTGAGTCATCTCCACCATTCAGTCATGGCTGATAAGTTTCTCACCCCCATTCTCCCACTTGCTTTACGTATCCCTTGGTGTCCTTGACAACCAAGAATCTGTCTATCTCCATCTTTAATATACTCAAAGATCTGGCCTCCACAGCCTTCTGTGGCAATTAATTCCATAGATTCACCACTTTCTGTCTGAAGAATTTCTCCTTATCTTCTTTCTAAAGGATCTTCCCTTGACCCGAGGATACAGACATAGAGTATTGTTCTCTCCTGCCAATGGAAACATCTTCCCAATGTCTATTCTATCTAGGCTGTTCAGTATTTTGTAAGTTTCAATTAGATTGTTCCTCCTGTGTTCAGCCTTTCATTCCTCGGATCATTCTCGTGAAGCTCCTCTGGACCTGCTTCATCACCTTCCTGAGGTTTTGGGGCCCAAAATTTCTCACAGTACTCTAAATACGGTCTGACCAGAGTTTTGTCAAGCCTCAGAAGTGCATCCCTACTTTAATATTCTAGTCCTCTCAAAATAAATGCTAACATTGTATTTGCCTTCCTAACTATCAACTCAACCCGCAACTTTACCTTCAGAGAATCTTAGACTTGGACTCCTGAGTCCCTTTGCACTTCAGATTTCTGAATTTTCTCCCCATTTAGCAAATAGTCCATGCTCTATTCTTCCTACCAAAGTGCATGACCTCACACTTTCCTATGTTGTATTCCATCTGCCCACTTTCTTAACCTGTCTAAATCCTTCAACAGCCTCCCTGCCTCCTTAATACTACCAATACTCCACACATCTTTGTATCATCTGGAAACTTGGGCAGACTGCGCTCAGTCCCTTCACCTAGATCATTTATGTATAAAGTTAATCGAGATCATTAATGAATAAAGTGAAATCCAAACTGCAGTGTCTTTCAAATCCAGACTATTCATGCAGTATATTAAAAAAGACATTTTTAGTGCTGTGAAGTTTGATTGTTAATAATGATAATAATGCTGGTTCCCTATTGCTTGGAGGTTAAAAACAGTTTCTTTGGAACACTAAAGTCACATAAATATTGCATCTTCAACTTGCAGGTTTCGCAGAGTACATTAGTGATGTGCTAAGATTGACTCTCACAATCAATAGAAATTGTGGAGTGGGATGTGGATGTCAGTAGATGGGTGTCAGCCAAGGTCCATTATCCTGATTGTTGGGTGAATGTACAGGCTTCGCCTAAAAATATGCCCCTGTGATCAACTATGCAATCTCAGCTTGTAATAATTGGCTATTTGGACAAAGTCCTCGACAATGGACCATGTTTGAGTTCATACCTTCAAGATTGAAGAAATGAAAGTTGTTAAGTCGATGTAGATGAGCTGACGAACATAGCAATTTCAATTAACACTATAAAACTATGTAAATGTGTTAAATCAGCTTCAAATTTTAAAAATTGTGAACTAAGAATTTGTTCTTAGACTCACATCTTAAACACTGTAAAGCTAAATATTGTTGCAATATTTGTTCTTACTGAATCATGCAATGTTTTATGAAGCATTTGATGTTGCAATTTAAACTTGATTATTTTGGCATCTGTCAAGGTTCATTTACATATCCATGAGAAAGCATTTGCTCTGCGGCAGGCAGCTGCATCTCATTAGATGTCAAGTAAACAAATCATTATAAAACTGTTTTCATTAAGGGAGCAATGATTAAAAAAAGCAATTATCGCACATAATTGATTAATTAATACTAAAAGAGACAGTATTGCTTTCATTGACTGATATAGTTTGAATTAAAAGAACAAAATATTAAACCAACATAACACCACTTTCTCCTAGTCGTGCTTCTCCCAGTCTTCCAAGAATTTCTATGGTGTATAAGTAAATAGAATTAAAGGTGATGGCATCCAGTCTATTATGGAAATAATAATTTTTATATGGCTATATTTATGCTGGAATGGAACCTTATTTTTATTATTAAAAAAGCACATGTGTCATGACTACCAGTATAGAATTTGCTAGACTCCATAGACTTTTGTTTTAGATTTCCTCATGTCAGACAAACAGTTTGTTTCCTAATTACTGTTTGCATTTCTAACTTGATTAAACCTGGCTTAGGTTTACATTGCTATTGCTATGTGCATCTACAGAAAGGTAAATATTTAAAGAGATTTTATTATTACTAAAATTCTGTTGTGTTTAGTGCGTCTAATGTGTTTTTTTCAAGTTGATGGTTATTCAAATAAATTGACATCTTCCCACTTCATTCATCATCAAGTAAGCTTATCATCCTGTAACACCACGCACAGACCGGCTTCTTCATTAGCTTAGTAAACATGAAGAGTAAGTAGCTGAGACTTCGAATTCATAGATTTAATATCCACTTAGTGTTGAGTTAATCTAGAAGTCTTAGAATTAACCTCAAGAGAACAGTACTAGGAAGAGATAATTCAAACGTAGTCTTCACCTCTTGGTACTATCACATGGCCTTCACTGGAAAATGTTGAAGTACCCAACTGAGATGAGGTTAGAGCCCAGTCAAGTTGAATCCCCAAAACTCCTCCCCGCCCCCAACTCTCCAAAAACCAGCACCCCCACCCCTGTTCCTGTTCCCATTCACAGTTCAGTGTTGGTGCCTAAGAAGCAGTTTTTGACAAGTGGGTAGCTGTTAATCCAGTGGCAAAAGTGAGGACTGCAGATGCTGGAGATCAGAGTAAAGATTAGAGTGGTGCTGGAAAAGCACAGCAGGCCAGGCAGCATCCAAGGAGCAGGAACACCGACATTTCGGGCAGGAGCCCTTCATCAGGAATGAGGCTGGGAGCCTCTGGAGTGGATAGATAATTGGGTGGGGGAGGGAAGGTGGCCAGGGCTGGGGCTGGGGAGAAGTTAGCTAAGAGTGCAATAGGTGGATAGAGGTGGGGATAACGGTGATAGGTCAGAGAGGAGGGTGGAGTAGATAGGTGGGAAGGAAGATTGGCAGGTAAGACAGGTCATGAGGATGGTACTGAGCTGGAAGGTTGGAACTGGGGTAAGGTGGGGGGAGGGGAAATGAGGAAACTGGTGAAGTCCACATTGAAGCCCTGTGGTTGAAGTGTTCTGAGGCAGTAGATGAGGTGTTCTTCCTCCAGGCGTTCGGTGGTGAGGGAGTGGTAGTGGAGGAGGCCCAGGACCTGCATGTCCTTGGCAGAGTGGGAGGGGGAGTTGAAATGTTGGGCCACGGGGCAGTGGGGTTGATTGGTGCGGGATCTCGGAGATGTTCCCTAAAGCGCTCTGCGCGAAGGCATCCAGTCTCCCCAATGTAAAGGAGACC
This sequence comes from Hemiscyllium ocellatum, assembly GCF_020745735.1. Lineage (NCBI taxonomy): Eukaryota > Metazoa > Chordata > Chondrichthyes > Orectolobiformes > Hemiscylliidae > Hemiscyllium > Hemiscyllium ocellatum. The sequence continues at coordinate 16,844,757 of NC_083416.1, read as the reverse complement.
GCATCAGGAGCAACAGATACAATAAATGACATTTGTGGAAGTGCAGGTGAAACTTTGGAAGGCTCCTTTGGGGCCTTGGATGGAGGTGAGGGTGGAGGTGTGGGTGCATGTTTTGCAATTCCTGTGGTGGTAGGGGAAGGTGCCAGGAGGGGAGGGTAGATTGTTGGGGTGGACCTGGCCAGGTAGTCATGGACTTTGTGTCTGGACTTTATCCAGTGTTAAGTGATGTCTGGAGAGGTCACCTTACCTAAAAGATCCAAGAATGCAAGTTTGAATAATGAAAAGCTTTTCCGTCTTCACTATTTCTGCAAGCCTTTACAGATCATCCATATATGGAGTTCTTCAGGCATTCAGGACAACAGGGGAGAAAAAAGTGGAGATAAAAAACGAAAAGCTCATTGGTCTTTATCAGGTTGTAAAATAAAGTGTAAAATTGCATTACAAAAATAATCAGAATCCAGTTATAGAGTAACTGTGACCTCACTAATATTTTAACTGGATGTTTGTGGCGCCTGCTCTTGATTACTAAAAGGGTGACAACTAGTCTCAGGATTTTCATTCCCTGAACATGCTGTGACTTGAAACCATTTGGATAAAAGCACTTAAGGCCATGAGGGAGACTAAATCAGTTATGTTTGAATTTATAAGTGGTAAATCAGCTTTTTCACAAGACAGAAATATGTGAGGATGCTGAATTTGAATGTTTTACAGTTTTCAGTTGTTGTGGGAATACACGGCTGCTGTAAGGCAGCAAGAAAAACAGAATTCATGGCACAAGTCGTCCTCATCACAAAAAACAACTTTAAAGCACTTAAATTCACTATAAAATTTATGCATGTTAAGGGTCATATTGATTCATTTGGCAAAGCTGTCAATCTCTGAATCAGAAGATTGAGTTCATAATCACACTGCATGTCTTGAACTCATTATGGAGCCTGACACTTAAATTCAGTTGCGAAGAAGGACCATCTTTTGGATGAGTCATTAAATTGGAATACTGTTGACATTAAGGACCTCACGATATATTCAAAAAAGGATAGAAGGTTTTCCAATCTGCTGACCTGTATTCCTCCTTCACACAATTATAGCAGGAAAATTGCTAACTATTCAGTCATGGCTGGACACAAAATATCTTGATTTGTCTGTACAGTTCTCATCTCTATTATATTCATAATGTGTTGTAGTCATTTATAGAGGCACTGGAAAAGGTGCAAAGAAAATTACAAAAATCACACAAGGAGATACTAAAGCCTTTATTCTCAAAAAAAAAGTTAACTTGATTGATGCCTTTAAAGTTTTAAAGGGGTTTGATAGAGTAGATAAAATGAAGATGTTTCCCCATTTGGGGCAATTGATATAAAGTATCCACATGTAATCAATTAGGGAACTGCATAATAATTCCTTATTGAAAGCATAATTAAAATATAAAACACATCTACCACAAGGACCAGTTGAAGCAATCCCTCAATCAACAACTATGCTTTCATTATTACTTTCATTTTTATTTGTCGAAGCTGTATTTATAAATTGATTATTGTTTCCTACACCCAGGTCGTGAATACAATTCAAAAGTTCTTCATTGACTGTAAAGCACTTCGTGATATCCACTGGCCTTGAAAAGTGCTACAGAAATGAAAGCTTTTCTTTTCTTGAGAGGTGTAGTAAAATTCCTTTTATGATGCACATGTGGTCTTCCTGAATAACACAATTTTGTCATGACCCTTTCAGTATTAAATCTAAAAAGAAGAAATTGCAAATATACAATAAGTCATGACAAGATAGCTTACGGAGACATAATAGGCTGAATGGCCTTTTTTGTGCAGAACAAACACATTTTTAGGTACAGATTGACTGTTGAAATTTCAAAACCACTGACCTAACTTTCTGTTACAAAAAGGTTCACAGACCTGCTCTGCATTTCCATATTTTACTGTTTCTATTTGGGATAAGTTTGTATTTGCGTTCCTTACTCTTGTTCTTGTAAGTAAGCAGACAATACCTATTGATTTAAACTGAGCTTCAGAATTGTAACTTGGTGCCAGATCTCAAAGACTACTACCCAGCTAATCAAACTGCAGTTAGTTCCGTTATATCACGGTAGTTCCGTTCTTGTACAATCCTGTGTTATAAGAAAATCGCATAATAGCAGCACTATTTAAACTAATGGGGCCGGAATTGTGTTATAACCAATACACAATTTAAAAGTTTGTACTTTAGAAACAGTGTCCCCAATTCATCAGTCGCGTTATAGCAAATTCGCATTAACGAAACGCGTGTTATAGCAGAGCAACTTTATTTTAATTAACATAATGGAGCTTCAATCCTTGACACTGATGCTTACAATGGCCTCTCACTTACTTTGACTTTGATGTGGAGGTGCCAGAGTTGAACTGGGGTGGACAAAGTTAAAAATCACACAACACCCGGTTATAGCCCAACAGATTTATTCGGAAATTCTAGCTTTTGGAGCGCTGTTCCTTCGTCGGGTCGCTTTGGAGCAGGATCATAAGACACAGAATTTATAGCAAAGGATCACAGTGTCATGCAACTGATGAGATATATTGAACAAACCTAGATTGCTGTAAAGTCTTTCATCTTTTCGAATAGGTTGAAGTTTGCTGTTCATTAATATATAAATCTCAGAACTACTTTCAAGTCACATTCTTGAGATAACTTAAGGTTTCATATAAAAGGTGACATCTCAGCTCAGACAATGCATTAAAGGGGAGGTTAGAGTCTGTCTGTATCCCAATCTTGGTCAGACCGGTTTTATTTCCAAAGTAGGAATTTATAAAATGTTGCATGGATTGACTGCCTGCAGATTGTGTGCTTTTTGAACAAAATAGACTGTATCTGTAATTACAATTATGCAAATGCAAATTCACCCCAGTGATTTGTATGTGATTATGCATACGTGTGTGGGAGAGAGTGTGAATGTGTGTGTGTGAGTGTGTGTTTGTGTGTGTGCATGCTTGGTAGAGTGTGTGCATGAGTGTGGCGGAGTGTAAACCTGTGAGAGGGTGTATTCATGGGTGTGAGTATGGGGGTGTATGTCTGTGTCTGAGAGAGGGTCTGCGTGAGTGTGTGTGTATAGTGTAATGGGGTCACCCCTAGTGTGACATGAACCCAAGATCCTGGTTGAGTCCATCTTCATGGGTACCGAACTCGGCAACGTGATTTTGATTTTTATCATATCAGCAGCAACCAAATTGATTTCTGTTAAATGTTATTTCTTAAAAAGAATAGAAAGGAATGCAACATTGAGATTTTGTTTTGAATACAACCTTTGTATCAAAATTTGCTGATTAGAGGATGCACAATTCACCACTTATGCTTTCTTATAGTATTGAAGCATTTCTTCATAGATGTAAGGCTAACATTCTGTGAATCTGCACTGTTCCACTTTCTTATTACTGTTTTTGCAGTGGTCCTGTTCCACATATGCCAGTAAATGCCCAAACTTGTCCATGTGACCATTCTTCATCTCAGCAAAGTTGGGTTGTAGATGTCAAAAACTCTTCAAATTTAGACAGCATTTCAACTGGTACTAATTCCTAGTCTTGCCTAATCTTGGAACTTCTAATCAAAATATTGAGCATAAATTAGTGGGTACTATCTCAGAATCATAGAACATTCCAGTACAGGAACAGTTATTTGAATTTTAGATCTTTCCACCCAAGCCCCAGTCTAGTCCCAATTGCTTGATCACCTCCTATTTCCCTTTTTAATTAATGCTTTCCTTTTCTCATAGTGTTTGGGACAGAGAATTTAACATTCTGCACATTGTGTGTGCAAGCTATTGTCTCTATCTTCCTTTTAATTCCATTTGTGGTTATTTTACATTTCGGGCAATTGCTATTGTCTCAATTCACTGTGGAAACAATTATTTACATCTTTGCAATCTTGAAGGTTGTGTGAGCTAACCTCTTGAACATCTCAACTGTGATCAAAATCACCTCTATATTTAAAGCATTTTTTATCAAATGTAATGGCAACATTCTGTGAATCTGTGCTACTCCACTCCCATTGCTGGTATATTACTTCTACAGTGGAATGCCTAAAACTATACTCAATAGTCTAACCACATTTCTTCTAAGACCTTCCCTTCTCACATTATTAATGTTTTCAATACAAATGATGGTTACTTAGCCCTTTGCACCTGTGCCTTTGTTTGCTTTCTGTTAGAAAAACCTTGTATGACTTCCACTCTTCCAATTGCTCTCATGTGTCTTACTTCAAAAGTTTATCCAAATGAATTGTTACAGTGGCCTCTGTCTCACTTAGTCCCTGTGATAAAGCATCAGAGTTTCTAATGAAAAGAATATTGGGAAGGTAAGTCAAAAGAAAGATGAAAAATTTATAAATAAAAGTTGTATATAAGTTAGTTCAGTGGATGAAGGATACTGTGAACTGATGGGATATGTCCACGGTTGCTAGGAGAAACATGAAAAAGCAAGAAGTTTCAAGATTCCATTAAATATCAATATGTCATGGAGGATTGGAGATTCAATAGTGTAATACCCATCTTGAAGAAGGGCTCATGCCCAAAACGTCAATTTGCCTGCTCCTTGGATGCTGCCTGATCTGCTGCACTTTTCCAGCAACACATTTTCAGCTGTAATACCCATCTTACCTATGGTCTGGGAAGACTTAGAAGAAGAAATTGCTAGTCATAATCCACAGTTCCATCAGACGCTGGTTTCAGTTGGGCAGACTTTGCCAAAATTTAAAGAGAAGAATATGGAAGCATTTTTCATGCTGTTTGAGAAGATAGAAGGCCAAATGAGGTGGCCAAAAGCAAGAACTGGACCTTGCACGTGCAAAGTAAGTTAACTGGTAAAGCACTAGAGATGTATGCGACCCCATCAGAAGAACATTTCAGGGATCATGGTAAGGTGAAACAGGCTACTCTAAGTAGAGATGAGCTGGTCCCCAAAGCATATTGGCAGAAATCTTAGACCATAAGATATAGGAGCAGAATTAGGTCATTCAGCCCATTGACTTTGTTCTGCCATCCGATCATGGTTTTTCAAACCCATTCTCCTGACTTCTCCCTGTAGCCTTTGTTCTATTACCAATCGAGAACCCATCTATCTCTGTCTTAAAAACACTCAATGACTTGGCCTCCACAGCCTTCTGTGCCAATTAGTTCCACAGATTCACCACTCACTGGCTGAAGAAAATCCCGCTAATCTCAGTTCCAAAGGGTTGTCGGGCCTTCACTCTAAGGATGTGCCCTTGGGTCCTAGTCCCTCCTACTCATGAAAACATATTTTCCACATCTATTCTATGCAGGGCTCTCAGTATTCCTCCAGTTTCAATCAGATCCCTCCTCATTCTTCTAAACCCCATTAAGTACAGAACCAGAGTCCTCAACCACTTCTCATATAGCAAGTCTTTCGTCCCTGGGATCATTCTTGTAAGCCTCCTCTGAACCCTTCCAAGGCCAGAACATCACTCCTTAGATCTAGGGCCAAAAACTTCTCAGAATATTCCAAATACAGTCTGACCAGAGCCTTATATAGCCGCAGCAGTACATTTCTGCTTGTGTGCCCTCTTGAAATGAATGCCAGCATTTCAATTTGCCTTCCTAACTGCTGACTTTGCTTGTTAGCCTTAAGAAAATCCTAAACTAGGAATCACAAGTTCTTTTGTGCTTCAGGTTTCCAAAGCCTTTCCCCATTTTAGAAAATAGCCTATGCTTCTATTCTTCCTACAAAAGTGTAAAGCCTCACACTTCACCTCATTGTTTTTCATCTGCCACTTCTTTGCACACACTCCTCACCCGTCCAAGTCCTTCTGCAGCCTCCCTGCTTCCTCAACACTACCTGTCTCTCACTTATCCTTCTTTCTGGCACATGAAAACTTTGCAGCAATGCCCTCAGTTCCTTCGTCCAGATTGTCAATGTACAATAGTTGTGGTCCCATCATGGATCCCCGTGAAAATTACTAGTCACCAGCTGTCATCTTGAAAGAGACCCCTTTTTCTCAACTCTATGCTTTCTGCCAGTCAACCAATCCTCTATTCATGCCATTATGTTGCTCTGAACACCATGAGCTTTGAATTTATTTAGCAGCCTCCTGTGCAGCACCTTGTCAGGCTTTTGCCTGAAACGTCGATTTCGCTGCACTTTGGATGCTGCCTGAACTGCTGTGCTCTTCCAGCACCACTAATCCAGAACCTTGTCAAAAGCCTTCTGGAAATCCAAATAAATCCCGTTCACTGGCTCTCCTTTGTTTAATTTGCCCATTACCTCCTCAAAGACTTTTAATAAATTTGTCAGGCATGACCTCACCTTGATGAGGCCACATTAACTTGGCCCCATTTTACCATTCTTTCTAAGTACTTCACAATCTCATCCTTAATAATGGACTCTAAAACTAACCAATTTCCAAGGTCAAGCTAACAGGCCTATAATTTTCTGCCTTCTGCCTCCTTCCCTTCTTAAATAGGGACATTACATTAGTTATTTTGCAGTACTGTGGAACCCTCCTTGACTCCGGTGATTCCTGAAAGGTCACCGCCAGTACCGCTATAATCTCCTCAGTTATGTCCTTCAGAACTTTGGGATGTAGTATACCTGTTCTGGAGATTTATCTATCTTCAGATCTTTCAACTTCCCGACAACCTTCTCCTCTGTGATGGCAACTACAGTCACCTTGGCCCCTGATTGTCTTAAAATTCTGGTATGCTACCAGCATCTTCCAATGTGAAAACTGATGCAAAATACCTGTTGAGTTTCTCCACCATTTCTTTGTTTCCCTGACTACTTCTCCAGCCTAATTTTTTAGTGGTCCAATGTCCACTTGTCTCTCTCTTACCATTTATATATCTAAAACAAACCATCGCAATCTTCTGTTATACCACTAGCTAGCTTACTGTCTTATTTCATCTTCTCCCCCCTTATTACTTTTATTGTTATTCTGTGCAGGTTTTTAAAGACTTTCCAATCCTCTAGTTTCCCATTACATTGTATACTCTTGGTCTTATAGTATTCCTGACTTCCCTTGTCAGCCATGGTTGCCTCAACTCCCTGCTCCCCGCCCCCCCATTCACACACATTCACCCCTCCCCGTCCCTTAGTATGTTTAAGAGGTTTCAGACTTACAAAAACAGTCTCAATAAACCTTAACTGAGTTTGAGATGGTTAAACAAACTAATTTTGATAGATGGATAAGCGCCTTAAAGGCTGAGAATACAATAGATTATCTCAGAAAAATTGTTTTAGAAGAATTTAACATTTCCTTACCTTCTGTACACAGAACTCATTTAGAAGACCAAAGGGTAGCAACAGCAAGACAGGCAGCTATAATGACTGATGACTGTGAACTGTTCCATAAACCTTTCTTCCATTATCCCCAGAAATTTGAGAATAATAAAAATTGGAGAGTGAAAGGAAGGTAGATAGTCAGGATAGAGAATGGACAGTAGGGAATGTCCCAAGAACCCTTCTCAGATTAACAAGGAAATCATTGAGGGTAAAAGTGAAATTCAGAAGCTTATGTTACAGCATGGAGTAAACCTTTCTGCTAATTTAAACCAGCAACACAGAAACAATTCGTCCCGTGCTGTAATCTGTTAAAATACAAGAGGCAAAGAACTAACTCAAAACTCACTATTTGAAGTAAAAATTAACAACTTTATTCTTTAAGCCAAACAGAGAATATTAACTAACAACAATTTACAACTCCGTTCTCTTAAACCTATTTTTTACCTCCAAGTCTTCAATGCTAGTCTGATTAAAAAAAATCCTAATTAAGGTTTACAAAAGAAAATTACGTTTCAAAACCAGCTTGCTGAGTCTCCTTTGTAGATTTTTCTCTGTAAATTCTCTCCAGGTCAATTTCTATGTTCTGCTGGCAAACTTCTTCCAGAGACAGGTACCTTTACGAGAGCTCTTAAACAAGCAGCCTACATCTGTTGGTTTTTTGGCAGTTCTCTCTCAAAAATGTCCGGTTTTATACCCTCAAAACATCGGATTGTTTTATTGGTTTTAATATTATCAAATACTGATTTCAAACTTGATTAGAGTTTGATACCTTGGGGCATAATTTAAACTGATTGGCCAAATTTGAACTTGTTTTTGTCTTCTGGCAACCCAGCTAGTGCTAGCTGTGTCAACCAAATGTTACATTGTTACCTTGTTCAGAACACCTTGTGCTATGTCAGACAGGCATTGTTAGCTTTTCAGATGTCTTAGAGGTACAGGACCTTGGCACCTTCATAACACTTAAATGCTCCTTTTGTAGTAAAATGGGCCTCATGCATTTGAAATGTTGGAAGTGACAAAATAAACACTTGGGACTTAGAGGAGTAATAAAAATGAATTTGAGAAGGGAACACAAAAAGATGCTAACATGGACTGAGTTGTAGCTCTAACCGTATGAAAACGGATGGAGGTAAATTTTATTGTTTGTAAAGAAATGTGTAAGTTGGATGAAAGATATGCAGGGTTTTTGTCAAAAGGGAAGGTGACTCCCTTCACTTCAGGTGAGGTGGCTAATCCTATAGGGTGGCACGATGGCTCAATGGTTAACACTGCTGCCTCACAGCACCAGGATCCCGGGTTCAATCCCACCCTTAGGTGACTGTCTGTGTGGAGTTTGCATGTTCTCCCTGTGTCTGCATAGATTTCCTCTGGGTGCTCCAGTTTACTCCCACAATCCAAAAATGTGCAGGTTATGTGGATTGGCCGTACTAAATTGCCCATAGTGTCAGGGATATGTTGGATAGGTGGATTAGCCATGGTAAATCTGGAGTTATGGGGATAGGGTAGGGGGATTATACTTAGTGGGGTGCTCTTCAGAGGGTCAGTGCTGACTCAATGGGCCAAATGGCCTCCTTTCTCACTATTCTGTGATTCCATAGCCATACTAAGAGTCATGGCAGAAATATAATATCTCTTACAGATTTAATTTTTCTTTCAGAGAGTTTGATGGGAGCTAAGGTGCATGGGGTTGGTGATGGATATGTTCCAGTTCCATTTTATAAAGTACAAATAAAATGGGATTTGTTATCAGGAGAAGTAATTGTCAGAGTTGTAAAAACATTACCTATTGAGGGATAGATTGACTTCTGGGTAACAATTTGACAGGACTGAGGGCTGTAGCTGCACCCAAACTTACAGAATGCCCAAAGGAGGTTCAAGAAACAAAACAGGAACAGGTTGCTGATATCTTACCTTCATATGGGTTAACCAGGACAGTGGTTAACAGAAACTTATCAATAAGGATTGATGCGGCACCAAAAGCAAATGAAAGGGTATCTAAAACTTGCCGAAAGGGTGAAGATAAACTTAGTGAAGTGTTTAGTTGATCTCCCTAATTGCAGCACAGGAGAGAGTTCCTGAATTAAATAAATTAGCACAGTCAGCTCATACTAGGGTAGGAGCCAAAGGAGTTCCAGAGTGCTGTAAACTTAAGAATGGAGTGCTCCTGAGAAAGTGGAAACCCCCTCATATAGCCATAGGTGAGAAATGTCACTTGCAAATCAGGTAGTGGTACTGCCTCACTATCTGCATCTAAACTGGAGCGGCATCAATATCCTTGCACGGAGGTTTGCTAGTGCCACTCAGGAAAATTTCAACTAGTATGGCAGGAGGGTGGGAAACAGAGCAGTAGGTCACCATGTGGTGTGATTGAGGATAAATCAAGTAAGTCTAGTGGGAAGAACATAAAGAGCCAAGTTAATGAACAAATCGGGACTAGCAGTCCTGAAGTATATTTATTTTAATGCAAGGAGTATCACAGGTAATCAGATGAGTTTAGAACCTGGATTAGTACATGGGACTACAATGTGGTAATTACAGACAATTGAGAGAAGGGCAGGACTGATAGCAGAAATGTTTCAGGGTTTAGAAGTTTCAGGTGAGATAGAGAGGGATGTAAATGGAGTGGGGAGTTGCATTACTGATTCAGGAGAATATCATAGCTAACTAAGAGAGGACATCTTGGTGGACTCATCCAGCAAGATAAAATGGGTAGAATTTAGAAATAAGAAAGGTGCATTTGATATGAAAAGCTTATGCTATAGGCCTCCCAGTAAACAGTAGAAGAGCAAATATGTAAGTAGATCATGAAAATTCGTAAAAACAACAGGATTGTTGTCATGGGTGATTTTAACTTGCCCAATACTCACTGGGATTCTGTTTATGCTGAGCTTAGATGGGACAGAATTTGTTAGGTGCATCCAGGAGGGTTTTCTTGAAACAAATATGTAGGTAGTCCAGCTAAGAAAGAATCACAGAATCCTTACAGTGTGGAAGGAACCCGGTTGGCCCATTAAGTATGCACCAATCCTCCGAAGAGCACCCCACGCAGCCCCAGCTCCCTACCCTTTCCTGTAACCCCTCATTTACCACTTGGCCTGCACATCCTTTGAAACAATGGACAATTTAACATAGCCAGTCCACCTAACCTGAACCCCTTTGTTTTGTGGGAGGAACCCAGAGCACCTGGATGAAAACCGTGCAGATACATGGAGAACATGTAAACTTCACACACAGTCGCCCAAGACTGGCATCAAACCTGGGTCCCTGGTACTGTGAGGCAGCAGTGTTAACCACTGAGCCACCGTGCTGCTATAGGAGCGTTTTATTGGGGAGTGAGCCTGACCAGATGATCGAAATTTCAGAGGGGGAGTAGTTTGGGAACAGTTATCATAATTTCATAAGTTTTAAGATAGTTATGAATAAAGACTCATTAGAATTATGCAATCCTTGCAGTGTGAAGCAGGCCATTTGGCCCATTGAGTCACATTGACCCTCCAAAGAGCATTTACATAGACCCACTCCATCCTTGTAACATCGCAGTTCTCATGGCTAATCTACCTAGCCTGCACATCCCTTTTAGTATGGCCAATCCATGTAACCCACACATCTTTGGATTGTGCAAGGAAACCAGATCACCAGAGGAAACTCACGCAGACACAGGGAGACACAGGGAGAACATACGAACTCCACGCAGACACTGTCGCCCAAAGCTGGAATCGAATCCAGGTCCCTGGTGTTGTAAGGCAGCAGTGCTAACCACTGAGCCAATTTGTTCTTTTGTGAAAATGCTGGAGGAAAACCAATCACAACAGTATTAGGCAGGAACCAAAGAAATTAGATTGAGGGTGCTGTTTGAAGGTAAATCCACATCAGACATATGGGAGCCTTTTAAAAGGTCAGTTGACCAGAGTTCAGACCCAGCATGTTCCTTTGAGGATGAAAGATAAGGATGGAACCTCAAATCACAAGAAATATTGAAAGTTTAGTCAAAAATAAAAAGGAAGTGTATGTAAGGTTTCAGAAGCTGAAATCAAACAAGGTCCTTATGGGGTATAAAGGAAGCAGAAAAAGAACTTGAACGAGAAATTAGGAGAGCTAGAAAAGCCCATGAATATCCTTAGCAAGTAAAATTAAGGAGAATGCCAAAGTATTTTGTATGTATGTTAGGAGCAATTAGGGAAAGAGTACGTCTACTCAAGGACATAAAAGATCATTTATACATGGAGTCAGAGGAAGTATATGAGGTCCTTAATGAGTACTTTGTATCAGAATTCATCAAGGGGAAAGATATGGACAATGGTAAAAGTATTGTGGGGGGAATGTTGATATGCTGAGGCATGTCAATATTAAAACAGAGCAGGTTTTGGAAGTCTTGATAAACATTAAGATAATTAGATAAGTTCCCAGGCACTAATAGGATCCATGGAATCACAACAGTGCAGAAAGAGGCTATTCAGCTTATCAATTCTCCACCAACCCTGTGAAGAGCTTCCCACCACATGAAGCCACACGTGGTTTTTACCATTGCTAACCCACATAACTTGCACATCTCTGCAGATGACAGAGCATTTTGTTTTAGCGTGGTCAATCCACCTGGACATCTTTGGACTGTGGGAGGAAACTGGAGGATCCCGGAGGAAACCCATGCAAACTCAGGGAGAACATGCAAACTCCACATAGACAGTCACCCAAAGCTGGAATCGAACATGGATTGCTGGTACTGTAAGGCAGCAGTGCCACTGTACTGAAGAAGGCAAGAGAGGAGGTTACTGGGCATTGGCAGAGATCTTTGTGTTCACTTTAGCCACAGGCAAGATCCCAGAGAAATGGAGAATAGCCAGTGTTGTTCCTTTGTTTAAGGAGGGCAAAGTGAATTTTCCAGGAAATCATAGGCTGATGAAATTTACATCACTGGTAGGGAAATTATTGGAAAAGATTCTTAGGGACAGGATTTGCTCACATCTGGAGATGAATGGATTTATTCGGGATAGTCTGTTTGACTTTGTGCACAGGAGTTCATGTCTCACTAACTTGTTTGAGTTTTTTGAGAAAGTGAAAATGGCTGATAAGGGTAGGGTAGTGGATGTTGCCTTAATGAATTTTACTAAAGGAATTGATAAGGTCTTTCATGGCATGCTGATGTAGGTGGTTAAGTCCCATGGGACCTACAGCGAGTTGGCAAGTTGGACACAGAATTAGCTTGGTCATAGAAGACAGTGTTTCGATCTCTGACTGTAGGTCTGTGACCAGAGGTATTTTGCAAGGTTGTCAACATGTTGGGGTCAATTTTGAAAGTCTCTGATGGTTTAAATTTTACAATGGTCCGAATGCAGAGGTGGAGAGGCTGATTCGTTTCAGCTGCCTTTCTCTATGTCGTAACAGCAGATGGAACGAAATTGTATAATTATGAGCCAGTTAAAACAACATATTTATCAGGGCAAGTATTAGGATTTTTAATTAAGAATGAAATTACTAAGTATCTCAGTGAAGGGTTCTTGTGGCATGGTGGCTGTGTCCCTGCCTCTGGACCAGGAGGCCCAGGTTCAAGTTGTGTAATAAATTCTCTGAGTAGGGTGATTAGAAAAATATTTTTTTAATTAAATACCTCAGTAATGATAAGTAGGAACACCCAACAAAACATTGAGAAGTAAAAATATGTTTGGCAGAGCTGCTGGAATTCTTTGAAGAACTGGTATATGCTCAATGCAGTGGATGTCAAGTCCTTGAATCTTAGGAAATTCTTGACCATGTTCCTCACAGGAAGTTATTGGAGAAGGTTGAGCAATAGGAGATTGAAAAAGAGGTTTTACTAAAATATGAGCAATGGCAAATAATTCTAGAATCAAAGGAAATTTTCCAATTAGATAGGATGGGCAAAAATGGCAGATTACATTTAATAGGGCTTTTGCCCAAAACGTCAATTTTACTGCTCCTCGGATGCTGCCTGAACTGCTGTGCGCTTCCAGTACCACAAATCCAGATTACATTTAATGTCTACGCTTTGGGTAGGGAAATAATTATTTCACTTTGGAAGAGGATGAGTAAAAGGATTCAGAAGTTTGGGTTCACAGGAAAACAAAAGCAACACTTCGTTGTTAAAGTCACAGAGTATTTTGTGGGATAAGTACAGAAGAACAATGTTGAGATGTAATAGCAAACTTATATTAGAAGTTAATGAGACACCTGGAGTTCTCTGCATAGTTACAGCCTGTACATTGTCAGAAGAATATTGAGACTTCAGGGAGGGAGCAATACTGATTCACTAGAAACCTCCTGATATGCGAAAATACCGAAGCAAATAAAAACTTGCAGCATTAGAATCATTTCAAGAAAATTAGGGAGTTTTTTGATGAAGCTTTTCATAATAATGAAAGAAATCTGGAAACAAATTGTTTCCAGTGGTTGGATTATCTAGAACAATGAGTATGATTGACGATAAGAATTGTAGGAAAGAGATCAGGAATAGCTGTGATATTTAAGTATGGAATGCACTGGTAATTTTGTTTCAATCATTAACTCTATGTTAACATTTTAGATTGTGGTGACGTCTAGGGCTGTCTTCATGCTGATGGGAGATGTCAAAATTACAAGGTTAACTATTGTCTGAATAGAGTGGTGTGAAGCTTGAGTTCATGTCTTCCTCATTTTTATTGTCATAAAACTTTATTTTTCTTTTTTTATTGTACATTTAAGGTGAGGATGAAGATGAATTTGAGTTGTTCATGATGCCACTAACTACAACTTTTGAAAATCTGACACAGCTTTTCAATAGCAACTTCAAGCAAGACAAGGCCAAGGTATGTTTGTCCTTCTTATTTACCTTGCAAAATAAGATGTAACCTATGAGTTGCTACATTAATTACCATTTGCTGTTTCAAAATATTTCATATACTCCGAGGAATCTCAATTATCCGAAGGACACAGGCGGGGAGTGTTTTGTTCAGTTAAATGAATTCCGGACAATCGAATGTCGGATAACATAGTTTAACCAAGCATCAGGACTTTGCAATCTTGCTGGATAATCCAATATTAGGATTATCAAATGCTGGATAATCGAGGTTCCTTTGTATTGCAGTGATTTAAAGGTTACATTGACTCCTGTTATATGAAACACTTGAGCAATAAAACGTTATGTGTACATGTTGAGACTTCAGGTCTCCAGAGGCAGTGAGAGTCGTGTTAATGTGTGTGCTATATGCAAATGTCAGTAAACTGTTAAAGTATGTAAATGGTAATTAACTTTGCATTTGAGCTGGCATTCTGGCTTAACAGCCAATGCATAGGTTCAAGAGCTGTCTGCATCTTGTTTCTTTGGTGAAACTTACGGGCTGGGAAGCTTTAAACTGCTGAAAGCGAAGACTGCAATCATATCTGGGTGAGCACTTCTTCTGAGTGTGTTATTATTACTACTTTACATATAATTCTCAATATCTGTCCTTTCACCTTGATCTGCCCTTTGCTGAATCAATAAATCATAGAATCTCCGCTGTCAGCCTTCACATAACTTCGAAATAGTTTGTGCAGCTCTACCTTGCACCTATGTTAAATAACAAGAGGAGGAGGAGGAGGAGGACCAGTAGCTGAACCAACTTGCTTCTCCTCAGTCACTTGCCACTGCAAATAGCAGAGGGGATGAACACAGAAATCCATCTCAGAGAATGCAAGTCCCAAAAGCAGTACCTGTAGATACAGATCGACTGTATATGAGCATCAATGTCTCTGGAAACGTAGACTTTTATGACATCCCATTGTTGAAATCTGCATCCTCCTGTAAGAAGACCTCCTTCCCACTGGGCCAGGAGAGCAAACATTGCAATGACTGTCAATGTGGCTGTAACCGTAGGCCATCCTCCTCTGGCTCTCTGCTTCTTCTTGAAATTCTGTTCTTTCTGTTGGAAGGAGAGAAAGCAGAGAGTTGTGTTTGTGAAAAAAAGGCTTGAGTGGGAGTTGAGAAGGTCAACCTGAATAAACAGGTATAGACGCAAATTGACATAATGATTAATATGATATTAACTGTTTAGATGGGGATACAAGGTAGTACATAGGAATATATAATTTAGGCGGAGGAGTAGGCCATTCAGTCATTTGAACTTGCTAAATCATTCAGTAAAATTACAGCTGATCTGGTTGTGATCTCAATTCCACTTTGCTGGCTTCCTCCCATATCCTTGTTTTCTTGTCTTTTGAAAATGCGTCGAATTGAAGTTTAAATAATTTCAATGATGCAGCCTCCTCTGCTTTCTAGGAAGAGAATTCATGCAGTAATAATTATCTATAAATTCTCTTCTGCAGAATTTCTCCTCATCTCTGTATTCATAAACAGTGTCCTGTGCTTTCAACCTCTCCCAAAAGAGACAATGTAACAGAATCGTATAGTTTGTCAGAGGCCTTTCGATCCATCGAGTCTATACTGCCAAACATGTACTACTTCTACACTAGTCCCACATTCCCTCACTAGGCCCATGGCCTTGAGTGTTATGACACTTCAAGTGATCGTCCAAATACTTTTAAAGGTTGTGAAGTTCCCTCGTTTCAAGTATCCTCTCAGGCAGGGCATTTCAGTGCCCCACCATTCTCTTGCTGAAAAGGTTTTTTTCTCAAATTCCCGGTGATCTCCTGCTTTTTAAATTAAAATTATGCACCCTTGTTATTGACTATTCGAGAAAGGGGACCAGCTGATTTCTAATCACATTCTCTGTGCTCCTCATACATCTGTATAAGGTCCTCCTCTCACCTTCTCTGTTCTAAAGAAAACAATCTAAGCTTATCCAGCTTCTCTTCGACTAAAGGTGATATGCTGAAGACTTCAGCTGTGTCAGGCCCAGGTCAGTGATAACTTGCAGAATATTTTGGGCATTAAATGTGTGAATTTTGGATGTTGAAATTTGTGCACTGATCTGTCTGGATTTTGGTTGGCAAAACAGGTAGGGTGAAGCATTTGGTCAATTCTGACATCACAGTTTCGATAGATATGGTTCCAAGGGGAAGTGCCTTTATTGCCATGTCTGTGATGGAAAGAGTATACTGCTAGCCCCCTTTTTTGTCTTGGGCAGGCGTCCCACATAGTCCACTAACACCTTGCTGAATAGTTCCACAAAAGCAGATTCTACAAAACTTGATCACAACCTTATGCAACAGTGTCCAGTAAAAATGCTGTTGACCGTTGCTTCCTTCTTTTGTATACTGACATGTCCAGCCTTCAAAACCTTGTGACTTTGCCATAAAATGTCCCTCAGTTTCTCAGCTGCACCACTATTTGGTGTATCACTTTCCCTTCTTTGTTTACAGGTCCGTGAGAGCATCTCCATTTCTCAGCAGCACTTCGTGTCTAATGTAGTCAGTGTGTGTTTCTGCTGCATCTTCAGGATATGAGCAGTCTAAGCTGCTGCTTTTAACAGTGGATCAATGTATTGGGCTGCTACCAAGGAGGTTCCATTTACTACCTTCTTATGTTTTTCCAGACTTCCAAAAACATTTCTGATAACCAAACCAGAGGGCTCCATTGGCTTAGCTTGACACTCCACAGACCATGTGAACACACAATGAGGAAGAATGCCAGACACGTTTTCCTGCAGCTGTTCCCTAACCTCAGCGGCCTTCTTGGAGTCACTGGGGAAGCTATTACCTTCGATCTTGCCAGATCATTGCTGAAGGATAGATCAATCCCATCCACAGGCAGAGTGAGGATGACTGCCACAATCACTGATCCTGACACAAGCACACACTCCAGATATACCTGTAAAGGAGGATGGGTATTTACCCGACTTCAATCCCTTTTCCAATTTCTCTGGTGTGAAGGTCATGCCTTTTCGTACAGTAGGGTCTGGCAGACCCAGTATTCTGCAGTACCGTATCACACTTGCTCAGCTAACTGGGGGGGGGGGGGGGGGTTGGTGTGACCACCTTTATTTTGGATTCAATATACCGGTAACTCTCAGGGATTCATTTAACTTCATCCGCACATTCAGAAGTGCCTTCAGAGGGATTTGCAGCCGCAGTCAGTGCCATAGCTTAGCCTACTAAGGAATGTATGTCACCAATAAATCCCGTCAATTTTTCCTGTGGTCTCCAACAGTTGGAGCAGACATCTAATGCATGTTGGCATTTAAAATACACAGACTTTTTCCTCTTTCTTTTTCATGTCAGCACCACCATTTCTATTCTCAGGAGGACTTCCCTCTTTCCCATGGGTCTCAGTTTTCTGTCACCCTCCCAATTCTACCTTTTCCAATTGTTTGATGGTGACTTAAAGAGAGAACAGGGGTTTGTGGATCAGCCAATGTGCTTGTTTGCATAGATGCAGTGACTCACTGAACCTATAGGTATATTCCTATTGGGACAGGACGTTAGTTAGCTCGGTTGGCTGGAAAACTGGTTGGCAATGCAGAGTGATACCAACAGCATGAGTTGATTTCCTGAGTTGGTTGAGGTTATCATGAAGAACCCTCCATCTCAACCTCTCCTCTTGCCTGAGGGGTGGTGACCCTCAGATTTGTAGTACCACCAGTCGTCTCTATCTAATGCGAAATCAGCATATGATCTGGCAAGTTTACTTTTTTTATGCTGACTGGGAAGGGTATGGAATTTGTAAACTTCTCAAGAGCAATTAATTCGTGGAAGATTTCTTAAGTAGCTTCTGTCTTCAGTGGCTATACCCACTGGTCAAAGCAAGTTTTTCAAATTCCAGGTACAGTACATAGAACATAGAACAGTACTGCTGTACAATCCCTTCGGTCCTCGATGTTGTGCAGACCTTTTATCCTAGTCTAAGGTCAAACTAACCTGCACACCCTTCATTTTACTATAATCCATGTGCCATGTCGCTTAAATGTCCCTAATGTATCTGACTCTACTACCACTGCTCCACGCACCCACCACTCTTCCTCCAATCACTTGAAAATGATGCCCCCTCATGATAACCATTTCCACCCTGGGATCAAGTCTCTGGCTAGCAACTCTATCTATACCTCTCATCATTTTGTATACCTCTATCAAATCACTTGTCATCCTTCATCGTTCCAATGAGAAAAGCCCTCGCTCCCTCACCCTTTCTTCAAGAGACATGGCCTCCAGTCCAGGCAGCATCCTGGTAAACCTCATCTGCACACTCTCTTTTTTTTGCATGTATGTATATATTTATTGAAAGAATTTTTCACTCTTTTACAAAAACAAACCAAAATGTTATTAAAGTACAGAAGTACAGAAAAGTAGAAATATCGTATTATTATATTACAGTAATGCTAACTATAAACTGCCTACTATTCTTCAAGATAGTCGTCTCATATTTATTTGACTTAACCCAAATTAGCATAAACTCAAATTAAATAAAATAACATTAAACTAAATTACAATTCACTAAAATTAAATTACACTACATTGTACTATATTACATTGCTCCACTCACCGCACCTCCATCAAGGCTCTCGTCCATGGGAACAGCAGTTATTATACCCGTATTTACTAGGCTGCCACAGCACTCCCCCACCACCAGGGTCCCCGGACTAGCATATACGGCCCTCGTGGCTATATAAAGGCCCTAATCAATACTGGCAACAGATCCATGTCTATGTAATTTAGAAATGGCATTCCGTAGTGCACCATACTTGTCAGGTAATCTTGAGGGATGTGCTCCAGCACAAGTCTGTGCCACCCTGCAAGACCTGGAGGCTGTTCTTCCTCGCACAGTGTGTAAAAATTTGAATAACGTCTTTTCGTGCTCACCCAAGGAGGGAAGATTTGGTAATCCAAAAAGGAAGGACACCGGATCCTCCCTAACTTCTATTCCCAGGATCTTCTCCAGCTCATTCACTATGCTCCCCCACCCTCTGACAAGTATCCTCGGATCTTGTAACAGGACCAAAAGCAATGTGTAAGGGTGCCAATACTGTTTTTACATTTGGGACATTTCGAGGAAGATCCTTTCTTAAACTTTGCTAACCTCTCTGGTGCCATATGGGCCCTGTGGAGGATCTTCACTTGTATCACTTGTATCACTTGTACCTTATTACATATTGAAATTTTCTTCACATTCCCCCATATATCCTCCCATGTTTCCAATGAGATTTCTTCTCCTAACTCCTGACTCCGAATCTCATGGAATTTCTCCATATCTCCTAAATCATTCCCTCTCTGCAGATGATATATGGTACTAAATGAGAGAGCGCCCCCACATCGGAGCACTCTTCATTCAATATCCGACTTGTAGTGCTGGGCCAAGAGTGTGGTCTTCTTCTGTATGTAACCCATAACCTGGAAATATCGGAAAAAGTCCCTATTAGGGATTCAGTATTTCTGACCTAACTGGCTGAAAGACATCAAGACCTCTTCCTCAAATAAATCTCCCGTAAAGGAGATTCCGTTACCCTCCCGAGCTCCGAAGCCGGAGTCCATTGACCCTGGTCTAAGTAACTAACGGGGCTCTCACTAATGGGTGAACGGCGAAGTCTTAAGCAAATTGGCCTCACCCTGCTCCATTATACTCCACGCTTTTACCGTATTTATGATAATTGGACCTTCACAGTGCACAACTACTGATCTCATCTTATCCATGAACAGTAAGTTTGTGAGCGGACATCTCGCCTATGAAGCCCCAACATCAAGCCATTTCGACTTTGAGTCATTGTGTACCCATTCGTCTATATATGACAACATTGCTCCTGTTTGGTATCTCTTCACATCTGGGAGGTCCATGCACCCATATCTTGCGGAAGTTGCAGCTTGATAAATTTAATTAGGGGGCGCCTATGACACCAAATAAATTATCTAAGCCATCCTGCAAATCTCTACAGCACCTGTTTGGGTAATAACACCGGGAGCATCCTCATAGGACATAATAACTAAACATTCATTTTACTCAAGGCTATGCAGCCTAGCCATGATATGGTAGTCCGTCCCATTGCTGCAGGTCCTGTTTTATATTCTTACAAACAGCTGTGTAAAGTTAGCTCCGTATAGCTGCCGGAAGTAAAGGGTAATAAAAATTTCCAGACAGAGAAAACCTTTCTGTGACCATCTAAAAGGCAACTCCATTCCATCCTCTAGCTTCGGTACTTCCACCAATCCCCCCAGGGGCATGATTTCAATTTTGTGAAATTTATCCTGTACCCTGAAAAGCTGCTGAATAATGTAATTTTTTGTATTAGCCGGAGTATGGACTTTTTGGGGTTCGCCAAAAGCAGATGGACATCGTCCGCATAGAGAGTGATTTTGTGTTTGCCAACTCCCACCTTTGGTGCCATTATTTCAGGGTCCTTTCAGATAGCCTCTGCCAGTGGTTCAAGTCCCAAGGTAAACAGCAGCAGTGACAGGGCCCCCACACTAAAATTGCTCAATTTGACCCCATTTGTGATAACCACCGCCTTGGGATCTCCATATAACATTGTCACTCACCTGGCGTAGGTCCCTCACTGACCAAAATGATCTAAAACAGCAAAGAGATATGACCATTCCACCCTGTCAAAAGCCTTTCTGCATCCAAGGAGACCACCAAACCCAGAATCATTCTCTGCTGACATATTTGGCATTATATTCAATACCCATCTGATATTGCTGGAGGAGCTGCAGCCCTTGATAAAACCAGTCTGGTTCTCTTATATTCACAGGCAGCACCTTCTCCAACCTCACAGCCAACATCTTTGATAGGATTTTAAAATTTACATTGAACAACCAGATGGGTCTATACGACGTGCAATCCTTTGGGGTCTTTCCCTTTCTTTAAAATAAGGGAGATATTAGTCTCACTATGAGAGGGAGGCAGTCCTGGCTATACAAATTATTATACATCTCCAGCAGTGGTTCAGCCAACATGTGTATGAACTCCTTGTAAATTTCACTCGGGAACCAAACTGGACGGAGTGCCATACCACCTTAGAGCTGCCTTACCATCTCTTGCACCTCCTGTACTGTCTTCTGGCTGTTTCTGTTATTAATTGCTTTTCCTTATACTGCTGGAGTTGCACTAGGACCAGGCGGGTCTGCTGGACCGGCCTGGACCTACACATCATGACCTGGTGGGCCCGCTCCACTCTCACCCAGCTCAACTTGATCTCCAGCCCCAGCATCTCCAGGAGCCACCTCTCAAAAAAATCAGCAAGGTTCTCACCTTCTTCATGTTTTGGTAAACCCACAATCCGTAGTTTTTTTTCTCCAACCTCAATTTTCGAGGTTGTCTACTTGTTCCTGCAGGGCCCGAACCTGGCCTTCCATGGTTCGGACTCGCCCCTTGGAGTCCTCCGAGGCTTCAGTCCTCTGCTCCACCGCTTCTATACTCTGATCCAAAACCTGGATCTCCTGCTCGTGTTTTGTCAGCATGGCAGTAATTGGTTCCAGCGCTCCCTCGATTTTCTTACTGAGCTTTGCGAACTCTGTTAGTAAGTGTAGTTGCTCAACTGAATGTAAGGGCACTGCCATAGGAGTTGAGGTAACAACTGTGGGTATGCCCGACATCGTAGGGGAGTGCACTGTCTGCTGCGCTCCCTTTGCTCCATTTCCCTTGGATGTCTTAATTTCAGCTCCAGATCTGTCAAATCTTAATTTAAAAGGCTCTAGGTATTCTACCTACTTTACATTATAAACTTTCCTCAGGGGTGGCTAATTAGGGGGGCGAGGTAGGTGCCCACTTTGCCTGAGGTGTGGCACAGAGCCCAACACGGCAGACTGTTCAGACTGCCGCCATCTTAAATTCTGCCCGACTACCCCCGCACCCTTGCTGAAACTTCCACATTCCTCCTAATGAGGCAACCAGAACTGAACACAGTATTCCAAGTGTGGTCTAACCAGGGCTCCACGAAGCTGCAGCATAATCTTGTGATGCTTAAACTCAATCTCGCTGTTAATGAAAGTGAACACACCGTACTCCTTAACAACCCTATCAACTTGGGTGGCAACTTTGAGGGATCTATGGACACGGACGCCAAGATCCCTCTGTTCCTCCACAATGCCTAAAGTCCTGCCTTTAACCCTGTAATCTGCACTCAAATTCAATCTTCCAAAATAAATCACTTTATACTTTTCCATCTGTCACTTCTCAGCCCAGTTCTGCATCCTGTCAATGTCCTGTTGCAACCTACAACAGCCCTCCACACTATCCACAACTCCACCAATCTTCATGTCATAAGCAATCTTACTAACTCACCCCACCACTTCGTCATCCAAGTCATTTATAAAATTCACAAAGAGCAGAGATCCGAGAACAGATCCACTGGTCACCGAGCTCCAGTCTGAATACTTTCTATCTACTATCACCCTCTGTCTTCTGTGGGCCAATCAATTCTGTATTCTGGCAGCTAAATTTCCCTGTATCCCATCCACTGTTCTACTTTCATCAATGTGTTTTGACACATCCTCAAAGAATTCAATAATGCTTGTGAGGCATGACCTGCCCCTCACTATCTTTAACCATACTATGCTTTCCAAAATATTCATAATCCTATCTCTCAGAATCCTCCCCAATAATGTTCACACTACCAACATAAGACTGACTGGTCTGTATTTCCCAGGGTTATCCCTATTCCCTTTCTTGAACAAGGGAATAACATTTGCCACCCTCCAAACACCTGGCACTACTCCAGTGGACAGTGGGGATGCAAAGGTCATTGTCAAAGGCGCAGCAACTCTTCCCTCGCTTCCTGTAGTAATCTTGGCCCAGGCACTTATCTATCCTCATGTTTTTTAAAATTTTCAGCACATCGTCCTTTTAACTTCAACCTATTTGAGCATATCAGCTTGTTTCACGCTGTCCTCACAAACGAAGCCAAGTATTCATTAAGGACCTCCCCTGCCTCTTCCAACCCCAGGCACAAGTTCACTCCAGTATCCTTGATTGGCCCTACCCTCACTCTGGCCATCCTCTTGTTCCTCACTTAAATATGGAACACCTTGGAGTTTTCTTTAATCCTATCCATTAAGGCTTTTTCATGCCCCCTTCTAGCTCACCTAAGTCCATTCTGCAGTTCCTTCCTGGCTACCTTGTAACCCTCTAAATCCCTGTTGGGTCCTCAACCTTAAGTAAGCTTCTTTCTTCCTCATGGCTAGATGTTCCACATCTCTTATTATCCAAGGTTCCTTCACCATACCATCCCTTCCTAGCCTCAGTGGGACAAACCTATCCTGCACTCGCAACAAGTGCTCCCTAAACAGCTTCCACTTTTCTGTCGTGCATTTCCCTGAGAATACCTGTTTCCAATTCATGTTCCTGCCTAATAGTAATTCCCCCTCTCCCAATTAAATACGTTCCCATACTGTCTGCTTCTATCTCTCTCCATGAGTATAGTAAAGGTCAGGGAGTTGTAATCACTATCACCAAAATGCTCTCCCACCGAGAGGTCTGACATATGACCTGTTTTGTTGCCAAGCATCCAATCCAATATGGCCTCCCCTATCGTCAGCCTATCTACATATTGAGTTAGGATATTGACTGTAGATAATGGAGGTCTAAAACAGAAACAGAACTTGCTGGATAAACTGTGTTGAAGGTCTGCAGATCTGGACTCAAAATGACTATTTTTTTGTCTTCACAGACACTGAGCTGCTGAGTTTCTCCAGCAATTTCTGTCCGAGTACTTCTAGTATGGCCATTTTCTGAGTATATGGGAGATGGTATGCTTCTGGCACGAACTGGTATGCGTTTAATGAAGCTTTTTTTTAACTAGCTCATAATTGGTGGTACATTTCTTGAGCAAGAGGAAATAATTCTTCTGCAGTTTTCCCAAATGCCTACACTGCATTAATAAGGACTTGTGTTAGACTGGCCACCTTAACTGCTGTAATATTCATTAGGAAGAAATGAAGAAAGCTCTGCCCCTGCCTCCTCAAACTTATGCATCTCAGCAAACTCATTTAATTTGTACACCCTGAAGTTTAAGCCAATGAAATCTTCATGGACATTTGTGGCTTTCCTGCTCATCAGTTTGAGTTGTCTTTGTTCAAATTCCTTTTCTTGCCATTTTTCCTGAACTTTTTTTTTCTTCTTGTTCTTTCCTCCCTTTCCTGTTTCACTCTTTTTCTTTCCCTTTCCTCCCTCTTTGTCTTTTTCTTAAATTTTCATTTCCACTGCTCCAATCTCAATCTCTCTTCTACATCATGTTTTATTGTACTCAGTTTCCACCTATACACCATTGACCAACCATTTTAAAATTTTGAGTCTTCTGACTTTCTGGTGAAATTTTGATCCCAAGTGTCTTGCTAAATCTTCCAACTGTTCAAGGAACAGAACTTTTGAATCCTCTAATTCTACTAGGAACATGCTGGCATTAAATCTAGACAATTCCAAACTGTAGGAATGCAACCTTGAAAAAGTTTTTTTGTGTTTTTTTAAAAAGTTGGTTTCAAAGACAGTTTCCCACTCTCATTTCTTTTTGTTTTGTCTGTGGATTCTCACATAATGGCACAAGTCTCCAATTTGTTGTCTTGAGACACCAGGCAAAGATACCCAGTTGCAGACAGCACACGCCAAATCTCAAGTCCTCAGATGAGGAAAGATGAACCGGCTCCTCTTGGTTATTCACCACCTCCTCAGTCAATTGTAACAAGGTTCATTTTAAAAAGTACCCTTCCCTTTTGGGTACCTTCCTCCCAGACCCAAATGTACTTATTTTTTAAAAGCAGACATTTAACAAGCCTTTCTTGAGTTTCTGAAAAATGAATTCATTCATCACTAAACACGAAATTAAATAGTAATGGAACACATAAACAAACAACATAGAAATGAGGTATAAGTTCAAAAATTTAGAAATAGATGTCACAACCTTTATTAGATAGCATTCGTAGCATTGACACTAGTGGTTGAGCAGTCGATCTTAAGATTTTTGGTTTTGTAGATTTTTTGAAATTTCTTCTCCTGAATCCTTTTGAACTGGCTGGCAGCACTCAGAGCGAAAGAGAATCCTTCCTTTTGTTTTACGTGCAGTTGCAAGTGTGTCTAAAATAGCAGTTCTTAAAGCACACTCATCCATGTAGTAGCATATTCAACCAATGAAACACAAACTAGTATTATAGTCAGTTTCAACTCCTTTTGTTTGTATATTCCTGGAGGTAATACAAACATGTCTTCAATAGACGGAAAATAATTTGTCTCCCCACCACTCCACCACCTTGTATCTCTTCCTGTATAAAGTTTCACTGATACTTTACAGGTGTGGCTTTCCACAGCTTCACACAGGACTCTCTAAGCAGTCAATGAATTTAGATCCACAGTTTTTCTTTCTCTGGAGCAGCCTTTATTTCAACAAAACACATACATTTTGGAATCAAAAGTAATAGAATGTCTCTAAATACTTACTGGTTCTGGTCTTTTCTCCTAATATTGACAAAACCATTGCACTTAAATGATTTTTTTTATCTCATGCCAGAGCCTTCAAAGATCTGAGGCCTCGGTCCCCTTTCTGTTCCTGTAATTATTAAAGACACAGGATCAATGTATAATTTGCTACTTTAGTTCATTGCTGGGCCCATTAATTATAAATCTGACATTTGACATATTCAAAATAGCATCCTACCTACCTTCTATGAATGACCAGGAAATCTGGAGAATATGAATGATGTCTCTGACTTAAAGTGGCACAACAAAACGGATGCCATAACAAACATGTTCCCAACTCACAACTGGCCTCCTTGCTGCTTGTAGCTCTATTAAGAACCTACACCACCTCCTTCCTCCACAAACCCCACATTCTCTCTCTCTCTCTCTCTCTCTCTCTCTCTCACACACACACACACACACACACACACACCCCTCCATTTAAATGTTTGCAAAAATCAACAATGAAGGACAGTAGTTTAAGGAAACGTGGCTATCAGGAGAGCTGGTAACATTTAATTAATTGTTTTAATGTATATTAGTGGGAACAATCAGAAGGGAGAGAGAATTGGGAAGGTCAATAAAATGTAGAGAGTAATAAATCGGCAGATGAAAACAAAAATGGAAAGCGGTAGACTGCAATGGAAGGGTACATAATGTTGAATAGAAAGGAAATTAAACAAGTATACTGAAATTTATGTAGAGGAGAGATTGAGGACGGTGGACATGTGTCAACAAAGAACTCGCAAATTATAAGATTATGAGAGACAAAATGTGTTGATAAATAAACTAAAAAATGAGAGAATTATTGAGGTAAAGAAGCAGTTTTGAATCATGTGACTGCTTATCAGCAAGATTTTTTTCTCCTTTATATATGCAAGATATCAAGACAACCCAGATTGGGGCTGAAGTTATTAAATATGAGATTATATATATAACAATATATCAATAATTCAGAGAAGGCATTACAGATTTTAGACCAAAACGAATAGGAACAGGAATAGGCTATTTGGCCCCACAAGGTTGATCCGACATACCTCTCATTCATTTTCCCGCTCTTTCCTTTTAACCCTTATCAAGGGTATATCTATCACAGCCTTAAAAATACACAGAGATTCTATGACTCTACCTCCAAAGCTTTTGGTGTCAAGGAGTACTGAAGACTCCTGTAAGAGAAGAAATTTGTCCTCATCTTTCAGTCTTAAATAGGCTCTTCCTAATTCTGAGACACTGCTCTCTACTCCCAAACTCTCCCATGAGGGGAAATGTCTTTTCAGCATTTACCCTGTCAAGCCTCTTAAGAATCCAATAATCCTATCCTCCAATGAAATGATAACTTCCTTTAAACAAGGGGGCCAAAACTGTTTAGAGTACTCCAGATAGGATCTTATCCAGAAATTTTACAATTGCAGTAAATGTTCCCGATTCTGATACTCCATCCCCCTTGAAATTAGGGCCAACATTCCATTAGCCTTCCTAACTACTTACTGCACCTGTGTGCTAGCTTTCTGTACTTCCTAAGATGGCAGGAGACCGATCCAATTGTACGATATAGGTTAAAGTGGAAGAATAGTTTCTAAATTAAATGGGGACTGGACTTTCATTCTCTGCTGGAGCCAACCTTGGAGGCATGTAGGAGCCAAAATTGGCAATGCCAACCACTACCCTGCTCCATGGTTCAGCATGATGGCTCAGTGGTTAGCACTGCTGCCTTGCTGCCTCAGAGCCAAGGACTCTGGATTCGATTCCAGCCTCAGGAGTTTGCACATTCTCCGGGTACTCCGATTTCCTCCCAAAGTCCAAGGATGTACAGTTAGGTGGTTTGACAAGCACAATTGCTCATAGTGTCCAGAGGTGTACAGGTTAGATGGGCATGCAGTTGCATGGGAAATGCAGGGTTACAGGGATAGGTTGGGTCTAGATGGGATACTCTTTGGAGGATTGGTGTGAACCTAATGGGCCAAATGGCCTGCTTCTACATTGTAGGGATACATCCGAACTCTGATTATATTTGAGGAGGTGAGATTGAATGATGGCAGGACTACCCGTCAACATACAATGGGTCGTTGATCAGACTCATTTAAAAATAAAATTGCAACTAGCTAATTGACATTAATTGGTATTTTCCAGTCAGTTTCCAGTTTCCCGCAGGCAAGGTGATGTACTTAAAGATATCCTCTTGGAGGCAGGCTGGGTTGTGGCCAGTATTTGATACAGGCCTAGAGACCCTCTGAACAAGAGCAGCCACCCTTTGTGGTTAAATACCCTTATTGTCTCTGATAGTGGCGGCTCAACTCCAAAAAGCAATTTTTGATTAAGAGTACAAAAAAAAATTGCAGGTGCCTCTATCTTGAAACACTTGCTTTTTGAATAACTTAAGAAGATTTTAGCTCTGTTTGCTGAATGGCTGATTTACAATGCAGAGAGACACCAACAGAGTGGGTTCAATTCCTCTACTGGCAGAAGTTACCATGAAGGCCCTGCCTTTTCAACCTCTCCCCTCACTTGAGGCATGGTAACCCTCAGGTTAAACTCCTCACCACTCATCACGGTGGCTCAGTGCTTAGCACTGCAGCCTCACAGTGCCAGGGATCCAGGTTGGATTCCAGCCTCAGGTGACTGTCTGTGTGGAGTTTGCACATTCTCCCTGTGTCTGTGTGGGTTTCCTCCAGGTGGTCTGGTTTCCTCCCACAATCCAAAGATGTGCAGGAAAGGTGGATTGGCCATGCTAAATTGTCCATAGTGTTAGGTGCATTAATCAGAAGGAGATGGCTCTGGGTGGGTTGCTGTTTGGAGGGTCGGTGCAGACTTATTGGGCAAAAGGGCCTGTTTCCACACTGTAGGGAATATAATATCTCTCAAATGAGAGAGTAGCCTCTGGTCTGTGATCAGCACTGCCTTTCAAGCTGGAAGGCCTTTAATAGGTTGTCTACCTTCAATGGCCACAACATCATCCTTAATTGGGCAACAAGGTTATCTCCAGGCAAATCAAGGGAGTGTCCCAGTGAAATGCCCAATGAGTAACTCATTCATCATGGCTGATTCGGTATCCACAAACTGTCACAAATCTCCATTTCTCCGTTTGAAGGGAGAATCCAGTTACAGGTCTGAATCCTCCACTCGTGTTTCAGAAATGCTGTTAAATTAAGAGGGCAGAAACCTGATTGTGTGGTTGCTTAGTAATTCTGACTGATTTTTATTCTCTACTTGGACGGTCTCCAAACGCAGCTGCATTAGAACATTCGCAACGGGATTTCATGATCATTATTCAGAATTCTTGTTCGGTATGAAGCTCAAATATCCTTTTTATGCAAAATTTCCCAACAAATGATAATTAACATACTTCTTTTTATTTCTCACTGAGGAAAGGATGTAATTACCTCAGGAACATCATTTAATTTAGGAAGTGCTTCCTGAATCTACGTAACCATCTCTCATGCCCAGACGGACTGTGTCGGCTGGTCCTCCCCCCCCCCAAAGTCACCTTAGAGCTTTTTCTTTTGCTTTAGTACATGTGTATTTTACTGAAGGAAATTAATTTTTCACAGAGGTTTAAATTAAGACACTGTTCATATATTCAGCTTTTTGTCCTGAATATTGTTTTTAATAAGCATATAATTTTGTTACATATCAAAATACTCTTTTTAAAACAATGTTGAAACAATAAAAGCTCATCTTCAAACTCCAGCTCTAGGGTCACTTGCTCCTCCAGAACCCCATCTGAACTCCCAGAACCAATATCTCAGGGCATACTACGTGGCCAGTGGCCACACACACGCCCGTCACAAACATGTGACATGTGCCAACCTCTCTACATCATTGTGGCATATCACCAATATACTTACTGTATGCCTCTGCTCTGTAATAATGAACTTTGGAGTGTATTGGGCACAATTTATTGTAATAGTCCTGCACAGAGATCAACACCTAGCTCTCACACTGGACCAGGCTGTACCACAGGGCTATTTACTCGGTCTCTTAGCACCCACTCTATTCGTGCCGACCTGAGTGATCACAGCATCCCTGCTTTGCTTTGCCTT
The DNA here is from genome assembly GCF_020745735.1 of Hemiscyllium ocellatum. Taxonomy (NCBI): domain Eukaryota; kingdom Metazoa; phylum Chordata; class Chondrichthyes; order Orectolobiformes; family Hemiscylliidae; genus Hemiscyllium; species Hemiscyllium ocellatum. The sequence goes on along the minus strand of NC_083416.1, from coordinate 16,815,151 downwards.
CCATTTTAATCATTTCCTTTTCAGCAGCACTTTAAAGATTTGCAATACTTTTGCCTTGCTTTATAAGTTATCACGCACAAATCCAGATAGCTTGTCAGACAATGAAATTGACATTTTGCTGAACGCTATAGTCAATTTCACACCTGCACCATGTGCTAGTTGCATATGTGCTGATCACACTTCATGAGCATCAAGTTAGTGACCTTTCTTCAAAGTGGTCCTCAGTGAAGACCAGGAAGACAGTCTTCAGGCAGAGGATACCAGACACAGGAAGACAAGGGTATCTTCCAACATCAAACAAGGTACTTGCATCACCACGTCTGCGTTCTGGGGAATGAGTCACTATCAACCATGTGGTCTGATGTAACAGTTCCAGGGGTTCTGGGAAGATGGTTTTGGAGCTATAGAGAGATCAGCCACGGGTCTACTCACTCAGTTCAGGGCTGTCTGCCTGTGTGATAGAAGGCAGGTCATTGTTAGTCTTGGAGCTGTATCCACAAAAGGTCAAGGGGGGTTATAAGGGACCAAAGCTCTAGGAGGGTGGCTGGTAAACTCAGTTGTGGAGATTGGAGAGAGAATGCAGACATGCAGAAGGATTTAAAATATTGAAGTGGGGGGAAACTCAAAACATAAAAGGGGGAGGGATAAACCATGGGAGGGAAAGGGGTAATGCAGAAGTGAGGGTCATTGACTGTAAGTAGTTCTCTGGCTTCTATGGGGAAGACAGTGCACTATTCAACCTAGCATGTTTGCTTGTTATGCAAGGGGTTGGGGGAATGAAATGGACAGTTGAAGCCTCAGATAGATGGATTGGTTGGGGCCTTAGAGATGTGCAAGGTCTATGAGGTTAACAGGGAGGACTACCAGCAAAGGGTAGTTTATGTTGGGGATTCACCAAGGCAGAGAGGTTGAGCGTAAGACTCACCATTCATGAAACGACTGTTGTTGTCTTCCATCTTGCTGTAAATAGTAAGAGTCGAATGGAGATGAAAATTACGACAAGCATACCCAGATTGGGTAGGTAATGAAGTGAAGAAGAGGGCTTCAATTTCAAGTGACGTGCAGCCCAATTCCTTGCCCCAAACAGATGCAAAATAACTAATGAATCTCACTAATGCTGTGATGCAGCAGCTAAATTTGTCTCCCTGGAAAGATGAAGGTCTAATTGACAAAGTAGCAATCAATGCTGCTTACGGATCACCAGAAAGTACTAACTTCACACCTTGGAGCACTGAACTTGTAGCACTGAGGGTAGGTGGATACTGAATCTTCACTGTTGTAATTGTACCTAAAAAGAAAGTCACACCACAACTAAGGATGATAAGTGTACGTAATTTTTCAGAATAGAAACTTACTTACATTGGCATCACAGTGTATTCCCAGATTCCAGATTTGGGATGGAGTGAGCTAGCCCTGCATTGGCCCCAGTTAACTTTGAAGTTTAGTCTGCTAACCCAGGATTGTTCTTGTCCAGTAGGCGAAGACATGCTGAATGTGTCCTGCCCAGAGACAGGTGCACCCTCCTCAGTTTGCACTCCCACAAGACTGAGGGTGACAGGAAGCATGGAAGTGGAAGGCTCAGCTACTTCTGGAGCAATATTCCCACTAAGCTGTGTGGCTGCACAACTACTCAGAGGTTCTTTGCTCTCTGATTAACTTGCTGACACATTTACTCCTACTTCTGGAAGCTACTGCCATTTCTGGTCCTAGGAGGTCCCTGCAGCAAAAACAAATGTGGAGGGAATACTGTTCTGGAGTATCCTGAGAGGCTTCTGGACAGTGCCTGTGTGTTATTGTTGGTTACGAGGGTGATGGAGTGCAGGTCTGTGTGCATATTCGGCAGATTCTGAGACTGTTGGACATCGTCCCCATAGCAGTCACCAACCTGTCCAAAGCGGCAGGGACAGCAAAAGTCTCAATGGCATCGCTGCAGTCCTTCAACCTCTGTGTCAGGTTTTCCAGTGCAAACCTACCAACTATTCCTGTGGTTACTTGGGTGGTGTAAGAAGTCCCTAATTGCTGGTACCACGGGGTCCTTTCCTGTAGTGGTTGAACAGGTTCCTGGTGTCCAGTAGTCCTCTGCATTTCTTTCTTTTGTTTCTTTCTCAACCACGTGGGGAGCCATGGCAATGAAGTGCTCACCAGCTAGTGCTCTCGACTCTAATGTCAATAAAATGCTTACCAATGTGTCAGTGTCTGAGTTGGTGGTGGATGCAGGAGGCAATCTTGCTACCTTCCTCAAAGCTGAAGAGGCGTGTCTTGTAGGGCAGGCTCTTCACCGCAGCCGTCATGTACATCTTGCTGATGTTTGGAGGAGACAAAAAGAAAGAAATTTTGTAACCAAGGGTTAGAAGTTGTTGCATGTAATAGAAAACTCACAGTGGAGGTCATAGGAGAGTTGCACAACAACAAACAATGCTTCTTTCTTGGTTGCTGGGTCATGAATGTTTCCACATCTTCACAAGACGCTATCGATTTTCTCCTGCAAGGTACAAGATCCTTTCCTTGTAGGAATTAAGGAGTCAAATATCCAGCAACTCTCCTGGCTCTTTTTGCTCTATCATGAACCATATTCTTCTGTAATAAGAGAAGGGGAGGGATTGAATGAGGCCAAAGTGGATGGCACAGCTATTGGTGCTGGTTCATCAGAGGTGGTGAGATGACCTAAGTGAGTTGGAAGCACAGAGACCATGCAGGGTCAGTAGGGTGGGAGGTTGGGGTGAGTGAGAGTGAATGAAAAAAGATGTTGAGGCAGTAGTGAGCATGGTGGAAGTGGGTGCAGTATTAGAGAAAAAGTTAGTGTGAGTTCACAGAAAGCAGATGATAGCACTTAACCCTGGTGGAGTGAAGGAGGTGATTGATCATTTTCCTGCATTGAGTGTGTTGCTGGACTCGTGGACACTGCACTACCCCGACTTGTGAGCACAGATCAGGCTGGCAGGCATGGTGTTGTGACATCTGCCAGTGGAGAAAAGAAACATGTCCCTCCTCTGTACCAACCTGTCCTTCTTGATCTCTGACTGCAAAGCAGGATGCCAATTTCCCCTTGTCTGCCATGTCTGGTGCAAATGTCTGCAAGTGCTTGAACCGTGAATATCAACTTAATACAATTTACAAAGAACCAAAGGCAACATGAGGAAATCTTTTTTTTATGTAGTAAGTGATTGGAATGCGTTGACCGTGATTGTGCCTTTCAAAGCAGAATTAGGTAATTGTTTGAAGACAAAAATGTTTCAGGGCTACAGTGAAACGATAAGGGTGTGGATCTTAACAAGCAGTTCTTACAAAGAGTCAACATGGAAATGATTGTCAAAATAGCCTCCTTCTGAGCTGCAGCCATTCTTTTTCCATGAGTGAAAGTACCCTTTTAAGTTGTGTTGAGATTTATGTATGTCCCCAAGCCCCCAGTGGAGATGCTTATCCAAAATGCCAGGTCCTCTCCAATGTAAGTGTTAATTACATCTAATAACTGTGCCCTTTTCAAAAGGGTAACCACTGTCCTTAGTTATAAGCTAATAGATTTACAAAGTTGGTGGAGGTATCTGACAAACTCTTTCATTTGGCCATGCTGGATTCTCTCCAACTATCCTTTTAGAGAAATGATGCCTGAGTTATAATGCCCAACAAGTTGAAAGGTCATGTCAGCATCTTTATAACTAAGTATAATAAGATTACTTAACATAAAATTACAAGTGCTGATTTGCATATAAATTAATTTGCCTTGTTTACTTCTGGTCCTGCATATCATTATTAGATGCTCAATCTATTAATAATGGAAATGTAAGAGCAGAGAAAATATAAAATCTTGCAATATGTTTTGAGTTTTTTTGTTTAAGAATGAATTCAATGTTCTATATTACTTATGCATTGATTCTGAAATAGTTTAAAAGGAGAGCTCTTGTGATTACATCTCCAGCATATATTAGTAACGTGAACATGATTATTTTGAAAGCTGAACTGAGAGCAATGTAACAGAAATAAGATAAATTACATTTTAAAAATATCTGAAGGCCTTTTGAATATGTATTATTGGTAATTAGAGTGAATAATTCAAATCCTGGGGAGCACAGGTTAAAAATGAGGACATTAGGACTAAGAAGGGAAGTCAGATGGAGCTTCTTACCACAGCAGTAATAGAATGCTGAATAAATTACTAAGGAATTTTATTGAAGGTGGACAATGTAACCATTCAAGAGGCAATTAGATATGTTTGTGAAAAGAGATGAAGGGAGAAATGAAGTAGTGAAATTGTAAAAAGCTCAAACTTATTCAGCTGGTTTGCCGTTCCTGATCCCTATAATTCCTGTTTTAAACAGCCAACAGAAGTTTGTGTTTGTACCAGCAACCTTTAAACTTGGATGATGGTTAAGAAAAATGAGCTCCCTTTTGCTTTCTTTTGTGAGGCTGGTTGACTGGAGAATTAGGTGATGGTTCACAATGCATCATCCTAATATCATAAATTTACGATAGTATAACAAATAGTTAATCTCTAACACTGCATAGAGACATGTAACATCAATTAGCTAATACTGTAGTGGATTTGGTTACATCTGAGTATTAAAAGCAGATTCAGGAAATTGTGTATATGAAAATTTCTATTTTCAGATGCTGTTTACAAATGGAGGCTGTGAAATTCTGATTCATGTTTCATTTTCAAACTACTCAAACATCATTGAATCAGTACTAAATACAGGTGCATAGAATATTAGTATACAAGACTAGTCTTAGGGCAAATTTAAGCCCACACTGTTTGATTTCTTTTCGGGAGGTGCATTGTCACTGTGTTCCATCCAAGATAAAGGGTGAATGAAGTTATTTTGTAACTGAGCTATATGAATCTGAATGGCTCAAATTCAATTTTTATTCATTCTTGAGGGAGTTAGCTAGAATGATGTTGAGAAGTGCTGAAATTAGCTTCATACTCTGTGGGACAAGGTGGGAGAGAATTAAGTTTTCATTCTTGATTGCTATCTGGTGAGTTCTGACAGAAATTGGGTTGGTGGAAAGAGTAGTTTTGAATTGTTCTTGGTTATGATCCTCCAGTTGCCAACATGAACATCTTAGATTTAGATTAGGTTTGGATTTTATTGTCAAGTGTCTCAAGTACAAAAGTTGAGGAGTACAGTGAAAAATGTATAATGTTGCCACATACAGCACCATCTTAGGTACAAAGGCACTTTAAGTACAAAAAACTGAGGTACAAAGTGGTAAAGGAAATAGAGTTTAAAAAAAAGCATTGCCTTCATTGAATAAGTCAAAAAATAACATAAAAAGGTAAAGTTAACATTAAAGTCCTTTTTAATATAAACTAGAGAAATAAAAGAATAAAGGTACAAGTTCAATAGTCTTTGATGAGTCCTCCCCTTAGCACACTCTCTGGGAGACCACTGCTGCCTGTTCTCGATGCTATGTTGAGCCCAGGACTGAAAGAAAGAGAGAAAATCACGATAAAAAAAGGAAAGAGACAGATGGAGTGGATGAGTTCCAGCTGAAGTGTCCTACTCTGCCACCATCTTGGTATACCTTCATGGAAAGGGGTTGGGAGGAACAGTTGACTTTATGTCACCAATTTTTATTGCCTTTGTAAGGGGATGGTGAGAAATTCTCCGTTAAGTCCCCTATTGCACTTTGTCTTTTGGGCAAAACTATTCCAAATATGTTTAACAAAAACACATGATCCAAAGAAGAAAAATGGGTCCAGCTATAGTAAAAGAAAGGAAGATTTGCTGTTATGCAGAACCTGTCAGGGCATCCGAACATGCTTTCCAACCAATTCAGTGTTTTTCTAATTTAGTTACTATTATAATATAAGAAAGATGGCAGCTGATTTATGCACAGCAATTTCCCAGAAACCGTTATAAGCTACCACATCATCTGTTTTACTGATATTGATTGAGGGGTGAATATTGTCCAGGACACCAAGGAGAACTTGCCCTGCTATTCTTCGCAAAATGCCATTGCATCCTTTGTCTTCCTCTGAAAGGGCAAAGTAGACCGAAGCACTTGCTCATTTAAAACAGCAGCAGGGGAGCTCATTTCTGCAGAACGCCTTTTCCATTTATAAAATGGATTGAAGAATTGTGAAACTTATAAAAGCTTGTCCTGCATGACAGGAATTATCAGTGCGCCAAAAGTCTGGCATAAGACATAACAGCAGACATTTCCTCAGCTTTTGTACGTTCAGATATAAGAACAAGACATTTGACAACTATTTTGAGAAATTGCTGAGCAGACTCTAATACATACACAACAAATGGAAAATGTTGGAGGGCTTAACTTAGAAACTTTTAACACCAGATCAGGTTTCTCCAACTTTGCCTCTGATACAGGTGGTGTGTAATGCACAGTAACTCACCTCTTGCACCTAGAATTTCTCAGAAGGAATTGATTCTCCTCATCAGGTGGCAAAGACGTTGAGGTGGTGACATCTGTATGACCATTTCAGATTCTGAGGTGTCTTCAAAACTTGGAGAGGGAGAACCCACAGGTTTCAGAACAGTCGGAAAGGCAGTCGAGGAGACAGGCATTTTTTTCTCCCACACCATTTGCAAGTTTGTAGCTTTCATATGGTCCACTTGCTTGTTCAGATACTCAATCTTTATACATTGGACCTGACCTCACATCAACCGTACTCTTATCCACGCAGGCCACTCCCGTGGTTCCTTGACCAAACTTCGTCCCCTGAAGTAAATCGTCTCTCTCACTTAATGGAGTCTTGTCAGGCATTGGCATTCCTGATGCCATTTCATCCTCCTCCCAGGTTCAGGAAGATCAGATTTAATCTGGTACTAGGTCTATTCCTCATTAACCAATCTGCTGGAGCTATCTCTGTAGTTGCATGAGGAATGGCCCAATAATCAAACAGGAACTGGGATAGTTTGGTATCCAGTGAAAATGTAAACTCATTCTTTAAGCCTGCCTTCACAGTTGGGACTGCTTTTGCTGCTAGACCATTGGAAGACGGCTGTACGGAACTGTCCCTATATGTTGACTACCATTCGACTTTAGGAAATACTCAAATTTCCTGCTGGTATCCTATGCCCTGTTACCTATGACCAACATTTTTGGGGTCTATGTATTGCAAAAGATGCAAGCAGTTTTTCTATCATTGTCTCTGTGTTTGACTAATGAACTCTGTGCACCCAGCTATTTTGAGTGGGCATCCACAATGACTAAGAATCTTGAGCCCATGATAACATGTAACTGATTCCAGGGTTTACCCAACCATTCCCACGAATGTGGGGGAGCTGCTGGTGGTAATTTTTGTTCTCGTTGGCATCCTGTGCTCTGCCTCACCAATGTAGCTACGTCTGCTTCCAGTCCCAGTCACCCGGCATAACTTCTTGCTAACATCTTCATTTTGAAAACCCTTGGACCCTGGTGGAGTTCAGCCAGTATTTGGCAGTGATCTTTACTCAGAACAATAACTCTTGCTTCCCATAATAAGATGCCATCCTCTTCAGTGATCTGATTACTCAGAGAACAAAACATTCTTAATTCTCTTTTGTTTCCCCCGTCACCATTAGCTGTTTCAATTTTGCCAGATCTTTCTGCGTCCAAAGTCTGATATTGTCAGGTGTCACTGAAAATGTGTCCAGAAAATTTAAAACCATCATGACCTCTTCCAATGGTTGTATCTCCGACGGGGAGATGATTCAATGTATCCACATTTGCTACTTGCCACTCCCCCCCCGATGGTGTTCCAACTTGTAATTATACCCACTTAGATGAGAGCCCACGACTGAATTCAAGCTAAAACTGTGAGCAGTACTGCCTTACCCTCTTTAAGTAGACCTAGCAGGGATTTGTAGTCTGTTGTTGTCACAAATTTACATCCGTACAGGTATTGGTGGAATTTCCTGACTCCAAATATGGCAGCTCAGCGGTTAGCAATGCTCCCTCGCAACATGAGAGACCCAGGTTCAATTCCAGCCAGAGGTGACTGTATGAAGTTTGAACATTCTCCCCATGTCTGTGTGAGTTTCATCCAGTGTTCTGGTTTCCTCCCCCAGTCCATAGATGTGTAGATTAGGTAGATTGTACATGCTATATTGCCCATAACATCCAGAGATTGTGTAGGTTAGGTGGATTAGCCATGAGAAATGCAGGGTTACAAGGATAGAGTAAGGGGGTCAGTCTGGGTGGGTTTCTTTTCAGAGAATAGGTGTGGACTTGTTGGGCTGAATGACCTGTTTCCACACTGTAAGAATTCTATGATTCTATGACTGCCAAGTTGTCCTTCTCTATCTGGATGTATTCATTCTGTGCATTAGCCAAAGTCCTGAATACATGCGCTGTTGGGTATTCCTCCCCATTGGTCCATCTATGAACTATTACTACCCTGATGCTGTTTGGGGAGTCAGCACATGTCATTACCAGGCGAAAGTGAGGACTTGTCGATGCTGGAAATCAGAGTCTAGGTTAGAGTGGTACTGGAAAAGCACAGCCGGTCAGGCAGCATCTGAGGAGCAGGAAAATCAACGTTTCGGGCAAAAGCCCTTCATCAGCCCTACAGTCCTGATGAAGGGCTTTTGCCTGAAACGTCAATTTTCCTGCTCCTCGGATGCTGCCTGACTGGCTGTGCTTTTCCAGCAACACTCTAATCTAGACATGTCATTACCAGATCTTGCTTGGGATCAGATGGTCCCAACATCTTAGAGTGTTTCTTCACTTCCTGGAAAGGTATAGCTTGGCTACATGATCATTTCTAGGCTGACGCCTTTTTAAGAATTGATGCAAAGGTGTCAGGATGGAGGCCAGGTTATGTATGAACTTTCTGTAATAGCTCACCAGCCCAAGTTCCAGACCAAAGCCCCAGTACACATGTGAGAGCCGTCGCATTTTGAATGCCCTCACTTAATCTTCCAATGGGTGTAACTCTTGCCGAGTAGGTCACTTGGGGTGCTTGAAGCAAACATCTTTCCCCTCTAAGACATATGCCTGCCTGGGATAAACATCTAAGGACTATGTCCCATTTCTATCAGTGCTCCTTATTGGTAATCTCTGCTATTAGGACATCATCTAGATAAACCGTGACCTGGAATAAACCTTGTAAAATGTTCTCCATTGTCCCCTGAAAAATTGTACAGGCTGATGATACTCAAACGCAGTCACGTACATTGGTACAAACTCTCCTGGATATTAATTGTACCATACTTCTGAGAATCCTCATCTAACTGCATTTGAAAGTACACATGGCTCATGTCCAGCTTCATTAAGGACAGCCCCCTGACAGCTTTGTGTGTAATTTCTCTAGACAAGGGTTGGGAATTTATTCAGCTGTGAAAAGCAGTATCCCATTTGTTTCCCACAAAGATGAACCCATTGAGCTTCACAATCAGTATGATTGGTGCTGTCCATTCCACAACCTGGACTGGTTTGATGATCCCTTCATTTTCCAGCCTCCTAATTTCTGCCTCTACTTCTGCCTGTAAGGCAAATGGTACTGGGTTGGCCTTGCAGAATCGAGGAATTGCTTTCTGGTCAACATGCAGGGTGGCCTTGGCTTCTTTGATTATCGCTAGACCTTCCTGAAAAATTTCCGAGTATTTAATTAGGACTTCACTCAGGCATCCATTTTCTAATCAAAACAATGTCCAGCCAATCTAGGTGAATCTTTCTCAATGAATTTTGCCCCATTAAGCTTGAGCCCAAACCTTGCACAATACTCAATGTTAACTAAACCAGCTGCTTATCATAAGAGAATAGAACCAAATTTGTATCCTTAATCTATAACAGTTCCCCTCTTGGTTCTCAGTCCAGCTGAGGGCTTGTGCCATCTTAAGGTTTGGAGTCCAGTTAAAAATTTTGTTGTAGCCAACCACTGAAACGGCCGAGCTGGTATTGACCTCCATTAGAACCGGGTGACCGTTTAACCTTTTGGTCTAGGCTTGGCTTTGTTTTGAGGTTTCTGTGGACTGACCAAGAGTCTCTCTGTTCAGGATATGTCTTGAATGACGTTAAGCAATTGTCTTCACTCAAGTGGTGTTGTCGAAGCTCAGTCATACTGGTGTGGGTATTTGCTTCCGTCAAAATATCATGCAACTCATATGCTCCACTGGCAGCATTTTTTAATGATAAACTTAGTTGTATTTTCTGTTTGAAGTCCAGTTCAGCTTTAGCTAGTGGACTGTTTTGCATGGTTACATTATTAATCCCATTTTTATTGCCACTGAAATAACTTCACAGATGGTCTCACCAATTCACCTAAATAAGTTCTTAAGGGTTATAATCTCCTGATTACTGTCTGAGCCAATAGCAAATTGACATAGGGACACAAGAATAAGCAAAATAAACATGTGGCTAAAAGAGTGGTGCACAAAAGAGGAGTTCCTTTACCTGGGGCACTGGCACCAGTATTGGAACAGGAGGGATCTGTACCATTGAGACGGTCTCCACCTGAAACAATTTGGGACCAGTGTTCCAGAGAAAATGGTGAATAGGGTGGTCAACAGGACTTTAAACTAGAGAGAGGAGAGGACGGGAAGGAGTATAATGGTTAATGGGAAACAAAGAAGCAGGTTGACATCTGTGGGTGTGGATTCAAATGCTTGGAAAAATATGAGAAAAGGAAAGGAAGGGAAAACTCAAGCGAGGTTATTAAAGTTTCCAGCACACAGAATAGGACAGAGTATTTAGAAAGGGTTAGGAATCAAACTTCAAGCACACTGAATAAATGAATGACGATGAGAAGAGGGAGGTCAATACAGGATTGAAGGCATTGTATCTGAATGCACACAGCATATGAAAGAAGGTAAGTGAGCTTGTGGTGCAGATTGAAATGATCAGGTATGGTGTGGTGGGCATCATGGAGATGAGACTGCAAGGGGATCAGGACTGGGAGCTAAATGTCCAAGGGTAGACATCCTATCAAAAAGACAAGCAGGTGGGCAGAGGGGATGAGGTTGCCTTATTAGTAAGAAATGAAATTAAATCAGTCATAAGAAAAGTAGAATCTGTGTGGGTAGAGTTGAGAAACCACAAACGTAAGAAAGCCATAGTAGAAGTTATATGTAGGCGTCCAAATCGTAGTCAGGATTTGGGGCACAAGATACACCAGAAGATAGAAAAGGTGTGTAAGAAAGGCAAGTTAACAGTGATCATGGGGAATTTCAAAATGCAGGTGGACTTGGAAAATCAGATTAGTAGTAGATCACAAGAAAAGGAATTTGTGGAATGTCTACGAGATGGCTTTTTGGAGCAGCTTGTGGTGGACCCCACTAAGGAGCAAGCAATCCTGGATTTAGTGTTGTGCAATGAGGCATACTTGATAAGGGAGCTTAAGGTAAAGGAACCCTTCGGAGACAGCAATCATAATATGATAGAATTCACTCTGCAATTTGAGAACGAGAAGGTGGAATCAGATGTAACAAATTACAGTTGAATTAAGGCAATTACAGAGGCATGAGGGAGGAGCTGACCAGAATGACTGGCAGAGAAGCCTAGAAGAAAGATAGTGGAACAGCAATGTTGGTAGTTTCTGGGAATAATTTGGGAGACAAAGCAAAAAATCATTCCTCGGAAAAAGCAGCAGCCTAAAGGTACATTGAGGCAACCATGGCTGACGAGGGAAGTCAGGGACAGTATAAAAGCAAAAAAGAAAGCATGTAATGTGGCGGGGGCAGTACTAAGACCAACAGAGGACAACAAAAAAAGAAATGAGGGAGAAGAGTAAAATGAGGATAAGATAGACAGTAATATAAAATGAGATTGCAAGAGTTTCGTTAGGTATATAAAGGGCAAAAGAGATGCAAAAGTGAACATTGGACTGCTGGAAAATGACACAGGAGAAGTAGTGGTAGATACCTGAATAAGTACTTTGTGCCAATCTTCACGGTGGAACATGTGAGTAATATCCCAAAAATTCAAGAGAGTCAGTGGGCAGAGGTGAGAATGGTGGTCATGACGAAGTACAAGGTGCTAGAAAAACTGAAAGGTCTAAAGTGGATAAATCACTTGGACCAGATGGACTTCACTTCAGAGTTCTGAAGGAGATAGCTGAAGAGATTGTGGAGGCGTTAATGGTGATCTTTCAGAAATCACTGGAGGGCCCCAGCTGAGTGGAAAATTACTAATGTAACCCCTGTTTAAGAAGAGAATAAGGCAAAAGACAGGAAATTACAGACTGATTAGCCTGACCTTGGTCATTGGTTAGATTTTGAAGTCCATTGTAAAGGATGAGATTTCTGAATACTTGGAAGTGCATGGTAAAATAGGGTGAAGTCAGCATAGTTTCACCAAGAGGAGGTAAGGAGCATCTTATTTCAAGGAGAGCCAATGAATGTTATGTACCTTGACTTCCAGAAGGCCTTTAACAAGGTGCCACAGAGGAGGCGACTGTGTAAGATAAGGGCCACAGTGTGGATATAAGATTGGCTGTCTGTCAGAAAGCAGAGAATGGGGATAAAAGGATGGCAACCGGTGACTAGTGGTGTTTCACAAAGGTCAGTGTTAGACCACAACCTTTCACTTTCTGCATTAACGATCTGGATGAAGGAATTGAGGGCATTCTGGCTAAGTTTGCACATTATACAAAGATAGGTAGAGGGACAGGTAATATTGAGGAAACGGGGAGGCTGCAGAAAGGTTTAGACAGGTTAGGAGAGTGAGTAAAGAAGTGGCAGATGGAATACAACATGGGAAAGTGTGAGGTCATACATTCATGTAGGAAGAATAGAGATGTGAACTATTTTCTACATGGGGAGAAAATTTAGAAAATTAAAGTGCAAAGTGACTTGGGAGTTCTTGTCCATGATTCTCTTCAGGTAAACTTGCAGGTTAATCAGTAGTTAGAAAGGCAAGTACAATGTTGGCATTTATTTCGAGAGGACTTGAATATAAAAGCAGGGATGTACTTCTGAGGCTCTATAAATCTCTGGTCAGACCAGATTTAGAGTATTATGAGCAATTTTAGGTCCATTTCCAAGGAAGGGTTTACTGTGCCTGGAACGGGTCCAGAAGAGGTTCACAAGAATGATCCCAGGAATGAAAGGCTTAACATATGAAGAATGTCTGAGCAATTTGGGTCTATACTTGATGGCGTTTCGAAGGATGAGCGGGGATCTAATTGACACTTACAGAATACTGAATGGCCTGGACAGAATGGACATTGGGGAGATGTTTTCTTTGGTAAGAGAGACTAGGACCTGAGGGCACAGCCTCAGAGTAATGGGCAGACCCTTTAGAACAGAGATAAAGAGAAACGTCTCCAGCCAGAGAGTGGTGAATCTGTGGAATTCCACAGAAGGCTGTGGAGGTCAGGTCATTGAGAATACTTAAGACAAAGATAGATTGGTTCTAGATTGTCAAGATGATCAAGCATTACAGGGAGAGCACGAGAGAATGGGGCTGTGAAACTTATCGAGTAAAAAATGAGGTCTGCAGATGCTGGAGATCACAGCTGCAAATGTGTTGCTGGTCAAAGCACAGCAGGCCAGGCAGCATCTATTCCTGAGATGCTGCCTGGCCTGCTGTGCTTTGACCAGCAACACATTTGCAGCTGTGAAACTTATCAACCATGATTGAATGATGGAGCAGACTTGGTGGTCTGAATGTCTTAATTTCTGCACCTATGTCTTATTGTGTTTATTTACATGTGGAAAGTCCTTAACAGTGGAGAAAGTAACATCAAAGATGAAGAGACAATGTAAGGGAAAGTCTTCTCATAAAGCATTTCTAAATTCAAAAGGTGGATGTGATGCATCTGAAGATTAACATGATTCTTGCTTTTTGTGTTAGCTTGTTGCTCATTTTTCAGCCATAACTGTTGGTTAGCATAAATATGTCGAGGAAAACCAAAATACTTTTCCTATCAGTACGTAGCCTCTCCATTGACTGGTCCTCTGTGTGCCACATGGAAACTGGGTCCCTTGTAGCCATAGGCTGATGCTTTAAGGATCTTGAGCAAATTTGGATTCAGACATAAGTCCATCTGACTCTCTCTTCGATGGTAGGTAAGTTGATTCTGAAAGATAGGATTTACATGTATTTGAAGAAGCAAGGAATAATTCGAGACAGTCAGCTTATGTGAGGAAAATCATGTCTCACAAAAATGATTGGATTTTTTTGAGGAAGTAATCAAGAAAATTGATGAGGGCAGAGTGGTAGACATTGTTTATTTGGACTTTAGTTTGGCATGGCCGATGGTTTAGTAAAGTTGGACCACATTAGATTCAGGACGAGCTTGCCAATTGGATACAAAATTAGCTTAAAGGCTGGAGACTGAGAGTGATGGTAGGTGGTTGTTTTTTTTTTGGACTGGAGGCCTGTTACCATTGATATTCCACAGGGTTTGGTGCTGGGTCCACTTTGTTTGTAATTTATATAAATGATTTAGATGAGAATATAAAATGTATGGTTATTAAGTTTGTGGATGACACCAAACCTGATGTGGACAGTGAAGCAGGTTATGTAAGTTTACAAAGAGATCTTGATCAGTTGGGTCAATGGGCTGAAGATTGGTGGATGGAGTTTAATTTGGATAAATGTAAGGTATTGCATTTTGATAAAACAGACAAGGGCAGGATTTATACAATTAGAAGTAGAATTTTGGGTAGTACTGGAGAGCAGGGAGATGTAGGGCTTCAGATTCATATTTCTTTGAAGTTTGCATCACATATAGACAGGGTAGTTAAAAAAGCATTTAACACGCTTACCTTCATTGCTCAGACCTTTCGAGTATAGAAGTTGGGACGATATGTTGACATTGCGCAAGATATTAGTGTGACCTGTTATGAAGCACTGATCACCCTGTTATACGAAGTATATTATTAAGCTGGAGAGGGTTCAGAAGAGATTCACCAGGATGTTGCTTGGAATGGAAGGTTTGAATTATAAGGAGAAGCTGGATAAGCTGGAACTTTTTCACTGGAGTGTAGGAGGTTGAGGGATGGCCTTATACAAAATATGAGGGTTTAGATGAGATAAATGGCTGGTGTTTTTTCCTTAGGGAGGGGAATTTCAAGATGGGGACGGCAATATTTTTAAGGTGAGTGAAAAAAGATTTAAAAAAGAAATGGGGTCAATATTTTTACACAAAAAATGGTTCGAGTGTGGAATGAACTTTCAGAGGAGGTGGCGATTGCAGGTACAGTTACAATATTTAAAAGATATTTAGGTAAGTACATGCATAAGAAATGTTTGGAGGGATATGGGCCAAGTGCAGGCAGGTGGGACTAGTTTAGTTTGGGATTATGTTCGGCTTGGACTGGTTGGACCAAAGGGTCTATTTCGGTGCTATATGACGCTATGACACCAGCATTTACACACTTGCCTTGGCATTTATCAACCAAGCTTCCAGCGATAAGTGAATGGTTCAACTGCTATGTTGAAGGCTGAGGGCGCAAAGGGAGAAAACTCTGAAGGAAACCCAAGGAAGATGCCTAATTCTATGTTTTTTTCCCCCAGCATCCTAATCAATGCTCTGCATTCATAGAATCATAGCATCCCTACAGTATTAAAGCAGGCCATTCGGTCCATCAAGTCCACACTGACACTTTAAAGAGCATCCCACCCAGACCCACCCCATCCCTATATCCCTGTATTTCCCACATGCTAATCTACCATGGCTACATACCCCTTGACATCATGGGCAATTTGCCAATGCCAATCCACCTAACCTGCACTTGTTTGGACTGCGAGAGAAAATCACAGCACCCAGAGGAAACCTACGCAGGTACAAGCAAACTCTACATGGTCACTCGAGGCTGGAATTCAACCTGGGTCCTGGTGCTGTGAAGCAATAGTGCTAAACACTGAACCACTGGCACCAACTGCTTGGTGCCAAACAGGAAGGTCAAATTGGGCGGTCTTGATGTTTGGGAAACCTAGGGCCTTCACAAACATTTCCTAGATATATGCTGTTGTGAGGGCACACCAAGATAATACAATACAGGGGGACATGATGATCCCAGCACACTGACATGGAGAGTGGTGCTATGTGCTATCTCCAGTGGTAGGGAGTATCATAACCAACACTCAGCCCTGAATAAAGTAATTATTAATTATCCACAGTCCACCTGCTTCAATGGGAGCTTCGCGTATTTGCTCATCAAGGCAAGCAAATAAAATAAACAAAAGGAAAGGAAATGGCAACTCGTAAGTTGGCAAGTTGGAACATCAGGACCATATGCGTTAGACTGGTACCTGATTTCTAGCTGCTCGATAATGCAAGCAAGAAAGCTGTAATTATCAAAGAATTTGATAGGTAAATGCTGACATAGCTTCCCTACAAGAAGACAAGGTTCACTGAGAGTCAATCACTGAACAAAAACCTTTACTCATTCTATTGGCAGTGCAAGAGTTCACAGGTGACTCCTAGGCTTCTCTGCAACAAACTTGCTTCATCAATTACAGACGATTCCACAAGTATCTGAAAAATGTGAAAAACAGATGAAGCCAGCTGTCTCATGCTGCTACTTCATAGTAGACACACATTTGGTACTTTCCACTACAGAATGCTGTTATTGAGCCAATGAAACGTTCTACCGAACACACAAATGAGTAATGTGATATGTGTTTCAGTGCTTTTGCAATGCCAGGTACAATAGCCATATGTCTTAACGACCAGTGTACCATCTGAAATTACATGTTCTGTTAACTGTCTGCAGAGGGCAGCGTGCCAATCATATTCAACTAGCCTGTGCTTTTAAAATTTAGAGCATAGTATCTTGCACTGGATGTGTTTCTGCTGTTAGACAATGTTTCCAGTAGAGCAAAGCTCTCCTCTGGGTGGCGTCATGCCTGCCACTAAGGAAGATAGTTGTGGTTATTGAAAGTCAGCTTCAGGGCATTATTCGCAAGAGTTCCTCTGAACAATGTTCTAGACCCAACCATCTTCAGATGCTTCAACTCCATCATAAGATCAGAATTAGGAATGTTCGCTGATGACTGAACTATGAATAGCATAATTTCTGACTCCTCAGATGCTGAAGCAGTCCATGTCCAAATGCAGCAAGACCTGGACAATAGGTTTGGATAAAAATATTGGTAAATAACATTCTCACCACAGAAATTCCAGGCAATGACCATCTCCAACAAAATGAAATCTGACCACCTACCAACACTGAAGCTTCCACTACCAACGTCCTGAGAGTTACCATTTATCAACACCTGAACTGGGTGAGGCACATAAATACTGTGTCTACAAGAGACATCAGGGGCTAGGACACAGATTCAATCAATAAGCACATCGACCTGGACCCAATATACCGGGCACTGCAGCGGACAGCTGGAACTGACAAGCAGAAGCGGCAGGTACAAATCACTATAAATGCCGGAGGAAACATCACAAGCACTTCACAGGAGGCTCCCAAGCACTGAGGATGTCACCTAGACAGGGGACGAAACGTCTGCAACACAAATTCCCAGCTCAGCGAACAGAACCACAACAAGGGGCTAGGACTACTGCAGCAAGTAACTTAACCCTACCTCACCAAAGTCTGTCCATCATCTACAAGATACATGCCAAGAATGTGATAAAACACTTCCCACTAGCCTAGGTGACAGCTCAAACAACATTCAAGAAGCTGACACCATCCAGCACAAAGCAACCTGCTTGATTGGTACCACATCCACAAATATTCATTTCCTCCATCACTAATGCACATTAGCAGCATTGTGTATCATCTACAAGTTGCACTGCAGAAATTCATCAAGGGTCTTTAGACAGTACCTTCCATACCCATGATCACTATAGTTTAGAACAAGTGCAACAGATACAAAGTAGCATCACTGATTGCATGTTCCCCTCCATCCTGACATGGACCTGTAATGCCATTCCTTCAGTTGCTGATCAAAATGTTGGAATTTCCCACTTAACAGTATTGTGATGTAACTAAACCAAATGGACCCCAACAGTTCTTGAATCATAGTACAAAATAGGCCCATTGAGTCTGCACCAACAAAATAAACTATTCTAAATCTACACTCATCCAACTTTCCTCCATTTACTCTGTAGCCTTGAATATTATGACATTATAAATGCTCATCCAAGTACTTTTTAAAGGTTGTGCATCATCCATCCTCCTAGGCAGTGCATTTCAAATTCAAACTATCCTCTGGGTGAGAAAAAAATTCCACTTGTGACTTCTGCTCTAGAGCATGAGTAATTTGTAAGGCCTTCAGATTCCTGGAGCAACCGTGCAATAATGTCACAAAGCTGGACATAATTGAATATAAATAATATAGTACAGGCAAAGTTAGAACTCTCTAGAAGACTCAGAGAAGCACATGGGCATGAGCACACAAAGAAAATAGATTAGTTCTTATCTAATAAAACTTTAAACTAAAGCTTGGTTTGTCTATGGTTAGCATATGCAGCAGGGTTTAGGATTAGATCTGAACTTAGATCTGAAGTAAGCCTGAAGACACTCCTTGCCTTTGCCTTCATAGCTAGTCTATAAAGGACCCAAACTCATAATGTGGTAGTAAACCACATGATAAAAGAGGAAGGATAGCCTCGGGTATAGATGAATAACCTCACCCATTTTTGTCTGTAGGTGACTGTCTTATTCAGATTTAATAAAATCATGAGTGATTAAGAGAGAAAATTCTCAAGGCTTTTGAATCAACCTTGATGCATGATAACTATCTTAATTCAGCTCCATCTGAAGTAGTGCTGTGTAGGCATCAGTTTCTGAGATCAATAGCAACATAATGATAGTTGCAGAATTAAGTGAGTAACCTGAGAACACTGTTTTTTTGCATGCATGCAGCTGCCACACTTGTAGGCCACAGCAAACTCTCTCCATCCTCTGTGTGTGTGTGTCTCTCTCTCTCACGCACTTGCTCTCTCTCTCTCTCTCTCTCTCTTTCTCTCTATACTAACTACAGCTTCCATCCTAAATGTTCATCAAAAGGCGCCCTGCAGGAAGATGGAGTTAGATGCTCTTTATTGCAGTTCATGTCTCTTGCCACATTTATCAGTAAAATTGGATTACCAGTTGGCAGCTGCAGGTAGACAAGGTTCCGCAGTGATTAAATATGCAGACTGGCTATATTCACGGTGACAGACCTCTGCTTATTCCAAGGCAAGCACCATCTGTCTGTTAAGGGCTCTCAGTTCCTGAAATTTTGTATGAAAATAAATCATCGGTATCTTCACATTTTTGTTTGAAAGAAGCAAAAATGTAAAGAATAAATCCATAAATGGTAGCTGTCAGGCATATGCCAGTATTTCCATCAGTACATAATTATGAAATTAATACCTTATTTATTTGCAAGTAAAATTTTGCTATAAGATGTCTGGGTATTGCATTTCATTCATCAGTTAATAGAAGAAATATGTGGTTAAAATGCAACATAAATCAATATTACTGACTACCTTTTTCATTCCCTTCACTTAGTCCCGATGATTTACCTGAGAAGCTAGGTGCAGGGTGGAAATGGGTGATGGTCTGATTAAGCCAGTTCATGCAGTACAGACCATGAACCTGCCACCTATGTCTTATCCTCTTTCTATTATTCTGAGTTGGAAAGGAATCTGGAATCCTTATATAATTAAAAATAAAGAATGCTGGAGAAACACAGCAGGTCATACTGTTTTCCAGAGCTCTCAGTTTTTATTTCAGATTTCCAGTATCTGGAGTATTTCAGAATTTTGTTCCAGAATCATGTGCTGAGCTTTCATTTACCTAGCTGGGATCATACCGTCAGATTGGAATATATAAACTCTAGGACTTTGCAGATAAACTCTGTGAATCCCACCTACAACAGGGATGATATAAAGCAGTCATTCATTCAAGAGCTGATGTTGTTATTGCTGCTAGGACTTGACTACCCCTACCATTACAAATTCTGCTGGAGGAACTGGTCCTGCCTCTTATGTTGGAGATACATGGGTCCTGCCTTTGCTGGGAAATTGTTTCAAATGCTTTGGCTAGAAATGACTGATCTTACCACTCTGCTGGAAATGACTGATCTTACCACTCTGCTGGGAATAGCTGACCTGCTTGTTTCCTTCCCTCGTCTACCCACAGTGGTATGGAATGCTTAGTGCTCCATCTAGTGACTTAGCTAAGAGAATGTTTTCAATCTTTTGTGTTTATGACATTAAACTTCTCAAATTAAGATTATTTAACCCTAATGAAGTGTAAATATAATTGAACATTGTTTACTAATGACATATCAAGAAATAGGAACAGGAGTAGGCCATTCAGCCCCTCAAGCCTTCTCTACCATTCATTAAGATCATTTTTAATTGGATTGAGGTCTCAACTCCACTTGCCTGCCTGCCAACAATAAACCTTGACTGCATTCTCAATTAAATTCTGTCTAAATCAATATAAATATGTTAAGTGACTCAAGTGGAATCTTGTACTGCCTCTGGGAGCAGGAAGCAAAGTGGAGGGAATATGCTAACTGGACAAAAGATGAAAAATCATATTCCTGATGGTGGGATGAAGTTTACAATTAAGTCTTGGGATTGAACTCCCCAGTGTTAAGGACTAGGAAACTCTTTTGCATGCATTAGTGTCATATGGCTTGTTTAAAGACCAGTTTGCTAGTTTTTGTGTGAGCAAGAAATATTTGCCTTCAATTTCATGTCTGTATGGTGTACAGCAGGTGAGGTAGATATCTTCCTGTTGCTGCCTTGTTCTTTTTGGGAAGCCTTTGTTTACGCTCTCAGAATTGAGATCAGGTGGTGTTGGTCTAAGTTGTATGAGGAATGGAGGTGGATGCTGGAGAGGAATGGGCATTGGTTAACAATGCTGGACAAAAAGTGTAAGTCTGTCTGGGCAAGGTTGAAAGCTTGGCTGGAGCTGGAGGCAAATTGACTGTGGCAGGGTGAAAAGGTCAAAGGATTTATGTGCAGGCACCCACTATGAGAACCTGGGGGATGTTGCTGCCTTGAATGAATGTCCCTTTATACCCCTTTATTATGATACCAGGGCCTTCAGTGCTGTAAGATAACAGCAGGAGCATCAACTTTCCGCTTCCACCACAATATATATTATGCTCCCAATATGTGTATATTTATTAAGTTGTGATCTATGTAATCATGTGAATTAAGATGACTCATCTCCAAATCAGAAATGGCATTTAGTTTTATGCCCAGAGTTGAACTTCTACTCCAAAACAGAAGATTCTGCCCATAGACTCCACTGCTGTTTGGGGAAGAGAAATCCAAAGACTAATGATCCTCTGAGAGAAGAAATTCCGCCTCATCTTAAACTTGGCTCTTCAACAAAAAAAGTGACAAAATAGTTCAATTTATTCATATTTTTAATCAGTTTGGAGCTCAAACAGAACAAATCTGTTAGAGTAATGGAATTTTTTTTATTGATCCCTAATGGTCAGTGGTGATTCAGAGATCGGAGACTTGCTGGCGTCAGCAGTAAACACTGTCAATTTTATCCAGTTTCGCTGCTCCCACAAATGTGCATTTTTTTTCTTCATAAAAAGTCACATTGCTATTTGGAGAAGTAAACTCTAAACCTCACTCCTGTGGAGGCCTCTGTGTAATCGTGATCAGTACGTATGTTTTTCTTGCTTTTAACATGTGAATTACACTACTGCAAATAGTATTTTAAAAGTGGACATTTCTTGTCAAATCAACTTTATCCTGCTCCTTCTGTTCTGTGAGCGCTGGGCTACAAACACTGGTGAGGCTCAGGGTTAGGGTACAGCATCGATCTGACCTGCACTAGGTTGGAAATCTGCACTGCACAGCAGTGAGGCAGATGAGGGGAAGACCTACTTGCACAAAAAAAACATTGAAGAGGAATCTTGCCAGGTCCTTCATCAGATGTCTCATGGGAGTGTGTATAGTCAAACAGGACATTAGGTATCTGGAAGCAGCTTGTGTTCTTGGCAGTACAGACACTAAGATTATTAGTTCCAAGCAAATGTTAAGTTAGCAAAACTCCATCAAAAATGACAGTAAGGAGAGCCAAATTCTTGCATATAATTTAGAAGTTGAATATCCAACACTGTGTACATTGAATATGAAACAATCATCACTGCCTGTGGAGTTTGGCTATGGAATAGCCAGCTTATGTGTGCAGTTTGGATCTGAATATCCAGCACCATGTGGACTTTGGATATAATATCCAGCACAGTGTGCAGTTTGGATATGAATATCCAGCACTGTGTGCAATTTGGATTGAATATCCAGCACCGTGTACAGTTTGCATATGAATATCCAGCACCGTGTGCAGTCTGAACATGAATATCCAGCACCGTGTGCATTTGGATATGAATATCCAACACTGTGTGCAGTTTGGATATGAATATACAGCACAGTGTGCAGTCTGAAAAGAAAATCCAGCACTGTGTACAGTCTGAATCTGAATATCCAGCATCGTGTGCAATTTGGATCTGAATATCCCACACTGTATGCAGTTTGAATATGAGTATCCAGCACCGTGTGCAGTTTGGACATGAATATCCAGCACCGTGTGCAGTTTGGATATGAATATACAGCAGAGTGTGCAGTTTGGATAGAATATCCAACATTGTATTGATGATTGTATTTAAATATATTGCACCATGTACAGTTTTGATACAAACATATAGCACCATGTGCGCTATATGAATGTCCAGCATCTTCTGCAGTTGGATATAAATATCCAGCAGTACTTTACATACGGATTAGTCAACATTGTGTTGTATTACTGACAAGATGCACTGCTGAAATTCATCAAAGATCCTCAGACTAACCCACAATCACTGAAAGGGCAAGGGCAGAAAAGTCATGGGAACACCACCTCCTGCAACTTCACTCACTACCCTGACTTCAAAATATATTGCCATCCGTTCACTGTCACTGGCTCAAAGTCCTGGAATTCCCTCTGTAATGGTATTGTGGGTCAACCCACAGCAAATGGACTGCAACGATTCAAGAAGGCAGCTCATCACCAACTTCTTAAGGGGAACTAGGGGCAGGCAATTCATGCTGGCCAACATCCCAAAAATGAATTTAAAATGTTCGTTTATGGAATAGCAAGCACCTTTTGAACATATTAGAAATGGAACTTCATTAGTAGTTTAGATATTGATTATCCCACAATGAATCATGTTTAGATATGGGATAGTGAACATTGTGTGTCTAGTTTGGAAAGGGAAGATCAAGCATTGTGTGGAAACAAGTTTTAGCAAATGCATAGTCAAACACCAGGAGCAACAATGCAATAAATGATGGTGCAACTAGAGTTAAGATTTGAACAGAAATTCTGTCGAAGAGAGGAGCAAAACTTCTTCAAGGTGGCCATGCCGAGAAGCAATATGGCAGTGAGTTAAATAATAAATAAGAACCGAAAGAACTGCAGATGCTGTAAATCAGAAACAAAAACAGAAATTGCTCAAAAAACTCAGTAGGTCCAGCAGCATCTGTGGAAAGAAATCAGAACAATGTTTTGAGTCATGCGACCATTCCTCAGAACTCTGAGGACAGAACTCTGAACTCTCAGGAAGGGTCACTCAACCGGAAACATTAACTCTGGTTTCTCTCCACAGGTGCTGCCAGACCTGCTGAGCTTGTCCAGCAATCATTGTTTTTATTTTTGATTTACGGCATCTGCAATCTTTTCTGTTTTTATCAAGCATATGTGTTTGGTTTGAATATAAATATCCAGCACTGTGTGCAATTTGGATACGAATATCCAGCACTGGGTACAGTTTTGATATGAATATCCAGATTTGTATTTGCAGTTTAGATATGAAACTGCAGCACTCTATGTCCAGTTTGCGTCTGAATATCCAACCACGCGTGTAAAGTTTGGATATGAATATTCAGCACCATATGCAGTTTGGGTGTGAATATCCAGTAGTGTGTGTGCAGTTTGGATATGAATATGCAGCAGTGTATATGCAGTTTGGATATGAGTATGCAGCAGTGTATGTGCAGTTTGGATATGAAAACACAGCACCGTATGTGCCGTTTGGGTGTGAAGGTCTAACAACGTGTGCACAGTTTGGATATGAATATCTAGCACCACGTGCAGTTTGGGTGTGTGAATATTCAGCAGTGTGTGTGTTCTATTTGGATATTAATATCCAATGTTGTGTGTGCTTTGCATGTGGAATATCCAGCTTTCTAATGTGTGTAACAATCACATTATGAAAAATGTTAAAAATCACACAACACCAGGTTATAGTCCAACAGGTTTAATTGGAAACACCTGTTGTTATGTGACTTTTAACTTTGTACACCCCAGTCCAACTCCGGCATCTCTAAATCATTATGAAAAATGAAATCATAACAAATTTGTGATATTGACTAGCCTGCAATGTGTGAGATTTGGATATAGGATAGCCAGCACTATACGTCTAGTTTAGATAGAGAATATCCAACATTATATTTTTGGTTTGGTTATGAATATCAACATTGTGTTTAGTTTGGACTTGGAATATCCAGCTCTTTGAGTATAGTTTGAATATGAATAGATAAGGAATAGCTATACTGTATAGGTAGCTTGGGGATGCGACATTGTGTGCGTAGTTTGGTATAGAATAACCAGCGCTATCTATGCTGTTTAGATATGAAATATCTAGTAATGTGTGCAGTTTGCATATGAAATATCCAGCACTATGTGCAACTGGATATCAAATAGTGAACATTGCCTTAAATTTGGAATATGGAATATCCAGCATCATGTGTGTAGTTTGCACAGAGGATAGGAGCCCTGTATTTGGTTTGGATAGGGAATATGGAGAATTGTGTTGTAGTTTGGATACAGAATGGTCCATCAGTAAGTGTGTAGTTTGGATATGGAAAAGCCAGTCCTGTATGTGTAGTTTGAATTTAGATGAGTCAGCAGGGTGTTTAATTTTGCAGATGGAGTAACCACACTCTGTGTGTAGTTTGCTTCAGGAATATCCAACAATGTATGTTTGAAGTTTGGATATGAAATACCCAGCTCTCTGTGTAGGATTGAAATGTGGAATTGCCATGGATAGGCAGAGCTTTTGGATATGGGATAAGCAGTATTGTGTATGCAGTTTGAATAGTTTGTAACAACAGTGTGTGTGTGTTTGAAGGGGGTGGGGTAGGGTGGTGGGGAGGGCCGGCGACCGGGGTTGTATCTTGAATAGCCAGCATTGTGTGTAGCATTTGGGTATGAATATAAAACACTTTGTGAATAATTTGGCTATTGAATATCCCACAATATATAATGATTGAATGTGGTTTAATTAACACTGTGTCTAGTTGGGATGTCTGGCAGTATGTATGGAGCTGAAAATGTGTTGCTGGAAAAGTGCAGCAGGTCAGGCAGCATTCCAGGAGCAGGAGAGTCGACGTTTCGGGCATGAGCCCTTCTTCAAGAATGAGGAAAGTGTGTCCAGCAGGCTAAGATAAAAGGTAGGGAGGAGGGATTTGGGGGAGGGGCGTTGGAAATGCGATAGGTGGAAGGAGGTCAAGGTGTGGGTCTTAGGCTGGAGTGGGGGTAGGGGCGGAGAGGTCAGGAAGAAGATTGCAGGTTAGGAAGGCGGTGCTGAGTTCAAGGGATTAGACTGAGACAAGGTGGGGGGAGGGGAAATGAGGAAACTGGAGAAATCTGAGTTCATCCCTGGAGGGTTCATAGGCGGAAGATGAGGTGCTCTTCCTCCAGCCTTCGTGTTGCTATGGTTTGGCGATGGAGGAGTCCAAGGACCTGCATATCCTTGGTGGAGTGGGAGGGGGAGTTGAAGTGTTGAGCCACAGGGTGGTTGGTTTGGTTGGTCCGGGTGCCCCAGAGGTGTTCTCTGAAACGTTCCGCAAGTAGGCGGCCTGTCTCCCCAATATAGAGGAGGCCACATTGGGTGCAGCGGATGCAGTAAATGATGTGTGTGGAGGTGCAGGTGAATTTGTGGTGGATATGGAAGGATCCTTTGGGGCCTTGGAGGGAAGTAAGGGGAGAGGTGTGGGCGCAAGTTTTGCATTTCTTGTGGTTGCAGGGAAAGATGCCTGGAGTGGAGGTTGGGTTGGTGGGGGGTGTGGACCTGACGAGGGAGTCACGGAGGGAGTGGTCTTTTCGGAACACTGATAGGGGAGGGAGGGAAATATATCTCTGGTGGCGGGGTCCGTTTGGAGGTTACGGAAATGACGACGGATGATACTATGTATATGGAGGTTGGTGAGGTGGTAGGTGAGGACCAGTGGGGTGCTGTCCTGGTGGCGATTGGAGGGGCTGGTCTCAAGGGCGGAGGAGGGGGAAGTGGAGGAGGTGCGGTGGAGGGCATTGTCGATCACGTCTGGGGGGAAATTGTGGTCTTTGAAGAAGGAGGCCATCTGGGTTGTACGGTATTGGAACTGATCCTCCTGGGAGCAGATGCGGTAGAGATGAAGGAATTGGGAATATGGGATGCTGATTTTACAGGGGGCGAGGTGGGAGGAGGTGTAGTCTAGGTAGCTGTGGGAGTCGGTCAGTTTATAGTAAATGTCCGTGTTGATTCGGTTGCCCGAGATAGAAATGGAAAGGTCTAGGAAGGGGAGGGAGGATTCTTAGACTGTCCAGGTAAATTTGAGGTCGGGGTGGAAGGTGTTGGTAAAGTGGATGAACTGTTCAACCTCCTCATGGGAGCACGAGGCAGCGCCGATACAGTCATCGATGTAGCGGAAGAAAAGGTGGGGCTTGGTGCCTGTGTAGCTGCAGAAGATGGACTGTTCCACATATCCTACGAAGAGGCAGGCATAGCTGGGACCCATGCGGGTGCCCATGGCTACTCCTTTGGTTTGGAGGAAGTGGGAGGATTGGAAAGAGAAGTTGTTCAGGGTGAGGACCAGTTCAGTCAGTCGAAGGAGGGTGTCAGTGGAAGGGTACTGGTTGGTATGGCGGGAAAGGAAGAAGAGGAGGGCTTTGAGTCCTTCCTGATGGGGGATGGAGGTATACAGGGACTGGATGTCCATGGTGAAGATAAGGCGTTGGGGACCGGGGAAGCGAAAATCATGGAGGAGGTGGAGGGCATGGGTGGTGTCCCGAACGTAGCAGGGGAGTGCTTGGACTAAGGGGGACAGGACCGTGTAGAGTTTTGCAGAGATGAGTTCGGTGGGGCAGGAGCAGGCTGAGACAATGGGTCGGCCGGGGCAGTCAGGTTTGTGGATTTTGGGCAGGAGGTAGAAACAGGCGGTGCAGGGTTGTGGGACTATGAGGTTGGAAGGCGGTGGATGGTAGATCCCCTGAGGTAATGAGGTTATGGATGGTCTGGGAGATGATGGTTTGGTGGTGGGAAGTGTGGTCATGGTCAAGGGGACAGTAGGATGAGGTGTCCGCGAGCAGGCGTTTAGCCTCAGCGGTGTAAAGGTCGATGCGCTAAACTACTACCGCGCCTCCCTTGTCTGCAGGTTTGATAGTGACGTTGGGGTTGGAGTGAAGGGAATGGAGGGCTGCATGTTTTGAGGGTGAGAGGTTGGAGTGGGTGAGAGGGGTGGACAGGTTGAGGCGGTTCGTGTCGCGGCAGCAGTTGGCTATGAAGAGATCGAGGGCGGGTAAGATGCCAGCACGGGGTGTCCAGGTGGATGGGGTGTGTTGGAGGTGGGAGAAGGGGTCATCAGAGGGTGGGCGAGAATCCTGGTTGAAAAAGTAGGAGTTTGGTTATGTATTAACAAGCACTGTGTGCAATTCTGAACTGAAATCACCAACACTGTGTGTGTAGTTTGGAAATAGAACAGCCATGTGTGGAGTTAAGATATGGATTGGCAAGCACTTGTATGTAGTTTAGTTAAGGAATAGCCAGAACCATATGTACAGTTCAGATATTGAATAGTTAACATGATGTAGTTTGGAAATAGAATAGCCAATACTGTATGTATGGTTTTGATATGGGATAGCCAGAATTGTGTGTCTCAGTTGGAAGTGGGACCATCAGCATTTTGTACAAATTGGACAAGCATGAGTTGGCACTCTGCATCCAGTTCAGACATGTAATAGCCATCATTATGTGCATCATTTGGATAGGGAATAGTCTTGGATACAGTGCATATAGTTTGGATGTGGAATAGCGAATATTGTACAGGTAGTTTTCTTATAGAATATCCCGCACTGAATGCATAGTTTGGATGTGGAAGGCTATCATCATTTATGCACTTTGGATATGGAATAATCAACACTGTGTAATTTTCACAGGGAATAGCCTGCACTGTTCATGTATTTTGTGTAGGGAATAGCCAACACTCCATGTATAATAGAAACAAAGGAACAAAAGATAGGAGTAGAAATCGACCACTCAATCCTTTGAACCTGCTCTGCCACTCAGTAGGATCACAATTGATCATTGACTCAATTACCTAATCCACCCTCTACTCTACTATATCCTTTAATCTCTTTAGCTACAACAGCTATATTTACCTCCTCCTTGAAAACACATGTTTTGGCCTCAACCACTTTAGGTGGGAGTGAATTCCACTTGTCTTGGTGAATAAATGTTGCCTCACCTCAATCCTAAAGATTTAACCCCTTATTCTGTGCTGTGTTGTAACCCTTCTCTGGCTCAATCATGTGACCCAATCATCTGGCTGCTCCCTTCCTGTAAGATGGTGGTGGTGTAGGGCTTGTGAACCTGTGACCCATCTGCTCTGACCACATTTCTTTCCTTTATTTTTTCCAGTTTCTCTTCTCATCTTTTCCCTTTTTTTACATTACTTACCTCTTGGTGAAGAGCTCAGTTGCAGCATCGGCATTGGTGGTGGTGGGTAGGCCCAGCAGCGGCAGTGACGTCGGAGATGAGTTCAAGTTGTCAGCGACTCTATTGATAATAGACAATCAGGAGGGTGGAAGAACACAGCAAGCCAGTTAGCATCAGGAGGTGGAGAAGTCAACATTTTGGGTGTAACTCTTCTTCAGAACTGGGTCTAAGGAGGAGCTGCAGATAAAGGAGGGTGTGGGGGAGGGGAGGGTTTTGAATGGGGAGAAGGGTGGAGTGGCGAGGTCGTAATAGGTGAACAAAGGTAGAGGGTATGACCTGGTTGGTCGATGGGAGGAGTGAATCCAGTTGGTAGCTGGAAGGAAGGTCAGTCAGAGGAATGGAGGGTGTTTGGGGGGAGGGGTGCTGGGAAGGGAGTCAGTCCGAGCACCAACTCAACATCAAGTTCATCTTACCTTCGTTTGGCAGCTTTGGGTGAGGAAGGAGGTTCCAGGGGGCTACTGTAGCAGAGAATGCGGTGTAGACCTGGCTATTCCTTGTGGCTGCATCCTGTTTGCTCCTTTGACTAGGCTGCTTTGGCAATGGCTAAGGATGAGGGGGGTCTGGACCTGGGATTTCAGTGGTCAAGCTTTCTTTGAGGCTTCTGCAGCATCTTCTTGGCAGCATGGTTCGTCTGGTCTGATCTGGCCTGGGAGTCCTATCAGTGGCTTCAGTCAGTCTATGACTCCATACAGCTTTTTCTTTGACATCATATTGTGTCCAGCCCAGGATTCCAACTGGAGGATTGGGTTCTTGAGCACAGAGCTGTAGAACCGACTGAGTGGACTTCATCTTAAGTTATTTTTTATTTCCTTTTTAAAATTATATTATCATGGAAGGACTGTTATTCTGAACATTTTGTTCCTTTATTTTTCTAAATTATTGCTATGATTTCGTACTTTTGAATGTCTGTAATGCTGGACTCCATCAACCTGAGTCCTTTCATTCTTCAACTGGTCCTTTTAACTGATCTCCCCATGATTCTGCAAAATCATGTTTCACAACTTTCTAGACCTTGAGAATTAATTGATTTGTGTAAAGAAATCTTCACGAAAAAGAAATGGAAGATTATTTGAGGAGCAAATGGTCACCAATAATTTGATTAAACTTCCAATATAATGTAGAAGATCCCAGAAAATAGATTGAAGCCAAACGTTTTATTCACCATTTGGTATGCTCAGTTTGGTGTAAGGAAGAGTTGTTAAAACTGGTGAGGCAAAAACTGGAAGCAGAGCCTAGCGTACCTGACAAACCTGTTAGAATTCTTTGAAGAGGTAACAAATAGATTAGACCAGAGGAAATCCAGCGGATGTTATCTATCTAGACTTCCAAAAGGCTTGTGATAAGGTGCATCATGGGTGGCTGCTGAGTAAGGTGAGGGCCTGTGGTGTTCGAGGTGAGCTACTAGCATGGATTGGGGATTGGCTGTCTGACAGAAGCAGAGAGTTGGGATAAAAGGTTCTTTTTCGGAATGGCAGCTGGTGATAAGTGGGGTCCCACAGGGTTCAGTGTTGGGGCTGCAGCTGTTCACTTTATATATTAATGATCTGGATGAAGGGCTAGTGTAGGTTAGATGGGCTTGGGTCGGCGCAGCATCGAGGGCCAAAGGGCCTGTACTGCACTGTATTTTGCTATGTTCTATGGACTTTTTATTTCTTTATTTTTCTATTATTTATCCTAAGAATTTGTACTCAAGAATGTGTACCTAGGTATTTTGGTACCTAAGATGGTGCTGTAAGTGGTATCTTGTAAACTTTTCATTATATTCATGTGAGTACATGTGACAATAAAGCTAATTTAATTCAATTATTCTTAAACAAGATCCCAATTTCTGGACTTGCCCCACCGTTGGGAACATCCTTCTTGCATCTAACCTGTTTAATACTGTGATAATTTTTTGGATTGCTATGGGAATCCCCCTCCCTCATTCTTCTAATCTCCAGTGAGTACAATCCCAACCGAACCAATCTCTGCTCATACATCAGTCCTGCCATTCCAGGATTCAGTTGGTAATCTTTTGCTGTACTCCCTCTATATCAAGAATATCCTTACTCAGATAAGGAGACCAAAACTGCACACAGTATTCAAGGTGTGGCCTCACCAGTGCCCTAGGAGAAAGTGAGGACTGCAAATGCTGAAGATCAGAGTTGAAGAGTGTGATGCTGGAAAAGCACAGCCTCTCAGATGACATCTGAGGAGCAGAAGAATCAACATTTCGGGCATAAGCCCTTCATCAGGAATTAGGCTTGTGGGCCAAGGGGGCTGAGCGATAAATGAGGAGAATGGGGCTGGGGGAAGGGAGCTGGAAATGTGATTGGTAGATGAAGGTGGGGATGAAAGTGATACATCAGAGAGGAGGGTGGAGCAGATAGGTGGGAAGGAAGATGAACAGGTAGGACCGTTCAAGAGGGCAGTGCCAAATTGGAAGGTTGGGGCTGTGATAAGGTGGGGAGAGGGTAAATGGGGAAACTGGTGAAATCCACATTGATCCCGTGTGGTTGGAGGGTCCCAAGGCAGAAGATGAGACGTTCTTCCTCCAGGCATTGGGTGGTTAGAGTTTGGCGATGGAGGAATTCCAGGACCTGCATGTCCTTGGTGAAGTGGGAGGGGGAGTTAAAGTGTTCAGCCACAGGGCGGTGAGGTTGGTTACTGCGGGTGTCCCAGAGATGTTCTCTGATCCGCAATTTGGCGTCCTGTCTCCCCAGTGTAGAGAAGAACACATCGGGTGACGTATGTGGAAGTACAGGTAAATTTCTGCCAGAAGTCAAAGGATCCTTGGATGGTGGTGCGGTGGGGGGTGGGGGGGGTGTTGTTGTGGCACTTCTTGTGGTGGCAGGGGAAGGTGCCGGGAGGAGAGGGTGGGTTGATGAGGGGGTGTTGATCTGACAAGGGATTTGTAGAGGGAATGGTCTCTCCAAAACCAGTGCCCTGTATAATGTCAGCATTATTCCTGTATTCAAATCCTGTCACTGTGAAGGCCAACAGTTTGTTTTCTTCGCTGCCTTCTCAACCCGTCCACTTCATTTCACAGTCTGGTACACGAAGACATCCAGATTTCATTGAATACTAGTTTGCAGTTTGGATAGGGAGTATCCAGCACTTTATATCTGGTATAAATAGATCTTTAAAATTCATTCATGGGATGTTGGCATCGCTGCTGGACCAGCATATATTGCCCATTCCTAATTGCTCTTGAGAAGGTGCCTTCATGAACTGCTGCAGTTCATGTTCTATAGATAGATAGACACACAATGCCATTAGGGAGGGAGAGAATTGCAGGGTTTGAACCCAGCAACTAACAAAAACTGAAGTTGCTAGAGAGACTCCGCAGATCTGGCAGCATCTGTGAGGAAGAAAGGAGACTTAGTGTTTTGAGTCCAGTAACCCTTCATCAGAACTTGATGTATTTCCTAGTCAAGATGATGAGGATATTGGAGGGGAACTTTCAGTTGGTGATGTTCCCACGTATCTGCTGCCCTTGTCCTCCTAGATGGTAGTGTTCATGGGTTTGGAAGGTGCTGTCTTAGAATATTTGGAGATTTCCTGCTGTCCATATAACTACTACTGAACTTTAATGGTGAAAAGAGTGGATATTTGTGGAAGACTACTCTGTCCTGATGCTGTCAAGCTCCTTGAGTGTTGTTGGAACTGCACTCATCCAGGTAAGTGGGAAGTATTCCATCATATTTCATTTACATGGATAAGTGCAGGTCATGTAGATAGTGAATAGGCTTTGAGGAATCAGGAGGTGCACTACTCACTGCAGTATTCCTGGCTTCCCACCTGCTGTTGTAACATTTGCATTTATATAGTTAGTTGAGTTTGATTTTTGGTCAATTGTAACTGTCATGATGTTGATAGTAGGAAATTTAGTTATGGTAATGCCATTGAATGTGGCATTAAAAGGAGTGGTGGTTAGATTCTCTCTCACTGGAGATGGTCATTGTTCAGCATTTGTGTGATGTGAATATTACTTACCACTTGTCAACCCAGATCTTGCTGCATTTGGACGGACTATTTCAGTTTCTGAGGAGTCATGAATTGTGCAGACATCCTCACGTCTGGCCTTATGATTGTGGAAAGGTCGCTGATGAAGCAGCTAAAAGATGGTTACAGCTAGGACACTATCCTGAGGAACTCCAGCTGAGATGACTGATTTCCAACAACCACGGCCATTTTCCTATGTGGCAGTATGATTCAAAACATTGGAGAGCTTTCCATCTGATACCCACTGTTTCCAGTTTTGATAGCGCTCCCTGATACTATAGTCAGTAAAATGTGACCTTGATGTCAAAGGCTGTCAGTGTCACCTCACCTTTGGAAATCAGGCCTTTTTTCTATGCTGGAACCAAGGCTTTAATGAGCTCAGGAGCTGTGTGACCCTGGCAGAACACAATCTGGTTATTAGTGAACAGGTCATTGTTGAGTAGGTGCTGCCTGATAGCACTTCTAATCTTCTAGTGACGATCAAGAGTAGACTGATGGAGCAGTAATTGATTTGGATTGGATTTGTCCTGCTTTTTGTCTGCAGAACATACCTAGACAATTTTCCACACAGCCAGGTAGGTGCCAGTATTATAGCTGGACTGGAATAGCACATCCAGCACTGTGTTTAGTTTGGATAAATATTAGGAGCACAGTGTGTATAGTTTGGATATGTCGAAGTGTGTGTGTGTGTGTGTGTGTGTGTGTGATGTCTATCAGAATAGTTAGCACAGCGAGCGTGGTTTGGACACAGAGTAGCCTGCAGTGTGTGTTCTTGGACAGGAAATACCCAGCATTATATGTGTAGTTTGGACATCACCAGCCATCAATGAGTACACAATTTGGATAGGGAACAGCAAACAGTGTCTTAGTAGCTTTCTGACATGGTGGCTCAGTTGTTAGCACTGCTGCCTCACAGCACCAGGGATTGTCTTTAATTTCAGCCTTGGGTGACTGTCTGAATGGAGTTTCCACATTCTCCCTCTGTCTGTGTGGGTTTCCTCCAGGTGCTTCGCTTTCATTCCACAGTACATGGAGATGCGGGTTATTCAATTGACCATGCTAAATTGACCACATTGTGCAAGTTAAGTGGGTTAACAATGGGAAATGCGTGGTTACATGAATAGGGTAGGGCAACTAGGTCTGGGTGGGATGGTCTTTGGCAGGTCAGTGTGGACCCAATGGGCTGAATGGCCAACTTCCTCACTTCAGGGATTCTATGATATTGAATAGCCAGCAGTGTGCATGTACCGTTTGGAGATGGAAAAGCCAGAACTGTGTCTGCAATTTAGAAAGGGACTAACAAGCACTGTGTGGAAAGTATTTTTATGGAAGAAACCACACAGGCTACAAGCTCTATTAGTGTTATAGCCAGCATACTTCATACAGTTTAATATATGATAGCCAATGTCTTGAGCTGAAACCTTGAATAATATGTCCTTTTTAATGTCATAAACTTTAAAGTAAGATCATTGTTTAAAACTAGTATGCATACTTCAGGCTTCATAAGATGTTTTCACATTTAAATATTATCCCATGTAAATATTTTGAAAGGGGGTATTTTAGAAATTTACCCTGTTTGTTTTGCTGTCATTTGCTTTATAAACTATATAAATGAATAATATACGACAGAGCACTATGTACTATAAACTAAAAAGTTTAGGGGTTAGCAAAGAAACTCTTGCCTGTAATCATCCATACTCAAATAGCAACACATTCTCCCTACTTAATCTATAAAATCCAGTAATATTTAATTATTTAAATCCTTGATTTTCAACATTTATTCATTTGAAGTTTTTTTGCACTAAGCACCAAATGTTACGAACACCGCTTTAATGGAATAATTTTGCTTTGATCCCTGTAGCAGTCACTGAATAATTTATCACAGGTTATTGCCTTAATTCAGGAGAGGAATTGAGCAATAAAGGCAGATGAAAACACTACAGTTGAAACACCTAAGGGCCTGCTGACTCCTTTGACATGGGTCTTTTGTTGGAATTATTTAGAGGTTATTAAGATGTGTCTTCAGAATTAAGAGCACACTGTAAAGCTGAAGACAGCCATCTTAATTCTAAAGACAAAACATAATGACCCTTCACCCCAGCTGCATCTTGGTTGCTTTATATGTAGACATCATAAACTCTCACAGTGCTGTGTCATCGTATCTCCGGTTAAGAAAAAAAATACATCTACTTGAACTATTTAACCAATGTGGTCAAAGTGCCTTCCTTTGATTTTTAAAAAAGTGTTACCAGGTTTTATCTTTATTCCCTTCTCCCCTAAAGGTGCTGAATCTTGCTGGGTTCCATAGGTTCTTAACTAGTTATCTGTCTTCATCCATGATCTAAGCAATTGTAGTATGTTGTCATTTGAGCCATGAAGGTGTTACAAGGTATCGTAATCCAGTGTTTCATCATAACAACAACAATCTGCATTTATTTTATGCACTTAAAAGGTAACAAATTCCCAAGGCATTTCACATCAGTATTATAAATTTGATATTGATTCTCACACAAAAAAACAAGTAACCAATATCGTAAGTTTTGCAGATTGTCTGAAAGTAAGGGAGAGCATTGGCTGAGATGATTCAAGAGCTTGAAGCCTAAGCATCTGAAGATACATCTACCATTGATGGAGTGAGAAAAATCAGGAATGTGTAAAATAATTGGAGGAGTGCAGAGGACTCAGGACTTCTGAGGGTTACAGATATCTGTTTGGGGTAGGGCAAGGTACCAGTTAAAGACAAGGTTGAGAATTGTTAAACTGAGTTATTACCAGAATGGGAGCTAATCTACTTCAGTGAGTACAGAGTGATTGGGATTTAGTGTGAGTAAGAACACACAAATGCTTCTCAAGAAATGAGCCCTAAAACAACAGAAATCTAGATCTCAGACAATGAAGGGAATGACAGAATGCAGAAGGAAATGATTCAGCCTGTGTTGGATTGAACCCTTCAACTGAAGCAACTTGCTTTGCTCCAATTTTTCTGTTATTTCCCTATTTCTTAACCTTCTTTGTAAAATGCTCATCCAGTTCCCTTTTATCTGATGTACTTCAATGGCTACATCTGATGAAACTTTTCACCCAAAGTGTGAAAGCATTTCTTCTGTTTTCCCTGGTACTTACTGAAAAGTTCTCTGGGAGGAAGTCTATTTACTTGCACTTTCAAAATTTCACAATTTACCCTTCATAATTTTTATCACATCTGTTCTCATGAAAAAATTCTGAATTGTTCTAGCATTTAGCTATTGTCATGTGTCTCACCCAGTGCAATCCTTTTAATGTCCACTCTGTCCTTTCCAAGCTAAAGATCTTTGCTTTAATGGGTTATTCTAAATCAGACTGATATTTCTTCTTGTCCAATTGTTGCCTCCCAGCTAATTTGCCCTGGGCCAGATTTCTGTTGGATTAATGTTACACCATCTGGTGCACTTTGCCACCCAGCCATCAGGGGAGCCAAAGTTTCTTTGTTTGAGCCACCAGCAGCTTTTATAAGTGACTGCAGCATTCATTACTAAAATGTCTTTCACAAATCTGAAGATTGTTTGATATATAGAATAGATTGTTTCTAGCAGCTTACCTGTACCATCTATTGTATTTTTTTGTTCTTCAATCTACATTAAAGTTATGCATTCTTACAAAGAATGAAGTTTTATGAGCATCCTGTTGCTGTTAACTTTGGGGAGTGTGTCAGCCAGATTTGGGTTCTGTGGACTGCCTTTCAGGGGAAATTCTGTACTTTTAAGGAAGCTTTTATAAGTTAGGTGCTTGGTTGAGGGGATTAATACCATATTCCTAAGGGTACATTATGGGTGCAAGAACAGAGAATGAAAAGTGTGTCTTAACAGAAACAGCCACTGTATATTTTTGTTGAGGATTCAACTGATATTTTTCTCCAGAGAGGTAGAAGAGAATGACCAGTCTTATACATTCTGAACATGTGCAGTTTACAAAATTTCTCAGTCAACAACCACAGGTGGGATAAATTCTTTATCTGGTATAATGTGGGTTTCTTTGCTTTATCCTGAAGACTCAGCAAGTAGAATCATAGAATTTTACAGATGGAAGCCATTAAGCCCATATTGAATGTTGGCACTTGGTTGAACTATTCAATTAATCTAACTTCTCTGTCCTTTTCCCATAGCCCTTTAATTTTTCTCCTTCAAGGAATTATCTTTTGAATTAATACAATTGAAACTGTTTTAACAACCCTTTCTGGCAGTGCATTCCAGATCACAGCAACATGCTTTGTATAAAAATAATTTTTGCTCACCTTTGTAATCGGTATTTTCCCAGCCATCTCAAATCTGTCACATTAGTTATTGGTTCTTCTGATGATTAATTATCAATGTTTTATTTTATTTACATGTAAAATATTTAAATGTGTTCTTTTTTGTGATGAACTCCTTATTGTCTGCCTCAAGGGTACACACCACTTATGATCAATCTTCCTTTTAATTCTTTATTTGTTATTTGTTCTTGGATAATGAGCACTAGTAAAAGCAAATGGTAAACAGAAGTCAACACTCAGTTAGTCTTAGATGTTAACGTACATTGTTTTAGCAGACTTGAGGTAGCTTTCCTATGCATGCTTTCCCATTCTATCACTCTGAGATGGTTATGGTTAAAAATTATCCAGACTTTGTGTTGCTCAGGTAATTGTTTCTGCAGCATAGTGAAAGTTACACATGGGACCCTGCAGAATCCCTAACATAGCAGACTCTGAGGGAATTGCCAGGGAGTTGAAGATTCTGTTGAGCAATTCTTTACCACACACAAAAGCTCCCCAACCCCATAATCATTCTGGACAGACCCCTCTACCCCAGGACAGTGTCAGTGAGGGAGCACTTTGGGGCAAGTGATCATGATTATATTAGTTTTAAGATAATTATGGAAAAGAATAGATCTGATCTAAAAGTTAAAATTCCAAATTGGAGTAAGACAAGTTTGGCAGTATTCAAACTTCCAAAAGTTGATTGGAGGAGGCTGCTTGCAGGTAAAGGGATGGTTGGAAAGTGGGAGGCCTTCAAAAATAAGATAAGTTCAAAGACTGTGTGATCCTGTTAATGCAAAGAGCAAGGCTAGTAAGTGTAGGGAATACTGGATGACTAGA
Organism: Hemiscyllium ocellatum; assembly: GCF_020745735.1. Classification (NCBI taxonomy): domain Eukaryota; kingdom Metazoa; phylum Chordata; class Chondrichthyes; order Orectolobiformes; family Hemiscylliidae; genus Hemiscyllium; species Hemiscyllium ocellatum. The sequence continues at coordinate 16,777,455 of NC_083416.1, read as the reverse complement.
AAAATTGATGCACTGTTCAAGAACAAAAAGGAAGCATATGTCAGGTATGGACAGCTGGGACTGAGTGAATCCTTTGAGGAATATAAGGGCAAAAGGAGTATACTTAAAAGGGAAATCAGCAAGGCAAAAAGGGAATATGAGATAGTTTTGCCAAATAGAGTTAGGGAGAATCTAAAGAGATCCTACAAAGACACTAAGGAAGAAACAGTAAATAGAGAATAGAACCCCTTAAAAAATCAACGCAACCCCTAGGTGGGGAACCCACTGGGGATGGGTGAGATATTAAACTAATATTTCATGTCAGCCTTGACTGTGGAGAAAGACATGGAAGCGAGGGAATTTGGGGAATTAAATAACGATGTCTTGAAAAGTATCCATAGTACAGAAGAGGAAATGTTGGAAATATTAAATGCGTAAAGGTAGATAAATCCACAGGGCCTGATCGGGTATATCCCAGATCATTGTAGGATGCTTGTGAAGAGATGGCTGGCCTTTGGTGAGATATTTGTATCATCAACAGCCATGGGTGAATTGCAGGAAGACTGGAGGTTGATTAATATGATGCCATTATTTAAGAAAGGTATAAAGGAAAAGCCAGGCAACTAGAGACCAGTGAGCCTGATTTCAGTGGTGGGTAAGTTGTTGGAATGGAGACCTGCGTCTGGAAATACAAGGACTGATTAGGAATAGTCAACATTACTTTGTGCATGGCAAATCATGTCTCACAAGCTTGTTTGAGTTTTTGAAGAGGTCACAATCCATAAGATGTGCACATCCCGTTATAAATTGCCCACAGTGTTAAGTGCATTAGCCAGGTGTAAATGTAGGGGAATAGGTCTGGGTGGGTTACTCTTTGGAGGGTCAGTGTGGACTCGTTGGCCCGAAGGGCCTGTTTCCATACTGTAAGGAATCTAATCGAAAAAAAATTGATGAAGGCAGAGCGGAGACGCTGTCTATATGGACTCAGCAAGGTATTTGACAAGGTTTTCCATGGAACACTGATCAGCAAGATTAAATCACATGAAATCCAGGGGAACTAGCCACTTGCATACAAAATTGCCTTGAAGATAAGAGACAGAGGGTGGTGGTAAAGAGTCGATTTTCAAACTGGAGGCCTGTGACTAGTCGTATGCTGCAAGGATCATGTTGGGTCCCCTAATTTTCATCATTTATATGAATGAATTGGATGTGAATATAGGAGGTAAGATTAGTAAGTTTGGAGATGACACCAAACTTGGTGGTATATGAACAGTGAAGAAGGTTACTTCAGAGTACAACAGGACCTTATCAGATGTGCCAATGAGGCCAAGGAGTGGCAGATGTTGTTTAATTTAGATGAATATGAGGTGTTGCATTTTGGTAAAGAAAACCAGGGCAGGGCTTATACAGTTAATGATAGAGCCCTGGGAAGTGTTCGCAAGTCAAGAGACCTAGCAGTGCAAGTGCTTGGAAGTGGAGTCCCAGACAGACAGAATGGTGAAGAAGACATTTGGCATGCTTGCTTTCATTGGTCAGTGCATTGAGTATAGGAGTTGGGGCATCATGTTGCAGCTGTACAGTACATTGATGAGACCACTTTTAGAATACTGCATTCAATTCTGTTCTCCCTATTATAGGAAAGATGTTGTTAAACTTGAAACGGTTCAGAAAAGACTCACAAAGATGCTGCTGGGTCAACACATTATGTGGTATTGGAGTCACTTGCTCTCCAGACCTTTGAGAGGTGGCAGGTTGCATTTGGGTATTTGACAATCTGACAACTTCTTTGGTCATGTTCTGGTCCCAGTCTGTAAATTGCCGGATTTACAGTTTCTCAACTTTTCGTGGTAGAATTCTTATTCAGGACATCTGGGTTGCAAATCCATGATGAGAATGCAGTGATGTTTAGAAAGATTTGAAAAGGTTATTTAAAAAAAAGATTTTCTTTTTAAGTAATTTAAGAGTAGTTGTAAGGTGAATTGAAATTCTTGGCTTGCTTGATTGGCTATTGTCTTTGTCAATCCTAACAAGACCTTTCTGCTTGATTTTTCCAACAATTTTACTCGATATTTTCATAGGATATCACTGGCAAAAGCAAGATTTATTTCCCATCCTGAAATAATTGATTAATTTTTAAATGTCCTAAAGACGGCAGTGAGCCTTCTACTTGAATTACTGCAGTCCAGCTAGTCTAAGGATACCCATAGTACCGTTAGGGGAAGAGTTGACAGTGAAGGGACAATGACAAAGTAGTTTCAAGTCAGAATATTGCCTGGCTTGGAGGGCAATGTAATAATCTCATGTATCTGTTGCCCTTGACCTTCTAGTTGGTAGAAACTGGGAGCTTGGATGCTACTGTCAAAGAAGCCTTGGTGAATTATTGCAGTACATCTTGTAGATGGCACATACTGCTGCCACCATACACTGGTGAATGAAAGAATGGTTAAATTATTGCCTAGGGTGCTGAATGCACAGGCATCAATTTGGAGTGTAGTATTATTTGAGTGATGCAGTTAACCATAAGACCATAAGACATAGGAGTGGAAGTAATGCCATTCGGCCCATCGAGTCCACTCCGCCATTCAATCACGGCTAATGGGCATTTCAACTCCACTTACCAGCATTCTCCCCTAGCCCTTAATTCCTTGTGACATCAAGAATTTATCAATCTCTGCCTTGAAGACATTTAGCGTCCCGGCCTCCACTGCACTCTGCGGCAATGAATTCCACAGGCCCACCACTCTCTGGCTGAAGAAATGTCTCTGCATTTCTGTTCTAAATTGACCCCCTCTAATTCTAAAGCTGTGTCCACGGGTCCTAGTCTCCTCACCTAACAGAAACAATTTCCTTGCGTCCACCCTTTCCAAGCCCTGTATTATCTTGTAAGTTTCTATTAAATCTCCCCTTAATCTTCTAAACTCCAATGAATACAATCCCAGGATCCTCAGCCATTCCTCGTATGTTAGACTTACCATTCCAGGGATCATCCGTGTGAATCTTCGCTGGACACTCTCCAATGCGGTTTAAGCTAAACCATTTTTGCAGTTTAAGCTAAACTTCTTCAGTTTTGGTGATTTTTTTTCTGTTTATGAAAATGTATAAGTTGCCAAGTATTCTAATGATGCTGTAATGTCAGAACTCTATGACTCTTCAAGTCGAAATGTTTACTGATGATTGTACAACATTCAACACCATTCACAACTCCTCAATACTGAAGTAGTCCGTGTCGGTATGCAGCAAATCCTGGTCAATATCTGGGCTTTGGCTGACAGGTGGCAAGTAACATTCATGCCTCATAAGAGCCAGACAAAGACAGTCTCGAACAAGAGAAAATCTAACCATCTCCCCTTTAACATTCAATGGCATTATTATTGCTGAATTCCCAACTATCAAAATACTCAGGATCACCATTGACCAGAAACTGAACTAGAACAACCTCATAAAAACTGTGTCTATAAGAGCAGGTCAGAGGTGGGTAACTCACCTCCTATCTCCCCAGTTCCTATCCACTACCTACAAGTTAAGTTTTGCATGGAGCCATAAGCCCTGGCAGCGAATTCGGAACGTAACTCCCTCTGTGCTCTTGGAGTAGTGTTCTAGGCCAAATCACCTTCAGCTGCTTCATCAGTGATCAGAGCAGGTCCAAGAATAGGAATTCTGAGCCAAGTTACTCACCTGATGTCTCTGTAATGCTATTCACACAACCCACATCACAGGAAAGAAACCTACGATCCTAGCCCGGTCTGGCATGCATGTGATTCTCAACCCACAGCAATGTGGTTGACTCTTAACTGCTTTCAGTGACAGTTGGGGATGGGCAGTAAAAGCTGGCATTGCCGGTGATAGCCACATTACTTATTATTCCTGATGAAGGGCTTTTGCCTGAAACTTCAATTTTTCTGCTCCTCGGATGCTGCCTGACCTGCTGTGCTTTTCCCACACCACTCTAATATTGACACATTACTTGTTATAGACCAAATCAGACCCTGTCAAAATATTTGAAGAAGGTAGCCTAGATCCTAGCTTTTTCTTATTTTAAAGGCAAATGTGAAGTGGGTGTTTCATGTGTGAAACAACTGGTCAAACCACTCAAGCAAAACAGAGTTTATTTAAACACTACAGTTGAAACACAAACAAAAGAAAGTGGAATTTTTGATAACTTAAACTACTGGAAAACATAACTGACCAGATACATTAACTGTTGCTAATTAACTCTTCCAAAACAGTAACATCCTATAAACACACCCCTTGGCAAAAAGGTAAATTCAAATGCAGGAGGGAACAACATTCAAAGAGAGATTTCAGAAGAAAATCAGAGGAATTATTTATGGAAGATTGCAACTCTCCTGGACACTCACATCTTGTGCCTGCTACAGCTAAAAACAAAATAGAAAAACACCTGTACTGGGAAAACTGGTCATTCCCCTTCTATTGTTACACTACACCTCTGACTTTAGAACCTCTTTCAAAAAAACCGAGGACAAAATAACCTGCTTAGGGTGAAAGCATCGTCACACCTCACCCCCCTTAAAAACAATGAACCATAGTCTGCAAAGAGGAGTTCATTTTAATCCCCTACATCTTACTCTGTTAGTACATTACAACATATATGTATTGACTCTAAGCATGCAAGCATTCATTATTACATTATATTTCAGTCCGTTTATTCTTGCCAACAAACACCTCCATTTTTCTTCATCCAAGTCTCAACAACGTGTTAGCAATTACATTTTCTCGTCCTGCCATATGTATAATTTTCAAATTGAATGGCCACAGTAATAAACTTCATCTAAATAGTCTGGGATTTTTGTCCCTAAATTTCTCCAAAAAGCTTTCATGGGTAATAATCGATATATATGACTGTCTCAAACACGTTACTGGCAATATAACTTGTAACACCAACACTAAGCTCAAAGTCTCCTTCGCAATTGTGGAATATTTCTGTTGATGAATATTCAGTTTCCTGAAGAAATACCCAATAGGTATTTCTATATTTTTGTAGTCTTATTGTAAGAGTGTAGCACCAACACCCATATCACTCGCATTGATAGCTGCCTTGATTAGCTTTGTGTAATTAAGTGTGGCTAATACTGGGGCAATGATTAACACAGCTTTCAGGCTGTCGAATGCATTCTGACATTAGTCTGTCCACTGAAATTTTCTGCACTTCTTCAGTAAGTCAGTGAGAGAAGCTGCCACACTGCTAAAATTAGGCATGAATTTCCGATAAAACCCACTCAGTCCCAGCAACCATAGTACTGCCCTCTTCATCGGTGGCATGGGAAACTCCCCAATAACTTTTATTTTCAGATTCCATGAGGCCATCTGTCGATGTCTGATAACATGGCTTGAGCTTTGGCGAATTCACTCTTGCCCAGGTTTATCACAAACCTGCCTCCTGAAGTCAGTTGAATTATTTTGAGAAATGTTGTAAGTGTTCCTACCATGGGTAACTAAAAATCACCAGGTCATCTGTGTACATCACACAACTGGGTAATCCAGAAATGTCCTTATTGGTTAGTGTGACAATGCTGCCCCTTTAACAAGCTTATTTTGTCCTTGGTTTTTTTCAAGAGGGAACGTAAAGGCAATATGTCTGAAAATGGTTACGTCAACAATGGCCAGTTCTCCCAGTTCATGTTTGCTCTAGGTTGGTTTGTTTTTGCAGGCAGTCAGAATATTCTGGTAGCATAGAAACTGCTACACTGAAACAAGGTTCCATGCTTCAACTGATGTTTATTGCTTTACTCTTCTCTGAAATCTCTCGTGACTGTAAGAAATTGAGTTTGAATTTATCATGTGCCAAGGGGTGTGCTTATGGGATTGAAACAGCTCCTTCATTAGGTTGCAATATTGAGTCAGTGGGGTTTTCAAATAATTAAGTTATTCCAAATTCTGTTTTCTTTTGTACGTCTTTGAACCATCGCGTGTGAATAAATTTGTTTTGCTTAACCAGCCTCATCACTCCTGGAATGTCCAATGCACATCTGCCTTTAAATTAAGAAAAAGTTAGGGTTCAGGGTACCTTCTTAAAATGTTTTGAGGAAGTCTGGCCTGGTCCATAACAGATAGTCCTTGAAATGTGGCTAGTGCATTTTTCATACTAAATGGTATGACTTTAAATTGGTATAATCCATTCAGTGTTACAAAGCCAAAATTGTCTTTCAGATAAAGATGCTTGTCTGTGTCCTCTAAGTAAGTCCAACTTAAAAATATAAGGTGCCTGTTCCACCTTCTCAGCACAGTCTTCCAATCGGATATGGATCAGACTTTGTAACTACATTGACCTCACCATAGTCTGCACATAATCATTAGGTACCATTACCAAGGGTGAGCTCCAGCTGCTGCAACTTACTTTGATTATATTGTCTTGTCATATGTTGTATTCAATCTCTTTTTGAACCTGTGCCAACTTTGGAGGGTTAAGTCTATAAGGATTTTGCTTAACTGGAACAGCATTTCCTATATCTATTCCCAAATCCTGATGAAGGGCTTTTGCCCAAAACGTCAATTTTCCTGCTCCACGGATGCTGCCTGACCTGCTGTGCTTTTCCAGCACTACTCTAATCTTGACTCTTTCCTATATCTATTCAGGCAGGTGAAATAGGCAGAGGTTCATCAAGTCATATTACCTGTGGGTTATAGAATTTAGATTAGTACTTCCCAGCTTATTCCCACTTATCTCCCCATGCGATAGTAATAATTCTTTTAGTTCATTTTGATTTTCCTCAGGAAGATAACTCAATAATTTATTACAATTTTTGACAACTTCTTCATTGTCCAATTTAATTTGAAGAATATCCAATAGAAACCTCAGAAGTTGATTCTCCACTCTATGTTGTAACCAGTAACACATTCTCCTTTTGCTTTCCTTTCCTATCAAAATACCTTTTTGAGCATATTTACATGACCAACTCAGTGAGATTTCGTTCTGTCATGAGTCCTTATCAAATAGCTCACCTCACTTAATCTCCTTTCAACTTGATAAGGTCCACTAAATTTTACTTTTAATGGTTCATCTATCACTAGAAGTAGCACTTTATCTCAGTTAGGAAAGTTGTGAGTTTTTCATTTCTCGTCTGCATCCTGTTTCATCATATGCTGTGATATTTTTAAATGCTGTCTAGCCAACTCCCCCACTCCACTTAACCGTTCCTTAAAATTTGACACATAGTCCAAATATGTGGTCTCTGAATTCTGACTCACCAATTTCTCCTTAATTAATTTTAGTGGACCTCATGCCCAAAAATGATTTCAAATGTACTGAATTTGGTCGATTTATTTGGTGCATCTCCGATGGCAAAACGTACAAGTGGAATTCCTTTTGTCCCAATCATCAGAATAGTCTTGACAATAAGCCCTTATCATGGTTTTTAATATCTGATTTCTAGCACTCCCTGCAATTCTGGATGGTACGCAGGGGATTTGAATTGTTTTATTCCTCAGCTGTCCCTAACCTCCTTGAATAATTTAGATGTAAAATGTGACTCTTGGTGCGATTATATCTCTGTGGATATTCCATATGTAGTGAAAAAATTTGAGTAACTCCTCTACTATCCTTTTAGCTGGGATATTGCATGATGGAATGGCCTCTGAAAATCCATTACTGTTAACAAATACTGATTCCCATCTGTTGTTTTAGGGAGGGGTCGTACACAATCAATTAAGACTCTTGTAAAAGATTCCTCAAATGCACAAATGGGTATTAAAGGTGCAGGTTTTATTACTGCCTGTGGTTTCCCAATTACCTGACATGTGTGACATGTCTGTCAAAATTCAGCTACATCCTCGTCCAGTCCAGACCAGTAAAAATGTTTTTATATCTTAGCTTAAGCTTTTCTTATTCATCAGTGACCTCCTACTGGGAGTTCTTGCACTACATGCAACACCTCCTTTCTATAACTTACTGGTAATATGACTTGATGAACCTCTGCCTATTTCTCACCTGCCTGAATATGTGATGGTTTCCATTTCTTCTTTAAGACATCATTTTTATGATAGTAGCACTCGAGGATACACTCAGACTCTCCTTCCGTGTTAGCTTTTTGATACAGTTGCTTCAGTTTTTTTGCCTTTCTGTTGTAACTCAATTAATTTCTCTGAGGTAAACATATCCACTTTGCCCTCCACCTGTTCTTGTTTTGGCTCAACTATTTGATCAAATATGTTCTCTGATAATTCTACTTCAGATTCCTTATTTTTATTCTTTGATTCTTCCTCCTGTTTCAACTGGTGACTTTATGACCTTGCTGTCACACAATCAGGAAAAATCCCCTAATACTTCAATGGCCTGATTTTCCACTGTAGGCGCCATGTCTAATTGTGACCCCACTATATTGTTACCAAGGACAAATTGTATTCCTGGAGGCGAGAGTTTCTCCAATGTGCCCCCGCCACTTCTCCACTTTTCATGGACTCTCTGACCTCATTCTACTAAATGGAGCACTTCTCATCTGTGAATTCCACGTACTAGCACTTGTCTGGCAATAATCCATCTAAGTTACTTATCTCCTCATCTCTCAACGCCAAAGATTGACATGAACCTGTATCTGGATTAGAGTGGTGCTGGAAAAACACAATAGTTCAGACAGACTGAACTGCTGTGCTTTTCCAGCACCCCTCTAATCCAGAATCTGGTTTCCAGCATCTGCAGTCATTGTTTTTACCTAGTTAATGAACCTGTATCTCTTAATAGCGTAACCTCTTTACCTGCTGCTCCTGGACTTTGCAAGTAAACCTTACCTTCACAAGTAAATGGTTTAAGAAGATCTGGCACTTACTTCTCAACCAACCTCAAACCAGGTTGTGCATTCTGGTGCAGCTTTTTAGCCTCCACCATGCTTTCTCTTGGTACTTTAACAAAATTCACTGGCCTAATCTGTTTTCCTATATCTAGCTCCCCAGTGCTTTTTCTAACCCACCAACACTGTGACTTCATGTGGTCTGCTTTATTGCAGTGAAAAATAACTGAGCCTTTTAAATTCTTTTCCCCTTCTTAGGTTTCCTTTTTACTTTGTGGTAAGCTACCTTTATTATTATCTATTTTTCCCTTATCACCTGAGGATTTCTCTTTTCCCCAGTTTCTATCCCTCACAATTGACATTGATGTTGGAAGCCAAACTTTGATTTATGAAACAACTCATAATCATCAGCCACTTCAACTGCTAATCTTGTCATTTTAACTCTCTGTTCTTCCACAGGAGTTCTCACAACCTCAGGAAGTGAATTTTTGAACTCCTCCAGAATATCGACTTTCTAAGATTGTCAAATGTTTGATCTATTTTTAATGCCCTTACCCGTCTATCAAAATCATTTTGTTTGATCCTTTCAAACTCAATTTGACCAGGTACCTCCTTAGATTCCTGAAACATTGTCTGTCGGCTTCAGGCACAAGGTCATATGCACTTAAGGTGGCTGTCTTCACATCCTCTTACTATCCAGATACCTCTTCTGATAGAGATGCAAATATCTCACTAGCTCAATGTACCAGCTTTGTTTGGATCAACAAAACCCACATGGTCACTAACCACTTCATTTGTTTAGTCACTTTCTCAAATTAGATGAAAAAGGCTTCTATATCTTTCTCATCAAATTTAGGCAATGCTTGTTATATTAAAACAGATTCCCACCAGGCCTCTGGCTACAATGGGTTGATTCAACATCACTATCTTTCTCGCTAAGCCTACCTTCTCCCTTCATCCTTTCCTGTTACCTTTCCTGTCTAACTATTGTTACGACACAGAGTAAACTTTCCTGCTTAATTTAAAACCAGAACATAGAAAATATTTATCCCATGTAGTAATCTGTAAAGATTTGAGTAGCCAAGGACTATTTAAACTAAAATTAACAACTTTATTTCCTAAAGTATGGCAGAGAATAATTAACTAACCACTATTTATAATTTCTTTCTCTAACCTATCTTCTAGCTTTCCTTCTATAATACTAGTCCAATAAAACTCCCAACTAAGATTTACAAAACAACACTTCTGATCTCAAAAGCAGGCAGCTGTAGGTTCTTGTCTTCAGATCTTTCAGTGTCTTCTTTTCTCCTTATTTGTAATTTCTGCATCACAGAAAAGATACTTTTAAGAGAGAGCTATTTTCAAGCCATCTGTTTACATGCTGGGTCGTGGCAGATCTCCTAGGAGAAAGTGAGGACTGCAGATGCTGAAGATCAGAGCTGAAAATGTGTTGCTGGAAAAGCGCAGCAGGTCAGGCAGCATCCAAGGAGCAGGAGAGTCGACGTTTCGAGCATGAGCCCTTCTACAGGAATGAGGAGAGTGTGCCAAGAAGGCTAAGATTAAAGGGAGGGAGGAGGGACTTGGGGGAGGGGCGTTGGAAATGCGATAGGTGGAAGGAGGTTAAGGTGAGGGTGATAGGCCGGAGTGGGGGTGGGCGCGGAGAGGTCAGGAAGAAGATTGCAGGTTAGGAAGGTGGTGCTGAGTTCAAGGGTTGGGACTGAGACAAGGTGGGGGGAGGGGAAATGAGGAAACTGGAGAAATCTGAGTTCATCCCTTGTGGTTGGAGGCAGATCTCCTCTGAACTGTTCAATTTTTCCCAGTCTTGTACTCCAGACCATCGGATTTTGTCGTTGGCTTGTAAGATTATTAATATACTCAATTCAAACTTGATTGGAGTTTGTTATGTTTCAAGTATAATTTAAACTGATTGGCCGAATTCAAATTTGTTCTTGTCTCCAAGCAACGGACTAATTGATTGGTTTGACCCAGTGTTACATTGTTATCATTTTTTAGTACACTTGCTGCTGGGTCTGGTAATTCTGCTGCTTTTAACTCACTTAAAGGTATACCCACATATTCTTAACAGTACCAATTTCTGACATTCAAACTCTCTCTCTTTCTCTGTTTCCTCTCTCACTTTTCCCATTCTTCTCCCTCTTTTTACCTTGCTTCTGTTAGGGCCTTCCTCTCCATTTTCCTTTCCTCTGCTTTTAACAGTAATTAAAGCTGTTTCAGTTTCCTTTCATGTACAAGCTACTTCATCTGCAATTGAATTCTAGCCATTTGCAAAGATTCTGATGCCATTGCCAGCAAATTTAAGTGCCAAGTTATTGCAATAATTACCTCTTCTCTTCTCACAGACAAAGGCAACCCCAACTTCAGCGGGTCTCCAATTTCAACAGCTTTGCATTGCTCACCTTTTGTAAAACTCTCAAAGTCACTTCTTCTACCCCCCAGAAAACTCTTTGTGACTGAAAGAGCCATTACTACACAAAGCAATGTTTAAACCAATTGAATTCACCTGGAACAAAAGACAATAACACCTACTATCCATTGTTATTGAGTCCAACAACCCTAAACTCAAATTGGAATTATAGAATCAATCCCAACAAGAGCCCCCAATCTGTTATGGACCAAGCCATACCCCCTCAAAATATTTGAAGAAGGTAGCCTATACCCTAACTTTTTCTTATTTTAAAGGCAGATTGAAGTGAGTATTACAAGTGTGATGCAGCTGGTAAAACCACTCGGCTTTCAGCAAAACAGAATTTATTTAAACACTAAAGTTGAAACACAAAGAAAAGAAAGTGGAATTTAGAATAACTTAAACTACTGGAAAGCTTAACTGACCAGATACAGTAACTATTAGTAATTAACTCTTCCTATACAGTAACATCCCATAAACATACCCCTTTGGAAAAAAGGTAAATTCAGACTCAGGTTCTTAAAGGCAGGAGGGAACAACATCCACAGAGAATTTTTTGATGAAAGTAAGTGGAATTCTTTACTGAAGCTGATAATTCCCCTGGACTCTCATATCTTGACTTGGCATCCCATCCCAACTTTCAACATTCATTCCCTCCACCACTGAGCCACAATGACAAAGTTGTGCTGTATGTTCAAGATGCACTGCAGCAATCCACCAAGGCTCCTTTGAAAGTACCTTTAAAATCTGTGACGTTTATCGCTTAGAAGGACAAGGCCAGGAAATGCAAAGCAACATGCCCCCCGATTGTACTGTTGTTTGGTGCCAGTGCCGCCAGCATCCACATCAGCAATCAGGCTTCTGACACTCTCACTATATTCTAGATTCTCATTAAATTATGTAATCCTCTTTAACTCTATCGTCCTCCAAAATGTTTTTGTTCTTCAAAATTTAGCATCTTCCACAACTTACATTTTAGTCACTCCACCATTGGCATGGTTTCAGATTCTCAGCAATTACCTACCTAATGTCACTCTTTGTCTCTTAAAACTTAAGCCTAAATTAAAGCCAGGTCACCTGTCTTACTGCACTTTCATGTGATTCAGTGTATGTTTCAGTTCGGTAATACTGTGAAATGCTTCAGGATGGTTTTCAAGTAAGGTCAGAACAGTCCAGCTTCTTGCTTCTCTGCACTCTATTTTCGAGTAAGTATATTTTATAAACTCAGCCCTGTGGTTTGCAGCCATGGACAACCAGTTCGGTGATCACAGCTTGATCTAATTGAATGTAACAAGTGCCTGTTGCTTCACCAAAAACAACTTTGCAGTAAAGTGCTGAAAGAGGACTTAAGTGTCTGATTTGTTTATGTGAGGAGCCTGAAATCTCTTTCCAATGTGGCCATAAGATGCAAGTTTTGTTGTCTTTGCCATTGTGACAAGTCATGCTCTTCAGCTCATGAAAAATGGATATCTATTGACAAAGGCTCATGAGACTATTTAGCAACCAAACAATTATTTTTTGCACTTTGAAGAACAACATGTTGTTTGACATTTTATGATAATATAATTTCTTTGTTGGCCAAAAATTATTGAAGTAAATATTTTTCGAAATGAAAATTTTTCCCAGAATTTTCTCCTATTTTCAGTCTGATGTTGTTTGTAACTATAATATGTTAGTATTGGATATTTGTGGAGTACTCAATCTTTAGAACTTTAGCACGAGTGCCTTTGTTCATCAGTGCTAAATTATGAGATCTTAATCTTAGTTATGAAGGCTAATGGGCAAAATATAGCAAGCTGTCCACTTATTTTGTGGTGCTGTTCTTTGTAACTTAAACTTTCTTTAATTTGAAACCTTAATCTGTGTGGCATGTATGGCTATTTCCAAGTCTGATGAAGCGCTTTTGCCCGAAACGCAATTTTACTGCTCCTCGGATGCTGCCAGAACTGCTGTGCTCTTCCAGCACCACTCATCCAGAATCTGGTTTCCAGCATCTGCAGTCATTGTTTTTACCTATTTCCAAGTTAGTCTGGTTCTCAGCTGGTGTTTGGAGAGTGACAAAATCAAGCTGATTGTTGGTAATTTCTTTTTTCTTCTTTATTCATTCACGGGATGAGAGCAGCGCTGACTAGGCAACATTTATTGCCCGTCCTGAATTGCCCAGAGGACAGTTAAAAATCAACCACCTTGCTGTAGTTCTGGAGTCACATTAGGCCAGACCAGGTAAGGATGGCAATTTGCATCCCTAAAAAAGGACATTAGTGAAGCAGATGTTTTTTTTCTAACAATCAACAATGGTTTCATGGTCATCATTAGATTCTTACTTCCAGATTTTTTTTCATTGAATTCAAATTGTGCCATCTGCTGTGGTGGGATTTGAACCCAGGTCCCCAGAACATTATCTGGGTCTCTGGATTAACAGTTCAATAATAATACCAGCCTGGCCACTGCCTCTCATATTATTTAAAGGCTGTGACAAAATGAAGATTTCTGATCATCTCCTCAACTCCAGGAGAAAATTTCAAAACTGTTCATGCACATTAGCGGAAACCTAGCATTTCATTCCTATCTTAATCTCACTCCTGGATATCTTACGTATGCAAAACAAGTATTAAGAATTATTTTTCAGATTCTGTTTTTGAGCTCTGACATGTTTGCATTGATTTAGCAAACCAAATTAAGGACGGCAGAATAACTTGGAAATTAGGTTGACCATCCAGTCCTGCAACCTTACTGAAGAAAAGAGGTATGGAACATCACATCATATTCCCAGGAAGTCATGTCACTCCAGCCCAGCTTCACGGCAACTGTGAACAGAACCATTTATAGAGCAACTGTGAACAGAACCATTTATAGACCTACTGCAAACATTACAGATATCACTTTTAATGTTTTAATATCGGAGCAGAGAGCAACAATACTGTGTTAAGATCCCTATAAACTCCAGTATCCTGAAGAGAAAGGAATCCTCACAATGCAGTCAGAGCCAAGCTTCTAGTACCACAAGTCAATAATGACCTGTTCATGGTCTGGTCCTCTGATGCAAACCCTTTTCAGCACTTTAGAATCCTTGAGCTATTCGAACTACTTTTAACATTCAGACTCTTTTAATTCATTTATTGATTCACCATGCACTTCAAATGTTCTGTTTTGTTCTCACTGCCAAAGAAAAACTGGCCTTTTTGTAGAGAGCTTTATTTGTTTCTCCTCATCTGGATTGCTGTAAAATTGACTGCTGCTGCAGCACAAGGACTGAAAACGTAAAAACACTCACTTAACTTTGATGATGAAAGTTTCTTTAGCTTCCAGCCCATTGGCAACCTCAACCAAACTCATAAATTCTCAAAAGTCTAATTAATTCATAATCAGGCATTCCAAATGCACCCCTTCTCAAATGCACTTTCACTTTGCATTTAAAGGGATATCCTGTTGATGTAATCCCTACACTCCCTTGGACATCCTGTGACAGATTGAATTCAGAATGCACTTGTTCAACTCCATTTGTTCCTGTCTGAAGGAACAGCATAGGTAAATGCCAACCAATCAGATTATTGACCAATATCTGTCTTCAGTAGTTTATATTTACCCTTTAGGTCCAGCAAAGTAAGTTGTTCAGAGTAGAGATTTCTTCAAAGATATTATCAGATGTCAACATCCCAACTCATACCTCACATTATCACTGATGCACTTTGCTACTCATCTGAAAGATTTATAAAACTTGGTATCTAGAAGAGATCAGCATTGGAATCTAGAAAGGCAAACAGTGGATTGCCTTGCTACTTGCAAGATTTTATGGGAATATCATAAATGAATCATCTGATATTTGCAGCAGATATGATGCTTATTCTATGTAGTGTCAAACCAGATTTTTTATTTCACAGAAAGCAAATTACAATTTTTAATTCACTTTCTCCTTTCCTATCCTGCCCAACAAACTAAAATCTCTCAAAGTAAAATACATGGATGCCAGAATTCTGAATTATAAAAGAAAATTTTAGACTGGCAGCTTCTATTGTGAATGAAACATAGTGAACAGTTTAAATCAATTACCTGTTTTCTGGGAAATAAGAAGTCTCCAGTCATTATTGTGAAGGAACAAAAACAGAAATTGTTGGGAAAACTTAGCAGCTCTGGCATCAAGGAGGGTCACTGAGCCCGAAACATTAACTTTGATTTCTCACCACAGATGCTGCCAATCCTGCTTGAGTTGCCCCAGCAATTTCTGCTTTTGTTTCTGATTTCCAGTATTCATAGCTCTTTGGGTTTTTTTTGTTTATTATGATGAAGGTGCAGTGTGTGATCCAAGGAGAGAAAACATGCTCATGAAATGAAGTTACCTCCTTTGAATATTGTGTAGTAAAATTGAAAGTATAAGAAACTACACTTAGTGATTTGTTGACCATTGCTGTTTTACTTGGTGTTTAAAATCAATACTGTTTCCTGCACATTGATATCTTGGGCTGTGGGCATCTGCACATACACTGAGGCTACTCGCTCCTTTTCCGTAAGTGAGTTTCTTCAAGTCCATATGTACTTTAACATTCTTTCACTTGCATAGTAGGTTCTGAAATGCAGGTCTCTATTGTTGCGTCTAAGACCTCACTCTTCACTTGCTCAATTTTGACGGGTCTCTTGTCTTTCTGATGTTAGAGTCATGTGTCTAATTACATAATTATGATTTACATGAATCTCATTATGTCATATTGCTACCTTGATTTTGCTGGAACACAGAACAGAGATAGAGCATTGTTTACGTAATCTTCTTGATCCAATTAGACATTAGTCTAGCATTTCTCTACGAAAATATGAAGTGCAGATGAAAGTTTCCAGCAATATTATGCTTCATGCAGATCTAGCCAAGTATTAGGGTAATACCTGCTTGCCAAACTGGCATTTATGATAAAGATGGAACTGTGCATCTGTTTGCTTTCCTTCCTCTCTTTGTGCGCAGGATAATGGTGATTGGGTGAGAGTTGGTAGGTTGGAATTCTGCCCAGTCTTTCAATGATATCAGAAGAAATAATAGTGGATTTATCAACTTTTTTTTCCGATGGCAATGATTTTGAAACATTTTGGTGACCCACAATAAAATATTCTCAGGCCTTACTGATACTTATCAACTTTGGGGAAAAAACCTTCAATTTGACTTTCTTTCAATTCTTTCTTTCGTTTACTTTCTCTTCTCTTCAACACCTTTTCTTCAATAACTGTAGTTAGTCCGTCATTCATCTCCCAACCATTGCACTGGAATATTTGATTTGCAGATTCAGTCTCTGATTTTGAACAAACTAGCTTTTAAAAAAAGAGTTTGATCCAATCTTAATCTATATACAGCAATATATTGTTACCCTGTTGCTGATCACATAGGTTATCCCTGTTTTTACAGGGGTAACCTCCTGGACTGGTCAGCAGATGAAAAGTTTCTCAGCCAGAATTGTTGGTGGAGGAATCAGATTCTAATTTTAAAAAGAATTAGAAGTTAAAAGTAGTAAAACTTGAATAGAGTCCAGTTTGTCTTGTAAACCTGAAAATGAAGGTCCATAACAACCAGTGCATTCATTTCCAAGTATTACCCCTAGTTTGAAACTATTTTCCCTCTAAGAAAAGATAGTAAGACAGGGTAGATCATTTGATTTTAATGCAGAATTCTATTTATATCATTTGAAAGCTATTGTTTGTTGAAAGTTAAAACTCACTCTTGTTCATGTTATGGTGAATGTTTAGAAATAGTAAAGTTTACAAATATGAAGACACTGAATAAGCAGAGTAGCAATACAATTGGTCACTGACAACATCCCACAGGATGTCATAAACAAGTCTGTCTCAGCTTCCTTCTGGATAATATGCCAGCTCCCATATGTACACCAAACACATTGGAACAGGAGTAGGCCATTTAACCCCTTACATCTGTTCTGCCTTTAAATGAGATCATCGCTGATCTGAGTCATGGAGTCATAGAGGTGTACAGCATGGAAATAGACCCTCGGGTCCAACCATGCTGACCAGATATTCCCACCCAATCTTGTCCCACCTGCCAGCACCCGGCCCATATCCCTCCAAACCCTTATTATTCATGTACCCATCCAAATGCCTCTTAAATGTTGCAATTGTACCAGCCTCCACCACTTCCTCTGGCAGCTCATTCCATACACGTACCACCCTCTGTGTGAAAAAGTTGCCCCTTAGGTGTCTTTTATATCTTTCCCCTCTCACCCTAAACCTATGCCCTTTCATTCTGGACTCCCCCACCCCTGGGAAAAGACTTTGCCTATTTACTCTATCCATACCCGTCATAATTTTGTAAACCTCGATAAGGTCACCCCTCAGCCTCCGACGCTCTAGGCAAAACAGCCCCAGCCTGTTCAGCCTCTCCCTATAGCTCAAATCCTCCAACCCTGACAACATCCAAGGCATTATTCCATATACATGCCTTTATCCCATATTCGTTAATACCTTTGCTTAACAAAAACTTAATATCCACCCACCTCATCCACTGTGTCCATTGCTTTCAGTGTGGTCTCCTCTACATCGGGAAGGCAAGACGCCAACACACAGTGTTTGAGGGAACATCGCTGGGATATACGCACCAAACAACCGCATGATCCAGTGGCCGACCACTTCAATTCCCTCTCCCATTCCACCAAGGACATGCAAGTCCTGGGCCTTCTCTACCTCCAAACCCAAGCTACCAAATGACTGGAGGAAGAACACCTCATCTTCCACTTTGGGACCTTTCAACCACATGGCATTATTATCGACATCACTAGTTTCCAAATCTTCCCTCCTCCCATCTCATCCCAGATTCAACCCTTCAACTCAGCATCACTCTCTTGACCTGTCCTACCTATCCATCTTCATTTCCACCGATCTGCTCCACCCTCCCCATCGACTTTCGGTAGAGCATGAGACATTCCTGATGAAGGGCTTATGCCCGAAACGTCGAATTTCCTGTTCCTTGGATGCTGCCTGACCTGCTGCACTTTAACCAGCAACACATTTTCAACTTA
This sequence comes from Hemiscyllium ocellatum, assembly GCF_020745735.1. Taxonomy (NCBI): domain Eukaryota; kingdom Metazoa; phylum Chordata; class Chondrichthyes; order Orectolobiformes; family Hemiscylliidae; genus Hemiscyllium; species Hemiscyllium ocellatum. The sequence continues at coordinate 16,759,303 of NC_083416.1, read as the reverse complement.
TCACAATCACACCCCATCTGCATCTACCTCTCACCTTCCCAGCTACCTTCCCACCAGCCCCACCCCACCCTCCTTTTTATCTCTCAGCAACGCCTTCCTGACATACCTGATTAAGGACTAATGCCCAAAACATCAATTCTTCTGCTTGTCAGATGCTGCTTGACCTGCTGTGCTTTTCCAGTGCCACACTTTTCAACTTTAACTCTCCAGCATCTGCACTCCTCACTTTCTCCTAATCACTGAAAAAATTATCTATCTTAGATTTAAAACTAACCATTGATCTCACGCCAACTGCTGTGTATAGAAGAAAATTCCAAACTTCTAGCACCCTTTGTGTGTAGAAGTGCTTCCTAACATCTCTCCTGAATGGTCTTGCCCTAATTTGTAGACTATGCCCCCTAAGTCTTGAATCTCCAAATGAATAGACACAGTTTATCTTTATCTACTCTTATCCTGTTAATATCTTGAAGAAAAAAGTAAAATACTGCAGATGCTGGTGAATTGAAATTAAAACAAAAAGTGCTGGAAAACCTAACAAGTCTGGCAGCATCTGCAGAAAGAAAAAATAAAATTAACATATCGAGAGCAATGCAAAACTTCTCTGAAATTTAACGTGTTTTCAGGTACCAATCTCCACTGCATGAGAAATCAACATCTCAATGAGTCAGTTCATTCAGGAGAAGAGGGGAGAAAGCTGAGAATTTAACTAATTCTAAGGCCCACTATGTTTACACTCTTATTAAAATTATTAATTTATATAAACTTTGACTAGCTAATAGGTGCTTTGATTTCCATTCAGATCTGTGTAAAAGAGTGATTTTTTTTGTGCTGGATGATTCACTTTGCACCTTTTAAATGTATTTGTTGTGTACTGTGTATGTAGTGCTTTGGTACATAGGATTTATTCAGCATTATACATGTTTCTTCTTTGTTATTTGGCACTGTGTATAACAGCACTTACAGTTTAAGCCAATTAAAGTCATTCTCACACAGTAAAACTGAAGATCTTGTCTCCAGAAGCTATAAAGAACAGACGATCCTCATTATTTTTAATAAAAACTGATATATGATATCGACTGTGCAAGTATGAAGGTCAATATTTCCTGTTCACATTATGCAATAATCTTTCGTTCTTTGGTTATGTATCAAGCTTTAGAGAGAAGAAGGAAATGCCTTTAACTGTGAATGACAACAGTCTGCAATTTGACTATTATTGGCTCGTTGCATCTCCATCTGCTGTCTAATAACATAAAAATCAATTACTTTGTCTTTTTTTCTCCAACAGTGCATGTTGATAGGCCTGTCACGGGACCTCAGAGGGATTGCCTTTGCTCTGAACACAAAAGCCAGCTACACCATGCTGTTCAACTGGCTGTATCCTTGCAAAAGTGTCACAGTGCCAGCGTTGTACAAAATGAGCCATTAGCTGAATGCTCTTGCGCTGTAGGGAAGGAGGAAACTGTATTAGCTGGGGTATTCTACAGTTCAGCTGAAGCCCTGTCCTCAGATGCTAGCAGCAGGTCTCCCCTCCTCCATCTATCCTATAGCCACAGGGCCTGTTGACCTCTTCTATGATCCATGTCTTTATCGCCTAATTGTACCAGAACAATATTTTGGGAGGGAGAGCAGATGTAGACTGTAAGGGAAGCAATAAAAAAGAAAATGATGTGTGCTTAAAATATATATATATATATATAAATTATATTTGTGAAACACTGGTGTATTGCCAAAATTAGCTCTTCCATCTGGAACTTCTTTTAAATTTGGAAAGAATGTGCACGGAGCTGCCGCAGGAAGTCAACAATTCTCTTTGTGAGTGACAGTGAGTTACCCCAAAATATTTTCTTGATAAAACATTATCCAACCCAAACCTATTAATTGTTGTCTTTCAGAGTAGGTGGTTCTTCAACGCTCAAAGTGTAGGATTGATTGGGTGATTTTATCATCATTTATAGTTCATACAACTGCTAGAGAGAGTGCATTTATCAGCATCTTAATTAATGACTTAAGAGTGATTTAAAAGCAAAGTATTGGAAATGGAATGAGGGGGACACCTTACCTTGTTTTTACCAGTGGATGGCAGTACTGAGTGCAGTTAAACTTGTTTCAGAATTGAGGCTAAAAGAAAAATTGAAAGTATGGTACCAGATTTTTATTTGCAGATATTCTTAAACTGACTTCACACCATCAGAGTGACATGATGGATCCAAACTTGCCATTTAATTTTGGCCTTTGGTTTATTACTCAAATAGCATAACAACTACAGTTCTATATTGTATTGTTTAATTACTCCAACATTGACTCTACAAAACACTTATCAACAAAATAAATGGACCACTTCAACTGTGCTCAGATTATTGCTTCCACACTTTTTCCAACTTAACTTGCTGGAATTATGTTACTTTAAATTGAATACAAGTAGGACAGTCTGCACCTGAACCAGAATGAGACCAACATCCTTACGGGTGGGTTTACTAGAGTCATAGAGATGTATAGCACGGAAACAGACCCTTCGGCCCAACTCATCCATGCTGATCAGATATTCCAACCCAATCTAGTCCCACCTGCCAGCACCTGGCCCATATCCCTCCAAGCCATCCTGTTCAGATACCCATCCAGATGCCTTTTAAATATTGCAATTGTACCAGCCTCCACCACTTCCTCCAGCAGCTCATTCCATACACATTTCACCCGCTGAGTGAAAGAGTTGCTCCTTAGGTCTCTTTCATATCTTTCCCCTCTCACCCTAAACCTATGCCCTCTAGTTCTAGACTCCCCCACCCCAGGGAAAAGACTTTGTCTATTTATCCTATCCATGCCCCTCATGATTTTATAAACCTCTATAAGATCACTCCTCAGCCTCCCATACTCCAGGGAAAACAGCCCTAACCTGTTCAACTCTCCCTATAGATCAAATCCTCCAACCCTGGCAACATCCTTGTAAATCTTTTCCGAACTGAAAATGTGTTGCTGGTTAAAGCATAGCAGGTTAGGCAGCATCCAAGGAACAGGAAATTCGACATTTCGGGCCAGAGCCCTTCATCAGGAATCTTTTCCGAACCCTTTCAAGTTTTACAACATTTTTCCAATAGGAAGGAGACCAGAATTGCACACAATATTCCAATACTGGCTCAACCAATGTCCTGTACAGCCACAACATAACCTCCCAACTCCTGTACTCAATACTCTGACCAATAAAGGAAAGCATACCAAACGCCTACTTCACTATCCTATCTACCTGCAACTCCACTTGCAAGAAGTTATGAACCTGCACTCCAAGGTCTCTTTGTTCAGCAACATTCCCTAGGACCTTACCATTGAATGTATAATTCCTGTTAAGATTTAGTGTGGTTGGAAGGAGTTTAAACTAGTTTGGGAGGGAGAGGAGTCAGTGTTAGTAAGAAAGTGGCACAGTGTATTTTAGTAAAGGAACGAAGGCAGAGGGAATTCAGCCATAGAATAAAGTCGTAGAGTCGCAAAACATGCAGCATCGCAAAAATCCATCTGCGTTACAGAAAAATGCCCTTTGGCCCATTGTGTCTGTGCTGATCTAAAATAACCACCTGACTATACTAATCCCATTTTCCAGCACTTGGGAGAAAAGGATAATGGGAGACTATAGAGTCTTTTAGGAGCCAAGAGACAATATGTGTGTGAAGCTGAACGACATGAGGTAGCACGGTGGCTCAGTCGTTAGCACTGTTGCCTCACAGCACCAGAGACCAGTGTTTGATTACACCCTTAGATTCCGCCAAGGACATGCAGGTCCTTGGCCTCCTCCATCGCCAGATCCTGGCCACACGATGCCTGAAGGAAGAGCGCCTCATCTTCCGCCTAGAAACCCTCCAACCACATGGGATGAATGTAGATTTCTAAAGCTTCCTCATTTCCGCTCCCCCCACCTTATCTCAGTCCCAACCCCCGGATTCAGCACCGCCTTTTTGACCTGCAATCTTCTTCCTGACCTCTCCGCCCCCACCCCCTCTCCGGCCTATCACCCACACCCTCACCTCCTTCCACCTATCGTATTCCCAGCGCGCCTCCCTCAAATCCCACCCCCCCCCCCACCTTTTATCTCAGCCCACTTGGCACACTAGCCTCATTCCTGAAGAAGGGCTTATGCCCAAAACGTCGATTCTCCTGCTCCTCAGATGCTGCCTGGCCTGCTGCGCTTTTCCAGCACCACACGTTTCAACTCTGGTCTCCAGCATCTGCAGTCCTCACTTTCTCCTAGTTGATCTTAACTACTGTCAATCATCTTGCAAGGATGCCTATTTGAAGAAGCTCTCCTCCTCCCTCTACAAGGATCTCAGTGAGTCCCTCTCTCACTGCACCCCCCAGGTCATCTCCTCTGCCCTGAAGCGCTTCAGCCACGTCCTGAAACAGACTCGCTACCACAGCCACATCTCCTTCTTCAGCACCTGCCTACGGAACCAACTGACCCAATATGGACTCCAGACTACATTCAGACCAACACAATTTGGCTGAACACTTTTAACACCCCCTCCCACTCAGCCAAGGACGTGCAGGCCCTTGGCCTCCTCCATCACCAGACCCTGGCCACACGACGCCTGGAGGAAGAGCACGTCATCTTCCGCCTAGGAACCCTCCAACCACAAGGGATAAATGTAGATTTCTCCAGCTTCTTCATTTCCCCTCCCCCCACCTTATCTCAGTCCCAACACTCGGATTCAGCACCGCCCTCTTGACCCGCAATCGTCTTCCTGACCTCTCCGGCCTATAACCCTCACCCTCATCTCCTTCCACCTATCGTATTCCCGACACCTCTCCCTCAAATTCCCCCCCACTTTTATCTCAGCCCGCTTGGCATACCAGCCTCATTCCTGAAGAAGGGCTTATGCCCAAAATGTCGATTCTCCTGCTCCTCAGATGCTGCCTGTCCTGCTGCACTTTTCCAGCACCACACTTTTCAACTACATCCTTAGAGTGTCTACTTGGGTTTCCTCCCACAGTCCAAAAATGTGCAGGTTAGGTGCATAGCCATGTGAAGTGAAGGGTTACAGGGATACAGGAAGGAAGTATTTCTGGGCGGGATGCTCTTTGGACACTCTGTGTGAATTCGATGAGCAGAGTAACCTGCTTCCACATAGTGTGGACTCTATGATCCTATGACATTGGAATGGTGTAAAATGAGTACTTTACATCTGTATTCACTTTGGAGAAGAAAGACGCTGGCACAGAATTTGGGAAGAGGGAGTGTGAAGTTCTTGAACAGTTCGACATAGGGAGTGAGGAGGTATTGGGGGTTTTGACAGGCTTTAGATTAGGTTAGGTTACTTACAGTGTGGAAACAGGCCCATCAGCCCAGCAAGTCCACACCGACCCTCTGAAGAGCAACCAACCCCAGACCCATTTCCCTTTGACTAATGCACCTAACACTACAGACAGTTTGGCATGGCCAATTTATCTGACCTGCACATTTTTAGACTGTGGGTGGAAACCGGAGCACCTGGAGGAAACCCACGCAGACATGGGGAGAATGTGCAAACTTCACACAGACAGTTGCCTGAGGCAGGAATTGAACCCGGGTCTCTGGCGCTGTGTGGCATCAGTGCTAACCACTGTGCCACCGTGCCACCCGTTCGCTTTAAAGCGGACAAATCCTCAAGCCCAGATGAGACATATCCCAAGCTGCTGTAGGAGACTAGGGAGGAAATTACAGGAGCTCTGATCCAATTTTTAACTCCTCTCTGGCCACAGGGAGAAAGCAGAGGACTGGAAGACAACTAATGTGTTCCACTTTTCAAAATGATAGTAGAGATAGGCCAGGGAATTATAGACAAGTGAATCTCACATAGGAAAATTATTGGAGAAAATCCTAAAAGAGAGAATTAAATTCCCTCCCTCTTGAAGAAACAAGGTTTAATCACGCTTAGATAGCAAGGCTTTGTCAGAGGGAGGTCAAGCCTTACAAATTCGAATTTTTCAAGGAGGTGACCAGGTGTGGTGATGAGGGCAGTGCAGTTAATGTAGTTTACATGGATTTCAGCAAGGCCTTTGACAAGATCCCACATGAGAAACCGATAAAGAAGGTAAAAGCACATGGAATCCAGCGTAATCGGGCAAGTTGGATCCAAAACCAGCTTAGTGATGGGGGGCAGAGAGTGGTGGTAAAAGGATGTTTGCATGATTGGAGGCCAGTGTCCAGTGGTGCAGACAGGGATCGGTGCAATGCCCATTAATGTTTGTGATATATATATATATATATATAAAAACTATATGGAAGAAAATGTGGGGAGACGATAGGCATCTGCGGATAACATGAAGATTGGACGGGTCGTGGACAATGAGGAAGAAGGTCTCAGGTTGTAGGAGGATGTAAGTGGTTTGGTCAGATGGGCAGATAGAAGTTAACCCTGATAAATGTCAGCTGATCCACTTTGAAAGAAGTAACAACACAAAGGGGTACTCAATGAATTGTGGAACACTAGGAAGCTCAGAGGAATAGAGGAATCTTGGGGGGGGCTTGTTCACAAATCCATGAAGGTGGCAGGACAAGTTAGTTAAGAAGGTATACAGAATACTTGCATTTATCAGTCATGAGGTAGTTTATAAGAGCAATGAGTTTATATTGGAGCTCTGCAGGACTTAGGTTAGGTGACAACTAGGGTACTGTGCTGTTTTGTTCACCACATTATAGAAAGGATGTGATTACATTGGATGGCATGCAGAGGAAATTCACCATAATGTTGCCTCAGATCGAGCAGTTTATCAACGAAGAGAATAAAGTAAAATGACAAACTGCAGGTGCTGGAAGTCTGAAAGAAAACAGAGATTGCTGGAAAGACTCAAACAGTTTGGCAATACCTTAGGAGAGAAAACAGAATTAATATTTCATGTCCAGTGACCATTCTTCGGAACAGTTTTATACAAATGTCATGGGACCCAAAACATCAACTCTGCTTTCTCTCCACAGTTGCAGTTATGAAGCCAGTCTGGATAAGTTTGGTTTGTTGTCTTTGGAGCCGAGAAGATTGAGAAGGGACCTGACTGAGATGTATAAGATTGTGGGGAGCAGGGTGGGTGCAAAGTGAGAGGGAGGTTTAGAGGGTTTTGTTTTTATTTATTCATGTGGTGTGGCTGTTGCTGGCTGGCCAGTATTTATTGCCTATCCATAGTTGCCCTTGAGGAGGTGGTGATGAGCTGCCTCCTTGAACTGCTGCAGTCCACCAATGATGGTTGACCCACAATGCTATTGGGGAGGGCATTCCAGGATTTTGACACAGTGACAGTGAAAGAACAGCAATGTATTTCCAAGCCAGGATGATAAGTGGCTTGGAGGTGAATTTGCAGGTGGTGGTGTTCCCATGTATCTGCTGCCCTTGTCCTTCTAAATGGAAGTGGTTATGTGTTTAGAAAGTGCTGTCAGAGGATCTTTGCTGAATTACTGCAGTGAACCTGGAGCTAAAGTTGTTCCCATGTATCTGCTTCCCTTGATCTTCAGGATGGTAGGGGTCACAAGTTTGGAAGGTGCTGCTGAAGTAGCCTTGTTAAAATGGAGTCTGATGACATCCACTCATATTTATGTCAAAATGATACCATGACTGATATGGCATGATTAAACCCGAAAATTCAAAACTTAATATAAGGACCATGAGACATAGGAGTGGAAGTAGGCTATTCAGCTCATCAGGTTTGTTCAGTTTTTCAGGCTGATCTGATAATCCTCAACTTCACTTTCCTGACTTTTCCGTATAATCCTTGATTTCTTTCCTGATTAAAAATATATTTTAGCATTGAATGTACTTAATTAACTAGCGTTGAAAGCTCTCTCTGGTAAAGAATTCCACAGATTCCCTATCCTCTGAAAGAAGAAACTCCTTCCTGTTTCTTTCTTATATTTGCAACCCTTTATTCAGACAGTATGTCCTCTGATCCTGGACACTCCCACAAGGGAAAACAACCTGTCTGCATTTGCCCTGTCAAGTCCCCATCGAATCTTGAATGTTGTATTAAGGCTGACTTTCACTCTTCTAAATTCCAATAAGTTCTTATCTTCTTTTCATAAAACAGTCCCTCCATGCCTGGGATCAACCTAGTGAACCTTCTCTGGCATGGCTCCAATAGCAGAGTCTAGATTAGAGTGGTGCTGGAAAAGCACAGCAGGTCAGGCAGCATCCAAGAGCAGGAAAATTGATGTTTCAGGCAAAAGCCCTTCATCAGGATGGGCCAAGTAGTGCTGTGATTCTGTGATTTTCCCTACCTATTCCTGCTGAACTTCTATGCTAGCTTTTTATGATTCATACATAAGCACTTCCAAGACCCTGTACTCCAGGACTTTCTGCAGTCTTTCACCATTTAAATGATAATCAGCTTCAATATTCTTCCTGACAAATGTTGCTACAGTACAAGACATTGGCAAGGCCACGTTTATATACTGCGTACAGTGCTGGTCACCTTGCTGCAGGAACGATGTTGTTAAACTAGAAACAGTGCAGAAAGAATTCACAAGGTTGTTGCTGGGACTGGAGGGCTTGAGTCATAAGGAGAGTTATAGCAATATACAGAAACAGACCCTTCAGTCCATCTCAGCCATGTTGAACAGATATCCTAACCTAATCTAGTCTCCTTTGCCAGCACTTGACCTAAACCCTTCTTATTCATGTACCAGATGCCTTTTAAATGTTGTAATTATACCAGCCCAAACTATCCTCTGGCAGCTCATTCCAAACATGCACCATCCTCTGTGTGAGTAAGTTGCCCCTTAGGCCCTTTTTAAATCTTTCCTCTCACCTTAAACCTATTCCCTCTAGTTTTGGATTCCCATCGCCTGGGGAAAAGACATTGGCAAGACCCTATCCATGTGCCTCATGATTTTGTAAATGTCTATAAGGTCACCCTTCAGCCTCCGATGTTCCAGGGAAAATAGCCCCTGCCTATTCAGTCTCTCCCTTTGGCTCAAACTCTACAAACCTGACAACATCCTTGTAAATCTTTTCTGAACCTTTTCAAGTTTCATAACGTCCGTCCTATAACCGGGAGACCAAACTACACATGGTATTCCAAAAGTGGCCTAACCAATGTACAGTATAACCACAATATGACCTCCCAACTCCTATACTCAATGCCCTGATCAATAAAGATAATCATACTAAATGCCTTCTTCACCACCCTGTCTACCTGCAATTCCACTTTCAAAGAACTATGAATTCCACCCCCCCTCCTCAAAAGCTCTGTTTGTTTGGCAGCACTCCTCAGGACCTTACCATTAAGTGTGTAAGCCCTGCCTTGATATGCCCTGCCAAAATGCAGCACCTTACATTTACCTAAATTAAACTCCATCTGCCACTCTTCGGCTCATTTGCCCATCTGATCAAGTCCCATTGTACTCTGAGGTAATCTTTTCACTTTCCACTACATCAGCAATTTTGGCATCATCTGCAAACTTACTAACCATACGTCCTATCTTCACATCTAAATCATTTATGTAAATGACAAAAAGCAGTGGACCCAGCATCAATCCTTGCAGCACACCGCTGGTCGCAGGCCACCAGTCTGAAAAGCAACTCTCCATCGCCACCCTCTGTCTCCTGCCTTTAAGCTAATTTTGTATCCAAATGGCTAACTCTCCCTGTATTCAATGTGACCAAACCTTGCTAACCAGTCTACCATGCAGAATCGTATCAAACACCTTACTGAGGTCTATATAGACAACATCCACCACTCTGCCTTCAGCAATCTTCTTTGTCACTTCTTCAAAAAAACTCAATCAAGTCAGTGAGACAAGATTTCCCACACACAAAGCCATGTTGATTATCCCTAATTAATCCTTGCCTTTCCAAATACGTGTAAATCCTGGATAGGCTGGGTATTATTTTCCCCTGGAGTGTCAGAAGTTGAAGGGTGACCTTACAGTGGTTTATAAAATCATGAGGGGCATAGGTAAGGTGAACAGCCAAGGTCACTTTCCAGGGAAAAGGAGTCCTAAACTAGAGGATTTAAGGTGAGAGGGGAAAGATTTAAAAAGGACCCGGGGAGGCAGAGCTTTCACACGTAGGTGTGGCACATATATGAAATGAGCTGCTGGACGAAGCGGTGGAGGGGGATTCAGTTAAAACATTTAAAAGACATTTGGACAATAGGAAAGGTTTAGAGCAATATGAGTGAAATGCAGACAAATGGGACGAGTTCAGTTTAGGATACCTGGTTGGCGTAGATGAGTTGGGCCGATGGGTCTGTTTCCGTGCCATATGACTCTATGATTCTGACCTCATACTTTTCTGCATTCTACTCCAAGTGCAAAGTTTTTATCCACTCACTTAATCTGTCTGTGTCATCTTAGCATTTGGCTTCCCTTCTGGTTTGTATTATCTGTAAACCTGGCTACACTACATTCACTTTCCTCATCCAAAGCATTTAGTATGTATTGTAAATAATTGTGGTCCCAGCACTGATCTCTCTGGCACTCCAGTAGTAGCAGGTTGAAATCCTAAAAATGCTCTCCTTATCCCAAGTCTCTGCCTTCTATTAGTTAGCTAATCCTCTATCCGTGCTAATGTACTACCTCAAACACCATGTACCATTATCTTATCAAATGTCTTCTTAAAGTTCAAATACATTACATCCTCTGCTTCCCTTTTATCTATCCTTATTGCCTCCAGAAAGGGTTATAATAAAATTGTCATGAGTTTCTCTTCATAAAGCTATGATGACTCCGCTTGCTGATATGATGCATTTCTAAATGTTACATCCTTTAGATGTAATGTGGACATTTTTTTCCACAGTAACAGACATAAAGCTAAATGGCCCATTGCTATTTTTTTTGTCTCCTTTTTTTTAAATAAACGTTTTACTTTGGCTGTTTTCCAGTCCTTTGGGATTTTTATAGAATCTAAGGATTCTTGGAAGATTACTACCAGTGCAGCCACTATCTGTGTCTACATTTTTTTAATATCCGAGGATGCATCTCTTCGACAGCTTTCTGTGTTAGTTTTGATACTGTACTGTTTGCTCCACATAAGTTGATATAATCAGCAGCATGGACAATAGATTGAACCAAGATCCTTCCTGATTTGTGTGCCCCAGCACCATACTGAAAGTGCACGCAAACATGTAAATATAATTCTGACTGGCTTTCTGAACAGCAGCTCTTGGCAAAAATATGTAGAAGTGTTGTATTTATGGTTTCTTCTTTTTTTCAATTTATCAGTTTCTGTCATTTCAAAAGAGTAATATCCAGACATTTATGTGTCAGCTATGATCATCAATCTGCTGGTGGGTTTTTTGACAGCTGCTTTCACCCTCACTGACTATTTTCACTGTATTGCTTTAAAACAGTTCTTCTCATCTGTTCCACACTCTCAAATGTTTGATCAGGTAGATTGCAGTGTCTGGTGTTCAAATACAGAGCATTGGTCTCCAATACATTTACACTTTTAACATTAGGTGCCCTCTTGCCTTTTTTCCCCACACAACAGTTGTTCAGTTGTCTTTTCCATTACAACTTGCTGTTGGACATTTTATATGCTCCTAAGAGTAGGTGTTGGCTGCGCTGAGGTGCTGCTGTACAAAAAGGAACAGATTCCTATGATTAGCAAAACAAAACAATGAAAAGTGGGATATTATATCATTGTGGTAAAGTATTTAATAAAATAATTTTCAGGTGTCTCACGATACTGGTCAATGTTAATTTATTGAGCCAACTTTGGGCGAATCTACCCCAGAAAAGATTCTGAGGCAGCCCTCTATTGCAGGGAGGGTTCATTAGATGTTTATGCATTGTAAATCATGTATACAGTACATTACTTGAATTCCAATAGGTGTATTTTGATCAAACACTTCGTTTTTCACACAACCCAAAAGTGGCAAGAATCCTGTTATTCTCACACTCCCTATCTCCCCAAATGCCATCCAACCTTCTCTCTGAAGCCTGTGCTTCGTTCCCATCCTTGACTAAACCCCACTGCTTTATCTTTCTCAGTATTGTAAGGGTCATCCTTTGCATTCCATTCCAAATACAGCCTCAGGGCTAATGCATTTTCACAGATAGTCTGCTGCATTAGCATCTGAGTGTGTTTGTGTAGTTTAACTACTTTTTCTTTTAACCTGACTACTTTCTTGATTAAGAATAAATGGAAAATTAATCTAAAATGATTTATATAATTAGTGTTTAACTAAAACGCTGTACCTCATTCTCACCATAGCTGGTAATTTATGTGGACTTACAGGTTAACTCATGCCGTATCCAAATGTTCCCATAACGATATATATATTTGACTAGACTGCTGCAGTTTACGTCTTCATAGAATGTTATGGAACAGAAAGAATTTAGTAGGCCTATGGAATTCTATTCATTTGAATCGCTTGAGTCTATTTTATTCATCAGCTTGCTCCAATATAAATGCAGATTTTTCTTTTACGTAACTTTCCATATTCCTCTTATTCAAGAAACTATCTTGCTGTCAGTTAGTGAAATACATTTTATGGATTTTGCAAAGCAACTTACTCTGGACTCAATTTTAGTTCTTTATGTGATTATTTTAAATTTGTGCTTTCTCATTCAGTCTCACTGATTAGTCAAGAGAATTTAGTGCAACTTGCCCCGATCTTCATGATCTTAACTGTGATTATAAAGCTACCTAAAATTGAGCCAGGACCTCAAGCGGAGTCACAAGCTACAGTTTTGGGATCATACACTCAGAGGCAGCAATACCCACTTTGTAGCTCTTCCTCTCACTTACACAGATCTTCTGTGCCACCATTCTTATAGGTCTTCTCATCCAACCTACTTTGAGTTCTTAGAGGGGTGTCACTTACTCACTCAAGATTTGGAGGACTCTCTCCAACCGGTCCAATGCATTGGAACCTGCAAATTGGTCTTTGCTGCTTACCTTAAATCTCACTGCGTGCTGATCAAACAATCATAGGTTGTTTTCTCCCTGTATTTTCAGCTCATATATTCACTGGTCAGCAAACGCAGGTGAGAAATAGACTGATTGGACAAGGAATTCTACAGCATTTTTAAAAAGTTCACTAATCTGTTGATCTGTGTATTCTAGACAAGAGTCAGGGGGCCGCAGACGCATCTTTCACAAGCCATAATCTGCCTGCAGGCCACATTTTGGGCAAGCCTTTTTAAAATGACTAAAAATCACCCATCCCCAATCACAGTTATCCTTCACTCTATCCCTTAAGTAAACATTTCATTTACCTAGATACAGTCCAAAATTAATCTCTGCTTCCAATGGCCCAGACACTTCTCTTTTTTCCAACCAAATGCTTTCTAATCCCAGATGCTGGGAATCTGAAATAAAAACAGAAAGTGCTGGAGAAATTCAGCAGGTCTGGTGTCATTTTGAGTTTAAATATGACTCGTTTTCAGAAACTCATCCAAGAAGAGTAATTCTGAAAAAGGATCATGTTGGCCTTGATATGTTAACTGCTGGACTCCTGCAATTTTCAGTGCAGAAATTGAGTCTGCCCATTGTAACAATTCATAACCACACCCCTTGAGAAAAAGCTAAATTCAGACACAGAGTCTTACATGCAGTTCTCCAATCCAGGAGGAAACAATATTAAGAGATATTTCAAAGAACGTAACAGCTAGGAATCATTTCCTGAAGTTTCTAACTTTCTGGGATTCTGAACAGCCTCTGCTGCTAAAGCTAAAAAAATGTAGAAAGCCTAGTCTGTGAGAGCTGGCCATTCCATTGTTCCATCTATTTTTAAAAAAACTTAGAGACCTCCTAAGTTATTTTCTTTAGCCATATTCAGTAGTTAATTCTGCACCTCTGCTTTTATAACCTCTCCAAAGAAGCCCAAGACAAAATAACCTTTTTAAAGTGACAGCATTGTCACAACTGAAAGTTGGAAAAGCTGAGGGATGTTACCATTAATTAATGATGGCATTAGTCCAGAAGAGTGGAATGACTTAGGAAACCAAGATGTAGAAATGTTTTAGGTAGAGATAAGAAGTGAGTCACTTGTGGGAATGTGCACAGGACCCTTAACAATAACCACACAGTCCAATGGAGTATAAAAGGTATTAGTGGCATCTTGTCAGAAAGATACAGATGGTAATCATGGTGAATTTAATCTGCATGTAAACTGGGAAAATTAAATGAGCAAAGCTCATCTACCACTTCCCTATGTTGTGTACCACTACTATACTTCAGTGTAGTTTCATAGTATTAGAAGCAGGAGTTGGCCATTTGGCCTGTCAGGCCTGCTCTGCTATTCATTAAGATGATGGCTGATCTATCTATCATCTCAGCTCCTCCTACCTGCATTATCTCCATAACTAAATTCCCCTACCATGCAAAAAACCATCCAACTGTGTCTTGAATGTATTTAATGAAGCTGCCTCAACTGCTTCCTTGGACAGAGAATTCCATAGATTCCGTACTCTCTGTGAAAGGCAGTACCTCCTCATCTCTGGCCTAAAACTATTCCCCCTAATCTTGAGGCCATGACCCCTAGTCCTAGTCTCGCCCACCAGTGGAAACAACTTGTCTGCCTCTATCTTATCTATCCCTTTCATAATTGTATGTAATTCTATACGATCCCCTCTCATTCTTCTAAATTCTAGGGAGTACAGTCCCAGGTGGCTCAACCTTTCCTCATAGGGTAACTCCTTACCTCCAGAATCAACTTAGTGAACCTCCTCCAAAGCCAGTATATCCTTCCTCAAGTAAGGAGACCAGAACTGTGCAGAGTACTCCAGGTGCAGCCTCACCAACACCTTGTACAATTGCAGCAGAACCTCTCTACTCTTAAATTCAGACCCTCTAGCAATGAAAGCCAATATTCCATTTGCCTTCCTGATTACCTGTTGCACCTGCAAATCAACTTTCAGCAATTTATGTACGAGCACTACTAAGTCCCTCTGCACAATAGCATACTGCAATCTTTCACTATTTAAATAATACCTGACCTACTATTTTTACTTCCAAAGTGGATACCCTCACATTTATCAACATCATACTCCATCTGCCAGACCCTTTCCCACTCACTTAATCTATCTAAATCTCTCTGCAGACCCTCTACATCCTCTGCATAGTTTGTCTTTCCACTCAATTTTATATCATCAGCAAACTTGGATATGTTACACTCAGTCAACCCCTGCAGCACCCCATTCACCACTGATCTCCAACCAGAGAAACACCCATTTTTCTCTTGCTTAATTTTCAACGTTCCCCTTTAACAAGAAACTTCTAACTCGCTTGTAAAAAAAAACACATCTTGTGGAATTCTATGAAAAACCTTTTCTGGACACAATGTTAATTCTTTTTGTGATTATCTTAACTTTGTACCTCTTCATCTTCAATCAGTGACTGTTAGAAATAATCTATTGAAATTTGTCTGACCACTGCCTTCATGATCTTAATTGCTATAAAGTCACCCTCTAAGTTTATCCCAACTCTCTGCTTTCTATTGGTTAACCAGTCTTCTATACATACTAGTACATTTCCCACAACTCCTTGCATTCTTATGGATGAGTATTTTATGCGGCACCTTATGGAATGCCTTTTGGAAATCCAAGTATACAACATCCACCTATTCCCCTCCATTCACCATGCCTGTTACATCCTCAAAGAACTCTAGCTAGTTTGTCAAACTAACCTTCCCTTTCTGAATCCATGCTACGTCTGCTTGATGGAACCCTGTCCAACCAGACGTCTCACTATTTCATCTTTAATAACAATCTCCAGCATTTTCCAATTACAGATGTTACGCTAACTGGCTTATAGTTACTTGCTTAAAGTCTGGTTGAAGATTTGTAGCTCGGGTGTCCGTTGTTGTGGTTCTGTTCGCCGAGCTGGAAGTTTTTGCTGCAAACGTTTCGTTCCCTGGCTAGGGAACATCATCAGTGCTATTAGAGCCTCCTGTGAAGCGCTGCTTTGATGTTTCTTCCGGTATTTATAGTGGTTTGTTCTTGCCGCTTCCGGGTGTCAGTTTCAGCTGTAGTAGTTTGTATGTGGGGTCCAGGTCGATGTGTCTGTTGATGGATGTTCTTGCCGCTTCCGGGTGTCAGTTTCAGCTGTAGTGGTTTGTATATGGGGTCCAGGTCGATGTGTCTGTTGATGGATGTTCTTGCCGCTTCCGGGTGTCAGTTTCAGCTGTAGTGGTTTGTATATGGGGTCCAGGTCCATGTGTCTGTTAATGGAGTTTGTGGATGAATGCCATGCCTCTAGGAATTCCCTGGCTGTTCTCTGTCTGGCTTGTCCTATGATGATAGTGTTTTCCCAGTCAAATTCATGTTCCTGGTTGTCTGAGTATATGGCTACTAGGGATAGCTGGTCGTGTCGTTTTGTGGCTAGCTGATGTTCATGGATGCGGATTGTTAGCTGTCTTCCTGTTTGTCCTATATAGTGTTTTGTGCAGTCCTTGCATGGTATTTTGTAAACTACGTTAGTTTGGCTCGTGCTGGCTATTGGGTCCTTTGTTCTAGTGAGTTGTTGTCTGAGTGTGGAAGTTGGCTTGTGTGCTGTTATGAGTCCTAAGGGTCGCAGTAGTCTGGCTGTCAGTTCTGAGACGCTCCTGACGTATGGTAGTGTGGCTAGTCCTTTTGGTTGTGGCATGTCCTCGTTCCGTGGTCTATCTCTTAGGCATCTGGTGATAAAGTTGCGTGGGTATCCGTTTTTGGCGAATACCGTGTATAGGTGTTCCTCTTCCTCTTTTCGCAGTTCTGGTGTACTGCAGTGTGTTGTGGCTCTTTTGAATAGTGTCCTGATGCAGCTTCGTTTGTGTGTGTTGGGGTGGTTACTTTCATAGTTTAGGACTTGGTCTGTGTGTGTTGGTTTCCTGTGTACCCTTGTGGTGAATTCTCCGTTGGGTGTTCTCTCTACTAACACGTCTAGGAATGGGAGTTGGCTATCCTTTTCCTCTTCTCTTGTGAATCGTATTCCTGTGAGTGTGGCGTTGATGATTCGGTGTGTTTTTTCTATTTCTGTGTTTTTGATGATTACAAAGGTGTCATCGACGTATCTGATCCAGAGTTTGGGTTGGATTTGTGGTAGGGCTGTATGTTCTAACCTTTGCATCCACAAACTCCATTAACAGACACATGGACCTGGACCCCATATACAAACCACTACAGCTGAAACTGACACCCGGAAGCGGCAAGAACATCCATCAACAGACACATCGACCTGGACCCCACATACAAACTACTACAGCTGAAACTGACACCCGGAAGCGGCAAGAACAAACCACTATAAATATCGGAAGAAACATCAAAGCAGCGCTTCACAGGAGGCTTCAATAGCACTGATGATGTTCCCTAGCCAGGGAATGAAACGTTTGCAGCAAAAACTTCCAGCTCGGCGAACAGAACCACAACATAGTTACTTGCCTTTTGCCTACACCATCATATGTACTAAAATGTCAGACTCAGTGCAGTTTCCCCATTCACTTGACAACAATGTTCGGTCATAAAGAGTCCACATTAATACGAGTTGACCTATTAACCGTCCATGTCTGGTTTATTCATCAGCTTGTACCAAGTTCAACTCAAGTTTTCCTCTTGCCTAATTTTCAATTCCCCTTTATCGAGAAATTTCTAACTCCCTTGTAAAAGAAAATCACATCTTGTGGAATTCTGTGAAAAACCTTTTCTGGACACAATGTTACTTCTTTTTGTGATTATCTTAACTTTGTACCTCTTCATCTTCAGTCACTGACTGGTAGAAAGAATCTGTTAACATTTGTCTGACCACTGCCTTCATGATCTTAATTGCTATAAGATCACACTATAAGTTACTCAGCTCTAGTTGGGGTAGAAGAATTTCTTATCAAATCTCTTCTCATAACCAAATGAATGTGAATGATATGTTTTCCAAATAGATAGTAGTCTTATCATAAGGAATCATTTATCTAGCAGTGACCACCATATGATAACCTTCAATGTCTGGCTTGAAACAGAGGAAACATGCTTACTCCGATTCTATATTTTGGTAAAGCTAAGGTTAACAAGATGAATCAGTGGCTAAAAATAGAAAATGATCAAAATCATTTTCGAGTTAAACAGAGATGAACAGTGGGATGTGTGTTCAGATAATTTAACTTAATATGGGAACTATATATGCCCGTAAGGACTAAGAGCCTGACTTACAGAATTAAGCAGTCTGGTCAACAAAAGATACATAGCACAAAACTAAAGGAAAGAGGAGACAAAAGAACAAAGAATAATGTTGATTCAAGTAACTGGGAAAGGTAAAAAAGATCAGCAAAGGAAAACCCCTTTGAAGACTATGAATTTATTAAGAACAGCAAAAGGAACAGAAAAGTGTTGTAGATGCATGTTTAAGGAAAAGAATAGTCAAAGATCATGTAGGCCTTTCAAAAGCAGAAGTGGGTAATAACAATAACTTGTATTTATGTAACACATTTAACAATCATTATTCCATTCTAACTTAAAAAAATGGCATTCTTTATAAACTATTTTGTTTCAGTCTTCACAGTAGAGCAAAGAGAAACCTAGCTGATATCCAGGATATTAATAATGAAACAATGCTTCTCTGGTCTGTGTTGGATAATCTCCAAGCATATCTGAAAAGATTACACAAAGACAAGAACATTTTAATAGAGGGAACTCCTCATTGTTTGCTACAAAGCTTACAGCTTCACTCTAAAACACTTAACATTAGTATTGGTGAGCTCTTTTTATTCACGTCTAAGTATAGTTAATCAATTTCCAATGCCTATCACCTTCTGCTGCCAGATATTGAGCATCTATCAACGGCACCCCAGGTAATACGTCCAGTGGTGAAGAATTCTGCTCTGAGGACGTAGACAACACTGGCTTTGATTTCTTAGCCTTGGTTATCCCTTAACATGTCACCCACAGATATCCAGGATATATTTCAATCCTCCAACGTGCTATTGAGCTGTGGTACCATGAGCCGTCATGTACAACACCTATCCTGAAATTAATGGCTGAACTAGTTCACAACAGGTGAGTCACTGCATTTAAAAGTATTTATTTTTGACTGTGAATAAAAATATTTTAAAAACCTGCTCTTGTGCCTGAGAGTGGATTTGAAGATGAGCCAGATAAGCCTGAACACCATTGGTTTAAATAGAATGTTAATATTTTTTAGAATTAGGATTATTGTCAGGTGTACTCAAGTACAGCGAAAAATGTACAAAGTTGCCATTCCTTGCACCATCTTAGATACAAAGATACATAGATACAAAATCTTAAGTACAAAGAATGTAGAAAATTGTTATGGAACAGGCCAGAAGCCCTCAAAACATTTCAAGGAAGTAGGTCAGACCCCAACTTTGCTTGTGGTTGTCAGCAGGTGTGAGCGGATATTCCAGGACTGATGCAGCTTGCCCAACCACTTGGTTTTAAACAAAACAGAATTAATTTGCAAGGTTATCGGATGAAACACAAACAAAAGAGATCCAAATAAAGAATAACTAAAACTGTCTGAAAACCCAACAGACTATTCCAACTTTATGATGCTGTTCCAAATTCCTGTAACAATTCCCATAAATACCCCTCGACACAAAAGGTAAAAGCGAACTCAGGGTCTTGCAGGAGAGATGGCAGAGAGATTCAGCATGGAACATCTTCTTCAATGTAGCTGCTCCTTTGACCAACAACCTCAAATGCTTACTCTGAACAGCCAGACTGCTAAAACCCAAACCAAACCAAACCAGAGAAAAGCTGAGTTGGGAGAACTGGCCACTCCCCTTTCATTGTATCTGTTTATTTTCAAAACTTAAAAGCTTCTTCAAGTAGATCAATCCAGACATTTCCGCAACTCTGCCTTGTAGAACAATTTTGACAAAAAAGGACATCAGAACCTTGGCAAATGAGTGGCATTGTCACACCTACCCCCCACCCCAAAAAAAACCATCAATATTCAAAGATAGCTTCATTTTGGAATCCCCTAATCTTACACTGCTACCCCACTATACATTATTGTATCACATTACAGTGATAATAATCATGTAAACATGCATACTAAATTCTATTGCAGTCTGTTTTATTCCTGCTTCCACTTCTCATCTAAGTATCGACAACATGTCGTCAGTCACATTTTCTCAACTTGTCACATGCACAATTTTCAAATTTAATGGCTGTAGCAACAAGCTGCATTGAAATAATCTGCAATTTTTGTCCTTAAATTTTTCCACAAACTTCAATATGTTATAATCAGTGTATATGATAGTCTCAGATACATTAATGGTGACATAAATATAGAAATGTTGTAACGCCAAAACCAAGCTGAAAGTCTCCTTCTCAACTGTTGAGTATTTCTGTGGATGAATGTCCAATTTCCTGGAGAAATACCTGAAGGGTCTTTCTACCTTCTCATTGTCTTCCTGGGAGAGCACAGCACCGACATGCACATCACTAGCCACCTTGAATGTCTTTGCATAAATAGGTGTGGCTAACACTGGGGCAGTGGTTAACTCAGCTTTCAGACTGTCAGATGCCTTCCATGGGGCCATTTGTCCAAGTCCAATAACATGGCCCAGGAAGGTGACTTGGGCTTTGGCAAGTTCACTTTTAGCTAAGTTTATCACCAACCCTACCTCCTGAAGCTGATCGAACAATTCTAACAAATGTGCAAACGTCCTTCCTTCCATAAGAATAAGAAGGGGAAAGAGAAGTTAAAAAGCCCCAGTGTTTTCACTGCAATAAAGTAGTCCCCATGAAATCACAGTATTGGCAGGTTAGGAAAAGCACTACAAAGCCAGATGTAGAAAAATAGGATAAGCTAGTGAATTTTATTGGATTGATGACGAAAAGCACAGTGGAGGCTAGAAAGCTGCACCAGAATGTACAAGCTGGGTGGATGGTAGTTAAGGAGGAAGTGCCAGATCCTCCTCAATCATATACCTGAAAAGGTAAAGTCTACATTTATAGGCCAGGAGCAAGGTAAAAAGGTTACAAAATTAAGTGATACAGGATCCTCTCAAACTAAGATTTTGAAAGATGATGAAATATGTACCTCTGAAAGACTGTTGCCAGAAAAAGTACTAGTAATGGGAATTCATGGTGAAACAAGAAGTGCTTAATTATGTAGTGTGAGGTTAGAGTGCCCAGTAAAGAGTAGAGAGGTTGTGATAGGAGTACTGGACAAAAACTCAGTTCCAGGAATAAAACGTGTCCTTGCTAACTATATAGTTGGTTCACAGGTAGGAGTGCTGCCTCCTGGCATGGTTGAAAAGCCAGTGGAAAGTCAGGCAACTGAACTATTGCAGGACACATATCCTGGGATTTTTCCTGACTGTGTGGTAACAAGGTCACAAAGTCACCAGTTGAAACAGGAGAGATCAAAAAATACAGATAAGAAAGTTGAAGTGGAATTAGCAGAGACCCTGTTTGATCAAATGGCTGAGACAAACCAGGAGCAGATAGATGACACAGCAAACATCTTTACCTCAGATACTTTCCGCAGAAAGGTGGAAACTTAAAGCAATTGTATCAAAAGGTATACACAGAAAAAGAATCTAAATGTATCCCTGAATGCTACTATCTTAAAAATGATATCTTCATGAGGAAACGGAAACCTTCACATATTGAGGCAGATGAGAAATGGGCAGAAGTTCATCAAGGCGTGTTAATCTAAGCAGCCTAATCTAAGTTCAAGCCTAAAAAACTGAATGCAATATTTAGCACTTTCAGAAAGGCTGTCCAATATAGTACATCCACATAGAGCAAAGGTTATATGCATGGAAAGTTAACAGACTGCAATCCTAAACCACAATGCTAAGTTTCATGAATGCATCAGCATCCATCAGGTGTCAAGTTCCACTTGAACAGAGGTCAGTCTGAGCAGCAGCAATAGACTGAAGGAGAGTGAACCTGGGGTGAACAGTGAAGAGGAGGGGGATCTCTCAGAGTGAATGTGGAGCTGAATCTCGGGTGACGCATGACTCAAAGAGCAGTGAATAAGCAAGTAAAATAACTGAGGAGGCATTTAAGACTAAGACCAGTAAGACTAAGAGGAAGGAAAGATGAGAAGAGGTTACTGAACACTGCAGGACTGGCAGTCTGAAGTGAATGTGTTTTAATGCAAGGTGTATGACTGGTAAGATTAACTTAGAGTCATAAGCACAGAGCCATGCTGACCATAATCTCAAACGAAATTTGTTCCACCTGCCTGTGCTTGGCCCATATCCCTCCAAACATTTCTTAATCATATACATATCCAAATGTCTTTTAAATGTCATAATTGTACCCGTGTCCACCACTTCCTCTGGAACTTCATTCCACACACAAACCAGTCTTAGTTTAAGAAAAATTGCCCTTCATGCCTTTTTAAAATCTTGCTCCTTGCACCTTAAAAAATGCCTCCTAGTCTTGAAATTCTTCTCCCTAGGAAAAAGACACCTGCCATCACCTTATCTATACTCCTCAAGATTTTATAAACCTCTATAAGGTCACCCCTCAACCTCCTGCACTCCATGAAAAATGTCCCATTCTATCCAGCCTCTCCTTATAATTCATGACCTCCATTCCCGGCAACATCTCTCTCTAGCTTAATAATATCCTTCCCACAACAGAGCGATCAGAACTGGACACCGTACTCCAGAAGAGACCTCATTAATGATCTGTATAACCTCAACATAACATCCTAACTCCTTTACTGAGGTCTGACCAATGAAGGCAAGTGTACTAAATGCATTCTTAACCAACCTATTGGTACGTGATGCAAGCTTCAAAGAATTACGTACCTGAACCCCTCAGTGTCTCTGTTCTCCAACACTACCCAACACTGTTTTTAATTGTATAAGTCCTGCCCTTGTTTGTTTTACCAAAATACAATACCTTGCATTTATCCAAATTAAATTCCATGTGCCACTCTTCAGCCCATTGACCAAAATATTTGAGATCTCTTTGTAATTTTAGATAACCTTCTTTACTGTCCACTATACCACCAAATTTCCTGGTTACAGCCCTCGACCGCAGTTATTGGCTCGGCACAAAGAGTAGAGTAACTCTATTTGTTGTTTCTACTATATACAGCTGATGCAATAAAAACGAGACAGCGTTCGTCCAGGACCAAGGTGTTATTGTGAACGCACAGATTACACGAGAGTATAGTCATACACAGGGCAGCATAGAACATAGAACAATACAGCACAGAACAGACCCTTCAGCCCTCGATGTTGCACCGACCTGTGAACTAATCTAAACCCATCCCCCTACACAATCCCATCGTCCATATGCTTATCCAAGGACTGTTTAAATGCCCCTAATGTGGCTGAGTTAACTACATTGGTAGGCAGGACATTCCATACCCTTACCATTCTCTGAGTAAAGATCCTGCCTCTGACATCTATCTTAAATCTATCACCCCACAATTGGTAGATATGTGCCCCCTAGTATATCATCCTAGCCAACGTCATCATTCAAGGAAAAAGACTCTCACTGTCCACCCTATCTAATCCTCTGATCATCTTGTACGTCTCTATCAAATCCCCTGTTAGCCGCCTTCTCTACAATGAGAACAGACCCAAGTCCCTCAGCCTTTCCTCATAAGATCTTCACTCCAGACCAGGCAACATCCTGGTAAATCTCTTCTGCACCTTTTCCAATGCTTCCACATCCTTCCCGACCCGTAATATGGTGACCAGAACTGTACACAATATTCCAAGTGAGGCCGCACTAGTGTTTTGTATAGTTGCAGCATGACATCATGGCTCCAGAACCCAATGCCTCTACCAATAAAACCTAACACACTGTATACCTCCATAACAGCAATATCAACCTGGGTGGCAACTTTCAGGGATCTATGTACATGGACACTAAGATCCCTCTGCACATCCACACTACCAAGAATCTTTCCATTGCCCCAGTATTCTGCCTTTCTGTTATTCTTCCCAAAGTGAATCACCTCACATTTATCTGCATTGAAGTCCATTTCCCGCCTCTCAGCCCAATTCTGCAGTTTATCCAAATCCCCCTGCAACCTGCAACATTCTTCCACACTGTCCACCACACCACCGACTTTAGTGTCATGAAGTGCAAAACATGTAAGCACAGTAATTCCTGATAAGACAAGACAATAGGCACAGTGGTGGTCAAATTACAATGAATGATAATTAATAAAACATTGTTTAGCAACAATTCAAAAAGTCGTCCGAAAATTGCAAATGGAATAGAGTGTGATCATAGCTGAAAATGTGTTGCTGGAAAAGCGCAGCAGGTAAGGCAGCATCCAAGGAGCAAGAGAATCAACGTTTCGGGGCTCATGCCCGAAACGTTGATTCTCCTGCTCCTTGGATGCTGCCTGACCTGTTGCGCTTTTCCAGCAACACATTTTCAGCTCTGATCTCCAGCATCTGCAGTCCTCACATTCTCCGAGAATGTGATCATACAGTGTTAAGAAACCTGATGGCTTGGGGGAAGAAACTATTGCACAGTCTGGCCGTGAGAGACTGAATGCTATAGTATCTTCTGCCAGATGGCAGGAGGGAGAAGAATTTGAATGAAGGATGTGTGGAGTCATCCACAACGCTGTTAGCCTTCCAGATGAGGCGTGTGGTGTAAATGTCAGTAATGGAGGGAAGAGAAACCCCGATCATTATCTCAGCTATGCTCACTATCCATGGTAGGGTCTTACGATCTGAAACGGTACAATTCCCGAACCAGGTATTGATGCAGCTGCTCAGGCTACTCTCAACAAACCCTCTGTAGACTGTGGTGAGGATGGGGGATGGAAGATGGGTTTTCCTTAACCTATGCAGAAAGAGGCAGAAAGTCACATCTGTATCAACTAACAATTAACTTTATTGGTTTAATTAAAACAGACATACAATTCATTTCATTGGGGTAGGATTGGGTTAAAAGGCATGAATTCATACAAGACTAAAACCTATAAGCACATCCACCATATTTCTCTGACACTCCCTGAACAGTCACAGAATATAGTACCCCAGAATAAGAGTTCACGCTAGCCAGTTGATCCCGTGGATCCTCGACATAGTCTCCACACTTTTAGATTAGATTAGATTACTTACAGTGTGGAAACAGGCATTTCGGCCTAACAAGTCCACACCGACCTGCCGAAGCGCAACCAACCCATACCCCTACATTTACCCCTTACCTAACACTACGGGCAATTTAGCATGGCCAATTCACCTGACCCGCACATCTTTGGACTGTGGGAGGAAACCGGAGCACCCGGAGGAAACCCACGCAGACACGGAGAGAACGTGCAAACTCCACACAGTCAGTCGCCTGAGGCGGGAATTGAACCCGGGTCTCTGGTGCTGTGAAGCAGCAGTGCTAACCACTGTGCCACCCAACTTCTATCATAGGGTCTTCCATTTCCACAATGGTTGGGCTCTGAGTTTTTGCTGGCTTCATGTTCCAAATCCTCCATTTTTAATCCTTTTTCGTTATCATCCTGAACTGTGGTGTCTCAATCTCATGGGATCTGGCCTGTCTGCCAGCCTGTTTCCTTATGTTACAGGCTCCAGCCCAAGTGCATCAGTAGCATTACCTAATCATTCTTCTACCAAATAATGATTTCTACTTTATGTCACTTCCCTTGTTTTCCTCTGAGCTGAGCTAGGTCCATCCTGATCCAGCCAGCTGAAGCTAGTGGCTGGGTTCAGGTTACTTCAGTTCACAAGCTGCTGTTTTGATGTGTCAGCAGTTCCTGGCCAGCAGCATCATCCACAAGCTTACTCATCTTGCATTCTATATTCTTATCTAAATCATTTAAACAAATGAGAAACAAAAATGGACGCAGTGGTCTCTAGTCCAAACAACAACCCTTCACCATCACTCTCCAGGACCTGCCGTTAAGCAAATTTTGCATCCAATTGGCAAGCTCACCCTGAATCCCATGTGATCTGACTTTACTAATCAGTCTACTGTGTCAAAGGCTTTATTCAAGACCAGGTAAGCAATGTTTACCGTTCTGTCCTCATCAATCTTCTTGGTTAATCCCTCAAAAAAACTCATTCGAATTTGTGAGACATGATTTCCCTCATACAAAACTGTCCCTAATCATTCCTTGCCTCTTCAAATGCATGCAAGTCTGATCTTTCAGAATTACCTCCAACTTCTTACCCACCACCAAAGTCAGACTCACAGGTCTGTAGTTCTCTGGCTTCTCTTTACATCCATTTTTAAATGAAGACACAACATTTGTCACTCCTCAGTCATCTGACACCTCTTATAAACAAATGTTTCTGCAAGGAGCCCCACAATTTCCTCTCTAACTTCGTACAATATTCTGGGATACACTAGATCGAGTCCCAGAGATTTATCCACTTGTACATTTTTTAAGACCTCCAACACTTCCTCTTCTAAGGAAGGATCACTGGACCCGAAACTTTCTTTTCACAGATGCTGCCAGACCTTCTGAGCTATTCCAGCAATTTCTGGTTTTGCTTCCACTTCTATAATGTGAATTGTTTTCAGAACAGCAATATTTATTTCTCTGAGTTCTCTAGCTTCCATTTCTTTCCCTACAGTGAAAACTGATGTGAAATATTCATTTAGTGTCTCTTCCATTTCTAGAGGTCCAAGATGACTTATTTGATCTTTCAGGGGTCTTACTCTCTCTCCAGTTACTCTCTTGCTTTTAATGTACTTATAGAATCTCTTTGGATTATCCTTAATCATATTTGCCAAACTATCTCATATCCTCTCTCTGCCTTCCTGATCTCCCTCTTAAGAGTGCTTCTACACACTTCATACCATTCAAAAGATTCATTTGAAGCCAGTTGTCTATATCTTATTTTTGATTTTTTAAAATTCTAGTCCAGAACCTCAATATCTTTATTCATCCATTGTTCTTTAATACTACCTGCCTTACCTTTCACTCTAACAGGAACATAATTATTCTGAACTCCCGTTAACACACTTTTAAAAACTTTTCCCTGAGAACAGTGTGCTACAATCAATTTTTGAAAGTTCTCGTCTCATACCATTAAAATTTGCCTTACTCTAATTAGAAATTTTATTTTTTACGGAAGGCTTATCTTTTTCCTTGCTCGCTGATAATACATCCAACAATACATCCAGAACCTCAACCTGAGCTACAGATTTCTCAAAACTCATGTTTGGGTTGGTGATGCCATTTCCTGTGGTGATGTCATTTCCTGTTCTTTTTCTCAGGGGGGGGTAAATGGGATCCAAGTCAATGTGTTTGTTGATAGCGTCCCGATGGGAATGCTGTGCTTCTAGGAATTCTTGCGCGTGCCTCTGTTTAGCTTGTCACAGGATGAATGTGTTGTCCCAGTTGAAGTGATGTCCTACCGTATAAAAACAAACCTACATTCAGAACCTCAACCTGAGCTACAAATCTTTTCAAACCTCGCTAACATATAGCATTCTTGCCTTCATCTATCATGGCATAGAGTGTAAAAATTGGCAAGTGATTTTACAGCTTTATAGAACTTCAGTTAAGCCACATTTGGAATATTGTATGCAGCTCTGGTTGCCTCATGACAAAGAAGGACGTGGTGGAGACCTTGGAGATGGTACAGATACAGTTTACCAGGATGTTGACTGGTGTGGAGCGTATTGGCTATAAAGAGAGATGGGACAAACCTCCTTTGTTTTGTCAGAGGATGAGGGGCAACTAATTGTAAACTAATTGAAGTTTACAAAATTATGAGCGGCATGGATAGAATGGAAGTTGGAGTCTTTTTCTCAGGGTAGGAATGTCAATTACTAGGGAAGATAGGTTTAAGGTAAAAGGAGGTAAGTTTAAAGGAGATGTGAAAGGCAAGTTTTTTTTACATGCATGGAATGCACTACCAGTGGAGGCAGATACAAGAGCAACATTTAAGAGGCATTTTGGCAGACATGTGTATAGGCAGTTAATAAAGGGATACAGACCCCGTAGAGGCAAAAATTTTTTGTTAGAAAGGCATCATGTGTTGGCTCAGTTTTGGTGGGTTGATGGACCTGTTCCTGTGTTATAATGTTGTTGTTCTCTTTGATATTGCATTTAATGGTGGAAGCAGGCGATTGAAAGTTTCTTGAACTCTGCATTACAGTTTTAACAGTTGGCAAATCTATTTCCTGAGCTATAAGTAACTCATCCTGGTCACCTGGTTGAGTGCACTTGTAGAAAAGCTTCTTCAGTGAAAAGCTGGGAAGACTTTGATCAGTGAAACTGAAGGCTTACAGTTGTGGCCAGACGAGAGGCTACTGCTGCTGACAGCACTCTTTTTCAAAGAAAATTTCCATGGTTTGGCAGTTGATTGCCAACCTCTCAGAAATCACTTCATCTTTCTAGCATTTCTCTTACTTCAGCTTCATGATCTTGTCAACAGCCTTGGCAACAGTATAGCAGCAGCTTGCACAGCTCGATCTTGCATCTCAGATGATGACAAGTGGAGCAACAACCTCAGCAGTAGCAGGAGTGCAACCTCAACAGCAGCACCATCCATATTCTGATCCAAGGATGCAGGGGATAGACATGCAGATCGAATTGAAGAGGTGAGATCCACAGGCAAAGAATTGTTTCTGTCAACATCTCTGAACACCAATACCTCAGAAAGTTCAGGTTTTCACAGCAAATCAATTGGGCATATCTTTCTTGAGGCCATCAAAGTGCCTGCATCTGGAGGGTATGAAAGGGCAGTAGGATGAGTGTAAGTAGGGATGTCAAGGTCTGCAGCAACTGGAATGAGCGGAGCTTTACAGAGTGGACAGACTGAGGAGTGTTGTTTTGCGAATGCTGTGGAAGATTGTTATATCCATCCAAATTACTTGTTGTCTGCTTGGACCAAAAGTTATTTAGAAGTGGTCTAGCAAAAGCTTTGTAAACAATATCATGAATTGACAAAATTGCAATTGACAAAGAGTTGAAAATGAAAGAGTAGAAGTTGAAAAAGTAGGAACCTACAATCGAGTAAAGAAATAGGGTATCATATGTTACCTGGTAAAGTCACTGACTGACAGAATGATGTAGTGCATTTTTGTAAATAATATGTGTCTTGCTCCAGTGCAGTTTAGTAGTGTAGCAAGCATCAGTATGTTCAAATGTTATGATTTTGTTTTCATTAAGGATCCTTATACCAGACAAATGACCGAACCTTGTAATGTCTGCTCTTAAGCAAGGTTATATGCTACTTGCATTTATGTCACAAGGAATTTATTCAACTGTTAATTCAATTATAGAGACAGGTTGTCCCCAGCTTTAGTCCTCAGTCTGTCCAGAGCTGGTTGATTTCAGCTAATGATGGTTTTCAGGGATACCACAATTGATCTGTCATTTCTGTATTATGCGGTGATAGATCAGCCAAGATCCCTGCTCTTATTCATCATCTGAGAACTGTACTTCGAAGTATTGGGCTGTGGGCCCAGTTCAGCTGTCGTGTTCAGTGCAGATGCTCATTGCTGAGGCTCTGATATAGGTAGTGGCCCCTCAGAAGTGATCTGAGCTCAGAGTGTTTCCCAGAAAGGAAAGGCAGGGAGGAAATTAATGGAGAAAAATTGATGGAAAGCAAATTACTTTATAAAAAGCTCCTTAATAACAGTAATAATTCAGCAGCCAAGCCAATTGGCATTTTTAAAGCAGCATAGATCAGTCCTGTTGTAAAATTAGACTGTCACTAATGCCTTTGGTTTGACCTTCTTGTCAGGGCACCTGGTAATATTCTGCCTGATCTTGTAGCACTGATCCCAGAGTCTTGCCATCTCATCTCTCAATCCATTGCTTCCATGGAAGATGTAAGAGAGTTATTAAAAAAATAAATCTCTGATGTTTTCCATGGAAACAGTGGAATGAGAGATCATATCACTGAGTTCTTAAGCCTTACTGTAGACTGGTATGGAGTGTAATCAGCTTCCTCTTCAAAAGTACTGTAAACTGAGAGGCTATAGTGAAGTGTAGTATACTTTCAGCACAAGGTATACCTGGGACCAGATTTCTGCATATCTGATTGACCCCCTTAATCTTGGTGTATTGTTTAAGGCTTAAATACTGTGATTCCATGAATTTTCAGCACAATGCAAGTTATTTAGCCCTTACACCTGCGCTGACTCTCTGAAAAAACTATCCAGACTGTCTCTTTCCCTTTTCTCTTTCAAATATTTATGTCTTTCCCTTTGAAAGGTTGTTATAGGTTTGAGTACATGTAAATCCTGTGCATCTCATTTCCAAACAAATCTCTACATAAGTAGTTCTTCAATTTTTATGATGATGGACCACTTAAATGAAAAAAAGACCCCGTGGACCACCTGCCATTACTATCCTAGTCCCTTTTGCTTGCCACCACAAAAAAACTCATTAGAATTTATGGGTAGAATGACTACAGCGTTTTAAGAAAACTGAATGATTTGCTGCTTCTTCACTACTAAGTTTAATAAATTTATGTGCCTTTCTTAAAATTTTATAAGTAGATTATGAATTCATACCAGTCAAGATTTTTTTTTATCAAAGTGAGGTTTTTGAAAGATTATGGTGAGTATGAAATTGATGACAGTGCTTCTAAAAAAAAAAGCCAGCATTTTATGTTGAGGACATTTTCATATAAATGTCACTACTGCAGAAAACATGTTTATTTAAAAGACTCAAAATATGTTGTAAAATTATCACCACCTTCTGAAAAACTAATTCTTAACTTTCATCTGTATTACTAACAGAAAGTTAACATGAACATAAATCTTGCTCATAACGCTATAAGGGTATGAAACTAGTTGTTGCTTGAATTTATGATGACTTAGAAATATAGAATCAGACAACACAGAAGAGGCCATTCAACCCATCAACTCTATAAAAATATCATACTACCTACGCTAGTCCCACTTTCCTGTGCTAGGACCAGGACCATGAATGTTATAAAACTTCAAATGTGCATCCAAATACATTTTAAAGATGGTGAGGTTACCTGACTCAGCTAACTTCCCAGGTAGTGCATTCCAGAACCTCTCAATCCTCTGGTGAAAAAAATGTTTCATCAAATCCCCTTTAAAACTCCTGCCTTTCACTATTCACCCTTCAACTGAGGTGAACAGCTGCTTTATATCCATCCTGTCCATGCCCCTTATTATCTTATTTACACCTATCAGATCCTGCCTCAGCATTCTGTGCTCCAAAGAAAACACCCCAAGCTTATCCATGATTTGGAGATGCCAGTGTTGGACTGGGGTGTACAAAGTTAAAAATTACACAACACCAGGTTATAGTCTAACAGGTTGAATTGGAAGCACGCTAGCTTTCGGAGCGATGCTCCTTCATCAGGTGATTGTCTTCAAGTTAGGTGGCTTTTTTTTATTGGCAAGGAAGTGATGGGCCAAAGGATCTTTTTCTGTGCCATAGATCTCTATGACTATATGCATAAGGGAATCAGTTACATCAACCAAATGATGAGATTTCTAGCTTGTTCTCTTGTCTGGCCTTAGCTGAGGTATTGAGCATCAGTGGCGTCACCCCACAGTAAACTAAAGCTCACATTGTGAGGATGAATGTCCATGTAACCTCTCCCTATTCTGATTATGGTTCCCTGAGGGCCTGGGCACTTATTGCCTCATCTTGCAATACTAACCCCACAACTTTTCCAACTTAAAATCCACAAGGGGAAATGCAGTTTTTCCCATAGTTCTGAGGTACACAATGTAGGAACATTCAAGATAAATTCCAAGGTCAACTCTGCTGAGCTAGTTGCAAATAGGTTAGCCTGGGTGCCCTGGATTAGACATAGGGAAAGACTACACCACAAGAAAGGTTTGCCTTAGATGAGAGAGAGTGTTTTCATTATTTGAGAGTGGAATCCACTTCAGTTATGAAGAGCCTACCATTATTAGGAAAGAACCCTGACTCACTTTCTAAGCTGACAAGTAAAAAGTAACCATGTGGGTGAAATACAAGAGAGTTGCCAGCACATTGAGGCCCTGACATGAAGAAATAACAATTCCCTCAAGAGAAGAGATGCTAAAGTTACAGAGTAGAGGTCATCTCTTGATCCTAGACAAGATTGCAAAATTTATACCTCACTTAATTAGGAGATTGTAACTTTTTGTTTAGAGTAGTCAAATCCTTATTAATTTGTTCACCAGATGTATCTGTCATTGCGAGCTAACAGTTATTGCTCATCCCTACTTTGCACAAAATAATGCAACAAGATGCTACAATTTTGAATGAACAAAATATACTAGACTATACAAAGTTAGAGAAGTGAAACATCAACTATTTATATAATTTATACTCTAACATAGAGAATTAATCTGAGTTAAATGTGGGTTAGGAGAAACAGATGAGATCAAAAATCTCCCATGGCTTTCTCAACAACCTCCTAGACATTAGTGACGCTGTGGGTTACCAAACCTTATGAAAAACCTGCCTCCTGCAAGGAATATCAAATCTTCACTTGGAAAGAGTTAGCCACTGAACATTAGCTACAAATGGCTCCAACTCAGACTGCCTCAGCAACAGATCGATTCCTGGTAGTTTAGTCCCTTCTCTGAAAGTGATTTCCCAGGTTTGATGAGATTAATTGGCACAATTTCAACATTTTGACATGCAGCCAGCTTCACTGAACTGGTATTGTCTTAGATTTCTCTGAGCTGGAATCTTTCTCAGTTGCCCAAGCAAATGTTGCTAATGGGCTTACTTTAACCCCATTCTCAGCTGCCTGCCATCTCTGATTTTAACTCACTAACTCTCACCCTAACAAAATGTTGAAAGACAATATAAAATGCGGGTACATTTAGTAGAGGGGCCTGGGTATAAATGTGCACAGATCATTTAAGGTGGTAGGACAGGTGAAGAAAGCAGATAATATAGCATATAACATCATCAGTTTTATTAATAGGACCATAGAGGTCAAGAGCAAAGAGGTGAGGTTAAACTTCTGTATGATACTTGTCCTTAGAAGACTTTTTCAACTAGAATATTGTTTACAGTTCTGAGCACCACACTATAGAAAAGATGAGAATGCACTGGAGTGCAGAATGGTTCTAGTAAATGGTTGGGGGAGGAGAAATTTCAGTAATAAAGACGGATTATCAAAGTTTAGGCCATTCTCCTTAGAGAGAAGACTGAAAGGAGATTTGATAAGGGCCTTTAAAATCATGAACACCTGGACAGAGTAAATGGGGCGAAACTGTTCTCATTCATTAAAGAAAAAAGATAAATGAACAAGGGGGCATTTAAAGCAATGTGCAAACAAAGCAAGTGTGATGTGAAATTAAACCTTTTCACACAATAAGTATGAAATGCACTGCCTCGAAGTGTGATTAAGGTATATTCAATTGAGGCATTCAAGAAGGTGTTTGATAGTTTTATGGATCAAAGTGATGTGCAGAGATATGGGAGAAAGACAGGAGATTTGCACTAGGTAGTAGAACCTACTACATTCCACACTCAACTCCAAAAGCACAACTCCCATAAATGTCCCTGATCCCTAACTGAGCCAGCCAACAGCAGCACTCTTAATCATAAAGTGTCACATCTTCTGTTCCTGACTGACTAAAACTAATGAACTGCTGCTTGCTGGCCCTTAAACTGATTTGAGTAACCTGTTAAAATCTTCTAACAAGTTCACTCTTGAAACATCTTTTGCCTTAAATGTATATATCTCCATTGATGCCAGATTTCACAGTATGCAGGGACTCATAGGTTTTATCATAGACCATTTAGGTGGGGTAGAATTTGTCCGTCTAAACATATGATTATGCGAAATAGGAATGGAAGCAGGCCATTAAACCTCTCAAGCCCAATCCACCATTAAATAAGATTGTAGCTGATCTGTTAGTGTTTCAAGTTCAACATGCATATCTACCTTCAATAATGCTTGATCTTCCTGCCAACACCTCTGATTTAAAAATATTCGATGAAAATATCTCCACCGCCTTATGAGGCAGTTCTTTTTTCAAAATTAAAGCTTTCTCTGGAATTTATGTGATCAGTAAGTTTTGAAATTGTGTCCTTGGTACTAGTTCTAAGTAATCAAAAAAGCAAATCTGTTCTCATTCCACTGAAATTGTTCTCCACTCCAACCTGTAGGGATTTGTTAATCTAGATTGCTCCTTGTCCTTTTTGTAATAATTCTAATTCATTAATCGCACAATACCAGGTTATAGTCCAACAGCTTTATTTGAAATCAAAAGGTTTCGGAACATTGCTCCTTCATCAGGTGACTTCCATGTTGTTCCTTTAAGATGCTTTAAACCCACCTTCAGAAAACCACTGCACTACTAACATGCATTCCTGCTGCTCTTTAAAACTGTAGTTGATTTTGCTTTCTGTATCTCAACTTACTAGAAGTCAAATTGCCAACAGCTCAATTTTGCTCATTTACAACCCTTGCAATCGTCAATTACATCCGAGCTTGATTCAAGCTTTAATTCAGGGTGAAAGTACATCAGTAACATAATAACTTATAACATTCTTACAAAGAAGAGCAAAATGACCTAATCACTAATTTTATTTTGAGAAAAAGAAATGGCCCTCGCCCCAAACTACAATTTATGAAAAACTTAGGTGCTTGAATATTCTTCAGGCTAAAGAACCACAAGAATGAGTTCAAGACTACTTCAGAAAACAAGGTCGAAACATTGGTAGCTGTGACTATTGTTCACCACAACTCAATGAATACTAGTAAAGTCATGGAATATTGAAGAAGTGATTTTTTAAAAATATATTTCCCTGGAGCGTTCAAGGCTGAGGGGTGACCTTATAGAGGTTTATAAAGTCATGAAGGGCACGGATAGATAAATAGGCAAGATATTTTCCCTGTGATGGGGCAGTCCAAAACTAGAGGGCATAGGTTTAAGATGAGAGTGGAAAGGGACCTGGGGTAAATTTTCCATGCAGAGGGTGGTTGCGTATGGAATGATTCTAGTTTAGTGGTGCTGGAAGAGCACAGCATTTCAAGCAGCATCCGAGGAGCAGTAAAATCAACATTTCGGGCAAAAGCCCATCGTCAGGAATACAGGAAGAGAGCCTGAAGGGTGGAGAGATAAGTGAGAGAAGGATGGGGGTGGGGAGAACTTAAATTTACCTGGACCATCTCTGACACCTCCCTCCCTTTCCTGGACCTCTCCATCTCCATTAATGATGATCGACTTGACACCGACATTTTTTACAAACCCATCGATTCCCACAGCTACCTGGATTACACCCCTTCCCACCCTACCTCCTGCAAAAATGCCATCCCGTATTCCCAATTCCTCTACCTCCGCCGTATCTGTTCCAAGGAGGACCAGTTTCATCACAGAACACACCAGATGGCCTCCTTCTTTGAGACCGCAATTTCCCTTCCCACGTGGTTAAAGATGCCCTGCAACGCATCTCGTCCACACCCACACCTCCACCCTCAGACCCCACCCCTCCATCCATAACAAGGACAGAACGCCCCTGGTGCTCACCTTCAACCCCACCAATCTTCGCATAAACCAAATCATCTGCCAACATTTCCGCCACCTCCAAACAGACCCCACCAGCAGGGATATATTTCCCTCCCCACCCCTTTCTGCTTTCTGCAAAGACGTTTCCCTCTGTGACTACCTGGTCAGGTCCACGCCTCCCCCCCACTACAACCCACCCTCCCATCCTGGCACCTTCCCCTGCCAGCACAGGAATTGCAAAACCTGCGCCCACACATCCTCCCACACCTCTATTCAAGGTCCTAAAGGAGGTTTCCACATCCATCAATTTTTACCTGCGCATCCACCAATATCATTTATTGTATCTGTTGCTCCCGATGAGGTCTCCTCTACATTGGGGAGACTGGCCGCCACCTAGCAGAGCGCTTTAGGGAACATCTCCGGGACACCTGCACCAATCAACCACACCGCACTGTGGCCCAACATTTCAACTCCCCCTCCCATTCTGCCGAGGACATGGAGGTCCTGGGCCTCCTTCACTGCCGCTCCCTCACCACCAGACACCTGGAGGAAGAATGCCTCATCTTCAACCTCTGAATACTTCAACCCCAGGGCATCAATGTGGACTTCAACAGTTTCCTCATTTCCCCTTCCCCCAACTCACCCCAGTTCCAAATGTCCAGCTCAGCACTGTCCCCATGACTGGTCCTACCTGCCTATCTTCTTTTCCACCTATCCACCCCACCCTCCCCCCCGACCTATCACCTTCATCCCCCCCCCACTCGCCTATTGTACTCTATGCTACTTTCTCCCCACCCCCACCCTCCTCTCACTTATCTCTCCACCCTTCAGGCTCTCTGCCTGTATTCCTGATGAAGGGCTTTTGCCCGAAACGTCGATTTTACTGCTCCTCGGATGCTGCCTGAACTGCTGTGCTCTTCCAGCACCCCTAATCCAGAATCTGGTTTCCAGCATCTGCAGTCATTGGTTTACCCTGCGTATGGAATGAGCTGCCTGAGGAAGTGGTGGAGGCTGGTACAACTACAACACTTAAAAGGCATCTGAATGGGTACATGGATAGGAAGGGTTTAGAGGGATATGGGCCAAATGCTGGTAAAAGGGACTAGATTAGTTTAGGATATCTAGCCAGCATGAACATGTTGAACCTAAGGGTTTGTTTCTGTGCTGTATATGTCTATCAGTCTAACAAAGGTCAGAAGCTTGATCCAGGTAAAGTAATTATGGATTTGTTAGCTTGGCATGTGCACTTGGTGAAAACCTGATAAATGTTGGTACAAGAAGCAATTGAAATTCATTCGACAAAGTAAATGCAATAATCACAAATCAGCAAGGAATTCTGAAATGGAGAGCGATTATTAAATTCTTTGAGGATACACAGCATTGGTGAATGAAGCTAATATTGTGGATGTTTTATTCCTCGACGTTTAGAAAGTGTTTGATGAGATTCCTCACCAGAGACTCTTGACCTAAATAAAACTTACTGGAAGAAAAGAATAAGTTGTAAATCGGTAATAAATTGGCTAAATAATAGGAAACCAAAGGCAGTGAAAAACAGCAGTGACTGCAATCATCAAACTGTAGCCAACAGAATATCATAGGGACAAGACCTGTGACTTTTTCGATCTTGTCCATAAATAAGAATGAAATTATAAAAGGGAAGTGTAAATTTATAGATGAAATCAAGTTGTGTGAGAATGGTCAAGGGGAATAGTTCAATCAGAGTATCATTGTGGCCTTCGATAGAGCATAGGAAATTCCCAACTTAGCTGCAGCAGAGTGCTCAGGAATACCTATTATAGATACAACTAATGTCATTTATGGTGGAGGCATGCTGCTGCCCTATTGTTCATTGAAATTGTGCTGTGAAATCATGTGACTCTTTATACAAAAGGACAAATTGGGCCAGTAGGTTTGCTGTTGTTTAAGCTCGACAGGAGTTTCCACATTACCATACTGTTCTGTTCTTTTCTCATTCATAAAGTTATTCAAGTTCTCATTATCTTGTATGCTGTTCTTCTCATTCAAATTAGCAGCTTCTACTTTCTCCCCCTCCGCATAAACAAGGTTCTCCTGCATTCACTATTGGATGTATTAATGAATATCTTACATTTCTAGTTCTACTTTGTCACTCTTCCATTTGTAGACACATTGTTCTGGCAAACCATTTTGAGCATCTATCTGAAGTCAACTCTTTGTGTTCTCATTTCTAGAGAATAGAACCCAACCTGTTCAGTCTTTTTCTGAATTAGTTTAATATAAAGCAGAGGTTTACAGTTGTCACAGCTGTCTCAAGTTCTATTCTTGAACCGGTGGAAAATATGCACCTCTGTACATGATATGATAAAATAAGTAGTCATTTCACAATATGTGCCTTATTAAATGTAGAAAGTATTCTTGCTTACATTGGGTGTGACTTGCTTTAGATGCAGGCCTTCTCATGCGTTAACAGGTTGGAAAATGCCATAGAAATGCTGGGGTGTACCACCTCCTTCGAGAGTAAAAGCATTTACTACAGTCATAATGTCATACTGCACAGAAACAGACCCTTTGGTCCAACTCATCCTTGCTTACCAGACATCTCAATCTGAACTAGTTCCATTTGCCAGCATGTGGCCCAAATCCCTCTAAACCCTTCCTCTTCATATACTAACCAGATGCCTTTTAGATGTTGTAATTGTACCAGCCTCTACCACTTTCTCTGGCAGCTCATTCTATGCACTCACAACCCTTTCCGTGCAAATGTTGTTCCTTAGGTTCCTTTTAAGTCTTTGCCTTCTCACTGTAAACCTACGTCCTCTAGTTTTGGACCTCAGCTATTCACCCTATCCATGCTCCTCGTTATCTTAGAAACTGACATCTGACATTCCAAACAAAATAGCTCCAGCCTATTCAGCCTCTAACTGTAGGTCAAACCCTCCAACCATAGCAACATCTTAGTAAATCTTTTCTGAAACCTTTCAAGTTTCACAACATTCTCCCTATAGCAGGGAGACCAAAATTGGACCAGTATTCCAAACGTGGCCTAACCAATATCCTGTACAGCCAAAACATGACCTCCCAACTCCTATACTCAATGCACCAAACATTAAAGACAAGTATACTAAACACCTTCTTCACTATCCTGTCTAGTTGCAACTCCAAAGGAACTATGAACCTTCATTCAGCAACACTCCACAGGAGCTTACCCATTATATGTGTAAGTCCTGCCCTGATTTGCCTTTCCAAAATGCAGCATCTTACATTTATCTAAATTAAACTGCGTCAGATTGACAAGGATGTTGCCTCAACTAGACAGTTTGTGTTATAGAGACAAGTTGCATAGGCTGGGGCATTTTTCCCCGGCGTGTCAGAGGCTGAGGGGTGACCTCATTATAAAATCATGAGAAACATTGATACGATGAATAACCACAGTCTTCTTCCTAGGAGAAAATTAGAAGGCATATGTTTAAGGTGAGTGTGGATAGACTGTTAAACTACCTGGGGGGCAACTTTATCATACAGATAGTGATGCGTATATGAAACAAGTTGCTTGAGGACGTGGTGGACGTAAAAGGCATCTTGATAGGTATATTTGTAAGAAGGGGTTAGGGGGATATGGACCAAATGCTAGCAAATGGGACTAGGTCAGATTCGGATGTTTGGTCACCATGGACAGTTGAACTGAAGGGTCTGTTTCCATGCTGTATGATCTATATTTGTATGTATCATTTCTGGGAAGTTTCAGAGGGCTGGGTTCCTCTTGACATGGTGATTTTTCTCATGCAATCATCTGCCCATCACTGCATTAATTCTACATCAGTGTTCCACAGTGTCTTTCCTATTTCATAGTGTGGTCACAGAGACAGAATTGCAAACTGCAGCTGGAGCTTCTGGTGTTAACCCTGCTGGTGTTATATTTAAAACACCACTGCATATCATTTCAAAGCTGCAAGCCAGGAACCACCGTTCTATGTTTGTTGCTCAACTGCTCTTCTAGGGGATGACAAGAGATTATGGCACTTTTGTATGCCAAAGGGATCTTAGATCCATATGTGCTTTGAGAAAGGCTGTCCTCCTACCTCTCAGGATCATTTGATGACATCCCTGAGAGACTATCTTTTCTTTATCTGACTAAGAACTACTCGCATTAAAACTTCAGACATGGCCTTTTGCTTGAAGCATATAATTATGACCAGACTCCAGGCAAGGTTCCCCAGATTATTAGGGCTCCAGACTGGAAAACCCAAATTGACATACTTCCAAGCTCTTTATTCACCTAAACTGTTGATTGACCACAGCAAGTTCATTGGTAAAGGATCCCTTCCCTTGGGCTTTCTCTCTCATAGACAAAATCAATTTACTTTTTAAATGGAAGCAATTGAACAAGGCTTCCTTGAGTTAACAAAGATTGAGTTTATTAGTTATTAAACGGGAGAAAAAATAAGTATGTCATAACACACACATTAGAAAGGCAAAATGAGTCTGATACAAGATAAAAGTTTGAGCAGATATTTAGGGGTCAGTTTCTGAGTTGTTCATAAAGAGGAGGCAGGAGAATGTTGCAGCTGTTACGGAAGTTCTTCCTGGTTGAGTTGCCGTTGGTAGTTGAACAGTCAGTTTCAAAATGCTTGGCTTTGCAGCTTGATTGAAGTACTTTTGACCTGTTTCCTTCTGATTGACCTGCTGACTGGTTGGCTCTTAGTATTCAGAACGAAAGGGTCCTTCAACACATGGATGCTTAGCAGATAATTCTTTGACTGTGATCTTCACAGCGCATTAAATCAAGAAGCCAGGCTAGTACACGTGAGTATCTCAGCGCACTGGACAGGAGTGAACTGACTGTTTAAATGTATTCTTGAAAGGGGAAGGTTCAAACATGCCTTTTGCCTAGAAAGCTATTTTGTTTTTCACCCTGTTTACAGTCTGAAATAAGTACTAGGAGATTATAGTTCAGAATCTCATGCATTTTCTCTCATTAAAGAATCTTTGACACCTGCAATTGCAATATTCCAGAGTTCCTCCCTAGATGGTAACTTGATTAACATCTTTAGTCATTTTGCCAGTATCTTTGTTGGGCGGCACGGTGGTGCAGTGGTTAGCACTGCTGTCTCACAGCGCCTGAGACCCGGGTTCAATTCCCGACTCAGGCGACTGTGTGGAGTTTGCATGTTTCCTCCGGGTCCTCCGGTTTCCTCCCACAGTCCAAAGATGTGCGGGTCAGGTGAATTGGCCATGCTAAATTGCCCGTAGTGTTAGCCAAGGGGTAAATGTAGGGGTATGAGTGGGTTGCGCTTTGGCGGGTCGATGTGGACTTGTTGGGCCGAAGGGCCTGTTTCCAAACTGTAAGTATTCTAATCTAATTCTTCTTTCAAAAAATTGCGTGTTGGAACTTAAAGGTTTGTTACTTTTTTAGGTTGTGGTTAACACTTGACCTAATTCAAAATAAACAATAACATCAGGCACTTGTACACGCACTTTCATTTCTGTAATCTTGGTCAATGATACCTCTTCAGTTCTAGCTGGATTTCTCTAGGTTGTGGACAGGACATCTGCAATACATTCAATTTCCTGGCACTATGGGTGATTTTGAACTGGTATGGTTGAAGAAACATACTTCAATGGAACAATTTTGCGTTCTGTTTCTTAAAGCACTCCACAAAAGTTAATCAGTTACCGAGGCAAATGGCATAGATAGTGCTTTCTTCATACTCATTATGGCATATTTCTCAAACTGTCTGGGAGCCAGTGATAACCAAGAGTTTCCTTCACCACAGCAGAGCTGTTTTTGATGTCTGCTTCTTTTCTTACTTTAGAGAAGTACTTGATTGGTCTCTCTAATACAAATTCAGCTTCCTGAAGGTCAGCCAGGTGGACTTCATATGAGTTCTCTGATTGGGGCTGTTAATTTGGTCCAGTCAAGGAGCCATGGCTGTCATAAAAAGGTTGTGTCAGAGATACTGACACTCTGATGCCTGACTCTATATGAGGCACTATAATAGTCAAGGACTGTTCATGTGTAAAATAAAGGGCACTTGGTGACGGGATATTGCCTCTGTGGAGTAATTTCAATGGCAATGAAAGGGAAGCATGAGCCTGAAGAAATTCACTTGCAATAGTCATCTTTTAACTGGGGTAAGCATTTCTTATACTGTGGTAAAAACAATGACTGCAGATGCTGGAAACCAGATTCTGGATCAGTGGTGCTGGAAGAGCACAGCAGTTCAGGCAGCATCCAACGAGCAGCGAAATCGACGTTTCGGGCAATTTCTTATGCTGTGCCTTTGGGAAGCTTGACTCGTTCAACCCTGTTATCAAGGACTAGGCCCAGTCTGTGGAATGGATGCATTACTTTTTTCCAGGCAAACGATGTTGTGGCAGATAAGTAACAATGAATTATGCTCCTGACAGCTTGTGGAGCTGCAGCGTTTTTTGCCATTGCGAGCTTAGCTTTTCCTGAGGCACCAGATACTAAACCTTTCAATAATTGACTGACATAGTTAAGGAATATTATGACCCCAACCCTTCTCTACTTCTGAGACACTGTTGCTTTTACTCAGCAATTCAAGAACGAGGGAAATCCATATCAGGATTTTTGATGAGGTTAAGATGTCTGTCACAAGGCTGTGACTCTGGTTTAACCCTTAATGAAATACTTACAGTCTGGTGTACGGGATTAATGTCGTAACTATGCAAAAACAAATGTTAGCTGAAGGCCAACTGGATTCCACAGGATGATCTGCATTGACGTGTGATGCCTCCTGTACAACATTGGGGTGGCATTAGCTCATAGGCGGCTCAGTGAAGAGGAACGCCCAATAGATTATGCATCCTGGCTAATGTACAGCGTAAATATGACCAAATGGAAAAAGAAGGGTTGGTGATTATATTTGGAGTCAGGAAGTACCACCAATAACTTGTTAAACAAAAATTCATGATAATTATTGTCTACAAATGCTTACTTGGTCTGCTCAAAGAGGACAAGGCAGTGCCATCCATAACTTCAGGCCACATTCATTGGTGGGCTCTAATTCTGTATCAGAATTATCAATTCTGTAAATGCAACAGTAAAAGCTTACATTTATTCACTTCCTTTAACTAATAAAAATTCCCCAAGGTGTTGCACAGGAGAGTTGTCAAACAAAATTTGACATGGATCTGCATACAGAATATTAGGGCATGCGACCAACTGCTTGGTCCAAGAGGTAAGTTATAAGAAATGTTTACAGCATGAAAAAAGGCAGTCAGGGTGACTTAGAGAGAAAATCCCAGAGTTTAAGTCTTCTGGTGCAATGCTTAAAAACTGAAGATGTAAGAAAAGTTCAGATTGAAGGACCGTGGATATCTCAAAGGGATACAGGCACAGGGAGGAAGGTATTGAAACAATGATGACAGTTTTTAAATTGAGGTGTTGCATAGCTAGGAGCCATTTTAGGCAGTTGTGTTCATGGAGTAATAAATGAATGGGATTTATTATATCTTAGGAAATGGGCAGAAGAAGTAAAGGCAGGAGTAGGCCATTCACCCCCTCAAACCTGCTCCACCATTCAACAAGATTGTGGCTGATCAGCCCCAGGCCTCAATTCCTCTTTCATGCCAGCTTGGGATATTTCAAAGGTCTATCTATCCTCTCTTTAAATACTTTCTGATGTAGAGAATTCCAGACATTCTGATAGAAGAAATTCCTTTACAGCTAGCTTTTAAATGCATGTCCAGTTATTTTGTAACTACATCCCCTAGTTTCAGGTCCCTATTAGTGGAAACATCTTCTTAACAGCATCCCTGCCAAGCCCTTTCAGAATCTTATGATGTTCGTCAACACGATCACCCTTCATTCTTCTAAACCTTAACCTGCTTCGCCATGCTTGACAACTCAACCACTTCATTCCAGGAATCTGGTTACCAAATTTCCTTGAATTTGCTGTGATGCCAATATTTCTATTCTTAAGTACTGTACAGGGACCAAAGTTTACACAGTACCCCACGAGCAGCCTCCCCAATGCCCTATACAATTTGGGTACCAATAACTGACAGTTCCACTTTTATTGCTTGTATTAAAAATAATAATAAAATAATAATTAAA
The DNA here is from genome assembly GCF_020745735.1 of Hemiscyllium ocellatum. NCBI lineage: Eukaryota > Metazoa > Chordata > Chondrichthyes > Orectolobiformes > Hemiscylliidae > Hemiscyllium > Hemiscyllium ocellatum. The sequence continues at coordinate 16,715,996 of NC_083416.1, read as the reverse complement.
TTTCTATTTTCCAACATGTTTCTAAGTAAAAATACATATCGCCCTTACAAAAAAAGGACACGAGGAACTCTACAGAACAGAACTGGAGAGTTAAAGTGTGTAAGATTCTGAATGGCCTTCACAAGGTTGATGCGGAAAGGATATCTCCTGGTGAGTTTTGGGAAGATTTGTAGTTCAGGCTGAGGTTCTGGATGTAGGTTTGCTCGCTGAGCTGGAAGGTTTGTTTTCAGACGTTCCATCACCATACCGGGCAACATCTTCAGTGAGCCTCTGGATGAAGCCCTGGTGGTGTAGCCCACTTTGTATTTGTATGTTTGGGTTTCCTTGGGTTGGTGATGTCATTTCTTGTGGTGATGTAGTTTCCTGTTCTTTTTCTCAGGAGGTGGTAAATGGGATCCAAGTCAATGTGTTTGTTGAGTTCCAGTTGGATTAACTTGGATTCCATTTATCATCCCCTGAGAAAAAGAGCGGGAAATGACATCAACACTGGAAATAATGTCACCAACCCAAGGAAACTCAAACATATAATAAGAAACTGGGCTACAATCCAGTGCTTCATTCGAAGACTCACTGTTACCTAGTATGGTGACAAAACATCTGAAAATGAACCTTCCAGCATAGTGAACAAACCTCCATCCAGGATATGTTCTCTTCTGGCTGAGATGAAAAGTCGAGGGCACTGTTTGAAAATTAGATGTCACTGTTTTAGGACTCAGACGAAAATTTGTTTCTCTTGGGATTTGTGTGACTTTGGAGCTCTGTGCCATAGATGGCATTGTATGTGGGTTCGTTGAATATTTTTAAGGCAGAGGTTAATAGATTCTTGTTAGGAGAGGGCATCAAAGGTATTCGGGGTAGATTGAAATGTGGAATTCAAAAGCAAACATATCTTTTTGAATAGCAAAGCAACCTAGAGGGGCTGAATTGCCTATTTCTGCTCCTATGTTGTATGTTCACATACAATATTTAAAACCATGTGTGGGAAGCTAGATAACTCCATTGATTAGCCCAACATAGGTTTAAATCACACAATTGTTCAAGTGCAGCAAAGATATTTTCATCTTAAAGGTGATCTCTGTAAACTTCCATTAGAACATTTACTTCATCCTTTTAACAAATTTATTTCAGAGAATCAGCACCCAGGTCTCCACTTTGTGGCCATATATATGAGAGATATTTGCTCAGCACAAACTGCATTGTAAGCATTGTAACTGTGTGAAATCTGCTGACACTCAAATTGCTACTTCCAAGCATTCCACACCAATATAACACACAATATAAAGTATCCAGTCAGTGTATTATCATCTCAAGTGATTGACTGCACCTTCAGTATCTAGTATGTCTATTGTTCCACATGTAACTATACCTTGACTATGTTCCTTCTCGCAGAAACCTTCTGGACAGAGATGTTTGAGTTCCATGTTTTGCTGAGTTTTGAGTCCACATTTTGGGTTTTCTTTATTTAAAAAAGTGGAAATTTCAGCTCCTCCAAATTTTAATGGTGGACAGTGTGATATCAGTGGTCAAGTGTGGAATCAACAAGAATTCAAAATCCAAGATTAGCTAGGCTGGAATAACTATGCCATAGAATTGCACATTATTTAGTTCTCCAAAGAGATCTGAACCATTTAATTCTATGGTGCATAGACCTCAATATGTCAGACAGAATCTAGAAAGCTGGCACTGAACAGTAAACTGTAGTGAGGAAGAAAAAGAACACATTTGGATAGATTGTTGATACAGCGATTCAGTGTAGCAGTTAAAAGGTTGAAGCACTCTTGTTTCAATTAATGTCAGTGGTATTACATTTATAGGGTGATGATAGCTTTCATTGGTGGTTAACAGCTGTCTTTGTGAGATCAAATGGTTGAATTCTATTTTATGTCATAAGGTCATCATTTCTATGCTGGTTCCTTTAAAAACAGCATATTCTTTTGTGAAAAGCTCAACACAGGAGTGGAGGGGAGAGATTATCAACAGTGGAGTAACGCCTAAAGTCATTTTTTTTGGTTATTCTGGAGAATGCAGAGTAGTACAAGACTTCAGGAATCCTGTTTCAGTTGCGATAAAGAAGGCACACTTTGGACTTACTTAGCCTGTTTCACAATCTCAAAACAACCTAAAGAACATGAGAACCATGGGAGATACTTTTGAGAAATTAAATTTGCACATTGCAAGCCACTGACTTGAACCTTATTGATGGTGTTTTCAGATAGATGCAGTGTTGTAGTTGCAGTGTTAGTGTGGCTAGTTCAATTTGAACTTTCATCGAATGGCAAGCTCCAGAGTGCGAATGGTGGATAGCTTGCCAGTGAAGGTTAGATGATTATTCTGGGTTTAATTTTTATTGAGTGGACAGCAGATTTATGATTGAGAGTGACATCAACAGTATGGATTCAATTCTGCTACTGGCTGAGATCACCATGAAGGCCAAACCTTGCCACTTGACTGGGATGGAGTGACCTGCATCACCAGTTGTTTGTCTGTCTCTCTCACTCACTCACACACACACACACACACACACACACACACACACACACACACACACACACACACACACACCAGCCTAAGGTTTCCTGGGACTATGGGACTGTCACTGGAAATGACGTTTAATTAACGTTAGATTTTTAGATTCCTTACAGTGTGAAAACAGGCCCTTCAGCCCAACAAGTCCACACCGACCAGCCAAAGTGCAACCCACCCAGACCCATTCCCCTATATTTACCCCTTCACCTAATACTATGGGCAATTTAGCATGGCAAATTCACCTAACCTGCATATTTTTGGATTGTGGGAGGAAACCGGAGCACCCGGAGGAAACCCACGCAGATATGGGGAGAATGTACAAACTCCACATTAACAAAATATTAGTTGAAGTCTTAATGTTATCTCGCTCTCATGATAGCCTGATATGGGTTATTTCAGTAATGGATTATAATCAGAGCTGCACACTGTATAATATTAGTCAGCACCCCATTCCTGACCTTATGCTTGAAGCACAATTGGTGAACAAGCCACTGAAGGTAGTTGAACTGATGAGCATCTGCAGCGACATCCTGGTAAAGCATTGATAAATGTTCAGCAATCATAATTTGGAGGTGCCGGTGTTGGACTGGAGTTTACAAAATTATAAATCACACAGCACCACATTATAGTTCATTGGGTTTATTTGGAAGCACTAGCTTTCGGAGCGCTGCTCTGAAAGGCGGTTGTGGAGCAGCGCTCCGAAAGCTAGTGCTTCCAAATAAACTCGTTGGACTATAACTTGGTGTTGAGTGATTTTTAACTTCCAACGACCATAGCTAATTTGCTTTGAGACAATTATGACTCTGATTAGAGATGACTTTCATTGTGATCTCAATTTGGCTGGAGCTCCTGAATGTCAGTCAGTTGACTGCTGCTTGCATTCTAAGGGTTGCTACTCTCACCTCCTCTGACATTGAGATTTTGTACATATATTTGAATCAATAGTGTGACAAGAGCTGGATCTGACTTGTTGCGGTAAAGTCCAAATTGCAGTCCAAATTGGTGAGTATCACTTCATGCCTCCTTCCATTACTTTGCTGCATCAGGGCATTAGTGAGACCACATCTCAAATACTGTGTGTAGTTCTGGAATTATTTAAAGAAGCGTGTAAATACATTGGAAGGGATTCAGATAATCTCTATTAGGTTGATATCTTGCATAAGCAGGTTGACTTATAAGGATAGGTCGGACAGGCTGAGCTTGTTTTCAGTGGAGTTTAGAACAGTGAGGTTGACTTCATCAAACTATATAAGCTCCTGGATTGTCTTGGCAAGTTGAACATGGAAGGGATATTTCTGCTTGTGTGTTAGTCCAGAACTAGGGTACATTGTTTTAAAATTAGGTTCACCCTCTCCAAACAGAGATGAAGAGCATTCTTTTTCTCTCAGAGGGTTGTGTGACTTTGGAACACTCTGCCTCAACATGTGATGGAGAGGGGTATTTGAATATTTTTTAAGGCAGAGGAGGATTGATTCTTTTTGGGTAAAGGAATCAAAGGTTACCATTGGTCGATGAGAGAATGAAACTCCAAGCACAAACAGATCAGCCATAATCTTATTGAATAGCAAAGCAGGCTCAAGAGACCACATGATCATCTTCTCCTCCTAGTTCATCTGTTCGTGCATTCAACTATTTTTAATATCATAATAACTTTGTGATGGAAGGCTACCATGGCCGGTAAGAACCAGCCACATATCCTGGTTTATTTAAGGGCTGCTCCTTATTACAGTGCTGCCAGCAAACTGCATGACCAGTTTGGGATCCCTCAGCAACTGGCCAGTTCTGAGCACACGCACAATCAGGGGAAAGTGGGGATTGCTGATTCTGGAGATGAGAGTCGTGAGTGTGGTGCTGGAAAAGCACATCAGATCAGGCAGCATCTGAGGAGCAGAATAATTGACGGTTCGGGCATAAGCCCTTCATCAGGAATGAATCTGATCCAAACACCCAAAACGTTGATTCTCCTGCTCCTCGGATGCTGCCTGACCTGCTGTTCTTTTCCAACACCATACTCTCGCTACACACAAAATCAGGCTGGTTTGGTGTGTCTGACACAGCAATAACCAACATTCTTTTAACGTTGCTTCTCCTGGACCGAGCAATTATACGCTAGGCTATTTTGAGCCCCTCTTCTTTGCTGCCTGCTAAATCCCAGTAACGTGTGTATAAGTGCTGGAGAATATGAGGGTCAACAGATTTAGAATGTTCACAATCCATTTTTATCAAAATCTTTTGTTTTTTGAATTTACTTCTGGGCTGTAACCCTATTGGGAATGGAAATTCTTAGGTGGATGTTATACAGTTTTTTGCTATTCTTTCATAGGATGTGTTCGTCATTTTGTTCCCATTCCTAATTGTCCTTCAGAAGGTACTGAACCACCCCTTGAGCCACTGCACTCCATCTGGTGATCCAACCCAGTCCATCAAAACTACTGAGCTTTTACCTGATCTTTTGATATGGGACTACTTAGCACTTTTGGTATTTAGCTTATAGGCCTGTGCTGCAACTTCACTATGCTAGTGCTTCCTTCTAAGGCATGTCTGGTAATGTTCCTGGCCCAACCTCCTAACATGGTCATTGAAGGAATGCTGGTTGACTTGATTGAGCCAAAGAAGTGAGGAATGAGTTGCGCAGTGGAGTCCCTGATAGTTTGGGAACTGTATTCTTTGCATAATGGTAGAAACCATAAACATCCATTTTTTAAAGTTTGACTGTAAAATTACATTTTGTATTAAAATACAGACCACCATGCATCTCACTCCATAACTTTGCTGATTGAACTTGTCTGCATAAAGTACTGATAGAAAACAATTATTAAATCCACTTAATGAAATAGTGACATTGCTTTGACTAGGGTTTATTAGGTATACTGTACACGCTTGATCTTGAAATGCCTTGTCAGCGGTGGCTAGGGGTAGTCACTGATTGAGAAGATCAGCAAAACAAAATGAGTTATTCAGGCCTGTAAAAAGATATGTGAAAAGGAAACAGATGAAGTAATCGTTCATCTTGATTGCCTGATGTAGTTGATAACTGCGGCATTAGTAAATTGTAAGGTTTTCTTGAGCAGGCAGCAGGAAATTGGTGGATGTGCCCTTTGCCTGCACTGACTCAGTGGAATAAATATTTTGAAATCAGCGGCAGGTGTAATTGAACGATGATGCAGAGAAACTTAAGTGAGAAAATTGGACTCACCACATTAAAGCAGATCACTGTGAGTGCAGCTGATCACGGAAATATCTGTCAGTCATCTGAGATGTTTCAATACTGCTTATTATATAAACTGTAGAATAGCATAGAGCAGAGAATGAGGGCAGGATGTGGGTCCCTGATATCACTGCAACAGCTGCCTCTTAAGAGAACTTTGTTTTCCATTTAAAGTGTAATGCAACAGGTTTTTCTACTGAAGAAAATAGGGGACTAAATTCTTTTGTAATGCCTAAGAGGTGTGAAATGCAAACACTAAATATAGTCATGCCTGAACTGATTTGGCAAAAGTATTATTTGAGGTACTGCAATAACTTAAGGATCTGAAGTGGTTCCACCTTTGGAGGATTCGTGGCAGATCTCTGATGGGTGTTGGCAATTGCCAATGGGTCTGTCCTATTGGCCCATGCATGTTCATAATTGAGGGTCTGTGTAGACGTGCTGCCTTCAACCAGAGTATCAACGCGATAATGTCCCAGTTACAAATTCTTTTGAATGTATATACTGCTGTTCAGCATATCAGGAGAACATTAAAAATCTCCCCCTCTACCGGCAAACTGGTCATGATGGAGATCCCGTTACTGTCCTATCTCCATCCGATCAAATCTGGTCAGTAAAGCTTTTGAATGATCATCTGTTTGAAGGTCAACTCACTATGAAAGTCCTCATCCTGCTTGGAGCATTCAGGTTTGTCAGTGATGTCCCTCATGCACAGGCAATGTATGCCTGATCGAGAGACTGAACTTTAAGACAGGAATCCCCATTCTTATCCTGTAAGAGACGAACCCTCATTTTAGTTACACTTTCCCTTTTTAAATACTCATAGAAAGTCTTAGGATTTTTTTTTATATTTCTAGTTTCCTTTATATTTATGCCTCCTTTCTTTATAGTAACTCTTTGCTGATTTCTCAAATCTATCCAGTTTTTCCAAATTATCACTTATCTGCACACTTTTTCCTTAATTTTGATATTATCCTTAATTTCCTGAATTAAATATAGATGGTACATGCTTCACATGAAGTCTTTGATCCTCAACAGGATATCTCTCAGCTGATACTTTTGGAATATCTCGTTAAATGTCTACCACTGTTCCTCTGATGCCCCACCTTTTGACAAATTTTCTCAGTTCCGAAACCAACTTATAAAAATCATACCTTTATAATTGCCTTTTTATTTAACTTTTAAACACTAAAAGTAGGCCACACTACTGTGTAAATGTATCATGTTTTGATCTCCAGTTTTCCCTCATAACTATTTAAACTTAACTGTTTAACATTCAAACTACTATTCATTAACATGTAAACTGAGCTAACATTTTGATCCCTGCCAGTACTTCCAGTCCAGAAAACAATCTCTCCAGAATGGGAACAAATAACCAACCATAATAAAGCAAATGGAACCTAAAATAGCTCTTGTACAAAATAGAGTGAAATGGTGAACGTTTTTCCCCTATTTTTGCCAAAAGTGATTTTTGTGTTAAGAAACCAATATGTTAAAGTGTTTACAACTAGTTTACTCAGCTTAGACCTCAAGACAAACAAATGTTCAACATTCTGAACCTCACAAAATTATTAGAGATTTACTTCAGCTCATCTTAACCCATTGTTCAAAACTACCCCACACAGTGCATCCATTGCTGCATCCAATCCTTTCTTAATTGACTTAAAGATGCTCCATGTTTCAATCATCTTTTATATGAAGATGTTTTTGTGTGGTCACTCAAATGTGTCATCAGCAATCTATTGAGTGTGTTATTTATATGCTGTAGGTCACAGAGGTTGAATTTTGAAGTATCATCGCCAAATGGAATTCTTCTATTCAGAGAAGCCAGCAAAATGATTTCCACTTATGGTATGAAATTCGGAACTCCTGCATTCAGGATGATATGTGTTGTTGTAAGTTAATGTGGATGTGAGTACCTGCATGTATATGAACATGAATGTGTTAGTGTCAGTGCATGGATGTGTATGAGTATGTTTTCTGCAGCCTTGTGCATAGCTTAAGCCATGCATCATCCACAGATCTCATTAATAAATTCCAAATATGTTTAATCGTCTAAATAAATTGGTCTCTCTAGAGACGGTTCAAACCTCAGGAGACACATAGAAGAAAGGTTATGCAGTTATGATGAAGGATGAAAGTCAAGACCTTTATTTTCCAAAGCATAGAAGAGTTATGAAGGAATGCCATAGACTCTAGCAATATAAATGGCATCTGGATGTAACTAAGTTGGTTTTTCAAAAGAGAGACATGACAGTACATAGAACAGAGAGCAATGTGGACCCTTTGGCCCACAATGGTGCGCTGAGCATTTATCTTAATCTAAGATCAACCTAACCTACACGCCCCTCAATTTACTATCATCCACGTGCTTATCCAGCAGCCACTTAAATGTCCCTCATGTCTGTGACTCTACTAACATTACTGGCAGTGCATTCTACGCACCCACCAATTTCTGCATAATGAACATATCTCTGACATCTCTCCTAAACCCTTCCTCCAATTATTTAAAACAAAGTTAAAAACCACACAACCGGGTGATTGTGGAGGACACCTGATCAACTGATGAAGGAGCGGCGCTCCGAAAGCTAGTGTGCTTCCAATTAAACCTGTTGGACTCTAACCTGGTGTTGTGTGATCTTTAACTTTGTACACCCAGTCCAACACCGGCATCTCCAAATCATGTTTAAAATAATGACCCCTCATGACAACCATTTCTACCCTGGGGAAAAATCTCTAATCCATGGAAACTGATTTTATACAAACAGGATCAGAATTTTAAATTTGGTGTTTTTTATCTATTGTGAAGGTTTTAATCATATCACAGTAAAACATGCATGAGCAGAAGTAGAATGGATTTGCTGACCAAGGAATGGAAATTAAACATTAGTGAAAGTGTATAGTTGAAAATTGGTAAGGAATGGTTATTGTGATGGGACCTGAGTATGTTATGGGAGGACAGGAAGAGATTAGACAAGGATCAAAGCCTATTGCAGACAGGGAACCCAGATTAAGGTGGTGAAACACTTTTGACAGCAACTGGGATTATTACAGTTATATCTATAATACCACAATATGGGCAATACAAAGTGTACAAATCACAAGCATTATCTGTCTTAAATATGAATTGCTGAAATGTGTAGGTGAGCTGAGAGAGTGGGTTTTGTGAACTGCATCATTTTCGATGTTTCTGACACTGACCCAGTTAAAAAACTTGTACATGACAGTACAGATGGACAAAGACTAAATAATATTTATAAATAGATCGAATGGAGCTGGAGAAAGGAAATAACGAAAGGATTTGAAACAGAAACAGTAAATTTGTATGTTAGGATATGTTGCACAGTATTTATTTCCAAGGGTCATCATTTAAATAATTTTTGTACACTCTGCTGAATTTTTCTAACAAACAGCACACTTGTTTCATGAAGAGGAAATTGGATGTCCATGTACAAGTTAGCATGTAGGTACAATGAGCAATTAGGATGGGAAATTGCATTTTGTCCATTATTCCAAAGGGATTTCAGTACAGGAATAAAGAGGTCGTGCTGCAATTGCATGGGACTTTGATGAGACCACATCAGAATACTGTGTGCAGTTTTGGTCTCGATATTTCAGCAAAGATGTGGTTCAGTGGAGGGTAGTAGCATGAAGTTCACAAAGTTGATCCTTCGGATGAGGGGATTGTCCAATGAAGAGAGGCTGACCAAACTGGACCTATCGTCTCTGGAGCTTAAAATAGGTGAATCCATGGAAATATTCGTTTACTGAAGGGACTTAACTGGGTAGATACTGAAATTGTGTCTGCTAGTCAGAGATTGGGGAAAGTGAGAACTGCAGATGCTGAAGATCAGAGCTGAAAAATGTGTTGCTGGAAAAGCGCAGCAGGTCAGGCAGCATCCAAGGAGCAGGAGAATCGACGTTTCGGGCATAAGCCCTTCTTCAGGGATTGGGGAACACAAAGAGCACAGCCTCTGGATAAAAGACCAATCATTCAAGACTGAGATGAGGAGAAAATATTTTACTCGGAGGGTTGTGAATCTCTGATGCAGGAGATGGGTCAGAAAGGATTGAGGACCATTTCAAACACAGTGCAGGAGTCCTTGATTAGGTAAGAAAGGATCCGGCAGAAGGTGGCATCACCAGAACAAATGTGATGGATCCAGAAAAACTGGGGAAATGGAATGGAACCCTTGCAGGAAGCAGGGTGTGAAAAGGTGTTTTCAAGGTAACTACAGGAGCCAGAGGGCTTGTAATGAATGGTGGACAGCTTATCCTCCGAAATAAAGACAGTAAAGTCAAGGAAGGGAAGGCAAATATCAGAGATTGACCAAGTGAAGATGACAGAAGAATGGAAATTGGAAGCAAAACTGATTAGTTTTTTCAGTTCCAGATGGGTACAGGAAGGAGCTCTGAAGACATTGTCAGTGTTTCAGAGAAAGAGTTGTGGGTTGGGTGCCTGAATAAAACATAGAACATTACAGCACAGTACAGGCCTTTCGGCCCTCGATGTTGTGCTGCCCTGTCATACTAATCTGAAGGCCATCCCACTTACACTATTCCATGTACGTCCATTTGCCTGTCCAATGACGATCTACTACCTCCATCTCCTTACTACTCTCTGAGTAAAGAAACTACCTCTGACATCTGTCTTATACCTATCTCCCCTCACTTTAAAGTTGTGTCCCATCGTGTTTGCCGTCCCCATACTTGGAAAAAGGTTCTCCCTGTCCACCCTATCTAACCCTCTGATTATCTTGTATGTCTCTATTAAGTCACCTCTCAACCTTCTTCTCTCCAACGAGAACAGCCTCAAGGCCCTCAGCCTTTCCTCGTAAGATATTTCTTCCGTACCAGGCGACATCCTAGTAAATCTCCTCTGCACCCTTTCCAAAGCTTCCACATCCTTCTTATAATGCGGTGACCAGAACTGTACACAATACTCCAAGTGTGGCCATACCAGAGCTTTGTACAGCTGCAGCATAACCTCCTGGTTCCGGAACTCAATCCCTCTATTAATAAAGGCCAAAACACTGTATGCCTTCTTAACAACCCTGTCAATCTGGGTGGTAACTTTCAGGGATCTGTGTACATGGACACCGAGATCTCTCTGCTCATCTGCACTCCCAAGAATCATACCATTAGCCCAGTACTTTGCATTCCGATTACTCCGGCCAAAGTGTATCACCTCACACTTGTCCACATTAAACTCCATTTGCCACCTCTCAGTCCAGCTCTGCATCCTATCTATGTCTCTCTGCAACCTACTACATCCTTCGTCACTATCCACAACTCCACCGATCTTAGTTTCGTCCACAAATTTACTAACCCAACCTTCTATGCCCTCCTCCAGGTCATTTATAAAAATGATGAAAAGCAGTGGACCCAACACCGACCCTTGCGGTACGCCACTAGTAACTGGACACTAGTAACATGTTCCATCAACTACAACCCTCTGTTTTCTTTCAGCAAGCCAATTACTGATCCAAACTGCTATGTCTCCCACAATCCCATTCCTCCGCATTTTGGATAATAGCCTACTGTGGGAAACCTTATCGAATGCCTTGCTGAAATCCATATACACCACATCAAGCGGATTACTCTCATCTACCTGTTTGGTCACTTTGTCAAAAAACTCAATAAGATTCGTTAGGCATGACCTACCTTTCGCAAAACCATGCTGACTTTCCCTGATCAGATTATTCTTTTCTAGATGGTTATAAATCCTATCTCTTATAACCTTTTCCAACACTTTACCAACAACTGAAGTGAGACTCCCTGGTCTGTAATTACCAGGGTTGTCTCTACTACTCTTTTTGAACAAGGGAACCACATTTGCTATCCTCCAGTCTTCAGGCACTATTCCTGTAGACAATGATGATTTGAAGATCAATGCCAAAGGCTCAGCAATCTCTTCCCTTGCTTCCCAAAGGATCCTAGGATAGATCCCATCCGGCCCGGGGGACTTGTCTATTTTCACACTCTGCAGTATTTCTAATACCTCTTCCTTGTGAACCCCAATCTTTTCTAGTCTAGATGCAAGTATCTCTGTATCTTCCTCACTAACATTTTCATTTTCTATAGTGAACGCTGTCGAAAAATATTTATTTAGTGCTTCCCCTATCTCCTCTGACTCCACACACAACTTCCCACTATTATCCTTTATTGGCCCTAATTTAACTCTCATCATTTTTTTTATTCCTGACATACCTATGGAAAGCCTTAGGATTAACCCTGATCCTATCTGCCAGCAACTTCTCATGTCCCCTCCTGGCTGTTCTGAGCTCTCTTTTTAGGTCTTTCCCGACTTCCTTGTAACCCTCAAGTGCCCTAACTGAGTTTTCACATTTTGTCCTAACATAAGCCACCTTCTTCTTCTTGACCAGGGATTCCACTTCCTTAGTAAACCACGGCTCACCTGTTCTACCTGACGGGTACATACTTTTCTAGGACACACAGGAGCTTTTCCTTGAATAAGCTCCACATTTTTAATGTGCTCATCCCCTGCAGTTTCCTTCCCCATTCTACGCTTCCTAAATCTTTCCTAATTGCATCATAATTTCCCTTCCCCCAGCTGTAACTCCTGCTCGGTGGAGTACACCTATCCCTTTCCATCACGAAAGTAAACCTGACAGAATTGTAATCGCTGTCTCCAAAGTGCTCACTACTTCCAATCTAACACCTGGCCAGGCTCATTACCCAGTACTAAATCTAAAGTGGCTTCGCCCCTTGTAGGCCTATCTACATACTGTGTCAGGAAGCCCTCCTGCACACACTGGACAAAAACTGACCCATCTATGGTACTCATACTGTAGTGATCCCAGTCAATATTTGGATAGTTGAAATCCACCATGACAACTAATCCTGCCTCTCTCACTCCTATCGAGAATCATCTTTGCTATCCTTTCCTCTACATCTCTGGGACTATTTAAAGGCCTATAGAAAACTCCCAGCATAGTGACTTCTGCTTTCCTGTCTCTAACCTCAGCCCATACTACCTCAGTTAATCTTGCTTTCAACCTTCCTTTTCACATGAGGAGAAAATTTCATTTTTCTCCCTGCTTGTGGGGACCACTGTGCAAGTTCAGAGAAGAAAAGAAAATTGTCCAATGTTCAGAAGATTATCTCCTTATCAGATCAACAGCAAGTCTATGCATCTTTATGAATATACATATTTAATCAACAGGAGAACTAGAGTGCGGGAAAGACAGAGGAAACTGGATGTGAGAAATGTCAGATCAGCCATGATCCTTTTAAATGGCTGCCAGACTCAAGCGGCTGAACAGCTGCCTCCTGTTCCTATTTCCTATGGTCTTATTGAATTGAATTTTTCTTCCAAGCTGCTGATTAATGCAGCATATCTTTCATGATTGATTCATGAGCACACCTGGCTGATGGCATTGTGAAATAAACAACTTTCTTTAAGTTCAACTGTTTTTGAAGCAGTTCTAACTTCTGAATGAACATTTGGACGTGGTCCTGAAGTTTGTTAACAAACTGATCCTTCCCTTGCAGTTTCAAGGTTTTTATCTCTGCACAGGCAAATGTGACTGCCCTGCTGAGTCAGTAATAATGCTATAGTAAATAGTGTCATCATGCGTGATCCCGCCCCTATAAGGAAGGCTTGGAACTGTCGGTGATATTAAAACCCTTGAAACTTACGAAATTGATTGTTGAGACAGCCTTTTCCATTGTATATTTCATCTCCAAAATACTTGAATGCAACATTTCTTGGAGGTCGATGCAATGATGTACAATGACTTCCTGATGCATTGGTTTGAACATCAGGCTGATGAATCCCTTGTGCTTGTCTGTCATCACAGGGGCTCCATCAGTCATCAGATCACAAAATTTTCCTCTGGAAGATTGAATTTTGTTGAAAATCTCTAGTACCCTGGTCGTGCCTTTCATTGGGCATAGGTCAATTCCTCAATGATTTTTAAAGTTCAAGGTTTGTGTAAAGATTTGTAGCTCAGGCGTCAGTTGCACTTGTGGTGTGGGTATGAAATTTGGATTTTATACATTTCATCCCCCTTCTAGGTGACATCTTCAGTGCTTCGGAGCTTCCGGTGAAGCGCTGCTATACTGTGTTGGTTGGAACCTATGTGGTTTTGTTCCTGTTGCTTCCAGTTGCCGATTCCAGTTGTTTGTTGCAGTGGTCAGTATACTGAGCCTAGGTCAATGTGTTTATTGATGGAATCCATGGATGAGTGTGTTGTGGTCTGAGCATTGTTGTCAGTTTATGGGCTGTCATGAGTGGTTGGAGAAATGTAGCTTAGTCAGTTTTGAGATGTTTATTATGACAGCCCATAAACCAACAGCCACACTCAGACAACAGCTCACCAGAACCAAAAGACCCAATACGCATCATGTGGAAGACAAACGTGGTGCACAAAGCTCCATGCAGAGACTGCGAGAAACAATATGTAGGACAGACAGGCAGATAACTAGCAATCCGCATTCATGAACATCAACTAGCCACTAAAAGCCCCAATGAGCTATCCCTAGCATCTATACATGCTGACAACAAAGACCACAAATTCGAATGGGAAAACACAACGATAACAGAGGACAGCTCGAGAAGTCCTTGACGCATGACACTCGTCCACGGATTCCACCAATAAACATGTTGATCTAGACCCAATATACTGACCACTGCAATGAACAACTGGAACTGGCAACGAAGTGAGTAGGAAAGGTTTAGAGGGATAGAGACCAAATGTAGACCAATGGGGCTTGTTTAGTTATGGAAACTTGGTCTTCATGGACAAGTTGGATTGAAGAATCTGTTAACTGACACAGTACAGCAGCCGCTTCACAGGAAGATCCACAGCACTGAGGATGTCACCTTGACAGGGGACAAAACATCTGCAAATCAAATTTGCAGGCCAGCAAACATACCCACATCTACTGCGACTTTCAGTGTTATTGTGAGTTCTTGTACAGATCGACAACCCTTTATCCAAAATCCAAGAAGCTCCAAAATCCGAAGGTTTTTTTTGTGAAGTTTTTATCTCATTAACAAGTTTGGTATGCAAATAGTTGATCCAACTTCACACCCATGCAATGTGTGTCACTCAGATGCGACATTTTGGGGGGGGGGAGGGCGCATGGCCCAGCACTGGCAGGCCTCAATTCTGTCTCAGGGCCCGTTACTCGCAGTGAGTCTGCTGTTAGGTAAGATTTTTAAAAATTTCACCGCTGAACTGTCACTTATTCTGAAATTCAAAAAATTCCAAATTTCGAAAACCTGAGCATTTCAGATAAAGGATTGTGTACCCGTATAAAGTTATAAAGTTTGCTTGTTGACCTATATCACTTAGATCCCTACTGTCATCAAGCTCTAAACTGTAAGATTGACAGGAGTTGAGTGTTTGGTCAGGGAAGTTTGAATATGTAGCAATTATGTAATATTAAAGCTTAGTTTGTTCTAACATCAAGTTTTTCCCAAGGGTCAATCACACATGTATAAATAACCCCAAATAGACTTTCACAAATTCCCTATGAGACAAGGGCTCCTCTCTTTGCTGTTGCTTTGATTATCAAGAAAACAATTTTGGAAAAACAGGCTTCAAGAGAAGAACACTAATGAGATGTGGGGATTGTTCAAGGAGCAGCTACTGCGTGTCTTCGATAGGTATGTACCAGTCAGGCATGGTGTAAAGGGCCTTGTGAGGCAGCCATGGTTTAGTAAGGAATTGGAGTCCCTTGTGAAAGGGAAGAAGGCGGCATATGTAAAGATGAGGCGTGAAGGTTCAGTAGAGGCGATTGAGAGTTATAAGGTAGCCAGGAAGGAGCTAAAGAGGGAGCTAAGAGAAGCGAGAAGGGGACATGAAAAGTCTTTAGCTGGTAGGATTAGGGAAAACCCAAAGGCTTTCTATAGGTATGTCAAGAATAAAAGGATGACTAGGGTAGGTATCGGTCCAGTCAAGGATAGTAGTGGGAAGTTGTGTGTGGAGGCGGAGGAGATTGGAGAGACATTAAATCAGTACTTTTCATCAGTATTCACTCAGGAACAGGACACTGTTGCTGATGTGAATATGGAATCACAAATAATTAGAATGGATGCCCTGGAAATATGCAGGGAAGAGGTCTTGGGAATATTGGAAAGGATGAATATAGATAAGTCTCCTGGGCCTGATGGCATTTACCCCAGGATCCTATGGGAAGCTAGGGAAGAGATAGCAGAGCCATTGGCCTGGATTTTTATGTCGTCATTGTCAACGGGAATAGTACCAGAGGACTGGAGGATAGCGAATGTGGTCCCATTGTTCAAGAAAGGGAGTAGGGATAGCCCAAGTAACTATAGGCCAGTGAGTCTGACTTCAGTGGTGGGCAAAGTCTTAGAGAGAATGGTAAGGGATAAGATTTATGAACATCTGGGTAGGAATAACGTGATCAGGGATAGCCAGCATGGTTTTGTGAAGGGCAGGTCGTGCCTCACAAACCTTATTGAGTTCTTTGAGAAGGTGACTAAGGAAGTGGACGAGGGTAAAGCAGTAGATGTTGTGTATATGGATTTTAGTAAGGCGTTCGATAAGGTTCCCCATGGTAGGCTAATGCTAAAACTTCGGAGGTATGGCATTGAGGATACATTAGAGGTTTGGATTAGGAATTGGCTGGCTGGAAGGAGACAGAGGGTAGTAGTTGATGGATTATGTTCATCTTGGAGCGCAGTTACTAGCGGTGTACCACAAGGATCTGTTTTGGGACCATTGCTTTTTGTTATCTTTATAAATGATCTAGAGGAAGGACTTGAAAGCTGGGTAAGCAAGTTTGCGGATGACACAAAAGTCGGTGGAGTTGTGGATAGTGAGGAAGGAAGTGGTAGGTTACAGCGGGATATAGATAAGTTGCAGAGCTGGGCGGAAATGTGGCAAATGGAATTCAATGTAGCTAAGTGCGAAGTCGTTCACTTTGGTAGGAATAACAAGATGATGGATTACTGGGCTAATGGTAGGCTACTTGGTAGTGTGGATGAGCAGAGGGATCTTGGTGTCCATGTACACAGATCTCTGAAAGTTGCCACCCAGGTAAATAGTGCTGTGAGGAAGGCATATGGTGTACTGGGCTTTATTGGCAGAGGAATTGAGTTCCGGAGTCCTGAGGTCATGTTGCAGTTGTATAAGACTCTGGTGAGGCCTCATCTGGAGTATTGTGTGCAGTTTTGGTCGCCATACTATAGGAAGGATGTGGAAGCTTTAGAACGAGTGCAGAGGAGGTTTACCAGGATGTTGCCTGGAATGGTAGGAAAATCTTATGAGGAAAGGCTGAGGCACTTGGGGCTGTTCTCATTGGAGAAGAGAAGGTTTAGGGGAGATCTGATAGAAGTGTATAAGATGATTAGGGGTTTAGATAGGGTAGATACTAAGAACCTTTTACCGCTAATGGAGTCAGGTGTTACTAGGGGACATAGCTTTAAATTAAGGGGTGGTAGGTATAGGACAGATGTTAGGGGTAGATTCTTCACACAGCGGGTTGTGAGTTCATGGAATGCCCTGCCCGTATCAGTGGTGAACTCACCTTCTTTATGGTCATTTAAGCGGGCTTTGGATAGGCATTTGGAAGTTATTGGGCTAGTATAGGTTAGGTAGGATTCGGTCGGCGCAACATCGTGGGCCGAAGGGCCTGTACTGCGCTGTATCCTTCTATGTTCTATGTTTCTGCCTCAGAACTCTTGTTTGTAGCTCTGAAGAATGATTGTTGGCCAGAATGTCTTGTTTCAGTAAATTTGCTCGATCAATTCTCACATGACCTTTGAAGTTGTCAAACATGCCAACATATTTCATAGAATAATGTCACTTCCATTAACACTCCAGAAGGCCACCAGTCATCTGCTGTCTGGCACATCCTCATTTGAAATCATGGTTTTGAAAAAGACTGACCTAGTTAATTATTAAACGCAAAACACCCATATGCCATTAGTTTGAAATCCAAACTTTTAAATAATTGATGTTTTTCATAAATATATATGTACATAATGCTTTTCATCATGCGCATCACATTGGCATGCATATATTGGAAGGATAATCAAAAGGAGAGTTTTGAGGAAGAAGGTGTAAATTTGAATAGTTTTTGAGAGGAGTGGGTCTCAGACAGCTGAAAGCTTAGTAGCCAGTGGTGATGAGTAATCATGACTTGTTTTTGGATTGAACCCAGGCAGCATCATTTTCAATAATCTGAAGTACATCAAGTCATAGTGTCATACAGCATGGAAATAGATCCTTCAATCCATGAAGACAAATTTTCTACAATTAAACGAGTCTCATTTGTCTGCATTTGGCCTTTAGCACTCTAAACTTTTCCTGTTCATGTCTAATTATCTTCTAATTGTAACTGTACCTGCATCTACCACTTCCTCTGGCCCTTTCACATACGAACCACCCTCAGTGTGAAAATGTTGCTCCTCAGGTCCCTTTAAACCTTTCTCCTCTCACCTTAAGCATATGCCCTCTACTTTTGAACTTCCCTACACTTTGCTATTTACCTTATTTATGCCCCTCCTGATTTTATAAACCTCTATAAGGTCACTCCTCAACCCCCTGTGCTCCAGGGATGAAGGTGCTATCCTATCCAGCCTCTTCTTAGAACTCAAACCCTCCAGTCTCACAACATCCTTGTACATCTTTCCTGAAATCTCTCCAATTTAAATTATCCAAGCTACCCGCCGCCTGGAGGAAAACGTCTCGTCTTCCACCTTGGAACCCTCCAACCACTTGGGAATCAATGTAGATTTCACCAGTTTCTTCATTTCCCCTCTCCCCACCTTATCCCAAACTTCCAACTCAGGAATATCCTCTTGACCTGTCCTACCTGTCCATCTTCCTTCCCACCTATCTGCTCCACCCTCCCCTCCAACCTATCACCATCACACTCACCTTCATCTACCTATCTTGTTTCCAGCTACCTTCCTACAGCCCCACCCCCCTCCCAATTATCTCTCAGCCCCCTTGGGGCACTCCCTCATTCCTGATGAAGAGCTTATGCTCCTCAGATGCTGCCTAATCGGCTATGCTTTTCCAGCATCACACTTTTCGTCTCTGATCTCCAGCATCTGCAGTCCTCACTTTCTGCTAGATGATCGAACACTTGGTCAAAGAGCTACATTTTAAAGAGTGTCTCTTTAAAATGTAGGAGAGGGAAGTGAAACTTGGCAGATGGAATATAGTGTGGGAAGATGCACGTTTATGAACTTTGGCAAGAAGGATAGAAGGTCTAAATAGAAGTAAAACGGAAAAAGACTGCAGAAAGTTACAGAACACAGGGATTTGGGAGTCTTCATGCATGAATCACAAAAAGCTAGCATCCACATCCAGTGGGTAAAAAGGGAAAGGCAGATGTAATATTAGCATTTATTTCAAAGGGAATGGGGTATGAAAGTAGGACATTTTGATAAATCTTTACAAAACACTAATCAGAATCACAAAGTGTGGTACTGGAAAAGCACAGCCGGTCAGGCAGCATCCTAGGAACAGGAGAGTCGATGTTTTGAGCATAACCTCTTCATCAGGAATGTGAGGGGTCCGAGGGGGGATGGGGCTGGGGGAAAGGTAGCTGAGAATGCAATAGGTGGATGGAGGTCGGGGGTGATGGTGATAGGTCGGAAAGGAGGGTCAAGCAGATAAAAGGGAAGGCAGATGGACAGGTAGGATATTTCACGAGTGTGGTGCCGAGTTGGAGGGTTGGATGTGGGATAAGGTTGGGGGGATGGGAGATGAAAAAACTGATGAAGTCAACATTGATCCCATGAGGTTGGAGAGTCTCAAGGCAGAAAATGAGGCGTTCTCCCTCCAGGCATCAGATGGCTAGAATTTAGACGTGGAGGAGACTTGCATGTCCTTGGTGGATTGGGAGGGGTATTTGAAGTGTTCAGCCACAGGGCAGTGGGGTTATTTAGTTGCGTGTGTCCCAGAGATATTTTCTGAAATGTTCCGCAAGTTAGCATTCTGTCTCCCCAATGTAGAGGAGACCACATCGAGAGTAACGGACACAGTAGATGAGGTGTTTGGAGGCGCAGGAAAATCTCTGCTGGATGTGGAAAGATCCTTGGGGCCTTGGTTGAAGGTGAGGAGGGAGGTGTGGGCGCAGGTTTTACACCTCTTCCCATGGTAAGGGAAGGTGCCAGGAGTGGAGGGTGGATTAATGGGGAGAGTCACAGAGGGAATGGTCTCTGCGGAATGCAGATAGCGGTGGAGAGGGAAATATATCCATGTGGTTGGGTCTGTTTATAGGTGGCGGAAATGGTGGAAGGTGATGTGTTGTATCCGGAGGTTGGTGGGATGGAAAGTGAGGACCAGATGGTTTCTGTCTTTGTTGCGATTGGAGGGCTGGGGTTCAAGGGCAGAGGTGCAGGAAATGGAGGAGATGTGCTGGAGGGCATTATTGCCACATAGATGGGGAAATTGCAGTCCTTGAAGTAGGAGGCCATCTGGGATGTTCTGGAGTGGAATTGGCCCTCCTGGAGCAGAGGCAGGGAAATTGAGAGTAAGGGATAGCATTTTTAAAGGGGTGGGTGGGAGGAGGTTTAGTCCAGATAACTGTGGGAGTCGGCGGACGAACAGTTTTGGGCCCTTTATCGAAGGAAGGATATACTGGCATTAGAGACAGTCCAGAAAAATATTCACTGAGTTGATCCCAGGTATTAAAGGGCTACCTTATGAGAAGAGGTTGGGTAGGTTATGAATGTATTTGTTGGAATTTAGAAGAATGAGAGGCGACCATATTAAACTATACAGGATTCTTGGGAAACTTGACAAAATAGATGCAGAAAGTTTGTTTCCTCTTTTGGAAAAGTCTAGGATCAGAGGGCGTAATTTCAGAGTAAGGGGTTGCCTATTTAACACAGAGGTGAGGGGGAATTACTACTTGCACATGGTAGTGGATTTGTGGAATTCTTTCCTACAGAGGGTTATGGAGATTTGTTTGTTTAGCATATTCAGGATGTGGAGGTGCCAATGTTGGACTGGGGTGGATAAATCAGACAACGTCAAGTTAGAGTGAACAGGTTTATTTGAAAATACAAACTTTCAGAATGCTGCTCCTTTTTCAACTACTTGATGAAGGGACAGCGCTCCGAAATCTTGTCCTTTCAAATAAACTTGTTGAACTATAACCTAATATATTCAAGGCTGCAAAAGGCAGATTATTTTTAACCAGTAAGGAAATCAAGGGTTATGGCTAAAAGGCAAGAAACAGTTGCCTCAATGAGCTGAATGGTCTACTTCAGCTCCTATATCTTATGGAGTGATGAAAAGGTTTCAAAAAGGACTTCCAGGCTTAATACATTGTTATCTGAAGACATAGACACAGATGATGAAATGATTGCTATCAAGGCCATTCAAAGAAGCTGGACTTCAAATGGAGCACAGATACCTTGGAAATGTTAAACCAAGGTTTGCTTCACTGGGAGTCAATCTAGGTCAGTGGGCACTTGGAAGGTGAACAAGATGTGACATGAGTTCAGACAAGGACAGCAACGTTTTTGAAAATCTCAAATTTAGTATGTGGAAGTCTGCCAGGTATGCGCTGGAATGGCCATATCTTGAAGTAACAAAAACACAGTTTAAGCTTTCAGCAGCAGGGGATTTGAGAATATGAAATATTCAGGAGTTAACGGTCTTAGTAACAACACAGATAGTTGGTCAGCAGATTATGAAAAGTATTGGTGGCTGTGAATCAGATAATGAGATGATCTCAGTGAGGGCAATGAATAAGATAGGGAAAAAATGCAGAAAGAAAGAAGTGGTGTTCCACAGAGATTGGTGCTGGGACTGCTTTTGTTTTTCATTTATCTAAATGATTTAGATACAGAAAGTATGGTTAGTGAGTTTACAGATGACACCAAGTTTGGTGGTATAGTTGACAATGAAGAAGTTAATCTCGGATTATAAGGAGAATTTGATCAGTTGAGTGATGGACTGAAAAATGGCAAATGGAGTTTAATTTGAAAAATGCAAGGTATTGCATTTTGATAAAACAAACAAAGGCAAGATTTATACAATTAAAAGTACGGGCTTGGGCAATGTTGGAGAGCAGAGAGACCTCTGGTTCCCGATACATAATTCTTTGAGGTATATCGTCACATATAGAAAGGGTGGTTGAGAAAGCATTTAACATGCTTACCTTCATTACTCAGACCTTTGAGTATAAGAATTGGGATATCCTGTTGAGGTTGTACAGGAAGTTGGTAACATCTCTTCTGGATTACAGTGTTGATGTCTGGTCTCTCTGTTATAGGAAAGATATTATTAAGCTGGTGAGGGTTCAGAAGAGATATACAGGATGTTGCTGAAAATGGAGCGTTTGAATTATAAGGCGAAGCTAAATAGGCTGTGACTTTTTTACTGAGTGTAGGAAGGTAAGGGATGACATTATAGAGGTTTATTTATTTTTAAGGGATGACATTATAGAGGGGCATAGATGAGGTGAATGGCTGGCGTCTTATCCCTAGGGAGGGGAATTTCATGATTGGGGGTATATTTTTAAGGTGGGAGGAGAAATATTTTAAAAAGACATGAGGTGTAATTCTTTTACACTTAGAGTGATTCAAGTGTGAAAAGAACTTCCAGGGGAAGTGGTGGATGCAGATACAATCTTCGAGTAAAATGTGAGGACTACAGATGCTGGAGGAGGGGTGACATGCTGGTTTATGGGGTGACATGCTGGTTTAGTGGTTAGTACTGCAGCTTCACAGCACCAGGGACCTGGGTTCGATTCCCACCTTCGGTGACTGTGTGGGTTGTGGGCGGCACGGTGGCACAGTGGTTAGCACTGCTGCCTCACAGCGCCTGAGACCCAGGTTCAATTCCCAACTCAGGCGACTGACTGTGTGGAGTTTGCACGTTCTCCCCGTGTCTGCGTGGGTTTCCTCCGGGTGCTCCGGTTTCCTCCCACAGTCCAAAGATGTGCGGGTCAGGTGAATTGGCCATGCTAAGTTGCCCGTAGTGTTAGGTAGGGGGTAAATGTAGGGGTATGGGTGGGTTGCGCTTCGGCGGGTCGGTGTGGACTTGTTGGGCCGAAGGGCCTGTTTCCACATTGTAAGTAATCTAATCTAATCTAAAAAAAAATGTGTTGCTGGTTAAAGCATAGCAGGTCAGGCAGCATCCAAGGAACAGGAAATTCAACGTTTCGGGCAAAAGCCCTTCATCAGGAATGAGGAAAATGTGTCCAGCAGGCTAAGATAAAAGGTAGGGAGGAGGGACTTGGGGGAGGGGCGATGGAGATGTGATAGGTGGAAGGAGGTCAAGGTGAGGGTGATAGGCTGGAGTGGTGCGGAGAGGTCAGGAAGAAAATTGCAGGTTAGGAGAGCGGTGCTGAGTTCAAAGAAATCGACTGAGACAAGGTAGGGGGAGGGGAAATGAGGAAACTGGAGAAATCTGAGTTCATCCCTTGTGGTTGGAGGGTTCCAGGCGGAAGATGAGGCGCTCTTCCTCCAACCGTCGTGTTGTTATGTTCTGGCGATGGAGGAGTCCAAGGACCTGCATGTCCTTGGTAGAGTGGGAGGGAGAGTTAAAGTGTTGAGCCACGGGGTGGTTGGGTTGGTTGGTTCGGGCGTCCCAGAGGTGTTCCCTGAAGCGTTCCGCAAGTAGGCGGCCCGTCTCCCCAATATAGAGGAGGCCACATCGGGTGCAGCGGATGCAATAGATGATGTGTGTGGAGGTGCAGGTGAATTTGTGGCAGATATGGAAGGATCCCTTGGGGCCTTGGAGAGAGGTAAGGGAGGAGGTGTGGGCGCAAGTTTTGCATTTCCTGCGGTTGCAGGGGAAGGTGCCGGGAGTGGAGGTTGGGTTGGTGGAGGGTGTGGACCTGACAAGGGAGTCACGAAGGGAGTGGTCTTTGCGGGACGCTGATAGGGGAGGGGAGGGAAATATATCCCTGGTGGTGGGGTCCGTTTGGAGGTGGCGGAAATGACGGCGGATGATACGCTGTATACGGAGGTTGGTGGGGTGGTAGGTGAGAACCAGTGGGGTTCTGTCCTGGTGGCAGTTGGGGGGGGCGGGGCTCAAGGGCGGAGGAGCGGGAAGTGGAGGCGATGCAGTGGAGGGCATCGTCGATCACGTCTGGGGAGAATCTGCAGTCTTTGAAGAAGGAAGCCATCTGGGTTGTTCGGTATTGGAACTGGTCCTCCTGGGAGCAGATGCGGAGACGAAGGAATTGGGAATATGGGATGGCGCTTTTACAGGGGGCAGGGTGGGAGGAGGTGTAGTCCAGGTAGCTGTGGGAGTCAGTCGGTTTCCAGGTAGCTGTGGGAGTCAGTCGGTTTCCAGGTAGCGGTGGGAGTCAGTCGGTTGCCCGACTGACTCCCACAGCTACCTGGACTACACCTCCTCCCACCCTGCCCCCTGTAAAAACGCCATCCCATATTCCCAATTCCTTCGTCTCCGCCGCATCTGCTCCCAGGAGGACCAGTTCCAATACCGAACAACCCAGATGACTTCCTTCTTCAAAGACCGCAGATTCTCCCCAGACGTGATCGACGATGCCCTCCACCGCATCTCCTCCACTTCCTGCTCCTCCGCCCTTGAGCCCCGCCCCCCCAACCGCCACCAGGACAGAACCCCACTGGTTCTCGCCTACCACCCCACCAACCTCCGTATACAGCGTATCATCCGCCGTCATTTCCGCCACCTCCAAACGGACCCCACCACCAGGGATATATTTCCCTCCCCTCCCCTATCAGCGTTCCACAAAGACCACTCCCTTCGTGACTCCCTTGTCAGGTCCACACCCCCCACCAACCCAACCTCCACTCCCGGCACCTTCCCCTGCAACCGCAGGAAATGCAAAACTTGCACCCACACCTCCTCCCTTACCTCTCTCCAAGGCCCCAAGGGATCCTTCCATATCCACCACAAATTCACCTGCACCTCCACATACATCATCTATTGCATCTGCTGCACCCGATGTGGCCTCCTCTATATTGGGGAGACGGGCCGCCTACTTGCGGAACGCTTCAGGGAACATCTCTGGGACGCCCGAACCAACCAACCCAACCACCCTGTGGCTCAACACTTTAACTCTCCCTCCCACTCCACCAAGGACATGCAGGTCCTTGGACTCCTCCATCACCAGAACATAACAACACGACGGTTGGAGGAAGAGCGCCTCATCTTCCGCCTGGGAACCCTCCAACCACAAGGGATGAACTCAGATTTCTCCAGTTTCCTCATTTCCCCTCCCCCTACCTTGTCTCAGTCGATTTCTTCGAACTCAGCACCGCCCTCCTAACCTGCAATTTTCTTCCTGACCTCTCCACCCCCACCCCACTCCAGCCTATCACCCTCACCTTGACCTCCTTCCACCTATCACATCTCCATCGCCCCCTCCCTCAAGTCCCTCCTCCCTACCTTTTATCTTAGCCTGCTGGACACATTTTCCTCATTCCTGATGAAGGGCTTTTGCCCGAAACGTCGAATTTCCTGTTCCTTGGATGCTGCCTGACCTGCTGTGCTTTAACTGGCAACACATTTTCAGATGCAGATACAATTACAATATTTAAAAGACATTTATATGTAAGTATATGAATAAGAAATGTTTGGAGGGATGTGGGCCAAGCGCAGTCGATAGGACTAGTTTAGTTTCGAATTATGGTTGGCATGGACTGGTTGAACCAAAGGTCAGTTTCTGTGCTGTGTGATTCTATGACTGTAAGTTCCTGACTAGCCAAGGAAGCTTTGAAGGAAGTTCAGCCCATTGCGCAGAGGCAACAACTTATTGCATGACATTTGGTGAAAGAAGACCTTGGTGAGGTTAGAGGAGACAGGAGAAGGGAGTTTATCAAGATGGTTTACAGTAGAGAAAACAAGCCAAGAGATTTCTTTGCATTCCA
Organism: Hemiscyllium ocellatum; assembly: GCF_020745735.1. NCBI lineage: Eukaryota > Metazoa > Chordata > Chondrichthyes > Orectolobiformes > Hemiscylliidae > Hemiscyllium > Hemiscyllium ocellatum. The sequence goes on along the minus strand of NC_083416.1, from coordinate 16,690,434 downwards.
TGATGATCAATTTTAATAGATGATCAACTAATCTTTTATGGTAGATCTGATGGTGAATGGCTAAATGAATTCATTGAATCTGTATAACACATGAAGAAGCTATTTGGCCTGACATGCCTATGCTGGCTGTCAGAAAGAACCACGTAGCTAATTCCATTTATCTGTGGCTTCTCCATATCTCTACAAATATTTTAATCCTCAAATATTCGATTTCATTCTGGAAACATGGTGAAATCTTCCACTACTACTCACTCAAGCAGTACAATCCAGATCCTAACCACCTGCTGCATAAAAACTGTTTCCTCATCTTACTACTGGATGCTTTGCCAATCAAAGTAAATCAGTTGCCTTTTAACTTTTGATCCAGGTGCTATGGAGACCATTTCTCCCTCTCTCGTTTGTCCTGATTCCTCATTGTTTTGAACACTTCTGTCAAATTTCCTCTCAACCTTTTCTTCTCCAGGGAGAACAGTCCCAGCTTATTCTATCTATCCACATTACTGGGGTCTCTCGTCTCTCAACCTAATTGCATGAATATTTTCTGCATCCTCTCCAACACCTTCACATCACTTGTAAAGTGTAATGCTTACATCTAAATGCAAGATTCCAGGTGAGCCCAAACCCAGACTCCAAATGTCTACCATCATTTATTGCTTTCACACTTCCTTACAAATTCTTTCTCATCAACCTGGACCTGAACCCAGTGGCACTACCACTGTGCCATAGGACCTCCACTCTATGCTGAATAGAAAACCTAGAATCTCTTTCTCAACCCATCCTGCCCTTTTCAATGATTCATGTACCCATAGCCCTGGGCCCCTCTGCTTCTGATTGAAGCCTCTTTAAAAATGTATCCTTTATTGTATGTTACTTTCCTTATTTTTCCTACCAAAATGCGTCATGTACTTCTTTGTATTAAATTTCATCTACCATCATTACACCTGTTACTCTAGCCTATTAAGTTAACACTATCCTTATTGTTCACAGTTCTTCAAGACTGGCACGATAAGCAAATTTCAAAATTATGCCCGATATGCTTACTGTTAACCATTAATATTAGTCAAGAAAACCAATGGACCTAATACCTGAAAAATTATTCACCACCACTCTTTGTTTCCTGTTAACATGTATCCAGATTATTACTGTGATTTTTATTTTATAGTCTTCAATTTTGCTGATGAGGGAGTTCATCAAATACCTCTCAGTCCATGTCCATGAATAGCATCAAGCACAATACCATCATCAAATCTCTCACACCTCTTTGAAAAACGTAATCAAAATAGTTTACCTGTATAATATACATGTTAGCTTAAATAGTATGTATATTATACAGGCTACTTACACATGCCCATTTGAACTTTGAGCCCCTTTTGTGTGGGTTTCTTTTTATCATACCTGTTCAAGTCTATATCCCTCAGACTTAGAGGAGAGCAGATGAAGACCACACCAGAAATCTCACCTCTGGATGAGAGAGACGTCATGGCTTTAATGAAGACTAGAAAATTAAAGGTGAAGGTGACTATTTGGTTCTACAGATGGGGAGCTGCAGAAATGTTGTAGTGAATGAGGACCAGAAGAAAGACAGTAAGGGTGTTTAGAGTTCCATTGTAAAAAGTTTCTCCTTGCATGCCCTGCAACTCTTGCCCAAAAGCTTATATCTCTGACTACTCGCACTTGCTATCATCACTTTGGCTATCTTATCTAAGCTTGTCATTATCTTGTACACCTCCGAAAATCTTCGCTTTCCTTTGTTGCAGAGAGCTTCAGCTTCTCCAACCTAATCGAAACTAAAATCCCTCATCCATTCTGGTAAATTTGCTCTTACTATCTCAAGCCCCCTCGCATTCTTTCAAAGGTCTGGTGATGAGAATTAGATGAAATACTGTACTTGTGGCCTAAACTACCCTGCTTTTGGACCAATGTTTGTAGTTATGCTTTATTAATTTAAAACTTTGACAAGGTTCCGCGTGGTAGACTAATGGGATTCAGGGTGAGTTTCCCAATTGGATACAGAACTGGCTGTATGGTAGGAGACAGAAGGTGGTGTTGGAAGGTTATTTTGCAGGCTGGAGACCTGAAGCAGTGGTGTCAGTAGTGCGTGCACATTTGTTGGTCCTCTGCATTCTAATCTAATCATTTATATAAGAGGCATGATTAATAAGTTTGGAGATTACACCAAAATTGGCAGTAGAGTGGACAATGAAGATGGTTCTCTCATCTGGAATTAAGAGTCTACTGATGATCAAGGCACAAGTGAAAAGTGTGATTGAATACTCCCCGCTTGCCAGCAACAATCAAGAAGCTTGACACCATTCAGGACAAAGCAGTCTGCATGATTGGCACAACATTTACAAGCATTCACTCCCTCCACTTCCAACACTCAAAATTAATGGTCGGGCCCTTAGTAGTGTTATAGAACAGAGAGACCTGGGAGTTCAGATTCGTAAGTCTTTGAAATTTATATCACAAGTAAACAAGGTGGTTAAGAAGGTGTTTAGTGCTCTTACCTTCATTGCTCAGACCTTTGAGTACGAGAGTTGGGACATCATGTTGTGGTTGTACAGGATGTTGGCAAAGCCTCTTCTGAAGAGCTGTGTGCTGCTTTGGTCATCCTGTTATAGGAAGGATATTAGTCAGCTGGAGAGGGTTCAGAAAAGATTTGCCAGGATGTTGCTGGGAATGGAGAGTTTGAGGTACAAAAATAGACTGGAAAGACTGGGACTTTTTTCATTGGAGAGTAGGAAGTTGAGGGGTGACCTTATTGAGATCTATAAAATCATGAGTGACATATATAATATGAATGACAAGAGTCTTTTCTCTAGGGTGGAGGAGTTAAAAATTCCGGGGCATATTTTTAAGGTGAGAGGAGAAAGACTTAACAAGTAGGGGCAATGTTTTTATACAGAAGTATTCGTGTGTGGAATGAACTGCCAGAGAAAGTGGTGGATGCAGGTACAATTATACCATTTAAAAGACATTTGGATAGGTTTATACGAAATGTTTGGAGTGATATGGGCCAAGACCAGACAGGTGGGATTAGTTTAGTTAGGAAACATGGTCGGTGTGAATTGGTTGGACCAAAGGGTCTATTTCCATGAAGTATGACTCCAATTACTTTCAGTACGTCGTGCCACCTTCAACTGTCTGAGCAGATGACGCCTCCAGGTTTCTCTATTACCATCCACTCTTTAGAATTGTGCCATGAAAATGATATTACCTTTCCTTATTTCTTCTGCCAAACTTTGTTACCTCACACTTCTTTGCATTAAATTCCAACTGACACTTGACTATCCGTCTGCTAGCTGTATTTGCTGTTGCAATCAATTGGCATCATCCTCAAAGTCTGTCACTAGTCCAAGTTTGATGTCTCAAGATCCAAGTCTATTTTATGTATAGTAATCATGGCACTGACCCTTGAGAAACACCATTGTCTATCATCGTGCAGACTGAAAAACAACTCTTTGCCACGACTCACTGTTTACTGGCCTTAAGCCAATATTTTATCTATTGACATTAAGCTTCCTATTCCATGAATTTTGTTAACTATCCCTTCATATGTTCCTCTTTCAAACATTTTCTTAAAATGCATAATCAACATCCCTGGCAGCCCCTTCATCAACCTTCTCCATTGCTTCATCAAAAAGTCAATATTAGTCCAATATCTTTCAGCGGCAGGGTGCTGAGAACCAGAGCAGCAGGCAAGCAAGTGGCGGGATTGAGGGGAAAGTAGATATTAGGACCAGTAAAACAGAAAGAAAGGACAGGCAGAGACAGGTATATGAATATGGTGGTACCAATGGGCATAAATGTGTTTATTTCAATGCAAGGAGTATTATTGGTAAGGCAGATGAGCTTAGAGCCTGGATCAGTACCTGGAACTATGATGTTGTGGCCATTACAGAGACTTTGTTGAGACAGAGACAGGACTAGCTGCTCAACATTCCAGGGTTTTATTAATTTGGAAGAGATAGAGAGGAAGGTAAAAGAGATGGAGGGGCTACATTACTAATCAGGAAGAATGTTACATTTGCTCTCAGAGGGCAGACTGGAGCACTTATCCACTGAGGCAATATGAGGAGAGCTCAAAAATAAGGTGGATGCAATCATTCTGATGGGTTTACACTATAAGCCGCCAACAGGCACTGAGACATTGAGGAATATGTATGTTGGCAAATTATCGAAAGATACAATAAAAACAGGGTTGTCATAGTGGTGACTTTAATTTTCCCAAATTGACTGGCACTCCCTTGGAGCAAGAGGGCAAAATTTGTTAAGTGCATCCAAGAGGGTACCTTGAAACAGTATGTGGACAGTCCAACGAGAGATGGGGCCACACTGGATCTTCTATTGGCTAATAAACCTGCCCAGGTGACTGACTTTTCAGTGGGAGTGCATTTTGGAAACAATGCTCAGAACGTCTTAGGTTTTAAGATAGCTATGAATAAGGATAAATCAGGATCTTGCGGGAAGGTACTAAATTAGGGGAGGGCAAATTACGTCAGTATTAGGCTGGAGCTAGGGTGTGTTAATTGGGAGGAACAGATTTTTGGCATGTGGGAACTGTTTAAAGACCTGTTGATGAGAGTTCAGGACCGGCATGTTCCAGTAAGGAGGAAGGACAGGATAGCAAGGTAAGATACCTTGGATAATGAGGGAGATTGTGAATTTCGTCAAAAGGAAAAAGGCATTTGAGAACCCTAAAATCAGACCGGGCATGTGACGAAAGCAGGAAAGAACTCAAGCAGGGAATTAGGAAAGCAAGAAGGGGCCGTGAAATGATCTCGGCAAGAGGTTTAAAGAGAATCCCAAGGCATTCTATACATACAATAAAAACAAGAGAATAACTAGGGAGAAGGTAGGACCACTCAAGGATAAAGGAGGGAACTTGTGCTTGGAAGGAGAGGATGTAGGTGACTTTGCATTGGTATTCAGCCAGATGGATATGGGGGAGAGTGAGATTTGTGTGGCGCATGACAATACGCTAGGGCATTTTGAGATCCAGAAAGAAGTGGTGTTGGGTCTCTTGAAGAACATTCAGGTGGATAAGTCCCCAAGGCTCCTTCATATCTACCCCAGGTTATTGAGAGAGGCAAGAGAGGAGATTGCTGGGGCCTTAACCAAGATCTTTGTATCCTTGCTAGCCACTGGAGAGATCCAAGAGGACTGGCGAGTGGCTAATGTTATTCCTCGGTTCAAGAAGGGAAATATGGATTACTCAGGAAACTTCCAGTACTTAACTTTTTTTTAACTTTTTTAAACTAAAAATTTAAAAAGTTTTTTTTTAAAAAAAACGCCGGGTAGACCCGGAGGCTTGTGTTGCTAGGTTACCTGGGTAGGGTTTTTTCTCTATTTAAACGCGCAGGTGAGTAACCCGAGGCATTTCGGCAGAAGAGCCTCCCACCCGCCCTCCTCCTCTAACCTAAATAATAAGACCCGTTGCGGCAAGCAGGTAAGTGCTGCGTTTTGCTTGTTTGGTTTCTTTACATTTAGTTTTTTTCTTAAAGAAAGCTAGCTTTTTAGAGGGATAGCAGTGCAGGCAGTGCAATGTTCCTCTTGCAACATGTATGAGGTGAGGGAAGCCATTGGCGTCCCTGCTGAGTACACTTGCAAGAAGTGCACCCATCTCCAGCTCCTCCAAGCCCGTGTTAGGGAACTGGAGCTGGATTTGGATGAACTGCGGATCATTCGGGAGGCAGAGAGGGTCATAGATCAGAGCTTTAGGGAAGTAGTTACTCCGAAAGTTCAAGATAGATGGGTGACAGTGAGGGGGAGTGGGAGGAGGAAGCCAGTGCAGGGACCCCCTGCGGTCATTCCCCTCAAGAACAAGTATACCATTTTGGATACTTGTGGGGGGGGATGAATTACCAGGGGCAAGCAACGAGGTTCAGGCCTCTGGCATGGAGCCTGGCCCCGTTGCTCAGAAGGGAAGGGTGGAGAAAGGTAGAGCAATAGTTCTTGGGGACTCGATAGTGAGGGGTACAGACAGACGGTTTTGTGGGGGCGACAGTGACTCACGTTTGGTATGTTGCCTCCCAGGTGCAAGGGTACGTGATGTCGCTGATCGTGTTTTCCGGGTCCTTAAGGGGGAGGGGGAGCAGCCCCAGATCGTGGTCCACGTTGGCACCAACGATATAGGTAGGAAGAGGGGTGAGGATGTCAGACAGGCTTTCAGGGAGCTAGGTTGGAAGCTCAGAGTTAGAACAAACAGAGTTGTAGTCTCTGGTTTGTTACCCGTGCCACGTGATAGAGAGTCGAGGAATAGGGAGAGAGAGCAGTTAAATGCGTGGCTACAGGGATGGTGCAGGAGGGAGGGATTCCGGTTTCTGGACAACTGGGGTTCTTTCTGGGGAAGGTGGGACCTCTATAAAAAGGATGGTCTACACCTGAACCTGAGGGGCACCAGTATCCTTGGGGGGAGGTTTGCTAGTGCTCTTTGGGAGGGTTTAAACTAACTCTGCCGGGGCATGGGAACCTGGACTGTAGCTTTAGGGTACAGGACCTTGAGTGGAGGGAGGTTATGAATAATGCAGCGATCTCGAAGGAGGGTGCCTGTAAACAGAAGGGTGGACTGAAATGTGTATACTTCAATGCCAGAAGTATAAGAAATAAGGTAGGTGAACTTGCAGCGTGGGTTGGTACCTGGGACTTCGATGTTGTGGCCATTACAGAGTCGTGGGTAGAACAGGGACAAGAATGGCTGTTGCAGGTTCCAGGGTTTAAATGTTTTAGTAGGATCAGACATGGGGGTAAAAAAGGAGGAGGTGTGGCATTACTTGTCAAAGATAGTATTACAGCAGTGGAATGGACGATGGAAGAGGACTTGCCATCTGAGGTAGTTTGGGCTGAGGTTAGAAATAGGAAAGGTGAGGTCACCCTGTTAGGTGTTTTCTACAGGCCTCCTAATAGTCCTAGAGAAGTAGAGGATAATATTGCGAGGATGATTCAGGAAAAGAGTGAAGGTAGCAGGGTGGTTGTTATGGGGGACTTTAACTTCCCAGATATTGACTGGGAGAGCTATAGCTCGAGTTCATTAGATGGGTCGGTGTTTGTCCAATGTGTGCAGGAGGGTTTCCTGACACAATATGTAGACAGGCCAACAAGAGGTGAGGCTATACTGGATTTGGTTCTAGGTAATGAACCAGGCCAGGTGTTAGACTTGGAGGTAGGTGAGCACTTCGGGGACAGTGACCACAACTCGGTGACTTTTACTTTAGTGATGGAGAGGGATAAGTGTGCGCAGCAGGGCAAGAGTTATAGCTGGGAGCAGGGAAATTATGATGCGGTGAGGCATGACTTAGGATGTGTGGATTGGAAAAACAGGCTTCAAGAGAAGAACACTAATGAGATGTGGGGATTGTTCAAGGAGCAGCTACTACGTGTCCTCGATAAGTATGTACCGGTCAGGCATGGTGTAAAGGGCCTTGTGAGGCAGCCGTGGTTTAGTAAGGAATTGGAATCCCTTGTGAAAGGGAAGAAGGCGGCATATGTAAAGATGAGGCGTGAAGGTTCAGTTGGGGTGATAGAGAGTTATAAGGTAGCCAGGAAGGATCTAAAGAGAGAGCTAAGAGAAGCGAGATGGGGACATGAAAAGTCTTTATCTGGTAGGATTAGGGAAAACCCAAAGGCTTTCTATAGGTATGTCAGGAATAAAAGGATGACTAGGGTAGGTATCGGTCCAGTCAAGGATAGTAGTGGGAAGTTGTGTGTGGAGGCGGAGGAGATTGGAGAGACACTAAATCAATACTTTTCATCAGTATTCACTCAGGAACAGGACACTGTTGCTGATGTGAATATGGAGTCACAAATGATTAGAATGGATGGCCTGGAAATATGCAGGGAAGAGGTTCTGGGAATATTGGAGAGGATGAAAATAGATAAGTCTCCTGGGCCTGATGGCATTTACCCTAGGATCCTATGGGAAGCTAGGGAGGAGATAGCTGAGCCATTGGCCTGGATTTTTATGTCGTCATTGTCAACGGGAATAGTACCAGAGGACTGGAGGATAGCGAATGTGGTCCCCTTGTTCAAGAAAGGGAATAGGGATAGCCCTAGTAACTATAGGCCAGTGAGTCTGACTTCAGTGGTGGGCAAAGTCTTAGAGAGAATGGTAAGGGATAAGATTTATGAACATCTGGATAGGAATAACGTGATCAAGGATAGCCAGCATGGTTTTGTGAAGGGCAGGTCGTGCCTCACAAACCTTATTGAGTTCTTTGAGAAGGTGACCAAGGAAGTGGACGAGGGTAAAGCAGTAGATGTTGTGTATATGGATTTTAGTAAGGCGTTCGATAAGGTTCCCCATGGTAGGCTAATGCTAAAACTACGGATGTATGGCATTGAGGATACATTAGAGGTTTGGATTAGGAATTGGCTGGCTGGAAGGAGACAGAGGGTAGTAGTTGATGGACTATGTTCATCTTGGAGCGCAGTTACTAGCGGTGTACCACAAGGATCTGTTTTGGGACCATTGCTTTTTGTTATCTTTATAAATGATCTAGAGGAAGGGCTTGAAAGCTGGGTAAGCAAGTTTGCGGATGACACAAAAGTCGGTGGAGTTGTGGATAGTGAGGAAGGAAGTGGTAGGTTACAGCGGGATATAGATAAGTTGCAGAGCTGGGCAGAAAGGTGGCAAATGGAATTCAATGTAGCTAAGTGTGAAGTCATTCACTTTGGTAGGAGTAACAAGAGGATGGATTACTGGGCTAATGGTAGGCTACTTGGTAGTGTGGATGAGCAGAGGGATCTTGGTGTCCATGTACACAGATCTCTGAAAGTTGCCACCCAGGTAAATAGTGCTGTGAGGAAGGCATATGGTGTACTGGGCTTTATTGGTAGAGGAATTGAGTTCCGGAGTCCTGAGGTCATGTTGCAACTGTATAAGACTCTGGTGCGGCCTCATCTGGAGTATTGTGTGCAGTTTTGGTCGCCATACTATAGGAAGGATGTGGAGGCATTGGAACGAGTGCAGAGGAGGTTTACCAGGATGTTGCCTGGAATGGTAGGAAAATCTTATGAGGAAAGGCTGAGGCACTTGGGGCTGTTCTCATTGGAGAAGAGAAGGTTTAGGGGAGATTTGATAGAGGTGTATAAGATGATTAGGGGTTTAGATAGGGTCGACACTGAGAACCTTTTACCGCTAATGGAGTCAGGTGTTACTAGGGGACACAGCTTTAAATTAAGGGGTGGTAGGTATAGGACAGATGTTAGGGGTAGATTCTTTACACAGCGGGTTGTGAGTTCATGGAATGCCCTGCCAGTAGCAGTGGTGAACTCTCCTTCTTTATGGTCATTTAAGCGGGCATTGGATAGGCATTTGGAAGTTATTGGGCTAGTGTAGGTTAGGTAGGATTCGGTCGGCGCAACACCGAGGGCCGAAGGGCCTGTACTGCGCTGTATCTTTCTATGTTCTATGTTCTATGTTCTATGTTCTATAGACCGGTGAGTCTCACATTGGTGGTTAGGGGGTTATTGGAGAGAATTCTTAGTGATAGGATTTATGCACATTTGGAAAAACATAGCTTAAGGACAGTCATCATGGCTTTATGCAGGGGCACATCATGTCTTACGAACTTGATTGAATTATTTGATGACGAATGTGATCAATGAGGGTAAAGCAGTGGATGCTGTTTACATGGATTTTAGTAAGGCTTTCAAAAGGTCCCTCAAGGTAGGCTCATTCAGAAAATTAAGATACATGGGACCCGTGGTGACTTAGCCACATGGATTCAGAATTGGCTTGCCCCTAGAAGGCAGAGGGTAGTTATGGAAGGGTGTTTTTCAGGCTGGAGGTCTGTGACTTGTGGTGTTCCACGGGGATCCATACTGGGACTTCTGCTGTTTGTGATATATGACTTTGATGAAAATGTAGATGAGTGAGTTAGTAAGTTTCCAGACAATGCAAAAACTAATAGAATTGTGGATAATTAGAAGGTTGTCAAAGAATACAACAGGATCTAACTCAGTTGCAGATATGGGTGGTGAAAAGTCAGATGGAATTTAATGTGGATAGTGTGAGGTGCTGCACTTTGGAAGATCAAATGTTAAGGAAAAATATACAGCTAATGGTAGAACTCTGAACAGTATTGGTGTACAGAAGGATCTTTGAGTTCAAATCCATAGCAACCTGCAAGTAGCCATGCAACTAAATAGGGTGGTAAAGAAGGCATTTAGTATGCATACCTTTGTTGGTTGGGGAATTAAGTACAAGAGTCAGGATGCGCAGTTGCAACTTTATATAAAGTTAAAAATCACACAACAACAGGTTCTCATCCAATACGTTTATTGGATGCACTAGCTTTCGGAGCGCTGCTCCTTCATCAGTTAGCTCCTTCATCACCTACCTGATGAAGGAACAGTGCTCTGAAAGCTATTGCTTCCAAATAAACCTGTTGGACTATTACCTGGTATTGTGTGATTTTTAACTTTGTCTACCCCAGTCCAACACCAGCTCCTCCACATCATAGCTTTATATAAGAGTCTGGTTAGGTCACACTTAGAGTTTTGGGTTCAATTCTGGTTGCCACATTACAGGAAGGATGTGGAAATTTTGGAGAGGGTGCAGAAGAATGTTGCCTGGATTAGAGAGTATGAGCTATAAGGAGAGGCAAGATAAGCTCAGTTTGTTTTCTCTGGAGTGGTAGAGGCTGAGGGGAGACTTGATAGAAATCTATAAAATTATGAGATGCATAGATAGGGTTGACAGTCATAATCTTTTTCCCCGAGTTGAAATGATTAATACCAGGGGTGTGTATTTAAGGTGTGAGGGGTAGGTTTTTTATACAGGGAGTGGTAGGAGGCTGGAATGCACTGCCAGAGATGGTGGTGGAGGCAGATACAATGGAGGGAATTTAAGAGACCTTTCGTTTTTTTTTTAATTCATTCACGGGGTGAGGGTGTTGCTGGCTGGGCAGCATTTATTGCCCAGAGGGCAGTTAAGAGTCAAACATAGTGCTGTGGGTCTGGAGTCTTATTTAAGCCAGACCAGGTAAGGATGGTAGTTTCCTCCCCTAAAGGACATTCGTGAACTAGATTCAGATTCTTCATTCCAGATATTTATTGAATTCAAATTCCACCATCTGCCGTAGCGGGATTCGAACACAGGTCTCCAGAATGTTATCTGGATCTCTGGATTAACAGTCCAGTGATAATACCGCTAAGCCATTCCCTCCCCTTATGCAAGGAATTGAGAGGCATGGACCAATAGCAGGCAGGAGGGATTGATTTAATTTGGTGTCATGTTTGGCACAGTATCATGGGCTGAAGGGCCGATTCCTGTACTGTACTGTTCTATGTTCTGTGCTCTGCCTTTTACAAGTTTAAGCTGGAGTCCATGAACTCAAACCTCTCCCAGTGCCTGTTCATTTCTTATTATTATTTCTAAAACCTTAACCACTGTTGATGTTAAACTGACCAATCTGTAGTTATTAGGGGAGTCCTTCCTTGAATATTTATATCACATTTTTTGCTCACCAATCATCTAATGCTTCCATGTTTTTGTGGAAGTTTAAAAGATTATGGCAAGCCTTTCAGCTGTCTCCCTCTTTTACTTCCTTATGTAACCTTAAATGCAAGACATCTGGACCAGATAGCTTATTTATTCCAGATATAAATAACCTTCCCAGTAATGAGTTATAGAGTCATACAGACGGAAACAGGTCCTTTGGACCAATTCATTAGTGCTGACCAGTTTTCCTAAGCTGAACTAGTCCCATTTGCCTGCGTTTGCCCATATCTGTGTGAACCTTTCGTGTACATGTTCCTGACGTAAGTCTTTTAAATATCGTCATTGTACCCACTTCTTCTGGCAGTTTATTCTATACATGCACCACTCTCTATGTGAAAAAGTTGTTTCTCAGGTCTCTTTTCACATCTCACCTTAAACCTATGCCCTCGAGTTTTGGATTCCCCTACCCTGGGGACAAGACCTTAGCAATTCACTGTATTTTTGCTGGCAAATACACTCAGGAAATGCTGGGAGACACTCAGTAGGTCTGGCAGTGTTGGCAGAGAGAACAAGTGTTAATGTTTCGTTTCATCAGCCTTTCACCAAAACCATAAATCATCACTTTGATATGTCAAATCTTCATCCCTTTCTGCAGGTAATACCTGACTGATGTATTTCCAGCATTTTCCATTTTAATTTCAGACTTCCAGCATGTGCAGAAATTGATGATTTTCTATTTGTTTACAGTAATAGGGGTGTTTTCAATCCAAGTAAACAATCGTGGCCTTTTCTTGCTTATTACAGATTGTATTGTGTCCAAGTTCTGTACAGAATGAATCTTTCTTCTGAACAAGACATCTTATTTGTAACATCTAATTATTTTCACAGTCCTTAAAAATATAGCAATTTAAGATGAGTAATCTGAATAGGAGACATTTGGAAAACATTCCACTACAGTTCACAGAGTCAAAATTAAATATTTTAATCAAATTTCACCTCATCCATTTTTCCCCCTTTCTCTGTGAGCCCAAAGAACCCAAGTCTGGAAAATGGTCCGTGTTTACGATCAAGATATACAAGAAATTGTATTCCTAATTATAATTGCTACACAATTGGTTGTCATACAGAGGGCTATGAAGACTCTTATTAGCTGTTGGCATGAAGATTTGCATTAGATTAGATTAGATTAGATTAGATTAGATTACTTAAAGTGTGGAAACAGGCCCTTCGGCCCAACAAGTCCACACCAACCCGCCGAAGCGTATACCACCCAGACCCATACTCCTACATTTACCTCTTCACCTAACACTATGGGCAATTTAACATGGCCAATTCACCTAACCTGCACATTTTTGGATTGTGGGAGGAAACGGAGCATTTGTGCAGTTACCACTACCAGAAAGAGAATCTCAGCAAAATATCCTGGGAGTTAAAGTGAAAACAAGTCTCCAGCAGAGGCTGATTGACTATCGGGTTGAAGATTTGCATTGGTGCAGTCACCACTACCAGAAGGAGGGGTTCAACAAAACATCCCCTGAGTCAGTAGACAACATTTTGGACCACAGATGTTGAAGACGTCAGAATGTGTAAATTGTGTTCCCAGAAAAAGCACAGCAGATTAAGCAGCATCTGGGGAGCAGAAGATCACAGGTTTGGGCATAACCCTTCAACAGTACTGAGGAGGGAGAAGTGGGCTGTGAAACAAATAGGGGTAATGGGGTTAGGGGAAAGGTATGTGGGATGACGATACGTGGGTGAAGATAGGAGGTGATTGTGATAGGTCAGTGGGATGTGTGGAGCAGATAGGTGGGAAGGTAGATAGGATCAGGTCAAGCAGGTGGAGCTGAGTTCGAAGGTTGGATCTGGGATGGGGTAAAGCATGAAAATGATTACACTTATGGCACATTTTTTGGCTTCTAATCTGTAAGGGTAGTACATCGACAAGGGGAAAAGGGCCACAGATAACTGGATTTACTCTAATATGAACTATTCTCCAAAGTTTAAGTTAAAGAGGTAAACCATGGCAGGAAAGCTCAAAGTATTGGCTTGCTCCATGTGGCACACCGGGGATGATTCTGGTTCCCCGTGTCAGCATGTGTACAGAAAGTGTCTCTAGGTACGGCTCCAGGAAGCTCAAGTTTCAGAGCTGGAGTGGCAACTATGGAACGTCCACAAAGTAGAGAATATTATGGATACATGTATAGAGAGGTCGTCACATAGCAGACTCTGCAGACAGAAAGGGAATGGGCCACCCCCAAACAGAGCAAGATTCGCAAGTAGTGTAGGAATCTCCTGTGGCCATTTTGGATACTGTTGAACGGAATGACTTCTCAGGAAAAGCAGCAGCAGCCAAACTCATTGCACCATAGTACAGAGGGAAGGAGTAAAAAATGTGCCAGAGCAATAGTTATAGGGAACTCAGTTATAAAGGAAGTAGATAGGCATTTCTATGGCCGCAAGCGAAACTCCAGGATGGTATGTTGCCTCCCTCGTGCTAAGGTCAAGGATGTCTGAGAATTGGTACAGGACATTCTGGAGGGGGAGAGTGAACAGCCAGTGGTTGTGGTGCCGTTCGGTACAAACTACATAGGTTAAAGAAAAGGGATAAGGTCCTAAAAGTAGAATACAGGGAGCCAGGAATAAAGTTAATATTGGATCTCAAAGGTAGTGATCTCAGGAGTACCACTGGTGGCATGTGCTAGTCAGAGTAGAAATGACAGGATATATCAGATGATTATGTAGCTGAAAAGATGGTGTTGGGGAAGGGTTTCAGATTCCCGGGGCATTCATACCAGTTCTTGGACGTGTTACATCTGGGCAGGACAGGGACTGATGTCCCAGGGAGAGTGTTTGCTAGAGCAGTTGAGGAGAATTTGAACTAATATTTCGGAGGATAAGAACCTATGTACACAGTGAGAGAAGGCAAGAGCAAGGACAAAACAAAAGGTAGGGAAGGGAATAAGAAAAATGATGGGCAGAGAAACCAAGGACAAAATGCCCCAGGCCATTCAGTATTTAGGAAGGTCACTCAAAAAGGAAAAGGTGGTGAAGTAGCATTGCTGGTTAAAGTGAAAATTAACACAACAGTGAGAAAGTATATTAGCTCTGACAATATGGAGTCTGTATGGGGAGTGTTGAGAAATACTAAGGGGCAAAAAAACTTAGTGGGTATCATTTATAGACCCTAAACTGCAGTGGTGATGTTGAGAATTGCAATGAACAGGAAATTAGAAATTGGGCTATTGAGAAAAGATATTGGAAGTGAAACAAGCAATGTTAAAAAGACAAGCTTCAAAGGCCTTGTGCCTTAATATGCGGAGCATTTGCAATAACGTGGATGAACTAATTGTGCAGATAGATGTAAGCAGGTACGATATAATTGGGATTATGAAGACAGAGCTGCAGGGTTGGAAACTGAATGCCCCGGGGTCATTCAATATTTAGGAAGGACTCTCAAAAAGGAAAAGGTAGTGAAGTAGCATTGCTGGTTAAAGTGGAAACTAACACAATAGTGAGAAAATAAATTAGTGGGCAGCGGTGATGTTGAGAATTGCAATGAACAGGAAATTAGAGAAGCATGTGAAAAGAGAATATTGGTGATCAAGATGATTTTAATCTACACATAGATTGGGCAAATAGTACTAGCCGCAATGTCATAGAGGAGGAATTTCTGGAGAGTATACGGTTTTCTTGTCCAATATGTGGAAGAGCCAACTAGAAAGTAGCCATCTTAGACTGGGTACTATATAATGAAGCCCTTCCTGAGGAAGGGCTCATGCCCGAAACGTCGATTTTCCTGCTCCTTGGATGCTGCCTGACCTGCTGCGCTTTTCCAGCAACACATTTTCAGCTACTGTATAATGAGAAGGGAATCATTGCCATTCTAGCTGCGTGAGATCTCTAGGGGATGAGTGACCATAATTCTGGTACAGATTGGAGGGTAGTTAATATCGCTCCAATATTCAAAAAGCCTAACATTGGTCGTGGGAAAAATTCTCGAATGCATTATCAAGGGTTTTCCAGCGGAGCATTTAGGTAGCATTGGCAGGATCAGACAGAGTCAGTATGAATTTCAGAAGGGGAAATCATGTTTGATAAATCTGTTGGAATTCTATGAAGGTGTAACTTGTATAGTTGACAAGGGGGGAGCCAGTCAATGCGATATATCTGGACTTTCAGAAAGCATTTGATGAAGTCCCATATAAGAGATTATTGTGCAAGATTAAAGTGCCATGGGATTGGGGTAAGTGTATTGAGATGGAGAGGAAACTGGTTAGCAGAGAGGAAGCAAAGAGTAGGAATTAATGTGTCATTTTCAAATTAGCGGGCAGTAACTAGGGGGTTGTCACAGGGATCAGTGCTGGGACCCCAGTATTCACAATAATATTAATGATTTGGATGAGGGGACAAAATGTAACATGTCAAAGTTTGCAGATGACACCAAATTAGATGGGAGGGTGAACTGTGACAAGGATGCAGAGATCCTTCAGCGTGATCTGGACAAAACAATGCCAGATGCAGTGTAAATTTGATAAATGTGAGGTTGTTCAGTTTGGAAGCAAAAACAAGAAGGCTGATTACTACCTGAATGGCTGTAAATTGGGAGTGGGAGCGTGTGCAGCGGGAATGGGTTCCTTGTGCACAGTTGCTGAAAGTCCGGCAGGCAGTAAGGAAGGAAAATGGTATGTTGGCCTTAATTGTGCGAGGTTTTGAGAACAGGAGCAAGGATGTATTGTTGCAATTATACAGGGGCTTGGTGAGGCCACACATAGAATGTTGTGTGCAGTTTTGGTCTCCTTTGCTGAGAAAGGGTGTTCCTGTTTTCGAGGGAGAGCAGTGAAGGTTTCCCAGGCTGATTCCAGGATGGCAGGACTGACATATGAGGAGAGATTGACTGGGTTAGGATTATTTTTGCTGGGGTTCAGACAAATGAGGAGATTTAGATTTAGATTAGATTTAGATTAGATTTACAGTGTGGAAACAGGCCCTTCGGCCCAACAAGTCCACACCGACCCGCCGAAGCGCAACCCACCCATACATTTACCCCTTACCTAACACTAGGGGCAATTTAGCATGGCCAATTCACCTGACCCGCACATCTTTGTGACTGTGGGAGGAAACCGGAGCACCCGGAGGAAACCCACGCAGACACGGGGAGAACGTGCAAACTCCACACAGTCAGTCGCCTGAGTCGGGAATTGAACCCGGGTCTACAGGCGCTGTGAGGCAGCAGTGCTAACCACTGTGCCACCGTGCCGCCCGAAATCTCATAGAGACTTATACAATTCTAACAAGACTAGATAGGGTCGATGCAAGGAGGATGTTCCAGTGGTGGTTGTGTGCAGAACCAGGGGTCACAATCTGAGGATTCGTGGTGGACCATTTAGGATGCAGATGAGGAGACATTTCTTCACCCAAAGAGTGGTGAGCCTGTGGAATTCGTTACCATAGGAAGTAGATGATACCAAAACATTGAATGTATTCAAGAGACAGCTAGATATAACACTTGGGGAGAATGGAATTAAAGGTTATGGGAAGAAAGCAAGATTAGGCTATTGAGTTGGACGATCAGCCATAATCGCGATGAAGGGCGGAGCAGGCTCGAAAGGCCAGATGGACACCACCTGCTCCCAGTTTCTATGTTTTTATACTTCCAATTGCCTAGGCCTCGAGCTCTGGACTTTCTTTGCTACACCTCTTTATCTTTCTACCTTACTTGTTTCCTCTAAACGGTTCTTAAAACCTACCTTTTTTTTTACAAAATCTTGATCATTTTTTACAAAACCTTCATCATCTCCTCATGTGGCTCATGTTATGCTTTGTATTATAATGCTGCTGTGGAGCTCCTTGGAGCATTTCGTTATTTTGATGGTGCTACATAAATGTAAGCTGTCATCTTAGGTAGTGGAGGGACTTTTCGGAGCCATGAGGTGACATCTTTGCTCTGTTTATACTCAATTTCTGACATCTCATGAATTGAATTATGAAACTATGAATCTAAAGTATCACATTCTGGCTGTGGATTTTCAGATGCTGGCAGTCGGAAGCAATTTTGTTCTTTAATAGGGGTTCAAAAACCTTGTTTGTGCAACTAAAACTTAAGGATCTTCACAGTTCAGTGCCAGCATGATTAGTGGTGCAATCAGGGTTTTGACAATATCTGAGACCTTCTAAAGCTATGCTGATAAATGTATTAAAAATATAACTTTTGATGTTTTACTGTTATCTTAAATCTTATCATTCTTATTTAAAACCCTGTATAAGTTCTTGAGTGATGAAGCTTCCAGCAGTGGTTGTTTGATATGAATATTAAAACTAACTGTACCACAACAAAGAAGTTTACTCATTCAGAAACTCCTCTGCAGTCCTGCTATATATTTTCCAAATTCCGAACTGAATTATTGCTGTGGGATTTGTTCTTGATCTAATTATTTTTAATTGACCTGGACACTTACCACTCTGCCACAAGAGCCTCCAAATTTCAGCATGTGTTATGGTGGGAATCAAACCCATATCCTCTCAGGATTGTGTGTTCAGTAGCATTGGGGGAGGCAATGACCAGGTGGTATTATCACTAGATTATTTATCCAGAAACTTAGTTAATGTTCTGGCGACCCTGGTTCAAAACCTGCCATGGCAGGTGATGAATTTGAATTCAGTGATAAATATGGGCTTAAGGGTATAATGATCACCATGAGGCATTGTTGATTGTCAGGAAAAGGCCATCAGGTTCACTAATGTCCTTCAGAGAAGGAAATTTGTCATTCTTACCTGCTCTGGCATACATATGACTTCAGACCCATAGCAATGGGGTTGACTCTTAACTGTCCTCTGGGCAATTATGGACAGCCAATAAACGTTGGCTTATCCAGCGATGGCTACGTGCAGTAAGTGAATTTTAAAAGAAAGGACTACTCCATCCCATGGTAATTAATACATGAATTTGGACTGGGACTTGAACCCAGACTGCAGCAATGAAATTGTCACAACTTAACCACTAGACCACCTGGGACTCTGACTAATTTATAATCTATGATAAATTGGTGGCCTCTTTAAGAGAAAAAAAATCAGATTGGGCTCCATTGTGACTTACTCAAACAACAACAATTTACCTTTACATCTCCAGTAAGAGATCATCTAACCACTGCTCCTTGACTTCAAAGATCTTAGCATCACTGATGCTAGCCCCAATATCGTGGGGGTTACCATTGACCAGAAACTCAACTGGACTCATCATATAAACACAATGGTGGCAGAGCGAGTCAAAGGCCAGGGATACTATGGTGAGTAACTCACCTTCTGACTCACCATCTACAAGGCACAAGAAAGAAGTCTGATGGAATACTCTCCACTTGCTTGGATGGGTGCAGCTCCAACAATAATCAAGAAGCCTGATATCATTTGGGACAAAGCAGCCTTGATTGACTCTACATCCACAAACATCCACTCCCTTCACCACCAACACTCAGTATACACTGCTGCTGGTATCTACAAGACATACTCCAGAAAATCTCCAACGATCCTTTGACAGCGCCTTCCAAACCCATGACTACTTATATGTAGAAGGACAAAGGCAACAGACATGTGGATACACCACCACTTTGAAAGGTCCCCTCCAAACCATTCACCAATGTGACTTGGAAATATATTATTGTTCCTTTGTTGGTGCTGGGTCAAAACTCTTAGGGCATTGTGGGTCTACCTACAGCATGTGGGCTGCAGCGGTTCAAGAAGGTAGCTCACCACCACCTTCTCAAGGGCAATTATGAACCAGCAATAAATGCTGGCCAACCAGTGAAGTCCACATCCCACAAATTAATACAAAAAAACTGAAAATGCAGAAATCAGAGTGTGGATTTTAAATGTGAGAAAGAGTCTTGTGAACAGATGTTGAGGTAAACACAAACTGCTAATTTTCAACCATGTGGGGGGGTTTAACCCCCAAATTTATTGGTCCTTGAACCTACTGCCTAAGCTGAGGAGGAAGGAGCAACTGGACTATGGGCATAAGCGGGATTTTGGGTGGCAAAGGAGCTAGTGTTGTTGCAATTGATGATCCTGTGGCTTTAAGAGGTATATTTTGTCCTGTTTTGTTTGAAGATAAGTTTTAAGACAGCTGCCAAGCTGTCTATTGGAATCTAATAAAGAAAACAGTTGGTGAGGCCTTGTGTTTTCTTTTAACATTGGAACAATAAAAGCAGCCTGAATAGGTGGGATCAAGCTCCCCCAGAGCCAGGAGTTTTAGCTTTTCAGTAGTTGCTAGGGTCTTGAAGCTGGGTTTGGAAGCTGCAGTACATCTCTACACTCTCTCTCTCTCTCTCTATCTCTCTCTCTCTCTCTCTCTCTCTCTCTCTCTCTCTCACTCTCTCTCACTTACTCACTCTCTTCATTTCTTTATGCTTTTCCTCCTGGACTAGAGAATTCTCTGTGAGACAATCTATTTTGCTGAGTTTGCCTTTGCCAAGACTATTTTTATGGGATGTTACTATATTGGAACAGTTACTGTTTAGGAATTAAATATTATTCTATTAAGTGGTCTAGTAGAATTAAGTTATTGCAATTTCTTCTTTCTTTTGTTGCATTTTAACTCTAGTATATGAATAAAGTGTGTTTTGCTTCAAGAATGGTAATTTGACCAATCGAATTACATCTGGAGTGCTACGCCCGGCATTTGCCTTTAAAATGAGGAAAAGTTAAGGTCAAAGCTATCGTCTTGATGCATTTTGACAGGCTGTGATCTGGTCCATAACAAACTTGGGGCTTTTGACCAACTTCAAAATCTGAAATTCCAGATTGGGTTCAGGATTGTTGGACTCAAAGGTGGTGACTTGGGTGTTTGTTTTTTTTTACTTTGGGTCTTGAATTCGGGTGGTTTAAACATGGTGTGCCTTGTAAATGGCTCTTTCAGTCACTAAAATTTTCCTGGGGGTGGAAGAAGTCATTTTGGGGTTTTAAAGAAAGTGAACAAGGCAAAGCTTTCAGAATTAGCAAACAAGCTGGGGCTGGGATTGCCCGTGTCTGTGAGGAAAGAGGAGATAAGTATGGCAATTGTGCAGCATTTATAATTGCCAGCAATGCCTTCAGAATCTTTGGCAATGGCTAAAATTCAGTTGCAAATGTAGGAGCTTGGATTAAGGGCAATGGCAAGGGAAAAAGAAAGAATAGCCTGGTGGAACAAAAAGAAAGAGAAAAGGAGATGAAAATGTTTGAAATACAATTAAAGAAAAATCAAGTTTTGTACTTTAGAAGTTGGAACTGAAAACTCAAAACAGCCTTAAAATGGTGGAGGTAGAGGTGAAAAGGAGGAGTAGTGATGAGGATATAATGGAAGCAACCCCATCGTGGTCAGAGGCCTGGTGGGGATCTGCTTAAATATGTCCAAGTATTGCCGAAGTTTGACGAGAAGAATTAGATTAGATTAGTTACAGTATGGAAACAGGCCCTTCGGCCCAACAAGTCCACACCGACCCGCCGAAGCGCAACCCACCCATACCCCTACATATACCCCTTACCTAACACTACGGGCAATTTAGCATGGCCAATTCACCTAACCCGCACATCTTTGGAAGGTGGGAGGAAACCGGAGCACCCGGAGGAAACCCACGCAGACACGGGGAGAATGTGCAAACTCCACACAGTCAGTCGCCTGAGTCAGGAATTGAACCCGGGTCTCTGGCGCTGTGAGGCAGCAGTGCTAACCACTGTGCCACCGTGCCGCCCATCTCCAATAAAAGAGAATCCAAACATTTCCTCTTGACATTGACTGGTACGATCATCACTGAATTCCCTCAGTATCAACAGCTTGGGCTGGATTACCATTGACCAGAAACTGAACTGGACTAGTCATAGCAATACTGCAGTTATAAGAGCAGGTCAGAGACCAGAAAGCCTGCAAGAATGTAGAGGCTTTTTTCATTTCATTCGAGGAAGTGGCTAAACAAATGAAATGGCCGGTGCCCATGTGGGTATTGTTGATCCAGACAAAGTCGACAGGTAGAGCTAGTGAGGTATGTGCAACACTATCAGAGGGAGGTGTGTAAGGAGTATAATGAGCTGAACAATGCTATTTTACGACCAAACAAGCTCATTCTTGAAGCCCACAGACAACGTTTTAGGAAACTAAGGAGGGAGCCTGGTCAAACATACATAAAGTTTGAAAGGATCAAACAAAGTAATTTTGATAGGTGGATAAGGGCATTAAAAATAGATCAAACATATGATTCTCTTGCCATCAAGCTTCTTGAGTGTTTTTGGAGCTGCACTTATCCGGGCAACTGGGGAGTTCCATCATATTTCTGACTTATGTCTTGTAGATGGTGGACATGCTTTGCTGTGTCAGGAGATGAGTAACTTGCTGCAGGCTTTCTGGTCTCTGACCTGCTCTTATAACTGCAGTATTGCTATGACTAGTCCAGTTCAGTTTCTGGTCAATGGTAATCCAGCCCAAGCTGTTGATACTGAGGGAATTCAGTGATGATCGTACCAGTGAATGTCAAGAGGAAATGTTTGGATTCTCTTTTATTGGAGATGGTCATTGCCAGGCACTTGCCTGAAGATTGTCCAGGTCTTGCTACATATAGGCGCAGCTTCAATATCTGAGGAACTATAAATGATACTGATCATTGTGGAATCATGAGTGAACCCTTCCACTCCAACCTTATGATGGAGAGAAGGTCACCGACGAAGCAACTGAGGAAACAGGGCCTTCGGCCCAACAAGTCCACACCGACCCTCCGAAGAGCAACCCACCCAGACCGATTCCCCTACATTTACCCCTTCATCTAACACTATGGGCAATTTAGCATGGCCAATTCACCTCACCTGCACGGTTTTTTTGTACTGTGGGAGGAAACCAGACCACCCAGACAAAACCGACGTAGACATGGAGAGAATGTGCAAACTCAACACAGACAGTTGCCTGAGGTGGGAATTGAACCCAGGTCTCTGGCGCTGTGAGGCAGCAGTGCTAACCACTGTGCCACCGTCCTGCCCCATCACTGAAGATGGTTGAGCTTGGGACACTAAACAGTTTTACTGCTTTTAAATTACTCTCAATTGTAAATCATTCTTTACATACAGTATATAAGTTTTGTCACAGTACCCGAGTCCCTCCATTGTTAAATATTACAGAATGTTAGTTATACACTTTATTTTCTATATTTACTAATCGTGCAATGCAGTTTGCCTGAATTGTGTTTCATTGGTCAAGGTTCAATGTAACAATGTCAATGACAGGATCTTTTGAGCAGTTAGGTAGATTGCATGGGATTGTGGACTCTGTGATTTTGTGGCATTTTTCGAGTTTACAATGTGTGTGCTTGTAGATTGTTTGCTGAGGTTGTGAACAGCATGTGTGCTTGCATGTTACTTAATAATTGGGTGAATGATGTTTGTGCTTGTCGCATTTTATGATTGCAGTTCATTGTTCAATCATGGTTTGCACGGTGCATATGTTGAGGACTGCTTACACATTCAGCACATTTATTTCTGGATAGTTCAGTATATTGAATTTTGTTCATGATTGTAGCAATAACTGCTGATATAATGAATATGCTCTAGCTGTTGAGTAATGGCATTCACGTATTTAGATATATTTGCTGGTCAGGTTGTAAGGAAAATGCTGTAGAATTGTGTGTTTGATGTATGAATGATAGGTAATTCATTATTCTCTGGCATAACTTCAATGGGTTAATATGATGACAAGACAGTTTAAGCTGAAGTGTTGTTAACGTTCCTTTCTTTTCACTGACAAGTTCTCTTTGTTTACTCTTTCTGATCTAGGTAATCAAATCCAAACCCTCGGGAATATCTCCAAGGATCAGGTTTACCCGCTGAAGCTCAAAGGCATCTCTATCTGTTTTTGTGCATTGAAGGCTGCTCTTTGTGGGAACTATGTCAGTTTTGGTGTTTTCCAGTTATATGGGGATAGCCACTTTGACAATGCACTGCAAGCCTTCCTAAAAATGCTGATGTCAATCTGTCACAACGATTTGCTGGTAAGTGACCAGATATCCCTGAACTTATGAAAACTTGTTCATCTAACTGGTTTGGGGAGGAAAGGGGATCTGCACCCCACAAGTCTATTTTCCCATTATCTTTTTCAATGTGTGACTCATCCCTATCAGTACCTTTTTCTGATGTTCAGAGACAAGGACCATATCTTACGCAGAGTCATGATGCCAGTTTCAGAATGGGAATTTAGATGTTCAGTATAACTGAATACATTGAGATACCTCCATCATGTTGTGGGATCCTTATCTGGAGCTTATCGCTTACGTTATTAATGTAGCTCCATAGCAGACACTGATACTATGGCAGCACACAGTACGGACTTTAAAGACAATGTATTTTGTAAGTCACATCCTTGAAATGTGATTGGCCTTAATTTCTGTAGTGCTTTATTTCGCATTCTCATGATTACTAGCACATGATTTCTTTCATCTCACTAGTATAAGTGGCATTATGTGAGTGTGTACGTTCAGCCAGCTTTTAGTCATATTGGCTTCACTGGACATTTTGAAAGTTGATAAACTTTATAGTCATTTTTCCTTTAAGGAAAGAGAAGTTTCTTGTGGCAATTCAATGGGTGATTCATATGGCAAATGGAAATTTCAGATAGAATAGCAGTTACTCTTAAAGTTGAAGCTGGAAGATTTTGCTGAGATAGTACAGAGGGAGATATACTCTATTTCTAAAACCAAGGCCTGTGTGTTAGATGTACAACCATTGGTGCATCTATTAACCTGCCTCTGCTATAATTATAACCATCTTCTGCCCTACAGCATAGAGTCACTGTCAGTAAATACCTTGACAGTCAGCAGCCCTGACCCTATAAAGTGTAAAACTGGCAACTGAATGTATGGAAGGATAATGAACTAATTGTAACTGCATTTTTTTTAAATGGTTCATTATTGAGCCATTGAATGCTTGAGATAGAACATAATGGGAGTAATTAATAATTATTGGTGAAGCATGCCCTTTTGGATAAGGTTTAGATGCTTAAATTGACCTCGTGCTTGACATACATTATTCATCATTATTCCACAAATTCTCTTAGATTATGATTAATTAAAAATAGGGTAAATGATTCGCCTGCAAAGGTTCAGATATTATCTAAGGGCCCCAATGGATACAGCTTTTCTCAGCTAATTGGGGTTTTATGTTACTTTTGAGAACTGAATGTACACAAATATTTTAAAGTAATTCCATAAGCCTTGAAATGTTAGTTGGGGTGGGGGGGGGGAGGGGGGGGGAGGTGGGGGGAGTGGAGGAGGAGGAAGCCAATAACTCATTGGCAAATATTTCACATTTAATTTGGTGTGGCAAGATTTGGAGACTGTAATTCCAAAAAGGATAAAGTACTGGGAAAAGACTGAGTGAATGAAGCATGGTAAAAGGCATATAGCACTAACTAATCTTTCAGCCTCAGCATCAATTGAACTCTTAACGGTTAGGGTATACAGAGTTGCTGGTAGGCATGTGAGCTGGGATAAGCTCTGAACACTTAGGCTTCCCTTCACAAATAACTGAAAGAACTCCTCAGAGGCTCGGATCTCATCACCAAGTCACCCTTTATATACATGTGGGGAGTTATTGACACTGATCCAACTTCCTCAGAGTCAGCTCTGCGTGAACAGAACCTCTGACACTCCTGTATATATCTGTCAGACAGGGCTCCCTGATTGGGCCAGGTTATCACAGTCAGGGAACTCATGTTCTATAAAGTCCACATAGCTGACCTCGTTACAATCACTACAACACTCCTCCTTTCAGTCCGAGGACATAAGCTGGTTCTTTCCTTTGGAGCTCCCCCTGTGGTGTTTTAGCACCTGGTCGGGTTTGTCTAACTCTGCCTCTGATAAGGTGGTGTTTAAAGCACAGTAGTTCACCTCTTGTGCCCAGAGCATCTCAGAAGAAATTCATTACCCTCTTCAGGCAGCAAAGTGATTGAGGCAGTTACAGTTGCCAGTCCACCTTAGATTCTGAGGTGTCTTCAACACTTGCAGAGGGAGAACCTGCAGGTTCCAGAACAGTCAGAAAGGCAATCAAGGTGCTGGGCATATTTTGCTCCGCACTGTTTGCGAGTATGCAGTTTTCATATGGTCCATGTGCTTGTCTAGGACTGTTGCACGACACAAACATTATGCATCACTGGACTTGACTCGCCTCTTCCCCATGCAGGCTATTCCCGTGGTTCCTACACCACACTTCATCCCCGAAGTAAACAGTCTCTCTCACTTAGATTAGATTACTTAGTGTGGAAACAGGCCCTTCGGCCCAATAAGTCCACACAGAACCGTCGAAGTGCAACCCACCCAGACCCATTCCCCTACATTTACCCCTTCACCTAACACTATTTAACTTGGCCAATTCACCTAACCTGCACATTTTTGGACTATGGGAGGAAACTGGAGCACCCGGAGGAAACCCACGCAGACAAGGGGAGAATGTGCAAACTCCACACAGAGCCTGAGGCGGGAATTGAACCCTGAAGAAGGACTTATGCCCGAAACGTCGATTCTCCTGCTCCTTGGATGCTGCCTGACCTGCTGCGCTTTTCCAGCAACACATTTTTCAGCTACAAACTAGACAGTTTGGTATCTAAGGAAACTGTAGGCTATTTCTTTAAGCCTGCCTTCAAAGTTTGGACTGCTCTTTCTGTCAGACCATTGATGATGGATGGTATGGAGTTGTCCTTATGTTGAATACCATTTAACTTTCGGGAATATTCAATTCCCTGCTGGTAAACGCTGGCCCATTATGTAAGCCAACACATCCAGGAGTCAACGTATTACAAAAGATGCATGTGGTTTTCCTTCATCAGCCCTGTGTTTGGCGAATGAACTCTATGCATATCCAGGCATTTTGAGTTGGGGTCCACAATCACTAAGAACTTTGAGCCCATGAAAGTATGTACATGCAGAACAACCTCAGTTATCCGACCATCAATTATCCGAATTTCAGATTAATCAAACAAGATCTCAAGGTCCCTTAAATACATTATCAGTATTCTGAACAATCAGTTATCCAAACAATCAGTTATCAGAACAAAGTACTCCCACCCGTCTCGTCCGGATAATCAAGGTTGTTCTGTAGTGGATTTATAGCCGAATCCAGGATTCACCCATCCATTCCCACCACATATAACTTCTCACTAACACCTACATTTTGGAATCCTATGGATGACCCTGGTGGGCTTCAGCCAGTATCTGGCGGCGACCTTTGCTCGATGTTGTGTACCAGTCCAAAACCTGCTCAAAGTATTCAGAAGATAGTCTAGACATCAACTTTTACTTATTTTAGCGCTAAATGTAAGGTGTTGCTTTCCAGATGCAATTTGATTGGTCAAACTACCAAATTTAAAGAAAAATACACGTTATTCATCCAGCACATTAAAATGCGACAAAAGAAAGAAGGAATTGGAATAACATAATTCTATTGGAAAACTTAATCATAGATACAATAACTATTACTATTTAACTGTTCCAGTATAGTAACATCCTGTAAACATACCCTTGGTAAAAGGCAGATTCATAAAACAAATTGTCTCTTATGCAACTCCAGTCGCCCAGGAAGAAAAAATATTGAAGAATTCTGAGAGTGTCGCAGCAGGGAGAGATTTACTGCAACTTCTAACCCTGCTGAGATCTAAGCAATAACTGCTGCTACTAAAAAAAACTGAAAATCCTGGTTCTATGTGAGCTTGACCACACCCATTCAGGCTGCTCTATTGTTCCAACTTTTAAAAATTACCCCAAGGCCTCTCAAGCTGTTTTTCTAGTGAATCTGGTGGATTGTTTGGCACCTCTGCCTTAAAACCTCTGATTAAAAAAAAGGATGAAATACACCTCCTAAAGTCACAGTATCGTCACGCTCAGGACAATCACTCTTAATTCCTATAATCATATGCCGTCTTCTACTGTGAGCTGGTCTCTCTCTGGTTCAGTTTTGGTTGTGACGGCCCTTTGGTTTCCTCCATCACCTCGATCTGTTTCAGCTTTGCCAGGACTGGATCTTTCTGCCTCCAAAGTCTGATGTTGTCAGCTGCGACTGGAAGTGTGTCCAAAAAATTTAAAACCATTATGTATTCTTCTAGTGATGGTACCATCAGTGGTGTATCTGCCAGCAGGAAGTGGTTAGG
This sequence comes from Hemiscyllium ocellatum, assembly GCF_020745735.1. Taxonomy (NCBI): domain Eukaryota; kingdom Metazoa; phylum Chordata; class Chondrichthyes; order Orectolobiformes; family Hemiscylliidae; genus Hemiscyllium; species Hemiscyllium ocellatum. The sequence goes on along the minus strand of NC_083416.1, from coordinate 16,662,850 downwards.
TGCATCCGCATTTGCTATTTAGCCTCCCGAACGGTGTTCAGACTTGTAATTATACACACTTAGCATTAAAGCCGACCACTAAATTCAGCCTGAAGCTGTGGGTGGCACTGCCTTGTTCTTTTTAATTAGATGTTGCAGGGGTTTGTAGTCCATTACTATTACAAATTTACATCTGTGGAGGTATTGATGGAACTTCCTGACTTCAAATATGACTGCTATACCTTCCTTCTCTATCTGGCATATTTGTGCTTTCAATTAGCCAAAGTATTAGAGACATATGCTATTGGGTTTGCCTCTCTTTTGGGCCATAGTTGAGTTAATAGTCCAGTGCTGTAGGTGAGGCATCGCATGTCAATACCAGATCTCACTTGGGATCAGAGTATGCCAGCACTTTAAAGGATGATAGTGGTTTCTTCACCTCCCTGAAAGTCATGGCTTGGATATGTGACCATTTTCAAGGCTGACCTTTTTTTAAAGAGTTGATGCCAAGATATCAGGATCAGCCCAAACTCCAGTTCAGATATGGGAACTGGGCACCTTTGAATGCCCTCACTTTATCTTCCAATGAGTGTAACCTGGTCTTGTCAACTCTGTTGTTGGTCAGTGAGGAACACACATTTTCCCTAACAAGGCGTACGCCCACCTGGCAGAAACATCTAAGGACTATTTCCAGTTTCTCCATGTGCTCCTTATTGGTCTTTCCTATTATTAGTACATTGTCTAGATAAATTGCAGTTTGAGGTAAACCTTGTAAAATGTTCTCCATTGTCTGCTGAAAGATTGCACAGGCTAATGATACCGCAAATGGCAGTCTTGTACACTTGTACAAGCCCTTATGGGTATTAATTCTAGCACACCACTGGGAATCAGCATCTAACTGCCATTGCCAGATCACATGGCACATATCCAGCTTCATGAAGGACAGAACCCCAACCTATCAGCTTTGCATATAAATCCTTTATGCATCGGATTGGGTGTTTATTCAGCTGTGAAAAGCTATTTACCATTTGTTTGAAATCCCCACAAAGGCAAACAAATCCGTCAGGCGTCACAACTAGTTATGACTGGTGCTGCCATTCCACAACCTGGACTGGTTTGATGATTCCTTCACTTTCTACCTTCTGATTTCTAACTCTACTTTTGCCTATAAGGCAGATGGCACTGGGTGGGCCTTGCAGAATCGAGGATTTGCTTCCTTGTCAACATAGAAAGTGGCCTTGGCTCCTCCGATATTCCTTGGAGCTTCCTGAAAATCTTCTGAATATTTAATGAGGACTTCATTCAGGCAGCCATTTTCTAATCAAAAAAGGTTGAGCCAGTCTCGGTGCATCTTTCTCAACTGATTTCACCCCATCAGGCTTGGGACTCAGCCTTTTTAACTTCAATCTATGGTAACTTAACCAACTGCTTTTCATAAGAGACCGAAACCGCAGTTGTACCTTAATCAGTGAAGGTTTCCCAGTGTAGGTTCTCAGGCTATCCGAGGTGTTGCACAAACCTAAGGGTTGGAATTCAGAAAGAATTTTGTTAAAGACTGGTGTTGCTATCAGTGAAACAGCCACGCTAGTGTCAACTTACATTAGAACTGGGAGACCATTTAACCAGACGTTTATTTTAATTGGTTCTGAATTGGATGGTGCTACATAATTTAACTGTTCCAAACCAGAAAGGAAAGCGAAGGAATTTAGGTCTAGTGGGACTCTTTTGCTGTCTTGAGTCCGTGCACCGGCAATGCTTACACCTCGGATCCTGAAGAAACTTTTAACCCGTTTGGTCAAGGTTTGGCTTTGTTTTAGGATTTTGCTGTGGGTAGGGCCTAGAGTTCCGCTGTTCAGGATATGTCCTGAGGGAGACTCTGCAATTGCCTTCACTCAAGTAATATTCCCCAAACTCAGTCAGACTGGCAAGGGTGTACTTCCACTGAAATACTCTGCAACTCATATACTCCACTTGCCCCATTTTCCAGTGATGAAGCCAGTTATCGTGCCTGTTTACAGTCCAGTTGGGTTTCAGCTAGTAGATGCTTTTTGCATGGTTGCGTCATTAATCCCACATACCATCTGGTATCTCAGTATCTCATTAACACTTAAACCAAGGTCACATGCTTCTGCCAGTCACCTTAACCTAAACAAAAATCCCAGTACACTTTCCCCAATTCTCAAAATGCCACATAGAACAATAGCGTCTCAGAATTAGAGAAGGCTTGGGGTCATAACATTCCTTAACTAAATCCATCAACTCTTGAAAGGTTTTAGTGTCTGGTGCCTCAGAGAAAGTTAGACTCCTGATAATTAAAAATGGTGTAGGTCCACAAGCTATCAGGAGAATTACTGGTTGATTTTCATCTGCCCCTATATCATTTGCCTGAATCAATAACATATTATCTCCAAATACTGGTCCCAATCTTTGACAGCAGGATCAAAGAAATCAAGCTTCCCAAATAATGGCCTGATGTCAGAAATACTGACCCTAACTCTAAGATGGCTGCTGCAAGTTCATTTCTTAAGGAGCATGTTTTTTTTTCTTGTTGCCACTAAAATAACTCCCAAGAAGGTGATATCCTGTTGAGAGAATCCTTGATGCTGATGCAGCTTCCTCACAGCTAGCTCTGAGTGAACAGAACCTCTGACATTCCTGTTTACAACTGTCACCTGGGATTCCTGATTGGACCAATTTAATAGCCCCAATCAGAGAATTCATATTCTGCGAGATCCATCTGACTGATCTTGTTATAATCACTACAATAACCACTAAGAATCCATGCTGTTCAGGAATATCATCGCAGACTGATGTCTCTGGAACAACAGAATTATCATTTAAACTGGTGAAAGTGCAAAGTGGTACTAGCAAAGCTTAATAAATTAATGGTAATTTGTCTTAATTGTACAAACTGCATTATTGCCTCAAGTGGCTTTTGAAATCACTTTAAGTAGACAACAGATTGTGAAAAGTTACTATTTTCATTAGAGAGGCAACTTTTGAAAAAAATGCCTTTTACATTTTCTCCTTATTACTCATCTTAATTCCACGCACAGTAGTGTTTTACAAGGCTTTGGAGAATAGCACGGTCTGGTTAAAGAGTAATGACATTGCCTGTTAAATGAACTTAATAAGAAAATGCTCTGTGGTGTATTACTATAGTTTCTACTTCATAATGTTAATGAAGATTATTTATTTTTGCAAAATGTTAGCAAATATGAATAAAGAGCAAACAGCATAGCTCTCAGCATCTGCACAAAACCCAGAATATTCTGTGGTTAACAGTTCTGTAATGTATACTGTAACATATTAATTTGCATTCCACTGTCAAACCTCACTTAATTCTGTCAAGCTCCCTTTTGACAAATTCTCTTCTTCCCCACCTCTCAAACTTATAAGATATGGCTCCTCATTAGCTAATATCACTTGATTTCACCAGCAGCAGGTTCCTTCCAATATGTCATCAGTTGACCAGTCTTAGCTGGCTGCTCAACCATCTGAGGCATTGCAAACTCACCCTGATTTCCTCCTTACTCAACAGATACATATTGGATTGCTTTTTTGTTTTACCTTTCCTTTTGCTTTGAGCATTGGCATCAGCAGCAACAACAGCAGAATGAGCAGAATTGTTTTAATGAGTGCGTGTTACACAATCCAACATGACTACTCAGTCTAATAATACAACAATTTCTATTTATGTTACTTTATTCAACCTTCAAAATTCCAGCTTATATATAACGTGGTGATTTGCTTTAAATACTTAGACCAGTTCTACCCTTCATTTCCATGTATTTCCACACGCATGTGAATACTAAATTACAATACATTAAAAGAGAGCAAATGCAGACTTCAGAAAACGTACAGCCAAGAAGATATATTCATGTTATCAATCTTTCCCAATGATTCCTTTTTCTAACATTATCACTATTTTCTATAAATAGTGACCTAATTTCATGCTTCAAACCATGAAAATATGGATGAATAACTTCACAATCCTTTAGTTTATCATCCTTTCACAAAGCATTCTTGCTCAGCAGAACAGAATTTTTTTTTCACATTATTATTACCACAAACAGCCCATTCAAGCACGACATATTCTAACGGTTCAGCAGAAATCGTTCAGTAAGGTTTCTGAGCATGAATTTCCTGTTCCAAGGTTAGTAAGGCCAATTGTACCATCCTGACTGATGTATCTGATGAAATAATTTAACTCAGCAGGAATTGCACTTCATACCTTCTGATTTAAATGCCTCACCTTCAAACCAACTTTAAAACTGTGGAAGGTTTCAGAATGTCAGTGTCCATAAAACAGGACACAAGCAAGGATGACAGGAATGACTAGGGGTAAATAACTTGGGGTGGCAAGGTGGCTCAGTGGTTAGCATTGCTGCCTCACAGCGCCAGAGACCCAGGTTTAATTCCTGCCTCGGATGACTGGCCATGTGGCGTTTGCACATTCTCCCTGTGTCTGCGTGGGTTTCCTCCGGGTGCTCCAGTTTCCTCCCACAATCCAAAGATGTGCAGGTCAGGTGAATTGGCCATTCTAAATTGCCACATCAGGGGTAAATATAGGGTAGGGGAATGGGTCTGGGTGGGTTACTCTGCAGAATGTGGATGTGGACTTGTTGGGCCGAAGGGCCTGTTTCCATACTGTAGGGAATCTAATCTAATCTAAATGAGATCAGTCAGGAAGTTAACCAAATGTTTAGATGTCTAGGTCCTATACCACATTTTTAATGTGTTGGAGAAACTAGATACAGCAGAGGCGATGTTGATTCTAGCCAATGAGGATATAAGAAAGAGGAAGAGCAACATACTGGAGGGAAAATTAGATGAATGAAGCTGCTGAAGAAGAGCTAAAAGTTGTCCAAGAGTTTTGAATGCTAGGAAAGGAAAAGAAGAACTACAGTTCTGGGTAAGCCAGGACAACAGAACAAGTAGGCAAGAGCCAAGACAGGTCTGACCGAAGAATTGTTTCTTTATCTTTTTGCGGGACGTGGGCATAGCTGGCATGGTCAGCATTTGTTATCCATCCCTAATTGATCTTGAGCTAAGTGCCGTGCTGGGCCATTTCAGAGGGCAGTTAAAAGACAGCCATACTGCTATAGGTCTGATGTCACCTGTAGACCAGGCTAGGTAAGGACAGTAGATTTACCTTCCTTAAATGACTTTATGAACAAATTAGGTGTTTATAGTTGATGATTAATTCACAATCACAAGTATTAAGATTAGTGTCATACTTCAAATTTATCAACTGAATTGTAATTCCACCCATGGGATATCCCCAGAGGTTTAGTCCGAGCTTCCAGATTACTAGTCCAGTAACCATTACATCACCATCCAACAGCACTATGAAATAAGATTTGTCCATAAACAGATCCAGGCAGCAGATCGTGGAGGGGATCGTTATGGCCAATTGCCTGTCCCTCTTCTGTGGCTATGTCCGAGCCCAGGTACCTCTGGAGAAGGAGTAACAACGTCTACCAACACCCTTGAGATTTTCAGGGAAAGGTGGACACCGCAGGGAGTGGAGTGTATCATTTTCCCCTCCAACTCTATTTTAATCTAATCCCTGCCCTTCCTTCACTTTTTGATCATGCAGCATCGCCGTCTGAGAAGGGCACTGCTTGTCTCTGGCCACTCAGGTGTTTCCTTTCTTCCTGGTGGTGGAATCTAAATAAAGATTTACACTGTGTCCGACGCCTGCACACACATGACATGGGTGCTGGCAGAGCTGAGACAGCAGCACAGTGCTGGAAAAGCACAGCAGGTCAGGCAGCATCCGAGATGCAGGAAAATCAATGCACACACATGGCATGGGTTCTGGCAAAAAATAAGCAATATGTGGGGGAACAAAAAGAAAAAAATATATAAACAGGGAATTTTACTGTTTGATCATTAAAAAAAAGAAAAAATATTTAAATAAAATTAGAACACAGCCATTCCGTTATTCAAGTCTGCTCCACCATTTAATAAGAACATGGCTAATCTGGTTTTATCCTCCACTACTCTGTGGGATATAGAATTCCAAAGATTTACAACCCATAGTGAAATGAAATTCTCCTTATTTCCAACTTAAATGAAGATCCTCTGATAGGGAAAGTGTCATTCTAACCTTCAGTCCAAAGTTTCCTCAAGAGGGGAACGCATCCTCTCAGAACCTACTTTATCCAATTCCCTCAGAATCTTAAACTTTTCCAGAAAATCATCACCTGCTCAATCTTTCTTCATACAACTCCTTCATCTCAGAAACCAACCTAGTGTACTTCTCTGAACCTCTTCAGTGCAAGTATGCTCCTACTTATATAAGAAGATGAAAACTTGATGCAGCATACAAGAAGTTGCCTCAGTAATGCTGTGTACAGTTATTGTAAAATGTGCTGACTTTTAAACCATATTCCTCCTGTGCATAGCCCAGCATTTCAATATATGTTTCTAATTACCTGCTGTACACAGATGTTGACAATTTCTTGTTCATTCGAGGAAACCCATATCCTTCTGCTCTGCAGCATTCTGCAGTTTCATTCCATTTAAATGTACTGCTTTTCTGTTCTGTCCACCAATGTAATTTTTCCCAGATTCAACTCCATATGCCATTTTTTGTCTAATTACTTAACCTATTTATATCTGCTTCTCTATTTGAAAATTCTGTGTTGTCCTCAAAATTAACTTTCCTATCTTTCTCTGTAAAGTTTGAAAATTTGCCTCCAATATATTTGGTTCCTTCTTCTGAGTCATTAGTATTGATTATAAATAGTTGAAGCCCCAGTACTGATCCCTTTAGGACCCCACTAATTAGGTTATTTATTCCAACTCCGTCAGTTAGCCAGCCTTTTACACGTGATCATATTATCACCTCTAACACTATAAGCTCTTATTTTTCTGATACCTTAATAAATGGCTTTTGTAAATCTAAATACACTGTATCTACTAGTTTTCCTTTATTTGCATTGCTTGTTACATCCTCAGAGATCCTGAATAAATTTGTCAACCATGATCTCCCTTTCATAAAATCAGGTTGAATCTCCCTTAACATTATCATAACTTGCTAAATATCCACTTACTGTGTCTTAATAATTGATTCTAGCAACTACAAGTGTTTGGCTAATGGATCTATAGTTTGCTGCTAAGGATGATCAACACTCATATTGATCATTTGGGCACTATAAGGAGAACAACCGAATGATATGATGGCATAGACTGAGCTTTTATTTTGTTGAATGTGATAACTATGATAGTCTTAAAGACCATACATGGTTATGGGAAGCAGTGGCCTAGTGATATTATTGCTATTAATACAGAGATCCAAGTTAATATTCTGCGACCTAAGTTTGAACTCAAACATGGCAGATGGTGGATTTTGAATTCAGTGAAAACTCTCTGGAATTAAGAGTCTGTTGATGACTGTGGAACCATTGTCGATTGTTGGAAAAACCCACCTGGATCATGAAAGTCCTTTTAGAAAGAAAACTGCCATCCTTACTCAATGTGACCGACATGTGAGTCCAAGCCTACAGCAATGTGGTTAACTGTTAACTGCTCTCTGGGCATTTCGGGATAGCCAATAAATGCAGACCAAGATCTATATCCTGCGAATTAGATCATACAAAAGAAAAAGCTGGTTTGGAGATCATTTTCATATTTAGACTAGATTTTTGCAAATCTAGTTTGACAGTTTCAGCTATAGGCGGTCTGGTGCTAGGACTAGAGGTGGGAATTGTTATAAAGATAGAAGTAGATGAATGGAGAGTTGAAAAAGTGAATTGCTTTGAATAATGAAAAGTTGGACTCACCTCTGACTGTCCTAAGGTATGCCTCAGGTGATGATCAGAATGCAATTGTTAGCCTCAGAGAGAATCACAGAATCCCTACAGTGTGGAAACAGGTCATTTGGCCCAACAAGTCCACAACAGCCCTTCAAAGTGCACCCCTCCCAGACCCATCTTCCTACCCTTTCCCTGTAACCCTACATTTTTCCATGGCACCTAACCTATACATCCCTGAACACTATAGGTAAATTAACATGGTCAATCCACCTCGTCTGCATATCTTTGGACTGTGGGAGGAAACTGGAGAACCCAGCAGAAACCCACACAGACACTGGGAGACCATGCAATCTGCACAAAGACAGTTGCCTGAGGTTGGATTTGAATCCGGGTCCCTGGAGATGTGAGATAGCAGTACCAACCACTGAGCCACCATGCCACCCCATTCCTAAACATTAACAAAACAAAACAAGAGCCAGTATCTGCCATAACTTTAAAAGGGACAGAAAGTTTGAAAAAAAATCTTGCATTTATAGAGCACTTGTAACTAAGAAATGCCACTCAGAATTTTGCAAAACCATAATTAAACATAAATGATCTCTTATGCAGAGATGGAGATATAGTCAAACACTGGGTTTCAATTGGAATCATAAAGATGGAGAGAGATATGAAGACATTTAGGGACAGAATTTCAGTTTATGATCTAGGTAGATGAAGGGACAGCTGCTAGATGTGAACCAAAGAGAAAGAATGAAGGTTTAAAATGTACCAGTATTACAATCACAGAGGATTTCACATCTGAGTTTGGTTAGGACCTTTGTGTGGTGGAGAGATTCAAATGTGGAGTTGCTGGAAAGATAGGCACAAATGATTAAGAGTTCACTTTGAGGAGGAAAAGGTGATTTTTGATGGGGCCAGTATTTGCAAGAAAGTAGGACAACCAAAAATTCATGACTCCTCAAACTACCAGGATCTCATTTGCCATCTATTACACTCTCTCTGTTAACTGTGTGCAAAATCTAATCATGTAAATTATTCCTCTAGTAATTTTACATTGGTGCTTCTACAACTGTTAATCTGTCACATACATTGTGGTGTTTAGCCAAGGATTCAAGATTCATTGACAATAAAGGTTAATATTTTCTTACCATTAATAGCTATGCAATTTTAAAACCACTCTTGAATTGGCAGTTATCATGCAGGGATACAAAGAGATCTCCTGGCTGTATTCTAAATACAGTCATTTCTGATATAACGCGATTGTTCCATTGTCGTGTGATCTCGTGTTTTAAGAAAATCGCCCAACAGCCACACCATTTAAGCTAATGGTGTCGAAATCATGTTATAGCCAATACAGGTAAGGAAAGTTCGTGTTCTACAAATAACGGTCTAAATTCTTCAATCTCGTTCAAGGCAATTTGCGTTGAAAAAAATGCACATTACAGAAGAAACAACTGTGTTGCATGGGGTCTTTAGCATTCACCTGAACCACTGGAAAAGATGCACCTTGATTGAGCATCTCAAAATTGCACGAAACATAGTAAATAACATTATTATTCGCATTAACAGATTCAAATTACTCAGTAAGATCTCTGTTCCTTGTTTTTTCTGTGTTAACACACATTTTGCATTTTGTATTTCATGTAGTCTTATCGGAAGTTGAGCTTATCTTACTATTCGTTGTTGGAATGCCTTACCCAGGACCACATGAAGTTTATTTCCAACCTAGAGCCCCACGTGGTTATATACATCCTGACCTCTTTATCAGAAGGACTCAATGCTTTGGGTGAGTTGCACTTGAGAATGTTTGCTCATGAATATTGAAGATATTTTGATGCTAATTCATCTTTATATGCTAACCTGTTCAGGACAGATGCGTCTTGTGGGTGTTCATAAATTTTTAAAATGAAAACCAATCAATAAAAAATGATGGAGGCGATCATACTGCCATTGCATTTAGGTTTCAAGTTGGTATATAAAATCACCGTGTATCAGTACCAATTGTGCTGACATCTATTTCCAGCTTTCTGTGAGAATGTAGTCTTAATGGTGCACTGAGTTCCAAGAGTTGCTGCTGTCAATGTTCAATTCTGCTCAGTAATCGGGGAGGAGCTTATCACAGGATTTTCCCAAGGTCACTCAAGACAATTTGGAGGTCACAGAAGAGTTCAAATGTTGCAGGTGGTGAGTGAGGTTGAGAGAGGCGAAGACAGAAGCAGATTCCACATAAGGAACACTACAGTTAGCTGTAGTGCAACTGAACTGCACAAATTCTGTGTAGAGGACTTTGTGATGTGTCAAGAGCTGTTTGGAAAGCTTTTCTCTATTCAAACTCAGGAACAAGCACTCGGAGTTAATAAATAGCCAAATATTAGAGTCAGCACTCTGAAGTTGAGAAATTGGGACAGTAGCTGGGGCTTGAAAGGAACTTGTATGAATATTTAAATGCAGCTAAGACAGGGGTGGTTAAACACTCTAAAGCCGTATATTTTTAATGTCACTGAGCGAGATTAGAATTCTATAAAAATCCAGGGACAGGGTTGTCTCAATGTCGTTAGTTGTCAGTGAAGAATTGAAATGAGGTTTGCAAACCCATACTGGAGTGCAATTTTAGAGTGCAGGGAATAGGAAAGGAATGTGATTGAAAAGAATAGGGCAGGAGAGGATTTCAAGGTTAGGTCAGCAAAAATGAAGAATTATGATTCTTTTGAAGTTAGTTCAGCGGTTAGCAGTGCTGCCTGACAGCAGCAGGGCTCCAGGTTCGATTCTAGCCTTGGTGACTGTGTGGAGTTTGCACATTCTCTCCTGTCTGCATGGGTTTCCTCTGGTTTCCTCCCACAGTCCAAAGCAGTGCATTGAATTAGGTGGATTGGCCATGCTTAATTGCCCATAGTATCCAGGGATGTGTAGGTTAGGTGGATTAGCCATGAGAAATGTAGGGTTAGGAGTATAGGGTGTGGGTCTGGGTGGAATGCTCTTCGGAGGATCAGTGTCGACTCAATGGGCTGAATAGCCTGCTTCCGCACTGTAGGGATTCTATGATTATTAATGAAATTTGAGAACCCACGGTGCCAATGATGTGTGGCGGAAATTGCTTAGAAATCTCATTTGATCTCATTTACTATTTGTTGTGTGTTACGTGGTGCTCAATTAAAGCCTAATACCAATGAACCAGAAGTTAATTCAGTAGTTAGAATATAAGTAGTACATGCATTGTAAATTGTAGCACTGTCTTAACATTGTATGAATAAACAGCAGTACAGTACAGCACAGCAACAAGCCCTTTGGTCCAGCAAACCTGCACTTACAAAGAATACCTTTCTAAACTAAAAATCTTTTGCCTTTACGCAGTTTGTATCCATATGCCTCTGTTCCCTGCCTATTCCCGTATCTGTCAAGATGCCTGTTAAATTTTGCTATTGTATCTGCTTCTGACGCCTCCTCTGGCAGCACATTCCAGGCCCTTATCACCCACCCCCCCCATGTAAAAAAAATGCCTCTCACATCTGTTTTAACCTTTGACCCTTTTACCTTAAACCTGTGTCCCCTGGTAGTTGATATTTCTACCCTGGAAGAAACAAAACTGACTATTCATTCTATCCATGCCACTCATAAATTTGCAAACTTCTATCAGGTTGCCCCTCAGTCTCCAATATTCAAGTGAGAAAAATCACGTTTGTCCAATCTCTTATAGCTAATACCCTCCAAACCAGGCAACATCCTGGTAAACCTTTCTGTACCCTCTCCAAAGCCTTCAAAACTTTTGGGTAGTGTGGTGACCAGAACTGAATGCAATATTCCAAATTTGGCATAATTAAAGTTCTATACAGCTGCAACATGACTCACCAAATTTTTGTACTTTACCCCCAACTGATGAAGACAAACATGTCATACACCTTCTTGACCAACTTACTCACTTGTGTTTCCACTTTCAGGGAACTGTGGACTTGTATGCCTAGATTCTTCTGTATGTTAATACGTCTAAGGGTACTGACGTTTACTATATACTCATTTCCTGCATTGGACCTTCCAAAATGCATCACTTCACATTTACCATTTCTCTACCCAAGTCTTCAGACTATCTGTATCATGCTACATCCTGTGACAATCCTGACCATCTACAGCTCCCCCAATCTTTGTATGAGTGTTTATTGTTATTTAGCAACACAAGTACTAAAGGAGATGTAAATAGATGGTGAAATTACGTTCTATTCTGGTGACTTTTTTACAGGTCAGAAGTTCATTTACTTTAGTAGTAATTCAAAACAGTATTTTAAGGAAGTCATGTGACTTGAGCTAAATGATTCGAGAAAATACCTGATGAGATAATTGCTGCTGTGTTTTCTAAGTTGAGCTTTTATGACCTAGAGAATGAGAGACCAGAAGCCAGTTGTAAGTTCAGTTCAGAATATACAATCCATACCAGCAGATGTGCTGTTGAGCAGCCAAAAAGTTGTCAAAGCCTTGAGCTTTTACTTATAGTTTAGTGAGAGATATCAAAGGGTGAGCCAGTGTCTGTGTGTCTCAGAGAGACAATAACAAAGCAGATCACATTTAATACATGCGCAAAACTTTGCCAAGAGGAAGTGTTTGTGACATCGTTAGTGGAGTAAGAAATTTTAAAGTGAAGTAACAAGTGACGGAATTGCTGGGAAAAAAAGGTTAAATCTCTCTTTTTGTTACTTATAATAATATCTTTCCAAATTGTTGTTATGCATTTACTTAGTTTTCTTTTTCTTTCCAGCGAATGGTAAGGTACACACATTAGTACTTCATTATTACGCAGTCTCATATATAGATTGCTATTTTCACAGGCTTGTTGGACTGTAACCTGGTGTTGTGTGACTTTTAACTATGCCCACATCAGTCCACACCGGCATCTCCAAATCATTTTCCCAGTAGGTAGAGAGAAAATACACAGCAACAGGTCGAAACCCGAAAGTCTAAGCAGGCACCTGGTGGCCACAACTCACTTACATCTTCACTAGTATTCATCATAATTATTCCCAGTATCTCAGGTCAGCGACTACCTGCACCTCTGTCCATGGTACTGTCATCGACAGAGCACCAGCCTCCCCACCTCATCTTGGCACACTTACGATTCATTTAGAATACAGTTTACGACTTCAGTACTGCACCTTGCAGGACACTGACACTTCATTGCAATGCTGCTGCCAGGCCATTTGTACACAGGGACACATACCCATTTACATGTTGGAACATGTGCATCCCATGGGTCTAAATTTGTTTCTTTGCGCTCGCCTAATTAATGCCTTCTTGAATACTCATTGCATTTCTACCTTAACTTTAAGTACAGATACAAAGCCAAGCGACATGTCACATTTGCTAGCAAAGGGGAAGTGGATATATTAATGTATGGCACAGTGCTATGTCAATGTCATACCTACGACATGTGTCAGAAGCTTATGCAACAAACATGCTGAATGTGCTTCAATCAAATGACCATGTCTCAAAATCTCAGAGGAGTAGTTTTTAGTTAAGCTAAGAGGACTGTCATCAGCTGGTAGACCCAGCTCCAGTCATAAGGGGCGTTGTCCATTCTTAATCCAGGGGCTTTGACACAGTCAGTCAACTGCTCAGACCCCGCAGGTAAGGAATTACATATTGTTACAGTTCGGGCAGTGGGTCACTGTTAGTCCTTCAAATCCAGTATAACCAGCTCAGTGATTCGTGGTTAATCAGTTAGGGAGCTGCACAGACATCAGTCAAGGATCTGATATCCTCGGATAGAGCAGGCTTGATTGGTAAGCAATTTGACGCCCTTAAAAGGTGCAACCATATTAATCGGGCACTTACACAATTACAGGGAAAGAAATCTGTAATCACGTCTACCTCATGCAATGACCACCAATGTCGACTACAAATCCTGGCAACAAGCAATCTTGACCATGTCATTGATCAATACAGATTCATCCTTGTGAAGGCTGTGAAGTAGAAGTATTGTCAAGTGAGCTAAAGTTTTACCTACATTCCAAAATTTGCAACACATTCCAAGTTCTCGTAGCCTGCTCAAAGTCCAGGAGCTGCTTCTCTCCCTTAGGGTGAAAAAATGCCCATAACCGTGTCTCACATTCAATGCTGCCTTTTTTTTGAGTAATCAGGGGTTGGGGGCAAGAAGATCTAATTCTTCCTGCTACACTTACAATATTGTATTTTATGTGCACGACACATGGCTTGTGCATTATGCATGAGCATCATGTTCACTATGTGAAAGGTCAATGCAGAGGCATCCTATTGCCTGACTTGTCAGAAGTCTCCATGTCCCAGTGTTTGGAGAAGCATGGTTAAATGATATTTGTATATGCTGCAACTGCTGACGAATCACATTTCTGAGGAACTGCTTTATTTCTTTTACTCCCCACAGAGACTCATTTGACCTGTTCTCAGTGGATGAGATGAATGACAGTTGAAGATGCTATATGCAATGGCGGTAGTAGACTGGGCCTTGATGGGAGATGCGAGAAGTGGCAGAGTTAGAGTGGGTGTGAGGTAGCAAGGAGAAAAGCTTGTCACTTACCCTTGTGGATCATAGAGGATCATTAACTTTCATGTGGCGTTGCTGGGTGTTCCTCTGAACCATGGATACCACATAGGCCCAAGTGGCTACTTCAGACCACGTTCTGTTGACGGTGTCTGGTTCTGTTGATTCCACTGAATGGTCTTGAGGAAAGACAACAATTATCAAGGCAACCACCCCATCTTCCAGGACCTCCAGGTCCTTGTCAGTAAACCAGGATGCCACCTTGTCTCTGTGAGCCATCTCCGGGGCAGTTGCTCCCGTATTGCGACAGTGAAGGGTTATTCTTGGCTTGCAGTGTTTGACCTAGTGTACAACTGAGCTTTGTATATGACATCCTGAAACAGTGGGAAACCTGGGCTAGTACTTCCACCACTGCTGACCACACTGTGGACAAACAGTGAGCAAACACTGAAGACTTACATGATGAGATGAGCAGCAGTGATCTGATGGGCGGCACGGTGGCACAGTGCTACCTCACAGTGCCAGAGATCCGGATTCAATTCCTGCCTCAGGCGACTGTCTGTGTGGAGTTTGCACATTCACCCTGTGTCTGCGTGGGTTTCCTCCGGGTTCTCCGGTTTCCTCCCACAGTCCAAAAATGTGCAGATTAGGCGAATTGACCATGCTAAATTGCCCGTAGTGTTAGGTGAAGGGGTAAACGTAGGGGAATGGGTCGGTGTGGACTTGTTGAGACGAAGGGCCTGTTTCCACCATGTAAATAATCTAATCTAAATCTAAACATGCCAGAGCTCATGGTCAGAAACCCTCCATGAAACTCCCCAAAATTTACACTTCGCCAAATTGTAGGAAAACTTAGCCTGATGTGTTATCACAAATCCATGCTAATTCTCTTTGGTCAGTTCACATTTTATCCAAGTGTCTATTCATGCTCTCTCTGAAGGTAGGTCCTAGTAAATTACCATGATAGTAAACTGCCGTATTGATAGATTAGATTCCCTACAGTGTGGAAACATGCCTTTCAGCCCAACCAGTCCAACTGACCCTCTGAAGAGTAACCCACCCAAGCCCATTTCCCTCTGACTAATGCACCTAATACTATAGGCAATTTAGCATGGCCAGTTCACCTAACCTGCACATCTTTGGACTGTGGGAGGAAACCGAAGCACCCGAAGGAAACCCACGCAGACATAGGGAGAATGTGTCTCCACACAGACAGTTGACCGAGGCTGGAATCAAACCTGGGATCCTGGTGCTGTGAGGCAGCAGTGCTAACCACTGAGCTACTGTGCCACCTGCTTACCTTCTCAAATCACAGATTAAATAATGACATTACAATTGTTCCTATTCCAAAGGCACAGTTCCTGAATATGGATCTATGGAAAATTATGCCTAACACATGCAATTGCTTCATCTATTTCTTGTAATGCTATTGTATTGAAGGCATTAGGTTCTAGAGATTGTATCCAACTTAAATGCAATTGTTTTCTGCACTTCCATATTTATTTACATTAGATCTTATGAACTTTTCCCTCTCCCTGCTTTACTCCCAGGTTCCCCTGTCACACAGGTATTTTGCCCTCCTCCACTATGAGAAAGTATTCATATAACAAGGTTCCCATTTGTTTTTTGTCTGTTTTAGTAACACCTGCTTCTATCTTTACAGTACCAATTTTTAATGAAAAAATATATTGTTAACTTTCATGTACATTGAACATTTTTTTATTCATTTCCCTTTCTGCATTTTATTGCTTTCAGTCTGCTGAGCTTCTGCTTTTCCTTTCATTTAGACAAGGTTTTTCTTTGAGCTTCATACTATCTTATTACCTCATTTACTTATATACCAGTTTAACCGTATAATTTACATTGCACTTTTGTCTTTTACAAGTATATTTTACATGTAACAAATACTATTGGACATATTTGGCCAACACCAGCCTCTTTCAAAGCCTATCGTATGTCATCCAGCTGAATAAAACAGCCTTTGTCGGGCCCATTTTTATCTATCTGAGAATAGTAGCCAAAGAACCAGCGATGACGTTTTTCCCCCATTCAGCACTACTGGTCAACACCATTATCTCTGAGGAGCCCAAAGAATCAATCTTTGATCCCTCTTGTTTCTCATCTATGTGCTACACCAAGGCAACAACATTCAAGAATATATCTTCTGTATGATGACAACACCCAGCTTTGCCTCACTAAGACTTCACCATCCCTGCTGCTGACCACAATTTGGTACAATGTTTTATTCTGTACTGGTAGCGTGAAACATTCCTCCAGCTAAATATTCAGATAACCAAAGTTGTTCTTTTTGGTCCCTGCTGCAGAATTATCCACTTTGGAAGGAAATATAGATAAATAGAATATTTTTAAAGGTGAGGGGCTAGTAAATATTGGAATTCAGAGGGATTGTGAGTCTCTGTACTCAAATTACAGAACGTTAACGTGTAGGCCCAGCAAGCAATTAGGAAACAAATTTAAATTAATATTTATCATAATGAGATTGAGATTTTTGAGTAAAGTAATCTTAATACTCATATATAGGATCTTGAGGAAACCGCACCTGCAATATTTTATACAATTTGATCTCTTTACCAAAGGAAGGATGATAATTGCCTTGGTGAAAATGCAACAAAATTTCATTACACTGTTTCCATGAATGAAGAATTGTTCTATGAGGAAGGATCATGTAGGCTCAGCCAATATTCCATAAAAAGTAAAAGAATGAGAAGTGATCTCTTTAAAGCATAAAAATTCCTTAAGGAGTTTAAAAAGGTAGATACGGGGCAGGATGTCTCCCTGCCCATGGAGCCTCGTACAATGGGTCACACTCTCAGAATAAGGAGTTGACCGTTAACGACTTGATAAGAAGAAATGCCTTCACCTACATGTTTGAGAATTTATAAATTCTCAATTCAAGAGATTTTTGATGCCCAGTCATTGAGTATATTCAATGAGATTGATCTTTTTTTAAAATATAAAGCGTATGAAGAGGTTTGAGGATCATGTGAAATGGTGGAGAGAGTGTATCATGATAAGATGGAGTGGTAAACGGGTTGAAGAGGTTAGGTAGAGAGAGAGTGTATGCCTTAGTAGATATCTTTCAAAATCCATTGCATCCTGGAAAGGTTCCTGCTGACAACGTAAGAAAAATAATCCCAGTATTTAAAAAATGGAGTAAGAGGAGAATAGAGAACCAGTTAGTTTGACACCAGGACAAAGGAAATTGTAGAATGTATTGTAAATATTGTGACAACTGAACATTTAGAGAAAATGGCAAAATTGGGTGAAATCAGTTTGGACTTATGAAGGAAAAGTTGTGTTTGATAAACTTGTTGAATGCTTTGAGAATATTATTTATTGTGTTTTTAAGGGAAAACCAATGGGTGCGATGTATTTAGATTTTCAGAAGTCTCTTGGTCAGGCTTTGCACAAACAATTAGTGAATAAAAGTGGAGTACATGGGATTGGGGGAAATAAACTTGTTGGATTGAGAATTGATAATTGCCATAAAGCAGAGAGTCAGGAAAAAAGTGATCAATCTCAGGATTGCACGCTGTGCTTGTGGGTACCATAAGAGTCAGTACGAGGGCCATAGTCTGCTCACAGGGAGAAAGTGACGACTGCAGATGCTGGAGATCAGACTCGAGAGTGAAGTGCTGGAAAAACACAGCCAGTCAGCATACTCATCAGATGCTGTCTGATCTGCTGTGCTTTTACAGCACCACACTCTCGACATAGCCTGCTCACAGTCTACTCAGATGATTTGGATGTGGGTACCAATTGTAATATTTCAAAATTTGCTGATGATGCTATACTGGGTGGAAAACTTGGATTAAGCATCCGGGCAGCTCAGCAAGCCCAGTTATGAAGTCCTCATGCAGGATTGAGGAAGGGAATAAAAATGGTGGGGCATAGCTGATATGCTAAGTGGAGTATCAAGTAAGGCCATATGGGTAGAACCTATAAACAAAAAAGACGCAGCCACACTGCTCAGAGAATACTGAAGTCTCTGAAATAGTAGGAGATATTTAAAGGAGCAAATAGGGAGATGAATTTTTGATGACAAAAACATTTTTGGGTTATAATAATTGGGGACTTCATCAACAGAAATATCAAGTGGGACACAGAGTGTGAAAGGGAGAGTGAATTATTTTAAAGCTGGTATGTAACAAGCCCAGTGAGATAGGACGCAATTGTAAACGGAATCTAAGGAAATGAGTCTGAATAGGCTGGGGCTGTTTTCCCTAGAACGTCGGAGGCTAAAGGGTTTACAAAATTATGAGGGGCATGGTTAGGATAAATAGACAAAGTCTTTTCCCTGGGGTGAGGGAATTCAGAACTAGAGGGCATAGGTTTAGGGTGAGAAGGGAAAGATATAAAAGAGACCTAAGGGGCAACCTTTTCACGCAGAGGATGGTACGTGTATGGAATGAGCTGCCAGAGGAAGTGGTGGAGGCCAGTACAATTGCAACATTTTAAAAGACATTTGGATGGACATATGAATAGGAAGGGTTTGGAGGGATATGGCCCGGGTGCTGGCAGGTGGGACTAGATTCGGTTGGGAAGTCTGGTTGTCATGGACAGGTTAGACCGAAGGGTCTGTATCCGTGCTGTACATCTCTATGACTCTAAGTGGATGAAGTAGCAGTGGTGATCAATTTGGAGATAGCAATCACTGTTAGACTTGGCACCATTGTGGAAAGCAACAACAAATGCAACAAAAGTAACAGTTCTAAATTGAGTAAAGGTAAAATTGTACAATGCTGAGAAATGACATGGCAAAAGTAAACTAGGTACAGCTACCTAAAGGAAAATCAGTGGTAAATCAATGGGAAATTCTTCAGATATGGAGTAGACATATCCCCATTAAAAAAAACAGTGGTACTGCCAAATCTAGAGCCACCTGGTTATCCATAAGTATACAGGGTAAAACAAAGCAGAATAATAAAGCTTATGAATGTCTCAAATAAAGTCATACTTTATGAAACCCAGACAAGCATGGCAAGTACAGGGGTAAAATGGAAAAAGAAATTATTGTAATTCCACCCAGGAGATATCCCCAGAGGTTTAGTCCGAGCTTCCAGATTACTAGTCCAGTAACCATTACATCACCATCCAACAGCACTATGAAATAAGATTTGTCCATAAACAGGTCCAGGCAGCAGGTCGTGGAGGGGATCGTTATGGCCAATTGCCTGTCCCTCTTCCGTGGCTATGTCCGAGCCCAGGTATCTCTGGAGAAGGAGTAACAATGTCTACCAACACCCTTGAGATTTTCAGGGAAAGGTGGACACCGCAGGGAGTGGAGTGTATCATTTTCCCCTCCAATCTATTTTAATTTAATCCCTGCCCTTCCTTCACTTTTTGATCATGCAGCATTGTCCTCTGTGAAGGGCACTGCTTGTCTCTGGCCACTCAGGTGTTTCCTTTCTTCCTGGTGGTGGAATCTAAATAAAGATTTACACTGTGTCCAACACCTGCACACACATGACATGGGTGCTGGCAGAGCTGAGACAGCAGCACAGCGCTGGAAAAGCACAGCTGGTCAGGCAGCATCCGAGATGCAGGAAAATCGATGTTTTGGGCAAATGCCCTTCATCAGGAATATTGATTTTCCTGCTCCTCGGATGCTGCCTGACCTGCTGTCCTTTTCCAGTACCACTCAAACCTAGACTCTGATCTCCAGCACCTGCACTCCTCACTTTCGCCCATTTAAGACTGCTGAGAAGGATTATTTTCACTCAGATGGTGGCAAATCTTTGGAATTCTCTCCTTTAGAGGCTTGTTAATGTTCAGTCAAGAGACAGAAATCGATAGACCATAGAACTGTACAGCATAGGAACAGGCCCTTTGGCCCACGATATTGTGCCAAATGTGTTGCCAACTTAAACAAATTCCTTCTGCCTGCCCTTGGTCCATATCCTTCCACTCATTGCACATTCATGTGCTTATCGAAAGTCCCTTCAATGCCTCTATCATATCTCCACCACCTCCCCTGGCAGCATGCTCCAGTCTCCAACCACTATCAGGAAAATGAAAACTTGCCCCTTAAGTCTCCTTTGAACTGACCCCCCTCTCATCTTAATTGCATGACCCTAGTACTAGACATTTCAACTTTGGGGAAAGGACTCTGACCATCAACCCTATCTATGCATCTCATAATTTTATAGACTTCTATCAAATTTCTCTCAGCCTCTACTGCTCGAGGAAACAACCCAAGTTTTTCTAACCTCTCCTTATAGTTCATACCCTCTAATTCAGGCAGCATTCTGGTAAATCTCTTTTGCACTCACTCCAAAGTCTCCACATCCCTCCAGAATTGAACGCAATTGAACGAAGTGTGGCCTAACCAAACTCTTATAAAGCTGCAACCTGACATCCTGACTCTTGTATTCAGTTCCCTGAGCTATAAAGGCTAACATGCCACATGCTTTCTTTATCACCCTATCCACTTGTGTGGCAACTTTCAGGAAGCTATGGATTTTAACTCCAAGATCCCTCTGTGCATCAATGCTGTTCAGGGTCCTGCCCTTAACTACATACTTTTCAAAGAATAGAACAGCTCAGGAACAGGCCTTTCGGCCTTCCAAGCCTGTGCTGACACATTTTGCCCTTCCATACTAAAACTGTCTTCACATACAGGATCTGTTTCCCTCTATTCCCTTCCTATTCATATACTTGCCCAGTCGTTTCTTGAATGCTGCTATCATGTCTACTTGCACCACCACCTCTGACAGCGTGTTCCAGAAACTCACCACCCTTTGTGTGAAAAACGTGCCTCGCACATCTCTTTTAAACTCGCCCCCATCCCTGCTTCTTGAATCTATGTCCCCTAGTAATTGGCCCAAGTTCCATGAAAAAGCTTCATACTTTCCACTCCATCCATGCCATTTACAATCTTATAAACTTCTATCAGGTCACCCCTCAACTTCCCGCATTCCAGTGAAAACAAACCCAATCTATCCAACATTCCTTCATTGCTGAAAGCTCCCATATCGGGCAACATCCTGGTAAACCTTTCCTGTACCATCCCCAAAGCATCCACATCCTCCAGTAGTGCGGTGATCAGAACCTGAACTGGGAGAACCAGCCACTCCCCTACTATTGTATGAGTAGACCTTTCAGCACCTCTGCCTTTACGACCGCTCTTGAAATAAAAAGAAAAAAAATAATCTTTTCAAAGTGATAGCATCGTCACACCTCCCCACTTAAAAAAAAAGAATCATCAATGTATAAATATGGCTCATTTTAAAACCCATTAATCTTATTCTATTTGTATACTACAATACATATGTATTGCATTGGCTATAACCACGCAAACATTCACTGCTACATTCTAATCAGTCAATTTATTCCTGTTGCCGAACGCCTCCGTTTTTCAACCAAGTTTCAACAATGCATTGGCAATTATGTTTTCTCACCCTGCCACATGCATAATTGAATAGCTATATTAATAAACTCCATCTAACAGTCTGAAATTTTTGTCCTTAAATTTCTTAAAAAACCTTCACAGGTTATGATCAGTATATATGATTGTCTTAGACACATTACTGGCAACGTAAATGTTGAAATGTTGTAATGTCAGCACCAACCTCAGTCTCCTCCTCAATTGTCGAATATTTCTGTTGATGAATTTCAATTTCCTGGGAAATATCCGATAGGTCTTTCTATATTCTCGTCGCCTTGTAAGAGTACAGCACGAACACCCACATCACTCGCATTGATAGCCACCTTGAATGGCTTTACATAATTAGGTGTGGCTAATATTGAGGCAGTGATTAACACAGCTTTCAGCCTGTCAAATGCCTTCTGACAGTCTGACATCCACTGAAACTTCCTGCATTTCGTTAGTAATTCAGTGAGTGGAGCAGCCACACTGCTAAAATTCAGTAGGAATTTCTGACAAAACCCATTCTATCCCCCAAATCGTAATACTGCTCTCTTTGTTTATGGTATGGGAAACTCCCCAATAATCCTTCTTTATTCTGCTGGGTCATCTGTCCATTTCCAATAAAATGGCTCAGGAAGGTGACTTGGGCTTTGGCAAATTCACGTTTAGCCAGGTTTATCACCAAGCCTGCCTTTCTAAGTTGACTGAATAATTCTGATAAATGGTGCAAATGTTCCTTCCATGTGTGATGAAAAATCACCAGGTCATCAATGTATGCCACACAATTGGATCATCCAGAAATAACTTTAATGGTTAGTCTTGAAAATGTGGCAGGTGCGTTTTTCATACCAAATGACATGACTTTAAATTGATAAAGTCCATTTGGTGTTATATAAGCTGAAATTATCTTCGCTGTTTCAGATAAAGGTACCTGCCAGTCTAAGTAAGTCCAGCTTAGAAATGTAAGTTACTTGTCCCACATTTTCAATGCAGTCTTCCAAATGTGGAATTGGATATGAATCAGATTTTGTAACTGCACTAACTTTGCGATAGTTCACACATAATCATCGGGTACCATCTGGTTTTGGCACCATTACTGTAGGTGAGCTCCTGTCGCTGCAACTCACTTTGATTATATTGTCTTGAAACATGAATTCAATCTCTTTTTGAGCCAGTGCCAACTTACAAGGAAAGAGTCAAAAATCACGCAGCACCAGTTAGAGTCCACGGGGTTTATTTGAAACCGGAAGCTTTCAGGGCCTCCTCTCCTTCCTCAGCCAGTGAGAGAGAATACATCGGGCACAGAATTTTTAAGTAAAACATCAAAGAGTCAACAACTCACACATGCATACTCTCCCACACTCTCATACGCACCCTCCCCCCCCCCCATGCGCACATGCACTCTCGAGCGTGCACCCATCCACACACTCACACTCTCTTTCCATTGCACAAACACACCCTCTCACATACATGCACTCTCTCTCTCCCCCATGCATATGCACTCATATAAATCTATGGAGTGAATTTGCATTCGCAGATTTGTATTTGCAGATGCATTCTATTTTGTTTAAAAAGCACATACTCTATAAACAGTCAAAGTGGCATTTTATAAATTCTTACTTTAGAAATAAAACCAGTCTGACAGATACAAACAGACTTGAAACATGGCCTCATACCTAAAATACATTGTCTGACCAGTGGTGTCACCTTTATTCTGATAAAACTTGAAATTATCTTGGGGGAGTGACTTGAAAGAAATTCTGGGATTTACATATTAATCAATTGAAACCCTCACCTCAATTCTAACTGATTAAAGACTTAATAGCCGTCTAGATTTGTTCAATACATTCACATATGTTATATAACCCTTTGATCTTTAATTTATAAATTCTGTGTCCAATGTATTCTGTCTCATTAGCTGCCAGAGGAAGGAGTGGGAGCTCTGAAAGTTTGTGGTTTCAAATAAACCTGTTGGACTATAACCCAGTGATTTCTGTCCACCCCAGTGCAACACCAGCACCTTCACATGATAAATTTAGAGGGTTAAGTTTATAAGGACATGGCTTAATTGGAACAGTATTTCTTAATTCCACATCATGCATAATTAGATTAGTACTTCCCAGCTTATTTCCACTTATCTCCCCATGCAAAGCAGTATCTCTTTCATGTCATTTCGATTTTTCTTGAGAAAGTAACTCATTAATTTATTCCAATTTTTGATATCTTCCTTATTGTCCAATTTAATTTGAGGAATGTCCAATTCTGTATCTTCGCAACTTGATTCCTCATTCTGTGTTGTAACCAGTAACACATTCTCCTTCTGCTTTCCTTACCTATCAAAATATCTTTTTGAGCATATGCACATGACACATTCTGTTAGATTTCTTTCTGTTCACCACACTCCATCTCCTTTCAATTTGGTAAGGTGCACTAAATCTTGCTTTTAAAGCTTCACCTATCATTGGAACTAACACCAACACTTAATCTTTGTTGGCAAAATTGTGAGTTTTTGATTTCTTGTCTGCTTCCTGTTTCATCGTATGCTGTGATACTTTAAAATGCTGTCTAGCCAACTGCCCTGCTCTATTTAACCATTCCCTAAAATTTGACACATAGTTTAAATATGTGGTCTCTGGATTCTGACTCACCAATTTCTTCTTGATCAACTTTAGTGGGCCACTCACTTCATACCCAAAATTTAAGTCAAATGGACTGAATTTGGTAGATTCATTTGGTACATCTCTGATGGTAAAAGTGGAGTTCCTTTAAGCCAATCATCTGGATAGTCTTAATTATAAGCCCTTAGCATCGTCTTTAACATCTGATGCCACCTTTCTAGCGCTCCCCGCAATTCTGAATGGTATGCAGTAGATTTGAATTGTTTTATTCCTAAACTGTCCATAACTTGCTTGAATAACTTTATATAAACTTTGACCCTTGATGTGATTGCATCTCTGAGGTAATCCGTATGTTGTGCAAAGTTTGAGTAACTCTGCTACAATCTTTTTTAGCTGTGGCATTGTGTAATGTAATGGCTTCAGGAAATCTAGTGGTTGCATCCATTATTGTTAACAAATACTAATTCCCACTTTTTGTTCTAGATAGGGGTCCTACACAATCAATTAAGACTCTTGTAAATGGTTCCTCAAATGCAGGAATGAATATTAAAGGTGCAAGTTTTATTACTGCCTGCAGTTTCCAGTTACCTGACATGTATGACATGTTTGGAAAAATTCAGCTACGTCCCTATGAGGTCCAGACCAGCAAAAATGTTTTTATGTTTTAGCTTGAGCTTTTCTGACCCCTAAATGACTATCTGTTGGTAGTTCATGTGCTACCTGCAACATCTCCTTTCTATAACCCATTGGTAACACAACTTGATGAACTCCTACCCATTTCTCATCTACCTGATTTTGTGATGGTCACCATTTCCTCATTAAGACATCATTTTTAAGATAGTAGCACTCAGGGATACATTCAGATTCCCCTTCCATGTATATTTTTTGATACAGTTGCTTCAGTTTTTCATCTTTCTTTTGTCACTCAGTTAATTTGTCTGTGCTAAAAATATTCACTTTGTCCTCCATCTACTCTTGTTTTGTCTCAATCATTTGATCAAATATGTTCTCTGATAATTGAATTTCATCTTCCTTATCTGTATTGTTTGATTTCTCCTCCGTTTCAACTGGTGACTTTGAGACCTTGTTACTACACAGTCAGGAAAAATTACAGGATATACTTCCTGTAAAACCTCAGTTGCCTGATTTTCTACTGGCTTTTCAACCATAGTAGGCAGCACTCTAACCTGTGACCCAACTATATTGTTAGCAAGGACAAATTGTATTCCTGGAGAAGAGAGTTCTTCCAGTACTTCTACCAACACTTCTTCACTTTTCACTGGACACTCTAACTTCACTCTATGTAATTGAGCGCTTCATGTCTCACCATGAATTCCACGTACTAGTACTTTTTATGGCAGTAGACCTTCTGAGTTACATATCTCCTGATCTCTCAACATCAAACATTGACATGATCCCGTATCTCTTAATACTGTAACCTGCTGTTCGTGGCCTATGCAAGTAAACCTTACCATCACAAGTAAATGGTTTAAGAAGATTTGGCAGTTCCTCCTTACCCAACCTCCAAACAGGTTGTAAATTCTAGTGTAGCTTTTTAGCCTCCACTGTGCTTTCCTTTACCATTCCAACAAAATTCACGGCTTTTCCTGTTTCCCTACATCATGATTTCATGTGGCCTACTTTATTGCAATGAAAACACCTGAGCTTTTTAATTTCTGTTTCCTTTTCATGGGTTTCCTTTCTCCCTGTGGTAAGCTATCTTTATTATTTTCAATGTGATCTACGTTTCCCTTACCATTTGAGGATTTCTCTTTTCCTCAATTTCTGCCCCTCACATTGAAATTGATGTTGGAAGCCAAACTTGGATTTATGAACCAACTCAAAATCATCAGCCATTTCAGCTGCTAATCTCACCGAGGTAACCCGCTGCTCTTCCATATGAGTTCTCACGAGCTCAGGAAGTGAATTTTTGAACTCCTCCAAAATAATCGTTTCTCTAAGAGCATCGTGTGTTTGCTCTATGTTTGATGCCCTTATCCATCTATCAAAATTACTTTGTTTGATCCTTTCAAGCTCAATAAATTTTGATCATGATCCCTCCTTAGATTCCTGAAATGTTGTCTGTAGGCTTCTGGCACATGCTCATATGCACCTATGGTGGCTTTCTTCACCTCCCCAGACTCGCCAGATACCTCCTTTGATACTGATGCAAATATTTCACTCGCTCTACATACCAGTTTTGTTTGGATCAACAAAAGCCTTCTACATCCTCCTTATCAAATGTAGGCAATGCTTGGATGTATTTAAACAGATCCCCACCAGGCCTTTGGCTGTGATGCGTTTGCTCATCCTCACTGTCTTCCTCACTAAGTCGACCTTCTGCCTTTACCTCCATCCTTTTAAGCTGACTTTCCTGTCTAAGTGCCAATTTCTGAAGTTCAAACTGTCTTTGTTTCTCTTTTTGTTCTACCAAAAGAATTCATTCTTTTTCTCTTTCCTCTGCTTTTAACCATAATTCAAACTGTTTCATTTCCTTTTCTCTTTCTTTTTCTGCTCTCTCTCCTACTCTTTGCTCCGCTAAGAATTTTCTCTCCTTTTCTTTCTCTTCTAGCTGCTTCATCTGCAATTGAAGTTTAGCCATTTCCAAAGATTCTAATGGCCTTTCTGGCAAATTTAAATGCCAAACTATGGCTGTAATGATGTCTCCTTTTCTCATGGATGAAGGCAATTTCAGTCCAGCTTGCCTACCAAATCCAACGGTTTTTCCTTGCTTACTTTGTGTATAGCACCTAAAGTCATTTCTTCCACCCCTAGAAAACTCTTAGTACAGAAAGAGCCATTATATAACCAACCAAACTCAAGACCTGGAACAAAAGACACTAACACCTGCCACCTTTCTCCAACAACCTGAATCCCAAATTGGAACTATCAAATAAATCCCAACAAGAACCCCTAATCTACTATAGACCAGGCCAGAACCCCTCAAAATATTTTAAGAAGGTAGCCCTGACCCTAACTTTTTCTCATTTTAAAGACAGATGTAAAGTGGATATACAAAGAGTGATGCAGTTGGCCAAACCACTCAGCTTTAAGCAAAACAGAATTTTTTAAAACATTACAATTGAAACACAAACAAAACAGAATTTAGAATAACTTGGCTGTTTGAAAACTCAACCAACTCAATACTGCAATTTAACTAAGGAGCTGTTCAAATTCCCGCAACATCCTATAAACACATCCTTGGCAAAAGGTAAATTCAAGCTCAGGTTCATACAGGCAGGAGAGATTTCACAAAGGAAGTCAAGCAAGAATAATTTGCTGAGGCGCGGAACCTTTTTTCTGCAGCAGCTTTTGACTGCCTGCAAAACTAAACCAAACTAAAAGTAAACCTGAACTGGGAGAACTGGCCACACCCCTGCCATTGTTAGAGAAGACTTTTCAACACCTCTGCATTTACAATCCCTCTTGAATAAAGAACCAAGGACAAAATAACCGTTTCAAAGTGACAGCACCATCATATGTATAGATTGTGTCCCTGAAAATCTTTTCCAATAATTTCCCTACCACAAACATGCGGCTCACAGGCCTGAAATTCCCAGGATTATCCTTGTTGTCCTTCTTAAACAATGGGACAACATTGGCTATTGCCCAGCCTTCTGGGATCTCACCTATGGCCAAAGAGAATATAACTATGTCTGTCAATGCTTCAGCAATTTGTTCTCTTCCCTCCCTCAATATTCTGGGCTAGATCCCTTCAGGATTCAGGGACTTATCTACCTTAATATCTTTTGAGACATATAACACATCTTTCTTTTTAATAGCAACTTAGCTTAAAAATTTGACAGTCCCTTCCCTGAGATCATCCTCCACCAATTATTTCTCTTTGGTGAATACTGACACAAAGTATTCATTTAGGGCTTCATCTACCTATTCTAGTTCCATACATATTTCCCTCCTTTATTCTTGAGTGGGTGAACCCTTTCCCTGGCTACTCTCTTACTTTCTATATATGTGTGAAAAGCCTTGGGATTCTCGTTAATTCTGTTTGCTAATGACTTCTCATGACCCCTTCTAGTCCTTTTAATTCCTTGTTTAAGTTCTTTCCTACTTTCCTTATATACTTCAAGGGCTTCATGAGTTCCCATCGTCCGAGACTTTCCGTATGCTTCCCTTTTCCTTTTGACCAAGGTCATAACATCCCAGGTCATCCAAAGTTCCCGTAACTTGACATACCTGTACTTTATTGTAGTAGAAATGTGCCATTTCTGAATGCTTAATCAACTTCTGTTTGAAATATTTCCATATATCTGACTTGGATTTACCCTCAAACAGCTGTCTCTAATCACATTCTCTAGTTCCTATCTAATATTGTTATAGTTCAATTTCCAATATAACACCTTCACCTAAGGACTGCTGTTATCCCTATTTTTGAGTATCGTAAACCTCATGGTATTATGGTCACTACAACCGAAATGCTCCCCCACTGAAACTTCCCTCACTGGGCCTGGCTCATTTCCCAAAACCAAGTCCAGTGTAACCTTCCCTGGTTAGACTATTAAATATTGTGTCAAGAAACGCTCCTGAATGATCTTTACAAATTCTGCCCCACCTAAGCCTCTAGCACGAAGTGAGTTCCAGTCAATATCGGGAAAGTTGAAATCACCCACCACAACAGCCCTGCTGTTTTTATATCTTTCTATACCCCCAACATTGTGATTTCACCTTTTCTATGCCTGAGTTAACAATTGATCCCCCAAAGTGCACCATCTCACACTTATCTGGATTAAACTGCCATTTCTCTGCCCAAACCCGCAACTGATCTATACCCTTTTGTATCCTCTGACAACCTTCTACACTATCCACAACTCCACCGATCTTTGTATCGTCTGCAAACTTACGGAGATAGATTTAAAACTAAAATAATTCATCGGCATCCTCAATAATCATTACCGGTCCATTAAACTTAAGCTACAAAACACAAGGAAAGTAGCATTAAAATTGTCACAAAACAACAGGAATATGTTAGTAACAAATGCATTTTTTTAAAAATTACTACATTTCTATGCACAAGAAGTCATCTCCCTAAATAGACTTGCCATGGAGTGATGAGGTCATAGCTAATTGTTGTATGTTTGTCTCTAAGACAGTTACTGTGTCTAAACTAATTCACAATATAGAACATAGAACATTACAGCGCAGTACAGGCCCTTCAGTCCTCGATGTTGCATTGACCTGTGAAACCAATCTGAAGCCCATCTAACCTACATTATTCCATTCTCATCCATATGCCTATCCAATGTCATTTAAATGCCCTTAAAGTTGGCGAGTCTACTACTGCTGCAGGCACTGCATTCCATGCTCCTACTATTCTCTGAATAAAGAAACTACCTCTGACATCTGTCCTATATCTATTACCCCTCTATTTAAAGCTATGTCCCCTCATGCTAGTCATCGCCATCCGAGGAAAAGGGCTCTCACTGTCCAACCTATCTAACCCTCTGATTATCTTATATGTCTCAATTAAGTCACCCCTCAACCTTCTCTCTAACCAAAAAAGCCTCAAGTCCCTCAGTTTCCTCGTAAGACCTTCCCTCCATACCAGACAACATGCTCGTAAATCTCCTCTGAACCCTTTTCAAAGCTTCCATATCCTTCCTATAATGTGGTGACCAGAACTGTTAACTCCAAGAGTGGCCGCACCAGAGTTTTGTATAGCTGCAGCATGACCTCATATTTCCGAAACTCAATCCCTCTACCAATAAAAGCTAACACACGTATGCCTTCTTAATAACCCTATCAACCTGGGTGACAACTTTAGGGATCTATGTACATGGACACCGAGATCTCTATGCTCATCTACACTAACAAGAATCTTACCATTAGCCCAGTACTCTATATTCCTGTTGTTCCTTCCAAAGTGAATCACCTCAGACTGCATTAAACTCCATTTGCCACCTCTCAGCCCAGCTCTGCAGCTTATCTATGTCTCTCTGTAACCTACAACATCCTTCATCACTATCCACAACTCTACCAACCTTTGTGTCATCCGCAAATTTACCAACCCATCCTTCAATGCCCTCATCCAGGCCACTTATAAAAATGACAAATAACAGTGGACCCGAAACAGATCCTTGCAGTACACCACTAGTAACTGAACTCCAGATTGAACATTTCCCACCAACCACCACCCTCTGTCTTCTTTCAGCTAGCCAAATTCTGGTCCAAACCACTAAATTGCCTACAATCCCATGCCTCCGTATTTTGTGCAATAGCCTACTGTGGGGAACCTTATCAAACGCCTTGCTGAAATCTATATACACCACAGCAACCACTTAACCATCAGCCACCTGTTTGGTCACTTTCTCAAAGAACTCCATAAGGCTTATGAGGCACGACCTACCTTTCACAAAACCATGTTGACTATCCCTAATCAAATTATTCCTTTCCAGCTGATTATAAATCCTATCTCTTATAACCCTTTCTAACACTTTACCCACAACTAAAGTAAGGCACATAATTTCCGGGATTATCTCTACTACCCTTTTTTGAACAAAGGAACAACATTTGCTAGCCTCCAGTCTTCTGGCACTATTCCTGTAGACAATGATGACATAAAGATCAAAGCCAAAGGCTCAGCAATCTCCTCCCTGGCTTCCCAGAGAATCATAGGATAAATCCCATCCAGCCCAGGGAACATCTATTTTTACCTTTTCCAGAATTGCTAATAACTTGTGAACCTCAATCCCATCTGTAATAGATAATACATAAGTTGCTTTGAGAAGTGATAACACGTTTACAATTTTTTAAAAAGATAAAACTGGACATAAATATTTCAGTTGACACAGTGTTCATTACAACAGCGTCCATTACATTTTTCCACTATTGTGGCTTCTGAACTTCTGCAGGTCTAAGCTAGAAACTTCATATTAATTTACAAAGAATTCACTGCCTTAGTGACCTTGCTTTCCTAGTTCTGTTAGCTGATTGTTGAAAGGTTTAAAAACTAATCAGTTGCTATTGTATAACGTCTATTCATTCTGAAGCCCCTCTTCCCCTTTGCATGCTCTCTGTCCAGCTTGGAAATTCTCACTAATGTTCCACTCAATACTACCAACCCACTCCCCCAAAAAAACAGAAAACTTACGGCTCACTCCATGAATCCTCAGTCTATCTTCCATTTGTAACCAATCACCCAGCCACTGCCATGAGAGCATATTTCCACTGACCTCTGCAGACTCACTGCCAGAGCCTTGGTCATCTTGCATACTGCACCACTCACCTTATCTATGCTATTCCAATCACAGGCTGGTTTTCACCTACATCTTCCTGTGATTAGAGCAGCTGCTGCCGAGAGTCTGGCAGTTCTAGTCAATGGGTCATTATTAACTCCAGTATTTTCCATTCCCTTGTCAGTCTTGAAACTTATTGGCCATCATTTTCTAATTAGAGACAAAAAAAAATTGCACATGCTGGAATTCAAGTTAGACAAGCAAGCGGCTAAAAGAACACAGCAAGCCGGGCAGCATCAGGAGGTGAAGAAGTTGACATTTCAGGTGTCACCCTTCTTCCTCCTAGCCACCTATTGGATTCATTCCTCCCATTGACCAACCGGGCTGTAACCTCTGTCTGCCTTCATCTATCCCTACCTCACCACACTGCCCCCGCCATCCCCTTTGTCTGCAGCTCCCTTTACACTCATCCCCAGTCCTGAAGAAGGGTTACACCAGAAACGTCGACTTCTCCACCTCCTGATGCTCCCTGGCTTGCTGTGTTCTTTCGGCTTCCTGCTTGTCCACCATTTTATAACTTGCCAGCTAAATATGGGGGCTGGTGTGATCAGTGGCAACTGACTCACCACTATCACCATCAAGAAACTTTGTGAATAGTGAGCCAGTCAGCTTAAGAGCTGACCAGTGAGTTGCTTGGCCTATTATAGGCCTCAACTGTTGAGTCCTACCTCACCAGAAGTTGCCAGTCAATCAGAGCCCAGCAGAATCTGAGTTCTAAAGACCATTGGCTGAATCCTAGGCTTCAGGGGTCCAACAGTTGGAAGGTAAAGTAAGATCTTCTGGATCTTGCAATGTGATTATCTTGGGAGAGGAATGTCTGGGGATCTGAGGCAAGAACAGGATTCTGGCTTTCAGAGGCCTGAACCTCCACACCGCCCCCCACCCCCCCCCCCCCCCCCCCCCCAACCTCTGCCTGAAAACTCACCCAGATTAGAGCAAATGGAGCTCTTGCTCCCATAACAAACAGGAACTCAGCTATCTTTTATACCTGCTGATAATGCAAATAACAAGGGCAATGATGAGCTGAAACCTTTAAGTAACCATTAATTTAAGAGCCTAGGTTTCTGATGCTGACAACTGTAGATGGATGAAAGATCTTCAGTTTGGAATCGAGCTGGATCCAATTCTTTGGAAAGTGTCCATAGTTCAACTTTTCAGAGTGTAATGTTATCAAAAATACTGATATTTGGAGCCTTTATCATGTTCCCAAGAACTTCTGCTGAGAGAAGGAGAGACAGACTTGCAGCTCATGACATCACTGACCAGCTAGGCTGTGAAAATAGAAATCATGTCCAGAAAGGATTGCCAAGCAACCAGTAGCACAGTAACCCTCCTTGGTATTTTCAAAGCTAGGTTTTCCAGTATTTAAGAGCCATAAGCCTAACTTCTTATTTCCCTCAAAGCTTTACTTATCTTTTCTCCAAAGTCACTTGATTTTCTGTAAACAGCAAATAGATTACAGCATGCATTAAACTGTTGACCTCATTTTCTAAGAGACAATATGGCAAAAGCCCTGTTCAGTCCAGAAAGTTTGATATCTTCCTGTTTCCACATATCTGTAAATATAAATATGTACTTCCAACAATCAGAGAAATGATCTGCAGAAAAACCAAAGTCGAGTATCTGTTTTCAGCACCTTGAGACATTTTTTATTACATTGAGGTTGCTAATTAAATTTAATTTGCTGAAACACTGTGGAAAACATAAAAGCTGTTTCAGTGACAAAAATACCTCATTCCTTCCCAGGCTTACAGCTATCCTTTTACCAACTCAAGAGTGAAAAAATGTTCAAATGTTTTGACATAGTTTTACATCTTTCAAAAGGTTTACCTGCATGTTGTTCTGTGTAACAGGCTTAGTTACCTTTAAAATTAAAGACTTACTCTTGATTGTTTACGTTGGAAGCTTTCTTCAGTATCAGAGTATGTGGAAGGTATGAGATTGACAGATAGCAAACTGTCACCTTGGAATGAATCAGTCTTAATGGGAAACCCTCATACAGATATTTGTATATCAGTATGCAAAAGCACATTCCCTTCCAATGTGTTTACTCCAGTTATTACAGCTAGTCTATGAACAAGAGCCCACTTGACATCTTATCATCTCATCTGAACCTTGTGCCAATTTACTTCTGATTTTTAAAAAATGCTTGAACAATGCTTAAAATTGAAATTGGCAAGATTCCAATATGGTAATTCCAATGTGGTAATCCCAATGGACAGTAGCACTATATGGAGTGGATAACCCAACAAACTATTTTAGTTAGGGTGCCATACGTGATCCTAGAGGTTCTGGAATAACAAAGTGGGGGGATAAAACGAACTGCTGATCCCGCTGCTAACCATTATCCAATTTATGGATCTCATAGTACGGAAAAACTAGTTTCCAGTTCTAACATAACTTCTATAAAGAAACATATGAACAGTAATTATAGCCAGTGTTTTTGCTTTTCAGATGTAGATACTGTGTGTCATATGTGCTGCCAGCACTGCCTTCTAGATTATACATTTCTCCAGACTCCAAGTGGTCTAGTGCAGAAGAGTCTCTTGCAGTTAAGAAGATATGATTTGTTACATTTCTACAACAAATTTATAGCACACGTCTTATAGAGACAGTTGCTGTCGAAGACCTGGCCTTAGATCTAACTTCTTCAAGATCTTTAGATACTCCCCTACTAGTCCTCATAACAGCACCACAATGGGTGATGCTTATGGCGCACACTCAATATTAACCCTTTCAGACCCATTTATACTTTTTCCTCAAACATTCCCATCACCTTATTGTGATTCATTTGCATATATTATTACATTTATCACTTCTCCAACATCCTCCCAAGTATTTGGCTTGATAATTTCTGATAATATTCTGCCTGAACATGTTTTCTTCAGACTTAACTGCCTCACAATCTGCTGAGTACAAGGTGGTTCTCATGGATTATCTTCCTGACTGCGTGAGGTTCTCTCTGAACTGCAGGAACCTTAATATTTTTGGTTTCTTCCACAGGTGAAGTTGTTCCTGTCAGAATAGGCACTTTTTTCTAAACAGAATCCTGAATGCTTGAACATTGCTTACCTCCTTTTAATGGTCACTTCCATGGAATTGTATACACCGCATCTTCAATCAGCATCAGTGGACTTTTATTCGTGGTCTGCCTGTAGATCTATGATGAAGTAGATAGAACTATTGCTTCAATTTATTGATGCTTGTGGACTTTCTCATTCATCATCAGCCATTGAGCAGTTTGTCAAACCCATTTCCTCAATTCAGTTACTTGAAAATTCATTCTTGCTTGGTGTAATCGCTATTATTTTTACTAGGGATTATCCTGTGGAGAATAAAGAGGTCAGATATTTTTTGATTAGATTAGATTAGACTTACAGTGTGGAAACAGGCCCTTCGGCCCAACAAGTCCACACCGACCCGCCGAAGCGTAACCCACCCATACCCCTACATTACCCCTTACCTAACACTATGGGCAATTTAGCATGGCCAATTCACCTGACCCGCACATCTTTGTGACTGTGGGAGGAAACCGGAGCACCCGGAGGAAACCCACGCAGACACGGGGAGAACGTGCAAACTCCACACAGTCAGTCGCCTGAGTCGGGAATTGAACCCGGGTCTACAGGCGCTGTGAGGCAGCAGTGCTAACCACTGTGCCACCGTGCCGCCCTCAATGTTATTATGTTATGTTATGTTGGAGCTTGTCTGTTCTAAGTCACTTCAGGTGGTGTCAGCCTTGAAACTACTGTAACTAGTTTTTCACTAAGCTGTTTTGTAACCTGACTCACTTCAGTTACAGATGATCCAGTAATCTCAAGTGAGGTATACTATTGCAAAAACAGAAATTGCTGGAGAAACTCAGCTAGTCAAGCAGCATCTTTGGAGAGAAGGCAGAATTAACATTTCGAGTTAATGTTCCAGTTCTGAAGAAATATTAACTCTGCTTTCTTTCCACAGATACTGCCAGATCTGCTGAGGTTCTCCAGCAATTTATGTTCTTGTTTCAGGTTTACAGCGTCCGTTGTAAACAGCATCTTAGTTTTGTGTTGAGGTATACAGGTCATTGGCTATTTCTCTCGTGCAATCTTGTTGGAGCCAGAATTCTCATCAGTTATGACAGCAATGGTACAGTATAGTTGCAATTTTACATCTCACTGATGATACAAAACAAGTAATTTATTCCAACATTATTAACCTCAGGAGATTTTGCTTCTTGTTTAGCTTCTGCCATGAGTTTACAATGTTCTGACAGGTCATAGAATCTGCCTTTTGAAACAGATTAAGGTTGTACAAGCCTTTCTAATCAGGAGTGAGAATTCGTGATTGTGAAGTACTTCTAGGTTTTTTGGTATTTGTAGTCCCTTATGTTGGAATGTTGCTTGTAGCACCCTTTTGATATTAAATGCTTTGCCTGCCTGCCCATGCGTTTGCACTTCTGTCAAATATAGATTGTGTTTTGTCAATCAAAGTGCACTACAACATTGTCATATTTGCTCCAAATTGAATTTTGACGGATACCAATTGGCATAATAATCCACTGCCAAAGGGCAAAGATGTACAGCACAGAAAAAGGCCCTTCGGCCCTCAAAGCCAGTGGCGATCAGCATTCGCTAACTAAACTTTAAAAAACCTTCATTCCCTATCCCTCAATTCCCTTCCTGTTCATGTAACTATCCGGATGCCTCTTACGTATCGCCAACATACCTGCTACCACCACCTCTTCTGGCAATATGTCTCCCTTAAATGTTCCCCCTCTCACTTTGAACCTGTGCCCCCTTGCAATTGAAACTTCATCCATGGGAAAATGCCTCTGACTATCACTGTCAGAATGCTGTGTTAGACAAAATGCTGTGTCTAAGTCATCCAAGGTC
The DNA here is from genome assembly GCF_020745735.1 of Hemiscyllium ocellatum. Classification (NCBI taxonomy): domain Eukaryota; kingdom Metazoa; phylum Chordata; class Chondrichthyes; order Orectolobiformes; family Hemiscylliidae; genus Hemiscyllium; species Hemiscyllium ocellatum. Next base: position 16,626,471 of record NC_083416.1, on the reverse strand, counting down.
CCTAGGAAGGCTTTGAGTTGTGGTTCTATTCTGCACGTTTTCTTACAGTGATGTATTGTTTTACATTAAAAACATTCAGTTTTAAAAGCTGGACTCTGCTTGTGCCTGTGAGGTTTCTTTGTTCCACAACATTGACAAGGACAATCAGTACATTCTGTCTGTCCTCCTCAATGCATTAACTTATCACGTACGATTTTTGTGATTCTGTACCTTAGGTATTTCATAGGTTCTGGTGACCCCATGTGCCAAATTTGATCTTCTCCTCTTCAGATTGATCCATGTTACTTTTGAACCTCTGCTTCACTTAGCATCTAAATACCTTGCTCGAAAGTTAAGCCTTCTTTAGACTAATACATTTGGCAAAGAGTCTTCAGTAATGCCCATTCGATGACTTATGATTTCTGAATTTAAGCCACGGTATTACATTTCTCCACTCCTCTGTTGTAAGTTTTGATGAATTTTTCTCTGAATTCCCAGAAACGCTGAGTTTTTCTGTTAAACATTGCTCTTTCAAAAATTGTATTCGTTCTGAGGTTGAAAAACTGTTTAAAATGCGCCTGTTGCTTCTTTTATGTCTTGGCAACTGATAATACAATTGATGTACTCAAATTGCTTACATAAGTATATTACTTGTTCAGCTTCTCTATCTTTTTTAAGAAGTTCTAATTTTCAGTCATGCCAGTTCTTCCAGACTTTGCTGCTATACTGGAGCATTTTCATTCATTTTACAGGTAAAATGGAGGTTACCCACCTCTTCATCAGGAGATGGAGAAATCAACGTGGCACAGTGGTTAGCACTGCTGCCTCACAGCGCTTGAGACCCGGGCTCAATTCCCGACTCAGGCGACTGACTGTGTGGAGTTTGCACGTTCTCCCCGTGTCTGCGTGGGTTTCCTCCGGGTGCTCCGGTTTCCTCCCACAGTCCAAAGATGTGCGGGTTAGGTGAATTGGCCATGCTAAATTGCCCGTAGTGTTAGGTAAGGGGTAGATGTAAGGGTTTGGGTGGGTTGCGCTTCGGCGGGTCGGTGTGGACTTGTTGGGCCGAAGGGCCTGTTTCCATACTGTAAGTAATCTAAAAAAAAACGTTTCGGGTAAAATCTTTCTTCAGAACTATTTTGTCTACTTTGCATTCCAGCATCTGCAGTTCTTTTTTGTCTCTAATTAAGTTTACACCACTGCAAAATCTTTTCAAAGCATGCCCACTTTGAAGAGGTTCTCTACCTAGTCCTGCAGAAGGGTTATACCTGAAATGTTGATGACTTCATCTCCTGATTCTGTCTGGCTTGCTGATTTCTTCCAGCTTCCTGTTTGTCATCTTTGTTTTCCAACATCTGCAGTTGTTCTGTCTCTAACTCACATTTTCATAGCTGTTTTCGAGGTTTATAGCCTTTTGCAACTTTAATATAGATTTCCCACTTTTCCACAATTTTAACAAGGATTCCTGTCTTTTTGAGGCGACATTTTCATCACTTCACTAGATGATTTCTGACTTTGATGGAGGATTCCGCTTTGCCATGACATCAATGGAGGGTTGCCTTTTTTTTTTGCAACTTTTACTGGAAGATTATAGGATCTTCCATCTTTGACATCCTTTAGGAAATCTCTCAAAACAAATCCATAATAACAGAACAGCTTGTGTCATTCATTTCTTAATAATGTCAATTTGAAATTGGCACAGGCATGTACTTGTTGCTTCTGCCTGTGAGGAAGAGGGCTCTGTATATGTTGCTTCCATTTGCACCATGCTTCTAACCCAACTGACAATCGTGAATCTATTGTCATTTTCTGCAACTCACCAAAATAGGTGGCAGCCACTCAGGAGTTCATTTCACAGGGCAATGGCTTGACCAATGAGAATCAACTTGCCTTGGCAATTATCTGTCACTCATTAATCAGTGCTTTCTCCAAAGCAATGCCTCTATCAATCAGAGCTCACTTGCCAATCAATCAGCATACTATTCCTTTGCAGCACAAATATTGCTTTTTGCAAATTGGCCTGATGATTCTAAGCAAAAATATTTGCCAAAATATGTAATTTTTCAGTAATACTCAAGTTTTGTGCTATCAAATGACTTACTGTATTTTCAAAATTTTCAGATCTTCAGTTTCTCTTATTTGTTTTAAATTTCTTATTTCTTCCATCTATATCACCAAATAAGGGATCCCATTATTTTCACATATTTATATCTGCTTTATGTTTAAATTATGTTCATTTTGGCAAGTTGTTAGACTGACTCTCACTCCCTACCAGAAGATAATGGGCCTCAAACCTACAGTCTCTGACTTAAAGATAAGAGTCCTATCATTAAGATATCACACACTCCTGTTCAAAATTTACCTGTACCAAACTGGAACTTGTTTCCTCAAATTTTTCTTTATTAGTTAATTTTGTACTAATTTTCTCAGTTTTCTTTATTTATTGTATTTAATATTTTGTACTCTGATGAAATGGTGCCCCATCTGCCCAAAGGACCAGAGTTATAAATATTTTCTAGTTTCACATAGCTCAGCAGCTTTACATTTGAGATCCTGATGAAGGGCTCTGGCCCGAAACGTCGAATTTCCTGTTCCTTGGATGCTGCCTGACCTGCTGTGCTTTAACCAGCAACACATTTTCAGCTCTGATCTCCAGCATCTGCAGACCTCACTTTTTACTCTTACATTTGAGATCAGTCTCAATGTTCTTCTTCAATGTATCTGTAAGTTTTATCATACAGTGAACTTTGTATCACAAGGTCTGCACTAGTATCTGAAGATATATAGTGTGTCCTTCCAACTATGTATCTTACCTTAATAAGTTTGCTCAATTGCTTTCCCTTGAAACGGTTAAAGGTGGATAAATCCCTAGGACCTGATCAGGTATGCCCGAGAACTCTGTGGGAAGCTAGAGAAGTGATTGCTGGGCTTCTTGCTGAGATATTTGTATATATCAGTTGAGGTGCTGGAAGACTGGAGGTTGGTAAACGTGGTGTCACTGTTTAAGATGGATGGTAAAGACAAGCCAGGGAACTATAGACCAGTGAGCCTGATCTCGGTGGTGGGCAAGTTGTTGGAGGGAATCCTCAGGAACAGGATGTACATGTATTTGGAAAGGCAAGGACTGATTCGGGATAGTCAACATGGCTTTGTGCGTGGGAAATCATGTCTCACAAACTTGATTGAGTTTTTTGAAGAAGTAGCAAAGAAGATTGATGAGGGCAGAGCAGTAGATATGATCTATATGGACTTCAGTAAGGCGTTCGACAAGGTTCCCCATGGGAGACTGATTAGCAAAGTTAGATCTCATGGAATACAGGGAGAACTAGCCATTTGGATACAGGACCGACTCAAAGGCAGAAGACAGAGAGTGGTGGTGGAGGGTTGTTTTTTGGACTGGAGGCCTATGACCAATGGAGTGGCACAAGGATCGGTGCTGTGCCCTCTACTTTTTGTCATTTACATAAATGATTTGGATGCAAGCATAAGAGGTACAGTTAGTAAGTTTGCAGATGACACCAAAATTGGAGGTGTAGTGGACAGCGAAGAGGGTTACCTCAGATTATAACATGATCTGGACCAGATGGGCCAATGGCCTGAGAAATGACAGATGGAGTTCAATTCAGATGAATGTGAGGTGCTGCATTTTGGGAAAGCAAATCTTAGCAGGACTTATACACTTAATGGTAAGGTCCTAGAGAGTGTTGCTGGACAAAGAGACCTTGGAGTGCAGTTTCATAGCTCCTTGAGAGTGAAGTCGCTGGTAGATGGGATAGTAAAGGCGGCGTTTGGTATGCTTTCCTTTATTGGTCAAAGTGTTGAGTACAGGAGTTGGGAGGTCATGTTGCGGCTTTACAGGACATTGGTTAGGCCACTGTTGGAATATTGCGTGCAATTCTGGTCTCCTTCCTATCGGAAAGATGTTGTGAAACTTGAAAGGGTTCAGAAAAGATTTACAAGGATGTTGCCAGGGTTGGAGGATCTGAGCTACAGGGAGAGGCTGAACAGGCTGGGGCTGTTTTCCCTGGTGCGTCGGAGGCTGTGGGGTGACCTTATAGTGGTTTACAAAATTATGAGGGGCATGGATAGGATAAATAGACAAAGTCTTTTCCCTGGGGTCAGGGAGTCCAGAACTAGAGGATATAGGTTTAGAGTGAGAGGGGAACGACACAAAAGAGACCTAAGGAGCAACGTTTTCACGCAGAGGGTGGTATGTGTATGGAATGAGCTGCCAGAGGATGTGGTGGAGGCTGGTACAGTTGCAACATTTAAGAAGCATTTGGATGGGTATATGAATAGGAAGGGTTTGGAGTGATATGGGCCGGGTGCTGGCAGGTGGGACTAGATTGGTTGGGATATCTGGTCAGCATGGACGGGTTAGACCAAAGGGTCTGTTTCCATGCTGTACTTCTCTATGGCTTTATGTCCAGAGATTGACAATGGCATGTTGTATTCCTTTTTAAGTAATGCAATGATTTCTTTTTCCAGTTTTTTGTACTGTTATACCCCTTATTCTTTTCAACCTGAATGCAAATGTCATATTCACAGCGTTCAATCTTATTTGCTGTTTGTCCTCTGAATGAGTTAAACATTTTAATGTTTTTGCAACATTCCAAGTTGAGAACAGAATTGGCTTTGACTTTAATTAAAAAGCAAAGAATTGTAGTTGCTGAACATCTGAAATGAAAACAGAAATTGCTGTAGAAACTCAGGTCCAATCACAAAACATTAACTCTACTAAACCTGCTGAGTTTCTTCAGCAATTTCTGTTTTCGTTTTTGACTTAAGTTTGTTAAATCTGCACAAAAAAGCTGTGTTTTCAACAGAGTGTGAGATTGTGAAAAATTTGAAAACATTCAGAGCTGCAGATTTAGAATGTTATTGTCAGTCATATTGTTAAATTGAAAAAACTATTTATAGACATCAATTACATTGTCTGGAATGTGGCCATGAGCCATATGGACAGGATGAACCCAGGTCTGACATTTTTATCAGTAAACGTTTAGGTAGCTGTTCCAATTTGGAGTGATGACAACTGGAATGAGGAAGACCCTAAGCTAGGAATAGAGAAATATGGGGTTATACCCAAGTCAAGTGTAAATGTATTCAGTTTGAGAAAAAAAATTAAATATGACATCACAAGATGATGCTATTTGCTCCCAAATAACTAGTTGATTGTTTGGAGGAGGTATTGTCATTGGACTACTAATGCAGAGCCCAGACGATTGATCTGTTACTATCTCATCCCAGCAGATGGTGTAATCTCAGTTCAGTAAAAATGCTACCTTATAGCAGCTGTCAGTTGTGGTTTAAAAAAAACTATTTGGTTTACCAATGTCCATCAGGGAAGGAAATCTGTCATCCTTACCAGACCTGGCCTGTGAAAAACTTCAGCCCCAGAGCAATGTGATGATTCCTAACTCATCTGCAAAATTAGGATTAGTACTAAATGTTAACTTAGTCAGCAAATGCCTATTTCTCATGAAAAAACAAATGAAAAAATGATATTCATTGCCCCTACTGACAGAAGGATGAGGAAGCGTTTATAAAACAGTGGGATTTCACCTCAACATGAGTCTGCACCTTCAGGAGAGGAGTCCCATATGAGTCAACATCTTCTAGATTAGATTCCCTACAGTGTGGAAACAGGCCACACCGACCATCCGAAGAGTAACCCACCCAGACCCATTTACCCTTGACTTATGCACCTAACACTATGGGCAATTTAGCATGGCCAATTCACCTCATCTTTGGACTGTGGGAGCAACCCGGAGCACCTGGAGGAAACCCACGTAGACACGGGGAGAATGTGGATTAGTGGTGCTGGAAAAGCACAGCAGTTCAGGCAGCTTCCAAGGAGCAGTAAAATCAATGTTTCAGGCAAAAGCCCTTCATCAGGAATACTTGCAAACTCCACACAGACAGTCACCCGAGGCTGGAATTGAACCTGGGACCTTGGTGTTGTGAGGCTGCAGTGCTAACCACTGAGCCACCGTGCCGTCCTTCTTACGTCTGTGGTCAGCAAAGGTCAGTCTTATGTGTGTGGTCAGCAAAGTTTTGGAAAGAATTCTGAGGGATAGGATTTATGACTATTTGGCAAAGCATAGTGTGATTAAAGGCAGTCAGCATGGCCTTGAGTGGCAGGTCATGCCTCACAAATCTTATTGAGTTCTTGAGGAGGTGTCAAGAAAGGTGTATATGCACTTCAACAAGGCATTTGATAGAGTTCCCTATAGTAGGCTCATTCATAAAGTCAGGAAGTATGGGAGACAAGGAGATTTGGCTATCGGGATGCAGAATTGGCTGGCTGACAGAAGGCAGAGAGTGGTTATAGATGGAAAGAATTCTGCCTGGAGGTCAATGTTGAGTGGGGTCCTGCAGGGCTGTATTCTTGGGCCTCTGCTCTTTGTAGTTTTTATAAATGACTTGGATGAGGGGTGAGTTAGTAAATTTGCAGATGACACAATGGTTGGAAGTGTCGTCGATAGTATAGAGGGCGACTGCAGGCTGCAGGGTGACATAGACAGGATGCAGAGCTGGGTTGAGAAATGGCAGATGGAGTTCAACCTGGATAAATGTGAAGTGATGCATTTTGGAAGGGCCAACTCGAATGCTGAATATAGGATTAAAGGCAGGATACTTGGCAGTGTGGAGGAACAGAGGGATCTGGGTGCACAAGTACATAGATTCCTCAAAGTTCCACCCAAGTGGATAGGCTTGTTAAGACGGCATATGGTGTTTTGGCTTTCATTAACTGGGGGATCAAATTTAAGAGCTGTGAGGTTTTGCTGCAGCTCTACAAGTCCCTGGTGAGACCACACTTGGAATATTGTGTCCAGTTCTGGTTGCCCTACTATGGGAAAGATACAAAGTCTTTGGTGAAGGTGCAAAGAAGGTTTAGCAGGATGCTGCCTGGACTGGAGGGCTTGCATTATGAAGAAAGGTTGAATAAGCTCAGACTTTTCTCTCGGGAGAGAAGGAGGAAGAGAGGAGACCTGATCGAGGTGTATAAAATAATGAGAGGAATAGATAGAGTCAATAGCCAAAGACTAATGCCAGAGCAGAATTGACTGGTAAGAGAAGTCATAGTTTGAAGATATTCTGAGGAAGGTATAAAGCAGACGTCAGAGGTAGGTTCTTTACGCAGAGAGTTGTGAATGCATGGAATGCGTTGCTAGTGGTGGTGGTGGAAGCAGAGTCATTGGGGACATTTAAGTGACTGCTGGACATGCACATAGATAGCAGTGAGTTGAGGGGTGCGTAGGTAAAGTTACTATATTTGACATTAAGATTAAATCTCGGCACAACGTCGTGGGCCAAAGGGCTTGTTCTGTGCTGTACTTTTCTATGTTCTGGGATGCATTTCAATAGAACTCAGCATTTTGTGATGAAGATCACAGGGTGTGCCTGATCCTTCATGTCAAGGCAATGTATGAGTCAGCACTTTCAGTTCTTGCATTGAAAAAGCAGTAGTAGATTCTGTCAGCTTTGGTTTGAAAAAGATCATTGTTATTTAACAACATGAAGTGTTTGAGATTGGTTACCATGTCCATTTCTTCAATGCAAATAAGAAAGGAAGGTGCACGTTTATATTGTGCATTCAATTTCTTCCGATTCACAAAGTGCTCAAAACCAATGGATTTTATTGAAGCCTGGAACCTACTGTAATTGACGAAAATTGCAGCTAATTTACACACAATAACTTTTGCGTTCCAATCGTCTGTTTAGCTGTTGGTTGAGGGATAAGTATTGGTCAGGACACTAGAGAAAACAACTGGGAGCCAGAAGAAACCAATTAAGCTGACTGGCAAAAAAAAACAGTTGTGACTTGAGAAGAAACATCTTTACTTAAGGGTCTAGAATGCACTAGCTGCGAGTTAGTGGAAACTGATACAATCGTGGTTTTCAAAAAAACATAGAACATAGAAAGATACAGCGCAGTACAGGCCCTTCGGCCCTCGGTGTTGCGCCGACCGAATCCTACCTAACCTACACTAGCCCAATAACTTCCAAATGCCTATCCAATGCCCGCTTAAATGACCATAAAGAAGGAGAGTTCACCACTGTTACTGGCAGGGCATTCCATGAACTCATAACCCGCTGTGTAAAGAATCTACCCCTAACATCTGTCCTATACCTACCACCCCTTAATTTAAAGCTGTGTCCCCTAGTAACACCTGACTCCATTAGCGGTAAAAGGTTCTCAGTGTCGACCCTATCTAAACCCCTAATCATCTTATACACCTCTATCAAATCTCCCCTAAACCTTCTCTTCTCCAATGAGAACAGCCCCAAGTGCCTCAGCCTTTCCTCATAAGATTTTCCTACCATTCCAGGCAACATCCTGGTAAACCTCCTCTGCACTCGTTCCAATGCCTCCACATCCTTCCTATAGTATGGCGACCAAAACTGCACACAATACTCCAGATGAGGCCGCACCAGAGTCTTATACAGTTGCAACATGAAAAAGAGAGTTGGATCATTATCTGAAAAGGAAGAATGTGCAGGGATCTGGGAGAAGGAGATCAACGTGACAACAGGAGAATAGTTCTGGCAGGGAGACTCTATTTATTCTTTAATAGGATGAAGGTATTGTTAGCTCTGTTGGCATTTAGTGTTCATCCCTAATTGTCCTGGAGAGAACGTCAGTGAGCTGCCTTCCTGAATCGTTACAATCTATGTGGTGCAAGTATGTCTGCAATGCCATTCAAATGGATTAACACAATTTTGACTCAATGACATGAAAAAACAACAACATTGATCACAACAATGACTTGGAACAATGTGGAAGGGAACTTGCAGGTGGGGTGCTCACATCCTTGTCTATCTCGGTGCTAGAGGTCATGGGTTTGGAAGGTGGCGTCAAAGGAGTCCTGCTGAATTGCTCCAGTGCATGCTAAAGTAGATGCTAAATACTACTTCCGTTATGCACATGTGAAGAAAGGGGCAAATGTTTAAGGTGATGGTTGCAGTTCCAATCATTTAGGCTGCTTTGTCCTGGATTATTTCAAGTTTCTTGAGTAGTGTTGTTGGAGCTGCAGTCTTCCATCACATTCCTGACTTTGGAACAGACTTTGGAAGTGGTGGGTGGGAAATAATTGCTACACAATTTCTGGCCGTTGATCTCCTCCTGGAATGTAACTACTCTATGGATTGAATCTTACCAGAAAACATCTGAGAGTTGGGTTTCATAGAGAGTTTCTCTTTGCAAGATCCAGTGAGTTTTCTTGCACAGGCATCCTAAACTCATCTCCTTAAGCATGCACCACCCATCTAATTATCCCATCACTGTAGAAAGAAGTGCTCGTCACTGGCAGAACATCCCGGGATTCTTGGTGCCAGCACCACATTTAAAATTTTGCTATTACCCACTGAGAGTACTGAGCTACTCTGCATGGTTCAATTAACCTGCCTTGACACAGCAGAGAAGAGAAAATTGGTGCTGTGCTTTGCAGCCAGGGATCTCAAGGTCCTAGTGAATGGGCTAGTGCAGTGTATGACCATTCTCTTCACCCAGGATTGGCAGAGGAAGCCATAATCCCGACCTAGTCAACCTGGTTCAAGGTTTCCACCTGAGTAAAGCAGACCCAGCCGAACAGAGGAACACCCAGCAATGTAGGAAGAATGTCAGTGATCTTTCCCGTTCCATCAAGGTGTGTACCACCATCTTCTCTCTGATGCCTCACGCTCACTGCATCTTCTATAGCCACTTCCCATCAAGGTTCTTACTTTACCACTGTCTCTTTTGCATGTAGTATCTTCTCTCACTTGCTTTCACCCGTCCAATCTCCACATACTACAAACACTGCAAGAGCTCAGTGCTGTCTACTCACTCACTTGGAACATCTCACTACATGTCTTCCATCTACCAGCACTGACTGCTCATAATACAAGAGCCACAGCAGATTGTTGGGCAGCTAACATTCAACCACTTAGCCCCTATAATGGAAAAATACTATCATTGACAAGTCCTCTGGAGATGCAGGAACGTCAATGTCCCAGCAATCAAGTAAGAAGCATGGTCTATTGCAATGCTGCCACCTTCTGTTACCTTCACTGTAAACAAAGTTAAAAATCACACAACATGAGGTTATAGTCCAACAGGTTTATTTGGAAGCACTAGCTTTCGGAGCGCTGCTCCTTCATTGGGTGGTTGTCAAGACATGAGACATGATCCACAATATACAGACTCAAAATGAAGAGTTGTAACTGAGTCACAATAAATAACCATACAAAGTATGAAAAAAAAGATTTTTGAAATAAATTCTTTAACATTTTTTGATTTTTGAATCAGCAAACCAGCAGATGTAATCTGACTAGACTGCAGTACTACTGAACACGTTCCATTCTGTCTAGTCATGACCCACATCCCGTGTTGCACTTTCTTACAAACATGATCAATATCTAACGTTTCTGAACTGTTCTTTGGAGTTACTGACAATTCTCTTGACCTTCAATGACACATTCCACTTTAATGTAGCCACGTAAACCTTTTCAAATCCTTCAACCTTACCATTTGCTGTCTTTTGCTTTTTTTTTGTATTTTAATCTTGGTTTCCACCTATACCAGGAAGGAGCTGCATTCATTACAGAAAGAAGTGCTCAACAGTGTCTTTTTGGATTGCTGTTATGCATGTTTAGGTATATACTCAATTAAGAGTTGGGTTCCGTTTCTCAGCTCAGAATTACATGTTTTGGATTATGTTCATCTTATAAGTTGGCACTTGGGAGCAAGCAGGTAATACTGGCTGTGTTGGCAATAAGGTGCACACGAGTTTCAGACATGCCTGCACAGAGCACCCTGTGGTGACTGACAACTGAATATTATTTATGTTAAGAAACAGCAATCTCCCGCATTAACATCTATGGTCAACACTTTGTAACTAGATGCATAAATAAGTTGCCCCAAGGTTTTGCAAGAGGTTTGTGGAGTTTCAAAGTTTGACTTTTATATTGATTGACAGTATGTTCTGATTGCCACCCCATTTTTACATATGTAGTCAGCTTTATGCGGTTTTAAATGAGTCTGTCCTGTCATTGCTTATTATTAAATAGCCATTTTGAATCAAGGTCATTAATTGTTGGAGCATAGGGTAAAGCAACTTGTCTGTTACAGTGGCTAGAAAGAAAAAAAAATTGGATTAAAAGAAGACAAATTGTAAATACTGGCAATCCAAAAATACAGGAAGTCAGCATCTACAAGATGGCAAATTAATGTTTCCAATGGAATCCAGCTTTAATTTGCCAATGCAATAATATTCAGACTTGTTTTGTTCTCCAGAGGTTGAGACCTGTGCTGTATTTCCAGCATTTCTGTTATGATTTAAGATAAAAGGTCTCTGAACCAAATCCAAATGATGCAGTATCCGAGTGAGGGCAAGAGATCGTTTTTCAAGCTGACCGCAAAACTGTTACTCATATCTCTGAAAGAAAATTAAGAAATCAACGAAAATTGTTCACAGGAGAGAGATCACATTTCAGAAAGGTTAGCTTGTAGACACAACACTGCTTATCAGTAATCTACAAAACAATTTGCACATCTATTGTCCAACCTATGCATTAGCAGTCCGGTCTTTTGGAGCAGCTCTCTGGGTTTGCTGCCTGGCGCCACCTCTGTACTCGCCCTGATGCTAAAATGTATTTGAAGTTCATGGTGTCCGGTATCCACTTAACTGTCTTACTTTGGCATCTCTTTCTATTTCTCCTCAACAACTTAGCTTTCTCACCTCCTCTACTACATCACTGTTCAACTTCAGGAGAGGCAAGTAACAGAAGGCTGTGAGGATATTTGACACTTCTTGGTGTATATTGGTATATTTATGGCTCATAAAACTGCTTAAAGGAATGAATTAACATCAGAACTGCAGTCAAAGCAATAATATCATTCATAATATCACAAAATTATTACAACACAGGAGGCCATTTGGCTAGTCATGTCTGTACTGATTCTCCAAAGGAGCAGTTTGACTGCCACTCCCCGTTTTCTCTCCACTATCTTGCATGTTCTCCCTTTTCAAATAACAGCCTAATCCCATCTTGGAAACCTCAATGAACTTCCCTCCGCTATATTCTCAGACAGTGCATTCCAAATGATAACCACTCACAATGTGAAAACATTTCTCCTCATATATCTATTCTTCTTCTCAATGTGGAAGCAGGTCATTTGGCCCATCAAGTTCACACTGACCCACCAAAGGGCATTCTACCCTGACCCGCCCCCAACCCTATCCCTGTAACCCTACATTGTCCACAGCTAATCCACCTTGACTGCACACCCTGGGACACTATGGGCAATTTAGCATTGCCAGTCCTCCTAATCTGCACATCTTTGGACTGTGGGAAGAAACCCCCGCAGATATGGGGAGAATGTGCAATATGCACACAGATAGTTGCCCGAGATTGGAATCAAACACATATGCCTGGCACTGAGGGGCAACAGTCCTAATCACTGAGCATAATGACTTGGTATTTTTACAACAATATTATTAAGTTTCAAGTTAGTCCAAAATGCTTACCATTTGGATTTACTTGTTTATTGATTCATTTATTTGGAGTGAATTTCGAGTCTGGATTCTTCAAGCAGCAGCAAAACAAATTATCACTTTCTTAGTCTTAGAAATTCAGGGAAGAATGTTGGCTGGGACACTTGAATACCTACTCTTCAAATAGTTCTGTGGAATTTAGAATGCCATCTAATATCTCAAACAGTAATTTCTAAGCAATTAGGAAGAGACACAAACAAAAGCAAGAGATTTGATGTATATGCAGTAGCTTTGGTGCTTTTACAGCTTTGATTTATGGGTTAATATCCAATGTAGGCCTTTAACTAGAAGGGATAAAATTAAACTGTACATGTTGCATCAATCAAAAATTGTTTTAAAGAAGCAGTTTTAATTTTGTTTCCCTGATGGTGAAGCACGCAGTAAATTTATTCCAGTTCTCTTAAACTGACTAAAATTAATGTCCAATTGTAGGAGTGACCATTTTTGTTTATATCAATAAAGTATCACAAATACAAAATTTAAACTGTCATAGCTGTGGTGTCATTTCACTTGCTAACACAGCCGTGACTAAACAAAAGGAAAGGTCAGATTAATAATTTCGGAAATCTTTGAGGTTGGCTAAATCAGATCTATGCTTTGACCAGAATAGCAGCATTCTTCCCTTGATTGTAGATATGCTAATTGTATAACCTAATCACTCTGTGTGTTTTGAATTCAGCTGCCGTGATGTGATCTCAGATGATTGCAGCGACTCTTTTCCTGTGTGTTTGTCACATCAATAGGCCCCAGATTAGTGGTGCATGGAAGAGTGAATCTCAGGAGAGAAGTTGTTTTTTCCTATTGCTCAGAGAATGAAAACATCAGATAGCGATCTATTCAAACAACAGAGATGGTATCAATTTACAGCTAGGTGTGGTTTCAGCCACTTTATAGTGGAATTAGAAATTGCATATAGCACTGTAGATTGGCAGCTCTTTTTCAGACCTTTCTAACTCATCTAAACCCTAATATAATAACAAGAATTCTTGTTTTTATCCTCTGTAACCTTAGCTAATTTTTCAGCCTTCCAATAACTTGAAATTTCATAGAATCAAAACAAGTGTAAAGTGAAGAAATGCAGGCATTCAGTCCGTCATGTCTGCATTAGCTTCCTAAGTGAACAGTGCACTTATTGCCATTCTTCAGCCCTCTCCCCATAACTGTGCACATTGTTCCTTTTCAAAGAACACTCTAACTCCCTTTTGAATGCATTGATTAAAGCTGCCTCAGACAAACCCAAAGGCAGTGCACTCCCAAAACCTAACTATTTACTGTAGCAAAAAGCTTTTCCTCATGTGACTTTTACTTTTTTTCTAATTACTTAAATTCTCTGCTCTCTTGTTCTTGATCCTTTCACGAGTAGGAACAGGTTCTTCCTATCCTTTCCAGATCCTTTGAGATTTTGACTGTTATTATCAGATCTCCTCTCAGCTTTCACTTATCCAAAGAAAACATCCTAATTTTTCTAATCTATCTTCATAACTGAAATTCCTTATCCCTGAAACCATTCCCATAAATCTCTCCAGCACTCTCTCCAACACTTCAATGCTTCCTAAAATGCAGTACCCAGAACTGAATGCAATATTCCAGCTGAGGTCTCACAGGTGTCTCATATAAATGCTACATAATCACCTTGTTCTTGTTACGAATAAAACTGAAGTTACTGTAAGCTTTAATAACCACTCTCTCGATATGTTCCACTACTGTTAATGACATAACAGATATAAATAAAGACTTTCTGCTCTTGCATCCCATTTATTTGAGATTATCTTTCCATGTTCTTCCAAACAAAATGCATCTCCTCACATTTGGAGTCATTGATTGTGCAGCACATTAAAAGGATTTTCGGCCCATTGAGTCTGTGCAGGTCAAAATTAACCACTTACTCTAATCCCATTTTCCAGCACTTGGCCCATAACCTTGCATGCCTTAGCTTTGCAAGTGCCATCCAAATACTGAGGGCTTCTGCCTCTACCATCCTTACAATCATTGAGTTTCAGATTCCCACCATCCTGTGGGTGGAAAACATTTTCCTCGCATCTCCTGTAAACCTTCTGTCCTTTCCCTTAAATCTGTTAACCCCGGGTCATTGAGCCCTCTTCCTGTCCAGCTATGATTCTCATAATTTTATACATCTCAATCATGTCTGTTCTTAATTTCTTCTGCTCTAAGGAAATCAACAGTAGTCTGTCCAAACTTCCTTCATAGCTCCCAGCCCAGGCAACTGTTATGGACCAGACCAGATCCCCTCAAAATACTTTAAGAAGGTACCTTAGACTGTAACTTTCTCTTATCTTAAAGGCAGATGTGAAGTGCCTGTCCCAGATACTGTGTGACTGGTCAAACTACTCGACATTAAGCAAAACAATTTATTTAAACATGACAGCTAAAATACAAACAAAAGAAAAAGGAATTTAGAACAACTTAACTGTTAGGAAACCTAGAAGAATGTGAGGACTGCAGATGCTGGAGATCAGAGTCGAGAGTGTGGTTTTGGAAAAGCACAGCAGGTCAGGAAGCATCCAAGAAGCAGGAGAATCGACATTTCGGGCATAAGCCCTTCATCAGATCCTGATGAAGAGCTTATGCCCAAAATGTTGATTCTCCTGCACCTCGGATGTTAGAAAATTTAACCAAATAATAGATACAGTACCCATTACTAAGAAACTGTTCTAATTCAATAACATTACATAAACACATTGTTTCACAAAATGGCAAATTCAGGCATTGATTCTTACATGTAGTTCTCCAATCCAAGAGGAAAGAAACATCGAGGGAAATATCAGAGAAAGGGGCTTTTAGGGATCATTCACTGAAGCTTCCAACTCTTCTAAGTTACTGAATCAACCAAAATCTGTATCTTTCAAAGTTGGCAACACCCATTTAGGGTGTTTAAAAAAAGAACCCCAGGCCTAGTAAGCTGTCTACTTAAGTCGTCTTCAGTAGCCGTTTTGACACTTCTGTCTTATGTTCAAATAAAAATCCCAAGACGAAATAACCTTTTAATGTGACAGCATTGTCACACAACATCCTGGCAAATGTCTTCTGTACCTTCTCCAGTGAAATTACGTGTGTCCTATAATGTGGATTCCAGAACTGTAAACAGTACTGCATCTGATGCTGAACCAACTTTATATATAGTTCCTTGTTTATGAACTGGATGCATTCACTGTTAAAGGCAAGTATCCCATTTGCCTCTTTTTTTAATTAATTCACAGGATATGGGCGTCATTATCTAGGCCAGCATTATTTGCCCTTCCCAAATTGCCCAGAGGGCAGTTCAGAGTAAACTACATTGCTGTGGGTCTGGAGTCACATATAGCTCAGGCCAGGTGAGGATGGCAGATTTCCTTTTCTGAAGAACTTAAGTGAGCAAGTTTTTTTTGTTTCCTGACAATTAACACCAGTTTCATGGTCATCATTAGACTCTTAACTGCAAATTTTTAATTGTATTCATTACTGGGGATCTCTGGATGAATAATCCTATGATCATGCCACTAGGCTATTGTATCAACTTAATCTACCTGTCCTGATACCTGAAGGGATTGGTGCCAAAGCATATCAAGGTTCCTCTGAACCTTGATGCTTCATATGGTCCTACCATTCAACATGTATTCCCTTGCCTTGTTTCTCCTGCCCAAATGCACACTTTGCACTTATTTAGATTGAGTTCTAGTTGTCATTGATCAGCCCATCTGACAATCTCACCAAATCATCTTGTAATCTAAGGCTACCCTCCTCACTATTTACCACCGAACAGTTTTGTACCGTCTGCAAACTTACTGATCAACCCTCTTAAATTCAAGACTACGTCATTTATATATACCACAAACAGCAAGGGTACCAACACTAATCCTTAGGGAATCCCATTGGACACAGCCATCCAGTTACAAAGACACTACTTGATTGTCCCTCAATATGGGATCTAATTTGCCAAAATTCTTTGAACCCCATGGGCTCTAACCTTTACAATCAGTCCCCCATGCGGTACCTCATCAAAGATGTTGCCTCCCTGTTGCCCAAGCTCAAGAATGTCCCTGAGCAGGCACAGGACATTCTCAAAAGCTCACACAGTTACAGCATGCAGACAGCGGAACACATCGTAGACAGGAGATTTAAAGATGTAGTCACACCCAAGGTTCATACAGATAGATGGATGACTGCTATAAGGGCAGGTGAACATTGCAAGAATCTTCTGTGGACCAACTTGTTCCTGTGAAAATGAAGAATAAGGATGGCAAGATCCAGGAATCTTGGATCACAAGCGAAATTGTAAGCTTTGTTCAAAAGATAAAGGAAGCTGAAGACAGATAGCTTTAAGGAAACTCCCAAGATGTTTTCTACAAATGTAAGGAGCAGAGGGTAGTCAGGAGTAGGGTAGGTCTACTCAAGGAAAAAAGATGGAATTTATGCATGAAGCTAAAGAAAGTATGGAGGCTCTTAATGAATATCTTGCATTGATATTCACAAGGGAAAAGGTGGATGGTGAGTCCAGAGAGGGGCATGTCGGTATGAAAAAGAGGGTGTTGGGTGTTTTGAAAAGCATTAAGGGTAGATAAGTCCCCAAGGCCTAAAGGAATTTATCCAGAATACTGAGTGAGGCAAGGCGAAAATTTCTGGGACCTTCTGTGAAATCTTTGTATCGTCTTTAATCACAGGAGCAGTCCAGAGGACTGGAGAGTAATCAGTGTTGCTCTTTTGATTAAGAAAGGCAACAGGGATAATCCAGGAAATTGCAGCTAATGGGCTTTAAATCAAGGGTAGGGAAATTATTGGAGAAGATTCTTAGAGACAGAATTTACTCACTTTTGGAAAAATATGTACTTATTAGAGTTAGGAAATATTGCTTTTTCAGGGGAGGTCATGTCTTACAAGCTTAATTAAGTTTTTGAGGAAGTGACAAAGATGATTGATGAGGGCAGGATGGTGGAAGTTGTCTGCCTGCGCAAGGCCTTTGACTCGTCCCTCCTGTACAGAAGATGAAGTCACATGGGATCCGCAGTGAGCTGGTAAAGTGGATCAGAATTGACTTGATTATAGAAGACAGAGAGTAACGGTGAAAGGCTGTTTTTCTGAGATCTGTGATCAGTGGTGTTCTGCAGGAATCAGTGGTGTTCTGCAGGAATCAGTGATGGGACTCTTACTGTTTGTAATATATATTTTACATGATTGGGAGGAGAGTGCAGGTGGCCTGATTAGTACGTTTGTAGATGACACAAGGATTGGGAGAGCTGCAGAAGGTGAAGAGGATTGCCAAAGGATGCAGATAAATGACAGATGGAATTTAATCTGTCAAAGATGTATTTTGGAAAGTCTAAAGTAGGAGGGTAGTATAAAGTAAATAGCAGAACCCCTATTCTATCCTTGTTATCCTTTTACCTTTAACTACATGTAAAACTACTTAGGATTTTCCTTTATTTTACCTTTCTTATCCCCTTTTAGATCCCCTAATCTCCTTTTTAAGTCCCTCTTGCACATTCTGTACTCCTTTATGACTTATGCTGTTTTGAGCCTTCTGTATATGCTATAACCTATCTTTTCCTCATTAATGCAATGTGTTAAACCCTTTGAAGCTAGGGTTCATTGGATTTGTTGATCTCATTATTTATCTTTATTGAAACATAGTACCCTGTAATCTCCCTATTTTCTCCTGAAATGCATCCCACCGCTCTGACACATGTTTACTGAAAGTAATCTGCTCCAAGTCCATTCTGGCCCAATCATACCTGGTCTTATTAAAATCAGCCTTCCTCCAGTTGATAACATTGGTTTCAGGCCCATCCTTGTCATTTCCATGACAATCTTGAATCTAACGAAGCTAAGATTGCTGTCTATAAGATTCTCCCCCACAGAAACTTTAATCACTTCGCCAGGTTCATTACCTAAAATTAAGTCCAGGATCGACTCTCTCGTTTGGGACATCCTACATACTAGCTTAAAAAGCTCTCTGAGATGCATTTTAAGAATTCTGCTCTCTCAATCTTTTCACACTACGACAATGTAAGTTAATATTGGTAAAAATCGCATAACGCCAGGTTATAGTCCAACAGATTTATTTGGAAGCACTAGCTTTCGGAGGGCTGCTCTTGCATCAAATAGCTGATGAAGGAGCAGCACTCTGAAAGCTAGTGCCTCCAAATGAACCTGTCGGACTATAACCTGGTGTCGTGCGATTTTTAACTTTGTCCATTCCAGTCCACCATCAGCTCCTTCACATCATAATATTGATCACCTACTATCACTGCACTATTACTTTTACACTTTCCTGAAATTTCCAACATACCTACTCTTCTACTTATCTCAGACCACCACAAGTCCCATGGTATACTCAGAACAATGTGATTACTTCTATTTGGTTTTTAGGTTCTACTCATATGGCTTCATTTGAGGACCTTTCTAAAATGTCATTCCTCTTTACTGCTGTTTTAAATTCCCTGATTAATATTGCAGTACCTTTGTCACAAAACTAGTCCTTTTTTTTCTAAAAGCTGTCCCTTGACTCATGGATACTCTGTCCTTGACTTTTTTTCAGAGGGGCAGTAACCAGACTGGGCTCTGACTGGACTGGTTTGGGACAGAGATGATTTGGATTTCGAGAGGCCATTTGTTTATATATAAACAGATGAGACTTCAGGCCAAAGTGGTCATGTTTTAGAGTGACCTGTTTAATGAAAGGGGAGTGGTCAGCTCTCTAGCTGAGCTGAGCATTTTAGTTCAGTCCAGAATCAGCTAGGAGTTCAACAGTGAGCTGTGTGGAAACACTCTCTCTCTCTCTCTCTCTTTCTCTTTCTGCCCTTCTAGAGTCAACCTGTAAGCATGTGTTCCATTTGTACTGGTTTTTAAGAGGGTTTGCTTATTTGGGACTATGGTGTACATTCGGAACAGCATAATTAAGTTTACTTTGAATAGACTGAGTTCTGTAGAGGTTCTTTATTCTGTTCTTTGTGTTTCATTGTGTAATTTTATGAATAAATTTTTGTCTAATTCAAAATCTAGTAGTCAACCTCGCTAACTTACTCCGGGTAATTTTCACTGTACACTTAGTGAAACAAATTGCAAAGTTATGGTCTGGGCTGCCTGCTTAAGAATGTTTTGAGTAGTCTGGCCTAATCCATAACACCTTCTCTTTTACTTCCTTCCATGCCTTGCCCGAAGACCCTGTATCCTGAAATATTGAGCTGCCAGTTCTGTACTGCTCTCAACCATGTCTCACTGACGCAATGACATCATGCCCCCATGTTTTAATTCGTGCCTTCAACCTGTACCTTGTTTGGCAGTCCGCAAGCATTAAAATAAATATCATCCAATCTTGCAGATTCCCTTTTGCCTTAAATGAACTAGAATGTCTATTCGTTTCTGACTCACTTGCTGTCACTTCTAATTTTGGCCATTCATCTTCCCCTTCTGAACATTATGCCTAGATTTCACCCCGCTGTCAAGTTAGTTTGGTTTGAATTAGAGTGGTGATGGAAAAGCGCAGCAAGTCAGGCAACATCCAAGGAGCAGGAAAATCAACGTTTCGGGCAGAAGCCCTTCATCAGGAATAGAGGCAGGGAACCTGCAGGGTGGATAAATAAATGAGAGGGGGTGGGGGTGGGGTAAAGGTAGCAAGGAGTACAATAGGTGGATGGGGATGGAGGTGATCGGTCAGAGAGGAGGGTGAGGGAAGGTAGCAAAGAGTACAATAGGTGAATGGGGGTGGGGATGGAGGTGATAGGTCAGAGAGGGGGTGGGGGAAGGTAGCAAAAAGTACAATGAAACCCTTCATCAGGAATACAGGCAGAGAGCCTGAAGGGTGAAGAGATAAGTGAGAGGAGGGTGGGGGGTGGGGAGAAAGTAGCATAGAGTACAATAGGTGAGTGGGGGAGGGGATGAAGGTGATAGGTCGGGGGGGGTGGCGGAAGGGTGGGGTGGATAGGTGGAAAAGAAGATAGGCAGGTAGGACCAGTCATGGGGACAGTGCTGAACTGGAAGTTTGGAACTGTGGTGAGGTGGGGGAAGGGGAAATGGAAACTGTTGAAGTCCACATTGATGTCCCGGGGTTGAAGTGTTCCGAGGCGGAAGATGAGGCATTCTTCCTCCAGGCGTCTGGTGGTGAGGGAGCGGCGGTGAAGGAGGCCCAGGACCTCCATGTCCTCGGCAGAGTGGGAGGGGGAGTTGAAATGTTGGGCCACAGGGCGGTGTGGTTGATTGGTGCGGGTGTCCCAGAGATGTTCCCTAAAGCGCTCTGCTAAGAGGTATCCAGTCTCCCCAATGTAGAGGAGACCGCATTGGGAGAAACGGATACAATAAATGATATTGGTGGATGTGCAGGTAAAACTTTGATGGATGTGGACGGCTCCTTTAGGACCTTGGATGAGGTGAGGGAGGTGGTGTGGGCGCAGGTTTTGCAGTTCCTGCGGTGGTAGGGGAAGGTGGCAGGATGGGAGGGTGGGTTGTCGGGGGCGTGGACCTGACCAAGTAGTCATGGAGGGAGCGGTCTTTGTGGAAGGCGGAAAGGGGTGGGGAGGGAAATATATCCCTGGTGGTGGGGTCTGTTTGGAGGTGGCAGAAATGTCGGCGGCTGATTTGGTTTATGCGAAGGGTGGAAGGTGAGCACCAGGGACGTTCTGTCCTTGTTACGGTTGGAGGGGTGGAGTCTGAGGGCGGAGGTGCGGGATGTGGATGAGATGCGTTGGAGGGTATCTTTACCCACGTGGGAAGGGAAATTGTGGTCTCTAAAGAAGGAGGCCATCTGGTGTGTTCTATGGTGGAACTGTCCTGGTAGCAGATACATTGGAGACGGAGGAATTAGGAATATGAGATGGCATTTTTGCAGGAAGTAGGGTGGGAAGAGGTGTTATCCAGGTAGCTGTGGGAGTCAGTGGGTTTGTAAAAAATGTCGGTGTCAAATCGGTCGTCATTAATGGAGAGTTTAGAAGAATGAGAGTGGAACTGATTAAAATGCATAAAATTCTAATAGGGTTGGACAGACTAGATGCAGGGAGGATGTTTTCCTTGGTTGGAGAGTCAAGAACCAAGGACACAGTCCCAGGATATGGGATAGACATTTAGGACTGAGATGATGAAACAGATCTTCACTTAAAAGGTAATAAAGTTGAAGAATTTTCTACACTAGAAGGCTGGGGAGACCAATAAAATCTTCAAAACATAGGTATTTTTTAAATTTTAACGGCATTGAGGGATATGAGAAGAAAGTAGGAATTTGGCATTGAGATTGACGATTGACTATGAATAGCAGAAAGGCTGGAATGGCTGAACAGCCTGCAGCTACTCCTAGCTTCTGTTGTTAGTTGACAGTTTTACAAGATAGGATGATGAGCTTTTTTTTCCCCCCAAATCCTCTGCTCATCAATTTCAGCTGCATTCTAACTGCTTGCCAGTTTTCCCAATGACTCATTCATCTGTGCATAGTGGATACAGATAAAGTGATTATCGAGCTTGCACTGGAGGCATAGAAGGGTTATGAGGAAATGTGGACTACAGGTTGGTGGGCATCACGGGGTCATGAAGTGGAAATGGGACATAGTGAAGGAGATGACGAGTGAAGGCTGGGTGGCCTAACAACCATGTAGAGGAAAGAACCCAGGGCAACCTTTTGAACAAGCCTATCTCAGCATCTGCCTGCCCCTGGCACTACTTTGGACATGGTCATGCAAGTGGCAGGTTCAAACCTTGCCACCCATTTCCCCTTGCAACAAAAGCATTGTGGGAGTAGGAGGGGATGATGGGTTTGAGTTCAACTTGCTTTTGCTAAAGTAGAGGCAAGGATCCAGCCCAGTATTCGGGTAAATTTTGATGTGTTGGGAATGTTTGAATCAACTAGCTGTGCAATATAATCAAGCTATTCACATAATTGTATGTGTGTTGTGATAGAGTATGAATTCAGAATATTTTATATCTGTTGGACGATCTGCTGTTTTAATGTAATAAGGGTATTATGCAATTAAATTGCAATGTGTGATCCAAATATCACCAGGTCTGTCCACTTAGATTGATTGAGTTAAATTCTGTTTTTATTAAATTGAATTCCTGCAAGTAGGTTCTTTGAAAATCGCCTGTTCACTTGTCTGTGAAAACTATTAATCAGTGGCCTTGCTTATTCTTTGCATTCATAGATCAGTAGCCTTTATGTAATATGACCCGGACCTGTTCAATGTTACTTCTTGACTAATTTAAATGCTAAAGAGTGATGCAATTTTGGAAGTTCACTTGGAATTATAAGGTCATACTTAGGTGTCGGACCATTGATTTCAAACAGGGGGAATTCCTTGATTGACTTTTAGGTACAGTGGATGAACTGTGGAAACACCCATAAAATTGACATGCACTGTTGATGCCATTGTTCAATGGACCTTATAGCAACGTTATGGAGGACATGGGAGAACCATTGGTGTTTAATAATAATAACAGGAGGGATGATAAAATTAACAGCTCTGGGCTGAGGGGAAAGCTAAACTTGACACTATTAGAGGTGGGATGTGAGAGATATTGGCTCTTTGGAGGTTTACTGGTGTCCATCAAGAAGGGATGACAAGGTCCAGGCAGCAATGAGAAGAGAGGAATTAGCAGCACCAAGACAAGGGGGAGAATAGTGGTCTGTCAAAACTGAGGGGAGGTTAAAGGTCTGACAGCAGGTGAGAACGTATGCTCACATTGATTTAATTGGAAATATTGAATGGCAGAATACCAGAATTCTGGTTATGGCCTATAATAAAAGTAATACCCTCTTCTTGATGTGTTGCAATGCTTCCTGTAACAAACATAATTCCAAAACACCTCTGTCATTTTATCTGAACAAGTCAGCTCTGCCTGACACATGGAAAAGACACGAAGCATCTTGCAGTCAACTTTCAGAGGTTCATTTTACACAAATTCCTCCCAGGCTTCCCTACCTTCATTCACCCTTTCCATCTGGGAAAAACCAGTAATAACAAACCATCCATTAAAGACTGAGGAAAAAGACCCCAATCAAGAGCACCTTGACCCAACTTAACCCCAACGACCAGAAAAAAACTGTTAAGTCCTTATACTTGTGTTCCTCTTAGTGCACCACATAGTTTAGAAACCCCAGCATGGCAATGCTATGATCCATGAGCTAAAGCCAAAGCTATTCAACCTTGCAATCCTTGGTCCCTGATGCTGTGCCATACTGAGGAGCACCAAAGGAATGCTGAAGAATACTGATCAGAGTATGATAAGCATGAGAAGGGAAGTGAGGGGTACTGGGCTGAGAGTGAGATCTATGAAAGGAAGAGTGAAGAACATTGGGATGAAAGTGAAGAGTGCTAGAATAATAAGAATGAAGACCACCAGAATAATCGTGATTAGTCTAAGAGGAAGACTGAAAAATAAGGCGGACAGTGAGTAGCATCAGGATGAAAGTGAAGAATGTCAGTGGATGAATAAGGAGTACTGGAATTAGAGTGAAGATAAGTGGTAGAAAAAGTAACAGTGAAGAAGACTAGAAAAGTAGTGAAAAGGACCAGAAGATGAAAAGAATGAATGCTTTATAATAGGGAGCACTTGCAGATATAAGCATGGGATAGATGACTGCAGTGGAGATCAGGAATAATTGCCTATTGCTCCAAAAATCACACTGCTTGTTGGTGTGTGAAATCTTTTTTTTATTAGTGTAGAAAGATTGAGAGATTAATTGAAAATGTTTTGTTTTAATAAGAACAATAAAATTCCAAAACTTTTTATGAATCATAGATTGTTTTAATTGAATTTATTATTTGATAATGAGTGTCAATAGTAGTTTACTCACCAGTGTTCTTGAATTTGAGGTTCTGCATTGTCACTGTTAATGTGACCTGGGTCTACATGATAAATAGCTGAAGTCTATTATAGGAAATGCTCAGAAACTGAGCTTTAGTTTGCTATACTTCTGCTCCGCGATTGCCATGTAGTATTGACTTCCCAAACTCCATGTATGAAGGTTATGATCCCAGCAAGCATGCTGAATCCATCAGAGTTAGAGGGATCAGTGCAAGTGTACCTCATTATCATGCTGCAATTCCATGGAACTTCCAGCACAAATCTGCTCATGACTGTGCCCCATGCATCTTATTTCCCAAAAATTTTTCCCAAGCCCCAGACATTGTTCTATTCACTCCCCTAGAAAACAGCTGATCTGCAAAAATGGGTATTAAGAGTCACTCGATTGTTCTGATTGTCTTGCTGTTTTCCTGCAGATACTGAGATCTCATCTGCTTGCTGTGCAAGTTTGGATTATATCGTCACATACATCTTCAAACAGCTGGCAAAAAGTAACAAAAAATCTCTGAGAATGAGACAGGTGGCACAAGAAGGGGAGCGATTGTTATGCACCATGCAGCAGAACCCAGAGATTCTACAACAGGTAATTGGCATTTATTGAAATTGCCGAATCAGGTAACGTGAAGAGATTCCAGCATCGTATAACATAGGTTGCACTTTTACCCTTTGTGTTTATAATGCCATTAAACCGTATTACACTAATGTCTGTTAATGAACATCCCTGCTACTGAAGACATTTACCATCTGAGAATACTCGTTCAGTCTCCTTTCATTCTCACTGTATTTTATTGATGCTTGATAACTGTGATTAATTTATTTTCATATTGATACATAAAAGCATCTCCAGCAAGATAAAAGATATGATAAATCAGAACTCATTGAGTGGGTAACGCCAGGCCTAGGATTTATAAGACTCAGAATTCTTGAAGGAAAGGAAGAGTGAGAAATGGATAAGTGATGGTTCAATGGTGTTATCACTAAACCATTAATCCAGAAGCCAGGCTAATGTTCTAGGGACCCAGGTTCACGTTTGAATTCAGTAAAAATCTGGAATTAAGAATCTAATGATAACCACGAAACAACTGCCAATTGTCAGAAAAAACTCTGATTCACTAATGTCTGCCATCCTTATCTGGTTTCGCTTACATGTGATTCAGGTCCTATAGCAATGTGATTGGTTCTCAACTGCCCTCTGAAATGGCTAAGCAAGCCACTCAGTTGTATCAACTGCAACGGAATCTGAATAAAGAAATTAAACTAAATGAACCATCTGGCATTAATCTAAGAAGTGACAAGGTGCCAAAATTGCGAGGGCTGTCTCATAGTCCAGGCAAGCAACAGCCTGACATAGTCATACACACAGATTCATACCTTACAGACAGTATCCTCGACACCGTTTTCTCCATCCACGGATATGTCCAGTTCCTCCGGCTAAACAGAACCAGCAGAGGTGATGTAACATTTGTACGGGGTCAGAAAAGAGTTGACCTGAGAGTCTTCAACATTTGACTTTGGAACCAATGAAGTCACATGGCATCAGGTCAAAAATAGGCGAGAAAACCTCCCGCTAATTCCCATGTACTGTCTTCCCTCGGCTGATACATCAATACCCGTCTGTGTTGACCAACACTTGGAGGAAGCAATGAGGGTAGCAATGGCACAGAATATAGTCTGGACAGGGGATTTTTATGTCCACCACCAAAAATGGCTTGACAGCAGTACTACTGATCATGCTGGCCATGTCCTCAAGGACATCGCCGCTCGACTGGGCCTGTGACAGGTGATGAGGGAACCAACAGAGGAAAAACACTCTTGACCTCATCCTTAGCAATCTCTCCTGCTGCAGAGATCAGTAGGTTTGACTGCTATACGATCCTAGGGGAGACAAAGTCCCACCTTTACATTGCGAATACCCTCCATCATGCTATGGGGCACTGTCACTATGCTAAATGGGACAGACTTTGAACAGATCCAGCAAAACAAGACTGGGCATTCATGAGGTAGTGTGAGTCATCAGCAGCATCAAAATTGTATTCCAACATAATCAGCAATCTCATAGTCAGGCATAATCCCCACTCTACTAATACCATCAAGCCAGGGGATCAACCCTGGTTCAATGGAGAATGCAGGAGGCCATGCCAAGACCACCACTATGCATACATAAATATCAGGTGTCAACCTAATGAAGCATAAAACAAGATTAAGGTTAAACTATTTTCAAAAATCTTCAGCCAGAAGTATCAAGTAGGAGATCATCTATCTTTGCCTTCTTCATTGGTCCCCAACATCACAAATGCGAGTCCTCAACCAATTCGATTCACTTCACATGATTTCAAGGAGCACTGGATACTGCAAAGGCTTTAGACCCAGACAACATTCTGTTAATAGTACTAAGGATTTGTACTCTAAACATGCCATACCTTTAACCAAGCTGTTCCATTACAGCTAAAACACTGCCATCTACTTGACAATGTGGAAAATTTCCCAGGTATGTCCTCTACTCAAAAAGGATGACACATCCCTTCAGTCCACTTTTGATCATCAGTAAAGTGATGGAACGTGTCACCAATGATGCTATAAAGCAATATCTGCTCAGCAGTAATCTGCTTACTGACCTCCACTTTGGGTTCTGCTTGGGCCACTCAGCTCCTCACTTCATTATAGCCTTCGTTCAAACATGGGCAAAAGAGCTGAATTTAAGAGGTGAAGTGAGAGTTACAGCCCTTGACATCAAGGCCATGTTTGACTAAGTGTGACATCAAGGAATTTTAGAATCGAAAAGTGTGGCGCTGGAAAAAGCACAGCAGGTCAGGCAGCATCCAAGGAGCAGGAGAGTCAACATTTCGGGCATAAGCTTTTCAACAGGGAACTTTAGCAAACTGGAATCACTGGAAATCGGAGGGGAAGACTCACTGCCGGTTGGAGTCATTCTAGGCGTATTCGATGATGGTTGCAGTTGTGCGAGGTCAGTCATCTCAGCTTTAGGACATCTCTGCAGGCTTCCTCAGGATAGTGTTCTAGGTCCATTCATCTTCAGCTCGTTTGTCAATGACCTTCATTCATTCATAAGATCACAAATGGGAATGTTCACTGATTATAGCACAATGTTCAGCAGTATTTATGACTCCTCAGATATTGAAGTAGTCCATATTCAAATACAGCAAGACCAGGGTAATAGCCAGGTTTGGTCTGAAAAATGGCAAGTATCTCCAATTAAAGATAATCTAACCATTGCCCCTCAACATTTAGTGGTGTTACTATCACTGAATGCTCCACTATCAATATCCTGGGGTTATCATTAACCAGAACTTTTGACTGGATTCACTATATAAATATAGTGGTAACAAAAACAGGTCAGAGTCTAGGAATATTGCAGCAAATCACTCATCTCCTCATGCTCCAAAGCCTGTCCACAATCTACAAGGCTCAAATCAGGAATGCAATGGAATACTTGCCTGGATGGATGCAGCTTGAACAACTCTCAAGAAATTTGTCACCATTCAGGACAAAGCAGCCTGTTTGTTTGGCATCATACCAAAAAATATCCACTCCCTCTATTACTCACTGTCAATAGCAGCAGTGAGATCTTTTACAAGCTGCGCTACAAAAAATTTACCAAAGATCCTTTGACAGCATCTTCCAAGCCCACAATATCTACATCCAGAAATGCAGGGCAGCAGCTACGAAGGAACACCATGACTTGCAAGTTCACCTCCAACTCAATCACCATCCTGACTTGAAAATGTATTGCTGTTCCTTCATTGTCACTCGGTCAAAATCCTGGGATTCCCTGCCTAACAGCATGTGGGTCTCTTTTAACACAGGACTACAGCAGTTCAAGAAGGCAACCCTCCACCACCTTTTCAAGGGCAGTAAATGCTGACCTAGTAAGCGGCACCCATGTCCAGCAAGTGAATTTTTAAAATTCTATATTTTTGAGATCCTAAGAAGAAATTACTTGTAATAAGAAATGGTTCAAAGTGGTTTGCTTCCAACACACACACGTTGCAGGAAAGAGGAAGTATTTGGAGGACTGTGTGCTTAAAATTTGATAGAAACAGGAGGATGTGGTGTCATTGTGTGAAATTGAGGATTGACATAGGAGAAGGATTATCTACTGTTTCAGTAGCACAATCATATATTTGATTTTATTTGATTTATTGTTGTCACGTGTACCAAGTGAAAAGTATTGTTTTGTATGATATCCAGGCAAATCATATCTCACATAAGTACATCAGGGTAATTGAACAGAATGCAAACTATAATGTTCCAGCTACCGAGAAGGTGCAGAGAAAGATCAACTTTAATAAATGAGAGGTCAGTTCAAATGTCTGATAACTGTATGGAAGAAGTTCTTCTTGAATCTGTTGGTACATGTTTTTAAACGTTTGTATCTCTTTTCCCCAAAGGAAGAGCTTGGAAGAGCATAGGCCCATGTGGGAGGGGGTCTGTGCTTATGTTGGCTGCTTTCTGGGGCAGCGGGAAGTAGAGATGGGGTCAATAGTCGGAAGGCTGGTTTTCATGATGGTTTGGGCTGCATTAACAGCTCTAATTTGTTGTTTTGGGCAGAACAGTTGCTATACTAAACTGTAATGCATCCAGATGGGACACTTTCTATGGTGCATTTATAAAAATTGGTAAGAGTTATTGTGAATACCAAATCTCCTTAGCCTTCTGAGGAGGTCGAGGCAGTTGTGTGCTTTCTTGACCACAGCATTGACATGGATCAACCAGGACAGATTGTTGGTAATGTTTACAGCTAGGAACTTAAAGCTGTCAATCATCTCCACCTCAGCAACATTGTTTCAGATACTCCGCTTCCTGAAGTCAATGACCAGATCTTTTGTTTTGCTGACATTGAAGGAGAGATTGTTATCTTTATACCATGCCACTAAGCTCACTGTCTCTTTCCTGTACTCTGTCTCCTTGTTGCTTAAGATCCAATCCACAGCTGTGGTTGTAATCAGCAAACTTGTATATGGAGTTAGGGCAGAATTTGGCCACACAGTCATGAGTTTATAAGGATCATAGGAAGGAGCTGAGTACACAGCCTTGCGTGGACCAGTGTTGAGGATTATTGTGGAGGAGGTGTCAATGGACATCCTTACTGATTGTGATCTGTGGGTCAGGAAGTTGAGGATCCAGTTTCAGAGAGGGGAGCAGAATCCTAGGTTTTGGAGTTTGGAGATGAATTTACTTGTAATTATGTTGTTAAAGGCAAAGCTAAAATCAATAAATAGGAGTCTGATGTAGTTATCCTTGTTATTCAGATGTTCCAGGAATGAGTGAAGGGCCAGGGAGATGGTGTCTCCCACGGACCTGTTGCAATGGCTAGCAAATTGTAGTGGATCATGGCAGTCTAGGAGGCTGGAGTTGATGTGTGCCGTTACTAACCTTGCAAAGCACTTCATAATGGTTGATGTCTGAGCCTCCTGGTGGTAATCATTAAAGCACGCTGCCTGATTTTTCTTTGGCAAATGGATATTCATGGTCTTCTTTAAGCAGGTGGGAAACTCAGATCGGAGTAAGGAGAGATTAAAAATGTCTGCGAATAGTCCGAAAAGCTGGTCTGGGACTCCATCTGAGCCAGTTGCTCTCTGTGAGTTCACTCGCCAGAAGGCGATTCTGTGGCAATAACTGTGGATACAGGTGCACCTGAGGCTGTCAAAGCAAGTGACATCATTTCGCTGACCTTCACAATTCTGCTCTACGTGTGACATGTTACATCGTATAAGCCTCATACTTGACAACCATGAGTTCACATCCCATCATGATAGCAGAGAGGAGTTTAAATCTTTAAATACATATCAGGAATACAAAGCGATTCTCGGTAAACACAATTGAAGAAACTGAGTTGTCATTAAAAACCCATCTTTTATCTGACATCCTTGCACAGTCTGATGTATATGCATCTCCAGACTGACAACAAAGTGGTTAATTCTTAACTGTCCTTTGAAATAGCTCAGAAGTCACTCAATTATATTGAACCACTCCAAAGGATTTGAATATGCAAAAAAATCAAATGGACCACATGGCATCAGATGAACCGTGGCAGCAGAATGAACAAGGACAGACTCTTACCAATCAACCCTGCAAACACCTCCTCCTCAACACCCGGTGACTTGTGCCAAATTTGGAAGAGCTGTCCCACACTCAGGAAAAACATCCAGACACTCTTATTCACCAGATATTATGCTACTGCCATCCCACCACCAGCATTCCTTGGTACGTCCTGTCCTGTTGTGGCACATTGGTGAACAATTGTAAAGGAGGGACCCTTGGACTCCTCAACGTTGTCGTGTAGATGGCTCTTAGCATCAGATCAGACATTGGCGTGAAGATTTCCTGCTACTCACTATTTTGACCTCAGCTGATGAACAACTTGGAAAGAGGCATTGAGAGTAGTTAAGGCAGAAATCTCCAGGATAACCATCACTGTCAAAGTCATTCCAGAGAATTAAAGATACCTGGCTGGCAAAGGAAGAAGGAAACAGGACACCAGGAGTGGAGAAGTAGCTTTTGACTGTTTCAGGGAGAATTAAGTGAACTGAAGGAACTGAGTAAAGTTTAACAATGATGTATCATTGTTGAGCATGCTCTGTGGGTGATCTTTTCTGCAGTTCTGTACTATAAATAGTCTCCCCAATTGTGTTTAGATCATATTGCTTCTAATTTGTTAAAGCCATAAAACTTGAGATTTTCTGTGATACTTCCAGTCAAACACTGAAAATATTAAAGGTTATCAGTCTCTACAACAAAGATGCTGCTGGCCATCATCAACAGCAGAATTATATTTAACCAGAATCCATAACCTCATCCATCACTCTACCATCTAGCAAGAGATCACCCCAGTTCAATGAAGAGTGCAGAATGACTGGAGTATCATCAGGCATACATAAAACTGAAATATCAATCTAATGTGAAGCTACAGTAAAGAACTACATGCATGCAATAGAGAGCTATGCATTGCCACAAACAGCAGATCCAATTTAAACTCTGCAGTCTTGCCAGTTCTAGCCATGGATGGTGGTGGACAATTTAATAATGAACATTACTGATGGCAACCAAGAATGTGAGTGTTAAGATCAAGGGTGAAACATTTGCAACCTTCTTCAGCCTAAAGTACCAAGTGGATGAGCCATCTTGTTCTCTTCCTTCAGTCCTGAGGATCATATATGCCCATTCTCAGTCAATTTGATTCACTCTACTTAAAGTGAAGAAATAATTTAAGACCCCGAATGCAACAGCAGTCCTATCCATATTCCAGCTGTAGTCCTGAAGACTTGCGCTAGAACTAGCTGTTCCCTTATCTAAAATTTTCCAGTCAATCTACCTGCCTGAAATAAAGCAGGAAAAATTTAATGCAATCTATTATTGCCCACGCATTCCAGCTACATGTTTAAGATGTCGGATTTCCAACTGAGGAAACAAATTTTCTTTGCCCAGCTCGAAGAAGGCACCCAAATGAGAAGAGGACACAGGAAGCATTTCAAAGACTCGCTGAAGGTTTCTTTCAAGAATTGCAACAGTGGAATTTAATCCTCCGCACAGAGGATATTGAGAAAGAATTATGATTTAAATTTATAAAATTATGAGGGACACGAAGAAATCTCTTTTGGGGTAGAAGTGATCTGTACAAGAAGGATGGATTGCACGTAAATTGGAAGGGGGCTAATATACTGGCAGGGAAATTTGCTAGAACTGCTTGGGAGGATTTAAACTAGTAAGGTGGGGGAGTGTGACCCAGGGAGATTGTGAGGAAAGAGATTGATCTGAGACGGGTATAACTGAAAACAGAAGTGAGTCAAACAGTCAGGGCAGGCAGGGACAAGGTAGGACTAATAAATTAAACTGCATTTATTTCAATGCAAGGGGCCTAACAGGGAAGGCAGATGAACTCAGGGCATGGTTAGGAACATGGGACTAGGATATCATAGCAATTACAGAAATATGGCTCAGGGATGGGCAGGACTGGAAGCTTAATGTTCCAGAATACAAATGCTACAGGAAGGTAGAAAGGAAGGCAGGAGAGAAGGGGAGTGGCAATTTTGATAAGGGATAGCATTACAGCTGTGCTGAGGGAGGATATTCCCGGAAATACATCCAGGGAAGTTATTTGGGTGGAACTGAGAAATAAGAAAGGGATGATCACCTTATTGGGATTGTATTATAGACCCCCCCCCCTCCAATAGTCAAAGGGAAATTGAGAAACAAACTTGTAAGGAGATCTCAGTTATCTGTAAGAATGGTAGGATAGTTATGGTAGGGGATTTTAACTTTCCAAACATCAACTGGGACTGCCATAGTGTTAAAGGTTTAGATGGAGAGGAATTTCTTAAGTGTGTACAAGACAATTTTCTGATTCAGTATGTAGATGTACCTACCAGAGAAGGTGCAAAGCTTGACCTACTCTTGGGAAATAAGGCAAGGCAGGTGACTGAGGTGTTAGTGGGGGAGCACTTTGGGGCCAGCGACCACAATTCTATTCGTTTTAAAATAGTGATGGAAAAGGATAGACCAGATCTAAAAGTTGAAGTTCTAAATTGGAGAAAGGCCAATTTTGATGGTATTAGGCAAGAACTTTCGAAAGCTGATTGGAGACAGAAGTTCGCAGATAAAGGGACAGCTGGAAAATGGGAAGCCTTCAGAAATGAGATAACAAGAATCCAGAGAAAGTATATTCCTGTCATGGTGAAAGGGAAGTCTGGTAGATATAGGGAATGTTGGATGACTAAAGAAATTGAGGGTTTGGTTCAGAAAAAGAAGGAAGCATATGTCAGGTACAGACAGGATAGATCGAGTGAATCCTTAGACCAGTATAAAGGAAGTTGGAGTATATTTAAGAGGGAAATCAGGAGGGCAAAACGGGAACGTGAGATAGTTTTGGCAAATAGAATTAAGGAGAATTCAAAGGGGTTTTTACAAATATATTAAGGGCAAAAGGATAACTAGGGAGAGAATAGGGCCCCTCAAAGATCAACAAGGTGGCCTTTGCGAGGAGCCACAGAAAATGGGGGAGATACTAAATGAATATTTTGCATCAGTATTTATTGTGGAAAAGGATATGGAAGATATAGATTGTAGGAAAATAGATGGTGACATCTTGCAAAATGTCCAGATTACAGAGGAGGAAGTGCTGGATGTCTTGAAACTGTTAAAGGTGGATAAATCCCCAGAACCTGATCAGTTGTACCCGAGAACTCTGTGGGAAGCTAGAGAAGTGATTGCTGGGCCTCTTGCTGAGATATTTCTTTCATCGATAGTCACAGGTGAGGTGCAGGAAGACTGGAGGTTGGCAAACGTGATGCCACTGTTTAAGAAGGGCGGTAAAGACAAGCCAGGGAACTATAGACCGGTGAGCCTGACCTCAATGGTGGGCAAGTTGTTGGAGGGAATCCTGAGGGACAGGATGTACATGTATTTGGAAAGAGAAGGACTGATTAGGGATAGTCAACATGGCTTTGTGCGTGGGAAATCATGTCTCACAAACTTGACTGAGTTTTTTGAAGAAGTAACAAAGAAGATTGATGAGGGCAGAACAGTAGGTGTGATCGATGTGGACTTCACTAAGGCGTTCGACACGATTCCCCATGGGAGACTGATTAGCAAGGTTGGATCTCATAGAATACAGAGAGAACTAGCCATTTGGATACAGAATTGGCTCAAAGGTAGAAGACAGAGGGTGGTGGTGGAGGGTTGTTTTTCAAACTGGAGGCCTGTGACCAGTGGGGCGCCACAAAGGTCGGTGCTGGGTCCTCTACTTTTTGTCATTTACATTAATGATTTGGATGCGAGCATAAGAGGTACAGTTAGTAAGTTTGCAGATGACACCAAAATTGAAGATGTAGTGGACAGCAAGAGGGTTACCTCAGATTACAACAGGATTTGGGCCAGATGGGCCAATGGGCTGAGAAGTGGCAGATGGAGTTTACTTCAGATAAATGCGAGGTGCTGCATTTTGGGAAAGCAAGTCTTAGCAGGACTTATACACTTAATGGTAAAGTCTTAGGGAGCGTTGCTGAACAAAGAGACCTTGGAGTGCAGATTCATAGCTCCTTGAAAGTGGAGTCGCAGGTAGATAGGATAGTGAAGGCGGCGTTTGGTATGCTTTCCTTTATTGGTCAGAGTATTGAGTACAGGAGTTGGGAGGTTATGTTGCGGCTGTACAAGACATTGGTTTAGCCACTGTTGGAATATTGCGTGCAATTCTGGTCTCCTTCCTATCTGAAAGATGTTGTGAAACTTGAAAGGGTTCAGAAAAGATTTACAAGGATGTTGCCAGGGTTGAAGGATTTGAGCTACAGGGAGAGGCTAAACAGGTTGGGGCTGTTTTCCCTGGAGCGTCGGAAGCTGAGGGGTGACCTTATAGAGGTTTACAAGATTATGAGGGGCATAGATAGGATAAATAAACAAAGTCTTTTCCCTGGGGTCAGGGAGTCCAGAACTAGAGGGCATAGGTTTAGGGTGAGAGAGGAAAGATATAAAAGAGACCTAAGGAGCAACTTTTTCTCACAGAGGGTGGTTCATGTATGGAATGAGCTGCCAGAGGATGTGGTGGAGGCTGGTACAAGTGCAACATTTAAGAGGCATTTGGATGGATACATGATTAGGAAGGGTTTGGAGGGATATGGGCTGGGTGCTGGCAGGTGGGACTAGATTGGATTGGGATAGCTGTCGGCATGGACGGTTGGCCCGAAGGGTCTGTTTCCATGCTGTACATCTCTATAAACTCTATGACTCTAAATGTTCCCCTTGATGGAGGGATGAATGACCAGAGGATATAGATTTAAGGAAAGGTGTAGAAGATTTAGAGGAAATGTGGAGATAAACATTTTCACCCAGAGGATGATGAGAATCTGGAACCTACTACCTGTAAGGGTATAGAAGCAGAAACTCTCACAACATTTAAGATCTATTTAAACATGTGCTTGTGATGCCAAACATGCAAGACTTTGAGCCCAAAGTTGGAAAATGTGATCTGAATAGTTAAATGCTTGTTTTTGACTAGCATGAGCATGATGGATTGAAGGGCCCTTTTCTGTGTGGCAGATCTCTATGACTGTAAAAAGTGAGCTCTGCAGATGCTGGAGATTAGAGCTGAAAATATGTTGCTGGTTAAAGCACAGCAGGTCAGGCAGCATCCAAGGAACAGGAAATTCGACGTTTCGGGCCAGAGCCCTTCATCAGGAATGAGGAATGTACAACATAGATAATATCAAACACTTTCTTTGGCCTTTTTTCATTGGCTGCCTTCCTTGAGCTGGGCAAAGAAAATTTGTTACCTCACTTGAAACTGAAACAAAGAACATAGAACAATACAGTGCAAAACAGGCACTTCAGCCCTTGATGTTGCGCCGACCTGTGAAGTATTCTCAGCTCATCCCCGTACACTATCCCATCATTATCCATGTGCTTATCCAAGGATTGTTTAAGTCTCCCTAATGTAGCTGAGTTAATTACATTGGCAGGTTGGGCATTCTACGTCTTTATCACTCTCTGAGTAAAGAACTGCATCTAACATCTGTCTTAAATCTATCACCTCTCAATTTGTAGTTATGCCCCCTCATACAAGCTAACGTCATTATCCTAGGAAAAAGACTTTCACTGTCTATCCTATCTAATCCTCTGGTTATCTTGTATGACTTTATCAAATCTCCTCTTAGCCTTTTTCTTTCTAATGAGAACAGACCCAAGTCTCTCAGCCTTTCCTCTTAAGACATTCCCTCCAGACCAGGCAACATCTTGGTAAATTTCCTCTGCACCTTTTCCACTGCTTCCACATTTTTCCCGAAATATGGGGACCAGAACTGTACACACAATTCCAAGTGTGGTCGCACTAGCATTTTGTATAGTTACAGCATGATAGTGTGGCTCCGGAACTCAATCTCTCTACCAGTGAAACATATCACACCGTATGCCTTCTTAACAGCACTATCAATCTGGCTGGCAACTTCCAGGGGTCTATGTACATGGGCTCCAAGATCCATCTACACATCCACACTACCAAGAGTCTTTTCATTGACCAAGTACTCCGCCTTCCTGTTATTCTTCCCAAAGAGCATCTCCTCACATTTAGCTGCATTGAACTCCATTTGCCATCTCTCAGCCCAATTCTGCAGTTTATCCAAGTCCCCTTGAAACCTGTAACATTCTTCCAAACTGTCCACTACTCCACCGACTTTAGTGTCGGCTGCAAATTTACTAATCCATCCACCTATGCCTGTGTCTAAGTCATTTATAAAAATGACAAACAGCAGTGGTCCCAAAACAGATCCTTGTGACCTCCAGGCGGAATATTTTCCATCAACCACCACTCACTACCTTCTTTCAGAAAGCCAGTTTCTAATCCAAACTAATAAATCACCCTCAATCCCATGCCTCTGCATTTTTTCCAACAGCATACCATATGGAACCTTATCAAATACTTCACTGAAGTCCATGTATACCACATCATCTGCCTACCCTCATCTACATGCTTGGTCACCTTCTCAAAAAACTCAATGAGGTTTGTGAGACACGACCTGCCCTTGATGAAACCATGTGGACTACCTGAAATCAAATTGTTATTTACTAGAGGATTATAAACCTTATCTCTTATAATCCTTTCCAAAATCTTTCCTACAACAGAAATAAGACTCACTGGTTTATAATTACTTGGATCATTTCTACTGCCCTTCTTGAACAAGGCCACAACATTTGCAATCCTCCAATCCTCTGGTATGAATCCTGTAGACAATGACGACTCAAATATCAAAGCCAAAGGTTCTGCTATCTCCTCCCTAGCTTCCCAGAGAATCCTCAGATAAATCCCATCCAGCCCAGGAATCTTGTCTACTTTCATTCCTTTTAGAATTGATAACACTTGTTCGTGACTAACCTTGATCCTTTCTAGTCTAATGTCTCGTACCTCATTCTTCTCCTCTACAATATTCTCCTTTTCCTGAGTGAAAACTGATGAGAAATCTTCGTTTAGCACCTGGTCGATCTCCACAGTGTCCACACTCAACTTCCCACTTCTGTCTTTGGCTGGCCCTATTCCTCACGTATCCATAGAAAGCTTTAGGGTTCTCCTTTATTCTATTTGCTAAAGACTGCTCGTGTCCTCTCTATGCTCTTCTTAAATCTCTCTTTAAAGCCTTCTGAACTGATCTGTAACTCTCCGTCGTCTCATTTGAACCATCTTGCCTCATCAACACATAAGCCTCTTTCTTCTTCTTAACAAGAGATGCAATTTCCTTAGTAAACCACAGTTCCCTTACCTTATCACTTCCTCCCTTCCTGACAGGGACATACCTATCAAGGACATGCAATATCTGTTCCTTAAACCAGCTCCTCATTTCCATTGTCCGCATCCCCTGCATTTTGCTACCCCATTCTATGCATCCTAATTCTTGCCTAATCACGTTATAATTGTCCTTGCCCCATTGATAACTCTTGACCTGTGGCATGTACTTATCCCTTTCCATCGCATAACTAAATTATGGTCACTCTCTCCAAAGTGCTCACCTACAACTAAATCAAACACCTAGCCTGATTCATTACCAAGCACCAGATCCAGTGTGGCCAGGAAACCCACCTGTACACATTGGACAGAATCTGACCCATCCAACGTACTAGAATTATAGCATTTCCAGTCAATGTTGGGGAAGTTAAAGTCCCCATAATGACCATCCTGTTCTTCCTTTCATTCCTATTCAGAATTATTTTTCCAATCTTCTCTTCCACCTCCCTGGAACTCTCTGGAGGTCTATAAAAAAACTCTAAGCAGTGTGACCTCTCCTGTTCTAATCTCAGCCCACACTACCTCAGTAGGACAAGTCCTCGTCAAAAGTTCATTCAGCCACCTTTATACTATCCTTCACTAACACGGCCACACCTCCCTCTCTCTTACCGCCTTGCGTGTTCTTAATGAAATATCTAAACCCTGGAATCTGTAACATCCATTCCTCACTCTGCTCTATCCATGTCTCTGAAATGGCCACAGCACCAAAGTCCCAGGTACCTATCCATGCTGCAAGCTCACCTACCTTATTTCGGATACTTCTGGCGTTGAAGTAGACACACTTCAAACCAAACTACATCTCAGGTTCCCATCCCCCTGCTGAGCTAGTTTAAACCCACCTGAATAGCACCAGCAAATTTCCCACGCAGGATATTAGTACCCCTCTGGTTCAAGTGAAGACCATCCTGTTTGTACAGGTCCCACCTTCCCCAGAATGAGACCCAATTATCCAAGTACCTGAAACCCTCCCTCCTGCACCATCCTTGCAGCCATGTGTTTGGCTGATATCTCTCCCTATTCCTTGCCTCGCTGTCACGTGGCATAGGTAATAAACCAGAGATAACAACTCTGTTTGATCTAGCTCTCAGCTTTCATACGAGCTCCCGGAAATCCTGCCTTACATCCCTATTCCTCTTTCCATTTATGTCATTGGTACCTACATGGACCACCCTCTCCCTTCAGGGCCCCAAAGATATGATCCGAGACATCATGAACACTGGCACCTCGGAGGCAACACACCAACCACGAGTCTCGATTGTTCCCAACACACCTTCTATCTGACCCTCTAATTATTGAGTCCCCAATGACTAACACTCTCCTCCTATCCCTCCTTCCCTTCTGTGCAACAGGGACAGGCTCTGTGCCAGAAACCTGGGCGCTACTGCATACCCCTGGTAAGTCCACCCCTGCCCCCCAACAACAGTATCCAAAACGGTACACATGTTTTTCAGGGGAACCCTCCACTGACAGTCTCTTCCCCCTTCAAACAGTCACACAGCTTTCTTAATGCCCAGGAATAACTACTTCCATGTAACTCTTATGTATCACAGCCTCTTCCTCCCAAGTGATCCAAAGTTCATCCAGCTCCAGCTCCCTAATATGATCTTGGAGGAGCGAGAGTTGGGTGCACTTCCTGCAGATGTACTTGGCTGGGACACTAATGGCATCCCTCACCTCAAACAATATTCAGGAGGAACATTCCTCTCCCTTATCAGAAAGTAAAAAAAGAAGAGACGCTTACTGATGTGTCCCTGCTCTTTAAGGTTAGAGGAGGTGGTTGGGTGGGAGGCCCTACAAAGGTAGGGTCTCGGGTTTAGAAAACACTGACTTATATAGCTGGATGGAAATAAAGAAAAAAGTCCTTTCTTTCCCAGAAACCTCTGCTCTCTGATTTCAAATATAAAAGCTCAAATCAGTGACTCACTGCTCCCAGCAGGCCCCCGTCCAAGCTCCCGCCCTTTGAGTTGAAGCTGTTGCCAAAAAACAGAAATGGAGGACTCCCGCGAGGTAAGTTCTTAAAGGTTCAAGCTCATGGTCGGACTATTCATTCAATAATAGATTGCTTTGGAATTTTCCCATTTTACATGGAGGGACCTGTACAGGACAATTTTCCACATGGTCAGGTAGTTACTGGAATCGTAGATTTACTGGAAGACCTTAGATAAAGGAACAGCTAGTTCTGGCACAAGTCTTCAGGACCATGGCTGAAAGAGTGTTATCGCTTTTGGAGTCTTAAATTATTTCTTTACGTCAAGTGGAGTGAATCAAATTAGCTGAGAATTGGCATCTATGATGCTGGGCATTGAAGGAGGAGGCAGAGATGGCTCATCCACAGTGGGAGACTCTCGTTTCAAAGGAACTGACTTGGAAGAAGCTCCTTTATGAAGGGACACAATTCTTTGAGAATATACATTGCAAAAGAAAGTACATAAAAGGAGCAAGAGAAAGGAATGCCAACAAGAGCTAATTCCATCTTCTAGAAACACCTGTCAAATGTGTGATTGGAGAGTCAGCTTCAGAATTCAGCTCATCAGCCACACAAAGAAATATGGAATTTCCTAAGTCAGTAGGGAATCTCAATAGTAAGTGATGCCAATGATGCCTGTCAAACATTAGCAAAACATAGAAAGCTATTAGCAGTAATGCTATCTGAGGCTACCAACACAGGCTGGCACTGTGCTGTACGTGGCTAACATCACTTGGTATGGACATTGTTACAACCACTCCATAAGCGAGGTTCCCAATTGGTTACGTTTCCAAATGGGCTACTCCAAATCATCGAAGTCCAGAGTGAGTAATAATCAAATGACTCTCTTTCCTTATTCACTGCCATTCAACCCTTCAGTTGGTCGTAATAAGGTTAATTCAGAAAGGATCCTAAATAAAGTCATGTTTTAAAAAAGTTTAAAAAGAGGATTTCTTGAGTTAACAAATTAATGTTTGAATTACTCAACACAACAAGAAATAATAATGCAACACACAAACACACAGATTAGGAATAATAAGTGAGTCCAAAATAATTTAAAAAGATATGTGAAGTGTAGATAGTAGAACATTACAGCTATTGTAGTATATCCTACCAATAGTCGAAGGGCATGGTGCTGGAAAAGCACAGCTGGTCAGGCAGCATCCAAGGAGCAAGAGAGTCAACATTTCAAGCATAGACTCTCCTGCTTCCTGATGAAGAGCTTATGCTCGAAACATCAACTCTCCTGCTCCTCAGATGCTGCCTGGCCAGCTGTGCCTTTTCCAGCACCACACTCTTCGGCTCTGACCTCTAGCATCTGCAGTCCTCACTTTATCCTACCAATAGTGTTGAGGACAGTCAATTACAAGATTCTTAACTTTGCAAATTGTTTTAAATTGTTTCCTGGTTCCTTTTGACAATGTATGACTGGCAGCATTGAGAGTGAGAAAGCATCTTTTTTTTCCTTTTATCTACAAAAGAGAGGTTTAGATTACTTACAGTGTGGAAACAGGCCCTTCGGCCCAACAAGACCACACCGACCCGCGGAAGCGCAACCCACCCATACCCCTACATTTACCCCTTACCTCACACTACGGGCAATTTAGCATGGCCAATTCACCTGACCCGCACATCTTTGGACTGTGGGAGGAAACCGGAGCACCCGGAGGAAACCCATGCAGACACGGGGAGAATGTGCAAACTCCACACAGTCAGTCGCCTGAGGCAGGAATTGAACCCGGGTCTGTGGTGCTGTGAGGCAGCAGTGCTAACTGCTGTGCCACCGTGCCGCCCACGGTGTTTAATGACTATTCTCAAACTGTAACCTTCAATATTAGCCTGTCAAATTCACTAGTGGATCAGCAGTTGTAGTCATTTTTAAATGCATTTTTTGTATGTCATTGACACGGTACAACTTAAATATGTCTGCAAAAGATGGGTTCCTGCTGAGGGGAGGTGGAGGGTCAGCGTCTCATTATCTTTCCCTGTTAATCTTTATGTTTAAAATTCCCTGACTTTGTAGAGTTGTGACATTCCATGGATTCACACAGGACTCTGGCAGGCAGTCATTGAATTTACATTTAGAATTACTTATTATGATTCCAATTCTAATATTATTTACAAATTTGAATAATGCACCCTTTAGTTCTACTTGTATCCAAATAGTTGAGAAACACTAGAGGGCATAGGTTTAGGGTGAGAGGGGAAAGATATAAAAGAGATCTAAGGGACAACTTTTTCACGCAGAGGGTTGTACATATATGGAATGAACTACCAGAGGAAGTGGTGGAGGCTGGTACAATTGCAACATCTAAGAGGCATTTGGATGGGTATATGGATGGATATGGGCCGGTGCTGGCAGGTGGGAACTAGATTGGGTTGGGTTGTCTGGTCGGCATGGACGGGTTGGACTGAAGGGTCTGTTTCCATGCTTGTACATCTCTATGACTCTATGACTGTGGTCGCAGAATAGTGCCCTGGAGGATCTAATTTTCTATTACTGTTCTTAACTTCTCCTTCCTGATTCCTCTCTTCCGATCAGTTTTTAATCTAATCTTTCCCTAATGCCATAGTCATCATACAATTCACTGCAATTGTTGGGGTATTTTCCCAGGAATATTCTTGTTCTTTTTGTTTGTCTCTCCTAGCAGAAAGTATTTCTGGAGAGGTAGGTAGTTAGTAGAAGAGGAAGGTGCTAGCATACTACATTTATTTACAGGAATTTGCTCGAAGTAGCAACATGTTCTAGGAACAGATTATACAAGGAGTAGGAATAGTTAAAAGTTTGGTGCTTATGTGCAACTGCTCTTATGTTCCACATGTAGACATGGACACCTCATTAAAGCACTTCAAACTACTGTAGATGTGATCATTTAGCCGACTGAGAGTCTGAACATACCTCTGCAGTGTTGTGAAGGGTACCCTAAAGGAATATTAAGGGCCAGAGCTCATCGTTGCGTGGTTTTAAAGCTCCATGGTCATTACTAGCATTTTCATTGAAATCAATAGGACTCACCAAAATGAGTGGTTCCAGCAAACAAATTCCTAATTTTAAATCCATTTTGTTTTTGAGATATTGCAGAAGGAAGCTTAATGTATTAAATTGTAATTGATCGTGTTTTATTTTCAATGTCTTGTCATTATTGGTCTGCATGTTGGCAGATCACAGCCAACATTCATTTTCTTAATACTAGTTATAAATTGTCATGGGGTTCATGGGATTTCTGTTCGAAGGAAACTTCATATTGAGAAAGAAATCACTTCTGTCTAGTTTTTAGCTAATTTGGGTAACGTATTCAAGTGCAGACAATTTCAGTAAAACACTGGAACTGCAAACTACAAGAGTTGCACCAATGGGGAGAAAGGTTAATGTTTTTGGATGGAGCTGCTTTGCTTGAACTATTTGGACATAAGGTCATGTAAAGAATGTGAGGATGCTGCCCCTTTTACAAAGTAATTCTGTCCTTAGTATCTTTTTGAGAGGGGTCATAATAGCAGAGGTTCCAAAATGTCTGAAAATATCTACTTGAAAATGCTTTTAAGTTTATTTTTAAAACACTTGCACAATGAAAGGAGAGTGGCCAGTTCTTCAGGGATTTTTCCTGGTTCAATTTGGTTTGGTTTTAGCAAGCAGTTTGTTTAAAGCTGCAGATCAAATTTTTAGCTGGGGACTCAAAGAATTCCTGATGAAGAGTTATACTCGAAACATCAGCTCTCCTTCTCCTCAGATGCTGCCTGACTGGCTGTGCTTTTCCAGCACCACACTCTTCGACTCTGATCTTGAGCATCTGCAGACCTCGCTTTCTCCGACCCGAAGTATCAGCTCCATGCTGATCCTCCCTCTCTCTAACATCTCTCCTGTAAAAACCTGTATTTGATGTTACCTTTTTTTGCCAAAGGCATGTTTATGGGGATGTTGCAAGTATTAGGAACATCATTATTAAGTTGTGATAGAGT
Source organism: Hemiscyllium ocellatum (assembly GCF_020745735.1). Classification (NCBI taxonomy): domain Eukaryota; kingdom Metazoa; phylum Chordata; class Chondrichthyes; order Orectolobiformes; family Hemiscylliidae; genus Hemiscyllium; species Hemiscyllium ocellatum. The sequence goes on along the minus strand of NC_083416.1, from coordinate 16,582,967 downwards.
CGATTGGGTTTTCAGATAGGTTAAGTTATTCTAAATTCAGTTCTCTTTTGTTCTTGTGTCATTCAATAGTCTGTAAATAAATTCTGTTTGTTTAAAACTGGGTGGTTGGGACAGCTGCATCACTTCTGGAATATTCACCTTACATCTGCTTAAAACAACTAGAGAAGTTCTGGGCTACCTTCTTAAAATGTTTTGAGGAGGTCTGGCCTTGGGATTTTCAGCGAATGATAAACTGTTTTTCACAGTTGAATCAACATTTATTCTCTTGCACTGAGGATTTCTACACAAAGCTAGCAGGGGGCTGTCCTTCACCAAACTGGAGCTGAGCCTTGCTCACCTGCGATTGTGGTTAGATTAGGATTTCCAGAATTATGCAAAAATGAATACCCATAATGGTTTGTACCAATATACAAGACTGCCATATGGGGTATCGTCAGCTGTCCCATTTTTCAGTGAACAATGGAGAACATTTTACAAGGTCCATCCCAGGTCGCCATTTATTTAGATGATGCGCTAATAACAGAGAAGACCAATAAGGAGCACTTAGAGGATTTGGACATAGTCCTTAGAAATTTATCCCAGGCAGGCAATGCCTCTGCAGGGAAAAAATGTGAGATCCAGGCACACCAGGTGACTTACTTGGGCTATGGAGTTGACACCCCCTGGAAGGATGATCAAAGGTGCCCTGGCTCCCATGTCTGTACCAGAGCTTAAGTCTTTCCTTGGGCTGGTTAATTATTATGGAATGTTCATACATAATCTGGCCTCCATCCTGGCACCTTGGCATCAATTCCTAAAAAAAGTTCAGCCTTGGAAATGGTCTTGTAGCCAAGCCATAACTTTTAGGGAAGTGAAGAAACAGTTATCATCCTCTCAGGTGTTAGCAGACTATGATCTCATACAAGATCTAGTGTTGACATGTGATGCCTCCCCGCACAGCATCACAATAGTATTAGCTCATACTGGCCCAATGGAGAAGAACACTCAATAGTGTATAGATCTAGGAGGTTGGCTCATGCAGAATGTGAATATGTGCAGATTGGAAAAGGAAATTTGGTGGTTGTATTTGGAGTCAGAAAGTTCCACCAATACTTTTAAAGATGTGAATTTGTAATAATGACAGATCACAAATCCCTGCTAGGTCTACTTAAAGACAACAAGGCAGGACAGCCCATAGCTTCAGACTGAATTGAACGTTGGGCTTTAATTCTAATTACAAGTTGGAACACCATCCAGGAGGCCAAGTAGCAAATGTAGATGCACTGAGCCACCTCCTGCTGTCAGGTACCCCCATTGGAAGAGTCCATACTGGTTTTAAATTTACTGGAAACATTTACAATCACAGCTGAGAATATCAGACTTCGGGCAAAGAAAAATCCAGTTCTGGAGAAACTGAAGCAGTTGGTGATAGTGGGGGAAACCAAAGGGCCATCACAACCAGAATTGAAACCTTCCTGGACGTGGAGAGATGAGATCACAATACAGGGCAGCATATTAATATGGGGAGCAAGAATAATTGTCCAAAGCAAAGTTCGCCACCAAGTACTGGCTGAACTCCGCCAGTGTCATCAGGGGTTACCAAAATGAAGATTTTGGCGAGATGTTATGCTTGGTGGCCAGTATTGGATACAGGCATAGCCACGTTGATGGGACAATGCACAGAGTGCCAACAAGGACAGAAATTACCACCAGCAGCTCCCCCTCATTCTTGGGAATGGCTCAGTAAACCCTGGGCTCAGTTACACATCAACTACGCAGATCCTTTCATGAGCTCAATATTATTAGTCATTGTAGATGCCCACTCAAAGTGGCTGGAGGTACATTGATCTCATTTATCAAATACAGGGGCAAAAATAGAAAAGCTACATGCTTATTTTGTAATATATGGACTCCAGGAAGTGTTGGTCATTGACAACAGGCCATCATTTACCAGCAGAGAATTCGAGTTTTTCCTAAGTCGAATGGCATTCAACATATAAAGATAGCTCCATACCATCCATCGTTCAGTGGTACAGTAGAGATATCAATCCAAACTTTGAAGGCAGACTTACATAAACAGCTTCACAGATAACAAACTGTCCTGCTTCCTATTTGGTTAAATGACCACCTTTCATGCAACTGCAGGGTTGCTACAGCAGAGTTTCTATTGGGTAAAATACTCCTCATCAGGTTAAATCTGATTTTCTCGGAGCTGGTGGGGTAGAGTGAAACAGCTGCAAATGTGTTGCTGGTCAAAGCACAGCAGGCCAGGCAGCATCTCAGGAACAGAGAATTCGACGTTTCGAGCATGAGCCCTTGTGAAACAGCATCAGGAGCACCAATACCAGGCACAAGACTCTGCTACATATAAGAGGCAATTTACTTCACAGGACAAAGTTTGATGAAGGAACCATAGGAATGACCCTGGATGATTAAAAGGCACGATCAACACAAGGTCACATGCAATTATATGCCTAGCTCCTCGACAGTCTTTCCGACTGTTCTGGAGCCTGTGGATTCTCCCTCTCCAACAAGCATTGAAGATATCTCTGACTCTGAGATGAAGATGGCAGATGTCACTGCCTCGTTGCCTTTGTCACCTGAAGAAGCAAATTAATTTCTTCAGAGAATCTGCCAGAGCAAGAGATGTGCCACTATGCATTACATGTTGTCTGTATCAGAGGTGGAGTTGAATGACTCTAAACCAGTGCTAAAACACCCCAAGAGCAAGGAAAAATGATCCAGACCATGCCTTTAGACTCAGAGGAGAGGGATGTAGTGATTGTAGTGACATCAGCCAGGTTGACCTCATACAATATGAGTTCCCTGATTGGGACTGTTAATCTGGTCCAATCAGAGAACACTACTGAGAGATAAGAACAGTAGTGTCAGACATCTTGTTCACTCTGAGAGCTGGCTCTGAGGAAGATGGATCAGTGTCAAGGACTTTCCATCTGTAAATAAATGGTGACTTGCTCTCAGGAAATCAACTTCTATGGAGTTATTTTACAAGCAACTCTTAAGAGTAGCCCTTTGAGCCTGCGCTGCCTTTAAATTAAATCATAGCAGACTTAATTTTAAGGTCAACTCCACATTTCTGCCTTACCCCAGTAATCTTTCATCCACTTGGTAAGCAAAAGTCTACCCCTGCCTTAACAATATTTAAAGATTTTGCATTCAGTGCTTTTTGAGGAACAGAATTTCAAAGCCCCTCAATCTTCTGAGAATTTTTTTTCTGACATCTCTGACTTATTGTTGTAAATTCAACCCCTTTGTTCTAAATTCTCCAACAAGAGAAAAATAATTTCCAAATTTAATTCCCCTTGGGACCTTACATGTTTCAATTAAATCATATCTGGCTCTATTAAACTCCAGAGGATACAGGTCTAGCCTGTCTAGCCTTTCCTCGAAAGGCACTGCTCATTCCAGGTGTTAGTCTCGTAAATCTTCTCTAAACTGCTTCCAATGCATTGACATCCTTCTGTAAGTACTAGTACAGTTGGGGACTCAACAATGTCCTGTACAACAGAAGCGTAATCTCTCTAATCTTACATTCAACTTTCCTTGCAATAAAACAACATTCAATTCACTTTCCTGATTACTTGCCGTTACTGTGTACTAACCTTTTATGATCCACATTCCAGAACTCCCAAATCTCTCTGCATCTCAGAGCTCTGCAACCTCTCGCCAATCAGATTTTTTCACTCTTTCTGCCAAAATGGACAATTTCTCACTTATCCGCATTGTATCCCATTTGCCAGCTCTTTGCCCACTCACTTAACCTATGTATTGCCTTTGCAGTTTCCTTGTGTCCTGTTCACAACTGATTTTCCTACCAATCTTTATGTCATCAACGGATTTAGGAATTATATCTTCAGTCCCATTATCTAATCCAGTTATATAGATTGTGAAGAGTTGAGGACCCAGCACTGGCTCCTGTGCAACACCACTCATAACTTCATGCTTGTCAGAAAAAAAAACTCACTTATTCCTACTGTTTGCCGATATGTTACCCCCAACACCATGAGATTTTATTTCCTCACTAAATTTTGATGTGGCACTTTATCAAATGAAAATCCAAATGCAACTACTAGTTCCCCTTTTTCCACAGTATAAGTTATTTCTTCAAAGCATTTGAGCATCATGGTGGCTCAGTGGTTAGCATTGTTGCCTCACTGCATCAGGGATCTGAGTTCAAATCTACTTTCAGGTGACTGTCTATGTGGGGTTTCCACCACGTGCACCAAAGATGTACAGGTTAGGTGGATTGGACATAATTGCCTGTAGTATCCAGGGATGTGCAGGCGAGGTGGATTAACCATGGGAAATGCAGGGTTACAGGGAATAGGGTCAGGAAGTGGTCTGGGTGGGATGCTCTTCAGAGGATCAGTGTGGACTTGATGGGTCGAATGGCCTGCTTCCACACACTAGGGATTCTATGGTTCTAATTCCAATAAATTAGTTAAGCATAATTTTCTTTTGACACAACCATGTTTGTTCTGCCTGATTACTTGGACTTATCATAGAGCCATGTTAGAACAACTTTAACATTTCTCCCTAAGACAGATATTAAGGTAAGTGGTCTGTAGTTTCCTGCTGAGTGCCTCCCTCCGTTTTTGAATAAAAGGAGTTACATTAGCTATTTTCCAATCTAAAGGAACCTTCCATGAATCTGACGGATTTTGTAAATTTAAACCAATGCATCTGCTCTCTCACTAGCTACTTCTCTTAAGACCCGAGGATGAAATCTATCAGGGCCTGGGAACTTGTCAACTCGCAGTTCCAACAATTTACTCGGTATTTGAAATAACTCCACAGAGACTGATATCCAGTCACCAAGTCACCCTTGATTTACATGTGCATTGTACTTGACACTGGTCCAGCTCCCTCACAGACAGTTCTTAGAAGAGCAGAACCCCTGACACGCCTATTCTTTTTTTTCATGTCGGACACAGTGAAGAACAACAAGTATGTAAATCTTTATTTATATTCCACCACCAGGAAGAAAGGAAACACCCAAGTGGCTAGTGACAAGCAGTGCCCTTCTTGAGAGAGAGGGCAATGGTGTATAATCAAAACGTCAAGGGGAGGGTAGGGGTTAAATCAAAATTGATTTTGGGGGGAATAAAACACTCCACTCCCTGCGGTGCCCACCTCTCCCTGAAACTCTCGAGAGTATTGGTGAACACCGCGTGCACTTTCTCCAGGGCTTATCTGTCAGCCAGGGCTCCCTGATTGGACCAGATTAACTGCCCCAATCAGGAACTCATTCTGTGTGGTCCATCTGGCTGACCCCATTACAATCACTATGCCCCTCCCTCTATAAGTCCAGGGACATTGGCCTGTTCTTTATCTGATAGCTTCTCCTGGTTCAATTTTTCCAACTCAGCCTCGGATACAAGCAGTATATACCAGACCGTATCCCACCTTTTGCACCCGGAATGTCTCAAAAGAAACTCATCCATTTCAGATGGTAAAAGTGCTGAAGCTGCTACATCTACTGTGCCTGTCTCAGAGTCCAAGGTTTCTTCGACACTAGATGGAGGGCAGAATCCACAGGTTACACATGACAGCTGTTCTGGCTATTCTGAAGGGTATGTTGCATGTCTGCCCCATTTGTGAATTTTCAGCTTTCATGTGGTCCACATGTGCTTGTTCAGAACTACTTCACCTACCTGATCTCTGTACGTCACAGGACCTGACCATGCCTCTTAACCGTACAGGGCCATTTCTGTGGTTTCAGCACCATACTTCATCCCCTAAAGAAAGCTGTCTCTCTCGCTAGAGGAGTTTTGTTCCTCTTGCCATTCCTTCCCATCCCCCCCAGATCCAGGAAGGTCAGATTTAACCTGGTGTGGTGCGACTGGAGTCACATGTAGGCCAGACCAGGTAAGAGTGGCAGTTTCTGTCCCTAAAGGACATTAGTGAACCAGATGAATTTTTCCGACAATCGACAATGGATTCATGGTCATCATTGGATTCTTACTTCCATATATACTTTTTATTGAATTGAAAACTCAGATGCTCAGAACATTATCTGGGTCTCTGGATTAACAGTCCCGCAATAATACCACGAGGCCATCGCCTTCCCTCGAAGCTGGTATCCTGTCATTCTTTATTTACATGTGCATAGTACCTGACACAGGTCCAACTTCCTCAGAACCAGCTCTCAAAGTGAACAGAACCTCTTCTTATCTGTCAGCCAGGGCTCCTTGATTCAGACTGTTAATCTGGCTCAATCAGAGAACTCATATTTTACAATTTTCACCAGTCTGACCTCTTTACAATCACTACAGTACTACTTCCCTGGTAATTGTCGCTTTCTTGAGTTCCTCCCTTTCTTCCAATTCCAGAATTGCAGCTATTTCTGTGATGGTACTTGAATCCTCTCTAGTGAAGACTGATGGAAATATTTGTTCAATTTGTTTTCCATCTCTTCATCTTCCATTAATAATTCCCCAGATTCATTTTCCATAGGGCCAACATTTACTTTTTTAACACTTCAGAAGAAACAGTTTTTTAATGTTTTTGACGAACTTTCTTTCATGCTTATTTTTTCCCTCCTTATTAATCTTTCAACAGTTATATTCTTTGTAAAATATTCTGTCCAGTATTCTGATCTGTCACTTATCTTTTCACAATTGTATGTCTTTTCAAGTTTTATACTATCCTTAACATTTTTAGTTAACCACAGATAGTGGGTTCATCTTTTTTGTTGGAATGTATCTATTCTGCACTTTCTCAAATACCCTCTTAAATGTTTGCTGCTATATCTCCGTTGACCTATCCCCTGACCTAAAATGCCAGATCACTTTTGCTACCTCTGTATTCAGGTCCTCATAATGGCCTTTGTTTAAATTCAAAATGGTAAGCTTAGGTCCATCTTCTTTCCCTTAAACTGTGTGGAAAATTCAATCATTTTGTTGATGCTGCAACCCAGGGTTTTATTCACTCTGGGGTCAATAATTAATCTGGTCTCATTGCTCAAAACCAGGCCTTGTATAGTATATGCTCTACACTTGGCAAAAGGGTAGCTTTTATATGGAAATTTACTTACCATGCATCCTCATGTGATTTTCATGCATTCAGTGGATGGCAGAATAAGCTCTTTTCTCAGTGACTTTGGTTTAAACTTCTGGTAAATGTATTAAACAGAAAGCAGATAGGTAGTTTTTACAATCGCTGCAGATATTCCTGTTCTTTTCATAATATTGAAAAAGCAAAAGTGCTCACACAAAACTACAATGAAATACACTCTGTTTCTGTTATCATAGTAACTTTAGTATGGCTGTCAACTTTAATGAGCAATGGTCAAGCCTGTAAGTCCAGTGCAAACAGACTGGGATGTTATGATTTGTCTGTCAGAGATTTTCACATTCACCAATAAGGAGTCTGATTAGTCATAAGTTGAGGTTCTCTGTTCAAGTCTATTGAGGGATGGGCCACAGTCCGTCCTGGGGTGTCAACTCATTAAAATTCAAAAGACGGGTTATCAGGGGCTACCACATGGTAGTGAAGTTGGGGAAGTCAATTGTGGGGATTGGTGTCAGCATGCTGGGATGCAAAAGAGGCAATAATTGTGATGGGGGGAATCTCAACATACAAGAGAGGGACAGATAGATGATGGTACATTTGAGGACATGGGTTGTTTGGGAGTGCTAGGTCATCAACAGTCGCAAACACTCCGGATTTGATGGGGGAGCAGTGCAGCTCAGTAGTTGGCGTGACTAAGCTCTAGGCTACATTGAGCACTGGGGAAAGAATGGCACTCAGCATTCTCAGATGAGATGAAACTAAGGATGGGTAAGCTACTTAGCTTGGTTCTTAAATTGATTTACAAAGGTACGCTTGTATTTGCAAGGAACTGTCAGCCATGCCACTTGTGTCCACTCGGATATATTTTTTGTTGTTCCTCTTCCACTTATTAACTTTTTTAAAACTTTACAAAAATATAAAGTTATTGAAAATATAACAAATACCAGTATAATTTTAAAATCGCAAATTACAATGCAACTACATCTATTATCTACTAACCTACACTATAATACAAAACAAAACCAAACACTATGCAAAACAACACCAATAAATAAGTAAGTGACTAACAAAACAACGAAAGAACCCATAAGAACACAAAACAACAATAGTCAGTGCAAAGCTCCCAGATAAAAAATGGGATCATTGTGTATATATATCTGCATTAACTCAGGAGTCCACCTCCAGGGCTCAGCAAACTGAACCATCCTGGTTAAACAAACACCCTAGTTAAGATAGCAGACAGATCTGTGTCCAAAATAACTCAAGAAGAGCTGCCAGGTCTTCTAAAAAACGTCTATTGTGTGGTGCACCATATTTGTGAAAAAAACCCAAGGGATTGCTCCAGAATTAATTTCCGCCATTCCAACAAGCCCAGTGGGTTCTCAGACACCCAATTCATCAGAATATTCTTTCATACACAGTAAGTAAGAATATTAAATAGTTTCTTCCCATGCCCGTCCAAACATAAATTCGGTAAACCTAGGAGGAGAGATATCGGGTCTACTTTAACTTCAGTCTTCTATACCCTCCCTATATCTCTCGGCACAGTGCTCTAAAAAACATGGAACCTGCGGCATGTCCAGAAGCAATGGGTAAGAGTACCTACCGTTATTTATATTTGGGGCACATTGGGCGTGCCCCTTTTTTAAACTTTGCCCGATGGTCTGGTGCCAAATGAACCCTGTGCTGAACTTTTAACTGCATAGCACATGTCCTGTTACAAATTGAGATCTTTTGCATGTTCTCCCATATGTCCTTCCATTTTTAGGAAGAGGTCTCCATTCCTAGCTCTTGCTCCCAAACCTCACATAATCGGTTGATATCCTGCTAGGCCTTACTACCCAGTAGGTGATAGAGGGCACTAACCGAGTGGGTGATTTTTGAACATAGCAACAATCTCTTTGTATCAGGCTTATAGGGCTTAGTGAGTAGCATAGTCTTCTTCTGGATGAAATCCCTAAACTGAAAAACAAACGGAAAAGATCTCTGCTGTATTTGTGGCTCAGTTATTCAAAAGACATCATAATTTCCCCCTCAAACGAGTCTCCCAAACTGGAAACACTTCTCGCTACCCAAAGTTTGAACCCTGAGACCGTCATCCCTGGTTGGAACCCCGGCACACTAACTACGGGTGGTGAAGTCTTGGATAAACAACCCTCATCTGATGCATTGCCTTCCATGGCTTGACTGTACTAATAACAATGGGGTTCTGGCAGTGGTCCATAACTGTCCTCATCTTATCCATGAATAACAGGTTAATAAGAGGGCAGTTTGCCTGGGAGGCTTCGATATACAGCCCTATGGAGCCCGGATTGTTCCTTCCCAATCGCGCACAAAGGATAGCATGGAACTCAATTAATACGTCCTGATGTCTGGGAAATCAACTCCTCCCCATTCTTAAGTCAACTGCAATTTAGTAAGTTTGATAAGGGGCCGCCCACAAACGCCAGACGAAGGAATTAAATTACCCCATAAGTTTCCACAACATTGACCTGGGAAACATTATAGGGAGCATACACATGGGATAAAGCAAACGAGGGAAGACATTAGAACTATTCAGTCCAACCATGAAATTGTACAAGCCTCCCACCTCTGAAGATCCCACCTAACATTGTTGATCAGGTGAACAAAATTAATCCAAAATAACCAATCAAACCGATCAATGGGGGTTATAAAGATACCTAGGTATTGGAAACCCACTGTGATCCTGAAATGGCCCCAAATGAATTAATATATTATCTCAGATGGAGTATGGAGGTCATTGGTTCCAATAAATACAGAAGGACATCATCCGTTTACAGTGTAATCTTGTGTACCCTTGATCCCACTTCTGGAGCAGTTACATAGACGTTCTGATGAATGGACTCTGCCAGCGGCTCTATCACCAACGTAAACAACAATAGTGAGCCTTGATGACTGCCCCTGTCAATCCTAAAGTTTCCAGACTTCACCCCATTGGTGATGACCGCGGCCAGAGGTCATCCACCCACCTAGCAAAGATCCCACCCAACCCAAACTCTAAGACTTAAAAGAGATATAGCCATTTCACCCAGTCAAATGTTTTCTCTGCATCTAAGGAAATCACCAACCCTTGGATCGATTGTTGCTGACATGCTTGGATCATATTCAGCAACCTTCTAATGTTATTAGAAGACCTATGGCCCCTTTTAAAACCTGTCTGATCCTCTTTGACAATATAGGGCAACTTCAATCTCAGTGTCAAAATCTTAGACAGGATCTTAAAATCTGAACTTAATAGAGACTTGGGCCTATATGAGACACAATCCTCAAGAACCTTCCCCTTCTTAAGAATGAGGGAAATATTAGCTTCTCTCAAAGATGGTGGTAGGTGTTCATGCATATAGGAGTGATTGTAAATTTCCAGCATCAGTCCTGACAGAAACTCCTTATAAAACTCACCCAGGAGACCAACAGGGCCAGGCGCTTTCCAACTCTGAAGTTGCCTAGCTGCCTCCTGTATTTCCTGAACTGTCAAGCGGGCATTAAGGAGAGAGGCCTGATCCAGGGTTAACCCTGGGAGGTCCAGGTTCTTAAAAAAGACTTCCACCTTGGTTTTCCTATCCTCGCAACCTTCAGACCAATACAACTCAGAGTAAAAACTCTGAAAAGCCTCATTAATCCTTTTGGCATCACATGTAAGGACCCTGGCACTGTCTGTCATTGCAGTAATGGATTGGGGAGCACGCTTTTTCCGGGTCAGATATGCTAAATATTTCCCTGGCCTAAGACCATACTCGAACAGCCTTTGTCTAGCAAAACCGAGTTCTTTCTTTTAGGTTTGTGAAAGTATTGAATTCAAGGCAGCCGAAGGGGTGTGATCCGCTGTAGCTTGGTCATCGAAGGCCTCGCAAAATGTGCCACCTCAGCGGCTTTCAGTCGCGTCTCAAGTAGACGCTGCTGTTCCCCCTTTTGTCGTTTCTAGCTAGCCAAATAAGAAATAGTTAATCCTCTAGTAAAGGCCTTAGCAGTCTCCCGTAGCATAGACGGTCTAACAGCTGTGCCCGAGTTGATAGTCGAGAACTCCTGAAACTCCATCAAAAAGCATTCCAGTAATTTGGAATCCTTAAGGGAAAAGGATCCATTCACCAGTCCCGCAAGCCTAGCCCCTCATTCTTGGCCTTAACCTCCAAATATACCGCCGCATGATTAGAGATAGCTATGTTACCATTTCTACAACCCAGAATCAAATCCAAAATGGTCGAGATAGGCAAACATTTATGTGGGTTTGAGAAAAAAGATGAAGTCCCTGCCGGTAAGGTGATGACATTTTCAAATGTCCATTAACCTTGATTCTTCGCATAAGTCAGCCACCTGCTTGGCCTGCAAAGAAATAGTTGGGGGCCCACTGGGCATCCTGTCCATTGTCGGATCCAGAAGGCATGGACATTCATGGGTGGCACGGTGGCACAGTGGTTAGCACTGCTGCCTCACAGCGCCAGAGACCCGAATTCAATTCCTGCCTCAGGTAACTGTCTGTGTGGAGTTTGCACATTCTCCCCGTGTCTGCATGGGCTTCCTCCGGGTGCTCCGGTCTCCTCCAACAGTCCAAAAATGTGCAGGTTAGGTGAATTGGCCATGCTAAATTGTCTGTAGTGTTAGGGTCAGGGGTAGGACTGGGTAGGTCGTTCTTCGGAGGATCGGTGTGGACCTGTTGGGCCGAAGGGCCTGTTTCCACACTGTAAGTAATCTAATCTTAAAAAAAAAATGTGTAATAGTAATCTAATCTGAGATCCCCCCTCTATAATAATGTGCGGTGTTGCAAAGGCACTCAACTTAGAAAAGGCATTAATCAAAAATTTGAGATGATATGCCAGACTACAGTAGACATTTAAAATGCCATTTTTCTCCCCATGTATCAGGACCTTAAGTATCACAAACTGCCCTTGCTCATCTTTCACTTGCTCTAATAATGAGAATGGAAGATCTTTCTGGATAAGTACAGCCACTCCCCTATTTTTGGTAGTCAAGGATGAAAAGAATACCCGGTCTTAACCCCCCCTTTTTAACTTCAGGTGTTCCCCATCATCAAGGTAGATTTCCTGCAACAGGACGATATCAACCCTTTCCCTCTTAAGGCTGGAAAGCACTTTTTTTTCCCTTTATCAGGCTAATGACTTCCCTTGATGTTCCAGGTGCACCATTTAACAAGATACTTTAGTCATACCCCCTTTCAGAAACCCTTGAACCCCTGGGAGGGAGCACACTGCTTGCAATGTGCCGAGCATAAGTAAATGGAGATTCATAGAATCGCAGAATTGTATATACAAAGACTACTCTATCATAACTTCAAACAACAATGGCTACCAAAAAAACGACAAAGAAAACCAACTCTAAAACCTTGAAAGGGAGACTCTTCCCCCTGCCCATAGGGGGCACTCACCTTACCCATTCCCTCCTGCAGAGCTCCTTCAGGCCCAGACTGTGCCCCAGCCTTAGGCAAACAAAATGTAAATAAACAAGATGATGATCCTTAAGTCAACAAAAGAAGACAAAGTCAGTATAAGCAATCCGCCCATCCCCAGCTCCACGTCACCCCTATTTATGAATAAAAGAAAAGGATAAAAAGGGAAAACAACAAAGGACATCTGCAAAATTTCCCATGGTAAAATCCAGTCATAAAAATATAATAGGAACACCATTTTCCAAGAATTTTGTTTTCTATAATTATTAGGGAAAGGGAAAACACAAGGAAAGAAGGAAAAGAGGACGAAAACAGTGACCGTATTCTTCAGACCAATCGGTCTAGTTTAAAGTGTTTGCAAAGTTCTTGGCTTTATCTGCCGAGTCAAACATATAAACTGAGTCTTCGTAGCTGAAAGAGAACCGTGGGATACCTCATGGAGTACTGGATGCCCAGATTCCACAGCCTCTTTTTAACTTCATCGAGGGACTTCCTCTTTCGAATTACAGCTGCCGAGAAATCCTGGAAAAACATGATTTTTGACCCCTTGTGCAGCAGTCCCTGGGGACCTTTCCTCAGAAGTCTGAAGGCTTCTATCACTCTTTGCTTGTCCCTGTATGTGAGGAAGTGCAATAGGACCATGCGGGGCGCTGTACCGGCCCAGACCTGTGCACCGCCACCTGATAGGCTCTTTCAATATCCAGCCATCTGGATTCAATTTGAAGGCCTAGGAACTGCGGCAGCCAGTTTTCAAAGAAGCTGACTGGCTGCCCACCTTCTTCACCCTCCGAAAGCCTGACAATCCGAAGATTTGTTCTCCAACCTCAATGTGAGGTCGTCAACCTGGTCTTGTAAGGCCCCCACCTCCCACTCCAGTACTTGGATACAACCAGACGAGGACTTTTTGATCGCCACCTCCAAGGCTGTGGTTTGGCCCTCCAGCTCCTCCATCCACTCCCTGAAGCCCTGGAGATCCCATTCATGCTTCTGCAGCATGGTTGGAAGGGCACAGGTTGGACCTAGGCACAGATCTCCTTGATTGCAGCCTCAACCTTTGCAGTAAGTCTCACCATTGCCGTCACTAATTCCTGAGAGTCTGTCAGGTCCCCCGGGGGCTCGGGAGAGGCCGCCACTGGCGTGCCCGGTGCTGCAGGCAGGTGTCCTTCTTGCTGCTGTTTACTCGCTCCTTTTCCTTTTGGTATCCTTCCCATTCCAAATTGTCAATGAATATGTATTCTTCAAGTTTTTAAATTAACAATTCCTCCACATAAGTTGGCCAGGGATGGTAAAAAAAAGCACCATATGCCTTGGCTGTTAGGCAGAGCCGTCCATGGCAGTTCTGAATTGCCGCCATCTTGTCGAGTCCCATGAGGCAAATTTTAGAGAAAACCCACGAGGGTTCACAGAATATACTCTCCATGAAACATGCCAAAATTAACACTTAGCTCGAACCTCAAAGTCTTGAACATATGCCTAATCACTTCCATTAGACTGCATTCCAATGAGCATTCCCATTGACTCCCATTAGATGAAATGGCCAAGTAATCTTCTGGTTATTATTATAGACTATTCTCAGACTGAACTCCTTGTAATTCATAAAAACCACAAGAAGTGCGGATGCTGGAAATCAGAAACATAAACAAATATTGCTGGAAAAGCTCAACAGGTTTGACAGCATCTGTGGAGAGAAATCAGTGTTAACGTTTCGGGTCCAGTGTCCCTTCCTCAAAACTGGCAGTTCTGAGGAAGGGTCACTAGACCTGAAACATTAACTCTGATTTCTTTCCACAGATGCTGCCAGACCTGTTGAGCTTTTCCAGCAATTTATGTGTTTTTGACCTTATAATCCATGCCCATTATGTAGAATTCCATTCCATTTTCTCTCAAATCTTATTTTATAGATTTTCTAATCAACATGAATGTGATTCCAGCTACCTTCTTTAATTACCAAAACATTAAACGCAATATATACACTGTACTGTAAAGATTTACCTCAAAGGATATCAATAAATTCAAAATTCTAATAATTTTGTGTCAAATATGTTTTCACTGTTAAATGCTTTCCTGTTGTGAGACTGAATTACTCAATGAATTATTAAAGGGCTTTGGAAGAGACATTTGCAAATTGGTTATTGTTTTCTGTAGATTTAAAGAAACTATGGCCTGAGACTCTCTATGCTTTTATGAATATGTAGTAATTTTCTTTGCTTCGTAAAGTTTATTTTTATCATTAGAAATATCTTTATTGTATGTTTTATATATATACTTTTATATATGGCAGCTACATAATACCAGTTCTGCACTGGAGAGAACAGCTGAAGCTGGATTGATCTTCATGTTGTTGGATGACTTCTGTCAGGATTAGAAACAAAGAAAATAGTGCTTAATTTGTCCATGTTTGGTGTAGTGATGTCACTGAAGGCTGGCTGTAATGTTTGACCCTTTTAACAGACCAGATGTCAGCTGCTCTGGCACAATGAAAGCATCAGAACTGATAAACTACCTTATTATATGAATGATGAATCATGGGCATCAGTTTGTTGTATGACCTGCCAATGTCTGTTCGTGAGTCGCTTTAATCTGTATAATAGCAGAATTTAAAAATGACAGAATCATGCCATTGAAATTTCAGAAGTGGAACCTGGACAAGTAAATGCTTTCTGTTTTAATCTCCTAACAGTAAACACTCTTGGAGTTGGTGGAGAAAATCCTTCAAGTTGAGTGCTCCCTTTTAGAATATTCAA